>NC_137893.1:6148335-7393168 GCF_963455335.1 Martes martes | reverse complement strand
TACATAAACACACTGAAAAGGTGGAAAGCAGTCATTGAAACTAGTGATCAAGCATTCGTTATGTTACCATTATCAGCTGTCAGTAATTAAAATGCAGATAAATGCAAAAGACCGAATCCAGATACCCTTGCTGTCATACGTTGGAAATTGCTCTTTTGCACAGATTACTGGTATTTTTTATTTGTCTTTCCTACAAAAGTAGGAAACAAGTGTAAAAAATTGCACTTACGAAATGGAAATTTCACAGCATTCTGCTATAGAAGGTGATCAAAAAATGTTTCAGTGATAAGGACTGCATGGGCTGGACCAATCTTCCCTCCCTCCCTCTTGTAGATGACAGTCTTCCAGACATCTGCAGGCAGCTCCCAGACCAAGCATCCCCCAGGGTAACAGATCTCCCATGTTCCTTATCAACATCGCCTAAAGATGCACCTCCTTAAAGAAAACCGAAGCCTCTAGGCATGGTCTGGAGAACTAAGACAGAGCCCCAGGGGTCTTTATTATGGATCCCATAATTGGGATACCCAATTTCTATGAATTTTGCAGATATTTTTTAAAACGACCATTCATTTTAAACCAGTATCTCAGTTGTCCTGTGTGTGAACTGCCCTGAAGCTAGCTCTCCATCCCCAACTGCGTAGCTAATTACAGAGTTCATTGTAATATGTTAATTTAAGAAATGTTAACTATACCAAAGAGTACAGAATTTACCGATTTTCCCACAATCTAGAATGAACGACTGTGAACACTTCATCCTTTGAACATTATTTTAAAAAGCAAAAGATGAGATCCTCTCTGTTCTCCTACCCCATCTCTGGGCCCTGGGCCATGATCTCATCTTGTTCCTAATCCAAGCCCCACAGTGCTGTCAGAATGCAGTGTGTACCCAACCAATCTATTGTGGCATGAACATTTTTCTTTTAATTTGGTTTTTAAAAACTCAACTTTTGTATATGTACATAGTTTAGAGAATCAAAAAGTTCTGAAAGAAGGTCTGCATTCCCCTCTTTCCAAAGGCAACCCCTCTGAACTCCTTAAACGGATTCTATTGGCACTTACCTTCAGATGTCTAGGTAATATTCCAATCCCGGTACTTTTAGATTTTTTTTCAGTTTTGATCACTATCTGTTAACTTCCCACTTTGCAACATTAGGATTTAACTCACTTATCAATATCACAACACACCACAACACACACACACACACACACACACACGTGCGTGTATTTCTTTTTCCCATATACTCCCAATTATATAATTACATTGTAATTTTGGTTATATAAATCTTCAGTGTTTGTACCTTTTTTAAAAGATTTTATTTATTTGACAGAGAAGACACAGTGAGAGAGGGAACACAAGCAGGGGGAGTGGGAGGGGAGAAGCAGGCTTCCTGCTGAGCTGAAGGCAGACACTTAACGACTGAGCCGCCCAGGTAGGTGCCCCCGGTGTTAGTATCTTTAACCACTGAAAAAATGCTATTTTTAAGTGGGTCACGTAGGATACTTTTATGTTTCTCCCTAGAATTAATAATTGGCTTTCGGTAAATTTTTTGTGTATTTTCAATAATTCCACCCCAAATTCTCTACCAATTTTACAAATCTTTCCCATATACACCCAAATCGATTAGGCGGTCTAGTGACTTTCTCTCCCACCTGGACTGGTGGCTTGGGCCTGCTGCACACTTTTCCCTTGATCTCTGTATCTTGTCATCCAGCCCCTCCCTTTTCCTCCTTATTTGATCCCCTGTTTCCTGGACCCCGTATCTTCCTCTTTTTCTCTTTTAATTACTTCTTCGTTTTATTGGAGCAAACAAATCTTCCGGTATCATCCTTAGAAAAGATGCATGGAATTTTTTTTTTAATTGAGATAAAATTCACGTAACAAAATTGACCACCTTAAAGTGAAAACTTCATTGTCAGTTATTATATCATAGTGTATCTCTATTGCCGGGCAATCACACCCTCTGTCTGGCTGTAAAGCATTTCTGTCACCCCAAAATAAACTTCTGTATCCACTGAGCAGTCGCTCTCCATTTCCCCCTCCCCCGGCCTCAGCAGCCAGCAACCAGCAGCCACTTAGCATCATGTTTTCCAGGGTCAGCCATCTTGGAGGGTGTATCAGTGTTTTGTTCCTTTTTATGGCTTAATGATATTCTCTTGTGTCACAATTTGTTTATTGGATTATTTCCACCTTTTGGCTATTGCAATAGTGTTGCTATTAACATTTGTGCACAATTCCTTGTTTGAGTACCTGTTGTCATTTAGTTGGGGGATATACGTAAGGGTAGAATTGCTGAGCCATATGCTAATTCTATTTAACCTTTTGAGGGGCTGCCAAGCTTTTTTCATGGCAGCTGAACCATCTTACATTCCTACCAGCAATGAACAAGCGTTGTAACTTCTCTATCTTCTCACTAGCACTTGTTATTTTCCATTTTCTTAAGTTATAGGCATCCTCGTGGGTGTGAAGTGATAGTTCATCGTGATTTTGATTTGCGTTTCCTTCATGACTAATGATACAGAACATCATTTCATCTACTTGGTAGCTATTTGTGTATCTTCTTTGGAGAACCGTCTACTCAAATCCTGTGCCTAGTTTTAAATTGGGTTGTTTGTCTTTTTGTTGTTGAGTTGTAAAAATTCTTTTATTTTTTAAGATTTATTTATTTGTTTTTCGGTCAGAGAGAGAACGTACAAGCAGGGGGAGAAGCAGGCTCCCCTCTGAGCAAGGAACTCAATGAGGGACTTGATCCCAGGACCCCGAGATGATGACCTGAGCTGAGGGCAAACACTTAACAGACTGAGCCACCCAGGCGCCCCCCTCCCCCACTTTTAATGTTCTTTATATATTGTGGATACTAGGCCTTTATCAGATGTATGATTTGTAAATATTCTCTCTCTTCTGTTGGTTGCTTTTTACTTTGTGGATAATGTTCTTTGATGCACAACAGTTTTTAATTTTGAAGAAGTCCAACTTATCTATTTTTGGTTTGTTGTTTGTGCTTTTTAGTGTCCTATCTAAGAATCCCTTCTCAGATTCAAGACCATGAAGATTTACCTCTGTTTTCTTCTAAAAGCGTTATGTTTTTAGGTCTTGTGTTTAGATTGTCTGTTTTGAGTTAATTCTTGCATATGGCGTGAGGTAGGGGTCCATCTTCATGCTTTTGTACATAACGGCCAGTTGTTTCAGCACCATTTGTTGAAGAAACTGTCCTTTCCCAGTTGGATGTCTTGGAACCCTGGCTAAATATCAATTGAGACAGTAGATTTTAAATATCTTATATGTCTGAAAATGTCTTAACTCTATCTTTACACCTAACTGACAGTTTGGGTAAACATTTCATTTAGGAGATTAAGGGCTGAAGCCAGTGCCTATGTAGATTTCAGGAGAAAGTTCCCCCAAAGGGGTGAAAGGTAGAACCCATTCACTAGTTAATTCTGATGATTGAGTTTGTTAGTGATAATGACAATACATATTAGGCTGTGAAATGCCTCACTGAGCACTTAGAAGGAAATAGGTGATCCCTCTGAGAAAATCAGGCAAGCTGATCCTGATGAGCGGCAGGAAATAGTAGAGGGAGAACGGCTTTTGGTATCAGACTGTAATCTAAACCATGAAGCCATTTAGTTAACCGCTTTATAACTGGATCTTGAAGTTGAAAATGGAAATCAACGTCAAAACGGTCAGTTCCCTGGGTAGGTGTAGACCCTAACTTCCATTGTCCTTTGCTTGTTTGTTTTAACTTTGATTCGGGGTCTCATAAGGTTGTGCTTCCTTGTCGTGCTGTACTGGCCACCCACCACACTGCCCCTAACCCTTTCAAGGAGGGCTCCTTCGGGGTTGACCCAGGCCACCTCATGATTTTTCTCCCCATTGTTCGTTGCCTCCCTCTGCCTCATCCTTGTCTTCCAGGGCTCATCCCAGTGCTTCTCTTCGGAAGCAGGTCTTAGCATTTGTTCCATTAGAATGAAGAGGCGTAACACATTATGGCAGTTTACTTCTCTTCTTGCAATTTCTTCTTTAGAAAATCTTCCCATTTATTTCCTTCGAAATGATTTATGTGCTCTTGCTTTGTTCCACTCCCCTGGGACACCCTGGCTTGTTTATTTTGTCTTCTTTTGTCAAAATACTTTAAGCCGTTCCTCACGCTGACTCCTTATTTAGGTATGATTGACGCTTCTCTCTTCCCTGGACTACTTTTCCATGTGACCTTTTGACAGTCTTTCCGGAAAGATTTTCTTTTAATACATGCTTAATATGGTCTCTTTGTAGATTTTCTTTCTTTTTTTTTTTTTTTATTACTCCCTATTTTGATACATTTCCCCCTGTGCTATAGAAGGGAAGGTTTTGGTAATAAAAAGAGACCTTTAAAAATAAAATCAACAAGAGGACAGCCTTCCCCATTTCAATAAGAAAATTGAGGGCAGCAAATTCTTGGAAGGTGTATAGAAAATGCTACGGGGGAGTGGTTTATATACTTTTTTTTTTTTTTTTTTGAGTGAGAGAGAGAGAGAGAGAGGGAGAGCGCATGTGTGTGTGTGGAGAGGGGCATAGGGAGAGGGAGAGAGGGAATCAAGCAGGCTCTATGTCCAGCATGGAGCTCATCTCAGGGCTCGATCTTACCACTCTGACACCATGACCTGTGCTGAAATCAAGAGTCAGATGCTTAACCAACTTAGCCACCCAGGTACCCCATATGTACTTTTGATTAAAGAGATTTGAAGCCTTACTGCCATAAACTATTGACTATGGACTGCTTTGCCTTTTGGGGTCAATATAACTATCAGTATGTTTTGAATATGAGAATTTTCTGTGACCTTAAGTATGCATTGGAGCAAGTATTAAAACTGTATGTAATCCAAGGCTGTCAGAGAAAGATGAAAGCTGTATGATTTCACTCATACGTGCAATTTAGGAAACAAAACAAACGAGCAAAGAAAAAAAAGAGAGAGGCAAACCGAGACAGAGACTCTTCACTGTAGAGAATAAACTGATGGTTACCAGAGAGGAGGGAGGTGTGGGGATGGGTGAAATAAGTGATGCGGATGAAGGAGGTCACTTCTGGTGATGAGCCCGGGGTGTTGTATGGGAATGTTGGATCAATATATTGCAATTCACCTGAAATTAATATTAAACTATGTTAACTATACTGGAATTAAAATGAGAACAATTTAAAACATCAAACTGGAAAAATAATAAAATAAAATTGTTCTTGGACACTTAAAAGAGAAAAAAGAAAGAAAGAAAAAACCCAACAGCAAACCATATGTAATCTATTGGCTATTTCACAAATGCATTTCCCAAAGCAAAAGAAGAATTTTATTTCTAGTCTATGTTCAGATCTTGTCTTACTTTGCCTGGACCTACAGCTCAAAGATCACTTACAATGTCAATGTGCCAATATCCAGGGGAAAGGTCAACATCGTTATCAGTATTTCTAAACAATGACTGTTATAGATCAAATAGTAGGATTTTTTTTTCTTTCATATCCTTAATGAAACCAACTCCCCTTGTATCACCAAATTTGTGTCCAGTCAGAAAGAGAGGACTTGACATCACTTGTCAAAACTCTCTCAAAGGCTAATTTATTTGTTTTTAGGAATCTATGACATCTAAAAATTTCGGGTGACTTCCATTTCTTACTTTCATAGGTTGAATAGTTATTGCCCAGTAGTTATGGGATAAATAAGTATAGCTTCAATTTTTGTTCATTAACCAGGCTGTGAAAATGATCAGTTAAATCTGAGAGATATTTTTACAGCTGTTTTTTTTTATTAACATAAAATGTATTATTTGCTTCAGGGGTACAGGTCTGTTAATCATCAGTCTTAACACAATTCGCAGCACTCACACCCTCCCCAATGTCTATAACCCAGCCACCCTATCTCTCCCCTCTCACCCCCCAGCAACCCTCAGTTTGTTTCCTGAGATTAAGAGTTTCTTATGGTTTGTTTCTCTCCCCAGTCCCATCCTGTTTCATTTTTCCCTCCCTTTCCCCCATGACCCCCTGCCCTGCCTCTCAAATTCCTCATATCAGAGAGATCATATGATATCTTTCTCTGATTGACTTATTTTGCTTAGCATAATACCCTCTAGTTCCATCCATGTCATTGAAAATAGCAGGAGGTCAATTTTTGATGGCTGGATAGTAGTCCATTGTATATATATACCACATCTTCTTTATCCATTCATCTGTCAATGGACATCTGGGCTCTTTCCATAGTTCGGCTATTATGGACATTGCTGCTATAAACATTCAGGTGCATGTGCCCCTTGAGATCGCTACATTTGTATCTTTAGGGTAAATAACCAATAGTGCAGTTGCTGGGTCATAGGGTAGCTCTATTTTCAACTTTTTGAGGAACCTCCATACTGTTTTCCATGGTAGCTGTACCAGCTTGCATTCCCACCAACAGTGTAGGAGGGTTCCCCTTTTGCCTGCATCCTCGCCAACATCTGTCATTTCCTGACTTGTTAGTTTTAGCCATTCTGACTGGTGCGAGGTGGTATCTCACTGTGATTTTGATTTGTATTTCCCTGATGCTGAGTGACGTTAAGCCCTTTTTCATGTGTCTGTTGGCCATTTGGATGTCTTCTTTGCAGAAATGTCTGTTCATGTCTTCTGCCCATTTCTTTCTTTCTTTCTTTCTTTCTTTTTTTTAGATTTTATTTATTTATTTGACAGGCAGAGAGGCAGGCAGAGAGACAGAGAGGAGGAAGTAGGCTCCCTGTCAAGCAGAGAGCCCCATGCGGACTCGATCCCAAGACCCTGAGATCATGACCTGAGCTGAAGGCAGAGGCTTAATCCACTGAGCCACCCAGGCATCCCTTCTGCCCATTTCTTGATTGGATTATTTGTTCTTTGGGTGTTGAGTTTGATAAGTTCTTTATGGTGGTGGCCTTCTGGCTAAGTGCATTATTACTAAGTGGTATCTTAATTTGGGGAAGAATTTTAACTCACAGATATAAGGCTAACTAAACTGGAAAGACACATTTCTGGATCATCATGGTCTCTTTTTGTTCGATACACAAATCAAGATTTACATTACACTCTGGTTATACTGACAGTGGCATATCCCATCAGCCCTCCATGGATAATTTTTTACCTCTCAGATATTTTTGTATTTTGATTGAAAGAAAAATACTAACAAAATTATACAAAATATTTATTTCCATTATTTAATGATCCTAGCCAAAGTCACTAATAGACTCATTATAGCTAAAATCTACTGTAAATATTACTTCCCCAACTTACCTCATACCATTCCTAAAGCACATATATGTACCTGAGTCCTCCCCCCTCTCTTTCATTAACACAAAAGGGCCATCCTCAATTAATCTACAACAAAGGAGGCGGGACTATACAACAGGGAAAGAAGGTCCCGCCAATAAATGATCCTGGGAAAACTGGACAGCTACATGCAAAAGAATGAAACTAGATCCCTTCCTTCTACCACACACAAAAATAAATTCAAGATGGATTAAAGACCTAAACGTGAAACCATAAACCTGAAACCATAAAACTCCTAGAAGAAAACATAGGCAGTAATCTCTTTAACATCAGCCGTATCAACATTTTTCTAGTTAGGTCTCCTCAGGGAAGGGAAACAAAAGCAAATATAAACTATTAGGTCTGCACCCAAATAAATAGCTTTTGTGCAATGAGGGAAACCATCAATAAAAAGTCAGCCTGCTGAGTGGGAGAAGGTATTTGTAAATGATATATCCAATAGGGGTTAATATCCAAAATATATGAAGAACTTACACAGCTCAACACCAAAAAAACAAATAATCTGATTAAAAATGGGCAGAAGAGCTGAATAGACCTTTTTTTTCCCCCAAAGAAGACATGCAGATAACCAACAGATACATGAAAAGATGCTCAATACTACTAATAACCAGGGAAATGCAAATCAAAACCACAATCAGATATCACCTTATACCTGTCAGAATATCTAGTATCGAAAAGACAGGAAGGAACGAGTGTTGGCCAGGATGTGGAGAGAAATCAACCCTCATGCACTATTGGTGGGAATGTAAATTTGGACAACTATTGTGGAAACCAGTATGGAGTTTCCTTAAAAACTGAAAAATGGAAATATCATACCTTCCAGTAATTCCAGTATGGGATATTATACCCAAAGAAAAGGAAAACACTAATTCGGTAAGATATACATAGCATTATTCACAGTAGCCAAGATACGGAAGCAATTTAAATGTCCATCAATAGATGAATGGGTAAAGAAGATGTGGCATAGATGTGTATATATATTACTCAGCCGTAAAAAGGAATGAGACCTTGCCATTTCTGACAACATAGATGGACCTAGAAGGTTTTATGCTAAATAAGTCAGACAGAGAAAGATAAATACCATATGATTTCACTTATATGTGAGATCTAAAAAAAAAACAAACCACACACACACACACACACACACACACACACACCCAAAAGCAAAAAGCAGATACAGACCCCAAAATACAGAGAACAGACTGGTAGTTGCCAGAGGGGAGAGGATGTGGGAAAAATGGATGAAAGGACGTGGGAGGTAGAGACCTCCAGTTAGGGAATGAGTAAGTCATGGAGATGAAAGGTATTGGAATTGCCATTTATAATGACAGACGGGAGCTACATTTGCAATGAGCACAGCGTACCTGTGGAGTTGTCCAATCACTATGTTGTACACCTGAAGCTAGTCAACCATACTTCAGTGAAACAAATACAAAACGAAACAAAACCAAAAAGGACCAGCCCAGGGCAAAGTAAAATCCTGGACAGGTAGAAATGAAACAGCAAGGGAACATCTGCAAATCTGGTATTAGATGCCAGAGAGCACTAGATACCCATAACTTAAAAAGAACACAGATTTAGGTTTCTAGATACTAGATATTCTAGATACTGAAAGAATCAGATTCATTGTTCTTGATATTTTGTATATTTTTTGAAGTTTTACATTCATGTAACAAAATTAGTATTTACTATGTATACAATTTCTTGAAAACATTTCAACAACAATTTACATTTTAGTTTTTGTTGAAGAACTCACTAAAGCCTTCTTTTTTTTTTTTTTTTTTGAGCCAAAGTTATCATTTTCCAACCATGTGGTACAAAGTACGGGTAGGCAAGTATGAACCAAAACACAATCACACAGCCCTAATATTTAAGGGCAGAAAGCTTTTTTTTTCTTTTCTTTTCTTTTTTTTTTTTGCAAAGACCTATTTTTAGGTGAATTCTGCACCAAACTATACTATTTCATTTTTTTAAAGTTTAAAGCAATACTTCATTTAAAAGATGTTTTTTAATAGATGTTTGAGCCTTCTTGAGAATAATCCAACTGTTTAGCTGACTCCCTCCCCCCCCCCTTTTTTTCAAGGGAACTACAAGGAGTAGATTCAATTTGTCACATAAAGGATATACTTAGAGAAGACTGGAGTTACTTCTAGTTACCAAGTTCTTTGCTATTCAGGTAACAATTTATCACCATTTGACAAGATACACTTTTTAAATTTGGGCTTGAGAAGGAAGGTCAAAATAGCTCTGGGCAGAAAGGAAAGGCTCACTGTGGAAGCTTGTAACATCTTGCCATGTGATAATTTACTCCACGCCCGTATTATAAATAAACACCACTGGAGTATGGTATAAAAGTCCTCCAAACACCCACTGTGCTGAAACTCAAGCAAGTGTGCTGTATATATTAAGAGAAATGGTATACATGTTTGCATTTGTAGGGGTTGGCTGCTCATTTTTTCCCCATAGTGATTGTATAATTTGCAATTTGAAGTTCAGATTTACATCCAGTTGGAGAACAGTCACTTTTCATTTATAAAATGTGTAGATGACCATAGGTAGTTCACTCTCTCTGGTAATCATTTGAAAGTCTAGCTGGCCTCGGTTTTCTGCCTAAACGTTTTCTAAGGTTTCACTCCTTCCAGAGACTTCCCTCAATGTCCCAGCAGTGTTTACCAAATAGGAACTAATTTTGAAGATGGCGGAACCTACTCAGAGAAAGGAAGGTAAATGGGTGTTGTGTCGGTTATCTGCTGTTTTGGGGGGGTGACATCCCCAGGCAGTGTGTCATTTACGGAGCCGGGCCCAGGTGCCTGGCTCCTACATTTGTTGGACATTCGAGAAACAATGAGGCTGTGACGCGGGACTAGTGCTGTGTTAGTTTTTAGTGCTTAACATACTTCACCAGAGTACATACTGATTTTCTCTCTTTAATAATGAAACAGTTGTTTTCTGATAATATAGACAGCTTTAGGTGTTATGATCTTTCTAGCCAAACCCAGTAACTTTGAGGAAACTTAAATCAGCTATTCCACTTTGGGGAAACCAGAAACCTTTTCTTTTACTTCCACATATATCAGTCTGGACTGCCTGCCCCTGGGCTGAGCATTGCCCACATGTGATTTCTGCAACAATCATTCTTGCCTTAAGCAAACATGTATTGACATCCTGTTGTGTATCAGGACTGTGCTAGGTGCTGAGCATGCAAAGGTGAGCGAGGCAATCCTTGTCCTCCAGGAGGTAAAAAGCTAGGGACGGAAGCCATAGACAAATGACCATAATTCCATGTGGATGATGCTGGGTATTAGGGAACAGAGAGAAGCATTCCTAAGTTAGCTGCTGGGAAGAGGGAGCCAGGGAAGTTTTCCAGAGGAAAGATAACTGAATTGAGTCAAAGAGGATGAACATCAGCGTGTCTCCCACCAGGATGGGCGGAGGTGGGGGAGGGGAAGGGGCAGTGACAGCAGAGACAGCCCTGGTAAGTGACAGCAAAGATGCATTAAACTGCAGGCTGGGGGCCCCTGGGTGACTCAGTGGGTTAAAGCCTCTGCCTTCGGCTCAGGTCATGATCCCAGTGTCCTGGGATCGAGCCTCGCATCAAGCCCCGCATCGGGCTCTCTGCTCAGCAGGGAGCCTTCTTCCCCCACCCTCTCTCTGCCTGCCTCTCTGCCTACTTGTGATCTCTGTCAAATAAATAAATAAAATCTTTAAAAAAAAAAAACAAAACTGCAGGCTGGACTCCGAGGAGGTCAGAGCAGTAGGACCTTGTTGGTCTGTCGAGTGAAGGAGACGAAAGCTGGAAAGAAATTGGAAAAGTAGGCCAGGCTGACTCCTGGATGCTTTGGGGCCAAGTTGATAAGCTTGGACTTCATCCTTAGCTGGGCAACAGGGAGCTGGCAAAAGTTTTCAGAGTTGCATATTAGACAGATTAATGGACAGAAGACAGAACTGAAGAGAGCAAGACTGAACCCCAGGAAAAGTGCTTTGAGACTCTGCTAGAAATTGGGGTGAGACGTGGACTAGATGGTGTTAGGGATGGAGGAAGGAGACAGCCTCGAGAACGACAAGCATCCAATCTCCAGAACGTGAGGATTTCCTGGACGTGAAGGTGACAGAGCCAGAGAAGTCAAGGTGCCTCCCAGCATTCTAGCTCAGGAGTTCGGATGGATGGCAAGATTAGCAATAAAGTAAGGTCTGTTCTGAGGGCAGATGATGAGTGAGGCTTTGTCTACACCTGCCACCCACCTAAGCACATATGTGATTTTTAAATCTCCCACAGTGAGCACGATTTTTGCTTTCACGGGGTACCATGCTCCCCTACAGACATGTCATTGTACTTCATTTTTATTACTTGTTTAATTGTGATCTTCTTACTAGATGGCAGGAGCCTTGAGGATGGGGATCTTCACAATCATTCCCACAGTTAGCAGGCTGCCTGGCACATAGAGGCATATGTATAAAAAGAATGAGTTCAGTTTTTAGATCATAATTAAGTGTAAGCCATACATTTTCAGTTAGTTTTCTACAACCTTTTTCTTTTCTTTTTATTTTTTTTTTCAATGACAGCCCTACTATAGACGCCAGTCAGCCTGGTGTCCAGCCCCTGCTCTGCCCTTGCCAGCTTTGTGGTACTGGGCGAGGGATGTACCCTCTCCTGGGTGTTGTTTTTTCATGAAAATACTCAGGAATTTGGATAGGTATGATGGATGAAGTCGTCCCCAATCCTAATGTTTTACAAGAAAGGGAGACTTTTATTGAACTGGCTAAAAAGAGAAAAATAGTAATACATTAAACCTTTCATTGAGCAGGAAAAAAAGAAAAAAACAGGAAAACAGAAAGCCCATGCTGTGAGTACAGCTTACCATTAAATTGTTCACGCTTTTCCAATCTTCTTGATGTATGTGGACTTACTGAATGAAAGAAAGATCGACTCTATGATACTTGTTCTGTGTCTCCATGTGCTGTAGCTCTTGCCCTAAGGTCTTATGGTTCCAATGGTTGAACAGGTTAAGGAACAGTTTCGACGACACCATTGACGTTCATGGTGTGTCCGACTCTCCCCCCAGCATCGCTGGGTGTGCTGCAAACCCTCTTTGTCACCAATGTCTCTCTGTCCCTAAGAATCCCTGCATTGATTCCGCTTCTAAATGGTTTCCCCTTCTTGCCAAGCATCATTATACTCCGTAGGAAAGAATGCGAGCTCAGAGGCGTCTTTGTCCAAAAAAACTTTGAAGGCAAATTCCTTGAACTTTCGAGACATTCAGCAGACAGTAGCTCCTTTCCTCATGGACGCATGTGTTTGACTCTGGCAGGAACCTTTGACATATTTTTCCATAGTTCATTTATTGGGACTTCCTAGAGACATTTGACTTTTGAAAATTTAACTAGATAAGGAAGTATGGTTTTAAACCAGCTTGAAAAACCCTTTTGTCTTTACATTATATATTTGATGATAACCTTTTTTTTTTTTTTTTGATGATAACCTTAAGACAACCATGGGTATACCTTGTTTACATAAAAATGTGTGCCGAAGTGATGTGCACAGTTTCCGTGACTGGAAATTTACTAGGCAAGATGGTTGGTTGCAGGAAATTGTCATGCTGTTTTCTAAAGTGAAAATCTACTTTGGGGCACGTGGGTGGCTCAGTCGGTTAAGCATCTGACTTTGGCTCAGGTCATGATCTTGGGGTAGGGCTCCCCGCTCGGTGGGGAGTCTGCTTCTTCTGCCCTACCCCCTGCTCATGCACTCTCTCAAATAAATAAATAAATAAAATCTTCAGAAAATCTGCTTTAGAGGGAAGTCTCCTGACTTACCTGTTTACTAATCCTGTAGATAGATCGAGTAACTGCTTTTCTTGACCTTGACTCTGACCCTGGACATCTCTGTTTCTCCATCTGGATGACCATTATAACATCCTGACTGGCACTTTACTTCTGTCCTGGTTCCAAATCCAGCAGCTGGAACGATCCTTACATTGTCCCTACAATCCAGGAGCACTCATCTCTCTGAGCACACCAGGCACACTTCTCTCTCGGGGTCTCTGTGCTGGTGGGTCCTTCCACCTGGAGTCTCTTCCCAGACACCACTGCCCTTTGGTCCTTCAGGATTTCCCCCCTGTCTGACCGATATATTGAGGCTGATCGAGACCACCCGATTTAAAACCGAAGTCTTCAGTCCCACTCTGCACACTTCATGCTCTTTCCCCGCTCTGTTTTGGGCCTTACCACCTTCTGACATACCATATTTTTGCTTATTGATTGTGCTTATTGTTTTCATTAACAAACCATAAGCTAAATGAAAGCAAAATTTTGTGTGTTTTTGCTGGGTGCTCTATCTCCAGTGCCTTGCACAGTGCCAGCACATAGTAGGGGCTCTAACTATTTGTGGAATGAATGAATGAATGAATGAATGAATGAGTCAGTTGGGTGTTTTTCATGCTTGCTCTCAAGGGAGTCCATTTTTTATCTTCTGTTTAGTTTAAATCTGTGTGGTAAGGGTAAAATGAATCCACGTGTATGTTTTTAAAAGTATTTGTGACTAGCTTACAAGGACATTCTTTATGACATAAAGAATCACAAGGACGGGGGGGCGAACTCAGGGAGGCATAGAAGATTGTAGATGGAGAGCACAGACTTGGGCTTCGCCAGAGCATTTGCTCTCAGTGTTTGCCTCGGGGAAATGTGCACAGTGATGCTTGGCATTGTAGGAAGGATCAGAGATAATACATATCGAGTGCCAGGTCCATAGTGCTGCTGGCCACATAAGAGGAATCATCACAAGCTTCGTGTCTTCAGAGCATCCTGGAGATTGTCTCAGCTGTTCCAGCGACTTGAGGCTTCTCAGCACACAAACAGACAAGCCCATCTCCTGGCTGGAAGCCCTCAGTCCACCATGCCCCCGAGGGGGCCCCTCTGGGACGGAAGAAGAGCACAGCACAGAAGCTCTGCACCCACACTGCTCTTAACAGAAAATGAGTGAAGGAACAGCTGCTGGAGAAAGCCCAGGATAAAGCGGGAGCTTTATACGTTTTATACGCCTAGCATTTTCCAAGTGTGCAGTGCCTTTGATGTTTGCAAGATAAGGCAGCGACAGTCCCTCATCAGTGCGGAGTTCCCAGTAGCTTGCCTGTGGGTACAAGGTGTCCTCGATGCCAGAAAAGTGCTCTTTTTACCATTTATAGCTTTCCTCCATTTATGCAATGAATATTTGACTGCTTGACACGGTTCCCGGCCCTGGGAATACAGTGGGGTCTCTGTCCTTGTGGAGGGCACATTCTAGTGGAGGGGGGAGACCGTAAACAGACAGCAAGTAAACATGCAGCGTGCCAGGTAGAGATTGCTGCTCTGCAGAGGAATGAAGCAGGATGAGAGGCATCACTGTTATCTGATGTTGGACAACCACGGAAGGTGTCGCGGAGAAGGTGGCATTTGGGCAGAGGCTGCCTCGAGCTTGCAGACATCTGGAAAGTGTTGCAGGGAAGGAACAGCACACACATAGCCCCCAAAGCAGGTCCGGACATTGGAAGCGTGGCAAGGAGTCCAGAGAGGCTGGAGCAGGTGGGAGAGTGAGCAGAGGCCCAGGCCACCGTAGAAATTTCCAGGTTATTGCAGAACTCTGACTGGTACTCCAGGTGAGATGCAAGCAGTGAGGGTTTTGGGGAGAGGGGTTTATTCTGTTGCTGTGTTGAGAAGACTGAAGGGAGGCAGGGGGAGCCGGCGGATCAGCTGGCGGCGGGGCCCAGAGCCACGGAGGCGTGAAGAGTGGTTCAGTCTGGATGGAACTTGCAGGTAGAACTGCAAAAATCTGGCTGAAAGTTTGGAAGTGGGGTTCAAGGGAAATAGAGAATTCCAAGCTTTTAGCTCAAGCCACTGGAAGAATGGCGTTGCCATATACCCCAAAGGGAGAGATCGCGGATGGACCAGGGGTTTGTCGGTCTGAGTGCTCCTTTGAGGGACACAGGTGAAATCAGGAGTTCCATCTGGGGCTTGTGAAGTTTATCCGATATCCAGGCGGAGAGGTCCACTCATGCATTGACTGGTGTGACTCTGAGAGGAGCCAATGGCCTGTCTGGGTCAGAGACATGCATTCGGCTACATCAGCGTAGAGATGCTGTTTAAACCGGTGAAAGGAGATGGAACTCTCTGGAAAGAGGGTGTAAACAGGGAAGTGGCGATGGTCAGAGACCTGTAGCACTCCAACATTTGCCAGTTAGCGGATGGCAAGGAACCAGCAAAGGAGGAGAGAGCGTGACCGTGGGGAGGAGAGCAGGGAGAGAGAGTGTCCAGGAAGCCGGGGAGGAAAGTGGAGGGTAGTCAGACGCTGCCAGTAGGTCAAGTGTCCAGAGGTCTGAGATGTGAACAACTCTAGCAAAGTGGAAGTAACATCAGTGGGCGGACAGTCTGGTCTTTCTCTTTCTCAGTGTCAAAAGTCCTGTTAAAACACAGTAACAGCAGGAGCTTGATCTTTTTATTTTTGCATTGTACTTTTTAAAAAGTTTGACTTCTAGAAATATATGCTTCATGTGAGAGCAAAGAAGTATGAAAAGCAAAGGGAAAGAAAAAAAATTGCCCATAATGCAACCATTCATAGACAGTTTTTAATGCATTTTCCTCATATATTTGAGACCATACTATGAATATATATTTGTGAATATGTATGCTTTTCTTTTATAAGCTTAGTATTACATCATATATTCCCAGGTCATTGAGAGTGCTGTGTAAACATTATTTGCAGTGACTGGACTGCACAGTACCTTATTGTAGATCATAATTTAATTATTCTGCTACTTCTGGACATTTAAGTTCCCAAATTTTTTAATATTATAAATAACACAACGTCTTACGGGCTCAGTTGGTTAAATAAATGTCTGCCTTCAGCTCAGGTCATGATCCCAAGGTCCTGGGATTGAGCTCTGAGTCAGACTCCCTGCTCAGTGGGGAGCCCGCTTCTCCTCTCCCTCTGCCTCTTCTCCTGCTCATGCTCTCTCTCTCAAATAAATAAATAAAATCTTTAGAAAAAAGGAAAGAAAAGAACATCTTAGTTTTCATCGGAGGCTAATTCTTAGGCTAGCTAGCCAGAAATGATAGAAGTCAAGGGTGTAAACATTTGAGAACACTTGCTGAGTATTGCCAAGTTGCTTTTGAGAAAGTTTGTGGGAATATACACGCCCACCCAAAATAAGTGAGAGGTGCTTTTTTTCTACCACTTCCTTCTGGCAATGAGTACTATTAATTGTATTAGATTTTTTTTTCTAATTATTAAAGCAATGTCTTTTACTGAAGAAAACTTGAATCATCAGAAGTGAATAGAGAATTTTAAAACAAACAAACTAATAGAACATTGATACTTTTGGTGATGTCTTTATGCTTATTCATTTTTTTTTTCAAAATAAAACCAAGATGGTTTATTATCAAGGGGAATGATACAATATGTTTTTATATAAGATTAAGGGTAGATTGAATATACAAATAAAATACTGGGCAGACCCATACTACCATTTCCACATTTATGGGGATCACTTTTCCCCTGTCACCATTAGACCTACCCCCTAAATTCTCTCAAGCCAGCATTTCCTAACATCCTGAATTGCCCATCAGTAGGATGGGGGGCTTACTCAATTTTGACAAAATGTGTGTATATGTATGTTTTTGTCTTCTCAATTTGACATTACTTCATGAAGCATTTCCCGTCTCATTATTTCAAATTCTCGTCTGTGGAATCTGAAATTGGAAACAAACATCTGATTGCTAGGTGTTTGTATCAATTTTCGGTATCATAAATAATGCTTGTGTGGAAGTCATTGTGTGCATCTTTTGATACCTCAGGGTTAAGTTTCTAGAAACGGAGTTACAAGGCCAAGAGTGAATATGTATTACAAGTGTCCCTCTAGAAAGGCCAGACCAATTTTTGCTCCTCCTGGCTTTGTGAAAGAGGAATGCTCATTTTACCATGGCTTCACCAACATTGTGTCTTAGATGTCTTTCTTTTCTTTTCTCTTTTTTTGACCATAGAGTTAAAATTATCAATGATGTTTGCATTTTTTTCAGGAGTTTATAATGGCTTTGTATACCTTTTGTTCATGTCTTTTGTCAATTTACTTGTTAAAGTCTTACTTTTTGGTTAGTCACTTCACCAAACCACCAGGACAGTAAGATTTTGTCAGATCTTGTAAATATCTTCCTCTGCTGTCTGCATTTTGGTTTTATAATGACATTATATGACCAACAAAGTTGTAATATTTTACACAAATTGACCAATATTTTCCTTTTCTTTTAAATTTAGAAAGTTATTTGCTATCTGAAAGTAATACCTATCTGTAGATATATATATATATATATATATATATATAGTTTAACTCAAAATTTCTAAATTTTAAATGTTTTAAAGTTACTTATCTTTATGTGTAGTTAAAGGTAAGACCCTTAACTGTCTTTTTCCCCGGAAGCAACCCAATCTATTCACCCAGCTCAGGAATTCCAACTCTATGTCCTATATTCAGCCTCTCTTTAGATGCTTCCCGAACAAGGCAGCATGAATAGCAAATCGTCTGTCCCAGCAGTTCAAGTTGCCTAGGTTTTTTTGGTCCCAAATCTCCTTCCATGTAATTTCCACGTTAGCCAGGATAGGAGAGGATGTGCTGCAGGAATCTACAGCCCCTGGAAGGCATACCTGCCCCGCCCCCCGTATTGCATGGACCAGAGCTGGTCACGTGGTCCTCCCTAGCTGCGCCAGGTGAAGAAAGCCCAGAAGCAAATGGAATGCTCGGGGGACCCGCTCCTTCTGTCTCAGCTTCCTGCTGCATGTTCTAGTGTTGACCTCAAGGACACAGCATAAGACTTTCGTACACGTGCTTTCAAGCATTTGAAAAGAGCAGTCACATTACCCCACACATACATACCCCCCTATGCACACACCCTGTGCCCTTCACAGGTTCTTAGGAAAACAAAACCCTAATCTTCTGGTCATTCTTTCTATGACTTAAGTTCTTGCTGCCTTGTCAGCCCAGTTACCTTTTCTGGAGGCATCATGACCCATTAATGTCACTTATTAATACCCCGAATGTCTTGTCATTTATAGAGATGTGTGTAATAGTCTTGTATTCTTGAAAGCAGAACCACTGTCTTCTTCTTCTTGAGATCCTCTGTGTACACCTTCCTTCCCAGCCAGCGCAGGAGAGGCGTAGAGTCACCCGGATGGCTGACTACATAGTATGCTAATGGTTCCTGTTGACTCAAGACCGATTTGAGAAGTTGTGTCCCGGAGCCATGACCAAATAATCAGTTTCTCAGGATACTCTGTTTTATGATATAGTTTGCTCCAGCCGTGCAGTCACCGCCAATGTCTGTGTTTCTGCACTTCAGTGCTTTCTGCTGCCACATGCCTTCGCCTCGGCCAGGTGAACCATGGCTGCCAGGAACATCCCAGGGAAACAGTGTCACTGATCTGATAGTGGGTGTCAGATGGGTGAATGGGTGAAGACTGAAGTGTTCAGTCTCTGCGGGCTGAGAGTGGGGACCGGAACAGACCTCTGAAGGCTCTGTTCTCCAACTCCTTCCATGATGTTGAGATAGGAGAAGTTGCCTTCATGGGTCTTGTGCTTCTTGAACCTAAAAGCTTTCCTTTGTGCCACCTTTGCCCCACACCCAGAGGTTTCACTGTCCCCGAGAGGCAGCCGGTGACAGTGGGCCAGAGGGCTCTGCAGGACTTCTTTACAGTGCTTCTGATAAGAAGATTGACTGTGATGTCATATGAGAAGGTTTGCAGGACAATACAGAGTGGACTTCTGTATTACCTATTACCTGTGCCTTATCTGTCTTCACAAACTATTGAAAATGCTGCATAGAAATACCTATACCTGGGGTGCCTGGGTGGCTCAGTCTCTGCCTTCAGCTCAGGTCATGATCCCAGGGTTCTGGGATTGAGCCCCACATCGGGCTCTCTGCTCAGCAGGAAGCCTGCTTCTTCCTCTCTCTCTGCCTGCCTCTCTGCCTACTTGTGATCTCTGTCTGTCAAATAAATAAATAAAATCTTAAAAAAAAAAAAAAGAAATACCTATACCTTACAACCCGTTAAGTGCTATGTTAAAAATCTGTGTGATTGCTAATCTTGCGTATGACTGTTTGTCATACATGTGACAGCTAGTCACACATGTGATGGCTGGTCACACATGTGACAGCTTGTTATACACGTGATGCTAGTCATACATGTGATGACCAGCCATATATGTGATAATCATACATGTGACAGCTAGCCACACGTGATTCCTAGCGACACGTGTGATGGTCAGTCATATATGTGGTGTAGCTAGTCACACATGTGATCATGTGCTGGCTAGTCATACATGTGATGGCTACTCATACCTATATATTAAATCCTTGTCTGGACTCAGAGACTTGGTTTTTTCTAAGACATCTATGGGGACACTCAAGGATATTTGAGCCTAAACTTCATGTGTCTTTCAACATACCTAGTAGTTTCCAAATACACGTTCAGCCGCTGCCATCTCCTGCCTCCCTTTGCCTTTATAATCGAATAATAGGACTCTTTTTCTGGAGTGAGGATGCCATGAAGCCTCTCTTGAATCCAGTCAAGTCAGACCCATGTCAGACTATACTCATTAACTGCACGATGAGCAAATCTTACAAAGCCAACAACTCCATGTGTTCTCCTAAAGGTATTTTCAAACTATTTCCAAAACATGTTTTTATTCCAAGTAATGTGAGTAGGCCTCACAATTAACTAATTTCCAGCCAAGCCTGAAATATCCAAGGTTACTCCCCAGAGATGACCGGGCATTAAAGAGTGGGGACTCTTGTTTTAAAATTCAGCTGTGTTGATTTTACAATTTCAGGACTGGAAAATGGCCAAAAGACCGGATTAACCTTCTTTTCAATCTTTCCTAAGAATTCTCTTATATCTAGGATGCCAAGAATGCATGTTAATTCTGTTGTGCCTGAGGGAGGCCCGCTGCTCTCAGTAGAGTTAGCTGCAACGGGTAGGAGTTAGGGATGGGAAGAGCGAAAAAAAGTCAATGTTTAAACCCAAGGGTAACACATCGCAGTCAAGTTCAGGACTACCCAGGGGCTTGTGCGAGGCTCAAAAAAAGAGGAAGGAAGTTCCAAGACACATCTGCTGCTTGGGGCTTAGCCCCTGATCACTTGTGATTACTTCGTTTTCAGTCCATTCTCTCTCTCTTTCTTTTTTTCTTTTTTCTGAGAGAGTGCGCTCATATGCAAGTGGCGGTGGGGGACCAGAGGGAGAGGGAGAGACCATCTTAGGCAGGCTCCATGCCCAGTGTGGAGCCCGACGCAGGCCTTGATCTCACAACCATGAGATCATATCTGGAACCAAAACCAAGAGTCAGACACTTAACCGTCTGAGCCACCCAGGCTCCCCTGCAGCCCATTCTCCTGACTAAAATTCTAGTTCCTATTATCTTGGCCTTCAGATTTATAGGTTGGAATCCTAATAGCTGTAGCTTTGGTTCTCCATTCCCGTCTCTGGAACCTTCTCTCCTTGTGCCACAGGACTCTATCCCTCATCCATCCCAGCTCTGAGGAGGGGCTCTTCAGGGCTGCAGTCCCCAAGTTTAAAGTGCCTGCTCTTATCACTCAGAACATTGCCGAGAAAACTCAGATACAAGATCTGTCACTTGCTTTCTCTCTCTCTCTCTCCCTCTTATTTTTCCCCCTTTGCTCGTTTGTTTTGTCTAAAGTATTATCTATTCTTATGCTTAAACTTTGATATTGACTTCAAAGATCGTTTTGTATCTGCATATGCTTTTTTTTTAATCCCACAAACTTATTTGGCCAAAAGTGATACATTTCTACCTTGATCCGACAATGCCAGTTTTTAGCAGGCAGAAGAAAAGTTATCAACAACTGTGTGTATTCTCCCATCTCACTTCAAGAAAAAGTATGTGTTCCTCTTATGGTGTGCATCAGATCCACGGTGGGTGTCGTGCTACATTTTAGATTCACGGGGTTCTGAATCTTTAACGATTGGGTCTGAGTTTTAACAGTACTTTATTTCTCGGGGCGCCTGGGTGGCCCAGTGGGTTAACCACCTGACTTTGGCTCAGGTCATGATCTCAGGGTCCTGGGATCGAGCCCCATGTCGGGCTCCGTGCTCAGCAGAGGAGTCTGCTTCTCCCTCTGCCTCTCCCCCTGCTTTTTCTCTCTTGGATAAATAAATGAAATCTTTTAAAAAATGCGTTATTTTATATCTCGGAGAGCTTAACACAATGTCTTCCTGATATGATTAATAAGCTGATATTTGCATTAAGAAGAAATACAGAAATAAGCTATGAGAGCCCTTTCAGGACAAGGTATGACTGGGCAAGTACTTTGATTTAGTTCAGCTCAGCTGGAAAGACATAAGGGAAAGGATCTAGGATAGCAGATTGGCTCAGTGAGTTACCAGATTGCATTTTGTTGGTAGTGACAAGGATGGTGTATATGGTCGATTAAAATGAATTATTTTAAGGGCTTGGTCTTTTTCCAAGTAATAAGTGTTCACATTGTTATAACCCAGCAATTTGTTACATTTGTAATGCTGTCAAGTTGCCTCTGAGTTACTGTTGATTCATATCAATATGGGTCTGGTCTGCAAGGGAATAGCTGTATTTTATAATTTTTTTGCAGGTAGATCAGAATGATGCTAATACTTGTTAGTTCTTTCTCTACGTGTTTTGTAGTGGGAAGAACTTCAGAGTCAAGTTTACATGGGTTCAAATCCTGGCTCTACTACGTTGAGTCACATAGTGACATAGGTAATGTCTCCAAGCCTCAGTTCCTAACAAATGAAAATGGGTTAGGGACACTTATTTCCAGGATATTTGGAAGGCTTAGATGCAATAATGCATATAAAACGCTTACACCGTGCTGTGTGTAAAGTGGCTAACAAACACTAATTTCGGCAGCTAATGAAGCTGCATTTAATTTATTTGTCTTGTCCAATCGTCTTCTTCCTCTACTTCACACATGGGCTTTAATTCCTAGATCCTTCTGAGCTGACTAGCATATTTTGTGATTTCATTTGTCTGCACGGGGCAAGACAAACTTTGCAGTGTCATCCAGGACAACACCTTGTAGGGATTCCGCCCACTCACGGGTCCTTGCCAGCTAGACACACTTGCTGGCGGCACATCCTTCCCACCCTGCCCCGCCTCCAAGGCCATTACGGGTTGGACCAGAGTTGGGCATCCGACTCAAGGTAAACAAATCTGTGAGCTAGCCAGTGACATATAGTCTTAAAAGTTGGGTTGGGCCCAGACAGTCATCTCTGTAGGGCATGTGAGTTGCTGAATGCTGGGGTAGCGGCTGGAAGGATGTCATGGGCGAGGGTCAGGGCCGTGCAGTCTGAGGCTGTAAGTGAGAAAAGCTATGATTGTAGCAGAGGATGCTGGCCAGGAGACAGAGTGGCAGTAGACCACGGAGCCGCCAAGCTTCCGTGGGGTTGTGCATCAGCCCCTAGACCTGCCCTCTGTATCCCGTTCCACTCCATTTTCCTTATGTCCTTATGAGCCCCACTTTTCCTGAGTTGATTAAAGCATGCTTCTGTTCCTTGCAGCAACTCTCTGCGAGGCGTCCGGAAAATATACAGTCCTCCAGTGAAAATGACTTATCCGTGCCAGGTCTCCTGGGGAGGAATTCCTTCAAAATCACTGGCTTTGAGGGATGATTAAGGACACTATAGCATGAAGAGTCAGGTGTCATCTAAAGGCTAGGCTTAAGACTGTGATATTTTTAGAATCAGATATAACGTCAGAATAGAGAATAGGAAGGGGGTTGGAGTGTTGGTGACAGCTGTCCGGTTCTTGACGAATGAGCTTCCGTAAGCCATGTGTTTACTCATCTGCCTGTGTGGTCGCAGGGGTAGAGCATCAAGAACCCAGGCTGCACCGTGCCAGCTGAGTGACAGCATCCTCATTTGACGGGGCAATGAGTCGCGCACATTAATTTGTTATCAGTCTGTGTCAGGCCCAGGTGTTGGGGGAGAATGGGAAAATGAAGCACCAACCAAAACAAGAGTGCCTCCTGCTCGTGTGTTTGCCACCCGCCTGCGTGTCAAACTTGATAAAATGCATCGACAAGGGCCCTGCCAAACCTTAAAGAAGGCAGCTGTGAGGTCTCATCCGAGGAACTCGATCGGCCACCCGAGCAGGGTAGCTGATGGCACCGAGTATCAGTGTATGCTGAGACAGGGTGTGGGCTGTCTCCTTCCATGGGCACTTGGCCTTTTGGGTGGCTCACGGGCACACGCATAGAGATAGAGAGGGTGTACAGGGCATTTTAGGAGAAGCAGAAGGGTTGCCGTCCATGCTGACACATTCGTGCATCCACTTAGAGTTCTAAGTGATTTGAACTGTTTCTTCTCATTTATTTTACTCCTTTCATCTTTGCTAGATATGTTCATTTGCAAATATGGGCTTATTAGCACCTGCTATGCAAAGATCCAGCAGAGAATTTCAGATAGTATCGGTAACATACTGTTTGACTCTGCATTTCTTCCATTTGGAACTCCATAAGATCCCAGTTTTGTGTTTTCCACTTGTGAATCGCACCGTTGGAAGGCAGGGAGGGGAATGGCCTGTCTCATAAAAGGGACTCGAAATGTAGTTATTGAATGAATTACTTTGTGATGTGTTGGTCTTCAAAAGGGATTGGATCCTTTAAAGTTAGTTGTATGTAATTGAAGCAAAGAGCATTTAGAAAGTGAATGGACTAAGAATGCGAGTTCATATGCTTGCCTTCGTGTTGATTAGCTGGACCACGACCCGGGAGCTGACCTCTGAGCCTCCACCCTAACCTGAACAACGCAGGCAAGGTAACTGTCCCACAAGTTTCTCCTGAGGATCGAAGGAAGGAGTGTATGTGAGATCCCCACACAAACTGATACTCATGGTCATCGTTACAAGCATTACAAGAGCCAAGTGGCTGAGAATGAAGGCTTTGGAATCAGATCTCAGCTCTAGTCTCAGCTCGACCGTTGTCCTGCTGTGAGGCCTGTGGAAGTCAGAGGGTGCTCTGCCCAGCACACAGCGAGTGGGTGATAAATTGGTATTATTATGAACAATAAAAGGCAATTATCATTATGGCTGTTATTAGTATTAAATTACTTCTCTACAAAGACATACAAAACACAAATACTCAAATCCATTGAGAAGGGAGAGAAATTTTAGAGGAACTCGGGATGAGAAAATCTCTGTAATCGAGCACCAAATTTAGCTTTGGGTTTCCTGGCAACTAGTGCAACAAAAAGAAACAAACAGTTTATATAATTATTATTATCAGTTATAATTAGTCAGTCGGTGCTGTGGTGTCTAATATGGTAACCAGGAACCACATGAGGCGATGCTTGAGTGTAAAGATGGGCCCATCAGAATTGAGATGTTCGGTAAAAGTAAAAAACACTGGGTTTGGGGGCACCTGGGTGGCTCAGTGGGTTAAAACTTCTGCCTTCAGACAGGTGGTGGGCACCAAATATAGCTCAATAAATAGGTATTTGAATGAATGAATAAGGCCTCCCCCTTCCCTGTGACATCACCTCCTCCATGAGACACAGTTCTCTTAAGTCTCAGAACAGCAGAACATACAAAAATATGTGAAATTTGGGGATAAACTGTTACCTGAATCTGGGTTGTGTATGTGGTACGAAGTCTGCAGGAAGAACTTGGTCCAAGAATTGAAAATTGTCTGCTTTCCTAAGCCTGGGTGTGTCAAGGTAAACAGAGTTAAAATAACTAAAGAATTGGCTATTTCCTGTGGGTAAAAAGCATCTCTTAATTTTTTGGATATGCTTACGTATTTTGCAGAAAGGTATTACAGCTTGTTTTGAATCTGAGTACGTTTATTACAAAGAATAAATGTTTCTTGACAAGAGGTAGAAGCGTAAAAGAGCAAATGAATCTGATCTGTAACCCCCAATCTGATCTCCACAGCCTGCTGAGTCCGGGAGAGAGAAACTGCAATTTAGGAAGATAAAATTTAAAATTTAACTCCAAGACATAGAAAGATGTATCCATTGCAAAAAGGGCCAAGACCATGCTGTCTCTCTTGTAGGTTTCTCAACTTGCAGAGAGAGAGAAAACAGAAAGCATTCCAAGAGAGAATTAGAGGGCTGATGACAGGTTTGGGAAATAGGGCTAATGAGCAAAGAATGGGGTCATGTTTTCTGAGGCAAAGAGAGGAAGTCAGTAGTGCTTGAGGGTGGGAGGACATTACTGCGAAGCTTCTAGTACGTGGTAGGATTCCCTCTGTACGGATGCTGGGCAGAAGGCATGGTCTGATGCATCAGTTTCCCATTTAAGGCTCAAAGAATTTCTTCACAGTCTGAGCTATGACCGATGGTCTAGGCAGCAGGGGAATCGGACGCTTCATCCATGGCTCATTCTCAAAATACTAGTTGAGAAAAGGAGACAGAGAGGGTCAGACACTGGCTCTTGGTCACATAGGTAGACCCAGGGTCACAAAGAAAACCCCTCATGGCAGACCCAAGGCTTTCCTCAAGACTGTGAGACAGTTTGCAGAAATACGTTTTGGGTGTGAAGCTCTCTACATTGCAGTGTTTATATTCAGACTCAAAACACCTTATACCTACTCAGCATAAAATACGAGGCAGTGTTTCACGTGTCCCCGAGGCCACTTTTGAATAGTTGATGGAGGCCTAAGAAGGTCCTGAGTTGACTCCTGAGGTCTGCAGCCTGGATGACCCCAGGCCGTCCACACCCTCACGCCGCTCAGACCAGACCGTGAATCCTTCTGATCAGAGCAGCGAGATTCTGCAGCTTAAAAGCCACCGTACTTGGCTTCAGCGAACTACAGTACCTTATCCCGGCACAGACATCTCTGGAACACCACTGTTGCTCAGGATTGGAAACTGCAAGGGACTGACGTATTCGCCACCCAGACATTGGTGGTTTTTAATAGCTGCCTCTGTGCCGGCTTGGTAGAATTTAGAAATTCATTTCCAGCAGACCTACGGGGCTGCTCCCAGCACCTTCAGAGCCACGATGCGCTTTGATTCCTGAGTGTGGAAGTGGCTCTTAGGCACATTAAAGTGAGATAAAAATGGATTTTTTAGAAAGACATGTGGAATTAAGGCAAGAATGTTGTCAACATCAGAGAATGCAAAATAAATGTAAATCTTGGTCCCCCAAAAGATTGGGGGAGCCGCCCAGCTCGGGGACAGATGCACCACATACAGGACAATCGAGTCAAAAGTACAATCGAGTCAAAAGTAAAGGCTGTACACCAGGAAGTGACGGAATGAGCTATGAATATGGGAACCCAGGCCAGGAGAGATGGGCCACCTGGAGAGGCCGAGGACCTTGTCGCAGAGGAGGTGGGGCCTGGGCCAGATCTAGAAGGGTGGGCAGGGAGCAGAGCAGAGCTTACTGCCTGACATCGTTTCTTGAATGTTACCCACACTTGTTTGACCTCCCAACCAGATTGCACACTCCCGGGAAAGAGTGACCTTTCCCTCCATGACCAGCACGGAGCTGTGCATACAGTAGGTGAATAATAATCTCCCCTGGAATGAGTTGTCATGAAGGTGCTCAGAAATCCAGGGCGGAAGGTTAATTTGCAAGGACTGAAATGGTTACTGTTGCTAATAGGACATCGCTTTAAAAATCTTTAAAAGGATTTTGTGACTCTCCTGTAAACATTTCGATGACAGTCATCACGATAAAGCCAGAGGTTTCTTTCTAATGCTTATCTTAAATTATTATTTATTTTATGCTCTGATGTTGACAACGTTCTTTCTTAAACTCCACATGAGTATTTAAGAAAACCCACTTTATCCCCATCTCGAGTGCCTAAGAGCCACTTCTAGGGAGGCTGGTTTGCAAGACATGTCCTAGATAAATTGGCTGAAGAGCTTTTATAACCAAATTTTAATAATTAGGAGATGACATCATGGAATTTGGAAGCCTGATGGCTGTGGGCAGTGGCCTGTGGACCCCGGATAGGAGGAGTGGCCCAGGAGCGTGTGGAGATGTGTGCGTGGAGACAGAGTCGGCGAGTGACAGGCCTCCCTGTCCCGTCTACCTCTCTGCACTCAGGTGACAGAGGAGAGGCAGGGAAGGGGACCAAGGATCTGCAGAAGCTTGTATCCGCAGGACAAAGGTCCTCTTCACACTCATGCATTATTCCTACTTTTCACTAACTGGCTGCTTTTATCTCAGATTGCTAAGCACGCTGGTTTCAGTGTTTTCCAAAGAGGAAACGGGAGCAGACCCAGCGCGCAGATAAAGCAACCAGAACACTCTCCCACACATCTGGCCTCGTGCGCCTGAGGTGTTAGGCCCGTTCGTAAACACGCCATGGCCATGACCTAATAATAACAGAAACGCCAGTCCCTGGCAGGCGGCAGGGGACATGAGGACGTTTGGCCCGAAAGCCTCTGACGTGTCCGGGCCTCACGCTCTGGTTCTGCGTCCCCCAGTTCCCGAGCACCCAGCCGAGCGGGACCCGGGGAGGCTCTGACTGGGGCTCGGGTGTGAATGAATCACACCGCAGGCTGCCAGCTCGGAGAGAGATTTACAGTCTCCAGCCTGAAGGGCTCCGAGTTTCAGACGCGGGCGGGGGTGGGAGCCCCCCCCGACGTGGCGCGGGCCGCAGGCCCAGGCCGACCTCGTCCTGCGGGGCTGCTGCTAGGGTTACTGCGGCCACTTCCAAATGTGTTTTAATCTGTCCTCTCATTGGGATACTCTGTATTGTGCTCAGATTTTACAACTGAGACTCTATAAACTGCGAAGAATCACTCCAGGGCTGTGGTTTGCACACGAAGTACAGACTGACGTTTGAAATCCTGTACTTTCTACTCCCCAGCCAGGGGCCCTCCCTTACCACCACGTCCTCGTCTGGACTGCCTGGGCCCCAACCCTGCACGCACCTTGGCTCCCCGTCCTTCCCTGTCCCTCGATGCCCTGCACCCTCCTTTCTACCCATGGATCTACTCCAGGGCCACCTCCTGCCCCAGGCTGTCGCTCAGCAACTTCCTTCCAGAAAGGCCCACAGGTAGTGCTTTGTGACAGACGTGCCTGGTAGAATGGACACTTTGGCCAATCTAGATCTGCACTTGATCGGTCAACCTGAGGTCTTAAACTCGCTTTGTGGCACCAGGGAGATTTGTTTAAAATAAAGATGGCTGGGGCCTACCCCATGGGTTCTGAGTCACTGATTCCTGGATGGGGCCCTGTGATTTGCATTTCTGTTTAGCGCTTCCCGTGCTGGTGGTATAAAGATCCTGCTCAGAGAAACACACACCTAAGATGTGCCAACATGCCCCTACCTCCCCTCCCCTGCTTCCTTCTTTAGCCCTCTCTCAGTGCCAGACTTGGTGAGATTCCTATGTGATGGCTAGTTTTATGTGTCAGCTTTGCTGGGCTGCAGTAACCAGATAATGTGGTCGACATTATTTTGGATCTTTCTGTGAATGTGTTTGGGATGAGATTAATATTAAAATTAGTAAACTTTGAGTAAAGCAAATGGCCTTCCATACTGTGGGTGGGCCTCGTCTAATCAGTTGTCAGCATGCATAGACCAAAAGTCTGACCTCAGCTGAGCACGAAAGAATTCTGCCAGAAGGTGGCCTCTGGATTTTATCTGCAACATTTGCCCTCCCCTGGGTCTCCAGCCTTCTAGCCCATAGCCTGGATATGAGACTTGTCAGCCCCCCTAATCTTGGGAGCCAATTTCTTAAAATCTCTTAAAATCACATATGCAGGGGCGCCTGGGTGGCTCAGTGGGTTAAAGCCTCTGCCTTTGGCTCCGGTCATGATCCCAGGGTCCTGGGATCAAGCCCTGCATCAGGCTCTCCGCTCTGCGGGGAGCCTGCTTCCTCCTCTCTCTGCCTGCTTCTCTGCCTACTTGTGATCTGTCAAATAAATAAATAAAATCTTTAAAAAAAAAATCACACATGCAAACACACACACATGCATGCACACACACACATTTTTCCTATTGATTCTATTTCTCTGGAGAACCCTGACTAATATACCCTGTGAGAATGTGAACTCAGCTCCTCACTGCAAAGTCTATGCAGTCAAAGCCCAGACCAGTCTCGCCAGTGTGCAGAGAGCATGGCCTGAACCCATCAGAATGACCCAGGAGCCCTGGAAAATGCTCGTCCCCAGTCTGCATCCCCAGAGACTCTGTCCCAGCAGCGCTTGGTGGGCCCTGAAGTCTGGCTCGTGTTCAGTACATGACTCTAATTCATGTCTAAGTGTGCATTGCAGTGGTGTAGAGCATGGTCGAAGGCACAGAGGTACATACGAACCAATCCATCTGGCAGGGAGTTTGCAAGCCAAGTGGATTTTTAATGTGGAGTATTTTAGAGTGGCAGGGACCACACTGATCCATTGCACTGGGTTGAACAGCATCACCCTAAACTCTTGTCCTGGTGAGAACCTCAGTATATGACCCTATCAGTGATAGAGTTGTTGTCGATGTAATGAGTCAAGGTGAGGTCAGACTGGAGTAGGGTGGGCCCTTCATCCAGTGTGACTGGTGGTCCTTAGAAGAAGAGAAGAGACCACAGAGACAGAGAGAAGACAGCCTGCCTCTCTACAGAGAGAAGCCACGCCTACCTCAAGCTAAGGAATGCCGGGGATTGCTAGCCATGGCCAGAATCCAGGAGGGAGGCCTGGAACAGATTCTCCCCGTGAGGCCCCAGGAAGGAAGCAGCTCGGCAGACTTCTGGATTTTGGACACCTGGATCAGAGCTGGGACAGAATAAAGTTCTGTTGTCTTAAGCCACCCTGTTCGTTGTACTTTGTGAGGGTGGCCCTGGGATACTATAAACAAAGGAAAATGGGTCAAAATATATCAAGCCTCTGTTTGCAAACCTCGGACAAGTGGGAGCACAGGTCTGTGATCCATGGGGGAAGGCAAACACACGGGATGCGAACTCCCGACGCGGTCCGTCGAGGCTCAGCTGGAAAGTTCTGTTTGCGGTACCGGGGTCCCGGCCAGCAGCTGGATATCCAGCCCCTTTGCCCCCGGTATTCCCAGCTCTAGGCTACACAGTGTTGTTCACATTAGTCCCAAAGAACATCGTGTTTCCTAAGCCCATCCTGCAGTTGAAACTGCGGATCTACAGCAGCGGATCTGACCCTGGCTAGACGTTAGAGTCACCTGAGGAATTTCCTCCACCCATGGACGCTGGGGCCCTCTCCCAGACCAGTTAAACTTAGATGTAGAAGATGGGTGGGACCCGAGCATTAATGTGTTTTTCAAACTTCCCTGAGTGATTCTGCCATGGCTCTAAAGGGGAGACCCATTGATCGATACCTTACTTTCCAAACCTCTTTTACTATTCCTGCAAGAACCTAATGTAAACAGATTTTTTTCCCCACATAGGTGACTTATAAGTTGCTCGTCTGCTGTGATATAAATGCATTCTGCCCTGAATTATCCCAAGCGGGTGACATTCATCTCATGGCTATTATCCTGTTGGGTCCTCCCACCTATACCAGGCACTTGCCCTCAGCGGGCCACCACGCAGCTGCCTGGCGTTCCCACAGTGATTTCCTGGAGGGGCTGCGGGTTCTCCCAGTCACTGCGTGCCACCTCAGAGTATCAGTATCCGAGGGCTGTCCAGCAAAGTGCCATAAACCCAGTGGCTTCGAGGAACAGATGTTGATGCTGTCATAGTTCTGGAGGCCAGAAGTCCAAATCAAGGTGTCTATAGGGCCAGGGTCCCACGGAAGCCTCTAGGGGAGGATCCTTCCCTGCCTCATCCTAGCTTCTGACATTTGCCAGCAATCATGGATTGGCTTGTAGATATGTCACTCCAATCTCTGTCTCCACTGTCCTATTGCCTTCTGGCATTGAATTAAGGGCCCGCTGTATTCTGGTATGGCTTCAGCTTCAGCTTCATTTACATCTTAAATGCATCTGCCAAGATCCCATTTCCAAATAAGGTCACATTCACAGGTATTCACAGTTCAACCCACAATACCACGATCATCATATACTTGCTGTTTGCCCCTGACCAAGGGGCTTGGTTCTCTTTCCTTGAAATTAACACCTCCACCTCCACCTTTTCTTTCGGTCATTTCTTGTAAGCACAGTTCTGTGATTTATCCAAGCAGCCTTCTATATCCTTGCAGTTCCAAGCATGACCCACCTTCGGGCAGCATCCAGAGTGCTTGGGAGTTTGTTAAAGATGCAGACTCTCTGTTCCTGTTCTAAACCTACCGATTTGGCAATCTGCAATTTAACAAGCTCTCCTGGTGATGGGCATAGACTTCAAATTTTGAAAAGTGGTGGTCCAAATAACAAAAATTTTTCTTTTTGTTCACCTTCCTTTTACACTGGTGAATGGTCCTGGTGGCTGTGAACACACAATGTCCTTTGTTTAAATAGGAGAATTAACAATTACACGTTCTTTTCTTAAACATACTTTGATTATACTTCGTAATGCACATGAAGTGAAAATGTTCTGAAGTTATGATTTCAAATTCTGTGATTAGTTTAATCAAAACGATGCTAATCAAACCTGAATTGTCAAGTAAACCGCAGTAAGAGAACTCCTCCAGGGGAGTCATCTCCAGCATTATACTACCCAAGTCTGATGTGGAGGGGAGAGGATGATTAATCTGGAAAAAAATTTTTAGAGAAATTTTAGAAAAAATTTTAGAAGAATTTAGAAATTTTAGAAAAAAAATTTTTGTTGTTGTTGCCATTTTTGGGGAGATCCACAAAATAGTTCTTCTCAAATGCCAAACATTTATTTTGTGTTGTCTTAGAACATTGGGTAGACGTGTTAAGGAGGCAGGTTTGGAATTATTACAAACACTGATTTCCAAAAAATAAGAGTTGTCAAAATACAGACTAGACTGTCTTACGAAACCAGGAAATTCAAGCCTTGGATACTTCTGTGATTAATGAAGAGAAAAATCTTGTGCTGAGAAGATGGTTAGATTAGGCGACTTTGAAGAATGTTTTCTCTGATTTGGTTTTTTTTTTTTTTTTTGTGAAAGTGATGGGGGACGGGGAAATGAAGAGGGAGAGAGAGAATCTTTAGCAAGTTCTGTGTCCAGCGTGGAGCCGACAGCAAGGGGGGGAAGGGGGCGCTTGATCCCACAGCTGTGAGACCAGAACCTGAACTGAAGTCAAGAGTTGGATGCTTAACCAAATAAGCTACCCAGGGGGCCCTGAAGAATGTTTTTAATTCAAAGATTTCATGTTGTTGCAAAACTACTCTAAAAATGTAAACTTCAGAAGGATTGGTCTTTGGCTTTTTGGAACTTCTTTCTGGACTTGGTTATAAGTCCATCATCTCCAAATGTTTTTGATATGCATCAGAGTTATATATCAGTAAAAATTAGTGTTTTAAATTCCTTTTTAATATTTATCCATGACTACTGTTCTTTTACTTCAACCAAAAAAAAGTAAGAGCATTTTTCTTTCTTTTTTTTTTTTTTTTTTTTTTTTGGTGTGTAAGTCTGTATACCCAGACAACCAAAGGGGTCATTAAGAGTCTTCATAAGATTCAGTATAAGAATCCAGGTTATTTCTGTTCTAATTTTTTCGTGTGATTTAAAGCTTCACATAATATGAATTAACATTGCTTTTTACCCCCTGTACTGAATGTCTATTTATTATGTAACTTTTCTTCCTTACTGGGGTCCACCTTGATTGTCTCTGACCCTTTAGAACATCTGTTACACTTTTAAAAAAATCTGCCTTATGATGCTTCTTAGAGTCTTTGTGTACCCAAATAGATCCATCCATCTGTCCGTCTGTCCATATATTCATTTATCCATCCAGTTCATGTTTCCAACATTTTACTGAACATGTACTATATGCTGAAGAGACAGTATAGCAAGAAATAATGCTTGCTCTCCCTAGAAGGTCACAGGCGAGGAAGGACACATGTAATTAACCAATGCAGTTAGTTGCAGTTAGGGAGGAAGACAGTGCTGAAGTAAGGGTTCACCCAAGGTGTTAGGGGCCGATTGTCAGTTTAGGACAGACTGGTGGTGGAGCTCTGAAACGTCTTCCCAGAGTGGTTTGGGAGAACTTGAACTGCATTTGGAAGGACTGACTTTGGCATGAGTAAGTGAAGAGCAGAAGCCTCGGGCCAACCTTCTCGCTGGTTCAGACGTCCTTTCTGTGTACCTGGTTCCATGTCATGTGCAAAGTATGCACTTACGGATTGGAGGGATCAGAAAATCATTCAGGAACTGTAGCTTGTGGTTTCATAGTTCTCTAAAGCTCGCACCTGGACGTCTGAAAGAGGAACGGAAGGGAGAGGGTCAGGCAAGTTCTGGAGACATGTTAGTGGGGAAATGAGAGAAATTTTTGGCTAGCAAGAAGAGTTGGCTTCCGCAGGGATTTAATTGCTTAAAGCTATCATTGGCGGGACTCTGGAGAGGTGAATTGAGAAGTCAGAACAGGGATGAAGAAGTGTGGGCTCTCTTGACTTTTACTGCCTGCACTTCCAGAAGGAAAAGGACTGGCGTGCTCTTCAGGCTGGGGACATCTGGAGCTCCCCCCCCACCCACCCCGTTCTCTGGCCTAACTTTTCACTTGCTGGAGGACGCTGCCTTTTCCCCTGGTGGTCTCCTTCATACCTTTATAACCACTGAAAAAGAGAGAGAGTTTTTATCCTTTGTTTAATGATTCAGAGTCCTTGGGGGCTCATCTGAGACCCTTTGTTCCTAATGAGGAGAATGTCTGAAATAAGGGATGATTTGGGTCCTGGTGGAGAAATCACAAAAACAGGCAAATCACCCATCAGAAAAACCAGGAGAGATTTTACCTAACTTCTCACTACTCACCAAACAAGGGTGAAGCTTAAATGTTACAAGGACCATTTAAAAAGTACAGTAACTAATTATCTTTTGTATATATTCAGTATTTTTTGTGTTTTACTGGTCAGGTAGAAATTGATGTCATTGTATCATTACAGGAAAAAGTATCTATGTGCGTAATGCTCAGTTTACAGAGGAGTGAAGTTCTTACTGCTGTCTCAGTTGACTTTCTCGGTATGTGTGCTGGAGTGGAAATGAGTCAGCCCCCACTGGTCCCCAGCAGATTGGGATGTCTGCACCCTCGTCTTTCTGCCTCTGCGGAGCTGGGCAGAGCTGCCAAGGAGCCACTGGAGAGGACAGGGACTGGCTGGGGACGTCCGTCTGGGCTTCGCACAGGAATTCGGGTGGGAAGCTCATGAATACCACGGGGAGGGGAGGAACTCATGCTAAGTCAAGTGTAGCCCCATGCTCATAACAATTTGAAAAAGCTATAGCCTCAAAATCTCCTGGTTTTGTTTTTTTTAAACAAAGACATGACCCTATTTATAGCACAGCTTGGCATATAAATTTGGCTTGCAGCAGCTTTTTGAATCAGCTTGCAAAAAAACCCGTGAAATTGACTTTCTGCTCACATACCCACCTTGATAAGATGCTAAGGTGTTAAGAGTGGTGGTCTTTGAGACCCTGAGGTGCCACAGTGATGATGCCCTTTACATGGATCGTCTTTGTCATATCTTTGTTATAAAAAACAGAACCCCAAACTCTAGATATATGTATATCTTTAATAATAAATATTTATATAATATTTAATATATACATATATTTTATACATTATATATAAACTATATAAATATATATTTTATATACATATATACATATATATATATATTAGTTTGAGACTTCAAACTGGGCGTGAAACTCGTGGCAAGCAAGTTAAAAATGTTACATAGCTCAACGTAAACTGGATCTTTAGTAAAACTTTAATCTCGCTTTTGTAACCCATTTTAATAGAGGCATTTAATAAGGGCCACGGGGAGTCAGTCTTGAGGCCTGAGAGTGAGGGGCGATCCTCTGTGGATCCTCTCGTCACTGGTTTTGAGACCATGATGAAAGGCAAGGAGGCCAGTCATGTGACAAGAGTGATAAATTTAGAGACCAAAATCTGATTGCAATAGTAGTTCATTAGGGTTAAAAATAAAAACACCTACATCCTGAGCACAACAGTATTTACTGGCTTTGATGAGTTATGGAGCACAGTGCTGGACACCGGAGACAGCCAGATGAAAGCTCGGTCCCCTTCCCTCCAGCACTGTTCACTTGGTGATTCGGAGTCACCACGAGGGATCGCAGAAGAAGGATCCTAGCGTGAAGGAGCACACTCTCAAGTGGGAGAAGGCAAAAAAGGAATCTGAGGGCTGGAGGGGGTGGGTGCTGTGGGGGCCTGGGTTGGGGCAAGCCATTCCTGTGCTTATCTTGACCATTCAGCTTGTTACGTGTGGTTTGTATACAAGATGCCTTACACGACGGCTTATGTGTAAATTTGTCTGGTTCCTGTTGAATTAGAGAGTACTCTTAAGTGGGAAGTAAGATAGCCACAGGAAGTCACTCCCTGATTCATATTTGTGGAGTATTTTTGTGCCTTGGGTGTTCGAGTGTGTACAGTAGGTCCATCAAATTCAGTTGTCACGCTTGGTTGGAATACCAATGTCGAAGGATATATGGTACAGGGCTGTGTACAGGAGAAGGATTTATCTGTATAATATTTAAAACTTATAATGTGCCTTCCAAGAAGGGTTCTGGCCCAGAAACTTACAAAGAAGAGAACCAGAATTACAGAAAGCTGGGAAGTACTTTGTTGAGCTTTCTTCACACAATGGAAATGAATTAGTGACCATATATCTCCCTCTTGAACAAATACTTTTAAATTATGATTTGAATGGATGCCAATTCTCAGCCTGCCAGAGTATTGAGCTCTCACTCCCGCCCCCAGAATAGCCCCAGGCAGGTGGAAAGGACTGTGTGACAACATAGAAACTACTTGGACACAATCCTAGTCCCGAGACCAACTATGGAGCTTTTGAAGAACCCAGAAGTTTCTTTATGGACTTTATTCTGACAGCAGTGAGACGTCAATAAAATGAATTAGGTAAGAGGGTGACATGTTTGGATTGAGATTCGGAAAGATTAGTGTGACTGCCGAGTGAGGACAGATTGGGTTGGGAGGGGAGTGCTGGAGCAGGGCTGGGGGCGCCTGGAGGCTTGCAGTGATCTCCGGGAGACATGGAGGTGGTCCGAATTAGTGAAAGGAGACCAGTGTGTGGATTCCACAGGGGACATAGAATTTGACAGGATTTGGGACCCACCAGTCGGGGGGCTGAGGGAGTCATTGTTCAGAATTGCTGAAATGAGTTAGCACTGAATAGGAGAACACAAGTAACAAAAACAGGTGGATGCCTACCACCAAATTACCTTAAGCGAAGAAAAACTTCACTGCACTTAAGTTGAATATTTAGTAGAGTTAGGTGGGGTTTCTACATGTGATGCCTTCTGTGACTAGCGAAATGAAAATTTGTTTGGCTCACGCTAAAACAGGCAGCATCGTCAAATGGAAATTAAAACAACAAACCTGGGACGCCTGGGTGGCTCAGTGGGTTAAGCCTCTGCCTTTGGCTCAGGTCATAGTCTCAGGGTCCTGGGATCGAGCCCTACATCGGGCTCCCTGCTGAGCGGAGAGCCTGCTTCCTCCTCTCTCTCTCTGCCTGCCTCTCTGCCTACTTGTGATCTCTCTCTCTCTCTCTGTGTCAAACATATAAATAAAATCTTTAAAAAAAAATAAAACAACCCATGTCTCTCAAATGTTGGTGTGTATATCAAATATTGATTCACATGCTTGCAGGTCTGAAGATAGGCCACAGGCTTAGATAGTCCTCAGGAATTATTTGTGAACCATGACTTATCCAAAATATTAAAATACTTAGATGTGAGTTGATGAGGATAAAGTTAACTGGTTTGGTCACACAACTATTTCAAAAGAAAATCTGAAATTCAGTAAGTAAGAATAATTGTATAACCAAATCATTTAACCATCTTGACCAATCTTGGTAAAACATTTCCCTGACCAACTCCTTTCCCAGCTGAGGTCTTCACTGCAGGTAGATATCACTGGCTGATATGCTGTATGTTATTTGTTTGTTTTTCTTTTGTTTTCTTTCCCTTCCCCTTGATTAACTAGGAGGTTAGCTCTACCAGGACAAGATTTAGTCTGTTTGGCTCACTGCTGTAACCTCAGCATCTAGAACAGTCCCTGACACATATATGCATCTGATAAGTGTTTGTTGAACGGATGTTGTTGAATAAATAAAATGAATGTCAACACAGACTATCATGATACAAGAGATTGAAGCAGAAATTTCTGTAAGGTACTTTGAGGGCAATATAGCTAATTTCACAACGGGCCTTTAAATATAACCGTATTTCAAGTTTTGTCTTGACCGGTTTTCTTACCAACATTTATTCAAAACGTGTAGTTTACGTATTCAAACTCTACCGCATTGAGTTTAAAAAACCAGCACATTTGACTGACGAGAAATATACTTAATTTTAAATGATGCTATTTTTGAGTTAACTCTGGACTTGACTCTGGGGGAAAACCTGTAAATACGTGCAACTTAAAACCTGAAGCCTCCGGTCCTCTCTCAGGGCTCAGGACGCACTGGAATTTCAACAGCATCGCTGTAACTCTGGAGCAATCCTTAAAACTCTTCCCTCACCGTAGCGGCACCCCCGCCCGCGTTTCTGGAGGATCAAAACCACTTTGTGATACTGAGGTGAGGTGAGAGCAGTGCTCTTTCCAGCCCTGGCGGTAGGAGGGTAGCTCTCCTGTCCTGCGTTTCCGGAGACTTTGTTCGGTCTCCGAAATCCCGGTTTCTCGTGTCTGTCCAAGGCTGCACTTTCAGCAGCGCGCCCCGGAGCCCCCACGCCCGCGTGTGGCCGCGAGCGTCTGCGTTGCAGCCAACAGTATTTCTGAGGATGGCATCACCTCTGGCGGTGATCCATTTGCTTTTAAAGCTCACGGCCCACTTCCAAGCCTCTGATCGCCGCCTAACCCAGGCCGCGCGGCCCCTCCCGGGTCCTCCGCGCACGCCCACCGCCCGCCGCCCGGCAGACCCGGCGCACACAGACCAGCGCACACGCCTCGCGAGCGAGACGAGGCGACCGCGGCGCGACAGCGGCCCCCGGGTCAAGGGGCTCCGACGTGCCTCGCCGGCCGCCGCCTCGGTCGCCCACGCCCGCGGCCCCCGGTTCCCCGCGCCCCTCCCTTCGCCGGGTCCCCGCCTGTCCGCCGCCGCGCCCGCGGCCGCCGCCGCCCTCGGAGGCTTGTCCCTCGCCGCCCGCCGTAGCCCGGCGCTGGCCGGTCGCCGTTTCCAAGATGGCCGCGGCGCGAGCGGCTCCTGCGGCGGGCTAGAGGCGGAGGCGGAGCCGAGTCACTCCCGCACTTCGGAGCTCCGGTCCGCCGCGCCAGGCTGCAGCTTACTGCCCGCCGCGGCCATGCGAGGCCCCGTGCACGGATGAGAGAAGCCGCCGCTGCCGCCGAGCTGGTCCCCCCGCCCGCCTTCGCCGTCACCCCCGCCGCCGCCATGGAGGAGCCGCCGCCGCCGCCGCCGCCGGGACCCGAGCCTGAGCCCGAGCCCGAGCGCTACCGGGCGGCGAGGTGAGTGGGGCTGCCGCAGCGGCCCGGCGCAAAAAGCGGGTCCCGGCCTGGCCCAAGCTCGGTCGGAGGCCGAGGGGGCGTGGGGGCCTGCGCTTCCCGCCAGGTTTTGAGGGCTGCATCCAGGCTCCCGGGCCGGGCCAGAGGGGCGGGGTGCAACTCTGGACCGAGGGCACCGCGGCCGACTCGGCCGAGGGACCCCTGCCCGGGCACCGCGGGTCCGCCCGAGCGTCCAGCCTGCCGGCCCTCCCTGCAGCTTCACTGCCCGCCCCGAACGCGGCGGGGCGGAGAGCGAGGTGGGGTACCCCCGGTTCTGCGGGAACTGTGACCTCCTCCCCGCCTCGAGCTTCGGGCCAGGGGCCGTGCTGCAACTGCTTGCATCGTTGCTAAGCGAAAACGCTACCTCCTCTTTGCCCCAGTTCGAGTAAAGAAGTAGACGCTCGTGGAGCAGACACGCTCTGGCGGCTTCCCTGCGTTCTCCTCCTGCCCTCCTTTTGCACCCCCTTCCTTTGCCTGCTTTCTCTCCTGTGAGAAACTGCACTTCGTCTCTGCAAACAGGCAGGTTGGTTTCTCTTTCTGAGGGCCCTTTACCGCCTTTGGTACTAGCGATGTGCAGATTGTTGCTCACACGTGCACATGAAGTAAAGGACTGATTTCTCAAACTTTGCCACCGCCGGACGCTCTAAGATGGAACTTCGGTACGCAGAGCGTTTGTTGCATTCTGTTCCTTACAGACTGTAGTAATTAATTTTATGTCATTTTTTTTTCTGTCTGGAAAATCAGACTCACCGTAACTAAGAGTCTACCTCTTCTTATGTGCCTATGTTTGTATCTTCTAATGTCCTCTTACCCCGTCCTTTGCATCGTAGAGTAAACTTGCAAACTGCTGCCCCCTGTCCCTTATAATGAAAATACTTGCAGAGTTCCTCTTGCATCTTAACTGTCTTGCTCTGTACTTCCAGGAATAAGGCAGATAAGTGTCCTCTTTATTTTTCCTCCTTAAAACAATTTAAAACAAATTCTGTAGCTGTCGTTAGAACGGAACACGGGAACCATAGCCTTGCTTGCCGACCCAGTCAGTTCAAATGGGTTTGTTTTATTTTTATAAAACTTACTTTATAAGCTGTGAAAAACATCGTTCTTCATTTTCCTAACTTCGGAGATACTTCTGTGAACTTTTAAGGAAGAATTTCTCTAAATAATATGACACAGTGTAACGGAAATTCATTTTGTTCCTTTTGAGTACGTCTAACATTTTTAGAAGTTTTGTCAGGTAGCTTATTGTATAAATTTGTTAGTAGATTATCTTTGAGCATTTTGACTCATTTAAGTTCTTCTGTAAGGAATAACAGTGAACACTTCTTAACCACTTAAAATGTGCCATTTTCTTTGCTTCCTTAATTTGTACAACCATCCTATGAAGTAGGTCCTGTTACCTCTCTTTTACGAGTGAGTAAACTGAGGCATAAAGGTTAGGTGTTTTGTCTTAAGTTCTCACAGCTAGTCGAGCTCAAGTCTGGCTGCACATTGCACACCCTTAAACACCTTGGAGAAGAGGCATGATTTTATTACCCAAATGGGCAGATCAGAGGTTATAAATCTGTTTAGCGGAACTTTGGGAAAAAATAGATGTGAACCTTCTTAGGTAAAAGTGAAAAGCGCACAGAGACGTGGTAATGTGCCAAAAAATCACTTTTTCCAACGGTAAAAAGAAACCGTGATTTTTTTTCAGCCGGGTTTTTTCTGTCTTTGTTATGATAAAAATAGGTCAGGATAAATGGGCTTCATCCAACTTTAAGGGAACAGCAGTGTGTGGAACAAGAAGATCTTAGAAATATTTTTCTTAGCAACATTACAGTTAATTTTACAATAGCAAATCTGTAAAACAGATTACTTGACAATGCTGTGATTTTGTCTTATACACACCCTCACCCTCATTGTACCACCGCCTCTTCAATATGCAGCACTGACCCGTGACACACAGATAGACAACACATTTCAATGCCGGAGACCAATCAGGTGGTGATTTATGCTACCAGGTTAACTGGTTTTGGGACAGACAGAATAAACACTTTCTGCCGCCTTTGTTCGTGTACCTTACGTTACCGTGTCATTGATTAGGAAGGGTGCTCTAATGCCTGGGTCTTTTGTAGCGTGCAGGTCTGCACATGTTGGCCAGTGCACCGCTGTGGCAGGTGCCGGCCCAGCACATCTGCTTGGTGTGTGCTGACGTGAGAGTTATGCAATCACTGAGGAGGACAAAACAGGCTGAGAGGTGATCGTACTCTGTTATAGTGTGCTGCTCATTGTCAGTCATGGATACTTTTTGTCCTTATTTTTGGTAAAGAATCGGAAGGGTAGCAGTTGTTAGTGATTTAACTTAGTAGTAAACATTTCTTATAATTTCTTTTTCAGACTTCTGGGTCATTTGTAGGCGGATCCTGAGATTACAAGGAGAGCTGTTAAAACTAATTTGGAGCAATTTATTTCTGTGATTTCTTGAAGCTGCACTTAAACAGAACCTGGATATTAAGGCTGATAAAAAGCCGCTCCTATCTGTAACTTTTCATTTAGAATATTTCTGTTGAAATAGCCTCATTGTTCTCACTTATTCACCTCAAAAAGTACATGTTACATGAACTTATAAAATACCTTTTTTTCCCTAAACCAAGGTACTTTAATTTACTATTTATATAATACGGTTCTTGTAAGTTAATATGAAAAAAATGTGTTTCACTAGTCAAACGGTACTTGAATATTCTGTCAATCCTAGGCAATTTGATCTCTCTCTCAACCTGAATGTCCCCTTTGAGCCCACATGTTTCAGTCTTGACATTGGATGTCACCTATTCTCCCTAGCGAAATCCACCTTCTGGTGCCGCTGCAGACTGCCTGGGCGGCGTCAGGGATGGGCGTGGCTTGAGGCCATTACAGCGGGAGAGCCCATTGGCGGGGGCGGCAGAGGGCAGAGAAGGCCTGACCGTCTGGCAGCAGTAACAAAGGGCTCCAGTGATGGCAGAAGCTTTCTCGTGTTCTGAAGTGGGGACAGCTTGTCTCTCAAGAAGGACTTTGTGCTTCCCTTTCATTGTCATATTATTAGAAGTTGCTTCTACTTCCTTGATGTCTTCTCTCGGTGTCTTGTCAATCTTGTTCTGAGCTCACCTGAGATATGGGGGATATAAGGTCTTGACTGCTTACTGGATACATTTGCTCTAATAACTTCCTGTTACTTAATAATTCCTCATTCCTTGATGATTATCTTTTTACTCATAACATTCTGTTGTCTCAGCCTTCTTATTTGGGCGGTGTGTATTCATTTTAAAGACACCTGGGTGCTGCCGATCAGTGGGCCGTTGGACATAGTTTCTTCGAAGGAAAAACAGAAGAAATATCAGACAAGGAGTTTGGGCAGTGTCTGCTTTTTGACACTGACATTGCCTTGGCAGGATAAGATAAGCAAGGCCCAGGTCCTGTGCTTCACCTGCTTCTCAGCTCTGTCTGCACCTGGTGGGCCAGTGTATTCTGCTACAGAAAGCCAGAGTTTAGCTAAGAAATTGATCGGTGAACGTGACATCAAGGGAAATTAGTTGAATGATTTTTGCGACTAGTGTTAACAGACCAGGAAGGTTGGCTTGTATACCTATGAGATGTATCCCCTTCTAGTAGGAGAGGCGTGTGACAGACTCTTAGGCTTTCATTTCCTTAGACTTGAGAGGCTGCTTCAAACCTCCCCTCCCCTGCTCCTTGTCACTAACTTCCCTGTTAGTTGGGTTATAGTGTGTTTGTTTATAATCTTCAGTCTTGCTTTAATTAGGTTCGGCCATACCTTGCTCCTCTGTCCATTCTTTGAGGTATATTATATCTTTGTCCCTTAAAGACATTTGTTAAACCCTCAGTGCTAGATTTTTACTAGTGGTAAGTCACAGAAGGTCACCTAACTGTCTCCACCCACCCCATAATCCACCCTCTTGCCGCCACCCCCCATAAAGAATCCTGCGGCATAGTTTCTGAGAAAGGTGTGGCGGAGATGTCAGTGGTTGGTGCTTTCATAAAATGCTTTTTGACTCTTGTGAATATTATGTTCAAAAAAAGATCAGGATGGTATGTGGTTTTTCTGGATTTAAATCATTGAATTGAAAAAAATTTAGAACAATATTAGAATTCTGTGCAGCTATTAAAAACTATGTTTTTAAGGAATAGTCAGTGACATGGAAAAATGCTCATGACAGAAGTCCTTCTAGAAAAGTCTTTATAGGTCAGTGGGACCTCAGTATCCAGTTTTTAAAACACTGCGAGTGGTTCTAATGTCTATATACTCATCACTGCATTCAGTGAGAACAGATTATAAAACAGTATTTGCAGGACATGGGAGCCAAAACTCGAGGTGGCTGCTCAGATGGTATATATTTCTCCACCAGTTATGTCTGTCCTTCCTTTGTCCTCGCTCTCCCCCATTGCCATCCCTTTCTCTGTCGGCTCTAGCTCCCTGGTTCAGGTTGGACATGCCCTCTTTTTACGTGTTCCTGTCTGTAGGGGTGGACACCCAAGCCAGGCCATCAGGATTCTTTCCTAGGATTTTTAGAATTGGAGCTGGAGGAGAGCAATGCTCTTTTAATAACCAAAATACATATAATGTGGAGTTCTGAGCCTGGAGCTAGCTCCTGGAAGCTGTAGTCAAGCTCATGGAGAAGTAGTTTGGTCTCAGACAGTAACATTAACCCCAGAGAAAAGGCAGACAGGCCAGAAGAGCTCTTTGGCCAATTTTTAAATTCTAGATTCACCTCCATTTTTTTCTTGAATCGGTATGTGAGTTAATAGATTCTGTATTTTTGCTTAAACTCTGAATAATCTGAATTGGGCTTCTAAATCCCAGCAAATGCTCATTGTGATCTCATTTAAGAAAAGTGTATATGTGCACAGAAAAAAGATTGAAAGGATCCATACTAATTGTTTCCTAAAAACTTTTTGTGGTTAACGTGTTACATGTTCTTTTATAATCAAAAGCTAATTATAGAGCGTAAATTCTTAACTAGTACATTTATAATTTTAAGTGTCCTTTGAATTATTATTAAAATTGAAACTGATGAGATTCTACATTTTATAAAGAGAATATGGTTGCCAAATTTTAAATTAAATTATCTTAATTACTTAAGTTTTCTTTTTTCAAAAGTGTTTTTAGTATCTGTGAACTAACTGAGCTGACTATATTGAGGTGGTTTGCTTCAATTATTTAGTTCATCCTGGGTAACAGAATTTGTAGATTACAAGTAGTGTCAGCAATAAAACAAAGGGCTTGCTTTATGATGGTCTTTCATATTTGTAGTACTACAGTTTAGGATCTATGACTGTATCTTCATCATGTATGTTATATTAAAATGCTTTCCCCTTTTTAAGAGGCACATGCAAAGCCACTGTATTTTAAGAAGAAAGTAGGTGTGGTAGCTACATTCTTTTATATCCCACAGACCTCAGACTCATGTAATGGAGTGCAATTTGCCTTTAGATATTTATTCACTAACAGCATAGGCAAAATGGGAGTTTGTTTTTTGCTAGTAAGAATATTCATTTGTCGTATTTTGCAGAGATCAGTAGAAGTATTAGTCTCATGGATCATTTGGATGCCAAATGTTTATAAAGTAGCAGGGAAAGCTATTAAGAATATATTAGGTATTCTATCAAAAGCATTTCATAAGTGGATTTCGTTTCAGCATAATTTCAGAGGAAATAAACCTTCTGTGGAGAAAAGTGGATACTAAGCTTTAAAGCTGATCAGATTTGATGTTTTCATTGAAAGCCTTTTGTGCATGTGAGCAGGCTATTTGAGGATACTGCTGAACTGTAGAACGCTCTGAATAGGACTTACTAGAGGATAGCTAGTTTAGGGATGTAAAATTAATAGAAATTGTCAACCTTTTTACTCTCTCAGTGGGAATATTTTGGAAGAAAATTTAATACATGTATTTATTGTATCATTAGAAATCCTAAAGTCTTTTTTATGTAGGAACCTAAAAATGTAGGTGTAACTTGGGTTTCTTTAGTTCTTATTGAAATAAGGAATTAAGTGCTTACAGTGCAAGTCTTATGGCTGGGAGGATTGTTAGTGTTTATTTAGTCCAACCTCTCAGCCATTGCTTGTAGAATTACAAGAACTGGAGCTGGAAGGGAGTTTGGAACCCTGCTCTGTATTTTAGAGATGAGTAAAGCAATGTAGAGAGGCTGCTGCTTCTCCAAGGTCACAGCTTAGGATCCAGGTCTCCAGGCTCTTGCTTCCCTTTCTTTCATTGTCGCACTGTGCTCCCCTGGTTAGGTTCCAAAGCTAAAGGTGCTCTTCAGCCACCTGACTGCCTAGCTGAGCAGCCGCTCACGCCCACGTGGCTAGTTACTCGCCAACTGTGGAATACTGTATTTTCTGGACTAAGTAGACTGTACAGGATACAACAGTGATGAAAGATTCATTTTCAGAAAAAAAAATGCAACCCCCTCCCCTGCTGAAAAATTGTCCCAAGCTCATTGTATATACCTCTTTTTTTTTAAACCCACGAAACTTTCCCAGAGTGGAAAGGAGCCAATGGTGAAACCTTTTGGTTTATCTTGCTGTTCTTTTCTGTACTCAGTCTTTAGATTAAGCAGACAGTAAGATTGTAATTTCTGTTCTGTGGTAGTGATACTGAACTCTGGCTGCGACTGTGACCTACAGTAAGAAATAAATGTTACAACAGTATGTGTGTGCTATATAAGCGAAATAAAAATTTATCAAGTAATGTTTGACCTTTTAATCAGTGTATGATGCACTCTGATAATTCTTTTCTGTCCTGTTAAAAAAAATTGTCCACAATGATCCATTAAATTGATTTTATTACCCACAAATAGGTTGTGACCCTCACTTTGAAAAACATGGCTCTACCAAAAATAAAAACAGGCGCGGTTGAACTTTGTCCCTTGTCCCTTGAGATTGAGTCAGGAGAATGGCACAGTACTGATGCACTAAGTGATCCTTTTGAAGAAGCTGGGCAAGGTTATGATCTGAATATTTCTTTCTTGAAACAGCATTATTTCCCGAAGACAAGAATAATAAGAGTGCATCTTACCCTGGCGGCTCAGGGCTGTTCTCTTCGTTGCTTATCCTTAAAACACATTACTGTAGGGATGCCTATGTAGTTCAGTGGGTTAAGCATCTGCCTTTGACTCAGGTCATGATCCCAGAGTCTTGGGATCGAGTCCTGCATCAGGCTCCTTGTTCAGTGGGGAGCCTGCTTCTCCCTCTGCTTGCTGGGGTGCGGGGTGGGGGGGCTTGTGCTCATGCACACAGGCTGGCTCTCTCTCACAAATAAATAAATAAAACCTTAAAAAAACCCACAGGAACTGTAAAGATGAGTTTAGAATTTAGGATTAATTTTAAAGTAAAATTGGGATTGGAATATATGAATACCTTAGGCTGTGTGTTTTTCTCTAAAACACTGATTTGTATTTAAATTTTTTCAAATAGTGTGGACCCTAAGTGGGGGGAGCCCCATTTTCCTTGCTGTTTGTGTGTGTGTGCACGCGCGCACATGTATACAGCAGTTTTTAGTGCCGTGAAGTCTATTTTTAAGAGAAGACGACCTGGAGAGCTGTCTTTTGCCCTTCCTTCTTTACCCTGTTAATTATTCCTCCTGTGCTAGGTCTTCTCTTAAGCATTACTTAATTCAGTCAACCTTTCCTTGACCTCCTCCTCCTCTCCCCGGGATTAAAGGAGGTCCTTTTATTATAAGTCTGCATGGCCCTTGTGCTTTGCCACCCCAGAGTGTGTCACCATTTGTAATGCTGTATTTGTGTGAATGTTTGTTTGTTGTGCCTTGCCTTCAGTAGACATTCAGCTCCATGCAGGCAGGGACATTGTTTTGCTTATTTTTATGTCCCAGTTCCCGGTACAGTGTCTAACAGTTAGTAGGCTCTCGGCCGATACCTGTTGGGTATCGGAGGCGGTGACTATATTGGTTAGAGCATGGATTTGGTAGTACACAGATGGGCTTTGGATCTTACCTTTGGTTGTTAGCTGTGTGCATTTGGAACGTTACGTAGCCTCTCTCAGACTCAGTTCCTCATTTGAGAAATAGTAGAAATAGTAGCACCTACTTTTTAGGTTGTTAAGATTCGGTGAAATAATGGCCTTTTATATAAAGTACTCAGTCCTTACTAGTTATCGTGCTTATAGATCTCTTTTCTTCCTTTTTGGCTTAAAATGAAAAAAGGGGAAGTCTGTTATAATTAATTTTCTTAAAAAGCCATCATATGTGCTTAGAGACTAGCTACTTTTAAAAATAGCTGTAATCATCTGCATTATTCCTGAAATATTTGTTTTTTTCTATGTCTGCAGAAGTCATAGAAGGAAGAAAAAAGATTCAGGAACATGAGTTTTCCAAAATTCTTTCTTTTGCTTCAGTTACTTGATTTTTTTGCATATTATTCCTAAAGGGGTTTGGAATTCTGACTTGGCGGGTCATAAACCATGCTCTTAGAATCTGAAGTGTCCCACTACCAGTGAAGTGCCTTGTTTAGGTTAGTCGGCACAGCCCAGTCTTTTTTTTGGAGGGGGGGTTCTTTTAAGTTATTTAACTTGATGTATCTTTATAACTTAGGTCAGTACTGTTCATTTTTTAAAATGTTGCATGCTGTATTTAAGAGTAATATTTTTCAGATTGATCTAGCTGCTGCCTCAGAAAAGCAAATAAAATTTGATTAATAAAACTAACTTAATCAGCTAGAAATCTCTCAGATTATAAAAGCAATACATGTCTGTTGTGAAAAAATCTGAAAAATTTGGAAAGTACAAATAAGAAAATGACCAACCATAATCTTACCACCTAAATATAGTTACCATTAACATTTTGGCATATTTATTTTCTGGGTTTATCTATGCCTGCAATATATATATGTGTATATACACTCACATATGTATATACACATTTGTATATACATTTTTTCTCCATACAATTTATCTTCAAAAGCTACCATATCATAAGCACCTTCCTATGGGGTGAACATATTTACTGACAAACAGTATTCCTCTTTTTTAAAAAAAATACTTTATTTATTTGACAGACAGATCACAAGTAGGCAGAGAGGCAGGCAGAGAGGCAGGCAGAGAGAGAGAGAGGGAAACAGGCTCCCCGCAGAGCAGAGAGCCCCATGTAGGGCTTAATCCCAGGACCCTGGGATCGTGATCTGAGCTGAAGGCAGAGGCTTTAACCCACTGAGCCACCCAGGTGCCTCAAACAGTATTCCTCTTAATGTATATACCATAATTGAAGTGATTGTTCTTGAATTATTTTAATATACACATTTCCACTTCTTATTAACGATTTGATAAAAGTCTTTATATGAACTTTTCAGTAGTTTTGATTATTTCTTTAAGATGGATTATTAGGTTATAAGATATTTCAAGTTTTATGACTCTTTTTTTTTTTTTTTGAAGATTTTATTTATTTATTTAACAGAGATCACAAGTAGGCAGGGAGGCAGGGAGAGAGAGAGGGAAGCAGGCTCCATGCTGAGCAGAGAGCCTGATTCGGGGCTCAGTCCCAGAACCTTGAGATCATGACCTGAGCCGAAGGCAGAGGCTTAACTCACTGAGCCACCCAGGCGCCCCTAAGTTTTAAGTCTTGATACATTATGACATCTCTGTTTTGAAGGTACTAAGTTGTTTTACTCATACTAATGTGAAAGATAAGAATGCACTGATTAATCTCAATCACAGAAGTGTAGTTTACCAAATTGCTGTGAGCTTAAGAGAAAAGAGAAAGAAGTTCCTTATGTATTCAGAAAATAAAACATGAGTACAGCAGCAGTATTCCAAACAAAACCCACAGTCGTCCTTCATCAGTGCATTTGGTTGTAGGCAATTCTGGTTCTGTCCGATGTGCAGTTAGCAGTTTTATGAATCCACCTTCTTGACTAGAGTTTGAGAAATCCTGACTCAGCCCACTGGCATGGTCTCAAAGTTGTTTGAACATGCTATCCGAAGCCTACACCCAAAAGTACCTGGCATAGTCCTTTTCCCCGGGCTTTGGGACAACCTGTCTTTGTTGAAGGTGGACACTCTAGCCTAGAGATGATTGCCAAGTGTGCTTTCAGGGAAACAGCAGAGTTAAACAGAAACCTATCTGTGGGTGATGGAAAATGCAAAGTGAATCTGGTTAATTTATTACTGCTAATTTTCAAAAGTGTAAGATCCAGTAGGGATTCATGATGAGATTAAGGCATTTGATAAAATTTGGGTGTTTCTGTGACATACAAAACAAGATAAAAGTCCAAAATCTTTAGACAAAATATTTATAAACATAATGATTAACTCTGCTGTCAAGAAAGAGTGGATATTGTGTCTAATTTATGAAAATGGAAAACATATTTATAGAGAAAAATCGTCATGTACTTCACATACAATAGTCTTGATATAATATGCCAACATTGTACTAACCATGTATTTGGAATATACCAAGAATATATCAAGAGTATTAAGTAAAGAGATTCTGTAAATCTGGAGTAGGTCTTAAACATCTGTGTATGTGTAAAACTCCATGGGTAAGTGATAACAATTTCCATTTGAGAACCATTGGCCTAGAAGATCCTAGATTCAAATTAAAGCAGTTGTGACTAAGTGAACAACAATAGAGGAAACAACTGAATTAGGCCTGAGAGTATGTCTGTCGTCTAATATCCAGGGTAGCTCTAGCAGCCTGAGAAACAGAAGTGTGTCACAGACAGTGCCGGCATTGACAGTTCTCTGGGAACTTCTCATACAGCAAACCATTTTTCAAATATTTCTGATATTTTAACCTGGACACATTTAAGCATCTGCTCTGATTCAGTAACTCACCAATAGTAATGCATCAGGTAAGTCTATTTCTAGCCGCTCTTCTTTTACAAGATGAAAAAGCAAATCCTTTGTGATTTTCCAAGGCCCCTGTGGGAAATCTCAAAGACAGTTTAGGTATGAAAAAAAGTCCCATTTAGGGTTTAATTTTGGGAAGGCAGAATATCAAAAGTTGTCAGGAGTTTTGAACATTTTAGTTAAGATAGGATTATGGATTACCAAGAAGTGATGCTTGAAATATATATTTGACCAAAGTGACAGTGAAGATTTTAAAAGTAAAGAGAAAGGGTAGCATGATTGTAAAAGACCTTTCCTACAGGAGAAGCTTTGGCTTTCTTAAACGATGAAGGACATAGTATTCAGGCAGTTCAGGCAGTGTGGGAACATTCATTAATGGAGACTGTCTCAAAGAGGAGGGAGAAAACTTGTTTTATGAAACATGGAAATCAAGGAGAAGATAAGTTGGGGTCTTATTTCCTCCTATGTGAGGACACGGTGGCCCTTCTGGGTAGCCATTCTTGGAGCACAAACGAGTGGGGTTTCTTACTCTTTGCTCTCGTCCAGGAGCACAGGGCTCAGATAAGATCGAACAGTTACCACAGGTGATGTGTGTAAGGGCCCAGCTCGCTGTTGTGTTTTATTTATAACATTGAGTATCTTCATTTGCACTGAATAGTGTGAAGTAATTTACTGAATTGTGTATATCTGGACATAATTTTTATAGGCTCGAAAAATGCTAGTTTTTTCTCTTCTTAAAAATTTTCTTTGGTTCATATTTATTTTGGTGCTTTTGCTCTTGAATAGACTTCATTTTTATCTGCTTAATGTTTGTTCATTTAACTTCTTGAAATGAGCTTTGAAAGATTAGTGTTTCATCAAATATAGGATGTCCTTGATTGTAAGATGCACTATAATTTTATATCTCATGGAGGGAAAAAATATTGCAGTTGAACTATGACACAGTGCAGTTTTATATCAGTTGTAGGAAGCAGTGTGATATCAGAGATGTTAAAATGTAGGAAAATGTATGTTTTAAAATTAGTGAAATAGGAGGAGGTCTCTACTTTTGCCATTAAAAAAAAAAGTTTTTATTTGTTTGAGAGAGAGAGAGAGAGAAGGAATGCTCACGTGGGGTAGGGGGTGGGTCAGAAGGAGAGAACCTCAAGCAGACTCTGTAGTGAGTGCCAAGCCTGACATGGGGCTGGATCCCACAACCGGGAGAGCATCAAAATCAAGAGTCAGATGCCCAGCCAACTGAGCCACCCAGGCACCTGACTCTTGCTATTTTGAAACTTAATGTGTTATATATGGTAGTATATATACAGAGGAACCTGCTGGCTTCTACAAGATTCTGATAAATTCACAAAGAATAAAAAGAAAGTGGGATGGGATAGAAAGAAAGTGGAATGTAGGGACTTATTACGTAAAATTTGGCACAGTCTCAGTCTACCGGTAGGAACCTTTGCTGCGTAGCAAGCTCTGTGCTGACTCCCATTGAGTGTTTTCTAATGTTTCTATTCCAGGAAGCCCTTTGTGATCATAATTAATTTAACCAGTCCTTTGTTGGACTTTTAGGGTGTTTCCATTTCTTTTGCTATTATAAACAACAATGTTACGAGCATTCTTTTTAACTCAATCTTTATGTATATCCAGGATGTTTTATTAGGATAAAATTCTGAAAATGCGGTTGCTGTAAAAGAGTATGCATATATATATATATATATATATTTAGTTATAATCTGCTATTCTTTAAGTACAGAATTTTATACAGTCGATTTATTATAATAGAGGCAACTGTACAGGCTCTTGGCAGAATTTGATAATACAAAGATCAAAGAGAGGAGTTGACCAATTAGGCAGGACGTGGTAACTTCCTCAGGTTGTTTAGTTTTAAATTTTTGTATGCTGTTTCTTGTTGTATAATGTCACACAGATATTTGTGTGCATGTGCAATGTATAGCCTGACCAGTTATCCAGAAGTGAATGTGCCCTGCTGGCGATCGCCTGAGTGAGGAAGCAGACCGGGAGCGGCATCCTGGGAATCTGCTCTTGCCCCCACTCAGCCACTTTCCTGCCCCTTCTCGTTACCCAGACCCCTCCTCGTATTACAGCTTTCATGCCGTACACTGTGGGTGAGATTCGCCTGTGGTGTTTGTTTTGGGCAGCAGTGGTTCTTTTGTTCTCTTTGTAAAATGTTCATCCCTGTGGATGTATCGCAGTGTATTCATTCAGTGTTTTTTCAGCCATAGTAATCATTTTTTAAGTGTACAGTTTATTAGTGTTTTAAGTACATTCATTCACACTGTTAGGCATCAAGTCTCTAGAACTCTTGATCTTGGAAAAGTGAGACTGTGTGCTTAGGAAGTCACAACTCCCTATCCCCCCTCGCTACAGCCCGGGTGACACCCATGCTACTTTCAAGTCTACCTGCCTATTCTAGGCACCTTGTGTAACTGGAATCGGACAGTATTTCTTTTTGTGACTGGCTTATTTTACTTAGCAGAATGTCCTCGAGCTTCATCCATGCTGTGGCATGACAGAATTTCCTTTTTTAGGTCCAGTAATATTCCTTTGTATGTATATATCACATTCATCTGTCCGTGAACACTTGGGTTGCTACCATCTTTTGAAGTTTTTATAATTTTAGAGATCTTTGATTTATATTGCCGAATGCTCCTCAGGAAATTTGTGTTAATTTTCACCAGGAACATGCAAGTTTTTTCTTGCCATTACAGTGAGAATTTTTGTCTTTGCCAGTATTTTGATTACTTGTGAGGTTGAACACTCTTTTTTTTTTTTTAAAGATTTTATTTATTTATTTGACAGAGAGAGAGAGATCACAAGTGGGCAGAGAGGCAGGCAGATGGGGAGGGGGAAGCAGGCTCCCTGCAGAGCAGAGAGCCCGATGCGGGGCTCGATCTGGGATCATGACCTGAGCCGAAGGCAGAGGCTTAACCCACTGAGCCACCCAGGCGCCCCTCTTTTTTTTTTTTTTTTTTTTAAGATTTTATTTATTTATTTTAGAGAGAGAGAATGAGCACACATTAGTGGGGGAAGGAGAGGGGCAAGCAGACTCTGCTGAGTGCAGAGCCTGACACGGGAGGTTGGAGGGGGAGCCCTGAGATCATGACCTGAGCAGAAACCAAGAGTGGAGTGCTTAACCGAGCCACCAGGCACCCCTGAGCTGTCTTATGTCAATCGGTTACTTACATTTCTTCCTGTTGTATTTTAAAAATTGTTCATATATCTTTCTTCTTGACTGTGAATTACTTGAGGGTACTAGCTATCATCTTACACCTTCTTTTTATTCCTGAAGTGACTAGTACTATATCTGCTGCATGAGATGCAGGATGTGTTTAGTAGATGAATGAATACATTTGTATATGAATGTGTTGGGACCTCCTAAGACTGTATCCTGAGAGTACTTTTTGGTTTGTTATGACCTGTTATAAAAACATTTCTTAAACTAGTTGCATAGTAAATTGTCTCAAATAGTATTAATAACTAGACTCAAGATTTGATTAGAAATTTTCTCTATTTTAGGCTTTTTTTTTTTTTTTTTACATTTCTTAGGTTAAACCAATATGTATTTTTTTCTCAAATAGGCAGCTTTAAAAAGTTCACTTTAATTTTTTTTGAGAGAGAAAGAGAGGGGGGCATAGGGGGAAGGAGAGAAAATCTCAAGCACGCTCCATGCCCAGCATGGAGCTTGAGGTGGGACTCGATCTCACAACCCTGAGATCATGATCTGAGCTGAAATCAGAGTTGGGCTGCTTAACCAAATGAGCCACTCAGGTGCCCCTAAAAACTTCACTTTAAATAAAAGTCTTTTTGATCCATTAAATTTCTTTTTCCTACGTAGTCCGTAGTCCATCTAAGTTCATTGTGTAATTGCCTACCCCTTTATTTTCTTTTGAGTCCGATAAGCTTGACGGTACTATCGAGCCTAGGTTTAGGATTATGTCACTAATCACCTTGCTGTATTTGCTGTCATTAACTCTTGTAAAGTACTCAACCACTAACAGTTTAGTTATTTGCAAAGTTTAAGAAAGAATCTATCTTGCCACGTAGAGGTGTCTTGTAGGAAGCATTTTATTAAAGCAACTTTGAATTCTCTGCTCTGGAACTTCGGAGTTCTGTGCATTGAAGGCTGTGAGGTGGTTCTGTAGTGTGGTTGGATTATGCTGTTTGTGCCTCTTACTCCTGGTGTGTTTGGAGCGGATGATCCTCAGAGGCTCCTGAGGCGCCTCTGGAGTGGGAACTCTAACACTCTGATACATTTGCTTAGACGCTTCGTAGGCGTGTAATTCTAGGAGTGGTTGCAGGAGAGCGAGTACATGAGGAGAACCCCAAGGAGAAGGATGAGAGCTTTGGCCGCAAGAGGTAGAAATGCAAAGAAGGGAGACGAGGTGGGTAGAAATATGCTTCCTGACTCACAGTAGCAGTCCTTGTCCTGATAGACTTACAGAAGGAAAGTCTCATGAGGACTTGTAAAGTAAAATACTTTAAAGGAAAGTTTCTTTGGCAGCATATGCCAAATAAACTCCTTTAATGAGGGGTTCCCAGACAGGTGTTCAAGTTATCAACCTGCAGTGAATTGATAAAATGACAGGGTAGTATTTTCTTTAAAATTAAACTTATTTTTCAGAGCTAAATTGTATGTTTTGGAGATGATGGTGGCAATAGATTTTATGTATTTTCCAAATCTTTCCTTGGCAAAGCAAAATGGTGGCAGCCCCTTGGTTGGTTGCTTTTCCACCCCCCCACCGCCCACCCCCATTCGCACACTTCATTTTGGAAATCGTGTCTTGAACTAAAGTAATTTAGAAATTGGTTGATTGCACTCACGTGTCTGATGAAGTAGGATGCGGAAGTGAATTGGGGAAATACTTCAGGAAGCATCAGGAACATTTGCCATGAAGTTCGACTTTGGGGCTGACTTTTTACTTTGTGACAGAAGGCACTTGGCTCCTGGGATATCCAGGTGTTATTTAACAGGAATCCAAAAGGAGTATGTATGTACTGAGGGATGATTACTAAAAAGGGAGACTCATGAGCCTGAGTCTGTGAATGAAATTTAAAAACTCCACCTTCCCGTCGTGAATAGTAGTCAGTGGTGTAGTGTGTGGCTTCAGCTCGTCTTAACCTTCTCGTCTTGTACCGTATCTTCACTTCCCTTGAGACTAGCTCATAACTCAAGTACCTACCAGGTGTGAGGCCGGGGTGGCCAGGCCATGGGGGTGCAGTGATGGGTAGAATTAAGATATGATTTGATTTAGTGACTGGGCCCTCTAGGGCCTTCATTAGACCCAGAAGACTTTCTGAATTGGAGATCTCCCCGCCCGCAGATTTAGCTAGAATTAGTGAGGCCACAGGTTTCAGTTAAATCACATTTGTGAAGAGACCGTCCACTGCATCCCCACACAAATTTGCCATTCATCAGTAGCCGAATTTCAGTTTAAGCTGGAGGTGAAGGCCAAACAGACCTCCCGAACCCCTTGCCTCTTGGAAGTGAGAGTCTCCATTCACACTGACCGTCTTCCCAGTTCCTGGATGTGTTGTGTTCTTCCTCGGCTTCTTGTCTTTGCCTAGATTGGTTCCTGTGTGTCAGTCGCTGGTTCCTGCCTCTTCTGTTAGAGTCATTTCGAAAGGCACTCATCTTGTGAGTATACCCTGTTCCCCCAGGCAGGTAATACTTTCATTACACATAAGCATAATGTAAGACATGCCTTGCCTTCAAGGAACTTATAATCTAGTTAAGGAGAACAGATAAGGTAATGAACATTTGATAATTCGTAGTCTGGTGCAGAAATGGTAATAAATTTACATCTGTCATCTGCTTGTGTGCCATCATTCAAGTCGTGTCACGGGTTGTTTTATATAACGAGTACGACAAGCTTGTGAGGTCGATGTGCGATTTTCAGATGAGGAAAATGAGACTTTCAGAGACATATTGGTTCAGAATACCTGGAGCCGGGACTCATCCATATTTGTTATACCTTAGAGTCCGCGGTTCTCTATTTTATGTCCTGCCTCCGTGGGCGTAACTGTGAGAGGACGTGGTGAAGGCTCTCAATAATGGTTTGCATTAGTAATAAGAGATAGCACAAGAATGATTAATTGCCCAGTAAATTATGCAGGGGTGGGAAGAGGTCTCTTTAGGCTGAGGTGGGCATGTTATGTTATCCAATTGTATTGTGAACATTTGCCATTATCAGTAAAAATACTGAAACATTTTTAAATGGCTCCATCATACTCCCTTTGGTGGTTATCCCATAAACTGTGGAAGTTGTTACCAGTTTCTTACTGTTGTAGATAACACTGAATGAATTTCCTCGTACACAACTCTGCTCTTCTGGGTGCTTTTATAAAGTTATTTTCTGAATGTAGACTTCAGAAGGAGTTTGAACACTTTTAAGAGTTTTAATATCTGTTGTTAAACATTTGCTTCTGGAAAGATTGTACAAATGTACAATGTACTATAGGCCACCAGTAGTGTAGCTTTGAGTATTACAAAAAGTCTGCTAATTTAATAGTCCAGAAAATGTTATCTTTTAATTTGAGTGTCTGGTTGCTAGTGTAGGTGGAACTGTTTTCATATTTTATTGCTATTTAAATTTATTTTGTTAATCATCTTTTTGCCTTTTTTGCTTATTTTCCTGTTGGTGTCTTAGTGTTTTTCATGCCAGATTTAATGAGCCATTTATAAATTAAGGATAGTGTGTTTTTTTCTCCATCTTAGCTTTTAGTATGGCTTAGCTTTTTAAAAAAATATATATTGAAGTTTTAGATGTTCACAGTTAAATTTTTTTCTTTTCAATTTTCTTCTATTTCTGAAATCTAGAAAGTCTAACAGGCAATTAAGGGAAAAGAACTTCAGACCCATTTTCTGGAAAAATACCATAAAATATCATTTTCTGTAATATTTTCTGGAAAAATACCACAGCTTTCATGTACGGTAGGCTGTAAAGGAGCTTATAATGTGAGCTTTATGTATTTTTGCATCATTATAAATCTTATTCTAGTAGCCATGCCCATAGTAGATCCTGAGTATCTGTTGATGGAATGAATAAGAATTAATTCAATGAATTATCACTGACATGACTTTAATAATTTCACTGGCACCTTTTCCCCTGGATTCTCTGTATGCTCTTATTTTCTGAGAATTAGTGAACTAATAAAAGACAAAGGAGTGCCCTTTCTTTTGGGCTTCTTAAATAAGATTTCTGTTGCTTTTTGCCCCACTGGTACTACATCCTATGTACTTGGTAAGAGCTTTGTTCCTGGAGTTGGTATTTGAGTGCAAGTTAATGTAGAGCCTGTCACAAGATCCCTGTTTCCACTTGTTTTAGGGAGAAATAGATTGTGTTCCTTTCAGATCCTGCCACTTTGCTAGTGCTTTTTCATTATTTTTCCCAGAATTTGAATAATAGGTGACTAAAATGAGTTAATTTGGTTATATGGAGATCTGTACCATAAGTTGCCCAAATTTATTGCTATTCACAGTTTCTTCAAGAAATGAACAGGTGAGGCAGCTCTTTCTGCTCATGGGTCCTGTCCCTGTGCTTTAATAAAACCACCTTAAAAGAAAAAAATGAACAGGTGAGATAACCTTTCTTTGTATTAAGGTGCTGAAAGGTTGTACTAACCTGAAAGTATATATATTTGAATTCTGGACTATCGAGAACATTGTGTCTCTGTTATCAGAAAGGACTCTAACCAGGACTAGAATTTACATGGAGCATGAGAGAACTATAGGAGTAGGGATCTTGCTTTTATTGTTTTTTTAAAAAATAGCTTTCTGCACATCAGGAAGTTTCTGGTTCACATTCGGGTGTCATTGCCCCCCACCCCCACCCCAGCAAGAACAAAAGAAGCAGCAGCAGAAGAGATAAAGGAGCTTGATTGAGATATAATTCATATACCATATAATTTGCCCATTTGAAGTGTCTAGATCAATTGGTTTAAATACATTCACAGTTTAACAAATCTGTGAATTGTATGTAACCACCATCACAGTGAATTTTAGAGCATTTGAATCACCTCAAAAAGAAACCCTACACCCATTAGCTATTGCCACCTTCAAATCCCCATGCCTCCCAACCCCAAGTAACCATTAATCTTTCTGTCTCTGTATATTTGCCTATTCTGAAGATTTTATATAAACTGAATGATACAACATGTGGTCTTTTGTGACTCGCTTCTGTCACGTAGCATCACGTTTTCAAGTTTCATCTGTGTTGTACCATGTATCAGTCCTAATTGCTTTATGTGGCTGAAGCATATTCCCTGAAATGGGTGTACTACATTTTGTTTATCCGTTCATCATTCCGTAGACATTGATTGGTTTCCACCTTTTGGCCTTCATGAAATAATGCTGCCATAATCACTCATGTACAAGTGTTTGTGTGGACACGTTTTCGTTTTTCTTGGATATATACCTCGGATTGGAAATTCTCCATCAAATGTTTTCCAGTCTGACTGTGCCATTGGACGTTCCCACCAGCAATATATGAGAGTTCTGATTTCTTCACATCCTTGCCCACACTCGTAATTATCTGACTTGTTGATAAGAACCCTACTAATAATGGGTGTCAAGTGTTATCTTATGGTTTTGGTTTGCATTTTCCTAACGGTGGTGAGCATCTTTTCAGATGCTTGTTAGCCACTTATATATCTTCTTTGGAGAAGTGTCCATTGAGATCCTTTCTCCATTTTTAAATTGGGTTATCTTTTTTTTTTTTTTTTTTTTTAGTTAAAAAAAAAATAGTCATTTGAGACAGACAGAGAAAGAGAGTGAGCATGGGCATGAGCAGGGGAAAGAGGCAGAGGGAGAGAGAGAAGCAGCTTCCCTGTTGAGCCGGGAGCCCTGGCACAGGGCTGGATCCTAGGACCGGGAGATCATGACCTGAGCAGAAGGCAGGCACTTAAGGATCTGAGCCACCCAGGTGCCCTGGCTTATCCGTCTTTTTATTATTGGGTTATAAGAGTTCTTTGTATATTCTTGATATGTCCCTTATCCGATATATGATTGGCAAATATTTTCTCTCATTCTGTGGATTGTCTTTTTCACTTTCTTGATAGTGCCCTTTGATGCACATTTTAAATTTTGATGAGGTCTAACTTATTTTGTCCATTGTTGCTCATGCTTTTGAGTCACATCTAAGGATCTATTGCCAAATCTGAGGTCCTACAGATTTACCCCTATTTTTACTCAAGAGTTTTATAATTTTAGCTCTTACATTTAGGTCTTTGATCCATTTTGAATTGATTATTGTATGTAGTGTGAGTTAAGGGTCCAACTTCATTCTTTTGTGTGTGGCAACCTGGTTATGCCAGCATCAGTTGCTGTAAAGACTCTCTTTCCTCATTGAGTAGTCTAGCCCCCTTGTCCAAAGTCGTTTGACCCTAGGTCCAAGTGTATAGCTGGAGTCTCGGCTCTCTTCCATTGATCAGTCTATCTGTTGTGTGCCACAACCATACTGTCTTGATTGTTGTTAACCTTTACAGTAATTGGAACAGGAAATCAGGAAGGTGAGTCCTTCAACTTTAGTCTTTTCTAGGATTGTTTTGGTTGTCTTTATATTTTTAACCCCTTGTATCCCTGTGCCTAGGATAGTGTTTAGGATATAGTAACTTTTAGTAAGCATTTATTGCAGAGATGGTTTAAAGTAACTAATTCAGCTTCAATTTAAGTGTAAATTGATTATCTCTGAAAATAATTTTCCAGCTGTAGCTAATACTTTTTCAGCGTATTTTATAAAATACCTTAGTTCCTTATTATGTCTTTCTCTGTTAAGAAAAGTTTTTAGTCATGAAAAATATTATGGGAGTATGTAGCTTTCTGAAAGGTCCTGTATGCACTGAGAAAAGAATCATAGATGAGGAGAAAAAAAAATCAACAAAGATTTTAGTGTTACCAATACAATATTGAGCTATAAAGAAGTATTGAGACTCTGCATTTAAAATTGCTCTTGCAGAAGAGGAATATATTTGTATACCTAAATATAAGCTTTCAGCAATTGAGTGGCTTCTTGTCTTAATAAATTAATGTATTAGAAATTTTGTTTGGATGATTCTAGCTAAGTCACACAGATTTAGTGGCATTTTGTTTTTATTTATGATTTTTTTTCCCCCTCAGCAGGAGAACTTAAAGTAACAGAACTACTTACAGTTTTTCTGATGAACACCCATGAAAAACTGCCAAAAATGCTATATATTTGTTTGGTGTTCCGGTACCATCTCTAATTGAGAAGTATGTCATTTTTTGATAGATTTGTATATTAAGAGATACCAGTTTTGTCTTTTAAATCTTAAGTTTTAGATATTTTATATTCCTTTTTAAAAATTAGGTCTACCAAGAATCTTTCTGATCTTAAGTAAATTATAGAAACTGAGACCTAGAGCATTTTAATTACTACAAAATAAAGGGTTGGATTTGATTCTTTGTAAATGTTTTAACCTCCAAAAGAGATAGTGTTCGCCTTTCTATATTTATTTTTGTTTGTAAACAAAATTTTCCCTCTTTGTTTCCTAAAGTAACAGCTGTATGATTCTATCATAAAATACTTAGGTACATTATAGAGTTAGTCACTTTGAAAGTCAAGTATTGCTTTTCCTTATATATATTATGGAGTAGATGGTGTATCATTTCATTATAACACTAAAAACATCCACAGAGCAATTTTTAAATTAAAAATTTACAAATATATTGTCTTTTAGTGGTATATAATAAACTATTTCTATTGTATTTTAAATAAACTTAAATATGGAGCAAGTGTTTTCAGACGTTGGGACAATAAAACTGTATCCAATTGTCATCCCTGAGACAAGGGAAACAAATTAAGTGAGTCCTGTAATTACCTTGTTTTTCTGACAAGAGGTTGTTCCTGTCTGGTGCAGGCAGGAAAATCCCAGGCAAAGCACAGTGGTCTTCTTGAATTGAGGGAGCAGATTGGAGTTCAGGGAGACTGAGGCAGTTGGAAATTGAGAGCAGAGTTCTGGAGAGGAAGCGGTGATATTGAAGAGAGCTCCAGAAATCTGCGTCAGGCCCCTTTGAATACAAGATGCACTTGCATAGGGTAGAAACTACAAGATTAAGCAAAGAGCCATTGGGGAACTACGAGCTGAAAGGTTCCCAGAACTCACATGGGACTTGGAGGCGCTTGAATTCCCACTGGTCACAGTGGAGTTCATCTTGTGTTGATCACTTGGGACATGCAATAAGGATTTGGAGGATTCATGTCTTAGTAGTGGGGTGACTGTTCTAGAGTGAAGGCACATCTGGAATTACCCTAAGCAAGCTTGAAAACAGATCTTGAAAGGATAAAGTGGAATTGGAAATAATAGCTTGTTAAAAAAAAAAAAAAGGCCCAGTACTCTTTAAAGGAAGACAGAAAAATCCAGATACTCAATCACATAGAATTATGTGGTTATTATGTCTAATATCCAACCAGAAATTACTAGACATGCCAATAAGCCGTTAAAGATGACCCATAACCAGGAGAAGTATTCACCCAATAGAAACAACCCCAGAAATTTAAAAAGTGATAGAAGTAGAAGAAGGGATGTTAATATGGTTACAATTATATTCAGGTATTTAAAGGAGAACATGAACAATGGAGAAAAAAATAAAAGATACGAAAAATACCAAATGGAACTTGTGAAGGTAAAAAATATAATTTCTGAAGCGACAAATATACCAGATGGCATTTTCAACAGACTAGACACTGTAGGGGAAAAAGTACCGAACCTGTGAACCTAGCAATAGAAACCATGCAAAATGTAGTACAGAGAGAACAAAGACCAGAGAAAATGCACAGAACAACAGTGACTTGTGAGTGCATATTAAGCAGTTAGCATATGTGTAATTGGGGTTCCTGAAAGAAGAACGAGGGAAAACTGGAAAAAAATGAAGAAATAATGACTGTAAATGTTTCAGATTTGATGAATACTGTCAACCTATTGCTTGGAAAAAATCTGATGTGCCCCAGAGAGGATAAACATAAAGGTAGCCATCACTGGAAAAATCACTGCTTAAATCTCATGTTCTTCTATAGTTTCTGCCCTTGTCAGTCTTACAACTTTATTCTTGTACTTTTCTTCTGCTCTCGCATTTCTAGTATCATATCACATGAAACATCTCCTTTTCTCCTATTTACTGAACCATTGTATTCCATATTTACTTAAAATCTTCTTTTTTTCCCAAAAGGCTTTCCCTTTATTGTATTTAGTTATAGCTTTGATTATGAACCATTTAAGAATTAATTTATTCCTAAATTAATTGTGTTACTAAATCAAATGTTAATTTATTTTAATTAACCACTTTTGCAGGGAGTGTGGGCGATTGTGTTATCCTAAACCTAAAACAACAATGTGTCACAAAAGATTGAAAATCAGTTTCTCATTTGGTTCACTTCATGACATTTATGTGATTTTTAAGTCAGTTTTGTGTGAAGCCAGTATTTGTGGTTGGGAGGGGATTTGTCTGTTCTTGGCTACTGCAGAAGTGACCTTGCAGCTTGAATATTGATCTTGAATCAGTTACGCATCTAAAGCCTTTATCCTTTGAGTATCTAATACATGTCAGGATGAGATTTTTTTGAGAAGAGAACCCTGCTAGATGTGTAGTAAATATTGTCTAGGCCATTGCTTCTTTACATTTTTTGGGTCATAGATTGTGTTTGAGAATCTAATGATTAAACTGTGGACTTTTGACTCCTCTCAAAAATGCACATAATAAAAATTTACATTCAGTTTCAGGGGATTCATGCTCTGGTGATTGAGATATAAAGAAATATAGTTTTGATACGGTAACTTTTTGCATTTCCTATATTTTTTGTACATGTTGCATTTAATTGTATACTGTGAGACATTTCTTTCTGAAACTGTAGGTGGTGTTTATTTTTGGCATACACAGGACTTTTAGACTCCACATTTCCAGTAAATTTCACGTTGGCCTTATGTATCCAACCACAGTTACCAATTATGTTCTCTTGAGTGAAGAAAGCTATATAATTAAAATAGGAGTTTTTATTTTTTTCTTCTAAAATTGTTTTAGACCCATTTAAATTTTTGCCTAGTTTACATAGTTTTTAATTAAAAGAAAGTTATATTTTTCATGAGACACCTTTGTGTGTGTATACATCTTTAATTATATCTTTGGGGCTGGGTAGTGTTTTACTTCTTAGTTGTTAATGTGCCATTTCTAAGGATTTCATAGTCCCTTAGGGCATAGTTCTTGTCAGGTGAGCAATTCTTTTTCCTCTTTTGGTCTTGATTATTGAAATAGTATAGACAGAATAGCTGTTTAGGTTGATTTTAAGTCTGAATAATTGAGAAGCCTGTAGTTGAAAAAGTCTGCGTAGTGCTGGAAAATTGTGCCTGTTTGCACACCTCTCTAGTAGTGTCTGGTGATGTGGTAGATTCTTAAAGAGAAAGGCAGGTCTTCTCGTGTCTCTCCCCTACTTAATGTCCTTCTTGGCTGCACGTTTCTGTCAGGGCGAAGGGCATGGCGTGATCTGACAGCTGCCTGCTCCCGTGGGGGCTCCTGTCCACTCTGCCCACTGTGCCCCAGGTCGCCGTGGCCTTGCAGTTTCCCCAGTGAGCCCTGCACGCTCCTGCTCAGCTCCTTCTCCTCTCCCTCTTCCAGTCCGTGTCTTTAGAGCTTTCGAATCTCAGCTTCGGTGTTCCTTCTTTAGAGAGGTCGCCTTTGTTATTATCCTCGGTTCTCGAGGCTCGATCCTGTCTGCCAGTATGCTTTGTAATCTTCTCCAGTGTTATCGAGGACTGCACTTTCAGACTTGTGTGTGTGTCCTTAGGTGCTACATACCTAGTTCTTTGTATAGCCTGAAAGCTCTGGGAAGGCAGGAATGGTGACTCTCTGGTTCAGGGATGTATTTTTCCTCAACTCTTAGCACAGCACTTGTCCAGGACGGCTGTTGTTGAATGAGTGACATGGCTACTGTCCTGGAGGAGCTCAACACTTTGAGTTGCTGACACATCTGCACACACAGTGAAGTGTGAAACAGTTAATGTGTGTTTTGAACTCCATCTAAATAGACCAATCACTACAACAAAGACCCAAGAAACAAAAAACCCAAAGTGAATACAATAACATAATACACATTTACATTTTTATATTGACCTCTGTCTCCTCTCTTGCACAGAATTCTGTTCTGAATGAAAAAAAGTTGCTAATTTCTTTCTTTTTGTTTTTTTAAAAAGATTATTTATTTATTTATTTGACAGAGAGAGAAATCACAAGTGGGCAGAAGTAGGCAGAGAGGCAGGCAGAGAGAGAGGGAGAAGCAGGCTCCCTGCTGAGCAGAGAGCCTGATGTGGGGCTCGATCCCAGGACCCTGGAATCATGACCTGAGCCGAAGGCAGAGACTTAACCCACTGAGCCACCCAGGTGCCCCAAAATGTTGCTAATTTCAAATGCTTATTCTCTAATTTAAAAGGCTTGTTTTTCTGTTCCTTTAGGGAGCAGTTGTATGCTCTTTTTTAGACTTAAACACACACGGGTTTACACAGAACGGATGGAAACACTAGCCTGATCTGAAGAATGCTGTGTTAGAGGACTAGTGTATTGCTTTTTCACGGATTACTGAGGGTAATTCTTGGATGCGGTAGGGAAGGTAATTAGCTACCTGAGGATTTGAGTTCTACCTTTTATTTTAATTGCAGAAATAGGTAGGGCAAGCAAAACCCTCACTTTGTCTTTTTTCATTTAAGTTGTAGTCACACTGTGGGTCCGCAGCGGAGTTGAGACTCAGTATCTTAGCCAATGCCTTTATTTATATGCGAGGGAATTTAGATGGGGAGTGGTTAAAAGACTTCAGCAAAGATGTGAGTCCTACAGCTGAGCAGAGAGCCAGGTCTTTCAGCTTGTCCCCATGCTCTTTTCTCCAGCCAGTAGGAACCTCCTTCCGCAGGGGGTAACCCTCTTTGTCTGCCAGTGGGAGATGGCAGACATTCCAGGGACCAGGCTGGGGAGTGCGAAGGGTCTGGGCATGGGGTTAGACTGGGACTCCAGTTCTGGCCCAGACCCTTTCCAGTTGAGCACACAAGTTACCTTTGCAACTGATTTTCCTGTCCTGTAACATTAGGGATTGCTGTAGTACCCGGGGGTGGGGGGGGGGTTATAGGGAAGATTAAATGAGCTAGCATTTGTAAAGTACCTAATTGACTACCTAGTATGTAATAGGTATTTGATCATGAGTAACTCTCATAATCAATGAGAATTGGCTTTCTGGGCAAAGATTCTTTCTAAAATGGATCCGTAAGGCTCTGGCAAGGATTAAGTGAAATTATACATAATGGTTAGCATGTGCCTGGCAAATGGTCAGAATTCAGTACCCAGTGGTAGCAATTAAACAGTTAGAATGGAAATTGTTCATTGCTGTGTAACAAATTATATAGCTGATTAAAAGCATAAATAGAAATAGGATGCATTTCCCCATTTTGGAAGTTACTATTTTAGGTGGCATTTTTCACCTGTCATTTGAAATTTTTTTTACAACCACAATCATCAGTTATAGTGATAAAGAATTGCTTAATTTTATAATATTACATTTTTCCTTTAGCCCTGGTTCTTAGTTTTTTGTGCCTGTATAGTCACACCAAATTTATTCAGCATTGTCATGGAACTGGCCCATATTATGCTATTAAGGTAATTGATTAATTCTGAATTTTTATTATAGAATAGTTTAGATGTAGAGACAATTGCAAAGATTGTATAGAGGATTTCAGTATTTCCTGTGCCTCATGTCTTCTGTTGTTAAATCTTACTGTGTACAATTGTCACAACTAGTTAGCTGGTATCAACACAGTCTTCTTTTTTTGTTTTTTAAAGATTTTATTTATTTAGTTGACAGAGAGAGATCACAAGTAGGCAGAGAGGCAGGCAGAGAGGGAGGGGGAAGCCGGCTCCTCGCTGAGCAGAGAGCCCGATGCGGGGCTTGATCCCAGGACCCCGAGATCATGACCTGACTTGAAGGCAGGGGCTTAACCCACTGCGCCACGCAGGTGCCCCTCGACGCGTTATTTACTAAATTCTGTGCTTTATTCAGATTTTGTTCCTTTTCCCCTAATGTCCTTTTCCTGGGTCCCGACCCCATCCAGGGTGTCCCATTACATGTAGTCATGTCTCTTTAGCTGCCTCTTGGTAGTTACGGTTTCTCACTTTGTTTTTGGTGACTTTAACGGTTTTACGGAGTACTAATCTGGTGTTTTTTTTTTTTTTTTTAAAGATTCTATTTATTTATTTGACAGAGAGAGATCACAAGTAGGCAGAGAGGCAGGCAGAGAGGAGGAAGCAGGCTCCCTGCTGAGCAGAGAGCCCGTTGCGGGGCTCGATCCCAGGATCCTGGAATCATGACCTGAGCCGAAGGCAGAGGCTTTAACCCACCGAGCCATCCAGGCGCCCCTAATCTGGTGTTTTTTTTTATCATGGTTTGACTGGAGTTCTGGGTTTTGGGAGGATGACCACACAGATGAGGTGCCTTTCTCATCGTATCGGGGCACATGTTCTCAACATGACTGTTTAGTGTGTTGTTCACCTTGATCACCTGGCTGATGGCTGGAGTGTTTGTCAGGTTTCTCTACTGTACAGTTTGGTTTTTTCCTCTACTTTTCCATGTTCTGCTCCTTGGAAGTGAGTCACTAAAAGTGAAGCCCACACTTAAGTGGTGGGGGGTTAAACTCCACCTCCTTGAGAGGAGAGTGTCTACATAAATTATTCTCATTTTTTTCTGTATAGGAGATTGGTCTCTTCTTCCATTTCTTTTTTTTTTAGTAATTATTTATGTCAATATGGGCTCACGGATTCATGGTTGTAGTTGGCTGTAATTCTGTATCTTTATTTTGTGACTTGAATTTTTCCAGCTTTGGCCAATGGGAGCTCTGCTTCTGTGTCCTTCTAAAGTACTCCCATTTGGTTTGGTTTTTGTTTCTTGAGCACTTAGTCACTTTGTTTTGTTTTGTTTTTTGAGCACTTGCTGGCACTAAAAGGTTCTCCAGGCTCATATTACATCTCCCCCTTACCCCAGTCCTGGACCCAGACATTTCTCCACCTTTGGAGCATGGAGTTGGAAACCAAGATCTGGTCTCAGATAAATGAGCTTTTTCTTGTGCTGAAGTCAAAGCAGAGGTAAGAGATTTTATGTCCCAATTGTCCCAGTTGCTTTCCTCACTTTTCTTTGCATTTTACTTCACTGAAAACCCTGGGAGAATAGATCTGTCGTCCCCACAGGTGGAGTTCATCTTTTGAATGTGTGTATATGTCACAGGGCATATTTATAGTTAACTGTTTAAAAAAATCCAAATTAGAAAGAACCATAACTTGAGCTAAGGAGATTCAGATGGCTCCTCTGCTTCCTACAGTCAGGAGCTCTTCAGTTACTTGATTTCTAAGAATGACAGGGAGTAATTCTTTTTTTTTTTAAAGATTTTATTTATTTATTTGACAGACAGAGATCACAAGTAGGCAGAGAGGCAGGCAGAGAGAGAGGAGGAAGCAGGCTCCCTGCGAAGCAGAGAGCCCAATGTGGGGCTTGACCCCAGGACCCTGAGATCATGACCTGAGCGGAAGGCAGAGGCTTTAACCCACTGAGCCACCCAGGTGCCCCATCAGGGAGTAATTCTTGACAGGAAATGTTTTATTAATTTTTTTTCCATGAATTCAAATTAGAATAAGGGAATTAAAAAAAATGTTCTCAGTTATAAGAGTGGGTAGAGGGGCATCATAATTCTTTTGCTACCTTTGAAGTTTTAGACATTTTTCTTCTCTTTAAACTCTATAATGTTTTGCGTGCACTTGGCATAGGAGAGGACCCTTTGCTGATTTCCTCCCAGCTTTGATCCAGTTTTTCTTCTTCCAACTTTTCCTGTTTATGCCCCCTAGTTCTCTTTGGTTAAGCCTAAAACAACCTTTTGAATGTATTAGCACTTTTTTATTTTATGGTGCTTTCTTTTAATTTTTTTTTTTCATTGGGATTTCATCATTAAATGCGTTCACAGCAAGACTGATGTGTGCTTATTTTCACTCTTTGTATTGAAAGGGCATCCTCCCACCTGTGCTCCCTGCGTCATTCCCCCTGTAGAACCTGTTGTACTGCTGGAAGGCCCCAAATAGGTGCATCTCAGAAGGGTTTTTGTTCCATTTTGGTTGTCTCCTTGCTGATCTCTATACATAGTAACTAGTGTTGATTTGCAGAGTTTTGGAAAAATAATGTAGGTATAGATGTACTCAGCGTATTTTAGGAGCCACCAGAATTGGTAAAAATAAGAAAGCACTACTAAAATGGTCTTATTCTTTGCCCTCTTGTTTTTAAGTCTTCAACTCTTTGTAGCAAAATTGTAGAAATAACAGGAATAATCACATTCATCTTTTCATCTGTAACATGACTCCTGTGTGTTTAGATTTTTTTTTTAGTTTATTTATTGGACAGACAGAGATCACAAGTAGGCAGAGAGGCAGTCAGAGAGAGAGGAGGAGGCTGGCTCCCCGCTGAGCAGAGAGCCCAATGTGGGGCTCGATCCCAGGACCCTGAGATCATGACCTGAGCCGAAGGCAGACACTTTAACCCACTGAGCCACCAAGGTGCCCCACTCCTGTGTGTTTAAATACCTAGAGTTTCTGTCTTTCTCTTTGTCTTTCTTTCTTTTTTTTTCTTTCTCTGTCTGTCTCTCTCTTCTTTTGGTTCTAGTTCTTTTTGAGTAGTCTTCTGTTTAACCAGAAGGGAAAGATGATAATATGAAGTCTTTAAAGCATTTGTTGCATTTATTTGTGTGGTTTTATAAGACTTTATTTTATGAAAGCTTTCATATGAAAATATTTTTTAAACAGTGTATAACTATTTTTATTTCTTAATGATGAGCAGAATTTATCCGTGTGGAATAATTGTTCTTTATGTATATATTTGTTTTTAATCTTTATGTGTTGTTTTTTGTTCTACGTAGCTTAGGACTGATAAAATATGCCTTGTGTAAATCCGTGAATGACACAAAAGACTTTTGCTAGGAGATCTGAGTCAGGCAGACCTTATCCATGCAACTACCTAACCCTTTCCAAGACCTGACCCTATCCATTTCTTTTATAAAACATATTTATTAAAAAAACAACAGCAACCATATTTATTGATGCTCCCAGCATCATGAATGCTTATGGCTAATAGGCTACTCTGTAGAATACCCGTGACTTTCTGTTTCCACCAGTTGAAATATATGCTTATCAGTAGTTCCTTGTTTGTTCCTAAATCTGTTTAGGTCTGTTGTATGTTTTAATTGTTACTGCATAGTTTAGTAAACTCTTACACAAGTATATGAAATGCGAATGCAAAAGAGAATTGTGGTTTCTATATACATGGAATTGCAGTGCTTTGGAAAGTCTCAAGATAAGTCACAAAAAGAAAATTGCTATCAAATTTCTGTTAACATTTAGGAAGAAACATCATGAAAATCCAGAAAAACCGTCCCATGAAAGTCTTTAGATTCTTGTTCTGTTTTAAAGAAATAGAGAGTGTAGATCATAGGTACTGCACGCGGTTGTGGTGTGTGTGACTCATGCCTTCTCTCAGGAACCACACTTTGGGGCAAGGCTGTGACTCTCATCAAAGTGGTGATGGATTTAATCTCATTCATGGACTCAAAGTGAAAGTAAATGTTTAAGTTTTTAATGTGTGGTAGTTATCTAACAAGCCATACCGAAGCTTAATGGCTTAAAGTAAAAACCATTTATTATCTGTTACAGTACTGAGTAGTTCTGCTTCTCATGGTGTTGGCTTGGGTTCAGGGACAGCTGGAAGATCCAAAATAGCCTCACTCACAAGCTAGCAAGTTGGTGCTGGCTGTCAGCTGGAAGCTCATCGAGACTTTGACCTCCCTAGTTCTCCTTCGTGCAGCCTCTCTACCTGGCTGGGCTGGCCTTCGAAGACCGTGGTGGTCTCAGGGTAGCTGGGCTTCTTCCCTGGTGCCTAGCTTCCCCTGAAGTCCCCAGCTATAACTGGCCCAGCATCACTTGGACTACATCTCATTCGTTAACGCAGGCAGATATATAATATATAATATATAATATATAATATATAATATATAATATATAATATATAATATATAATATATATATTATATATATATATGTATATAATCACCTCCTCAGATCAAGAGGAGGTGATTATAGGAAGGTGGGAATACTGGGAGGTCATCAAAGTGACAGCCACCAGAGACGTTTCAGTTTTTTAAGTATGCATGTTTCATTTTTAATGCTTTCGATATGTATTTTTAAAATTAACTGGCTGACTGCAGGTCCCAGTGACATTTGATAAGAAGACTTCTAATAAATGAACGTGTTTGCAAGCAAACTTATTTATAGTAATTTGATTAAGACTTGTATGCTCACTAATTAGAGTGGGGACATAAGAATTTCAGCCCATGTGAATCTGATTACAAAACTATTATTCCTATGCTATACTCCATTGCAGCTGTTTTGGATAGTAGATAGTTATCTTGGCACCTAGGGTTATAGTATCACAATAACATTATTAGCAGAAATCAACCATTGTTTCATTCTTGCAGCCTTTAAAAAATTATATTCTTCAAATAATTATGATTGCATTTTAATAGAGTTTAGATAATGATTAAGTCTAATGTACCAAAGATAATATTACTTGCCTCACAAATTCACTTATTCAGCAGATAGTAATGGGCACATAGTGTGCACCAGGCACTGTTCTAGACAGTGGTAAAACGATAGATGAGGTCCCCACCCTCATAGAGCTTTGGGTCTAGTTGGGGGGGGGCATAGTTCTTGTTCATTTCCATGGGACATCTTTTTTTTTTTAATCTACTTCTGTTTAAAAAAAAAAAGATAAATTTTAGTTAAAAAGAAAATGTCTGTCTTGAAAACTAAGTAGGTTTTCAAGATCTTGTACTCTGAATCAGTGAAGAAGTGAACTGGCAAATGTCGGATGAGTTTGAGGTTTGACGACAGTTTACTTGGAGGTTAGCTATGAATGTTCAATGAGAGGCTACCAGTATATATCAGCTAACTTATTAATTGGCTCTTCCAATATGAACCAACCATGCAACCTCAAATTTAGCTTAGCTCCTTTTGATATATACCACGGGCCAAGCAAACTATACAAGCTCTTTAAAAAGGAAACCTAGAAAATCTACCGTCTCTGCCTCCTCCTCCTTCCCTCCTCTTCCCTCAGCAGCAGAGGTCTTCCTCTCATCATTATTTAATAGAGAATAGGTTAATGAGGAGGTGGATGGAAGTGACAGAGAGGACCTCACACAGGTGAGGACTGCACTTCATAAGTGACTAAAGTATCTTATTTCTAAGGACTTTGCTAAAGAACGTCTAATGAAGTATTTTTTTTTTCCTTAGGGCTTTTGCAAAAACCACGTATTTTTGAGCTCCTCTAATCCAGCTTCATTATTTCATAGATGAACTATTTCAGGCACCATGTGGCTTACCTACTGTGTCAGAGCAGAACTGTGTAACCCCAAGTTACTTGAATTTTTGTCTTGTCTTCCACACATTTTCCGTTGAAAAATGACACCAACCCTCCCCCCCCTTAGGTTGAGTTCAAGACATACTTTTGTTAGACCAGGTTCTATGTCAAGTGAATAGTACTTCAGTAAAGTTTTATGTTAAAAGAGTGAGACATTGTTTTATGTGACTGTCAGAAGTTTAGCACTAGAAAGAAATTTCACATTTCTGTGTTTTTCAGCACAAATAAGGCCAGTGTTTCAGGGCAATTGATGTAGACCTTGTACTACTTTCCTTATCTGAAATAATTGGTACCCTCATGGAAATATTCTGAACTAGTCAGCTGACCATATTAGCTCATCTCACATGAGCTAATACAAAAATGAGGTTTTAGATGGTTTTAGTTAATTGAAATGATGCAGGTTCTTTTGAACTTACCTCTAGTGCTTATATTCCTAGATTTTATGTATAATTTATTTTTTTTAATAGAAAAAAAGAGAAAGTTTTGCTTGATTTTCCTTCCCACTCCCTATTACATATTGCTTCTAGGTTAAGACTCCCCAAACTAAATTGTTTTCCTCTGGCTCCTTTTATGATTTTTCTCTTCATTATTGATTTTCAGCAATTTGATTATGATATGCAGTTTGTGGAGCTACTTGGATCTGTGAACTCTCAGTTTACTTCAGATTTGGAAAATTTTCAGCCCTTAATTTGTAGATCTTTTTCAGTGCCTCCCTTTTTTCATTTTGGATTCTAATAACATGTGTTACACTGCTTGATACTGTCCCATAGATAACTGATGTTTTGTTCTTCTTCTTTTTCTTTATTTTTTCCTTAATCTTTTCCTCATTCATATTGGATAGTTTCTGTTGCTGTGTCTTCAAGTTCATAGATCTTTTCTTCTGCTGTGTCTCATCTGCTTTTAAATCCCATCCAGAGTATTTTTCATTTCAGATACAGTTTTCATCTTTCCAAGCTCTGCTTGAGTAATTTCTGGTCTGCTTATTGATCTTTTTCCCTCGTTTGGGTCATAGTTTCCTTTCCTTGGTAATTTTTGATAGGTTGGCAGACATTGTGAGTGTTATTTATTGAATGCTAGACTTTATTTTACTTTCTTTAAATATTTTTGGGCTTTGTACTGACATGTGTTAAGTTACTAAGTTACTTGGATGGAATGTATTAACATTTCCAATAAGTGTGAATAGCATCTTGATGGAGTTAAGTAAAACTTAAGAAAGTATTAAATGCATAACTTCACCTTTATATAATGTCTGTTCTAAAATTTATTTTAATTTTGAGTTATATAGTATCTGACAGCCCCATATGGCATTTTTTCTGCCTTGTTTTCTATGTGGTATAATGATTAAAGAGTGAGGAGATATACTGTTTTCTCTTATTTTAATGCATTGTTTATGACAGTATTCCTCTTTGCTTCCATGTGATTCTTTATATTTGCTGTTAGGATAATTAAATAATTTGGAAATATTCTGAAATCAGTAGTGTTTATTGTATCTGTGTGAGGGTATAAAGACTTTGTTTTATGATGGGTGCAGGTTTAAAAACGAGATATTCAGCTTCTGTACAAGTATTACAGGGACTTAGTCTTCTACTTTTATTTGGAGAGTGCAGCCAAATGAAATTTTCCATGTGTAGAGAATAACTTGTCCATAGTTGGATGACAGCACAACAGAAATATTTTTTCTGTTTCCCCAAATTAAATTTTTCATAAAAGCTAACGTTTTTACTGTGTGTGCTGTTTTTGACTCGTTTTATCTCTTAAAGCACCAGACTTATTTCCATCATATGTAGATTAGACAGGGGTACTCACTTGAAAAATAAACGTCATGACTCTGACCTTAGTTTGGGGCCCTGCCATTGGAGACTTGGCTCACTTAAGTTTGGACCTCTTCAGTCCTCCTTCAAAAAATCCTCCTCCACTTTTCCTTGCATTTGATTAATTTATTCATCCACACACTACTGCTGGATACTAGTGAAACATACCATTTTATGTGCCTGTTTTATATTTTAATGTTTTCCACATAGCCATTTATTTCCATTGTTTTGTTTTGATTATTTTGAATATTCACAACTGAATTTCCTCAAGTATTTAGAATGTTGACTTTACAAATTAGATATTAGTCTTTTTCTTAGTTTTAGAAAGATTATGTCAGGTATGCAGTCACCTGTCTACTAAGGCTGTGACTTAGCCTTAGGTCTTCTGTCTGCTGAGTTCACTTTTCTCCTCACTGCAGAGAGCATGTTCTCAATGAGGTCTTGTTTGTTCCTTTATCTGACTCTGTTTTTCTGTTTAGCCTGGTATTCCATGCTGTCTGGCCTTGATGGATGGAACTGGCTAGATGTTTGCGTCTTAGGTTTTTTTTTTTTTTTTTTTTTAAGATTTTATTTATTTATCTGACACAGAGAGAGAGAGATCACAAGTAGGCAGGCAGGGAGAAAAGGAGGGGAAGCAGACTCCCTGCTGAGCTGAGAGCCCGGTGCGGGGTGTTGTGCGGCGAAGTGGGGCTCAGTGAGGGACAATGCGGGGCTCGATCCCAGGACTCTGAGATCATGAACTGAGCTGAAGGCAGAGGCTTAGCCCACTGAGCCACCCTTAGTTTTGTAGTGATTACCATTCTACTATATGAAATATATTATTGTGCTAAACAACATGGTTTAGAACCATGCTGAATGCGCATGGTTCCCTGCGCCTTAGTTTTGTAGTGATTACCATTCTACTATATGAAATATATTATTGTGCTAAACAACATGGTTTAGAACCATGCTGAATGGTTTTGAACACTATCCTAGAAACTTTGAGATACAAAAGTAATGAAATACATTGTCCTTCCTTACCATGGTCTTTATCCTTGTGGGGAAGAAAAAAGTTATAGAATTTAATTTGAAAGAATTTAAAAGATGCTATAAAATGTTAAAATGGTCTCCAGTCCTATACAATGCTGAACTCAAAGATATACTTCTCTCTCTCTGTTTTTTAAAGATTTTAATTTCAATTTTAATTTAATTTTTTTTTTAAAGATTTTTGTTTTTAAGTAAGCTCTGAGCCCAACGTGGGGCTTGAACTCACAATGAGATCAAAGAGTCAAATGCTCTACTGACTAAGCTGGCCTGGTACCCCCACTCTTAATGTTAAGCAGATGAGTAAGGAACTCAGGTGCTTTAGTGGGTTGCAGATGGGTCTGGTGACTTCCAAGGCTTAGAATAGGAAGAATAGCAATCATTGAGTGAACCCCCAGTCTATATTACCGTTTTGTTAAGCCTGCATTATTGAATTTAATCCTCATTGGAATCTAAGTATTACCCTTGCTTTGTAAATGTGCAATGTGAAGATTTTAAATAATTTGGCTAAGGTCCGCATAACTAATAGCCAGCACAGTCAGGATTTGAACCGAAGTCCCTCAGACCACAAAATCTGCAGTAATCATTCCAAAACTGTGCTAGTAAGCACTACAACCTGGGGAGATGAGATTAGCGACCTTGTCCTGCATAGCCATGCCTTCTCATCAGCTGAATCAACTGTTTCACAGTGAGTGTGAAAGAAGTGGACGTAGGGAAATTCAAGTTCATCTGGAAGTTGTATTATTTGTTGTATGACTCTGTGATACTTCAGTTATGTGGTTAGCCTAAGGGAATACATGTATTTAAAACTTACTTTAACTTTGCTCACAGTTTTGTTTGTTGTAGTTAGCTTTCAGGGTATGTCATTTGTATGTCTTAATGTGTGCACATATGTGTGGACGCACAGTACTCAGTGGCTGGAGTAGTCTTATCTGGTTAAATCAGTTTTGACCTGTCCGAGGAATTCTTTATGGATTTCAGTGCTGGAAATTTATATAATTCTGCAGCATTTTTATTTTTTGAAAGTTCGTTTTCTAAAGTTTTGTCAGTGTAATTCAATAAAATGGTGTCATCTATTTTAGAGTGGTTTTTCTTTTTCCATCTTGATTTTTATAATAACTTTGATTTTTAAATCAGGATATAAGTTGCCAGGAAGAACACTGGTGATAGCTTGGATATAGTTTGGAGTTACGTTTGTAAAATATGAAGTGTATTTTAGAAAGAATATTCAGAATGGGCCAGACTGTGATATATATATTTAAAAGGAACTTCATGATTGATTCCTTCTAGTTTGCCAGGATTGTATATGTTCTGTTTGTATCAATAAGTTTTTGTTGTTGTTAGCTTTGCAAAGATAGAACTATATCAGAATAGTGATATTATTTGAGAAGTTGGCTGGGGATAGAGGATTGGAAAGAAGCATTGCCAGAGAACAAGTTGAGGAGGAGTTGCGTTTTGAAGGTGAAGACAGACTAATTCCTTTCTCTTATTCTACCGAGTCCTTCTCTCCTCCCCCGTCCCCGCACCCCCTCCTCCCCGCCGAGCTCTGCACTGTAGTGGTTCACAGAGAACATAGAAACACTGACCTGCCCTAAGTTGTCAGAAGCCCCTGCAGGGGAGCGCCCCATGCTTCCTGTTGTGTGTGCTTTGAAGAGAGGAAGTGCGGCCCTGCGGTCCAGGGCAGGGCTGAACTTGCCCACTCATCCCCGAGCCTCCGGGGGCCAGCACACAGCTACATGCTTCGGTCTCTCCCAGTTGTGTCTTCTGGTCCTACTCTCCTTTTCCTCAGTCTGTAAGTTTTTAGGTTTAAACTCATTTCTGTCAGAATCCTGTGAACACCAGGAGCTGCACACCAGCTCTGCCCGTGTGACACTCGGATGGTCTGGGGTCAGAGCAGAAGCTGTCACAGACGTCCCTGCCTTTGGGCGAAAAAGTTCTCCTGTGAGTTCCACAAGTACCGATAGAGGAGAAAGACCACATTGCTGAGGACGAAACGTAGCCACAGAAAAGTTTTACAAGGAGTTCTTAAAAGAAGCTTCAGGAAGTTTAAATTTGAGTTCACGTACAGCATTACTGAATATTTTCTCTGCTTTCTGTCTTTCATAGGCCAGAGTGCACACCGGGAGATTCAGCTTGCAAGAATTCTGAGTCTGATGCAGAGGACTTTTCAGATGAAACCAACACGGAGAACCTTTATGGCACCTCTCCCCCCAGCACACCTCGGCAGATGAAACGCATGTCCGCCAAGCACCAGAGGAATAGCGTGGGGAAGCCTGCCAGTCGATCTGGTGTGAAAGGTGAGTCTGGTACTTACAAAGATACACAGGCCTGGCCCTTGCAGTGCATAATCTGTGTAACACGTAACTACTGATTGATCCTTTCCATGATAATGTTTTTCTTTTTATATTACATTTGATTTTAATGCTGCTTTTAAATTTTACTTCTTAATTTTGGAATTACTGCCATTAGCAGTGTTGTTAATAAAGGAGAAAATCATCCACCAGAGATAGAAAGGTTTGTCCTGTGTAATTGCTAAAGCTGGTGGTGGGAGGCATTTGTATTCCATTTGGTCAGTAGAAGAGACCAAGCGTGCCTGAATCTGTGCACTCATCTAAGACGGCTGCTGATACATGAGTGAGGTGGCTTTTTTTAATTCTTTGCATCTCTAGCTTTTGTCTTCCAGATGTGACGTACTGGGCAGTTTGGGAGAGGCAGGGCCGGGCTTCCCTAACCGGCCTGTGACCTGTGCTCTCTGGCAGTAACCCTGAAGCTGCCCTAAGTGTGCACAGCCCACTGCTTGCTAACAGTACCTGGATGGTACCGCGCACCCCATCACCACGGACAGAACCTGTGTTCTACTTTTCTCTTTGTTTGACGTCTCAGAGTCCAGATAACGTTCTGTTCCTAGAAGCTGGGAGTGTTTTCTGTTTTCATTTCATACTTCCTCCAACATGTCACAGCTGTTCTTTTCTGAGGTACATAAATCAAATCATGCTGACCTGCTGCCTCCTTGTTCCCTCCTGTCTGGCTTAGATCCTCAGGTCACTGAGGCCTGATGGTTTTAGGATTCCCCTATTAATTTCAGCAAGCCACTTGTCCTGAAACTGATCTCAGAGCTTTTTGGAATTCATTCATCTCTTTCTGCATAAAATACAGATTTTATTCTTTATCTTATCTGAGAAGTTTCCCCTATCACAGGCTCTCCCTTCCTGACATCAAGTTCATGCCCATTTCTCCCTTCCCTTGGCCCATGTTCTCCCTTTCTGTTTGGTCACGGTCCCCTTCCCACACGTATCTTCCACACGTTGGCCTCTTGTGGTCGTAAGGTGGGCAAGTTCACTCTGTGTCCCTGTTGTAGCCCTTCCTCAAGAAAGAAGGCAGGCAAGAGAAATCGATTCTATTATATTTATTTGCTTGGGTGAAATCTTGACCCAGGAAGAATTCCTAAGCAGTAGTAGTCTTTCTTTTCCACAGGGAAGGTGATTTTTTTTTTTGCCTTCTTTTTTTATTTTAAGGAGTTTTAAAATTTTCAGGTTAGTTAATTGTTTATTATTAAAGATTTTATTTATTTTAGAGAGAGAGTGCATGCACAGGTGGGGGAGGAGCAGATGGAGAGAGACAAACAGACTCCGTGCTGAGTGTGGAGCCCACTGTGGGGCCCGGTTCCAGTGTCCTGCGATCATGACCTGAGCCAAAGTCAAGAGTCAGGTGCTTGACCAACTGAGCCACCCAGGTGCCCCAGGATTTTTTTAATTTTTATGTAATCTCTGTACCCAGTGTGGGGCTCGAATTTACAATCCCAAGATCAAGAGTCACATTCTCTACTGACTGAGGCAGCCAGGTGCCCTAATTCTTTACTTTATTTGCACTAGGATATTAACCTATGACCTGTACTTATTACCCTGAGAAATTAATAGCTTTCCATTGCAATTTATCATCTTTAAAATCAGTCTTTATTCATTTTCTCAAGGATGTCTGTAGTAGCTCCTTATCTAAAACTAGTGTCACTGAAGTAGCATCTACAGAATCACTGTTAGTTAATACAGATTCACTTCAAGCTGGTAAAACTGAGACGATGCCAGTAGCATATCTGCTTTTTTCTTTACTTGATGGCCCATACTATTTTAGAATAGGAGTTGAGGGCATAATTCTCACATTTTATAGATTGAGAAACTGAGGTCTAGGGTTTTTAAAGCAACTTGAGGCCAGAAGGCTTGAGATGCGGACAGGACTATTTTTAGAAATAGTTCTCCTGGAGCTTGATTTGGACTTTTTCCCAGTATAAGCAGCAGATACTAAGCTTACCTGAAGGCAGTACTTGAGTTAACTGTACTGTCTCTTACTAATCAGAAACCCAGTCACTAGATTTTTTAAAAAATACTTATTTATTTCTGGGACGCCTGGGTGGCTCAGTTGGTTAAGCTGCTGCCTTCGGCTCAGGTCATGATCCCAGGGTTCTGGGATCAAGTCCCACATCGGGCTCTCTGCTCAGCAGGGAGCCTGCTTCTCTCGCTGCCTCTGCCTGCTACTCTACCTGCTTATGTGTACTCTCTCTGTCTGTCAAAAAAATAAATAAAATCTTTAAAAAATATATTTATTTATTTGAGAGAAAGAGAGAGAGCGCGCACGCACGTGCATGCATGGGGGTGGAGAGGGTCAGAGGGAGAGGGAGAGAGAAATGTAAGCAGACGCTGTGCTGAGTGCAGAGCCTGATGTGAGGCTTCATCTTAGGACCCCGAGATCACTACTGAGCTGAAAGCAAGAGGTGGGACCCTTAACTGAGTGTGTTACCCACGTGCCCCCAGTCACTAGCCATTTGTTGAGCTCCTACTGTCCTTCCAGGGTGTGTGGGAAATGGAAGATGGAAGTGTGTCTCTTCACCTTCAATCTCTTCCAACTGTTTATTTCATAAAATTACAGACTTTGAGGTCCGGAGGGGGTCTTGCAGACCGCTTGTTCCAGTTCCTGCTGTTTTTCAGGTGAAGAAATGGATGGCCATATGTCTTCTGACTTGTACCTGTCTAACGGCAGACCTGAGAAACCAAAATCCTTAAAAACGTACTCTTTTTTCTTACTGTAAAAGATTATGTGTTATGGGAAACTTAGAAACTACAGACAAAAAGAAATAAAAATACCTATAAACCCAACACACGGAAATACTAACTCTCACCATCTATGGTGAAAGCCCCATCTCGCGTGGGAAGCGTGCAGGTAGACAGCAGCGCAGGCTCAGGCGGTCGAGTTGGGGTGAAGGGTGGTGAGGAGAGGCTGCCATTGGTGTCCCCGGGAGGGAGTGGGAGGAGGGAGCGGGGAGCCCTGGGGCTGGAAGACTGCTGAACAAGTGACATTTGTGCTGTGACCTGAAGGCTGAGGCCAGGAGACCCATGTTTCAAACTAGTGGGTGATTCATGATAATATATTGGTCCCTCAGTATTTTCTAGAGCTTTTAGAATTAGTTAGGTTGGTCAGATTTATTTTAAAAGCTTTCCAAGGGAATATGAACTGGTGCATTCTTTCTTTCTCACTGCCACAAGCCAGGGCTCTCTGAATCATACTATTCACTTTAGAACTGTAGTCCAAGTTGGACTCATCATTTTAATAAATGTCACCAATAATATTTGCATTTTCCTGGTTATCTATTGCTGTGTAACAAACCACCCCACAACTTAGTGGCATGAAAGAACAACCATTTTATTGTGCTCATGATTCTGTGGCCCACATATTTAGGCAGGTCACAGCTTGTCTCAAACCCATCATGTCTAGAGCCTTAGCTGGAATGGCTCAGTTGGCTGCAGATATTGTCATGGCCCTAAGTGTGAGCTTGAGTTCTTCTCCACATGGTCCAAGATGGCTCCTTTACTCACATGTCTGGCATCTGGGTGGAGAGCTGGCTGGCATTGTTTTTTTTCCCCACGTGACCTTCCACATGGCTATTCTGGGATTCTTCACAGCATGCTTGTTCTGGGTAATTAGGATTCTTATGTGGCAGTTAGCTTTCCCTTAGAGCAAGGGTCATGAGAGATCAAGGTGAAAGTTGTAAGGGTTCTTAGCTTAGGAAGTCATACAGCACCACTTCTGCTGTGTGCTTTGGCCACACAGGGCCACCAAAAGTCAGTGTGGAAGGGGACCACACAGGGCATTTCAGCAGCAGGAGGTGTGGTTGTGGGCTGTAAGGAACCAGCTCCTACCTGCATTTGATATAAAGCTTTGGGGAATTAGTTTCTGGTCATCATACTGTCTTTGTGCTTCCAGCCCCTCTCCCTTGTAAATGGAGACAACATCATAAGCATTCCTGAAGGACTAGAAGGACCCAGAAAGGTAACTGAGGGCACTATGTTGCAAGGAGGTGAGAGTAACCATTAATTTTTTTTTAAAACAATGGTAGCCATTGGGGCACCTGGGTGGCTCAGTGGGTTAAAGCCTCTGCCTTCGGCTCAGGTCATGATCCCAGGGTCCTGGGGTCGAGCCCCACGTCGGGCTCTCTGCTGGGCAGGGAGCCTGCTGCCCTTCCTCTCTCTGCCTACTTGTGATCTTTCTCTCTATCAAATAAATAAATAAAATCTTAAAAAAAAAAAAAAACAATGGTAGCCATTGTCGTGAACTGATTATATGGATATGATTCTTTAAATATTTTTATTATTATAGGCTCAGAATAGTTACTACTAATCTACAGTAGTAACTAACTACCATAGATTGATTTTTTGTAATTGGAAATTCAGCCCCAGGCCACTTTCTAACCAGCTGGCTGTAAATGGAGAGTTCCCATGAGACCCTTTTTAGGTTCCATAATTTGCTAGAACTGTTCACAGAACTCAAAATACACTTTACTTGTGTTTGTAGTTTATTATAAAGGATTCAGGAATAGCCAAATGGAAGAGATGTATAGGACAAGGTGTAGGGGGGACTTGGGCTTTCCAGGTCCCGCTGGCATTAGCCTGTCACTGCCTGGATGTATTCACCAGCGTGGAAACTCATTACATTTCCTTGTTAAAGAGTTTTTAGAGAGCTTACTCTCCAGACTGCGCCCTCCGGCCCCTTTCTGGGAGGTTAGGGTGGTGGATGGGGGGTGCTGCATGTTCCAGCCCACTAATTATTAGTTCCTAGGACCAGCCCCATCCTGAGGCTACTCTCTAGGAGCACCCCTTAGCATAAATACAGATGTGATTGAAAGGGGCTCCTTTTGAATAATTACTCAGGGGATTCCAAGAGTTTTTAGCAGTTCTGTGCCAGGAATCTGGACAAAACCCAAATATATTTCTTATTATACCTTGGTGAGCAGCTACTAGCAAAGGTATGAGGAGATGGCAGCTTTGATACAAGGCTAATGGGAATGTAAATGTCTTAATCCTTGTGGGAAAGTAATTTTGTTAACTCAGTCAAGTGGTGGTTGGTTATGTCCTTGACCCTGCATATCCACCACTGGGAGTAGACTCTAGAGAAGTTCTGCAAATGGATACAAATCCTGTACGAAGATTTCACTGTGTCATTCATCGTTTGTAATTTCCAAGCATAATATGCAGTTGGGTAACCACCAAGCAGGGTAACTCAAAACAAGTGTCTGTCTTAGTGATTATCTGAGCTGCCAGGGGACCGAGGAGAGAGGAGACCCTGGCAGGGAGGTGAAGGACATAGGTGAGGTCGCCATTGTTGGTATGGGATGGAAAGGGGGTTTGTGTGTGAAGGATGAAAGAGGTGAGGTTGCCATTGTTGGGGCAGGATGGTGGTGTGTGAAGGACGAAGCAAAGTCGCCATTGCCCAGGTGGGATGGGGCTATGAAGAATGAAGGCGAGGTTGTCATTGTTGCCGTGATTTCTTCCTTGATGTTGGTGGACTCTCAAATGATTGCCAGTTTAGAAGTGTGCAAAAAAATATTTTCTCCAATTTTGGCATTTCCCTGGGAATGTTAAAGACATTTTTGTTTTTGAAACATGAACTTCTGCTTTTAGAAGCTGTGATAAATATGATAGCAATGTTATGATGTCTAGGTATGAATGGTTAGTTCCTTATTACCTAAGAAAAGTCAGTTGTGTGACATCCTGACTGACGTAACCTACCAGTTAAGCTCTTGAATTAGCTCACTGACCAGGCGTAATTTCATACTTTGATGAGTAACAGAATTTAATTGAGGTGGGTAATGATAAATAACTGCCAAACCATAGCAATTAAGATCTTAATTTTGTACAGTAATTAGTCATATACAGCTATTCTTAAGATCGGTTTAAGGGAGAGATGGTCATACTATCTCATCCTTAAATTTTGTGCCTTTTAACATAGCAGAAGGAAGTAAATGTAGTTCATCTCACAGTTTAAATAGGTAAAATAAGAGTTAAAACACTCAAGCCACATCCTTTTCAGAGTGAATCTGCCTGTAATCCATATCAGCTCTATTTTGCCAGCAGTATTATAACATACTGCAGTAGCCAGGCTATAGAGAGAGAATGATTATCTCAAGATATTTATATCGGAATTTGAACCTATGTGCACATATGCATATACACATACTGATTTCCCTATCATAAACAAGTACCTCAAAGTATGTATGTACGTGTGTGTGTGTAAAAGTCTTGTATTTTCGCTAACAGTAGTAGGATTAGCGACTTGTTTTTGAGTGTAATACTACTGTAAAATTGAGCTGATTCGGTCCGTAGAGTTGACCCTTGAACAATGCTGGGCCAGGGGTTGGAGGCCAACCCCAAGCAGAGTCAAAATTTGGTGTATAACTTGTGACTCCCCAACAACTTAACTTGTAATAGCCTACTGTTGACCGGAAGCCTTACCATGACATAAATAGTTGAATAACATATTTTTTGTATGTATTATGTACTATATTCTTACAATGCAGTGAGCTAGAGAAAATAAATTTTTACTTTTTTTATTATTATTTTTTAGAGAGGGTGGGGGAGGGGCAGAGGGTTAGAGAATCTTAAGCAGGCTCCAGGCCTAGTGTGGAGTCCAGTGGAGGGATCGATCTCACAGCCCTGAGATCATGACCACATCTAAATCAAGAGTCAGACGCTTCACTGACTGAGCTACCCAGACAATCTGAAAATGAAATTTTTTTTTTAAAGATTTTATTTATTTGAGAGAGAGAGAGAGAGAGAGAGAGAGAATGAGAGCGTGAGAGGGGAGGTCAGAGGGAGAAACAGACTCCCTATGGAGCTGGGAGACCGAGATGGGACTCCATCCCAGCACTCCGGGATCATGACCTGAGCTGAAGGTAGCGGCTTAACCAACTGAGCCACCCAGGTGCCCAAAAAGGAAATATATATATATTTTTTTTTTAAAGATTTTATTTATTTATTTGTCAGAGAGAGAGGGAGAGAGAGCGAACGAGCACAGGCAGGCAGAGTGGCAGGTAGAGGCAAAGGGAGAAGCAGGCTCCCTGCTGAGCAAGGAGCCCGATGCGGGACTCGATCCCAGGACGCTGGGATCATGACCTGAGCCGAAGGCAGCTGCTTAACCAACTGAGCCACCCAGGCGTCCCAAAAAGGAAATATTTTTAAGAAAATCTAAGAAAAAGTACATTTACTGTATATGTAAAAAAAAAAAAATCTGTGTATAAGTGGACCATGCAGTTCAAACCCTTGTTGTTCAAGGGGTCAACTGTATGGTCAGTCACATGATAGTTCATTGTTAACATTAACCAGAGTGGACTTAAATCTCTGTTTCAGCTCTTTAGTCTAAACTCAGCATCACAGTCAAAGTACTGTTTCAGGCTCTCCATATACAGACTCACTGTTGCAGCCACTCGCTTGTTTTTGCCTTTGTGTCTCTTCATGCTCTTCTTCTCTGGCTTAAAAGATACTCTTGTCTTTCTTGCTACCTTCGTTTGAGGTTCATACATTCTCCAAAGCCCCCAGTCAAGTACGTGGTGTTATTTAAAGCCTTTACAGATGAGTTACCCTCTGTAATCTGTCCTTTATGCCACTCAGTGTCTAACCTTTCCTTGGGCGGTTAGTACTGGTCTGTGAGCTCCGTGACAGGTATTAAGAGTGCTGTGACGATACGAACATGGCTTAGGATCCCTGTCCTAATAGTTACCATCTGTTGACGTTTCATGGTAGTCTTCACAGTGTTGTGAAGATTATGATAGTCTCTGTGCAGCTTCTACTTGAAAATGAGGGGGTTAAGGAAAGCGTTTCCCAAAATACGCCATTCTAGCCTGGTTGAATCAGACACTGGGAGTGGGCCCAGGAGTCTGCATTTTAGCAAGAACCTAAGTGCTTCTTAATGTTGACTGATATTTGAGAACAATGAATTCGGTCTCTAAGCCCCTGCAGATTGCTGACATTGTTTGATAATCCAGGACATCATTGCTCTAATGATCATCTCCCACTTAGAGGTAAAGAGCAGCTATCGGTTTATGCTTACTCATTTGAGAACTTGAGGAAGGCGGGTGTGTTGAGTGTGGATAGTACTCATAGGGGAGAGCAGAAGTATTTCAAAGACTTGGTAAAAATATATTTTATTCATATTCTAAGGAGCCAGTTCTAGATATGGATGGTGGGAAAATTCAGTTGAATGTCTCATGTCTGTTTAAACAAGTGAACCATATTCCTTGTCATTGGTTGCTTTTGGTTTCATTATAAATTTTTTTTTTCTTTTCCTTTTCATGTTCTGATTAGGCGGGAATTATTGATGATTGGCCAAAGGAAAAAGTAACTACTTTGGAAGATCGCTGTAACTGCACTAACCAAATCACACCACTTAATTTATAGCCACTCAGATCAGTTATTCCATTAGTCTTACTGAAGTTATTATGAACTAGTTTTGTAACACTATAATAGGACTTGTCATGTAATACATTCTGTATACTTTTAATTTATTGTCCTTTTCAGAAGCTGTTTATGGTTGACTTTTTATTAATTGCAAAGGGATTTAGTATTAAAAGAAAACTAGATATAGAAACAAGCTTGTCCATTTTTAATGGCCTTTCAAGTTATTATTAAAAGTTTTATACTCATGTCAGTTTGGGTAGAGACAGAATATAAAGTGCTTGGGAATAAAAACTGTGTCTTAGTTTATAGATTTCTTTTTACCCCCAATACCATAGTACTTTTCAGTCTCCCTTAACTGATAGGTCCCTTGGGTTTCATAGAGGACTACCTGGTCCCTGAATGCTAGGAAATACTCTTGTCTTCCGTTGTCCATCACAAATCTATTATTTGAAAAGTATAGCTACTGATAAAATAAATAGATTAATTTTTTCTTTCCCATAGTAGTTAGACTAGAGGTTAGGTCTATTTTAAGTATAAATTACATCATTTTAAAACACAATATGTCAATTTCCATTTGTGAATTTTTTTTTCCAAAACCAACTTGGTTTTTTGTTTTGAAAAAAAAAAAAAACACAAAAAACACAAAAAGACTCTTATGTTCCATCTTGTGCCTTTCCTGATTTGCTTTTCTTTACACACATTGTAAACCCAAATAAGCCATTGCTTTATATAAACACAAAATTTTAAAACATTGTATAATACACCATTTTGTATGCTGTGAGGTAAGCTTAACAAGATTTATATGTAATCTGCAAAAATTAGTTTCTTAGGCTACTAAAACTTGATTCTTCTTACCCAGAAAAATGGGACCATGGCATTTTTTCCCTCATCTTAAATCCTTTTATTTATTTATTTATTTATTTATTTATTTATTTATTTATTTATTAAAAGATTTTATTTTATTTATTTGTCAGAGAGAAAGAGCACAGGCAGACAGAGAGGCAGGCAGAGGCAGAGGGAGAAGCAGGCTCCCCGCCGAGCAAGGAGCCTGATGTGGGACTCTATCCCAGGACCCTGGGATCATGACCCCAGCCGAAGGCAGCCGCTTAACCAACTGAGCCACCCAGGCATCCATCTTAAATCCTTTTAATTGAAGTGTAAAGATCAAGGTGGAGAAGTTTTATTTTTTAATACTTTCATGCTTTGAATATTAGTTTCCTAGAAAATGTAGCATAGGTTTGGGCATAATGTTAATAGCCCAATCTTCTGACGTTATGAAAAACTATCCCAGCTACTCTCAGCAGCTTTGTTTTCCTTAGAATCTTTAAATCATGGATTAGAAGAATATTTATGAATTATATAGGCCAAGTAATACATTTGCACTGTTTACTGTTACTTTCAAATTATAAACAGTATGCAGACATTCTCTGGCCATTATCAGTAATGGTATTCTGTATTGTTTTATTAGGATCCTAAATCCTAAACTAAAAAAAAAAAAAAACAAAAAACCTGTTATTTGTTACATAAATATTTGATTTCTTTGATTCAAAACCATTTATTTGTATGTGTGTACCAATACAACCTTCTCTTCTAGGTCTGCATTCCCTCTCTTCTGTACACGTTTCTTGGATGTTCTTAGGTATTTTCCTGGTATTAAATAACATGTGTATATACTGATGACTTCAAATCTGTGTCTTTGGATTTCTCTCCTGAGCTCAAGACCCACATTACTTACCTACAAACATCACCAATATAGCTTTCCATAGGCACCTCCAACTTCACGTACTAAAAACTAAACTCATTATCTTTACCTCTAGCCTTAAACAGTGATACCACATATGTCATTTTGTGTTTCACTGTGACAAAGTATAGTATAAATTCCTGCCTTGAAAAATAAAATATTGTGGAATTAAATTTGGAAGAACTTGTTAGCTTTGCTTTCAAATAACCATTGTTTCACCAAGTAGAGATGAATAGTGTGTATGTGCTATGTCAATAAAGGTATAAAGAACACAATTAAAACATCAAAGAGGACACAAAGTCCAGGCTTAGGCAAATTTTTTATGAATGAATATTGATAGGCATTTGTAGCTAGAAACAAAATTGTGAAGAAATTTCTTGAATGGATTGCATAAAAAATTTTAAGACCTTAGAAGTAAGGTAGATTAAAACTACAGATAACAATTCTATCATTTAAAAATACTGGTAATTAAAAAGTAATAACCATTTTTATATTAAAATATAGCAAAAATCCCAGTAGACAGATAAAATCCTTTTTGATGGGCCATAAAGGAAATTAGTGCACATGCGTGCCTGTCGAGTAGGGGGAAAGGCAGGGGGAGAGGGAGACACAGAATCCTAGGCAGGGTCTATGCCCAGAGTGGGACCCCAATATGGGTCTCAGTCTCATGACCCTAAGATCATGACCTGAGCAGAAATCAAGAGTCATATGCTTAGCTGACTTGAGCTACCCTGGTGCCCCTAAAATTCTTTTAAAACTATTTTGATTTAGGGGCACCTGGGTGGCTCAGTGGGTTAAAGCCTCTAACTTTGGCTCAGGTCATGATCCCAGGGTCCTGGGATGGAGCCCCGCATCGATCTCTCTGCTCAACAGGGAGCCTGCTTCCTCCCCTCTCTCTGCCTGCCTCTGTGTCTGCTTGTGATTTCTGCCTGTCAAATAAATAAATAAAATCTTAAAAAAAAAAACAACTATTTTGATTTAAATTGATTAGAAGGTAAACTGGTTTAAACAGGTTTTCTTTAGTGAATTGATTCTGGGTTTATTAGTTTGTAACCCCTGTAAATATAACCTATTTCACCAAATCTAAGGCATACTATAATATGTTTTAAGAAGAAAAATGCTTACAATTGATGACACAGTGTGTTTATTTTAAAAATTTTTTTCAATTTTTTATTATTTATTTGAGATAGAGTGAGAGAGAGAGCACAAGCAGGGCAGGAGAGAGGAAGAAGCAGGCTCCCTAACCCACTGAGCCACCCAGGTGCCCCGACACAGTGTGTTTTTATACTTAGAATTTTTATTTTTTATTTAGTGAAAGAACCCTTTTTATACTTCTTGATATTTAGATACAGGTTTTAAAAAAAACTATTATTTATGTTGTGTGTGTGTGTGATTTTATATATATATATGTACATACAATATGTACTGTGATATTATATATAAAATAAATATATAAACATATTAAATATATAAAATAAGATGTAAATGAAACCTATTAGTGAATACGTTTCTAAAACTATTCATATCATCAATTATAAAACATATTTTAATTTTGGAGATGTTAAAATACAAAATGTGTGCCCTAGATTCAGGGACATGAAGTATATCTTGGGTGTGGAGGGGAGACCAGAATGGGGTTTTAGGTTTGGGCATTACCAGTATACGAAGTAGAAGTGAAGATTACCCAGGGAGGGGGAGAGTAAGGCAGAAGAGATCGAAGAGTGAAACTGAGAACAGCATTTTCTGGAGTGAGCCAGGTTCCAAGGAGGGAATTTGTAAAGGAGTGATGGGAAGTAGAAAAGAACCCAGAGACTGTTGCATCTAGAAAGCAAGGGGCTGAAGGAATTTCAGTAAGGTAGAGGTGGTTAATAGTGGCAGAAATGCCAAACAGGAGGGAAGGGGGTGTGTATGTTCATTCCAAAGCTTGGGATTAAATTAATAGCACTTTTTTATAATTGTTTGATGAGAAAATGTGATGTTTACTTTCTTTGCATTAATTTTGAATGATTTCATATGCCAGTTGAGGCAAATGATACTGAATTAGTCTGTATGTCTTCAATTCTGTTAATGCTAAATTTAAAATGTTATTGTTCATTTGTGGGAAAGAAACCGAGCAGTAGAATAAATTAACATTTTTACCTATTATCTGTCTTTGATTTTTTTATGAGGATAATCTGAAAGTGCCTTAAAGATTCTTTGCTCAGTCTACTTCATTCTACAAATGAGAGAAGTGACCCAGGAAACTTACGTGGTCTGCTCCAAATTAATACATTGAGTTCACAGCAGAGGCGGGGATGGGATGGGTTTTCTTTTTTTTTTTTTTTTAAAGATTTTACTTATTTATTTGACAGACAGAACACAAGTAGGCAGAGAGGCAGGCAGAGAGAGAGAGAGGAGGAAGCAGGCTCCCCGCCGAGCAGAGAGCCCGATGCGGGTCTCGATCCCAGGACCCCAGGATGATGACCTGAGCCGAAGGCAGAGGCCCAACCCACTGAGCCACACAGGCGCCCCTGGGGTGGGTTTCTAAACCATGTTTCTGTCAAATCTACTGTGCTCTTTGTCCCTTCCTAAGTTGAAGGCGGTCAACTTGTGGCGATTTCACTCTGTGGTTAACTGCACTTTTAGTGTAGAGAAATGGCTTGTTTTAGATTTGTAATGGAAGATATTAGAGAGCATAGCAAGTATAAATAAGCAGGGAAAGGTGGATAGAACTTTTTAGAAATTAAGAGAGAAATGTATATATTTTGAATCTTTTACTTTTCAGCATATAGTTACGATTTTTTTCTCCAGTAACAGCCTGAAAAATAAGTACATGTGAATATGAGTTTTCTTGAAGATGTTGAGGGTAGTTTCATGTCTTAGAGTTAACACGATGATCTGTTTATTTTCTTTTCAATAGAAAAAACGAATGCACCAAACCAGCCTCCACACAAAGACACTGGAAAAACGGTGGAGAACGTGGAAGAATACAGCTATAAGCAGGAGAAAAAGATCCGAGCAGCTCTTAGGACAACAGAGCGCGATCATAAGAAAAATGTGCAGTGCTCGTTCATGTTGGACTCAGTGGGTGGGTCTTTGCCCAAAAAATCAATTCCAGATGTGGATCTTAATAAGCCTTACCTCAGTCTTGGCTGCAGCAACGCTAAGCTTCCGGTATCCGTGCCCATGCCTATAGCCAGAACTGCACGCCAGACTTCTAGGACTGACTGTCCAGCAGATCGCTTAAAGTTTTTTGAGACTTTGCGACTCCTGCTAAAGCTTACCTCAGTCTCAAAGAAGAAGGACAGGGAGCAAAGAGGACAGGAAAATACATCTGCTTTCTGGTTTAACCGATCTAATGAACTGATCTGGTTAGAGCTACAAGCCTGGCATGCAGGACGGACCATTAATGACCAGGATCTCTTTTTATATACAGCCCGTCAAGCCATCCCAGATATTATCAATGAAATCCTTACTTTCAAAGTTAATTATGGGAGCTTTGCCTTTGTTAGAAATGGAGCTAGTTTTAATGGTACTTCAGTAGAAGGGCAGTGCAGAGCCCCTCATGGAACAAAGATGGTGGGTTACTCGACGTACCACGAGCATCTCCAACGCCAGAGGGTGTCATTTGAGCAGGTAAAGCGGATAATGGAGCTGCTGGAGTACATAGAAGCACTTTACCCATCGTTGCAGGCTCTTCAAAAGGACTACGAAAAATATGCTGCGAAAGACTTCCAGGACAGGGTGCAGGCGCTCTGTCTGTGGTTAAACATCACAAAAGACTTAAATCAGAAGTTAAGGATTATGGGCACTGTTTTGGGCGTCAAGAATTTATCAGACATTGGCTGGCCAGTGTTTGAAATCCCTTCTCCTCGATCATCCAAAGGCAATGAGCCAGAAGATGAGGGTGATGACACAGAAGGGGACTTGAGAGAGCTGGCAAGTAGCGCGGATGAGAGTGATGAAGAACAGCTCTCAGGTCCGAGGGCCCCGGAGCCCACACAACCCGCTGACAACAGTTGCAGCATCCATTCGCAGGACTGCGTGCAGAAGAAGCTTGAGAGGCTTGAGTCTGAGGACGAGTCCGTTGGCTGGGGAGTGGCAGACTGCAGCGCAGAAGCAGGCTTTAGCAGACATTGTCTGACTTCTATTTATAGACCATTTGTAGACAAAGCACTGAAGCAAATGGGGTTAAGAAAGTTAATCTTAAGACTTCACAAGCTGATGGACGGTTCCTTGCAAAGGGCACGTATAGCACTGGTAAAGAGTGACCATCCAGTGGAGGTAGGTTTCTGGTAGGCATTAGTATGATCTTGGCCTTAGTTCCATCCTTACAGTGTGCTGTGTTGATTATTATGTACTTCCGTAGTCTTGATATTTTTAAGGTGTAAGTGGTAGTTACTGTAACTTGCAGATTTAAACATTTCTATAAGGCACTGTGATAAATGTGGAAAGGGATCTGTGAAAACTGTATGAAATTTAGTGAATTAAGTGTAAGGTGGTGTGGGGAGGAAAAAAAATCCAGCTATATAAATATAGGATGGAGAAAGACAGACTAGGTATAAATAAAGAGGGAAGAAAGCCACAATCATGGGTGACCACAGGCTGAATATGAGTCAGTAAAAAAGTCCACATGATGCTAAAATATTTTTAAATGAATACGGCATCCAAGGTCATGGATTTGGTTCTTTCTCGAGTCTTTGCAGTAGCTTATTCCCTTTTTGAGTAGCAGGTCCAGTTTTTGGCCACTGTATTTTAAACTGATAAGAACAGATAGTACACATGATTTTAGCCAAAGGAGATGTGAGTTGTAGAGAAATGTCAGAATGATCAAAAGGAAAAAAAAAGTTTACATATTTGGCACAGCTAGCAGTTAGCATAGATGATAGAAGTTTAAGGGAAGCCTTAATTATCAAATCCACATTTTGACAAGTGAAGATTCTTGTGAGAGGAATATGCCTCCTAGAAAAAGCAGTTTGAAGACAGTGCAGATTTTGTTTTGATAGCTTGATCTCTCAAATTCTTTACTGTTAAGGGTGGTCAAACTAGAAAGGGGCATGCTGTTGGATACTGTTCTTGAGAGGAAGAAGAGCAATTTTTCTCTTGTGGTGAGTTTGCATATTCATCTGGCTAAAAGCAAAAGCACCCAGATCTTTGAGATCCTTTATACCTGTCTCTGGTTGCTATTCTCAATTTTAGTAGCTATGTACATATGTATGTATGCACCTTTTATTTTTATTTTTTAAACTACAGTTTAGTACATAATCTGGCTTGCTTTGGCGTGAGAGGTGATACAACAGAGGGCATTTTTTTTTTTTATAATGGGAAACATTGGAAGAGAACATCAGTTTATAAGATTTTTATTTTTCATGAACTAGACCATGAACCCCTAGGGGAAGGGGTCAGACATTCATATAATAGAGCTGATGTTTGCAAAAGGAATCTGTACTTTGTAGCTATAAGAAGTTAGTTTATTTTGAGTATTTTTTTAATTTGAGTATTATTTGAGTATTATTTTACTTTGAGTATTATTTTAATTATAAGTTTTAAGTGAATTTATATATGAGATCTTTTTTTTTTTTTAAAGATTTTATTTATTTACCAGAGAGAGAGAGAGAGAGAGCGCGCGAGCGCATGTATACGGGCACGCGTGAGCACATGAGCAGAGAGAGGGTGGGACAGAGGGAGAGAGAGAAGCAGAGTCCCTGCTGAGCAGGGAGCCTGATGCAGGACTTGATCTCAGGACCCTGGGATTAATGAGATCTTCTTCGAATAGTATTTTAACTTTGAATGATTTTTTATGTACATCTTTTTATTAGAGCAAATGACTGTTTCCCCCCTTTTAGTCCAAAATAACTATTTTATACGATTTTATTATAGTGCAGGTTTCAAAATCAGTAGAACAAAACTAGTTATGGAATAAGGATTTGCCATATACTTCAGATGGTGAATGACTTACTTGGTTTAGGTTTTTCGCTGGAGTGGTTCAGTTCCAATGAGGACACATGTGGGCAAGACAGGATTGATGATTAATTTTTATTGTGAAACACTGTTTTTGAAGTAGTATGAGCCAATCATCTCTGATTCAGTGGATCTCATGAGAGAGAGGGACTCATGGTAGGGGCCCTGGGAGGCATGTGGGGGCTTCTTAAAACTGCTTTAAACTCTGACCCCCAATTTGTCTCCCTCTTCCCTGGGAACCCTCTATGATAGCGAACTGTCACTACTAATGGGAGAGCTTTGCATCCCTTAGATGTGTTGGAACAAGAAAAAGATTGGGATGAGTGCACGATATTTTCTATTAGAACTCAAGTTGAGAACAATGGTAGATCACCCATAGTTTTGAATTCCTCTCAACGTTGTATTCCTTCAGTTTGACCAGTTGAGATTTAACTGAAAAGGTTATCCTTATAGAGCATACCAATTCACAGCTCATAAGTGTGTGATTTAAAGACTGTTAGAATTATTTGCAGATTGTTTGCTTTTCAAAACAAAAATGAAGTACAGAAGGCCCTATTTTAAGTTTTGTTTTATAAAATATTGTGTTTGTCAGATAACAAAAGAGTAACCAATAGCTGAAGTAGAAATTCCATCCAAACTAATAAAGATGAGGCTTCAAGGTTATAATGAACTCAGTGGTAAAGTAAGACTTATTTTTATTTCCATTTCAGGAACATAATCTCTGGAAGGGGAGGGCTGTGTGTGTGTGTGTGTGTGTGTGTGTGTGTATGTGTATGAATGTATGTAGTTTGGGTTTGTCTTAGTCTTTGTATGTCTTAGTATGTTGGAGAAAGAGCCACAGTTTTTAAAATCAGGTAACTGGATTCCATTCCTTGGCGTTGGTGTGGGTCTTCTCACCACATGACTTTGTAAATGACTTAGTCTTTCTGACCCTAAGTCATTGCAACTGTAAAATGGCTATAATACTTTCCTACCTACCTCACAGGGTTGTTGTGAGGCTTTAAAAAGGTATTTGTATAAATGGTAAAATGCTATAGAAGCCAGATATAAACTCTTAATTTTTAGAAGCTTTGTTAATTTTTTTTTTCTTTTGAAGCTAACTGTTAAGTCAGTATGGGCCAGACTATTCTATATTTTTATTTTTTAAATGTATTTAACCTTTTAATCTCTGTCAAGTACTCCTACATTTGAAGGGCCTGCGTTTTCAGCAGCGTATCGGCTTTAGGTTTAAGGACAATTTTATTTTCCTTCTGGGTAGAAGCATATTGACCAGCGGGCACCACACATTGCACCTGATACCTGTCCTACTGTTTTGCACTGTTGTTTTGGCTTGTGTGTTAATAGCAATGAGTACAGGTGAAGGATTTCTTATCTGTGTCTTTATATTTTTATTCTTTATGATTAAGTTACTTGCGATTCATGTTTATAAATAACATATGATCTTATATTTAATTCCCCTTGGCTTATAAACATGCTTTATAAAGTGATTTTTCTCTAAAATCTTATTATATTTCAAGATCTTTAAATTTAAAAACTTGGAATCTTGGGATAGCTCTAGATTTATGGAACACTTGCAGAGATAGTACGGAATTTTCATATGTTCTTTATTCATCTTCCTCTAATATTGGCATCTTACTTAACTTTGCTATATTCGTCAAAATTAGTATATTGACGTTGGTATAAGATACTGTTGACTAGTGTGCGGATGTTATCTGGGTTTCTGTTACTGTGCTAATGTCTCCTTTCTGTTCCAGGACCCAGGCAAGGACGCCACCTTGCACTTAGGCACGTCTTTTCGGTCTCCTCTGATCTGTCGTAGTTGTTCAGTCTTCCCTTGGTTTCACAGTCTAGACGGCTGGTACAACCGTCCCTGAATTTGGGTTTGTCTGGCGTTTTCTTAGGCTTGGGCCGGAATGCCGCCGAGTTGAAGAGCCCTCGTGGCATTGTACTGTCCCTGGTGATTTTAACCTGGGTCCCTCAGTGAAGGTATTGTCTGCTGGGTCCTTCCACAAGTTACCAGTTTTCCCTTTCCCTGCTGTACTCTCTGATGTGAGTCACCAATGAGCCACATTAAAGGGGACGGCAATGAATCTCTCCCTCTAGTAGGGAGTTTCTACATGTCTTATTTGGAATTCTTCTGTGTGAAAGATTTACCTCTTCCCTCCCTTTATTTATCTCAGTGGGAAGTCATAAATATTTATTTTTTCTTTGGGTTATAATCCAGTAGTATTGCTCTTTATTTTGTTGCTCAAATTGTTCCTTTTTTAGCCGCTGGAACTCTTTCAGTTGGCTTCTGTGTCCTTTTGACGTGCCTGCATCTTTTTTTGTATGGCTTTGCTCCTTTTTTTTTTTTTTTAATTTTATTTATTTATTTAACAGAGAGAGACACAGGGAGAGAGGGAACACAAGCAGGGGGACTAGGAGAGGGAAAGCAGGCTTCCCGTGGAGCAGGGAGCCCGATGCGGGGCTCCATCCCAGGATCCTGGGATCACAACCTGAGCCGAAGGCAGATGCTTAACGACGGAGCCATCCAGATGCCCGTGGTTTTGCTTTCTGAGCAGTTTCTTACTCTATGGCATCGTCCTTTATTTTTCCTCTTGGGGTCCTGAAATCAGCCATTTTCCCAAGGAGCTCTGGTTCCTTTTATTGGAGGACGGCATTTAGAAATGAAGATCTGGGCACTGGATATTACTGTTGGGGTGTCACTGCTTCCAGGCCCACTCAGGTAGAGTTAGAAAATAGAGGAGTGTCTCTCACCCCTTGTGTGCACAGCTTGATGGTTGCTTCTCTGTCGATTGGTCAGCTGGCTGACTGATCAGGTGATCTCCTTGCAGACAGACTACCTGTCCGTCTACCTGAAAAATAAACAGAAGTTCACACTGACGTCTCAGACCTAATCCGGCATCACCAGTTCATCCTAACTTTCCTCTCCTTAGTTGTAATTTCTTCTCTTGTGGCGAGAAACTGGCCCACATTAGTACCGGTTTTCACGTATCTGTGCCCCTAGGGCATACATGTAAAGTAGTTTCAGAATTGCTAACCAGGACCCCCGTGAGGAATAAACTTGCCAACCAGAGTCCAGCCTTTCAGTACAGTTCTTTTTGTCTTTAGTCTTTAAAAGTCACTGCAGAATTTTCCAGAGTTAGCTAGGTCAGCACCTTTTTCTTCACCCTCTTCAGTAAGGTCATATCATACATCTGTACTATAGTTAGGTTCACTTAATCTCAGTCTGCATTCTGTCCAGGGATTCCCCAGTGTTCTAGTTGATTTTTTTAAGTTTGCCGTGAAGTTTACTTTTTGCGTTGTACAGTCCTTTGGGTTTTGTGCATTTAAAATGTTAAATACCCGTAAAATATTTGAGCCATAGATTATGATATGGTTATTTTATGCTCCTTCCTTTTTGCTTTACCTTATGAAATTTATACATTTTCAGAAGAAGAGACAGATAAAATTTTTACTTAATGTAGTGTTTAAAAAAATTTAGTTTCCTGATTGCATGTTACCATGCATATTACCTCAAATCCTAAGGAAGAGTTTTGGGTATTTTATAAATTACTTTCCTTTGAATTAAAAATGATGTGATTATTACAAGTTTAGTGGCCAATAAAATATTGTTTGTTTTATGATCCAAGAATAATTAAGCTAACTTTTTCCTATGAACACAACAGGTTGCCTTCTATATTTAGAGTGGACAAGGCCTGTAGAAACTAGGATATAAAACAACAGTCACCCTTTATCAAGTCTTCCACGTGTTAGGCACAACAACCGAATAAAGTGGTGGTGTTCATTCTCTGTCTTACAAATAGGGAGAGTAGATAACTTGCCCCAGATCACGGGAGCTGTAGATTGTCAGAGGGATTCAAATCCAGGATTCTGGGATACCAGACTTTAAACTCTGCTAATGGTGTCCAAACCTGGCTGCATGCCAGCATTATCCAGGGAGCTTTTGAAAATTCACGTGTCTAATACCCTCTCTGGATGCAGGGCAAATCAGAATCTCATGGGGTGGGACATGAGTGCTGCGATTCTTGACAGACCTCCAGCGTGCTTCCTATGTAGCTGGACCGGACCAGCACCAGTGCAATTCTGAGTAAGCCCACTGAAAATACTAAGTAGGCTACAGTACTCATCTACCACCGCCTTCCAGATCAGTGTTCATTAGTACAGTTATTATAGTTAATTGTTTTATTTGCTTCACATGTCTGATTTCAATAGTAAAGTTACACGGACTTTGTAGTTGAGTTAGTGGCAAGCTGATAAGCACATACTTGCTCATTTGCCGATAGGTTTCTGTTTCCAGAAGAAGCACACTTACTTGAGGGGAAATGGGAAGTTGTTCTATGTTATTTTTGACTGCAGTGAGCCAGAGGAGTCACACCTGACGTCAGATGGAGAAGAGCAGAGGACAGAACGCTCAGGTCACAGCGGAGGACTGCATCCTATGAAGACAACACACCAGTAGCAACAAGACTAGTGGCTAGCATTAACTGAATGCTTGCTATGTGGAGGCGGGTTGGTCAAGTGACTTGGTTGAGGTCGTATATAGCCTATATGACAGAGCCAGGATGTGAACCCCGAACTGGTTGTGAAGCTATGCTTTTAGCCATTACAGTATATGCCTCCTGAGTTATATTTCGTCCCACCTAGTGCTTTAAGTATTTTTTGACGTAGTGGTTAGCATCTGAATATAAGATTTCATGTGAAAATCTGGATTTTTTTTTTTTTTTGCTTTCCTTAAAGTACTAGGAGGAGGTCTATCGACCCTGGGCCCATATTCGCACATGATAGCATCTGGCAGGCTGCGGTTGACCACAGTGCCCATCGTTTCTTATTCTCTGTCACCCTTCCCTAGTCCCCCATTGACATCACCCACCTGGCCCTGTAAGCATTTCAGTTAGTGATATGACCGCTGGTGTAGAACCATAGAAACTTTTGAAGGGCAACAAAAAGTTGATCCTTAAACCACACGGGGGTTGGGTGTGCTGATCCCTTGCACAGTTGAAAATATGTGTATGATGTTTGACTTCCCCAAAACTTAACTGCTAATAGCCTGCTGTTGACCGGAAGCCTTGCTGATAACCTTAGCAGTCGATGAGCATGTATTTTATATGTCATGTATACCATATATTGTATTCTTACAATAAGGTAAACTAGAGAAAAAATGTTAAGAAAATCATAAGAGAAGATACATTTACTGTACTGTATCAAAAAATAACCACATGTAAGTGGACCCACAAAGTTCAAACTCATGCTGTTCAAGGGTCAACTGTATTTTGATCTGTTCCTGTATTTTATAAAACAATTCACTTTCTATTGTTTTACTTATTGAATGTGTATATAAAGAAACAGTTGCTGCTTATCTTGTACTCTGGCTCAGAGTAGTAATTCTCTGGCTTGCATCTTTTACTTTTTGTGCTTATATAAATATATATCTTTGTTATATAATGCAGGTAATTTTTAAAAAGTTTTTATTTAAATTCCAGTTAACATACAGCGTAATGTTAATTTCAGGTCCACACCCAGTGCTCATCATGACAAGTGCTTTCTTTTTTAAAAGCAATAATGCTGTATTCTATGATTTTCTTCTTTGGGGTCGTCCGCATATTTGTATATGTAGCTCTACTTCAGTTCCAGTTAACTACTACACATTACGCCGTCATCGGAATGAATCATTTGACTCTGTTCTTTAAATTCCACTGTCTGCCTTTGGCACCATCAGTCTGTTCTTTGTATCTCTGAGTTCAGTTTTGTTTTGTTTTTAGATTTCTCCTCCAAGTCGTATCATATGGTAATTTTGTTTCTCTGTTTGACTCATTTCAACTTAGCAAAATGTCCTCAAGATCCATCCTTGTCACGAATGGCGGGATTTCTTTCTTTTTTGGGTAACTAAATAAGATTCCTTTTTGTATATATAAAATCTCACACCATTGATAGGCACTTAGGTTTTTCCATATATTGGCTACTGTATATAATGCTGCAGTGAACACAATGGGTGCAGATTTCTTTTTGCGTCAGTGTTGTCATTTTCTTTGGATAAATACACTGAAGTGGGATTGCTAGATCATATAGTAGGTCTGTTTCTAATACTTGAGGAATGTCTGTCCTGTTTTCCATGGTGGCTGCATCAGTTCATATTCCCACCAGCAGTGCACAAATGTTTTCTTTTCTCCACATCTTTACCGACATTTGTTAACTTATCTTTTTGATAATAGCCATTCATTAAGTGTGAGGTGGTCTCTTTGTGTGTGTTTTAGGATTTGTTTGTTTGTTTATCTTGAGAGTATGCGCAGGCAGGAACTGGAAGGACAGAGGGAGAGGGAGAGAGATTCTCACGCAGGCTGTGCTTGGGGTCCTATCTCAGAACCCTGACATCATGATCTGAGGCGAAACCAAGAGTCAGATACTCAACTGATAGTGCCACCCAGGTGCCCTTCTTACTGTGGTTTTGATTTGCATTTCCCTGATGAGTATAACCATTTCACTCTTAATAGACACTTTTTTTTTTAACTTTATAAGTGGTGTAGCCACAAATACTGTGTACATTCCCGTTTATGAACTTACTCCACTGTTTTGTAAGAACGGTTAATCAAAATGAAATTACGGAGTCATTGGGTATACATATTTAAGTCTTTGATAGATATTGGGAAGTTGGTCTTCAAAATGGCTGTACTAATGTATACTTTGCCCAGTAGTGTAGGAGAAATCCCATTTGTCCTCATTTTTGCAACCTTTATCAGTAAAAACTACAATTTTGTTTTAATCTTAATTCTTTTCATTTTTAGTGACATTGAGCCTGTTGGCAAGTTTATAGGCCACATGCGTGTTGTCTTTGACTTTTCTTTTATTCATTTCGTTCATTTTCTATTGTTTTTTAAAATTATAATCTTGACCTGTTGGAGCCGTTTTTATTTTATGGATATTATTTGTTTTTTATTATGGCTGTAAACTGTTTTTAACTTATTTATGAAGTTTTTCACTAGATGTAAATTTAAAATTTTTATTCTAGTTTTGAACACTTTATTTTGTGTGTAGTAAGAGATTATAAAACATTGTGTATTTTCCCCTTATTTTTACATAGTTCAAACGTTTTTGTTATGGAAAGTATTAAACCCATGCAAAAGTAGACAGAATAATATTATGAGTCCCTTTGAATCTGTATTCCAGCACACTGGTTATCAATTCATGGCCTGTACCTCTAGCCACTTGACACCTTCTCCCATCACTTTGAAGAAAATCTTGGGTGTCATATTTTATCCTTAAATAGTTCAGTATGTTTCTCTGAAGGATGAGGGCTTGTTCTAGAAGTGTACCACAGTACCGTTATCATGCCTAAAACATAGCATTAACTCCCTTGATCATCAGAGATCAAATTAGTGTTCATATTTTGATTGTGTCATAGTTATCTTGGTTTTCTTTAAAAAATATTGTACAATTTAAGTCAGTTTTCAAATAATCATACAACATAACAGTTCACTATATTTTTTCCAAAGATTTTATATATTTATTTGAGAGAGAGAGAGAGAGTTTGTGAGCGGTGGGGAGGGGCAGCGGGTGAGGGAGAGGGGATCTTAAGCAGACTCTGTTGATCACAGAGCCTGATATGGGGCTTGGTCCCACAACCTGAGATCATGACCTTAGCTAAAACCGTGAGTTGGATGCTTAACTGAGCCACCCAGGTGCCCCCAGTTCATTATATTTTTTAAGTCTTTTTAAATCTGTAGCTCCCCCTCCCTATTTTTGGCCTTATGTATATTGAAGAACCTGGACTTTTCATCCTATAGCGGTTTTCCTACCGTCTGAATTTTGGTGATTGCGTATACAGTTGTCCTTTTTTGTGTTTCCTTCTTCTCTGTGTTCTGTGTAAACTGACTGTAAGAACTAGTGGCTTGATTAGATCCAGGATTTCTTGATTGATTGGTTGAAGGATGGTGTTAATACTGCTTCATGGGGACATATGTATGACTGTCTCTTTGAGACATCAGCAGTTAACGATCATTGTCTAGATCGCTTACTTCAATAAGGATTGAAAAGTGATATTTCTAATTCTCTTTTCTTCTTATTAGCGTAATTATCAGCTGCATTAAGTAAAATATTGCTACAATTTCTTAGTCATTTCCTCAGTCATTATTTGGTTACCCAGTGGAATAATTGAACAGAAGTGGCAGGGTAAATATGCTTGAATTTTTCCCTTTTATTTACCTTTTATCAGAAAAATGAGTTGGCTTATTGGTGACCAGTTAGTGCTTTTTTATTAATATGATTTTGAACTCATGAATTTAAACCCATTTGATATGTTTCAACCCATCGAAATCATTATTATAATCCATTAAAGTAATTGTAATAATTGATGTTCACATTGTTCCATTTTGGACAGTGGGAACATATTCAAGTTGGCTGAAGTCCTTTTATCACAGCCCAGGTGAGGAGTGTTTCATAACTTCTTTGATAGCTGATGTAAGAAGCTATTTTAAGCTTATGTTATACATCTGCTTGAGATTGGGAATCTGATTTATCTTCAGGGAATTCTTGTTCCTTTTGTTGGGAAGTGCTATTCTAGGACTATAGTACTGGCATTGCTCATTGTAACAGAAGTTGTTGATCATTGTTTTAGTTCTCTTCAAAAATACTTCCCAATTTCATACTATTTTGAATTTTTTACGTAATCTCTCTTGACTTTTCTTCTACAGTGAAAATCTCAATTTGTGGTGGTAATAGAAATGATGGCAATAGAGTCTCAGAGTAGTAGATTATTAGAATATGATGACTATATTCCACAATACATATACAATAATCTCAGAGTAGTACCAGCAGCAGTATGATTACTGAAAAAGTGTAGGCCCCCCCCATCCTTAGGGCTATACCCTTTGGGGGTATACCACCAAATTACTGTGTTTTCAAGATAATTCAATAATTCTTATGATTCTGCCACTAACTAGACGTAGAATTTCTTCTTTCTTTGGTTGTATATTTAAAATAACAGCTTTATTGAGACAGAATTCACATACCATGAAATTCACCATTTTGAAGTGTTCACTTCAGTGGTTTCTACTATATTCAGAGTTGGATAACCAACCACCACTGGCTACTTTTAGAACATTTCCGTCTCCTTCAGCTGCCACCTCCACAGTCCTTCTGCTCATCACCCCAGCCCTGAGCAACCACTTACCTGCTTTCTGTCTCTCTATATTTGCCTGTTTTGTGCAGTTCATATAAATGGAATCATATATGTAGTCTTTTGTGACTGGCTGCTTTCACCTGGCATCTTGTTCTCAAGGCTCACCCATGTTGTAGTATGTAGCAGTACTTCATTCCTCTTTATGGCTGCATAATATTCCATCGTGTGGATGGGCCACACGATCTTATTTCTCCATTCATAGATCTTTGATTTGTTATTTTTAGGTATTGCTTTTTAAACTTAATTTTGTAGGAATTATGAAAAATACTTGGTTTTAAGAGAGAATCTGTGGAATAATTTTCAAGGGAATCTGGTTTCCCTGATAATGATAAGCTTAAAAAAAAAAAGCTGTTATATTCTTCCTTTTTTTTTATATAAGCTGTGTATGCAATTTTCTTTACTTTTAATATATGACCAGTTTATTTTTACCCCTTAAGGTTATACTTATATTAATTTCCTTATTGCTCTCCCCTGCCCCAACATTTTTTGATTGGTATTCGTTCGTTCTCAACCATTAGGATATTGGAATTAATCCTTTTCTTTTACCTGGGCTTTCATTTGAAGTGATTTGCTCTTACTTCCAGTGAAATGCTACGACATTGCATATGCCCTCCCCTTTCTCCTGGGGTTTGATGGGTGTGGCGTATCTGCAATATGGCCATTGTGGACTGAACTTTCTCCCTTATGTTCTCACCTCCTCTTTGCCCCACAGGAGTGTGTGTGTATGTTTCCATTGATGGACATAGAGACAGAGATAAGAGATTTAGATTTAGGTTCATTGTTTTTTACTTTTTTTTTTTTTAAGGCTCTTGTTTTGGTTTTGTATACAGCCTCCTGAGTCATTTTGTTTGTAGTAGAGTCCTTGATAAGGGCTCATAAGACCATTGTTTTCTGAGTTCTTGGCTTTTCCTAACAGTTTGCAGCATTGACTTTTGCAAGTTTGTTTAGCCATAACATCTTTGGCTTGTATTTTCTCTCCTTGAAAAGTTTAATATATATTATTCATTGTCTTCTGGCATGCAGCATTGAGGTTGCAAAGTCTCATGGAAATATGATTTTTTTTGTTTCTGCTTATAAGTAGAGACTTGTTGGTCTGTTTAATTAATTTATAACCTGGATGTCCAAAGGATTGTCTTTTTTCTTTTTCTTTAAACTCCAGTAGTTTACCTGGTGTTGGTTTTTCCACATTGGTGTTTTTGACTACATAGTGCCCTTTTAGTATATGATTTCAGGTTTTGTTTGCTTTCTATGTTTTTGTTTGTTTTAATTTCAAGTGCTTAATGTTTTAACTCTTTTCTGTTTCATTAGTTTGGTTTTCTTCTCCGGGAACCACTGCTGTATGTGTTTTGGATCTACTTTGCCTCTCTGTTAGTGGACATGTCTTTCCGGCAGGCTTTCGCTGTTTCTAGGGTTATTCTGCTCCTTATTTCTCTGCTCAGTAACCCTGTACTGGATTCTGCCACAGTCTTTTTGTTGCTCATTTTTAAACACATTTGTTTTCATGAACTTTAAGGAAAGAGAGAGGTTAGAAAGTGCTAGGGTTTGTAGCTTTGAGCTCCTTCTTCTGAATTGCCAAAACACGTGTTCTCTTTTTTCGAGATCTTCTGGTGCGTTGCCCGCCTACTTCTGGCCCTTCTTGTTCTTTACCTCTACTCTGCTTCCCTGGTCAGTTGGATTTCAGTCTAGCAGGTTCGTCCTGGAAGGGGATTTTAGCTGATAGTTGTAAGAGTTTGGGAGGCCTAAACCACTTCAGCCCTTTCAGACCTATGGCAACCCCTTGACCTCACTCATGACTTTGTGCGCAAATCACTGTTTCCCTCAAGTCCTCAAATAGAAGTAGTGAACTTTCTATTGAATAGTCATTAGTGATTGTGGCACTTGTCCCTTTGGGCCCATCAGATACCCTATTAATCCCCCGTGTTTCCCTTGCACAAGTGCTGATACTACAGGGTCTGGCACGATTCACTTCCCCCCATCTCTTGTACTTTGTAGTTCATGGAGATGCCATTGGACATGTGTCTCAAGGAGTTTTGACTTTGTTGTCCTCATTCTCTCTGTTCTTATGGGGGAACTAAGGGAAATCAAACTCCTGCTGCCACCACTGTCTTTCCAGAATTTCTGTTTCTGTGTTGACCCTGTACTAAATTGCCAATATTTGGTTATTTTTGACTGACTAAAACGGCAGTTTTATATGGCTTAATCTAATATATGGGGCACCTGGGTGGCTCAGTCAGTTAAGCGTCTATCTTTAGCTCAGGTCATGATCTCAGGGTCCTGGGATCGAGCCCCACATCAGGCTCCTTACTCAGCAGGGAGCTTGCTTCTGCCTTCTCTCTGCCTGCCTCTCTGCCTACTTGTGATCTCTCTCTCTGTCAAATAAAATCTTAAAAGAAATAATGTATAGCTCTCTGTTTAGGTTATTAAACCTGTATTAACATTTGGAGTCCTTCCATATGTATATGTTCAAACATATTTTTGTATTTACATTAATACATACTCTAGTTTCTCATATCATTAAGAATTTCTCATATTCATTAAGAATTTCTAAAATAGATGTATAACTAAGAAATTATGACTATAGTTATAGGGGGAGATAAGATGTAATTATTTTTCAGTTTTCTTTAACATTGGGTTATCCATTTTACAACTTCTTCAACTGCTGTATACTTTTTTGTGTATTGATTAGAGATAATTTGATACGTTTCTCTGCTGATCTGTTTACAGTGCTTCTCTGTTTTAAATAAAGTAGGTTTATTAGTAACTTTTGTCATCATTTAGGGCAGTTCTTCCCTTTTATTCTTTTAAAAAAATTTCTGGGCTGTGTTTACTTTTGCATGTTACTTTCTTCTACATTAATTTCATTGAATGAATTTATTAACCTCCCCAAAGTGCCAGCGGGGTTATGATGTAATTACATTGCGTTTTTATTGATGTCTCGATTATTGAGTTAGCCCAGGTTTCCTGAGTTGATCACAGATTTTATACCATATTTAATCCTGTATTTCTCACTGGAAATAATAATAAACAGATGACATAATAGCAAATAATGCCATTCTTGTACTTTATTGACCCTTTCCTCTCTTCTTGTGTTTTTTTTTGAAATAATCGGGAATTTAATACTCGGGTTTTTTTCTTATAGTATGCTTTAAAAAAAAAATACGCCTTTCTAGAACTTGATTATAGTCTTCCACCAAGTTATCATCATGGAGTTGTATCTGCCTGTGTAACTTCTGCTAATTTTGTGGCTTCTCACTTCTTTGGGTATTTTTGTCTTGGGATCTTTATTCTGATTTAAGTTTCATTTGACCAGACCCTGCTGTACTTCCTCAGTAGTTTTTAGTGAAGTTCTTCAGTGAAGATAAGTGAATTGTACTTTGAGTTCTTCCCTGTCCAAAGAGGTATCTTCTTTCTTCTTCGCATGTTAGTGGTATCTTGACTGTGCACAAAGCTCTCCTGTAGCTCCTCCTCCTGTTCTTTCTGGCCTCCTGTTTTATCCTCCCGTGAAGCTCTTAGATCTGACTTCCCTGTGTCTATTTTTCCCTCAAAACTTCCATTCCTTTTTCTTTCGCTCTTTGTCGTGGTGATAATTCCTGTAGTTAATGTCTAAGTTATTAATTTTTACCACATTCATTCTGTTTTCACTGCCTTTATTGAACTTGTTTTGGGAATCTTGGTTTGTTAAATGTTTTCCAGAGGACTTCAGTGCGATTGTGCAGTAGAGTATTTTATGTGTCTCTCCTGTTTCCTCCATTCATGAGTGTTGCTGTTCCGATGCTTTGCCTTGGTTCCCTTAGTTAAAACTGCTTTTGCCTCTTCAGTGCTCAGTAGTTTTTTAATGTTTAATGTCTGTTCCTCATTGGACACGGATTGACCCATCGGGCACCGCCAGTGGGAACACGTTTCCTCCGTGGCAGCGTGGATCTGGCTGTTGGGTCTCCCACGCAGTGTTGTCAAGTAGGGATTGTTCTCTTTCCCAGTGAGCCTGTAGCAGATGGGCGAACAGGCTGGAACACCAGAGAATGCCAAAAAAATTCTTTAGAATTTTATCAGAGAAAGTTTGCAGAATTTTGTAGAGCTTTGAAGAAGGCTTTGACCTGAGATCATTCTGTACACCAGAGGAAAACAAGCGTTTATTATTGCCTAAAGCTTTTAAACAGACTGTCTTAACCCTAACCACGTTGACCACATTTAAAAAATGATGTATCATTTAAAAAATTCCTGGCTGCTGCGGGAAACTGAAGTATGCATTAATTTAAATGCAGAAGTATGTGTTGAGCATAAAAGGATATGAGCAGAGGAGACCAGTTAAGAATTCACTCCATGAGAGAGAGCATAGATAGGAAGGACATGGAGGCAGAATAGCTATAATTGGTGATGTTTTAAACTGAAGAGAAGTTGAAGGGCATCTGGATGGCTCAGTTGGTTAAGGGTCCGACTCCTGGTTTTGGCTCAGGTCATGATGTCAGGGTCCTGAGATCAAGCTCTGTGTTGGGCTCCGCCCTCAGTGCTGAGTCTGTTTGTCCCTCCCCCTGCTCTCTCTCTCCCTCTCTCTCAATCTCTCTCTCTGGGATGGATAGATAAAATCTTAAAAAAAAAAAAAATTGACGAGAAGTTGAGGTTTTTGAATTTGTTGGCCTCTATTTTCTCAATAAAAAGAGAAGGGAAGGTCTTTGGATATGATTGGTCAGGATGATGTTGCCAGGGGTCTAAGGACAGTGGGGAAAGCTCCACATCCCCTGTCTTAAAAGGAAAAACACAAGGCATTTGAAGAGGGTAACTGGAAGGAGGGATGAGCAACTCCGAGATTCCCGGGAACATTGAATATCAGATATTTGAGTGGGACCAGCCAGGTCAGTTTTGTGAGTTTTTTTCTATCAGCATCATTTGGTGTAGCTCAGGAGAGCAATGGACTAGAAGAGTTGGTTGAACCAAGTAGTTTTTGTGTTTATGTAAACGGCTCCCTGGTTTTGTAATCTTTTCTCCAATTTCAATAATTTCTGGTTTTCTCAGTCTGAAGATAATTATGGCTAATAATGTACATAACCTAAAAAATAAAGTGTTCTAATCATTTTAAGTGTGATGATAAAATGTTTGATGCAAATGATGAACTTGATTCTTTTTCTGCTATGATTTTTTGAGAAAAATATGATAATTTGGTGTCCTTGTTATGATTTCCTATTACTTTTAGAACTTCTTGGGTCTGTGTTGAAAATGTTGAATTATTCTAAAGAATATTTTCCTGCAAAATTGTGATTTTATAGATCGTCCGCAAGCTAGAGAATAATACTTGATAACCGCAGCCTTAGGACGTGGTTTTGTATGCTCTCTTAACCTTTGTTGAATTTTTGTTCTAGTTTTCCGAATTTCCACACCCCATGTGGGGTTCCGATTATGTGCAGTTATCCAGGAAGCCACCTTCCTCGGAGCAGAAGTGCAGCACTGTGTCGTGGGATGAGCTGAAGTCCATGGACTTACCTTCCTTTGAGCCTGCCTTCCTGGTGCTCTGTCGAGTCCTTCTGAATGTGATACACGAGTGTCTGAAGTTAAGACTAGAACAGAGACCAGCTGGGGAACCATCTCTCTTGAGTATTAAGCAGGTCTGTTTCAAGCACTCCTTAAAAATATTTAGTGATTACTGTGCTATTCTGTAGGCTTGTAGTTTTTATTTTGGATTGAGGATTTTTTTTTAATTGTTGCAAATAATGAAAATGTTCTTTGTGTGGAGTCCTCAGAGATAAGATTGTGCTTCAACCTTTCTGCCATCACTTCCTTATTCCAAAAGGATTTAAAAGTACGGTGATGAAATGACATAGTCTGTAAACATCAGTCTTTGGAGGCTGGAAACTTAAAAGTCACCTGTTAGAAGTAGTTTAAGTTCCTTAAGTTTATTTATTTTTTGTTCTATTTAAGCTGTGTGGAAACAGATAAATGTCTTTAGAGTATGCAATGGGGAGATGTTTGGACTTTTTGCTTGCTTAGACAGTTGCATGGTTTAAATAGTAATGACAGCTGCTGCTTTCTTGTTTTCATTCATTTTGGATGGGATTCTCTAGGGAGTTTGATACTCCAGAGGTAACAGGAGTGGCTGGAAGCTGTTGTAACTAGCCCAGTGAATGCTGCAGAATGTTTTTTTTATGATATTACCATATCCACTATGCAGAATAAACATGTCAGATTTCGGCAAAAAAAAAAGGAAAGAAAAAGGTATGTTTTTGTCGATTGTGCATGTCCGTCCTCTCATGATGGAAGGGCTAGGAGCTCATCGGTGATGACCGATGGCATCTGGGGACAAGCACAGGCCATATGATAGGCACAGAATAGCACTTGAATTTGTTGGTTTAGCTGGGAGGCAGTGACTTGCGGACCTCATTGTCCTCGCTTCAAGTTTCCGTCCAGCACCGACCAGAGCGCGAGCGCACCACTTCCTCACTCGCTCTGCTGCTCAGCACCTTGCTTCTGGCTATTGTCCTGCCGTCCCCGCTGGCCATGCTTCTCACTTGTCCACCTGACTGCAGTGGTAACTTAGGAAGTTTGGGTAAAATACTTCCCTTCCTCACAAAATGAATACTTGAGGAATGTAACCTGGTAAGACAAGGCAGAGTTTACCTTTTGCTGATGGGGCTATTGTGAGGATGAAACAGCACTTTATGTTAAAATATTTTAAAAAATAAAAATAATACTTAGATGAACGTAGCTTTACTAGGATCAAAATAAAACAAATTTTGGCTAAAATCATTCATAGATTCGGTTATAAGCGAATGTCACCTAAGTGACATCTTTTTTTTTTTTAAAGAGTTTATTTATTTATTTGACAGAGAGAGAGAGATTACAAGTAGGCAGAGAAGCAGGCAGAGAGAGAGGAGGAAGCAGGCTCCCTGCTGAGCAGAGAGCCTGATGTGGGGCTTGATCCCAGGACCCTGAGATCAGGACCTGAGCCTAAGGCAGAGGCTTTAACCCACTGAGCCACCCAGGCGCCCCTAAGTGACATCTTTAACGGAGAAATTTACATCTGAACAGAACAGCTTTTAATAAATTTAACTCTAGCCGTGGATCTCTTATGTGGGTAATTATTTTTAGAACCTTTTAAGGGGGGAAATTATGTTTATAAAAATGATCCATATTTATTTTAGAATATTTGAAAAGAACAGAAAATGATATAGACAAAAATGAAAATTATCCTATTATGCTGCCACTCAGAGATAACCACTGTAACTATTTTGGTATATTTTTCTCCAACTGTTTTTTCTACAGAAGTCAAAGAAAAAAATACATATATATGAATTTTTGCCCTTAAATATTTTTAAAAAATAAGATTTTAATGTCTGCAGGAGTGCTCTGTTACATAGGTTCATCATAATTTATTTATCCCCATCATTTTAAATAATATTATGATAATACATGATAACTATTATGATGAAAAGACTTTAAGGGCAGTCATCCCATGTCAGCCTCCCATTCCTTTCCAGCATTTCCTGCTGGGCCTGCCATGCTGGCACTCAGCTCTTTGTTTAGATTTGTTTTCCCTTGGCTTCCATCTCATTTCAGCAATCGATCCTAGGTTTGATGGTGATTAGAGGCTTTTGATGGTAAAGGTCACAAATCACAGAAGTTGCTATGCTGAATTATTACAAAGATTGTCGTGCTCTGTGGCACGTATGTATATTTGAATCTCTATTATGTTTTCAGACAAAAATCATCAGTTTCGTTTGGGGATTTTTCTCTCCTACCCTTGTCTTATAGAATGCAAACTAGTACAAAAATAGATCTTTTTCTGTGCTTTATTTTCTACACAGATGTATTAGTGGGGGCATATGTTTTCACAAATCGGTGTTTGCCCGTATGATAGCTTCTCTGTGTATTCATGCTATATTAACTACTTTTCTTTTCAGTATTCAGTTCTTGATCAAGACAACTAAGATAGTTACATAAACAGAACTGATAAGGAATTGGAAAGCGTGTTAGGGCTTTCCGAGGTTGCGAGGCTGAGGGGGATGCGCTGAGGGCTCGTGCAGTGACCGACTTTGTGCCCCGCAGCTGGTGAGGGAGTGTAAAGAGGTGCTCAAGGGCGGCCTGCTGATGAAGCAGTACTACCAGTTCATGCTGCACGAGGTGCTCGACCACCTGGAGGGGACGGACTGCAACATGGACGCCTTCGAGGAGGACCTGCATAAAATGCTGATGGTGAGACCCCCGGGGGTGTGGGGAGCAGGGATGCAGGGACGTGTGAATGTGTGTGTGAGAGAGAGAGCAGAGCGCGAGCACGTGAGAGTGAACACGGGGGCGGGGGGGGGGCAGTCTCCAACCTGACCTTGTCATGTAGTATTGGATTAAGTTTGTTTCACCTAAATCCACATTTTAACAAATCCTCAGTGGTTTTTGCATTAGAATTTTTGATGAAGTTTACCTTAGTTCACTGTTTATCGTTAAGAGTCTTCATCTTACAGCAGAATGGCCCAAAATGGAATCATAGTCCGGTCCTGTTGTATGACAACAGGACATCAGCAAATTGATTGTTGTATCACAAATGGCATCAGCCATTTCTGTGTCGCTGCCCGCGCTAGGGCTGGGGAGGCCGGAGTGGACAGTAAGAGGCTTGTCGTCTGCTGGCACCAGGGCATGGGGGGTACTTGCACCCTGAATGCTAGGTGCCAGGGTGGAATCCTGCTGAGGTGCAGGGACGACTTGGAGACGGGTCCTCCCAGCTGGCCTGGGGACATCTGGGAGCTCTCAGCTGAGTCAAGACTTAGCGGAGGAACCACGCACATCTGGGGAATTGTAAATACTGGAATTTGGCGGTCGCAGGCTTACTCTGATTTCTTCCCAAGAGGAGTTCCCCAGGCTTCTCACACCACAGGTGTTGTACTTCCTGGTGCTTTCTAACCTCTGTCCTTTCGCTCCTATTAGTCCCTCCTGGTAGACATGTCCCGTTTCCTTATCTACCCGCTTAAGACTTACTTGCAAGTTTTACTTTTCTCTAGAAAGCTTTATCTGGCACCTTCAGCCTTTAATGTGCATTTTCCCTCCCCGCACTCTCACGGCAGCTGTAATCGGGCCTGTGCTCTTGGCGCTCGGTGATCTGCTGCTCTGCTCCCAGCTTCCCCAGCTAGCCGGGAAGCTTCGTAAGCCAGGGCTCGACGTGGCCCAGAGTGCCGCTGCCCCGCAGAGTGGTAGTACGTAACGACAGGCTGGCGGCATGAGAGATGATTCTGCCATGTGGTGGGTCAATGACACAATGTAAAAATGACAGTGGTTAAGGGCGTATTGTGTTTGGAATGTTTTTTTTGTTTTAAATTTTATTTATTTATCTGAAAAACAGAGATCACAAGTTGGCAGAGAGGCAGGCAGAGAGAGAGAGAGAGAGAGGAGGAAGCAGACTCCCTGTTGAGCAGAGAGCCCGATGCGGGGCTTGATCCCAGGACCCTGGGATCATGACCTGAGCCGAAGGCAGAGGCTTTAACCCACTGAACCACCCAGGTGGAATGTTTTAAAGACCTGTTTTGTGTTATGTCTCACTTATCCTGCCTTGGGATGGCTCCAGCACACCCAGATACCACCCCTACTTCTAGGCTAGAGGAAAGAAAAGAGCAGAAGGAAGAAAGTATCCTCGCCAGCTCAGTCCAGAGCAGTGACGCTCTCTCAGGAGCCACCGCTCATAGTTCCCCTGTGTCGTGTTGGCCAAACCTATTGCCTGCCTCTTGACTGTCGTGGAGGCTAGGGATGCAGATACTTAGCTTTCCAGCCTCTATCGTGGAAGGATAAAAAGAAGAACGAGGGTACGAAGGGGATTTACAATATCTGGCATATCACAAGAAATAGTTTTGAGTTTGAAATTATTTCCTGTTTGAGGGAGCATCTGTAAAAGACCAGAGTGTGTAAAATGTGGCTACATTTTGAAATACTATTTATTTCTTAGGTCAGAAAAGTCTTTTGTCATTGAAAAGTCATGGTAAAAGCAAAAGCAAATTATTTTCTCTCTCTCTTTCTCTCACAGTGGATGGTTAAAGTAGGAGTTGAAAAAGCCAAAAAATGCTTTGCTTTCTGAACTGTCTTTGGTGGTTTTACAAAGGCACCCACAGCACCCTTTTGCATGCGGTCACTGGGGCAGGAGGGAAAGGAATGGGGCAGGTGAACTGTGCAGGTGAACTGTGCCCTCCAGGTCCTTCAGCTTCAGTGTCCGTGGTGAACCTGGGGGCCATCTGAAGTGTAGGGGAAGGAAGTAACTCCTTAGAGCCTCAAGTGCTTAGGATTTAGTCTTGGTTTTGCTGCCAATGAGCCATGTGGGGCAAGATCTGCCTTTGTTTAATCTAACTAATTTCACAGATGAAGAGCTAGAAATTACCAGTGACTTTAAAATTGTGTCTCAAAGTATGCTCAGTGGCTAGTGGCAGGTGCATATTTTGAAAACTGGGGGAACCCAAACAAAATTGGTGTTTTCGTTAGGAGGGAGGGAGAGAATGGCCTTTGAATGATCAGTTACATTATGTGTACCACAACACCCTTCTCTGGAGCCTTACCAAAAAAAAACAGCAAAAAGAATGAAGAGTAAAGAATGAAATTCCATGTTTAGTAAAGGAGGAAATTAACTACACTGCTCTCCTCTCCTTACCTCCAGAAAACTCTTAAAATTATTTGCCTTGAAATTTGGGCTAAAATGAGGGTGGGCCCAAGCTCTAAATATCTCATAGCCCAGCCAGGGATTCATTAGAGCTGGGATATCTGGGGTGTGAATGGTCAGGAGAGAAGCAGGAGGAGTCCCCATGGAGGACTTGTCAGGGGCAGATCTGCAAGACAGGGGAGCAGAAGTGGAGACACTTCCCAGAGCCGCCAGAGCATGTCCTGCTGGCTTAGGAGGAGTGTGAGCTTCCCAGGGTGAGGGGAAGCGGAGGTCAGCAGGTCGCCATGCGGAATCTCTGTGACTTCGGGGGATTTACTTTGTGTTACATCATCACCCTGACTGTGTGCAGGTCTGGGGACGTACCTTGGTGAGCGTTCGCTTGAGGCAACAAGCCATATTGAAGCTGTCCGCTGTCTTAGCTCATTTCTCTGGGCCTGGCCTTCAAAAGAACCAAGACAGTAAACACGATAGAGATGTAGGAACATGTGAGCGATCGAAGGAAGCCACGTTAAAAGAGCCGAAGAGGAATGAAAATGTGACACTGATGGATAAGATGTGGCAGTTGCGGAAGTCGCAGGAGGGAGGGCCGGGACACACGCAGCTGGGGTTCCTGCTGAGGCCTGGCTCTTGAAGTGGGGTTCGTAGTGAAGGCTGCGGGTCCAGGGAGAGTTTTTAAATTGATGTTACCAGAGACCATGTGAAAGCCTTTGGGACTGATTTTGTTAAGGGAAAGAAATGAACAGAATTATGGGCATATCAAAGAAGAGGGAAATCTCTAGTGCGAGGTTCCTCGGACGCCGTGAGGAGGTGGGTCTCCAAACACAGGTGTCGAGATCGGGAGGAAGCTTCGCTTGGCCACTGCTAGGAAGGAGAGGACGGCATGTCACATGTGGCTGTGCGTTTTTGGTATTGAGAAGATGAGAAGTTTCTATCTCGTGCCTTTTTCCTTCGCTAGGAGGGGTGAGATGGGTGAGGGTGGGCACCGGCTCTTCGAGAAAAATGGTGGAGTTTCAAACTGTCCTTATAGGAAGGAGGAGAGTGGGTGGAAGGGGGCACGTAAATGTTACCAGAAACGTACACCCTGTGGTTGGGATTGTGACAGGTAGAGCAGTGGCTCGTCCCTGGCCCGTGACACTCATGTCCTCAGCTTCCTGAGTGTGGGCGTGGGGCATGGGCTCGTCAGGCTCATCGTGCTTTGGGGGTTTGGCAGGCAGGTGAGCTGAAAAGAATGGGCGAGGTGGCAGCGTGGGGGGTGGCAGCAGCAGGGGCATGGGAAGGGTGACCGTGTGGGTTCTAAGCTGAATAAGGAGGAAGCGGGTAGAGCAGGGGGTAGTAACCTGGAGAGAGAAGAGAAACCTGCGGCCTGGAGTTCAGGTAAGGCTTAAATTTAAGAGAACAGTCGCAGAGGTGATAGTTGGACAGAAACCTGGGAGGAGGACAGGAGGTTTTATTATTTTTATTTTTTATTTTTTATTTTTTAAGATTTTATTTATTTATTTGACGGACAGTGATCACAAGTAGGCACAGAGGCAGGCAGAGAGAGAGGGAGGAAGCAGGCTCCCTGCTGAGCAGAGAGCCCAATGCGAGGCTCCATCCCAGGACCCTGGGATCCTGACCTGAGCCGAGAGCAGAGGCTTTAACCCGCTGAGCCACCCAGACGCCCCAAGGAGAGGAGGTTTTAGAGTCAGCGTGTTTGGATTGATGATTTGAGGCCTAGAGGTGATTCTGTAATGACAGGTCTGGGGTGAAGGACAGTGTGGTGGCTGAGCCTGGGACGGAGAGAAGATGATGTGAGATGTCGGATGTGATGACGGAGGACGGACAGCTGGAAGTCAGTAGGTGACAGTATGCAGAAAGGATTCAGTGGTGTATCTGGTGACGTAAATCTTAGAGGGGCAGTTATTTCTTTTGTTTTGGTTTTAAATAAGACCGTAAGAGCAGTGGTTCGAAAGGCACCGCGGTGCACAGGACGATGCCAGCTGCTAGCAGCCCGTGAAGTCCGTGGTCATACGGGCGCCCCGTGGCAGGGCTGTACGAGACGAGGGCTGTCTTCAGGAGACAGCCAGATTTCAGGGAGGCCAGGGATAGGAAGCAGCACTCCCGAGAAGCCAGAGGAGCGTCCTGGTCTCATATTTAAGAGATTTATTTTATTTGGTGAAGATGGTGGTAGACCCATAAATTGTAGGTTCCACGTGTGCGGACACCGGCATTCTGAAGTGTTCATAAAGGACCCCAGGCTGCGGATTCCCACCGTGCAGTGGCTGCTGGAGGCCCAGAAGACCGTTTTCTTAAAATAAAGACCTGAAGTTTGCCTACTGAAACTTAGTACTGGATTTCAGAAAGCATTCATTCCAGCAAACTCTGAGAGGTAGCCTGGTGAGATAGCTGAGGTCTGAGACTAAATACAGAGCCCTGGGAGCCTCCGGGCAGAGGAGAAGCAAGGCAGCTCCGGGTGGGAGGGGAGCGGGGGCAGCAGGAGATGAGGCCGGCATCAGGGCTCGCCGTTTGAACAACACGCAGCGTTCGACGGTGGTGGAAGAGTGATACGTTCAGTGTCCCGGGACAGGGAGTGTGTGGCTAAGGTACTGCATGCTCAGCAAGTTGTCCTTTCGGTAGAAGAATCCAGTGGCAGTGAGGATTTGTAATCTAGCAGCTGTGACCCTGCCTCGAGAAAAGCTGATGGAGAGAAACCCCAGTATGCAGCGGATACATCAAAATAAGGAGTTAGGAACGGGAAGGCTGTTAGGAACTGGGTATTTTGATTAGAAATCATAATTTATATGTCATAAATCTTGAAAAAACACTGTCGTAGAAATCTGGGCGTCAGGACGGGATGGTGGGGAAAAGTGTGTTCATTCCCTCTCAACACAGAAGATACTGTCTAACGTTAAAATAAGGAGTTAAACAAGTAACAATCCCAACCTCTTAAAGGAATAATGTTCACAATATATTAATAATGAATGTTTTGGGGTGCTATTATTTTGATTCTTTTTTTTTCACTTCTGTGTAGATTGTGAACATTTTATTTTGTTGGTGATCTGTAGAGATTGGAAATAATGTGCTGAGTTGCCGGGCAGTTGCATTGTGCAGTTTAAGAGACATCCCCATTTAGACGGCAGTTCTGCCGTCTCTTCTCTCTGTGCTCCGTGCTCGGCGACCTCCTCACCCGGCTCTTCTGATCTGTAGCTTCCAGGTTAACAGAGGTGAAAGTCGGAGCTGCTGAGTTCCATTCTCAAGTATCTCCTTTATGTTTTTGTATTTTAAGGTGTATTTTGATTACATGAGAAGCTGGATCCAAATGCTGCAGCAGTTACCTCAAGCATCCCATAGTCTAAAAAACCTGTTAGAAGAAGAATGGAATTTCACCAAAGAAATAACCCATTACATCCGGGGAGGAGAAGCACAGGCTGGAAAGCTTTTCTGGTAGGAACCCTTGTGCTCCTGCGTGCGCCTGCTGGCCTGTTTGCCTGTTCAATTATGTGCACGTGACAACCCGTCCTGTGTGTGTGTGCGCCTCTTCCCTGGGTTTTGGGGTCCTTCGAGTGGGGATGCTCAGCTGGGGGCGAGTTGCCCCATGAGGACATTTGGCAACGTCCGGAAACAATTTTGACTGTGGTGATGGAAGGTCGGACTGATGAGAGGCCGCAGACACGGCTAAACATCGTGCAGTGCATGGGGGAGCCCCCCAGACCAAGCATATTCCACCCAAAATGTCAGTTCTGAAGTTGTGGAGCCCTGCCTTAGCGTAAACCCTCTTAGGCCTCTGAAGAGTAGCACAGGACTGTAGACCTGCATGCATCAGTCTCGGTGGGGACACGGGGAACCCAAGGTATGCATTTCCCGAGACTGTTCTAGGATGTTCTAGTAAACACAGAATCTCCTTATGAGGCACGGGTTAGACATGTAAGCAGAGGAAAACCCTGAGGGAGGGGGTGTGGTTGCAGGTGTGTGTTTGGAAACGGAACGTCTCTTGTCCAGGAGTGGACGGCTGATGGTGGGGTGCACCTCAGTGGCCCTTGCCGGCCCCCCCCCCCCCCCCCCCCCGCTGCCGGCCCCCTCGGCTCTAGACTCGGCCGTTGTCGGTGTGTGCCGCCTCGTCCGCCGTTGTAGTGCTGCTGTCTCCTTTCCGTGCGTCCCTGGCACCCAGCCTGGAGTAGTTTCCCCTCCTTGCTGTGTGTCCTCCGTGGCCTCGGCTCGCCCGGCTCTCTTCCCGCTGCGGAGGCGCAGTGTCCTTGACTCCGCCATCTCTGTGCCCTGCTCAGGACCTTGGCTCCCCCTTCTGCCCTCCCATCTGTTCGGTTCACATCCTCCTCACATCCTCTCCGTCTGTATTTCCAGGGAGCCGCGAGCTTGCTGTTTTCCAGAGCTCTCCAGCCCCTCAGGCCCTGACTCCCCGGGCATCTGCCTTTCCTGTCCATGTTGCATCCCAGAGTCAGTCTTCTGAGGAGGCGCCTTCCCTGTCCATTGCAGCATCTCACCTTCTCTCAGCCGCCTGTTGTCTGGCTCAGCCTGCCGTTTCTTCTGTGTGCACTTTCTGTCCCCAGGCTGGGCCGCCTGCAGAAGAGATTGTTTTAAAGGTCACTGTTTATTTGCGCTACAGATTCAAGCGATGGGATTTCCCTGCCTCCCCATTGCCTCCTGTGAGTCTCCTTGTTTCTTTCTGTGCGGTGGGGGCTCTGGCCTTGGCCTGCACCAGCCTTGCTCCGAGCAGCTCACAAGCTTTCCAGGCCCCCGTGAGGGTCTGCTCCCGGGCACGGTCGTCCTCGCTCGGCCCAGCCTGCGGTGTCACCCCGGCGCCCATCTCCTTTACGTGCGGTTTCGCCCAGGCTCCGACAGTCTCCCAGCCATCCTGACTGCTCTCTTTGTCTCACACGCCACCGCTGATCCTTCAGGAAAGCTCCAGAATCTGACCCCTCCGCACCACTTCCCGTTGCCACTCTTGCCACGCTGTTCCTTCTCACGTGCCCGCAGGCGCTCTCCAGGAGTCTCTGTGCTCAGCTCTTCGTCCCTTTGGTCTGCTCTCAACACCACAGCCAGGGGGCTGGCTCACACGCACCTCAGACCATTTTCCCCTGTTCCAAAGACTCCCTGGCTTCCCTGCTTCCTCAGTGAGACGGGGAGTGCCAGACGCGGCCGTGTCTCTGGGCCGCTGTCGTCCCCCCCTCCCTGGCTCTCCTGGGCTGCTGTACAGCCGCCGTGGCTTCTGGATCGTGTTCCCAGGCGGGGCATGCTCCTGCCTCGGGTCCTTTGCACTTGGTGCTCCCTCTGCGTGGACTGCTCTTCCCCCACTTCCTTTAATGACCCATTTTGTACTCCCTTTGGGCCTTTGTCTTAATGTCATCTTCCCCGTGTTTAACATGGCAGTTCCTTCTCACCAGCACTTCTGAGTTCTCTGCCCTGGTTTATTTCTCTCCGTAGCACTTGGCAGTATCTGAACTATATCTTTCTCTTTTGTATTTCTTGTTTTATCCTCTGTTCACTGGAGGGATTTTTATCTGTTCTGCTCCCTGCTGCTTAGTACATAACCGATGCTCAGTGTTTGTGGGGTAAACCCGTCATGGATATCCCTGTATACTGTCGTTCTTGACAGTGGGCTTGTGATCGGTCACTTTCCCACCGGGTTACTTTTAAAGCCCGGCCTCTTTGCCCACCAAATAAAGGTCGAGTTAGCGTGACACACGAGGCCTTGCCCGTGTGGCCCCAGTGGACTTTCTTGGTCTTACTCTACCACCTCTCTGCTCCTTTCACATCGTGCAATTTCTTTTTACAGCCAGGTCTCTTGCTTAACACAGCTTCATGCCTTTTGTTCATATTCATTCTTCTTCCTGGACTTTCCTTCCTCTCCTCCATTCCCTTCCTGACCGAGCTCCTCTTCCCACTGCTGATGTCCGGTTTCCGTTCTGCATTGCCTGCGGGCCCGGTGCAGCCAGGCCTGCTCCTGGGTTCGGTCTCCTCTGATGAGTCCTCTGACCCTGTTTCAGTGTCTTTCTACTAGCCAGGAATTCCTTTCCTTGAGTGAAGAGGTCAGTAAGCTGCTGGTGAATCTTTACTCTACTGATTTAGTTTTGTTTTATACACTCAGGCTCACATCTTAACCCTAGCATTTAGATTGTGTACTCGACAAGAAGCATCGGCAGTAGGGAACATTTCACGCTGATGGACGATGGAAAGCTAATTGTGAGGGAAATTTGTAAAAACAGGTGCATTTAAGAAATTCACTTTGTTTTCTTGTGCTATCCTTTAGTTTATTAAGCTTTTAAAAACAGCTTGCCTTAGATCTATATTTGAGACTATTTTATACCATTTTGGACGTTTAAGATGAGAATTACACTTGTATAATAATTATATAGCTGCTCTGAATATAATTTAAGGTGTTTTTTTTTTAATTTTATTTATTTATTTGACAGACAGAGATCACAAGTAGGCAGAGAGGCAGGCAGAGAGAGGAGGGGGAAGCAGGCTCCCCGCTGAGCAGAGAGCCCGATGCAGGGCTTGATCCCAGGACCCTGAGATCATGACCTGAGCCGAAGGCAGAGGCTTTAACCCACTGAGCCACCCAGGCTCCCCTATAATTTAAGGTTTTAAGGTTTATGATAAAACCATAGAAATAGAACAAATGTAGATACTTGCCCATAAGTGGGAGAGCTCCTCTTTTTCACATGCATCACGATTTTATGTAGAGGAAAATTCTTACTGTTGTTGATTGTCAAACTGTTTAAACAGTAGGTGACCCTCTCAGTGTCTTTTTCAAGAATTAGAATGAGCGAGGACAGGTTTTCTTCCCTGGTTTACTTTCGTGTCCTTGTTTCCTAGTGACATCGCGGGAATGCTGCTCAAGTCGACAGGAAGTTTTTTAGAGGTCGGCTTGCAGGAGAGCTGCGCGGAGTTCTGGACCAGCGCGGACGACAGCAATGCCTCTGATGAAATCAGGTGCGGCCCCGCTCCTTCCCTTCCCATCCCTTACTTCATGGAGTTCTGCTTGTGGTGATGAGTCTAGAACGGGCCCCATTCAAACCCAACCATGTTGGACCTGAGGCGTTTCCATAGGAGACCTAAGGATTTCTATTGATTACTGTTTTATCTTTTCATGGGCTTGCTTAGGATTTTCCTTGAAATTTTCTTGGAAGATGAACTTAGAATTTAGTTAGCCTAATGAAAATAGTGACTTTAGAGAAAGGGAGAGACAGTGTAAGTTGACTAAAAATGTTTAGAGCGAATTCATCCCTGTGTCCTAGAATGTCTCTAATTCAATAATTATGTTTCTGTCTCCCCCCACCTTTGTAGCAGTCCACTAATACATTTAATGGGCACTTGGCACGTTTCTGTTTTTATGCATGGCTTCTTCCTTCTGTTGGACTTTAAGCTTGAGTACATGAAACCATGCCTTACACATCTGTTGCATTTCCTCCAGTGTCATGAGATAGTATTCAGGTTGGATCAGGTTCAGTTGCTGTTTCTTTGGGGTTGTCAGCCATACAGCTTTTCTGTGACCAATTACGAGCTGTATTGTATGATTCAACCTTAGGAAACGCTCAGGGGGAGCTGACTTCTCTAGAGCTGAAATGTTTGCTCTCGTCATCCAAAATTTGATGAGAAACACATTTTGGGTTTCAGAACACCTGAGATGTCATCATGCTAGGGTTAAAGCAGGAAGTGTCCACACAGATTCTTAACCTGGGACAGTGCTGAAGAGCCGAGAATCAGAATGAGTCAGTTTCTAGAAGGTCCTGCAGTTTTGACAGCAAACACGGTGAATTCTGAATAAGCAGGGAAAATTGGAGATCAGAGATGGTGAAGTAGAGAATGGCTCTGATGGTGCTCTGGTTGTTTCCGCGCAGTGTGCAGTGGTTGATGGGGCTGACTCTTCACCACAGAAGTCCCCGAACACCATATAAGAGAGTTCTTTGAGGGAAGTTCTTTGAGGGAAGCCAGTTGTTAAATGTTCACCAGCCTGCCACAGCGTGTATATATTCCTTTTTAGTAAGATCCTGAGCTGGGAGTCAATGTAAGAACTTTTTCTCAAACTCCAAGAAATTATTGTAAGGAAATCTTTTGAAAATTAAGCTTACAGTTAATTGAAGGTTATTGTGTGTGCCTTATTTATTTGAAGAATATAAGTACTTTCTAGAAAACCACAAGAGAGCAAGCTTCTGAATATTTCAAGTACATTCTCAATAATCGCTTGCTCCCATTTATCCAAATCTTCACTCTTTATTAATGTGATTTAGAATTTGCTTCATCTTTATTGCTGTCTATTTCCTAATGTACTCTAATGTACTCTAACTGGATTTTAATCAACTTGGCAGGAGATCGGTTATAGAGATTAGTCGAGCACTGAAGGAGCTCTTTCACGAAGCTAGAGAAAGAGCCTCCAAGGCACTTGGATTTGCTAAAATGTTGAGAAAGGTGAGTTAACTATCCCAATTGATTTTTTAAAATTGTTCTTTTACCTTATTTTTTTAACAAGCTAACCCTAAAGAAGTTTCTTTGTTACTGTGATCCTAGGACCTGGAAATAGCAGCAGAGTTCACATTTTCAGCCCCAGTTAGAGACCTTCTGGACGTTCTGAAATCAAAACAGTATGTTAAGGTAAATATTAAAGATGGTATAATTGGAATATTTTGCCTTTCCTGTTTTTTTCTAAAGCAGGAAAACCTTCTCTTCATGGTCCGTGTAGTAAATATTTTAGGCTTTGCTGGCTATATATCGATCCCAGTAATAAGACTTTCTCATAATTTTTCAATGAAATAATCAGAAAAACAAAGTTTTTCGTATTTACTAACTTACTATTAGAATAAAGTAACCAAATATTTATCATACTATATTAAAATTAGTTGGGATGCCTGGGTGGCTCAGTCATTAAGCATCTGCCTTCTGCTCAGGTCACAATCCCAGGGTCCTGGGATTGAGCCCGGTGTTGGGCTCCTGCTCTGTGGGAAGCCTGCTTCTCCCTCTCCCACTCCCCATGCTTGTGTTCTCTCTCTCGCTGTCTTTCTCTCTGTCAAATAAATAAAATCTTTTTTTTTTTTTTAAAGATTTTATTTATTTGACAGAGATCACAAGTAGGCAGAGAGGCAGGCAGAGAGAGAGGAGAAAGCAGGTTCTCCGCTGAGCAGAGAGCCTGATGCGGGGCTCGATCCCAGGACCCTGGGATCATGACCTGAGCCGAAGGCAGAGGCTTAACCCACTGAGCCACCCAGGTGCCCCCAGATAATTGATTTTTTTAAAAGATTTTATTCATTTATTTGAGAGAGAGGGAGAGAACATGCACATGTCGGTGTGTGTACCTGGGGGGGAGGGACAGAGAGGGGGGGAAGCAGACTCTCCACTGAGCAGGGAGCCCGATATGGGGCTCGATCCCAGACCTGAGTCGAAGGCAGATGCTTAACTGACTGAACCACCCAGGCGCCCCTAATAATTGATTTTTAAGTCGTTGTTTTGTTTTTACCCTCACATTTTCTGAAACATTTCAGAGTTTTTACAGGGACTTCGGCCATCAGTGCCCCACTCATCACTAGAGCCCCTTTCTGAGTCCTCATCTTTGCTACCATTTGTTTGAGACTTAGTACTTACAGATTCTGTGTATGATATTATTCCTGGAAATTTGATCCCAGGCCCACAGTTTTATCCTCCCTGCAGTTATTGTGATTTGCACAACAGTGTCATGTATGTGTTCTTTATTAAAGTGATCTTTAAAAGGCTTCTTAGGATGTCCCCACCAAGAATGATTAGTGACTCCGTACTAACCTTTTTTGCCTTTTTGCTTAGTCAGATGACCTTCTGTAAGCATCACAAAGTAGCACTGACAGGTTGTTTTAGGCTGGCGTTCCTCCCCTGATGGGTGTTTTCTTGCTTCTTGAAAATAAAGCAGTTAGAGGATGCTCAGTGAGTGGAGAAGCCTTCCCAGGCCTCCAGCACAGCACTCCTGTGCTCCACCCCAGCCTGCCCCAGTCCTGCTCCAGTCACAGGGGACTGGGGCTCCCTGCAGTGTCCTCAGCGCTGGCCTCCCCACACCCGCATGTCTTTGTTTAGTTCTGTGTATTTCAAATAACATTTTTATAACATGTGACATTCCCTAGTCTAAGACGTGGGATCATTTCTTCTGCAGGTACAGATTCCTGGCTTAGAAAACTTGCAGGTGTTTGTTCCAGGCAATCTTGCCACAGAGAAGAGCATTATTTTGCAATTCCTCAATGCAGCCGCGGGAAAGGATTGCTCCAAGGAGTCAGATGACGTCCTGATTGATGCCCATCTCCTGCTCACCAAGCACAGCGAGCGCGCTCTGGATCCGCAAGACAGCTGGGCCACGTGGGAAGCACCGCCGGTCAAAATCGTGCCTCAGGTGGAGACTGTCGATACTCTGAGAAGCATGCAGGTGTGTGTCACTGCCAGTCCCATATCCGCTACTCCCACCCCTACCTCTGAAAATATTTTAGGGAAGATAAGTTTTTAGCAGGTCCTGAGGGATTGGTTTAACTGCCATAGTCATCTCAAGTGTAGACTTCCCCAAAATATGCCTCAATGTTTTAAAAATTTTGTATCACAACTTGTAGTAAAACATTCCTTCAAATTCTGTATGTTAAATTGTATTGGATTATTGGAAATATTTATATCTTTACTTAGTTCAGCCGTGATCTGTATGCTCATGATCTAAAAGAAATTCTCTCCCTCATTTAATTTGCAATTCAGAAATTCTGCTTCGTCACGTACTCTGGTTTACTTGTTATTAGTTAACATTCTTGTAGTAAAGGCTCTTACCTACCCACCCAACAGGGATCCCATGGTGATCTGTAAAACTCATTGATTAAAACCCAGAGGAAGGCTCTCATGTTGTCTGTGTTCCCCTCGGGACAGTGGTGCTGAGTGCTCGAGTGAGCCTCAGACTGGCCTGACCAGCGTTGAGCACCCTGGCTTACTGTCCTCTCGACTTTACACCATCTCTCGCTTGTTCTCCACGTGTCATCAGATGGTGCTCTGGCCACTCAGTTGTTGAAGCCAGAATGTGACAGTTAATATAGACTCATCTTTTTACCCTGCCCGTTCATCACCAGCCCTAACACACGCAAAGCGTTTCCTGTCAATGACACTTTCTCTGCAGCCAGAGCCATTGCCATGATCAGACTTTGTCATCCCGGTCCTGACCCAGTCCGGTGTTTCACTTTCAGTTCCCTGCTTCCAGCCTCACTTTCCCTCCTCCAGGTCTGTGTGTGTGTGTGCACCATGTGCACACGTGTGTTTTGGTACTCTGAGATGATCATTATAATATGTAACTCTGATCACATCACCCACACTTCTATGCAAGATACTGCAGTGACTGTCACTTAGAAGGAAAAGATAACGAAGTGTCGATTTTGTCTGTCTCACGGAAGGTGACTCATCTCACCCTCTCTTATTCCTGCATTTTCCAGCTTCACAGGCCACGCTCCAACCCACCCACGCACATACACGAACACATGCACTCACACATGCACACACACACACCGCTGCAGGGGTCTGAGTTACTCGCAGTTCTAGGATGTTTGAGAGGCGCCATGCCTGCACGGTTCCACGGGATTCTTCCACATTATGGGAAGACCTCAGACGGCAGTGCCCACTGCAGCGCATGGCTCCCACGGCAGGGAGTAGCTGTGCTTGCAAACTCCTTTCGGACCCCGGGGCTCCTGGCCTGGCCGCCCTGACGAGCTTGGCGTTGTTTTCGGACTAGGGATTGACCTAGAGAGGGAAACCGTAAGTGGGTCTGTTTTTAAGCCCTGTGCTTGATTCTCCTCACAGGTGGATGATCTTTTACTAGTGGTCATGCAGTCTGCCCAACTCACCAGCCAGAGAAAAACTTTCCAGCAGTCCATCGAGGGACTCATGACTCTCCGCCAGGAGCAGACATCCAGTCAGCCGGTCATTGCCAGAGCTTTGCAGCAGCTAAAGGTATGTCACCACCACTCCGCCTGAGCTCCTTGATTCGAGTGCGACAGTGTCATCCACCCAAGGGACCTGAAGTCTTATGTGGTTGTTAACCATTCTCCCTCTTCCGGTACACATTGTCCCGTGTCTTCACTACAACCTCCCAGATCTCTGTTGGAATTGTAGAGTGTTGGAATTGGAAGGGATAGAATTTTGACCAGTTATGTGACTTCTGAATGGCCACATGGTTGGTTAGTAGCCAAGCTGATACTGGAATTGAGGTCTCCTCACTCCTAATGCAGGTTTCTTTCTTCTTTAGCAGTCGGGAGTGTTTGCTAGAGGTACTCCAAATCTGTAATGTGTGACCTAGGAGAAGATTTGTTTCTTTTATTTAACTGATAATCCAGCCAAATTAAATGTAGTAGAGTAAGATGCTTGTAGACAGGCACTAGGCGTTCAGAGTTCAGGGCAAGCCGGAGCCTCACCTGCTTTCCTCATTATTTCCTGTTTCTGCCATGTCTGCCTTGTTTTCTGTTCATCGGTCTTGTTCTGAACCACACGTACCACAGCCCATCAGTTATGCCAACTTCGTCATGTTAGGGCTTGACTTCTTGAAGAAGAAGCACTTCTTGAAACCATCAGTGGTTTGATAAGCGATTGTTTCTTCTGCTAGGCTGACTTGTCTCATTTACCTAGAAGCACGGTCTCTCCATTGCCATCCCACTTGAATGCCAGTGCAGGGGACTTTTGTCTTTTCTTTTAGTTTAAGTCCATGGACTCTGGAGAGTGCAGAATGCTGTAAGATACTGATTATTCTTGGGCATAAGGAATTTGGTGAATTCAGTGTGACCTGAACTAGCACACTGAAGTACTGAACGGGGAGACATTAGATCCTCGTGGTCGCATCTGGGAGTTGACACCATGGGGGCATTTCACTTTGGAGGATTTCAGAAGATAAAAACTGGGAAGGAACACTTGGGCATCGGCGTCCCTGGGTCAGGGTACTGGGAATGCTCGCTGACTATCCAGTAGTCTGATCTGACTAGATCTTTTGTGTATGGTGGAAAGTCATGGGAGATAAGGCTGATAAAATCAGGTGGGCAAAAATCAGGCTATTGAGAGCTTTGGGATTTTATTTTTTCTAAGCCTCAAAGAGTATTTGAATGTTTAGGAAGAATATTTCGGAAAAGCCTGTAGGGGGATTGCCCAGTGGAGACCATGTGTCTGTATGTGTGTGTTTAAGGGTGAGTGGAAGGGGGTCCAGTTTGGGGTGATTATAGTCCTGCTTAAGGGAGACAGCACAGCCTGAACTAGGACAGGGTTTTCCACCCTCTGCAATATTGATGTTTCGGGTCAATAATTCTTTGATTTGGGGAGTCGTCCTATTTCGTAGGATGTTTAGCAGCATCTCTGATCTCTACATGCTAGTTGCCAGTAGATTTCTCACCCCATCTCCCCAAGTTTTGACAACCAAAATAGGATTGCCCATGTCCCCTTGCGTAAGATTGACCCCAACTGAGACCCCAACTGAGAACCCCTAAACTAAGGAGTGGCAGGGAGACATGAAGGGCGATACAGTGTTCCTGTTGGATTGAAATCCTGTTCAGTTGAAATCATACTTCAGCAACTGCCCAGGGGAAAAAGCAGCTGGTGGTTGATAGGCAAAATATTAAAGATGAAAGCATCTATTCGAAGACCACAATGAGGCATTATCATTTCAAATGGATATTTTTCCTCTTTTATTTCATAAGGTGTTAAAGAATACATAATACAAATAAAAATGAAATAAATAAAAAATATATTTCCCTTGTTTTTGAATGACCAGAATAAATATGGTCAAAATATATCATGGTGGTTAATGTCTATGATGATGAAAGAAATCTTCCTCTAAAATACAGTTAAGTACCAGGTTGATTTGCTTTGTTTGGATTAATTATGGTTTGGGACTCTTTAGAATGATGCACTAGAGCTTTGCAACAGAATAAGCGATGCCATTGACCGAGTAGACCACATGTTCACTTCAGAATTCGATGCTGAAGTCGATGAGTCTGAGTCCGTCACGTTGCAGCAGTACTACCGGGAAGCAATGATTCAGGGCTACAACTTTGGGTTCGAGGTAGGTACAAAATTAAGAGGAAAAGCACAGTGTAATTTCACAGTTGCTCTGTAACTTACTGAAAGCGGGAGGAATCTTGTACAGCAAATCAGATTACTGGTTGTAATCCCAGCTTGTCAGGAATGTCATCCTATCCATTGCTGAGTATTGCAAATGTTGGTTTCCTTTTAAGTTGTCAGCAGTTTCCCAGTTTTTATTTCATGCTATTGTGTGTAAGCTCTCTACTTACATTTTAAAAACCTTCTTGAAGAGATGTTTAATATCATGAAAGTACATTCGTAATTTAAACTTAAGGGTAAAACATTGGTGAAACTGCATTTTAAGACATAATATCTATAACTCTTCATACTCTTTTTAAAAAAATTATTATGATGTCCAATTAGCCAACATACAGTACCTCATTTGTTTTTGACAGAGTGTTCAATGAAGAGCACTGGCTGTTATACCCAACTAATCAATTGTTGAACTTTTCATACTCTTGAAAATATTTGAGTTTTAATTGGTTTTTGCTTTTTGTTTTTAGAAAAATGACATTTTATTAAACATGTGGCATTGTAGTGTTTAGATATTTGTATTTGCATCGTCATTACTTCTTTTGATATATACAAAATCTTCTTACAGTATCATAAAGAAGTTGTTCGTTTGATGTCTGGAGAGTTTAGACAGAAGATAGGAGACAAATATATAAGCTTTGCCCGGAAATGGATGAACTATGTCCTAACTAAATGTGAGAGTGGTCGAGGTACAAGACCCAGGTAATGACCTAGTAGATGTTTCCTAGAACTGCAAGTAAGTCAGTACTTCTGCTGCAGAGAGAGAGAGTGTGTGTGAATCTTGGAGCAGCTTGTGAAGCTGGAAAATGCGGGAATAAGAGGGATGTGGGCATGGTAGCATTTCATATGTATATTTTATGTGAGATTTCTGAATAGATGACACAAAAAGGAGCACTTTGAAATCTTAGATGATAGGATTTTGCTTTGTTTTGTTTTTAAATGAAACTGTTACCACAGAAAGCCCCATAATATTTGGATAACTTAAAAAAATTTGTTCCATAATGAGTTAATTTTTAAGGGAGTTCACATTCTCCCTGGACAGGTCTTCTGATTGCTATTTTTTTTTTCCCTTCCCTCATGAAATTTAAGCCTTTTTTGAATGTAAATGGAAACAAATCGGTAACCAGTGCCTTTATTAAGAAGCCTTTTGTCCTTTTTTTCTCAACACATGCTATAAATTTACTCAACCCCAGGCATTTACATAAAGTCAAAAAATGTGTTTTTTCTTAGATAATTTTCCAGATTACTTTTCAGTATTGTATGGACTAAAACTACTACAGTGTTTTCTTGATTTTGTGACTGTTGAACTTCCTCATGTAACAGGTGGGCAACCCAAGGTTTTGACTTTCTACAAGCCATTGAACCTGCCTTTATTTCAGCTTTGCCAGAAGATGACTTCTTGGTATGGAATATTCTGGAGTTTTATTATTATTATTATTATCATTATTATTGAAATAAGTTGATCACTGTTCCTGATTGTGTATTTTTGTATAGTTGTCCTTAAATATTTTTTTTTCTAACTGTAATGATAATGCTGGAAGGTAAAGTACTTGTAACAACATAGTAAAATATTCCATGTTCTTTTCTTTTATAACAACATTGGTCAACCAGCTGAGTCAGAGGATAGCTGTGAAGCCTGGCACTTCTAAAATATTTGTCAGTTTCACATTTTATAAAATGCTGACTTGTTAGTTGGTGCTTTTTAGCAGTTTAATGAAGAACAAGGATTAGCTGTTTCATTTCGGCATGCTTCATTTGAGAGCATGCCAGATGTTAAATATTACCACTGTTATTCCAGTACATTCCATCAGCTGAAAAAGACAATGGTCAACATGTGAATTCAATCCTGTTAGCCTCCAAATAGTAGAAATGATTATAGGAGAAGTCCCTTGCTCGTGCATATTATTGCCTTATGGGAAGTTGAATGCTAACTTGCTTTTATTAATAAAAAGTGAGTGGCGTATATTATTATTACTATTTTAAATTATGTACAGTTTATGTTTAATTTTTATTTAGACCTGTTGTCTTCCAAATGAACTTTGAAAGTATTTACTAAGGATAGCACAGCATATTTCTTTTAATAGATGGAAAGCTTAATTGTGTTGCTTGCATCATTGAGAGAATGTACATTCTTTCCTTTGTCCTCTCCCACTTTCCTAGAGTCTTCAAGCCCTGATGAATGAGTGCATTGGCCATGTGATAGGAAAGCCACACAGTCCTGTTACAGGTTTGTACCTTGGTAAGACGGCCGTTAGAACATTTCCTCTAGTACCTCCTGGTTTGGGCAGACCGATCATCTTACAGGTGCAGCCCTTCACGCTGCGTCGAGAAGTTCTTTAACAGTATCGAAGAAGATGACAGTGACTAGGCATGAGGTGTGTATTTGGGGAACTCTGAACAGTTCTGAGTCCAGCAGGAATATGAAAATGCCAGCAGAGGATATGCACTGCCCACAGCGGTGTTAGCTACACAGTTTAATTAATAACTAATATTTTGCACACCAACAATGATTCTGTTCGCCCCCTTAAAATCTCTTCTTCTGGGAAGGAAAGACTTGGAGAGATAGCTGTCTGTTGGGGAGCAAGGGCCTTTCCTGCTGCAGGTGAGTGAATGTAATTGCTCAGCCCCTTCTGCGCCTCAGCAGAATGAGTTTTTCTCCTCCACAGCTAAGAATTTCCCCACTAACAGGGTAAATTTTTAATTGGTTTTACTTAAAAAAAAACAAACAACACAAGTTGAAGTTATGCTATGATATACTTTCATTATAGTTTTCAGTGACAATTTAGCGTCCAGTTTTATGGAGTATGTTGAAACTTTTAAACAAAATATATCCGAAAAAGACTGTGCCTCCCCCCATTCTTGAGATAGTAAGTAAAAGCAAAACTATTTATATCCAATAAACATCCAGAAATGAAAGCATAGAAATTTTGAAGCAGTTTAAATTATATAAAGTAATTCATAAATGGTAAACTTACCGAGCAGGAACTATATATTAAAGGGTGCTTGCTAGCTTCAGAAAATTTCGGAGACCAGTGTTAGTGCTTGGTTTCTCTATCTTTAAAATTCGCTTAGTTACTCATTTTATACCTTTTTTTCCTCCTGTCTGTTATGAAATGAAAATTATCATTTGCACAACTCTTTGAACATTCTATATAATGTTATAATTTTATAGCATTCTATATTTTTTTTTTAAGATTTTTATTTTTTTTATTTATCTGACAGACAGAGATCACAAGTAGGCCGAGAGAGAGAGGGGGAAGCAGGCTCCCTGCTGAGTGGAGAGCCCGATGTGGGCCTCGAACCCAGGGCCCTGGGATCATGACCTGAGCTGAAGGCAGAGGCTTTAACCCACTGAGCCACCCAGGCGCCCAGCATTCTATATTCTTATGGAACTTTTGATTAATCATATTATCCTAAAAACTTTGGTTTTCTGATCTCCTAAAATATTTCACTAAGAATATATACATGATCAATAATTCAGTAAAAATCACCTTTTTTAAAAAGATTTTATTTATTTATATGAGAGAGAGTGAGAGAGAGCATGAAAAGGGAAAAGGTTAGAGGGAGAAGCAGAGTCTCCACAGAGCTAGGAGCCCTATGTGGGACTCGATTCCAAGACTCTGGGATCATGAGCTGAAGGCAGTCACTTAACCAGCTGAACCACTCAGGTGCTCTAAAAATCACTTATTTAAAATTCTTAACTATCATTACTTTAAAATTATTTATCATTTATCATTTTATCATTATTTATCATTTACCACATTTATCAATTTATCATTACATTACTTTAAAATACTTAACTATCATTACTAATATAATGATATAATAACATTAATAATATTATTATAATATACTTACTAATCATTTTCATGGTAGCAAAATTGCAACATAGAGGGGTGCCCGGGTGGCTCACTCGGTTAAGCGTCTGCCTGCAGTTCAGGTCATGATCTTGGGGTCCTGGTTTGAGCCCGGCATCAGACTCCCTGCTCAGCGGAGAGCCTGCTTCTCGCTTTCCCCCTTCCCACCCCTTGCTCTCTCTATCTCAAATAAATCAATAAAATCTTAAAAAAAAATTACAAGGTAGAAAGAGTATGTAGAGAATGTATATGTAGAAAAATTTCAAGGTAGAAAAATACTACGGAGGAAAGCAAAAAGCAGTCGTGCTCCCAGGGTTGAAGGGTAATCACTGCTAAGGCGGGATCACTCATTACTCGTGTGCCTCTCCCCCAGCTGCTGGCGGGATGGCTGGTTACCGCGCTCTCTGGCGGCCAGAGGTGCTCCCTGTCTTCTGGGCCACGTGGCTTGGTGGAAGGAGCACCGGCTGAGAGTCAGATTGCCAGACGGCCTGGTGGCCTGGGGCTGCGCATGTGACATCCATCGCTGAGCCTCGTCCGCAGGTGCTCCTTCAGATGCTAATGAGGGCTCCGCCAGTGTTCTGTGCGCGGGGGCAGTCTGCCTCCGGTTTCGTGCTGTTTCCTCAGCAGGGCACTTAGTGAAAGGGAGAGCAGCCAGCTGTCCTTCCCGCTGCCTGCTGTCCTTCTCTCCCTCAGCGCTACCCTCGGAAGCCCCAGCAGCAGCCTGGTGGGCAGCCTTCCCGGGGTTCCGCGCGCTCCTGTGGTTGTGCAGGTGCGTGCGGCCCTGCCTCCTTTATGCTCCCGGCGCCACGCGGGCGTAGACAGGGCCGCCGCTTCTACTGCATGAGAGTTGGCTCCTGTTGGATATTCGTGTCTTGCTTTCCTTACCTGACGACTGTAGAAGTTTCTGTCTGTCGATGGCTGGAGATCCGTCTCGTTCTCCTTACTGGCTGCCTTGTGTCCGTTAAGGGTGTGTTACTAGTTCTTTGCACCGTTTCCTTGTGAACATTCGTTTGGTTCGTTTTTGCCATGAGAAACATCTCTATAGTAAATATCACTAGTGAAATTAGAGCGTCTGTTTTATGTTTATTGACCGTTCGGATTTTCTTTTGGTGAAATGTCACAGTTTTGCAGCAGTTTGTTACAGATACTCTGAGAAGAAATTCTCTCTCTCATACATGAGGAATGGGAAATTTGCGTGCTTGTGTTCTAGCAGCGCGTGTTTCTTTTACACCTCAAGGGGGAAATTTTGTAGTGATTTTTGACTCCAAAGTTCCCACTATGTTTGCTGAATTAAAGACATCACCTTCCTTCCGTAAACATTTTTATTGTTTTTTTTCTCTTTTTACCTTTGTTATTGGAGTTCTTTCATTTACTATTATAATTGTTGGTATAGTGAGCCAGAGACACAAATTGCCTGAATTTTTTCTTAATAATGGCTTGATTTTTGCTTGCAAGTTTTCTTTTCAGATCTCTCCATTTTGGGGACTTCAGTCATTCCTGTGTTATGTTATTGACAACAAACTAACTAGAACCATGAAGAAGGAAGTATTTCCATTTAGGATAAAGCATATATAGATGAAATAAAACATATGGAGTGAAATCATTCACATGAAGAGAAGAGACGACTCTTTAAAAATTAAGGAGGGTTAAGACCTGAGTCAAAAGTAAGAGGACACTTGTAGGAGCAAAACAGACAAATTGTAACACGTGTGCTACGCCAGTGGTGTCTAGTTCCGGGAAAGAATTACCAGCGTTTCTGTAATCAGTAGGCAAGGGCCTTTTAAATTTTTTTTTTTTTTTAAGATTTTATTTATTTGACACAGAGAGAGACAGAGAGAGATCACAAGTCGGCAGAGAGGCAGGCTGAGAGAGAGAGAGGGGGAAGCAGGCTCCCCGCTGAGCAGAGAGCCCGATGCGGGGCTTGTTCCCAGGACCCTGAGATCATGACCTGAGCCGAAGGCAGAGGCTTAACCCACTGAGCTACCCAGGCACCCCTTTAAATTTTTTATTTTAAATTTTATCTAGTCTTTAAATTTTTATTTTAAATTTTATCTAGTCTTTACCAGAATATTTAAACAAAAAAGAGAAGAAAACCTGTTCTAAAGAAAGAATAACCCATTTAAACTGTGTCTGATCCTCCTTATTTGGTTTAAAGGAATTAAATAAAACTCTGTGTATTCAGGAAGTTGCCTGTGGCCCTCCCTGACTCGGAACCCAAGTGAAGTGTCAGCACGGGCCAGAATCTCTCTAAGAATGTAGCCAGCATCAGATTCTTTATTAGAGAGATGCCTCGTCTCAGTCTCCAGCTGGGTCACATTGTTTCGCGTCCATTGTGTGCTTTCTCTCCAGGATTTCAGAAATGTTTTTGATGGCTCAGAGTTTGAACGTATAATATACCTTTTATTAGTTCTTAAAAAGTGCCATATTCCACCATGTTTGTCTACGTGATAATGACTCTCTCACAGAACGGGTTTATTTTGGCCACCAGCGAAGTTAAGTCCCATCCTGTTTACGTGTAGTGACCTGCTTTGGCTTTTCCCATTGACCATTTTAACAAGTTGCCTTTGTCACTGTTGTCACTGGCAGCTATTCATCGGAACAGCCCCCGTCCCGTGAAGGTGCCGCGGTGCCACAGCGACCCTCCTAACCCGCATCTGATCATCCCGACTCCAGAGGGATTCAGGTATTTGGCGCCTGCCTAGCCATTCACAGTCTGGATTCTTCTCTGAGGCGCATGCTCCCGCTCTGACAGCTTCTGGACGCTTGCTCTGACCACTGAGCGGGTTTTCTGTGTTCTCATTCATACTGTTTTAAATGCTCTGAGTTGCATTTTCTCGAAGATAGACCACAGGGCCTTACTTTGCAAGAGAAAAAGACATGCAACTGTACCACAGACCTGTGCCTTTCCAGGTGCCCTAGGTTCTCAGCTTGTTCGTAACCTTAAGCTACTAAATGCTGGCCAGCTTTGGAATAATTCTTTCTTTCTCTTTCTTTGAAAATGACCTTACGAAAACAGATTTGAGTGTGCATAGCATAATAAACGTTTGAAAAACAATCCTAAACGTCAGTGTAGAAGTGAAGAAAAACTGGAATGATCTTTCCAGTCTTGACTCTCACGTGTGTCTGTAATCTCGAAGCGACTTAAATACAAAAGCGAGTTCTGAAACTCCAGTACAAAGTATTTCCCTTGAATGTGGTGGCATTTCTGCATCTGGAGGGAGTGAGCCTTTTCTCTCCCCTGTAGAATCACTTTTTAAACGTTAATTTTATTTGGCAGTATTTGCTAGGAAAAGACCACAATGATTTTTCAAGGTAATTAGTTTTTTTCTTTTTTACACCTAGACCTGAATCTCAAAGGAAAATTTGCATTTTATATTTTTAAGTATTTTTTCACTTCCTCACCCTATTTTATTCTTAACTGAAAATCACTGGAGAGTCCAGTCCCTTTTCTCGGCTGTGTTCCTGAAGCTTCTCTTCTCATCTCAGCACTCGGAGCGTGCCTTCGGACGCACGGAGCCACGGCAGCCTCGCTGCTGCTTCTGTCACTGCGGCCGCCGCCGCCGCTCGCCCCGGCCCCTCGGGCAGCGACTCTGCACCACCCAAACCCGCCAGCAGTGCCCATGATACCAGGTAGTCACCCCCCGCCGGCGGCATGCCTCCTCGGCCCCCTCCTGTGCACTTCCGCAGTGGGGGAAAGTGTCACCCCCCGCAGGCTCGAGCACCCAGCAGCACGAGTAGATAATTTGCCTGATTAATATTTCCTCGGAGCTAATATTAACCAAAATGACCGGACTCCCTGCCAGTAACAACTCTTCGGAGAGAGTGTCAGACCAAAGAACCTGCTCCCCACCAAAGGGAACATGAGACTTTGGGCAAGTAGTGCCTTGAGGGGTCAGTCCCAAGGTAGCTCAGAGAAGGCTTCTAGTTAACACCATTAGGCGGGGATTTTTTAGAAGGATCACTTTTCTAACCAGATTTTCTAATTTATAGAATTATTGATTAGATATAATTTATGAAAATGGAAAACTGAGTTCACAGGGTTTGTATCTTATATGGAGGACATAGCCTTACTGGACAGAACTATCAGACACTTGGCAAGCACCAGAAAGTGTCTCGCTTGAGTCTTCGGTATAGGTAAGGAGTGAGTTGCACTTCTTCCCATTCTAGTTAGTTTTGACAGAGGATTTTGTTTAGGTCTCATATTCTTTTTTTTTTTTTTTTTAAGATTCTATTTATTTATTTGACAGAGATCACAAGTAGGCAGAGAGGCAGGTGGGGGGTGGGGGAAGCAGGCTCCCTGCTGAGCAGAGAGCCCAATGCAGGGCTCGATCCCAGGACCCTGAGATGATGACCTGAGCCGAAGGCAGAGGCTTCAACCCACTGAGCCACCCAGTCGCCCCAAGGTCTCATATTCTTAATGGAGAAAGGACAGTCGGTCACTCGTAACTCTCCCCTTGTGTCTGGCAGAGGGGACACACCATAACTCTTCTCATCTTCCGCGAGAGTCAAATAAAAATGTGCAAGTTAAGGGTAATCAGAGAAGAAAAGATGAAACTGCGATGAGACTCAGTGCCCTGTATCTTGCTCCAAAGAAAAAACATTAGTATGTTGTTGGCAGAAAGATGACATACAGCTTTAGAATTGAAAGAAACACTAAAATGTTGTTAGACTGACTTTATAACAGTATAAAATTTCTACAAACATTTCCATTCTGCTCTGTTAAAAAAACAACTGTTCCTAATTTGTAGTGATGAATGTTTATAACCTAAGAAAAGTCAACGCATTTTACAGCTGTCAACCAAAACAATGAACAGTTACCATTAAACAGGTTCCCATTTATCTTCTTCATTTTACTGTTGAGAGCATTTCCTGGCAAATGTTTCCACATATGCCCTCCTGTCTCTGAGGGAGGCACCGAAGCAATCTTTTTGTACGTGTCACACGGGGCGAAGGGAAGCCACTTCCCATCATGTGCAGACGCCGGGGAGGAGAGCGCTTCCCCGTGACCTGCTGCGTCCGCGTTTGCACACCATTCCTGTAAAACTAGAACGGGGAGGAATGCCCCCTGCTTTTTTCGAGGTTCTTGAACTATGGCTCAAGGCATTTGTGAGCTGGAGGTGTATGGTATGGTAAGTGTATAAAAGTATAAAAGTGAAGTATGCGTGTGGTCGGCCTTCGTGTGCATTTTGTCTTCGGCTTTGTGGAGGTGGTTTTCAGTCCGTAGTGAGTAGCATTTCGTAAGTGTTCCTCGTCTTTAGGATGATTCTGGACGCATAGAAATTTTACCACCACCCTTGTGTGCCATCTTGAAGGCCATTTTTTACAAAGGAGTCAAGTTCTCCTGACTGTCCGGTGGTGTGTCTGTGACGGTGGGCTGAGGACGGCAACGCCACGTGGAGATGCACGTAGCCGATGGTGGTTTGCCTCAGTCCCGTGTTCGAGCCCGACTCCTGTTCAGTTTGATTTTGGGCCTCGGCCCCTTTGTGGGGGGCCTGTGCAGCGGCCCCCGAGGTGGATGGCACGTGTCCCGCCGACGTCCTGGTACAGCCCGGGGTTTGTGAGTGTGCTGTGGGGGAAGCCGGATGATGGCCGGGACTCCCTGCGGCCCCTGTGCGGCCCTTCCTGTCGTGGAGACCCGTCAGCCCCGGCAGGTCTTCCTCCGCCCCCCAGCGTCGTCCCGTGAATGGTTTGATTTGATTTGGTTTGACTTGGGAAATTGTTCGGGCTTCAGTGATCTTACCAGGGTTGATAAAACTTTTTTATGGTGTTTGGCTTGTTGGAGCTGGCTCTTGCTGCTTTGTGAGACTGGTTGGCAATTTTTCAGAAATCTTGCAAGCCGGTTGTTACACCGCTGCAATTGTGGAACTCCAGCACACTGTTCCCTTTAAGTATATATTTACCCTGGCAAAAATCTCTAAGGATGTGGGCTTGGCTCATGTTGTGTCTGGGAAATCAGGAAAATAGAGGTGTCGAGTGACCTCTGCTTGGCACCGCAGTCTTTGGCGTGGCGTGAGGAGTCGCTTGTCTCTTCATTTCAACATCCGTGACTTTTCCATGAAGTGGCCTTAAGACTTTCTGATGAACTCCGTGGCAATAGAGGATGTCCCCCTCTCTTCAGACTTAACAAGTATTATGCCAGATTTGAGAGTTTAGGGAAATAGAAAAGCATTGCATACTTCGTAATTTGTGAACGTCTGTTCAGTAGAACCCTGTCGTCTTAAATCTATTTAGCATCTGATGGAAGAGAGCATAAATGCTACAATAGTTCATATTATCAGTTATACACACAGAACACACGAAACTTGTTACCAAACTCAGGCCATACTTCTCTTGGTTTACTTGAACTATAATTTTAACACTTCCCTCATTTAATTCTGGGTTTTACTCTTTACGGATTCATTCTGGATTTCTAAACACTCTTAACTTTATTCTGGAAAAGCAGCAAATTAACTTTGCTTTCTACATGCTAAGCTTCCTGCTCTTCTGCACCTTTGCTTGGCGACCGCTTGAAAAATCATGAGGGGTGCCCTTGCATATTCCTATGAAGAGATTTGTAATCTTTTGAATCATGTAATAATTTTAACACTGTAAATAGAATTAAGTACATAAATCCATAGTATGATCAGAATTGTAAATATTAGCCCTGTTTGGCTAATAATTTTGATCCATCCTGGGCTTAAATGTGGAGCTTTCCACATATGCCAGTAGCGCCTGACTATAAATCTTGTTTGTACTTTTGTTGTTTTTAACTTAAAACAGAGCATTACTCAGTCAGGTTCTTGTGTGTCAGCAGCAGAGGATAAAAATCTGACTGTCCTGCCAGCTCCAGAGAAGGGTTTCTCAGTAGCAGCGCATTCACTGTGGGAGCATAATTCTGTATGTGGGGGCTGCCCTTCGCATTGTCCTGTGCTCACTAGATGCCAGGTGTCCCCAGTGGGCAGAATTGCCCCTAGCTGAGAATTACCCCTCTAGAAGAATCTCAGGTCTTTCCTTTTAAGTTCCATTGAATTGACTGCTCAATTTTTAAAAATCCCGAAACAGGGGTTCCAGTGTCCCTGAGAATGACCGGTTGGCTTCTATAGCCGCCGAGTTACAGTTTCGGTCCCTGAGCCGCCACTCAAGCCCCACCGAGGAGCGCGACGGTGAGTAGTGAGCTGCAGACTCCGGTCTCGACCAGCTGAATCCTCTGCCTCAGTTTACCACTTTCTATGGGTTATGCCTTAGAAAGAAATGAAGAGTGAGAAAGAGGTGACAGAGTTCCCAGAGAACATTTGATGTTCAACATGTTGGCTTTTTACTCTAAATGCCTTTTTAACTGTACTTGCATTTTCTAGGTCTACTTTTGTTGCTTTTTTGAAAAAAATTATTTCTGATACTTTAATTGCCAAGCACTCTTATTTTCTTCCAAAATACAAACCTGCAATAGGTTTGTTGGTGATCCGCTGAGGCTTTACTATAATGCTGGGCCTCTTGAGTGGGGTCCCCAGAGAATCTGATTTCTGCTCTATATTCTGATGTCTTGTTATTTGTGGAAAGTTTAATGTGGCTAAAATCATGTAATGCCACTGACAACTTCTTACTTTGGTGTAGTTTCATAGAAGTGATTGTCAAGACAGCGTCTCACACTCACATCAAATAGAAATTAATTACCAAAAAGGACAGGTTGATGGTAACTAATCATTGTTGTGTACCATTTCAGTCTTGTTCTCGATTATGTAAGATTCCATAAATGTTAATTTGTGTGAAAAACACACATCTTTGCAGAACCAGCTTATCCAAAAGGTGATTCAAGTGGGTCAGCTCGAAGAAGCTGGGAACTTCGGACACTGATCAGCCAGTCGAAGGGTAAGGGAGAGAATGTTGGACTTAAAATGCTTAAGGATAAAGTGAGAAGTGTCAGTTAAAATATGCTTTAGATTTTGAATTATTAGTCCTTCTATGTTAACATTTTGTGATCTCTTTTATATGTGTGACATTACTTCGTGTGTGTACTGTGTTTGTAAGTATTTCCTATCTCTTTTAATAAATTATAAGCTCCTTTGGATCAGAACATGTTTTATTCATCTTTGTATTCTTCAGGCAGTCGTGGTGGTTAACCCGTACGTCACCTTGGGTGGGCCCTTAGCATAGTTCTTTGTGCATGGGGGGAATATAATTAATATTTGTGAAATGAAGAAGTGGTCATGTCTTAATGCTGTATGATAACATGTTTGAGAAGCCACGTAGTTTGGCTAAGATGGTAACTGACAGAGCACTGACAGATATCCAACAGAGCTGGGACCCAGCACACACTGCCTCTGTCTCCAAGTCTGGTGCTCTTACCAACAGTCACCCCTTGGAAGTATGTTGTCCATCAAAGTCGGGAATAGTCGGGGGATGTCATGGAGGGGTGAGGCTTGAGCTGACTCTTGAAGGAGAAACTGGTCTGCATCAAGCCTGGAGGAAAAGTACAGAATAAAAACACATCTGGAGGGAGGCCCAGTGACTGTGTAGCTGTAAATGGAGGTGAACTTGAAGGGGCTGGGGGAAGACGCACCATGACCAGTCTTCAGTGACAGCTAAGTGATTAAGGCCTATCCCACAGTCCTGCAGCCTCTTGAGCACCTGGTGTGTTCAGGGAGTGGGAAGGAGGAGCTGGGAAGACCCCGGGGTGGAGGAAGCTGCTAGCCTCGAGTGGGGAGGAGGTGGGGAGGTGGGCTAGTGAATCACTCAGTTATGCAGAGTCAGATACCAGACTAAGGTGGGATGTTCAAAAAAGGAAGACATCAAGAAATGACTGCCAGGACCGGGGCAGGTGAGATGTGTACGGAGGGTTAAGGGCACAGAGATCCATGTGCTGGAGCCTGGGTGACAGGCAGGAGAGTTCTCCAGTGGCTCCCACATTGCCAGTAGTTCCCCCGCATGCCAGGTCTTTGTGATAATTTCCAAATCAAATACTTTGTGGTCAAGAGAACTTGGGAACTCTCGGGATAGTTATAATTCACATTAACAAAGGTGGAGAAATCTTGAAAAATTTTTACTGTTTAAAAATTTTTTGAAAAGCCCCTCCCAGAAATATTTGACAGTGGAGTGCATGGGCTCATAGCTGTAAAGTCTTGTTGTGCCCAGGAGACCTGATACATTCTATACTGAGGTAAAGAAAAGAGCGATTCATGTTTTTAGGAAATGGTTGTAGTAGGAAATTACAATTACAGTTAGAACATTCTAAATCTTGGGGAATTTCTCTTCTCAAATCAACCTCCCAGCCATCCTTGTCCTCTGTGATCTCTTTGTTGGCCAGAAAATTCAGGCTCTTAGATAGCAAGGGTACAGAATGAGGAGTATGTCATTGGGACATGTCTGAGGCAGTGCTGCTCACAGGACGGGTGTGACCCATCGGTGGGTTGTAAAGTCTGCATTAAAAAAAAATAGGACCGAGTCTCAGTCACGTGTGTAAGAGGAATGTCGTTTCATGAAACTCTTGTTTAGATCTCTGTGTGTGTAAGAGTTATTTTTCACTGTAAGTCATGATAAAATAAATCAGAGACTTATCTTCTGGAGATGTGGAGCCTGAGAAGGTAAGGAATAGTAGTAACAGTAGCGAGACCTTACTGAGTATTGCTGTGTCCTGGCCATGGGGCTTAGCGCTTTACGTGCGGGGTGTCACGGAACGCTCACAGTAGCGCTTGTGCCGGAGATACTGCCCTCATTCTGCAGAGCAGGAATTTGATGCATGAAGAAGTCAGATCACTTGTCCATTGTCAAACACCTAGAAAATGGCAAAGTGAGGATTTTCCCCGGGCGTTCTGGTTCCAGAGGCTTTGCTCTGGACTCTTTCCAGAAAGGGACAACTGAATTCCCTTCTCATCAGAGATGGCTTCTGTGGGAAGGTTTGGCATTTCAGCGGAGCTGTGACGCGTGAGATGTACTCCCCAGGCACGGTGTGGGAAGATAGCATCTTGGCCAGGAAGGTGTGAACACAAGCTCCAAGTGAGAAACGGCTTGGGGTGTTCTGTACGAGCCTTTTCCGTTTGGTTCTTCTGGGGCCTGCGGTAGGAGAAGAGAAGGACAGTATGAACTGGGAAAGATAAACTGGGTCCAGAGTCTGCAGGGCCGTGAGTCCTATAAACAGGGCTTAGATTTTTGGTAAATGGGTTGTTGAGAACCGTGAAATAATTTAAGTAGGAAAGGGGCATGGGCAGGTTGTCCCTGTTAGTAAGACAATTCTGGCCAACAAGAGCGTATTGGAGGGCGCCTGGGTGGCTCAATGGGTTGGGTCTCTGCCTTCAGCTTGGGTTGTGATCTCAGGGTCCTGGGATCGAGTCCCAAGTTGGGCTCTCTGCTCGGTGGGGAGCCTGCTTCCTCCTCTCTCTGTCTGCCTGCCTCTCTGCCTGCTTGTGATCTCTGCTTGTCAAATAAATTAAAAATAAAAAAGTTATTTAAAAAAAAAGAGTGAGCTTTGCACAGTGGCAGTATCGTAGCCAATGAGGTTTATCCGAGGCGCGATTATTGCTAATTGAAAAAAAAAAGAGTGTATTAGACACAGAATAGCCTGGAGGCAAATGGGAGGTCCCTGCAGTGTCTGTCTGAGCAGCTGTCTTGGGGGAGGAAGTCATTGGCTCTGACGGACTAGCCTGGATTTTGTGTGTGCGTGTGTGTGTGGGGTGGGTGGTGTCCTCTGCAGCTGTGTGGTTGGAATGGACTGGAACGCACCTGCTGGGTGTGCGTGTATGTGTATGTTGTCGCATCCTCTGCAGCTGTGCGGTTGGAATGGACTGGAACGCACCTGCTGGTATCTGACTGGAGGATGCTCGGCCTCGCCGTGCTGAGTGCTCACGTGTGTTGCTCCGTTCCTGTTGTTATTTGCGGGCCTTTGACTCGCTGCTGGTGACCAGAACTACTGAGTCTGTGATTCTCCCTCCAGACAGTGCTTCCAAACAAGGACCCATAGAAGCGATCCAGAAGTCAGTCCGATTGTTTGAAGAAAAGAGGTATCGAGAGATGAGGAGAAAGAATATCATCGGTCAAGTTTGTGATACCCCTAAATCTTATGATAACGTCATGCACGTAGGCTTGAGGAAGGTGACCTTCAAGTGGCAAAGAGGAAACAAAATTGGTAAGGAGATTGAGGAACCTCGATTGAAAATGGCAGTAGTTACACGTCTTTAGGCTAAACCGTAGAATTGATCCTTTTCTCTTGTGACATGGCATGTCTTTTGCAGAGGTTCTGTTCTTTAGTTTGTGTAAATAATGTGTCTGTAAAATGTGTTCTAAGAGCAGTACAAGAGGAGATTTTGTAAAGATTTTTTTAAATGGTTCATTAAATTGAATCATTTTGCTTGATAACTCCAGAAGTTGCCAGTGGAGAACTATGTAAATTTTACCCGTTAGCTCCCATTGACGTTCTTGCGGCCTTACTCCTGCCAGCGCATTTTGAAGAGAGACCGGGTACAAATAGAGACGGTCTTTCCTAAAACACTGCCCGTTCATGATTTCCAGGCCAAGTGCCTCTTGTGAAATAACGCCGGAGGATTGTGTGACAGAAGGAGCCTGACCATGTTTCAGACCCTCCCGGCTTTTCATTGCGTCTCTCCGGGGAGTGTTTAGGTCTGAAGAGGCCAACACAGTTGTAACAAGAGGACTCTGTGAGCCCCTGGAAACCCTCAAGGGTCTGTAGAGCTGTCAGGGCAGAAAATACTGAAAAAAATCAAGTGCTTTATAAATTTTATCAATTCTTGTTACCCGTCTTAGCCATATATCCTCTGAATGTCCCCAAAGATGTGTTAGTCGGATCCGTTCCCACACATCCCTGGCCGTGCAGCGATGAGGTGTGGTTAGCGGTGGCTGCGCTTCCTCCTGACCCCCAGCCCTGACCTCCCTGAGGGCCGGAAGTGCGCAGAAGTGTGCACCTTCACGCCCCTTCCAGGGTTTGCCAAAGTCACTTGTACTCTAGATTTTTACAGGTAAGGCACAGCCCAGAGATTGCCTTCAGTCATCGGGGAACACTCAGAAACATTTTGGGTCTTGCAGTAGTAGATAATTGCAGGTCATGTAAACATAGATCCAGACCTGGGAAAGATTATTGTACATCCGAGTGACTTAAAATGGCCTCGCTTTGGTGACTGAGAACAGCGTGTATGTTCTGTTCGCAGGGGAGGGGCAGTACGGGAAGGTCTACACCTGCATCAGTGTCGACACCGGCGAGCTGATGGCTATGAAGGAGGTGAGTGGCCTGGCCTTGTGGGGGCCTTTTGGTGTGGCAGTGATTTGGGGAAGATGTTTGTCTTCTAGGCTCTTGGCACCTAGAGCCAGCTTGGTGTCTCCGTGTTGAGTCGTGAGGCAGATGCCCTGCGACGCCAGAGTATCTGGGCATCTGACTCCAGGAGGGAGCCAGTGAGGATGCTCAGACCAGGGGCACAGGTAATTCTGCCACCACACAGCTGTGCCAAGTGCCGCACAGAGCGAGGTGAGCAGAGTTAGCCAAAGGCCGAGAAGACCCTTGTAACAGCGTCTTAGCAGGGAGCTGGGGAGAAGATACCATTTGTGATCAGCTTCAGAAATGAGTAGCGTCTCTTGGGGCGCCTGGGTGGCTCAGTGGGTTAAAGCCTCTGCTTTCAGCTCAGGTCATGATCCCAGGGTCCTGGAGTTGAGCCCCACATCGGGCTCTCTGCTCAACAGGGAGCCTACTCCCTCCTCTGTCTCCCTGCCTGCCTCTTTTGCCTACATGTAATCTCTGTCTGTCAAATAAATAAACAAAATCTTAAAAAAAAAAAAAAATGAGTAGCGTCGCGACAGCTGGAGGGAGGATGGGGGCGAGCAGGGGAACCTGAGGAGGCCTGTCAGGGAGACAAATACTATTGAGGAGACCCTCTGGGCCTCAGGGCAGAGGAGCTCGTGGGGCAAGAGGCCTGAGCCACCATGGCCCTCTCTCTCTGAGCTCCTGTGGTGTTTCTTGTCTTCCCTGCGTGGAGAGACACTCACCCACTCTGCCCCTACCACCTGGCTCCTGCTGGGCTGTCAACTTCTTCTAATTCTTCTTCTTCTTCTTCTTCTTCTTCTTTTTAAGGTTTTATTTAGGGCCCTTGGGTGGCTCAGTGGGTGAAGCATCTGTGTTCAACTCAGGACATGATCCCAGGGTCCGGAGATCGAGTCCTGCTTAGCGGGGAGCCTGCATCTCCTTTTCCCTCTGCCCCTCCCCACCACCCCTGCTTGTGTGTGTGTTCTCTCTCTCAAATAAACACATCTTTTTTTTTTTTTTTTAATTTATTTATTTGTTAGAGAGAGCGAGCGAGCACAGGCAGACAGAGTGGTAGGCAGAGGGAGAAGCAGGCTCCCTGCCGAGCAAGGAGCCGATGTGGGACTCGATCCCAGGATGCTGGGATCATGACCTGAGCCGAAGGCAGACACTTAACTGGCTGAGCCACCCAGGCGCCCCAGTCATAAACTTCTTTTCTTTTCTAATTTAAATTCAATTAATTAACATATAATGCATTATTAGTTTCAGAGGTAGAGGTCAGTGACTCATCAGTCTTACATAACACCCAGTGCTCATCACATCACATGCTCTCCTTCATGCCCATCACCAAGTCACCCCATCCACCCACTCTCCTCCCCTCTAGCAACGCTCAGTTTGTTTCCTGTGATTAAGAGCCTCTTATGGGCTGTCTCCCTCGCTCATTTCACCTTGTTTTATTGTTTCCTCTCTTCCCCTATGCTTCTGTTTTGTTTCTTAAATTCCACATATGGGTGAGATCATATAATTGTCTTTCTCTGACTGACTTAATTCACTTAGCATAATACCTTCTGTTTCCATCCACATTGTTGCAAATGGCAAGATTTCATTTTCTGATGGCTGTGTAATATTCCATTGCGTGTGTGTGTGCACGCACGTGCGTGTGTATACATCACATCTTTATCCATTCATCTAGTCGAAGGACATCTGGGCTCCTCCCATAGCTTGGCTATTATGGACATCGCCGCTATAAACATTGGGGTATAGGTGCCCCTTTGTAAACTTCTTAAGGGCACAATCATATCACAGCTTTTTATCTTCCAGAACCTATATGCTTGTGCTCACTTATTGAATGCTTAATGTTTTTGTGAATTCAGTTTGCAGTTACGAAAATGATCCCGTTAGCTGTTCTCTCACCAAATATTCTAAAGCAGGCGTGTTTCATTCATGTAGAAGGACAAGGCAAAGAAAGACTTGAAGTCAGGTTACAGGCGCACTGACCGTAGTCCTGGGGGTCCGGATGATGGAGCTGTCTGGACACCCCCGTGGTTAGAGGTGCCTTGTTTCTGGTTGGTGACGGGACTGACGCTGATCAGCAGTTTTCTCTTTACAGATTCGATTTCAACCGAACGACCATAAAACTATCAAGGAAACTGCAGACGAATTGAAAATCTTTGAGGGCATCAAACACCCCAACCTGGTTCGGTATTTTGGTGTGGAGCTTCATAGAGTAAGCCAACTTTGATGACACGGTTTTGTGTGAGCAATCAGTAAGGGCACAGTCGGAGTCCTGTTCTACATCGCAGGTCTTCTCATTTCAGAGCACAGTAACTTTGCCTAATTATCAGGAAATCTCCATGAGTTACATCATTTCTGCCTTCTCTCTGAAACTAGAGGAGTTCTTCCTAAAATGTAAGTTGTAGACTGTAGTCGTTAACCCGACATTATAAAGCACTGAAACCCATCCTGCCGATGAGAAGGTTCTCCTAAAATGCCCCTTACGCAGCGTGTTACTTTTTCCCCCCCATTTTTCACTGATCATGCTGATTTTTCTTTTACGTGTACTAAGGAACTGTTGTGAAATGAGGAAGTTAAAACTTCAATTCGTTTCCCCCCTTGTGTTTAGAAATAAATCCTTGGAGGGGAAAGAGGATAACTTGGAGCATCTCGGTGGAGTCTGAACTTCCAGGGGAAGTTGAATAGTGGTGATTTTAATGTTTTCACAAATAAATTTGTACCTGAAAAGGATGTGTTTCAGTACTTAATAATACATTGGTAGGGACAGCCCTGTTGGTCCCTGTCTGAGATTATATAGCAGACTTAATTTTAGAGGATTATAGACAATTTATCACCTATGACTTGGAGAAGACACTCTTATCCCAACCAGCTGTATAATTCCAGACAGGAGGCAGGCAGACACCTCTGTGTAGGCGTGAGGAATGACCGTTACGACACAAGTTCAGTGTTGAGGATGATGAGTGTAGCGTACCAGGAGAAAGATTCCTTTGGGGCGTGACCGGTGACGTTGTCCAAACTCTTCCCTTTGGTGTACGTGTGAACACAGACTGCGTCTTCTTCCTCCCACAGGAAGAAATGTACATCTTCATGGAGTACTGTGACGAGGGGACATTAGAAGAGGTGTCCAGGCTGGGGCTTCAGGAGCATGTCATCAGGCTGTATTCAAAGCAGATCACCGTCGCCATCAATGTCCTCCATGAGCACGGCATAGTTCACCGTGACATCAAAGGTAATCCTCCCCTCACCTGGCTGCCGCGGAGCCTGGATTGCTTGCCTCCCCACAGAGTAGATGCTGCCAGGACACTCGATCCCACTCCCACATGCCATTTCTCTACAAAGAAGTACTGTTACTGTGAATGTGCTTCCATAAAGAACCCAGTGTGGACAGGCCGTGTAGGACACATGTCCCCATCCATGAGCAAATGACCCTGTCTTTCTGCATAACAGTGTTTTCAGTGAGGTCTGTTTCTCAAGAAGGAGATTTGCTCTTCCTATAGGCTGATTTAGCCAACCATGCATTTACTAGGCCGTCCGATCGGAGCATCCTTGTCTCCGGGTTAAGACTCTGATGCATTCCCATGTGAAGTCTGAAGTGCTCTTCTCTTCTGGCATGAGAGGAGTAGTCACGCTCGTCTCACAGCTGTCCCTCTGGCATTTGTCCCGACCTTTGTATTTTGGGAAACGGGGGATAATCAGAGGGACAAATTATTTGTTTCTGATGCGCCCTAGACGGTAGGGTTCAACTCTGTCACGCAGTCCGAGGCCGGCCTAGACACATTCACTCTAGAATTGGCTGGCTTCCAGCCAGGCACTAGACCCAGGGCAGGGCTGGATCACAGCGGAGCCGGCTTTGGTCTGAGTGTAAGGCTCGGCTGTCCTCCCTCCAGTGGACCCCCCTGAGTCCCCCACACCCACCAGCCTCGTTGCCTCCCCGCCTGCCCGGCTACCGCATTGCTCTGCTGCCTGGGATCATTCTGAGCATTTGTTTGATTGGCTCTTTATCAGGCCCCGGCATGGCCTGTTTCCAGGTGTTCTGCCACAGACACCCGTACTCAGTCTCTGAGCCCTATCACGAAATGGCACCTTCCTGTGTCATCGGCCATGGCCATAAAGGGAATTCGTCAGGGTCCTCGAATCGAGTCCATTCACTTGTGTCCTTGTGGTATTTTTTACGATTCAGTATGGCAAGTGTGCATGTGTGGACTACCTCCAGAGCCATGACGTTCGCACCGCCCAGCCGACGGTGGGGACCGTCTCCTCTGGGAGCACTCAGGCGTTGAGCACTATCCATCAGATGTCAGCTCACTGTGGGGCTGTCTGTCTAACTCGAGTGGCTCTAATGCTTTCTGAGAATGGTGCCTTCGGATACATGGTGCCAGAGATGTGTGGTTCCGTCAGGGTGACAATATCTTACAGCCTGGAGCTGCCTGGAGCCGTGAGCAGTGACCCGAGATGCCAGCTAGAGTCTGGGGGATGCATGCGCAGTGCTTTGAGACATAAGGGGGCTCCGGGGCATCTCTGCTCTCGCGGCGCGAAGTCAGCCCAGGGCGGCCGCAGCCAGGCCCGCAGAGGATGGCTGTGTGTGCCCTGCTCTCACTGCACGTTGCTTCCCGTCCTAGGAGCCGCTTGCGTGTTCGCGACACTGGCCTTCAGACGCGGCCGCCGCAGCGGTTGTAGCTTCCGTGTACTTCCTGCAGAAGGGTCCCCTGCGCTTTCCGCGTTAGAGTCTGTTCAGAGCTAGCCGTACTGATGCGAAAATGTCTTTGCCTTGTATTCACGTTCGTGAACAAGGCTTACAGGCTTTCTGTGGCTGTGCTTTGTAAGTCAGCTCTTATAAATCTTTACGTTACTTAGTTTGCGACTCCTGTTCCTGGGAACCGGGGCTGCCGTGTATTAGAAACGCCCTCCGCGTGTCCCCGAGCCCGACGAGCGCCCGTTTGTTTGTTAGGTGCCAACATCTTCCTCACCTCCTCCGGACTCATCAAGCTGGGCGACTTCGGGTGCTCAGTCAAGCTCAAGAACAACGCGCAGACCATGCCGGGCGAAGTGAACAGCACGCTGGGGACAGCAGGTGCGGACTGGCTTGATGTGTCTTTGCCGAGGTGACTCACTGCAGCGCGCCTGCCGCCTGGCTTTCCCGGCAGCTCTGTGGCCAGCGCGGCCCCGGGAGGAGGGAGGGCTTCTGAGCGAGGGCACTTAGCCCTCCCGCCGCCAGCACGTGTGACGTGCACACTCGCCTCTCCCGCTAAAGTGCGAGGAGGGAGGAAAGGCCTCTGTTTCTCCCCAGAAGACCTATTTCTGTTGTTCACATGGGGTTTATTAAAACAGTTCTAGTCAAAACATAAGAGTATGTTAAATACAACAGTATGGGTTGGTTTTTTTGAGAACATAACCCTTTCGTTGTCCAACACTTGTGACAATTCATGTTTCTCTGGAGGAGGCAGGAAGTTCAGAGCATTGTTGGCACTTTTAAAGGAAAAGGAGTGGGTGGGCACGCCCAGAAGTCAGTGAGCGTCTCAGCACATGGGACCACGCTGCCCGTGCAGCCGAGCCCGCGCCTGGCAGGCCCCCGCCACTCTGCTTTATTGTGCCTTTGAAAAGGGACAAGTCCACGTGGCGATGATTTGTTTCGATTGTTCAGTGTCATAGAATTTTACATCTTCTTTTGCACATTAAATTTCTTATTTTATTGTGAATACAGTTTATCTGAAGATTTGCCATTCAAAGAATTGTCCTTTAGATAATAATTCAGTCCCTGAAATGTCCATTCAGAAAATTGATTTGAAAAATGTCTGTTAGTTTCAATGTTTCCTTTTATGTAACCCAGAGAAGGTCCTCTCTGTTCCCTGCAACAAAGCAATTGTTTCATTTATGTGGAGTGTCACACAATATGAATTTCTTGCTTGGCCCTATGACTGTGGGGTGCCGTGTTTATAACCCATTCCTATCACTGTGTCTGTGACTTTTAAAGCATACATGGCTCCTGAGGTCATCACTCGAGCAAAAGGAGAAGGCCATGGGCGTGCCGCAGACATCTGGAGTCTGGGGTGTGTCGTCATAGAGATGGTGACCGGCAAGGTAAGCAGAGCTTCCTTGGAGGAGAAACCACGGAGGGCACTTCACGTGAACAGAGCTGTAACCGTGGTTTTGTTAGCTATTATAAGCATACCATGGACACACTTTCTGCTAATTAGAGAACGAGACTAAATATGAAAGATGTGACCTGTCAATAGATAGAGTAACGTGAAGACAAGTGACAAACTAGGAACCAAATATTTGTGAGATTTATGACTTAGAGAACTTTTAGGCGAGTGAGTAAAAAAAGTTGGAAGCTCAAGTGAAAACACGGAGAAGCGAGGAGCTACAGAAAGAAATGGGAGACTAGAAACTTCTGTCCCCAAAAACACTAGCATGTGAGTGCGATGTCACTCAAGGTTGCCAGACTTGGGGGCAGCCGAGCTGTCCTCCTGCGAGTGCACGGATGAGCGGAGTGCTGATCCGGACGGTGGGGCTTCTGCGGCGATGAGGTGAGCCGTCCAGCCAGAGGATGATGTGGGGGAGCTGTAAACGCACACCACCGGCGACAGTGGCTCCTCTGAAGCCCCACACACGTGAAGTGTGACTCCAAGCATGTGACGTTCTGGGCAGGGCAGAGGAGGACCGGCTGCTGCCAGCGGCCCTGGGAGAGGGAGGAAAGGATGGCTGGACAGAGCTCAAGGACGCTCAGGGCAGCGAGACTGTTCTGTGTGCTTGCGTATCTGAAAATAGAAAAATGTGTCTTCCGATGAAAGTACTGCTAAGGAACAACTGTATACAGATATCTAAAGAGGCCTGTGTGTGTGTGTGTGTATGTGTGTGTGTAGTGTGTGTAGTGGCATCATTTATAAAGCAGAAAATGTCAGAAACCTCTCAAGTGTTATTAGTAGGAAAATGTATTCTACCTTGAGGCTGCTGAACAAAGTAGCATTTTATTCTTAGGTTTTATGAAATATAAAGTAACCAGAGCTTTGCAGTATTAGGATTTGATGTTCGTTATTCAACAAGGTGGCATAGTGATGTCCCTAGGAAAGAACTGTGGAGTTTCATATGTTTTGTTGACGGTTTTATATCATTTTACATATTACATATTTTACTTGCTTGACGGTGGCTTCTAGATAATTCTGGACTAATAGAACATCCAGATGGGGTCGGCAGACTGTGCTGAGCAGCTGGCATTGTAAATAAGGTTTTACTGGCGCTCACTCACACTCATTCCTTCATGTATCTTCTGTGGCTGCGGTCAGGCTGCAGTGGGAGAACTGAGGCACTGTGGCAGAGATCGGGCGGCCCGCAAGCCTAAAATACTTACGAACTGGCCCTATAAGTAAAAGCTTGCTGGCCTCTGGGTATTAACACTGCGATGCTTGAAAAGATTGGGCAGTTTCATTTTTTTATGGCCGTGTAATAGTAAATCTGCTTTCCCCTCCCCCCCCTTTTTAGAGGCCTTGGCATGAATATGAACACAATTTTCAGATTATGTATAAAGTGGGAATGGGGCACAAGCCACCGATCCCTGAAAGATTAAGCCCGGAAGGAAAGGACTTCCTCTCTCACTGCCTTGAGAGTGAGCCCAGGATGAGGTGGACGGCCAGCCAGCTCCTCGACCATTCCTTCGTCAAGGTTGGGCAGATCCCTGTACCTTTTTCATGTTCGAATGTTTGAGTTCTGTTTGTATCTGGCACCAAAGGAAATTTGGAAACTTAGATATAAAATATCTGCATGTATATCTGAAATGGAAAAGAGCTAAATGTATTATGCCAGGGAATTTTGTGTATCTTTTTTTCCCAGAAAATGTTCATTGAGGTTCTCTGCTTGATCCGTCCTGGTGTGTTTATGGTACACGTGGGACTGTGACGTGGAATTTGAAATGGGACTGGGTGAAAGCCATAGTTTCTGCTCCTCAAAGCATAGGGCTTAGTAGTGACGAAGCGTTGTGCTCCAAGCTGGGCCGAGGGTGTATACGCCATGCTGTCGGGCCACTGAGAAGAGCGATCTCATCCGGCCAGGCAGTCTCAGCTGTCGTGGCTTGTTCTGGAATGAGGTGTCTGAGCTGTTCGGGAGGGCGTGGGGAGGCCAGGCAGGGAGGTGTGGGTACGGCAGGCTAACGAGGGTAAGACGGTTGAACTGTGTAGAGATGGGTCACAGGTTGTGGAAGATGGTCAAAGGCTGCGGAAGTGACCAGGAGCCCCGTGAAGGAGTTGTAGTGCCACGATAAGCGTGACACGATTAACTGGGGTTTTAGAGGCAGAGTCGTCAGAAAGGCACTGATATGGCTAGTGGGCTGGGCAGGGGAGGTCAGGGGCGAGTTATCGGTGGTATCTGGGGGCTCCAGTGGCCACAGACTGAAGAGCTGATGGGATGAGAAAGGCGAGTGAGGGGAGGGGTCTAGGACGACTCCCAGGCCCCCGCTTGGGTCCCCATAGAGAGCCCGGCGGCCCAGCAGGGTGCAGAGGCAGCTGGCTGAGGGCCGGGTCAGGGAGGCGGGGGCGTCCTCTTCGGTAGATAACGGTTGAGGCATGTTTGGAACGTCTGCTTCGGGCGGGATTCCAGACCCACGTGTAGGTGACGTGGGCTCACGCCTGGGATTGAGCGGGGCTCGGATGCGGATTCAGGAGACGGATCATTGCCGGGAGAGCACTTCCAGGAGAAGCGGCTGAGAATGGAACCCTGGGGCGAGCAACGCTGGAAGGGCGCTGCCGGGGAGCCCCTGCCGGAGGGCGGGGAGGTGCAGGAGAGCGGGGGGGGGGGGGGGTTGTGGAGTTCAGTTAAGGGACAAGTAACTGGATTTGCTACGTAGATATTAGGGACTGGTGGTTAAAAACACACTCATTTCTTTGTCGAGACAGTTTGTGTCGGTCGGTAGTGTACAGGTGCATTCTGCAGAGTGCTCTCAGGGTCCGGTTGGCAGACGTCCCAGGGTGCGCTAGTGGAGCCTCCCGTCCCGGCCGGCTCCGAGCCGGGGTCCTCGTGGCGGTGGTGGCTTGCCTGTGAGCCACGTGCCTGCCACGGATTGGCTTCAGCTCTCTCCTGCCTCTCTCGCAGGTCTGCACAGATGAAGAATGAAGCTAATCGGTCTGCGGCCTGGTAGTGTGTGTGCTCGGAGAATTCTCGTAATCACTACTGTATGTAATATTTACATAAAGACTGTGCTGAGAAGCAGTATAAGCCTTTTTAACCTTCCAAGACTGAAGACTGCACAGGTGACAAGCGTCACTTCTCCTGCTGCTCCTGTTTGTTTGACGTGGCCCGGGCCCCTTCCGAGTGACGGTGTCTGCGAGGTAAAGACGCTGCATGTTAAGTGCCATGACTACTGTACACGGACCATCGCCCCTGTCACCTGCTTCTCGTGGGACCGAGAATCGTGACATCAGTGTAGGATTTTGACCTTCCTGGGTTCAAAAGCAGCTGTAGTATTATCAGGTGTCCCGGGCCTTGTTGTTAAACTCTTGTTTGTCGAGTGCACTGACTGTGAAACCTTACCTTTTTTTTGTTGTTGGCAAGCCACAGGTTTGTTATGCAAAGGCTGATTAATGAAATTTAAGAAAAAGGTTCTTTTTTCAATAAATGGTTTATTTTAGGAAAGCTCAGTTATGTTGTCTTTTACTGGTTATCAGCTTCAGAGCCAACACGTTATCTGAGACCAAGGTCTGTCCCTTTTCTTCGTGTGTTCTTGTATAGTGGGGGGTGCGACCGGACGTGCTAGAGGTGAGCCCTGGGTTCCCTGGTTGGGAGCCCTGCAGGATCTGGGGTCTCCTCACTGAGAAGCCGAAGGGCGAAAGGAAATGCCACCGCGGATGCCAGAGGCCCCTTTAGATTCTCTTACGATCCCCAGGCAGTGGAGGTCCAAGGCGAGTGAAGGCCTTGTTACCGTGCACTGAAGGCTCTGGACCTTTAAACCAAGATGTGTCAGTGCACGGTCAGTGTCAAGTGCTGCTGAATGACGTCTTGACAAGAAAGCATCTTTTTCAGAACGTCAACATTTCAGCAGTTTTCCAGAATAGCCCGAAGTACATGTCATTGATGGTTTCTTCATCTTCTTTTCACGATTACATTTTTAAAAGATTGACCTTACGGCTTCCCAACCTCTTCTGAGAAGCTTCCAGCCTCACTCCTGACCCCTAGCAGCTGCCTCAAGGCAAGGAATCTCTCGGGCACGACGCGCTCACCTTCCCTCCAGGACACTAGATCCTCTCCGAGAGGTGAAGAATTGTGTAGACACTGAGAATTTGGTTAAGGTCTCTGTCCTTTCAAGCAGCTTTTCGAGGTGTGATGCGCACGGTCTTGGATGCGTGCAGTTTGGTGATCGTCAGCGTAGCTGTGCAGCCGTGCTTCCCGGTCTGCCTGAGAGCATCCCGCCAGAGGGAAGCCCCGTTTCCTTCTGCAGTCAGTCCCCACCCCTGCCCCTGGCCTCAGGCAACCCCTGAGCCACCTCTGTCTCTCTAGATTCGGCTGTTGTGCACATTTCATCTAAGTAGAATTTTACCGTATGTGGTCTCTGCTGTCCGGCATCTTTCACTCCGTGCGGTGTTTCTGAGGTCTGTCCGCGTAGGAGCACGCGTCCGGACTTGATTCCTTTGTGTTGCCGACTGCGCCAGCGTGCAGAGATGCTACATATTTTATTTCTTCATTTCCTAGTTCTGTTTTTTGTTTATGACGAATCGTGCTGCTCTGAGCATTCTTATGCAAGGTCTGCAGACAGACATTTCGTCTCTCTCGGGAGTGGGACTTCTGGGTCACAGGGCAAATCCACGTTCAGTATTTTAAGAACCTGCCAAACGGTTTCCAGTGGCTGCGCAGTCCTGCATTCCCAGCAGCGCCGTGTGAGGGCTCTTTCCCTCGTGTGGTCCCCCCCGGGACGTACTTCTGCCTTTTTGATGATGGCCACCCTATGGGCAATGGTAGTTCTCTGTGGTTCTGGTCTGCCTTTCGCTCGTGATGGTGAGCATCGTTTCTTGTGTGTGTTGGCCATTCTTTGTTTGGTGAGATGTCTGTTCCAGTCTGTTGCCCATCTTTTAATTGGGTTATTTGTCTTCTTACTGAATTATGAGAGACTTGTATATGTTTTGGATACAAGTCCTTTACCAGAGATACGAGCTACAGCAGTTTTGTCTCTCAGTCTGTGTTTTGTCCTTTCACTTTCTTAAGGGTGTCTTTCGAAGCACAGAAAGTTTTTATTTTAATTTTGAAGTCTTGCTTATTAACTTTTTCTTTACCGCATATGCTCTTGAGATCATATCTAAGAAGTCATTACCAGACCCAAGGTCATGAAGATTTACACTTGGGTTTCTTTATCAGCTCTTACATTTAGATTCATCATCTATTTTTAGTTAATTTTTGTGTACGAGCTCGGTAGGGTTCACTGTGCACTTCAAGTAACTCATTCCCTAACTTCAGTTGTGAACAAGACAAAGTGTGAGTTGCTGTGCCAACCCCGACTGTCCCCGTCACCGGCGGGCGGCTTATGGAGCCTTTGCCTTTTTGCCTCAGGTACGCTTAGCTAGTGCGTTATTGACGCCGGCCCACTGCGGCGGGGGATGGGGTTCTGCAGTTTTGGGATGTTATTTTGTAGAAACTTTAAAAGTCTGTGCCACCCTGTGCTAGTTCATCTACTATGTCAATATTCTCCACTGCTTTCCTTCCTCCTCATTTGCAGACACAGAGATGGAATGGCACCCTGAAGCTCCATTGGTGACTTTTCCTAATTCCCTGAAATGTTTGGGAATGATCTGGCTAAAGACTACAGACTTTAAGAAAGAGTGTAATTGGTGTCGTTTAATTTACTTTTCAAATTCAAAGGGATTATTACTCAGGAATCCTAACTTTGTACTGTTTCTTTCCTTAAAATTCAGAAATTTCAAAAATACCTAGTTCCTTCAACATGTAAATCAAGACTATGCTTTTGTTTAAAAAAAAAAAAAGTTAAAGGTAAAAATTATATGAGTCTTTCTCAGTGGAATACTTTACTCACATAGGCCTAGGAAATTTTTCTAGATACTGAAAAGATCTAGGGTGCTTAATAAATGCTTTTCAAACAATTCAGAACCTTCCTGTTAAAACAGGACAAGCTCTGCAGGGGCTGTGGACTGCCTGGTTTGGAACTGCTTATCCTTCCCAGAGAAAAGCTTTGCTTTTGTCACGGCTAACTCTGGAACTTGGACATACTGACCGTGTACAGCGTTCTGACCAGCTGCCAATGTTCAATGCCTCATTGCACTTAAGAAAGGGTCTTATTTGTACTTTAGGAAAGGGCATCAAGAGAAGACAGGGGCAGCCCAGTTATTAAAGCACCCGAGTCGGTGCTCGGTTCCCGGTGCCCCGTGCCCAGCCCTGCCCTGTGGCCACGCCACTCAGAGGAGGAGACACATGCTGACCACGGAGGAGAAGTTTCTGATACTCTTTGCTGATGCAGTACCTGTAAGAGACAGTGGCTGCGAGTGGTTTATCATGTCGTGGGTCGAGGGAAATGGGAATAAGTGCTTGGTCCTCCCCCATCCCCTTGAGTCCGAAGCGCCTCTGTGTGAGGACTGTGAGCCTTGACACATCGGAAGGGGTGGCTTTCGTGTACGTTCGTGGGAACTCTGGAGGCAGGGCTGCGGGAGCGTTAGAGATCGGGATACTCGTTCGTGCCTGGGTGACGGGTCAGGCTCGGGGCCACCCGGGCGCCTCTTGGAGGACAGAGGGGCTGGCCCTGAACAGGGGCTTGCCCTTGGGTCTACCATGTTGACCAGGGAAGTGAGTTGAGCCTCATTCATCCTGGCCAAAAAAAAAAAAAAAAAGTTTTAAAAACGTTTTCTGATGAAATATCTGAAGACAGTTTTAGGCAATCACCTGACTCTGGCGCAGCCCGCTGCGCATCTGCACAGCCACCGGGTCTTTCTGTGGCTGCGAACGAGTCCGCACACGAGGGAGCTTCCGCAGCCGGCGTGCCCGAGGGACTCCCTGGCAAAGGCCGCGCACGGCCGTGAGTCTTGACCCCGGGGGAAAGGGCTGCTCCGTGGGCCATTGTGTCAACGCGGAGTCACTTGTCTGAAGAGCCACTGACCTGTCTCCCCATTTCACAAAGGCAGCAGCTACCGGCCGTCTCGCACAGGCGGAGAGGAAGGACGGCCTCGTGTCCCGGCGCGGAGCCCACGGGGGAGCGCCGGCTCTCGCCGCCAAACCTGGGCGTCCTTCCCCCTCCGTGTCTCATTCCAGCTGGAGACCGTCGAACCGTGTCGTTCAGGGGAAGAGCGTTTATTAGAACGAGGGGCAGGACTGTGAACCCGCTGGCGCTGCGCTGTGGGATGTGGGCAGCGCCTGTCAGCGTCACAACGGACACCTCGAGTCATTCTCCACGAGCAGAGCGTGAGCCTTGGTTCGACCAAGGCCGAGACACGCTTGCTGAAGGGGGAAGCACGGCCGCCTAACGGGACGGCCTGCGGGCCCGCGGGCCCGCGGCCCCTTGAACCGAGACTCACCCCGCCCAGCCCGCCGCAGACACGGGCCGCAGACACGGCCCCGGCCCCCACGGTCTTTCCAACACAAGCTACGCTCACGCGGCACCAATACTCGGCCCACACTGGCTCGGGAAACCGACGGGCCCCGGGCTGTTTGTTCTTCACGCTTGAGCCCAGCAGATACATGGACGGTCTGCCCAGTGCTCTGGGGCAGGCTGGATGCAGCCTTGTTGAGCAGAGAACAGGTGCCCTGCAGAATTTTCACGTTGGTCGGTGTTTACGAGTAAGTTCTAAAGCCTCTGTCAAGCCCAGTCTGTCCTGCACGGGGGCTAGTCGGACCACGGTTTGGCTCCGCCAGGAGGGAACCCAGAAGCCGACAGGGTCCCTTCTGGTGATGGGCACGCCATCCCTTCCTTCGTCACCCTTCCCGGCTGATTATGGTTGGATCTTACATCTGAATCACTGCTGTTCAGGCCCACTGACAGGTCTGTTAGAAAAAGATGGATGTGCTTAATTTTTAAACGCCAGCAGCTACTTGTACAGAGTTTCGCATGCATTTATTTAGAGAACAGAGCGGTCGAGAGATAACTGTAGTCCTACTGTGTGATCATAGGAGAAAGGTAGTGTTCTCTCGGGAAAAAACTCGGCAACATGCGAGACCAACTGACAGAGTGCGTTAGTTCGTCCTCCGCAGTCTCTCCTGCTCGCTCAGCAGTCACCGAATCGGTCTGCTTCCCCAGGGGCCAGCTGCATTTAGGATGCCCGGTGTTTTTAGTAAAGAAGGTCACGCTGGGGGCTTAGTTTCCTGGAAGTGCCTCAGACTCCCTGTATCAAAGCTGCAGGGAAGTCTGGAGAGTGGCCATCGCTGTCCAGAGTGCAGGAAAACTACTTTTCCCTGCTACGTTGGAGCTCAGAGCGGGCTCTGAGCAGGGCTGCCCCAAGCTACCAGGAGATGACAGTGTGAGGACACGAAGCTCTCCGTCCATGACGCACCGCTAGGGACTAGCACTCACTAAAGGTGGCTTAACCTCCGTGGGGTTTTAACTCTGTGAGGCCTGCGCCCACGTTCAGGGGTCCAGGGCTGGGTCTTTCTGGGGCACCATGCTCATCTCTGCCATTAGAGCAGCAGGGCAGAAGGAAAGCCAGCTCCCCGTGACTCCTAACAAAAGGCTTCTTCGTGGGAAGGCCAAGTAGCTGAGAAGATGACCGGATCTGTCCCCAGACTACCACATTCTCCTGCTACCCGAGGCCCGGGTGAAAAGGAGTGCAGAGGAGTTCTTTCCCAGGGCAGTATTTTGCCTGTGTTCCTCGGCCCTGGCCCCATAGCGCTGGTCAGCGGCCTGCCTCTGCTCGCATGTTCTGTTCTAGGGCAAAGGCAGTATATGTTACTAGCACTCAATCACTACATTCATGGGGCGAGGACAGAAGAAGGACATGTTTTTGGACACCTCGGGGTCGTTTCTGAGCATTTTGCAAAGTAGCAAGGCGGAGGCAGCTTTCTAATGTCTCCTCCCTTCTTGTGTTTAGTGCTTTCGGATTCTTAACGTGTGTTCACATATATGGCCTCATTTTTACCCTTGAAACAACCCAGGAGGCAGGTATGATCACCCTCACTTTACACATGGGGAAACGGACTCGAGGTAGGATGGCTCACCCAAGGTCAAGTGCCAGGAGGGGGGCCCGCACCGCTGTGGGCAGGACTGACCCCTGACCGCCTTACTCAGCTCTGCTGTGGAGCGAGGAGCCCCCGGGTAGAGCGGCCCCCACCTCCGGGTACAGGTGGGCACACGGGGACGTGAATACAGACGCCTGAGCTGCACCCACGGCCTGAAGCAGGGTGAGCAAATGCAGGGGCTCATCAGCCCTGCTCTCGCGGGGGCTTGCAAATGTCAGCTCGGGCTCTGGCCTCACCGGAACTCCCTTCTGAAGGGTGAATCTCAGCCGGAATACATTTCTCTCTTCGTTTCAGCAGCCTGAGAGCGAGGGTGCTTCTCTCCGTTTCTGCAGTTCCTGACAACGAGGGTGCTTCTCTTGGGTGCTCTCCTAACTCCTTGGATTACCTAGTTCCGTTGTGCTTGGTAAACACTTGGTGAGTAAGGGAGTAAACCTTGAAAAACAGGATTCGGAATAGATTATGCCCCTCTGTTGGGTGGAACCGTCTCTCCCTTCTTCTGTAAGCGCAGCGAGCAAGAGCTCTGTTCCAGCCGCGTGCGGCTGTGCATGGGGGAGAGCCTTCTGCTTACCTCGTGCTCCGAAATCCCCACCTCTGTGAGCACCATCAGCGCGTGGCCTGGGAGGACAGAGCGTCCCATGGCTAAATGCTCTTCGCCGGAGATGTCACTGCTGGTCTTGCACGTTGTGCACGTGGCCTCTGAGGACTGGCAGCAGTTCGCAGAGGTCGTGCGTGTGGCCGTGACTCCAGAGAACACCTGGCGCGTCAAGGGGCGGCCCTCCCTCGTGGTGTGAGAGTCTGGGCTTCCGGAAGAAAAGCGGACGCCCAGGGGATCCTCGTACCCCGGGGTTTGCTGCAGTCGACCCTTGGCTCCTGCACGGTGTTTTCAAAACGTGCTCCTGGACTGGTTTCTGCCTGCTGACTGAGGTGAGCTGTGCACGTGAGGTCATTTCTCAAACGGCTGCCAGCGGCCCACGCTCTGTTTTTCCGCTCAGCTTCTTCAGACTTGGCCGCCTCTTCAAGACGCGGGCCAGGGAGACCCCGTTGCAGGCAGATCGGAAGACCCAAGGCTGCCTTACAGGGCCTCTCACTGTGTCCCCCAGATGCGCTCAGCTCGTCCCCCAGCACCTGCCGTCCCCTTTAACCACCACCCCGCCCGGTGCCTGCACCTGTGTCGGCGGCCAGGAGGGCCCCCTCTAGCTGCCCCCTGCGTGCTGAGTCCATCCCGCTACCCCCCGGGCAGTGCTGTTGGGTCACTGCCGTCTGGAACCCCAGAACCACGGCAGAGGGTGGAGTGTGGGCACGGAGCAGTCTGTGGGAACACATAGCACAGGGAGCCAAACACTTTAATGGTTTTTTGGAGGCATAATTTAGTCATCTTACCTAAAGCGCCTTTCACTCTTTTGCAATCCAGTACAGAAAACTCAGCACCGAAGAATGAAGGGGAACTCTCCGTTCCCCGTCCCTGCCCTCCCCCTGTGCCTCAGATCCCCTCTGAATGATGATAGAATAAGGTTCACACTCAGCCGCACACCATTCTCACTTATATGTATCCTCTCCCTTACACTCACTCGCATACACTCACACACACACACACACACACACACACACACACACACGCTCACACGAAAAGAAAATCAAAACCCACTAAAGCATTATGGGGGGACAAAAGATTTAAGAACATCTTCCTCCCCATCTGGCATCGAGACAAAACGCCCTGCCTTCCCAGCAGGGGCTCACCCCGCTTCGTCCCTGGGTCCCACTAAGGATGGCTGGCAGCGTCCACCAGTCCCCAAGGGCCCCTCCGGGCGCTAATGTGTCTGGGGTCAGTCGCTCCGTTTCTGCTTGCTGTCGATGTTGCCATAGGCAGAGCCCTTGTCGATTTCGGTCACACCAATCATCCATCGGACTCCCATAGAAGCTGCAGAAATGAGAAGAAATGGGAAGCACAGGGGTTAGGAGGAGCCCACGGGCGACCCCAGAGTGATCTGCGGGAAGAACGCTGAGATGCCAGCTGTCTGCAGACCCCCAGCAGCAGCCGAGATCTTGCCGGCTAATTTGGGGGCCCCTGCATGATCCCACTGTAGTTCTCCTGGAGCGCGGGTGTCGGACTACGTGACATTAAAACAAACAGAGTGAGGCTGTTCTGCTGGTGGGTTAATCCCTCCACACATCAAGGATGCTAAGCCTCCACCGCACTGAGGCTTACCGAATTCCTCTGCTTGCCACGCTGGCCTCCAAGACAAAGGCTTCTTTTGCGAACGCAGGGCAGGAACTTAGAAAACACCCTGCGGCAAAGCTGGGTAACCGACCAGGAGCATGGAGCGTGCAAGAGCCCGGACGTCTCCTTAGGGCCTGGCTCTGCTCTCGGGATAAAAATCAGAGCAGTGAACGGGGAAAAGCCCCTGCCTTCAGGTGGGATTGGCCCAAACAGAGAGCACGAGAGACCCTCGTGAGTGCCCAGCGGAGCCACCAGGAAGCTGGACAGCAGAGCCACGGCCACACGCTGCAGTCAGAGATGGCACACTTGGTGAGCTCCTTCAGGGCAGGGAGCACGTCCGAGCCCCCTGAGGAGCCCAGCACCGAGCACATATCACACATTTCAGAGCGCGTGAACGGCTGAGATGGAGCCATTCCAGCGGGGCCGGCCGTGAAGTGGGCTGCCTCCCCCGGGGGTCCTACCAAGTTTGCCTCTGGCTGCCGCACCTCAAAGACCAGCGACAGTGCGCAGGGAACCCTGGGACGATGAAGAAATCAGAGGAGTTTGAAACCCCGGGCCGATGAAGCCAGTGTGGGTTAACGGGAAAGTGCTCCCGGGCCGCTTTATTCGATGTCGGTGCGTGTGGCAGCCAACTTCTAGAAGCGCACGCTCTTCCCCAGAGGGGCCGGGACCTGCTCTGAATGGCCAGGGGCCTTTGCCCCTTGCTGCTGGGCCCCAGGAAGGTTTTCCTGGGGAGGAGGAAGGAATGAGGACAGTGAGCAGCACTGTCCGCAGCGCTCCCTTTCGGGTGGCGGGGGGGCTCTGGGTGTGTTTGACCGTGAGGCCTGCAAGCCAGTTTTCCCAGTGAATCTGTAGGCTGTGCCTTCTGTTCCTAGGGGCTGCGACAGCTGAGATGGGTTTACCCCCGGTTCTGCCTCCAGCTGTCCCCCCATCAGATGCTCCTCTCGGCAGCATGGCTGGCGTGGGTCCCCTGCTCTCTACTCACCCACAAAGAAGACGAGGACGAAGCTGGCCAGCGTGAGGGAGGACCCGCTGCTGACCATGTTGATGAGGAACCGGAAGAAAGGGTAGAGCAGGAGGGAGGCCCAGAACAACCAGTTGACGAGTGTCCAGGGCCGCCGGGGGGGCACCATGGGGGTCTCCGGGAAGGTGCCCGTCCTGTAGTACTCCTCCTGGAAGGCATCCTGCGGACAGAGAGGCGACCCTGAGGCGTTCTGCTTGTGCGTGACCCCACGTTCGTGCAGGCCCTTCTGGAGGCACCGGGGCGGGGGGAGGCAACGTGAGCTGAGCAGAACCAGGGGGTCCATCACAGGTGCTGATGTGCCTTCCCAATACCGAAATTGGCGGTCCCCTCCCCACAGTGACACGGCCCTGTCACTAGACCCGGCGTGGCAGCTTGAGCTTCGGTGCCAGGCCAGCCCAGTCCCATCCTGGTCTGCTCCTCGGTGCTCACCTGCCTCCGGCCGGGTGGCTGGCCTCTGAGGCCCAGCTCCGGTCGCCCAGATGCAGTACTGCCTGCCGCCCGCAACGGCCGGTGGAGAACGAACGGAGACACCGAGCCTGCCCTCGGTGAACGCCCACAGAACATGCTAGAACCCGGAGCCTCGGCCAGAGCCATGGGCTTGCCTCCTGCACCAAAGCCACGACAGCGCAGCCTGCCCAGCGGCTCTGTGCAGTACTGCCGAGACCCCTGGCCTGTCTCCTCCGGTGCCCGACCTGAGGCGGAATACAGAAGCCCCCTTGGCGGCGGGTTCCGGGGCCCCCGGGGACGCCTGCGCCTGCGATGACCACGTGCGAGGTTTCATTCCTCGATGAGGTGCCGCAACAGCTGAGCACGGACACAGGGCGCAGCTAACAAAATACCGGGACCGAGGGCGTGTGAACGTGGCCCCCCTCCCGGCAACGGGATGGAGGAGTGAGGGGAGGGGTCTCGGCGCCTCGAGGCTGCCCGTGACCTGACACCTGGACCGCCCGTGGCCACAGCTAACTGAGCCCACGGATGAGGGGACCACTGGTCCCCGAGTGTGTGTGTGTGTGTGTGTGTGTGTGTGTGTATGTGACCGATGAGCCTGCAGGGGTCTCGGGGGAGCACGGGGTGCACCAGGGAGCCCCAAGGCCGGGCCTATGCAGCGAGCGCCGTCCAGCTGCTCTCGGGAGACCCCAGGCGCTGCCTGGCGGCCGTGGGAGAGAGTGACACTGTGGGGCCGGGCGGCGGGCAACGGGGGCAGAGGGACCCGTCCCCCGGCACCGTGTGGACACGAGGGGCAGCGACTGGCAGCCACGGGGAGTCTGCGCGCTTCTAAATAACAGCAACGGACTAAAATATCCTGACAGCATCCTGGGGGCAGACGGCGTGCGTGCGGAGCAAAACCCATCTCTGGGGCACGCGGGGCCCCCGTCGGAGCCTGCTGATGTCCCAGCTGTCCCCAGAATCAGGTTTCCTGGAAAAGGAGCTTCTGTCTATCTGGAACTTACACCCGAGGTGCCGAACTCCCTTTAACAGCCTGAGAGCGATCTCGAAAATACACCATACTTCTCCTTCCCCCAGTCAGCAGGTACCGAGAAAGACGCTTTTTTTCTCCACTGAGGGTCATTATTAAAATGAGTCCCAGAGCGAGGGCCCTAACTCTGTCGAGGCCTCCCGTTTTTACCTCCCTGCCATGAACCTGGGTGGTTTTTCTCATCCCAGGCTGGGGCCACAGGAGCCCGACAACTCGATGACAGGGCCGCTTTGGACTCCCGGATTCTCCACGTGGAAGCCTAATCCCCCGTGGGCTGGGCTCGGAGGCGGGGCCTCTCGCGAGGACGGAGCCCTCATGACTGGGGGTTGTGCCCTTGTCACAGGGACCTCAGGGAGCCCCCTTGCCCCATCCACCACAGCAGCCCTGGTGGGGACCCCCCCTTCAGGCCCCTGATCGCCTGGCCTCTGGAGTGGTGAGAAGGAAATGCCCTTGGTATTGTGCGAAAGCCATCATGAGCGTGGAAAACCCTTCATTCTTGCGCTTGAAGAATTTCCTGCCGGCTGCGGCACCCCGCACAGCAGCGCCCCGCCGTGGCCCCCGTGAGCCCCACACACCCACAGGACAGCTGGGCCACTGCTTCCTTCACCAGCTTTTCCGTGGGTACCGTTAATGGCGAATTCCTCATCCCTTCAGCAGACTTCAGACGGCCCGCCGGCGGGTAAGTACGTAACTTGAATCGGGGATGAAATTCAGACTTGCTTCAAACCACATGATGGGGTAACCATGATGGCTCTGGGAAAAAGTGACCGGGGCGCTGCCGTTGTCCCCAAGGGATCACACGAGGGCATGGATGGTTTCCCACCCCGACAGCCAGCAGCCGTCCCGGGTGCTGACAAGTCATCAACGTTGCGTCTTTTCCAGACGCTATGTCTGTTCTACGTCAAGGTTGGCCCGGTTGTCGGAGCAGATGCCCTTCCTGTTTGAGACCGTCAAAATGGCCGTGGTCGATAGTGGATCTTTTTTATGTCCCTGCCTGAACAGAATGAAACGTTGCTATGTCCCTGTTGGGGCGCCCAGCACCTCTCCTGCATTTTGCTGACACTTGTCCGTGAAAGCAACACTGGAGAATTGGTACCTTGAAGTCCCAAGCTCAATGTCAGCCGAACTGTCTTCCCACACCATGTGTCTGAAAGATGATGCCCAACACAGAAGTCCACGTGATGGGGCGCCGGGATTTCCGGTGCGTAAAGCCCCAGGCCCGTCGAGGCTCCTGAGGGGACAGGGCTGCCCCAGGAACGACAGGATGCTGGAGTTTCTTCCCGTCTGTCCGCAGTTCCTCTTGGAGGCACCGCTGCCCCTTCCCAGGAGCTGCTCAGGGTGGTCCCTCCGGGATAAAGGCCAGCCTCCCAGGTCTGCTCACGACACAGTCCGCGGGAGCGAGACAGGGCCTGGCCTCCAGCACCTGGCTTTAGCTGCAATCTGGGCAAACCACGTCATTCTCTGGGCCTCAGTTTCCCTCTCACGGGCATAAGGGCTCTGCCCCAGATGGTCGTTTCAGGAACCCCTTCCAAACTGAACCCTATCATTTTAGTGCATACATAGTTTAGAGGGAAACCTCTGGAGAGACTTTATCAGGAAGGAGAGGTGCCTCTTCGCCGAACGCCCGAGTGGTTCGGGTCACACGATGGTCACACTCTCCTGCCTGAACCCAGCAGAGAACGGGCCCGCGGAGAAAAACCTGCCTTGCTTTGCTTTGGTGGGTTTGAGGCCCGCGTTTGTCAGATTTGTTCGTGTGCTTCTTTACGCAGGCTTTCCTTTCTGAGGCCTTAATGCATTTTTCTGCTTGCTAATAGTGCGACGTGTCGTATGCCGCCCGGATGATTAAACCAGAGAACAGCACAAGGGAAAATGCCGCCTCGTGCGTGAAACCAGAAGAAAATATATATTGTTTGCGTGTTTCCAGCAGGCCCAGGCTTGCGGCAGCACAGAACCTTCCTAACTGGTAACCTGGTTTAAAAGCAGCCGCCGTGCGTTTCCAAGCCTGCAGGCCGTGGGTCAGAGGCGGCCTCCTAGGAATACGCATTTCTAGGCCCCCTCAGACTTACGGGGTGAACCTGTGAGGCTGAGGGACCTGCATGGTCCCTGCTTGGTGACAGATAGCCCAGTCCCCGTGTACTCTTTAGAAGAGGAGACTGGATGCCTATCCCTGCAACCCGTCCAGAAAAGGCCCCCAGATGGCCAGTAATTCGAATGGGCTCTTACAGGAACCGTCGGAAAATCACCTCCTCGGGAACATGGGAGCCGCTTCCTGCTGCGAGAGTGTCAGGATCTTGATCCCCCAAACCGAGCACATTTGTGAGAAGCCTCTACTTCGTCCGATGGGGGTCATCTGGAAGTCTCCGGGGCCAAGACACGTTCTCAAAGTAAGGCTTAAAATGCTTCTCCGACTGGAGCAGACGCCCACAGAGCTCTAGTGACGATCCTCTCTAGGGGAGTGGGGAGAGGCAGACCCCCCGGTCGTACCGATGGAATTTGGCAACAGGAAATCCGCATCCCACTCAATGTGTGCTCGACTCGAGGCCGGTTTGGCCTCAAAACATAGGACGAATCAGAAATAAGTCTCTGTGGGCAGCAAGACGCGGTCATAAAAACGCCTTCCTCACTAGCTGGACACGGACCTTTTCTCCTTCCTGAGACGAAGCAGTGAGGGTCGTAAGCATGCGACCCCCTCTGCCCTGCCCCTGCCCCTGCCTGTGCGGCTGAGGAGAGGAGCCAGTGGAGGTGGGGCCCTGCTCAGAGGAAGGAAAGAAGGTGGGGTGGGGGCTGACCTCAGCCGAGGCGGAGTCTTGCAAGCCTCCGTCTTGCCTGGGGAGGGGGCGGTTTGAGACCCTTCAGGCAGTCACCTTGTAGGCCCGGCAGCCATCGGGATCATACACGCTTCCTGAAAGAACCCTCCAGCCCTCAAGACCCAGAGGCTACTTTTCCTAAGTAGACCCGGGCTGTTGGGCGGCCTCGCTTCTTTTTCTGTCCGCTACACCCTTCTCCCTTGCCGTGAAGCCCCCTGAAACCCATTTTGCTCTATTCTTCTCCCCCCCCCCCCCCCCCGCCAAGCGGAGTGTCAGCCCCAGGGCGGTAACTAACCGGAGTGTGGGGTCTCACACGGAGGGAGAAAGGCTCGTCGCCACTACCAGCTCCCAGAGGCCCCCGCGGTGCACCCACCTCGAACGGGTCCTTGGCTCGCGCAGAGCCCCCCGCCCCCACCTCGCTGCACTGACCTTCTCCTGGTAGAGCTTGTGGAGCCAGGCGGAACACTCGTCCTCGTCTTCTGGGACTTCTTCTAGAGGAATCCGCCTGCAAAGCAGAGAACAGCTAGCAGGGAGGAGACAGACTGGGGCCAGACGCCCAACCATGGCTTCAAAATAACAATACTTAGGGGGCGCCTGGGTGGCTCAGTGGGTTGAAGCCTCTGCCTTCGGCTCAGGTCATGATCCCAGGGTCCTGGGACCGAGCCCCACATCGGGCTCTCTGCTCCGCGGGGAGCCTGCTTCCTCCTCTCTCTCTGCCTGCCTCTCTGCCTACTTGTGATCTCTGCCTGTCACATAAATAAATAAAATCTTAAAAAATAATAATAATAATATACTTGACACCTCCGGGCTCTGTTTCGGGAGCCTGGGTCACGTGGGGGGTGCGGGGGCACAATTCAGGCGGCAGACGGGGAAATCCATACCCATGGTGGGGAGCTCCGGGCCCAGGTGCAGTGCGGGTCCCTGAAAGGTCAGCCTGCTCCTTTGCTCACCTTTGCTTTCTGTTCACCAGAGGGGGAGTGTGAGGGTGGCTCCGGGGCTGGGGGCCCAGCCACTTGCCAACAGCCCCCCTGAGCAAGGGGGAGTCACTGGACCACATTTCCTGGTCCCTGTTGCAGATCTAGTTCTGTGTGTCCGCCCGTGGGGTGCTGGCTTTCATGAGCTCTGGCCTTTTTCTTCACCCCGATGCCGTGCGCAGGAAATCCTGTGTCCCCCGTGACTGCCAGGGCTGGCTTCATGCCTCTCTCTGGCTTGGGACTACCTTAGCAACGAGGTCCATTTCTAGAACCTACCCATCACACCACGGCCTGCTGAGGGAATGTGGGCGTCCATCTCATAACAGACGTGGTATCGCATGGGGCTAAGTTTTCACACGATGAAATATGACCCCGTCAACTCCCACAGGTCCTCCCACAAATGCCCAGCTCCTTCGCTCTTTCTGGCTCACTGGGGAAACCAGATATCTAACTGCATTTCTCGAAAAAGGATGGGGAGCCTGCCTACCCTTTATTTGGATGGTGGGTGTTTACGGCCCTTTTGCTCTTTTCAAGAACGTCCTTGACATTCCTGCCCTTCCTGCTTTAATGCTTCGCATCGAGGCAAAGCACGAGAAAGGCCGTAGCGCTTTGCAGGGGAACCTGCACTGGGAGAAGCATGGGGAGCGGCACGGCCCTCCCGGCTGTGAGGGCGCCGGCTTCCGTGGCCCCCGTGGTGTGGTTTTGGCTCTTCACGCCCCATTCTTGTGTGTGCTCCAGGGAAGAAGTTACCAGAGAGGCGGCCCCGGGGGCACGATCATCTCCCACGCTCCAGGCTTCCCCCAAATACCTGGGGCCCAGCTGGCCACTGAGTAGAGCTCCTGCCAGGTGTCTAAGTGCTCAGGGGGCAACGCCTCCTCTACCTCTGGGAGAAGGCCTCCCTCGGGAAGGCTGGTTTTCCCGCCCTCATGTGCCTTCGACTGCAGAATAAGGTGGACTGTCGACTGCAGCTTTAGGAAACAGGGATAATTAGGACGCTTCTCCCCTATTCGAAAGCGGGAACCGGGGTCCTCTCTGGCTAGAAAGCTGTTTAATTCAGGCTGTCAGTCCACCGAAACATCTCTCCTGGAAGGGCTGAGCCTTTCCTGCAGCCCCATGGTGATGATCAGCCCCTGAATTGACATCGTCCTGTGTTGTACTTTCGTATCTGTGAAGTCTTTTGAAAAAGTAATCAGAATGTTCTAGAACACTTGGCTGGTTCCCCAAGAGCAGCCATGTCAGATCATCTTTGTTAGCCTTCTGGGAAGACAACCTAGTGCACAGGAAACCAGGACCGTCCCTCAGCCCTCGCGCTGGGTTTTATGCTCGAGTCCCCGCTGCGTTTGGCGGATGGCAGCATCTTTCAATCGTTTCCCACTCTTCTCGATGGCATTGCAGAAGCCCAGGGTGAGGCCCGTTCTATAAGCTGATACAACGGGCTAAGAGAACGCGTGTGTCTAATACTGTGGGAAGTCTTTTCAATAATAGCTTGGGGTATAACACAGAAGTAAGATATCACTGAAACGCTTTCCATTTGTTCCTAGACCTCCCTATAAGTTATGCATGTTCTTGTCTGTGTATATCTGTATATCGCAGACACATCCTCCAAGAAGAAGGGTCAGTATAATAATCTCTTCATACTCAGTCTCAAAATAACTATAAAATGCTGTCTTCTGTCTGTCCAACCTGAGCTCTATGATGAGTATGAATTGGTCCGAGAGAATCAGAAATTAGAGGCTTCCCCGATTACTGACATGAGCGCTGTGTGTCTTGAGTTCCTAATATAAATACAGTCTGTGAAGTTCACTTCATGACAGATTATAGACAAGAAAATACTAAACAGACTTTCCTGGAAAGAGGTCTGTAGGCCGTTTGTGATTTAATTACTTTGATGGGCTCTCTCTGTTTTGGAAAGGAAATGGAACCAACTTACCTGACATATAAATCGGCATGATATTTCTTCCCATTTAGGACCCCCAACAGTGTTGGATTTTCATTATTTCTGAAATTGAGTGTACAGTCATATACAGCTGAAACTAAAAAAAAAATAAAACAAATACAAAGCAATATATAGCGTGTGAACCCAATTTTGTTTTGCAGATACACATTGAAAACAACAATGAGATTTACTAACTGGTTATCTCAGGATGGTGGGATGACGGGCTTCTTTCCTTTTTCATGCTTTTCTATACTGTCCAAATGCCCTACATTGAACACACATCACCTTTTGTAACCAGAAAAACACTATAACTCAGTAACTGAGACGAGTTATTACTGAGGTCGGAACAGCTTAAAGCAATACTGCAGTGTCCCGTCTAGAAGTTCTCCAACAAGTACCAACATTTAGACAGGGTCAGACATGAGATTGGCCAGTCTAGAGAATACTCTCTGAGAATGTGCCTGAGTGGATGGTGGCATAAGCATTTTATAAGCAATTTCTCCCCCTAGAGATGTAAGATAGCTACAAAATTAGAATAAGACGCTGGAGACATCTTAAGGACTTGAACCAGAGTCCACTGAAACAGAGCTGAGAAACAAAGAAGAACATGTGAGGTCAGTGCCTCTGCCCGACGGTGAGCTGACCCGTCGGCATGAGTTATGTCGGCGTGTACCGCAGGGCCGCAGGGCCTGGCCCGGGCTCCAGAAACGCTCAGTGGGTAGAGGGTGGGAGTGTGTGAATGACCATGAGTGGACAGAAATACAGCGTGGAGATGGGATGACAGGACGGGACAGTGGAAAGAACACGAGTTATGAAGCCAGCCTGGTGCCTGTGGGATCCTCTCTCGGACGTGCCGCTCAGCCGCCCTGAGCCTAGCTCCCCCGGAGAAGGGGACCCATGATGCCTTCCTCGCACGCCGGCTGAGCTGGCAGGAGTCTGCGTGTCCCACGGGGCCTGGCCCTCCGTGATAATAGATTGTGAGCCCGATACTTCACGGAGAGCTTTGCCTATGTGCGGTTACTATTCATAAAGCGGGTGGGAGGGTGACAGCAGGGTCCTCTTGGTCTAGTTGGGGATATGAAGAACCAAGATTCAAAAACCAGCCAGAAAACCACCATCCATTTTCTTCGACCTGCTGCCTGGCCCCAGGTGGGGTCTGCAGGAGGCCCGCTGCCAGCTCGTTAGTCCTAGCTGAGGAGAGGCGGGGGTCTCCCTTGCTGGCTCGCAGGAATGCTGGGGGTAGCCCCCAACCCCCGGCAAGCCAGACCACGGCCCCTTCCTCTCCTGGGACTGGAGGCTGGCTGTTTCCCGGTGGGGGAGGTGTCACTCTCCACGGACAGAGTGGGGCTGGTGGAGAGCAGGCTCTGTGTTCACCACATTCTGTGGGCATTACAGGAAAAGGCACTTAGGCTGTATGCGGGGTGGCCGTGGGGTCACAGGTCTGAGAGTAAGGAGTTTCCAACTCCTCCCTCCAGACTGGCTCTTACACAGGAGCCTGATGTACACTATAGAAGGGGCCTACTTGGCCAATCAAGGACGGGTTGGGGGGGGCAGCGACAAGGGGTCCCCAGACAACCGCCTAGCAACTAATGATTTGCACAATTTCCTCCTTTGCCAGAGGGGCAACCTCAAGAGCGGAGATAAAACGGCCCAGCGCTAAATCCACCTGCCTGCAAAGCCCTTGAGGAGGGGAGCCCGAGCCCCAGCCTCCGTGTCCTAGCCCAGCCACTCGGAACAAGTTCCTTAAATTCTCTCCAAGCCCCAACTTCCTCGTCTGTATACTGGAAATAAGCAGTTTCCTTCATTAGATTTGGCCAGGCCCTATGCAGCGAGCTTGCATTGGGGGCGAATCAGAAGTGCCCTTGGAGGGCAGGTCCTTATTTCGGGGCAGGGGACACAGCCTGCCCTGCTGCCTGGACTGCTGCAGCCTGGGGCCAAGCTCAGCGAGGGCCCGAAGCCCACGGGGTTACAGGCCAGGCCTCAGGCTGAGTCCTCTGCCCGTTTTCTCACTGAACCCTTCTTAGAGCTCTTACAAGTGTCCGAGGTGGTGCGCCCAGGGTCCTGCAGCCCGCGGAGTGGGGAGCCAGCTCTGACCTGCTGGGCGGTGCAGGATGCAAGCGGCTGGAGGAGGGACAGGCGACAGACAGGTGACCTCCGCCCGGGGTTGCTAGGGCCGCAGGGAGCTCAGTGACGGGCAGGTTCTATCTTTGGGGTGAATCCAGAGGGTGCATCCGGGGCTCTGCAGACAGACAGCTGGGAGGCCGAGCGGAGAGAGGGAGCGGCCTCATTGCCGCAAGCCGCCGCAGGGGTGCGGGGGTGCGGAGGACTAGCGGGGAGATGTCTGGGCAGGAGACAACCGGGTCAGCTCGGGGATGGCGGGGCGGGGGTGTGGACCGCGGGCAGGGGTGGGGGTGTCTCGGCGCACCTGCCCTGCTACCCAGCGGCTTCACGGCCACGGGCTCGGGCACCCAGAGGAGGCGGATTTGCACGCGGTCGCCCGGCCGGGCAGCGCCGCAGGAGACCCCTCGCCCGCCACTCAGATCCCTTGGCTCACAACAGGGAGAGGAGACCTGGGGGCCCGAAGACAGACGACCGCGCGCAAAGAGAGGCTGCTTGACCATCCCGGGACTCCCGCCAAGGCGGCGCCTGGCCCGGGGGGTGGGGACGACATGGGGACACCCGTGTGACCTCGGAGCTGCCTCGAACCCAAGGCCCGCCGCCCTGCCGGCCTCGCCTCGCCTCGCAGGGCCGGAGGAGGAGGGCGGGTCTCTGGGAGGCGGGCGGGCTGCCGGGGGAGCGAGGAGCAAAGCGGGGGCGGCCAGCCGGGAGAGCCTGCTCCCCGACTCTCACCCCCGGGACTCGGGGTCGGCCCGCGCAGACGGTAAGGTCACAGAGTTCGTCAGCTGGAGGCAGCTGGTGCCAACAGATGGGCAAGAAATGCCAGACAAAGCAAAAGGACGCCCAAACCCTGGGCTAACGAGGTGTGGGGTCAGGCGGAACCCAGGTGTGGACCCCGGTGAAGAGGGACCCAGGGATTCCCCAAGGTCACCACAGCCTTGCAGTTCCGGTGCTGAGCAGTAGAGGGCAGTGTTTGCTCAGTGTGCTGGCGGGGGGGGGGGGTGCCCCCGGGGGTGGGGGGAGAGACGGAGAGAGAGAGAGCAGGCAGCAGCCTGGATCCTAGCTAACCATCCTCTGTCCCCTGTCTGCCTCCCAGCTACCGGCCACCATCCTCGGGTGAGCGCTGCCCGGGGTGCTGGGGTTGGGTCTCCTCGCTGCGGGGGGCGGGGGACACCGGGATCTTCCTTACCTACATTTCTCAAACTCCTCACGGTGATGGCGAAGCCTTTGGTGCGAGGCAGCAGGTGGTACTTGAGGCTGGGCAGCCCCTTGGCTTGGGCCACCTGCATGCTGATCTGGTGCTTCTTCTCCGTGAACCGAGTGCCCTCACAGTGAATCAGGAACTGGAAGGAACAGCGCAAAGGTCACGCACAGCCCTCAGTCCCCGCCGCGGCCCTGGGTCACGCTCAGTCCTCCATCATCCACCCCAGTCACACGTGGTCCCACAGGAGCCCTTATGGCCAGAGGAGGGCTGGCGCCCGCAGCTACGGCGGCCCCCGACCTCGGCGTGGGGCCCGGAGGCTGGGCCTCCTCTCTGAGCCTGCAGGAGCTGTGGGGACAAAAGCTGACCGTGGAGGATCGTAGAGGAGAGAGCGCAGGTGTGCGTGAGCATGAGAAGAGCCTCTGAGTGTGAGTGTGACAAGAGCACGCTGAGCGTGTCTGCGGCGAGAGCATCCCCAATGTGTGCGAGCAGGACAAGAGCATCTGCAGTCCGAGTGTGACAAGAGCATCCTGAGTGCGTGTGCAACAAGCGTGTTCTGAGGACTGTTTTTGCCCCCGTTAGTTCAAAGAGCCGGAGCGGGTCGCGTGGGACGGCGCGGCCAGCCAGCAGGGCAGGTTGGCAGGACGGGCGTGGGGCCTGTCCGGCTGCTCACACAGGAGTGCTTTGGGGCTGGGGGCGTGGCTGCTCGGGGTGTGACGTACAAAATACTTCTCAGGGTAATCCCGGAGGTGCAGCAAACTCTGTGAGACGGTCTTGCGGTCCTGCTCCCACTTGCGTGTGCAGAAGACCATCTCCGTGAAGTACCACATCCAGCCAATGATCGGGACGTAGGCCAGCTCCTTCTTGGCCAGGACTTTGGAGCCCTGAAACAGAGATGGGGGCCCAGGGTGATTCATGGAGATGTTACTAGAAAAAGAGCAGCGAACATGCTCTCCAGAGGCCTAGCGGGATGGTTCCAGAGCACCAGGAAGCAAGAAGCCACAGACCCTGAAGCCTCCGCCCTGGTCAACCAGAGGCCAAGGTTGTGCGAAGTCTGCACAGCAGGGAGGAGGGGAGAGGGACTTCGTGGGGGGTGGGTAGGCATCGGGGCGGCGTTGGGAACAACGAGGGACACTGAAGGATCTCGGGGATGCTCAGGTCATTTTCCAAGCCGGTCTGGCTGTTTTAACACCGAACTCTCTCTGGCTCTCACTCAGTCCTCGGCCACACTGGATCTCGCCAGCAGGGCGGACACCATTCTCCTTTCACAGACTAGCAAATGGGGTCTGGAGGGTTCTCTGGGTCGTGGCGCTGCAAAATGGGGGAGCCTGGTTGAGCTGAGGCCCCCAGATCATGGTGGGGGTCTCCACGTGTCCCCTTCCTGGCTCATCTCTAAGGCTGGCAGTGGGGCTGGGACGCCCACCTGAGACTGCCCCAGGCTGACTCACGACGCAAGGAACTGGCCCACCCAAGGGCTGGCCCCTGGGGCTGCTCGGCGCAGGCCACCACCCAGCTGGGCCAGGCTTCATGGTCTGCGCCGGCCTGGAGGAGACCAGGCATCCGGGGCGTTGGGGCAGGGGGTGGCGGTGGGGAAAAGGAAAAACTGCTTTTCATCTAGTGGGTTGGGTTCTGTATTTTTCACCCTTAATTTTGGAATTGGCCAAGATACTTTCTGAGATGGCTGTCATTGATCGACGGCACAGGTGACAGGGGCAGTGATCTGGACGGTCAGGCAGGCTTAGCGGTGCTCTTGGTGACAACTGTCTAGTTTTGCCCTGAACCTAGGAGGCCTGTCACGTCTGCAGCCACAACGCAGCTGCAGCTCGGTGAAGAGTGATGGGCAGGAGCCCGCCACCCACCTGCGCGGACTGGGGAAGCCATAAACAGCCGCTCGCTCCCTCTATGTTACAAACCCAACGGTAAACACCTTCCCCCACGGCGGGAAAGACAAAGCATAGACACCTTTCAGTTAGTGTCTCGGAGTCTGGATGGGTTTTGTTTTTATTAGTCCCACAGACCCAACATGCAAATTCTCTCTCGAAGAGAACCAAGCCATCAAAGCCGGGGCCTGTCCCCAGAGGACCTCGAGGCCAGTCCCCGCGGGTCCGAGAACTCGCTGGCGGTACCGGGCGGGGGGTGGGGGGGGCTTCCTGAGTGCCAGGCATGGGCAATGCATGTATAGAAATCCTATTCCATTTGATATCCAAAGGCATAGACCCCCCCCCCCCATTTTATAGAAAATCAAGCCGAAGCTCCGAGACATTCAGTAACTTGCCCGGAACCACGGAGCCGACAGCTGGGGAAGCGGAGACTTTAGGCCACGTGGCCTGCCGCGGGGCACAGTCCGTGAGAAACGGACACGGAGAGCCGCCTACCCCACGGCCACTGTCGCCTCCTCTTTCGTCTACAGCCTCGGTTCGGCTCCAAAGGCAACATGTTCAGGCCGTGGGCGTGACCATGAGGGACGTCACCTCAGCCTGCTGTCCCCCGGGCCCCGTAGCTGAGTGTGGGCCTCTGACCCAGTGTTCCTGAGGTGGCTCAGGGCTCTGCTGCGGTGCAGGTGTTCTGGGGCTTCTGGGAAGACTTTGCTCCACGACAGACAGAGAGACGGCCAGGAGGCCCGGCCATTTTCTCTGTCATGAACATGGTGGCGGAGTGTGTCACGGCTTTGACATCGCGTGGTGACCCTGAGAGAACAGGCTAGAAATGCCGAGGCCGTTGGAGCTGCTGCGCCAACCCGGGAGGCGTCGGGCTACAGCCCGGCCAGGGGTCCAAGGGAGTCGAACGTCTTCATGGCCAAACCATGGGGTTCCTGCACATCTTGAGCGGACGAGGGCCTGTGACAGAGATCAGTCACGTCACGGGTAAAAATCTTTCCTACAGTCGGCTTTTTTCTTCTCAACATGGAGTTACTTTAAATCCTAAAAGCATGAACTAATTATCCTGACTGGTGCTTTCTTGCGCTATAAATGGGAAGGAAGTGCCTGTCACTCAGAGCACAAAACCAGACTGCCTTGGGAATCCCCACTCTGCCCAGAGGAGCCATTTAAAAGCCGATCAGCGTGTGTCCACCGCCAGGTTTCAGGTCGTGGGAGGCCCCGGCGGCCTTCCCTCGCGCCCCTCCTCTTGTCGGCGGGGATGTTCTCAGGCTCTCTGCGTCCATGCCTCCGTGAACTCCCTACTCTCGGCCCGTGAGATGAAAACAAGATAGAAAATCCTCACCGGTGAACTAAACTTACCTCCTTGGCTGGTTAGGACTGTGTACAAAAATTACATATTCCTGAACTCGTTCCAAAAATACTTTGCAATGACACGAAGGGATTCTAAAAGATGATCTGTTCTATAGCCAAGAAGGGGATCGGATCCTATAAGGTCGCAGCCACGGGTCTAGGAAGGTTGAGTGGCCTCATGTGGTCCTTCCTAGCTGTCTGGTGGGGAAAGCACTCTCAGGGGGTATTTCCTATTAATGGAACAATCCCACCAGACCCCAGTGGGTCTTAGTGGTTGGCCTTTGATAACCCACCGCTAAGAGGAAATGGAACTTTGACAGTGATGTGGGATCTATGTGTGGACCAAAGAGATGAGCTCAGGAGTCTTCGATGTCCGTCGCTGTCTGACTGTGTGGGAGAGAGCGCTGCAGATCACCTAAGTGCCCCACGGTAGAAGAGCTCACTGAATTATGTACAGTCTGAATGGCAGACTGTACGTACAGTGTATATGTGATATTACAGAGCCGTTAGTGTATCCCGTGAGCCAAAGCAGCTCCCCCACCTGTTTTTATAAATAAAGTTTTATTGGAACACAACCACACTCTCTCTTGTGTACCCACTGCCCATGGCTGCTTTCACGCCGCAACAGCTGAGTCGAACAGTTGTGACAGAGGCAATACGGCCCACCAAGCCGAAAATATTCACTACCCTGCCCATTACAAAGTTTGTCAACCTTTGATTTAGAGCCACTAAAATTTATTTCCAACGAATATTTAATTGCTGGGGAAATGCTTATTATATAATACTAAATTTTTAAAAGGTCTGGAATCAAAGCTGAGTCTAGAGTCTGATTATGACTACATGAAAACAGGAAAATAACGGTAGCTATAGGTGAGCGGTCAAATCAGAAGGGATTTTTTTGTTGTTTTATTAGATTTTCCTGTTTTTCATCAACAAAATGTTTTGCAGTGTTCCTCTAACAATGCCCCTTTTAAGAAGTAGTTGACATCGCACATTTCAACCATTTGCTTCTGGAACGTAAGTGAGACTAGATCAAAACAGCCCATTTGATGATGATCAAAAGGAACAGAGGAGATATTCCTGTTTTTATGTTGAATGAATACATCTTTCCACCTTAAAGTTCGGGATGTTCTCATTAGGCCTGACCCTTGATGTCGACTATGTTTATTTGTTATAAGATATGTTTTAAAATATTAAGGTAGAAACTTCTGCCTTTTGAATCAAAGGTCATTTGTTTGATCTCCTTTCCTCAGCGGGGATAACAGGATTTGGAAAGCTTTGGCATCACTCCTTATTTTGATCAGGCTCTACCATGGCCCAGCTGTGTGACTTTGGTCCAGAGACTTAACCTTCCTGGGCCTCAATTTTGCACAGCTGTAATATGAGGAAAGGAATTCTTACCTCCAAGCGTTGCTGTGAAGATTTAATAACATATGGAAACATATACAAAGGTGTTCAGTTGAGGACCTGACAACAGGTGTTCGATGTATAGCTGTTATTACCACCACAGTAAGCACAGAGGCTAAACGTCCCTCTCAATTCAACCCATTTCCTAACCCACGTGTCAGCATATGGTAGAAATCTGTAGGAATCCCAGCACTCCCTGATAGGCGGTGTGCCGACAGATTCACAGGGGTTCCCTCATTTAAGACCAACAAACTAGAAACTTACTACTCCAATATGCTTACATTCCTCCAGGAAACTCAATATGCCATCGAGAGCATGACCCTCCCAGGCTAAGCAAAGGTTTCTATGTGTGGACGGCAATGCCTTCAGGAAAGAATGTATAAAAATAATTATCAGTTTCATTTATTCTGGATTTATTTTGAGGGTAGATCTGAGAGGATTTTCTGAGAAGATGTGTTTTCATTAGTCCCACAGACCCAAAATGCAAATTCTGGATTTATTCTGAGGGTAGATCTTAAGAGAGTTTGATTTACCACAGGCCCATCTGGACATTAGCATGTCTGGAAAATAAAAAATGTTCATAGGAAATACAACTTCCTATGAGGAATCCACAACAGCAAGAGCCTGGCCATTTCTGGTAGTTGAAGGGCATCACTGACATGATATCACTTTTGTGTGTGTGTGTGTGTGCGTGTGAGGTGTGTGTGTTTCTGAGAGAGAGAGTGGGTGTGTATGAGAGATTGTGTGAGAGAATGAGTATGTGTGGGTGAGAGGGGTGTGTGTATGAGAGAGATTGTGTGAGAAAGAGTGAGTGTGTGTGAGACAGACTTGTATGTGTAGAGAGTGTGTGAGTGATTGTGTATGAGTGTGTGTGAGAGAGAGACTGTGCGAGAGAGTGTGTAGGAGAGAGTGTGTATAAGTAGGTGTATGAGAGAGAGACTATGTGTTTGTAGAGCATGTATGAGAGTGTTTATGTGAGAGAGTGTGTGTGTGAGGGAGAGTGAGTGTGTGTGTGAGAGAGACTGTGGAGAGAGAGAGTATGTGTGTGAGAGTGAGTATGTGTGAAAGAGATTGTGTGTGTGTAGAGAGAGACTATGTGAGAGAGCATGTGTGAGATAGTGTGTGTGGGGGAGTGTGTATGTGTGAGACTGTGTGTGTAGAAAGACCATGTGTGTAGAGAGACTGTGTGTGTGTGTGGAGAGATGGTGTGTGAGAGTGAGTGTGTGTGAGAGAGAGAGAGAGGGAGAGAGCAGTCTTACACAGCTGTCCAGTCAATCTAGCTGAGCAGCCCATAACTGCAGTTGGGACCACCCAGTTGCTCAGGGGAACAGCAAACGCCGTGACCCCTCCAACACCCCATGAACCTCTTCAATGCCTCCAGCCAACTGGTCAACCCCTGTGCAGAGACCGCGTGGTGCTAGAAAGAACTGTGAACTGTGCTGAAGATGCACTGAGATCCAGTGATTCCGACCCTGAGATGATGCGGCTCGCGCCTCGCTTGTGTCAGCTCCACAGCCTCCATGATGAAAAATGAGCAGAACTGGGACTTTCTAGTTAAGGTTTTTCTCTAATAGGCCCCCTGCCAGCTACTAAGATGAAAACGTTTAGTGTTGATGCTGAGTTCGTAGGACGGCTGGAGCTGGTAGGGCGTCCTGCTCAGCCACCTTCCCGTGATGCTCCCGCCTCCTCTGACCGCTCCGGAGGTGCCGGCAGAAAACACGGTTAGGGACTAACATTCACCGGTAGGATGATCCCTGGTCGACACGCTGCTGGCACAAATATCTCCTTCTGGCTTCCGATCACGTGGCCATTCCTGAAGGTTTACGGGTACGGTCACAGTTCGTCATCTGGATTCACCCAAGGTCATTGATTTCTACTAAATATAAAATGGCTGCTTGGGGTCTTTTAGTGGCACTAGGAAAGCAGACTAAAACATCCACACTTTAACCCTTTGAATTCTTCTCCACCATGAGCTGGGCCCCATCCCTGCCGAGGACTAGCAAGTCAGCCAACGGTTCAGCCTCTTTTTTGATGTGTGATATGTGAACTTTAACCTCAAAACGGTTCTGCCCACGCGACAAGTGTCTGTTAAATACCTCCTTTGTGCCGGGCCCTGGGCCAGGTGGGGACGCCAAGATGAAGGTGATTATTCATGGCCTTGAGATGCTCAAAGTCTAGTGGGAGGAGAGAAACAGAAAGCTACCAATGCCTGTGTTACTTCTGCCCCTGAAACCTGTAAGCTGTTGAGCAGACATGGTCTGTGGCCAAGGAGGTGGGTCCAAGCCTGGAAAAGACGGGGCTGGAGCGTGTCTCTGAAATGGAGTCCCTCACCACAGTAGAAGGCAGGGGATAAGACCGGAGCTCAGAATCACGAGCCAGGCGTGCGCACGTGTGTGCGCGCACGCCATCTGTGCCCACGAGAGTAACATACAGGTGGCCTAATTCTGCTTGTGTCACTCTCTCACTGTCTGTCTCCCTTCTCTGATGCCAAAAAAGAAAATGCTGGGGACCTTATGCTCCCAGAGAAACCTCCAGAGTATCAGAAAACAAAACGAGCGCAGTGCCGCAATTAGTCCCGGCCACGGGGGACATGCATAAGACAAGCGTGAAACAAAACCGCTCTCTGAGGATTCATCTCTGTCTGCCTGGGAACGAACGTGGACCGTTTATCGAGGTGGAGCAGAGCCCTCCCAGCTCCCCGGCCCTTGATAGCCACTTCCCCCACCCAAGTCTCCATCCCCTGACCAAACCCCAAATGCCTCTTAATTTGCCTGGTGTGCAGATCTGGAGAGGGGAAAGGGCATCTGGGGACAAAGGAAACTCTTGAACGTTGGGTACTTGTCACACTTGACTCTGCTCAGCACGATCAGAGCTTCTGATAAAACCAGTGAGAAAGGAGGCAACGTCCACTTCCCCCTTCCTGAGACAGATCCTCGCGTCCCCTTCCCAGCTTCTGTTCCGAATGGCCAGCCTGAGTCCTTCCCGGGGTGGCCTTAGGCCTGGGCAGAGGGAGAGACAGAGCAGAAGGGAATTCCAGGGGCGCGGCTGGGAGACCAGGGCCCTGCAAGGGCAGAAGGTAACAGAGCTCCCGCCGGCACCTTGTGGCCGGCAGGTGTTTGCTAAGCCGTGGAAGGAAGCCCAGGGAGACAGGGAAGTGGGAGCGCCCTGGGCACGTTAGCAGATGGGTTGTGACAAAGAGGGAGCAGTTACAGGGGACCCTGCAGAGTCAGAGCTGGTTCCAGGCTCTGAAGGTCTGCTGCGGCTCGTGTGAAGAGTAGGGAGGAAGCCCAATGCTATTGCTGCTTGAAGCAAGTCTGGATGTACAGTCCGTTGGTGTAATCCAACCCCGGTTTGCTAAAGACTTTGCCAGAAGATCCTGCTTCATGAAAAGGACCAGGGCACCTGGGTGGCTTAGTCAGTTAAGCGTCCAACTTTTGATTTCAGCTCAGGTCGGAATCTCAGGGTCCTGGGATGGAGCCCCACACTGGGAGGGAGTCTGATGGTTCCTTTCCCTCTGCTCCTTCTTGCACACTTTCTCTCGCAAATAAATAAATAAAAGCTTAAAAAAAAATTAAAAAAACACCTTGGTGTGTCTAACTCAGCACTACACTTTAAAAACTAGAGTGCACACCAGCATTTCCAGGGATCTGTTCAGTTACGAACTCAGGACGCCGCTGTACTTGCATTGAGCTACTGACCTCTTTCCTTGGCCGGTGCTGCACCTGGCTGCCGGATCTGTAAGGCATCTCACGCCCTCACCCTTCTCTGGGCTTCCTTATCCGCCTCACGCCAGGTCCCAGCATGCCTGGCGGGTGACTACTTGGCGGCCCACAGTGGCGTCCCCGGCCACTATCAGTGTAGCGGGGGGTGCCGGAGTGCAATACGGATGCTGCTGGTTAAGCCACGGAGGGTGGGGTGGGGGCCAGGTTTCCACGCACTCATAGGATCCTGGCATCGAGGGTGAGGCAAACCCACCGTAATGGAGCAGAGGAACCAGAGCCGCGGGTGTATGTGATGGAAAAGAAAACACAAGACATTTCCCCACATCTCGGGGTGCCTGGGGGGCTCAGTTCATTAAGTGTCTGCCTTCCGCTCCGGTTGTGAGCCCAGGGTGATGGGATCGAGCCCCACCTCAGGGCTCCCTGCCCAGTGGGGAGTCTGCTTCTCCCTCTGCCTCTGCCCTCCCACCCCCCACGCTTACTCTCTCTCTCTCTCTCAAATAAATAAATGAAATCTTTAAAAAAAGAAAAACACTTCTCCACATCTAAAAACCTCTCATGTCTCTGTAGCCAACAGGAACTTGACAAACGTGTGTGAAGGAACGGCGACAGAACGAGTGTAAGCTCACTTTGCTTTGCATAAGAAGGATGCGGGATAATACTCCATAGTGTATATGGACCGCATCTTCCTTATCCATTCGTCCGTTGAAGGGCATCTTGGTTCTTTCCACAGTTTGGCGACCGTGGCCATTGCTGCTATAAACACTGGGGTACAGATGGCCTTTCTTTTCACTACATCTGTATCTTTGGGGTAAATACCCAGTAGTGCAATTGCAGGGTCATAGGGAAGCTCTATTTTTAATTTCTTGAGAGGATGAATACCCAACTTTTGTAGCAACATGGACAGGACTGGAAGAGATTATGCTAAGTGAAATAAGTCAAGCAGAGAGAGTCAAGTATCATATGGTTTCACTTATTTGTGGAGCATAGCAAATAACATGGAGGACAAGGGGAGATGGAGAGGAGAAGGGAGTTGAGGGAAATTGGAAGGGGAGGTGAACCATGAGAGACTATGGACTCTGAAAAACAACCTGAGGGTTTTGAAGGGGTGGGGTGGGAGGGTGGGGGAACCAGGTGGTGGGTATTAGGGAGGGCACGGATTGCATGGAGCACTGGGTGTGGTGCAAAAACACTGAATACCGTTACGCTGAAAATAAAAAAAAAAAAGGATGGGGGACGCCAGTCGCACGGGAATCTAGCTCGGTTAAATCCCGTTTAGTAAAACATTTGCTCTCTCTTCGGTCTTCCGCACCTTATCCTCTTTTTCATTGTAAGAAAACACTCAGGGAAGGGAAACTCATGAGGGTCAAGGAAACTAAGCATTATTGCACACCTGCTTTGTGCAAGGCACCTGAACTAGGATTATATTCATTAAACAATTACATATATTCAGTAAGCCCTGTCTATTCACTAAACCCTTATAACAGCGAAACGGGAATTATGAATCGAGGTTCAGAAAAGTCAGATAACCTCCCCAAGGTCACACAAATGCAGAAGCCAGGGTTCAAGTCCACATCTGTGGGACGCTAAGACATTGGGGTTTTTTGCCTACACATCTCTCCCTCCCCTGCCACCCTTAGGAGATAATTGTTCTGGAGTAAGCAGAGGGGGAACGAAAGAATTGCTCTCGATATCTGAGCCAGAACGCACCGTTTCGTCTTTCAGACTGTCTGCTTTTCTGCTAAGTTTTACATGTTCGAGAACAAGACAGAGGAAACCCACGGTTTGGGAGGATGTTACAACTGATGGCGGTTTATAGGAAATCACATTCGTGTAGCCTTTCTGAACAATTCTGCGTTAACATTTTTCCTGCGAAAAACCTTTAGGGAGAAAAGGGATCCTTCCACGATCAAAACTGAAGAAATGCTGGTTTTTGGAAACGCGTCACCTTTCACAGAACGTACCATGTTTAACGTCAAGGACCGGAAGCGTCTTGGCAAAATTAACTCGGAACCCCAGCGGCTGGGGTGCTGTTCTCGTTTCAGCTCCTGGGAGCTTTTCTGGGGTTTTAGGGTATCTGCAGGTCATTTTACTGAGAACCCAGGAGAGTTCGGCAAAACAGCAGCAGCCCACAGCCCTCAATAAGTCTGAAACCAGCCCACAGTGCCCTTGAGCGGGGGCCAGTGAAGTGAGCGGGACCGCTAACGTGCGTGCTTGGCCGGGCCCAGACGGGAGGAGCCTGTCCGTGCGGCCCAGGAACACGGCGCCCGCCTGCTTGCTCATGATGGGCCGTGTCACCCATGGTCTCCCCACCTCCGTCCGGTGCCTCATCATCATCCCTTCACCTCAGTCTCCCGCTGATTCTAATATCATGCCCTCAAGGACTTGTTCCAACGTTATCACCTTCTGGAAGTTTCCCATGTCTCTGGCGGCCAAAAGTCCATGGGCTCCTAAGCACCAGAACATGACACCAGTTGTGAAACTATCGAACTTCCTCCCCACAGTCTGGTGAACAGAGCTGCCCCCAACACCAAAACTCGCCCCCCAATCTTCCACCTTCACCACAGTGACCCCAGCTCATCCCCCAGCCCTCCAGGCCCTCCTCACCTGACAAAGAGGGGGGACATTGGGAATGACAGGGGTCCCCAGGATGGTGCCCTAGGGCCGACTGGTCTGTGGTTAAGTACGCTGGTGTTGCCCCAAGTGAGCACGGTCAACCCAATGTCATTGCTCCCTTCAACCCCCTGTGTCCTGTGACAGGCACTTATGTCCCTTCTTCACTTCTCCTTAGATATTATAAAGTCACTGAAGGCAAGGACTGTATTTTCACACCCATCTTCGTATCTTACAGCGTCTCGCAGTGTTTTCCACAGAAAACACACACACACACACACACACACACACACTCAGGGCTCTGGCAACAAACACAGGGATGGGTGTGGAGGCAGGTGGCCGGCCCGGTGAGCCTTCTGAGGAGGCCACCACCCCAGCCGGCGGCTTGAGGGCGACCTCACGGGGGACCCTTGCCAGGACCCGCCGCTGAGCTGTGCCTGAATCCCAGAGCACGCAACCTGCGGTAAGACCCGTTGCCTTCGGCGGCTCTGTTTGGTGGCTTGTCACGCTGCCATAGATATGACATATCCGGCCTCTTGAACGATCTGAAGAGAAATATTGCAGTTGGCCCCCAGGTCAACCTCCAGGCCGCACCCCCACCCCCAGCAGGTGATTGTCGACCGTCGGGGCCGCTGTGTACCGAGCGCTCGCCGGGGGCCGGTGCTGCTCGAAGACCCCACAGACGCGATCGTGGGGAGCCTCCCGGAAGCCGCAACCGCAGTGAAGCGACGCAGATGTGTTTCACCTGCCGCGATACACCGATACGCCGGAAGCTTCGGAAACCCTGAGGCTCAGCACCGCACGCCACAGTTTAGAGGAACGGACTCTCGACTGTCCGCAGGCCGTGCCCCTCCCCAGGGAGGAAAGAGTCGGCGTGTTCTGCGAAGGTCACCACCAGAGCCTTTGGCGCCCGGGCCCAGGCCACAGAAGGCCAGTTCCGAGGAGAACCAGGGCCTCTGGGAATGACTGTGTGGGGCCTCAGATGCTTGTAAAACTTCTAAAGACCTTTTTCTCCCTTTTAAGAAAACCCTATCACTTTTCCCCTTAAAAGTAATTTCATATTGAATTACCCGATTCTCAAGAGTTTTGGCAAAATTTCACTTGTTTCAGTTTAAACTCACTTCCTCTTGGGCTGTTGCGTGTGTGGGCGGAAACTGCCCCGTGAGGAACCTTCTCCTTGGCCCTTCTCCCCTGAGAAGCAAGGCCCGCAGGGTCCGGAGAGATCTCAACGTCGCGCGCTAGTTTTAAAAAGGGATCAATCAGGTGCCTTTCCTGAGAGGGTGATGGAAGACCAAGGGGACCGCTGAACGACGATGAAACAAGCTGCGGTTCCGTGTCCTCCTAAGAGCGGCGGGAACGGACCGGCCACCTTGGAAAGGGCCCGAGCCGCTCACCCGGCATCACGGCCCGTCGCTGGACCGCGGCTGCTCCAGCAGCGCGCGGGGACGGAAACTGTGCCCTGCCGCGGGCACAGCGCATTCCCCTGGGAGGAGGGTCTGGCGGCTTCCCCCTGACTTGGCCCAGCCCCCAACGCTGACAGAGGTCACCGATGTCCCCTTCGTCCCGTCCGGGCAGCCTCTCCTTGGCCAGCGTGAAGCGTCCTCAGAACGTGTAGCCACAGCACGGGCTGGTGCACGGAGCTTGGCGGAAAGGGGAAGGTGGCCGCCTCCTGTCCCTGTCTTGACCCTCCCTCCAGTCCTGGCCGGGACTCCGGGGCTCCAGGGAGCACATTAGCAAGAATCCAGAAAATCTGAAGCCCCACTGGGTAGGGCTCCCCAGGGGAACACCTTTCACCCCCATCTGAGGCTTCAACCTGTCTACCTCGCAGCCTGGCGGTCTCCTAAACCTCCAAACGTCTAGAACAGTCTCAGACGACAGTGCTCACACCCCTCCACCGGCAACCCTGGCTGCTCGGTTTTCAATAGTAAGAAAGGCAGTCGGGTGACCGTGGTGCTCACTTACGGAACCAGAGCTGGAAGGGAAACGTCTCTGTGCTGTTGGCCAGACGGCTGTCCCGCTAACCACCGTGTGGCCCTCCACAGTCTCGGCGCTGTGCTCAAGCTGTGACTCCATCAAGGACTCGGAAGTCTCTGACCTGAGACCCTAAGTGGCACAGAGGTAGCGTTCCCGCTCCCTGAAAGCTTCTCCATCTCTGGCCTGTGTCCCCTCTCCTGGCCTGGGACCTTCTCTCAGACCTGGGTCCCCTCTCCTGGCCTGGGACCCTCTCTCAGACCTGGGTCCCCTCTCCTGGCCTGGAACCCTCTCCTGGCCTGGGACCCTCTCCTGGCCTGGGAACCTCTCTCTCTCTCAGACCTGGGTCTCCTCTCCTGGCCTGGGACCCTCTCCCTCTCTCAGACCTGGGTCCCCTCTCCACGTTACTCGTCCCGTGAGCACGAGGCAGGAGGGCACTCTTTCCATCTGTCTGTGCCCGTTTCCCCACGGCCGCGGGCCTCTGTGAGCTGCTCTGTTCTGCCTTCACTCTGTAAGTTCCTGCCGGGTCCCTCCCTGACCCAGCGAGGGTACTGACCGCTCTCACTCCTCAGAACGAGCCCGTGACGACCACAAGCCGGGAGGGAACCGGAGGCCTGCTCCCCGTCCCAGCTGGCCCTGGTCATTTCGGATGTAAAGGGCCCCGCAGTTTTTCCTCCTGACGCCTCTCGGGGTAAGGAGCAGAGCTCTGAAATGAGACTTACTAGTTGCTATCCTGGAACCAATGATTTAGGAGTTTATTGATGAAGCGTAAACAGTAATAACGCGGCAAGAATTCAGAATGGGGTAAACGCAGTGAACGGCGCCCAGCAACAGCTCACGGTCATCGAGCTACCAAGGCAACGTGGACGGGCCGCCCACAGGGCCTCCTGCCCCGGGCCGGGTGTGCGTTCACACTCGGAGTCCGGGTACCTCTCAAAGCCACGTGGGAAGCCCGGGAAACACCGCCTGTCCCTCAAGCACCCAGGGAGAACCAGGGCTGTGGGACGCCAGCGCGCCGGGAAGTCCACTCTAAGGCAGGAGAACCGACGAGCTAGCAGTCAGGGTGCAAAGACATGAGGTGCCCGGTCACAGTCACCCGCATCCGCGATGGGGTTCGGGTGGTGACATTTTAGGGGGATGTCTCCTCTCGCACAGAATAAAACCACAAAACTCTACTTGAGCTCTCTGCCCAGGGTCTCTAAAATAGAGAAAGGCAGATGCTAGAATGTTCCGTCTTGTTCCTGAAAATACACGTAGCGCACATGCGCGCACAGATACCGAGTTGGAACTGGAAGAATAAATAGGGAAACAAAGAACAGTGTTGGCAGGAGGGCCTGCTGCTTTCCTAGAAACCCTTTCAGTGATTCACCCACAGGCCATGCGGCTTTCTAGAAGTCTCCAGGCAGTAAACAGCGATGGAACTCACTGCTTCCATTTCTTGAAAAACGGCTAAAGACCTCCCTTGCCTTTTGATAGTTTAACAGCATCATAAGGACTAGCCTTGGTCCCAAAGATGTGAATGGGACTCGGTTCTAAGCACGTTTCCTTCTCTCTCCTTTTGCCCCCAATTTAAAAGTGCCTCAGTGTTTAAAAGCAGATACAAAATGTGCCCCAAGCTATACAGTCCTCCTTCATCAAGGGTCTCTTTGGCCGAGTCAAAGGGGCCCCCCATGCCACTGGCCACTCTGAGACTCCACAGGCTCATCGGGGACTGGGCCCACGGAGCCTCCCCACTGGGTCAGACCCGGGGACTCCGTCACCCCAGCTCGTCTGCTGGTCTTCTTCCTCCTCCACTCTGAACACCTGACGTGGCCCACCTGGCCCACCAAAAACGTGACATGAGCAGACGCCACAGCTGTCCGCAGGGGTGGCTCCCCGTGCAAAACATGATCCCCAAGTTCAGGTGCGAGCTGCCCCCACCCCACGTTGTAAGCCCCGTTGCAACAGCTCCCCACTGAGACAGCTTCGGTTCGGCTATCTGATCCAGGTGTGACCAGTACACACCTCGACGTTTCCGAGGTGACAAAAGTCCACTAAGGAAGCCCAGCCCCAAAAGCGTGCGAGAAGTCCAACTAGTTGGAGGACACAGAATTTCATATTTATTCTGAATTCTGCCATTGAAACTCTGTGGCTTGGGGGTTCCACGTTCTTAAGCCCACAAAGAGGGAAAGGCAGGGGTGAGCACTGTCCCTTAGCAGAGATGAAGGACACGGAGTGGCCTCGAACCATGAGTCCGATCCAAACCTACTTCTACCGTGGGACCTCGAGCAGATGGTTTAAACCCTCTGTAACTCAGTTTTTTTTTTTTTTTAAAAGGGGGTCTATATAGCATCTATTCATAAAAGTGTCTGCAAGGAGTCAATAAACGGATTGCGTGTAACATATCTAGCACGTGATAATCGCCGAATCAGTATCATTATTGCTCATTAGAAGACGTTCATCTTGATTCCAAGTGGGAATGCAAAGCCATGGGTGCAGAGCATTCTGTCCGGTAGAAACCGTGAATGCCTCTGTAATCCTGAATGACGGAGAGCAAAAAGGCAAGTCATAGCGGTGAACAGGGGAAATGCGCGAGGGGGGAAACGGGAATCCGACTTACCCCTAACACCCCAAAGCGTTCGGCCAGGCTCCAACCACAGAGAAAGTCAATCTCAAACTTGTGGTTCAGAACCACGATGGCATTTTCCTTTCCATACTTGGGGTAGGCCTGGGGGTCTGTGTGGATGACGCACTCCGTGCCCGACCACCACTCCAGCAACATCACCAGCTCTGGAACAAACCACAACAACAGACAGACGTTTATTTCGCGCATGCGTGGTGAGCAAAGCTCGGTTCTGCTGGGCTGGGCTGGAGTCAGGCTCTCCCCTCCCGGCTGGGGCAGAAAGCAACTTCTACGGGTCAAGGTCTGCATCCTTGCCACCCAGGCGCCCATCCTTGACATGGTTTAGAAGCAGAAGGGGAATGAGAAAGACTCCACTGCGGGATCCACGGAAGGAGAGGAAGCTTGGAGAAGCCAAAGGACTTGCATTCCTTGATTAAGTGCCTTGGGGAGAAGTCAGTGAGGAAGCCCGACTCCATCAAGAGCTCGTGCCCTCGTGTTTACGGCGCTCTGAGAGGTGGCATGAGGCGATGCCCAGAATTCTGAAGATCCTGGGAAATGACTAATCAGGATACTTACAAACTCCATCAGAGAATACTAAATAACTAATTTCTCTCTCTCGTTCATGATGCTCGTGTGCACCCAAAATAATGAAGACCCAGAGTGTGGGGAAGCAAGGCTCCCTTAGAGCCGTTATACTGCGGGCCTGAATGAAACTTAAAAATACTCTGTGTAGGAACTTGGAAAACAGCAGTGCTCTCTTCAGGCAATAACGACCAACTGGACTTTATTCTTCAGTGATGGCTTAGAGTCCCGGTGACCCATTCCCAGCCTGGTCGCTTCAGGAAATGCCTATCTATATGGTATAAATTGCCCAGAAAAAGAGTTGTACATTGGGTAAAAACTGTTATCTACATAGAAGTTTTAAGGAGAATTTGGAAAGCTGAAGGTGTTCAACAGGGGGATGGGTGGGTGTGAGTTCTCTGCCAAGGTCGTAGCCTTGTTGATCCCTGATTAGCGGGGTACACATTTAGCAGAGGACTCACTCACCCCCCACCCTGTCCACACACGCGCGCGCACACACACACACATGCACACGCACACAGACAAGCAGGTGCAATCCTGACTCCAGGCAAACCTATGTTTTAAAACCTTTCTCCTTGAGGTTGGAGACGGATACTTTCTAACAGGTGCACTAGAACTCTCTAGAAGGCATCACGGGCTAGTTTCTAGGCAGTCCTAATCTTTAGAATGGATCACTTCACGGGTTCTGCGAGGATTCAGGTAGACGACACAGTGGGGACAGAACACACAAAGCATAGAGGAAAGTCCCAGCAAGTCAGCCATTCGGGATCCAGCATCATCATTCAAAACGAACCAACACCCTCCCCTTACTGGACCATAAAGTAAGTGTCTGCCTGTTCCTTGGAGAAAATGCCAAGTCCGCAGTCAGTTGTCCCCCAGGTGGTGACATCAGTGGGACCTCACGTGGTAAGGTAAGTGCGTAGGGAGGGCGGGAGGGGCAGGCAGCACCGCTGGCCAGGACTAAGGGACAGTTTGTTACCACCCGGCAGAAGGACACTACTATTGCTGCGCTGATCTCCTCTAAGAGACAGGATGGGCAGGACCAACCTACTCCACTACTAGCCACAGAGCACTGATAAACCCCAAAAGCAGAACAACACGGGAGTCCGCCAGATAAGGGTGACCATCCCTGTGAATCACATCCCACTGTCGTTCTGCAAGTAGCTCCCGGATGCCTCTCTGGGCCCCACCGCTCCCCACCAGCGGCGAGGCGGGGCCGATGCACACCTGCCCCAGCACCATCCCCGGGACCTCAAGCAGCTTGTGGTCCAGCGTGAGATCAGCTCCCGGATGACGAAGCACAAACCCTGGGTGCAAGGACTGCGTCGTCTGGTTCTTCTGACGCTGGCCTGAGTCCAGAACCCAGCACAGCGCCAGCATATCGATGCTTGCGTAACAAACCCCAGTGACCTACTGTGTGCAAGCACCACGCCACGTGGAGGTGTGGCTTGGATGCCTACCCTCCTGGAGCCGACCGCCTGGGGTGGGGTGGGGGGGGCAGTTTTCCATTCATAAGGTGGAAAGGAAAGACTTGTTCATAGGACAGATGGTTGCTGAATGTCGTATTCATGCATCTGGGGGTCAGACACACCAGGCTCCAATCCTGGGGCTTTGCCACTCACCACTGGCTCATTTCTCAATGTCCCCTAAGCCTCCCTGTCCTTGTCTGCAAAATAGGGATATGAAAAGCTTTTAGACTTTCTGCCAAGCTGAGGTTATTAAATCAGATGATGCCGTCAAGGCAGCCAGCATAATGCTGCACATAGTAGGGAATCGGTAAGTGGCCAGCCTATTACTAGGATACACAAGGCTCTGCAACCATGAAAGGCAAGAGGGAAGGGGTGGGGGAGGAGAGCCAGCCAGAGCCAGACTGAGAGAGAGGCAGAGGGAGAACATTACAGCGGCTTCTGGACTGGAGTGGGGAGCGATGATTTATGGCTTCATAATGAAGGCAATGGGAAGCCGCTGGAGCATTTTTAAACAGGCGCACAGCAGCATCTAATTTGCATTTTGAAAAGCTCGCTCTGGCTGAAGTGGGAACAGATTGAAGAGCCGGGAAGAAGCAGGTGGGGGTGGGTGCTGGGGCCCAGGGATGGTGCCAAGGCCCCCCAGCTAACAGTGGAGAAGGAGGTTCTCAGGGCACTATTAGCCATATAACTGAGCACTAAATCTCACCGGGAAGAAGAGTTTTCTTTCCTTTCACCAAAGGCTTTCAATTTCTTTGTTATTCACAATAAATAACATTTATAGAGTCACATTGTGAAAGAATTTAAACATCCAGAAGTATATAGAGGAAAAGGTGAAATTCCCTTCGATGGCTTTGTGACGTGTCAATTAGGTTAGGCTGGACTACATTTCCCAGACTCCTTTTTGGTTTGTTTGTTTGTTTCCAGTTACGGGGGGCCATGAGGGACAATCCTGGGAGGTTTGACAGGTGCAAGGAAAGTGTAAGTCACTCCCGTTGCTGCTGATGGGCTGATTCACCTCCTCAGCTCAAAGCGGCAGCCGAGCGGGGGCCCTGCATGTGCCCTCCCCTCCCTGACACCCCCTCCTGCAGCCTCCCTGACTCCTGGGCCAGGTGTGTGTCTGCTGGCCCGTGCAGGACCCTCATGCCATCAACACCAGACACAATGACAACTGACCTGGGATTCAGTCTGTCCTCGAAGGGTTTCAGAGGGTGCTCGGGGTTCCAACCACTCGATCTCCTCGTCTTACATCCATCACACCTTCCTGCCTGCCTTCCTCGGGGCTTCAGGCTCCAACATGAGCTGCAGAGACCACACCCCCAGCTGCAGACACAGCCTGGCCAGCCCTGTGGTTGAATAAGGACCAGTCCCTGCAACCCGTCGCTGCACAGGCAGCCACGGAGCTCCCAGCATTTCTGCCCCCCGTGGAACCCTGATGAGGCAGGTCCTCCTCCCTGCCCCCAACCCGCTCCCTTGTCCAGGGTTAACCATTAGAAAGAGTCTGGAAGGAAGCCTCCTAGTCCTGCTCCTAGGCATTTACACAAAGATGCACACACACACACACACACACACACACGCACTCATGTGTTTCCCACCCACAAATGGGTTCATACTTTATCGACCTTTGTAAAATATACATATAGTGATTTTCTCCAAATGGTATATTCTGGATCTTTCCCTGCTGACACATATTCATGGTGATATTAGCAAATATTGGCTGGGCTCCAGCCGCGTGCTGGGGACTGCTCCAAGGGCTTTGCACGTGGTATTGTGTGAAATCCTCACGTTAACCCTCTGAGGCTGGGAAGCACTATTATTATCCCTGTTTTAAAGATAAAGAAACAGAGGCACAGAGACTTCTGTTCAATATATGAAACTGTCGTTTTGGTTTTGTTTTGTTTTGTTTTTTTAGGTCAAAAAGAGCCAGAATGACGGCATCATAAAGGGTAACACAGGGGCTGCAAGGCTGTTGATGCTGCAGACATACCATGATTAATTTGGCCATTCTGCCACTGATTAGCATTTTCCCCCTTGCTTTTTTACTGTTATAAACACTGCAATAAACACCCTTGAAAATGCACGTTTCCGACAAAAATATCTGTGAAAGTATTTCTCCAGCATAGGTATACACAAAAGTAGAATTATGGATTGAAGAGTACACATATTTAAAAATTTTACAGATATTTCTAGATTGCCCTCCGAAAAGATCTACTGATCTACGCTTGAACCAACAGTGCAGGAGAGGGTCTGTGTGCTGCCGCCTGGACTGATACTAAGCTCCTTGCAGGCTGGGGCCACACGTGTCCTTCAATAAGTATCCCACATGGAGCAGGTGGTAATGCCAATGACCTTGTGACATCCTGCAGGCAGCACCTGGGTCTCCTCCTCTCCGAGTCTCAGGCACCCTGGTCCCAACACCCAACATGGTAGATACTCAGAAAGCTTTTATCTTTAGTTGAATGACTTCCCAGCTGATGCTTTCGTTGGATGTTCTTATATAGGGAATGACACATGACTTATAAATATCACCATGAATTAAGGTTTTCTTTACCCTGTGGTATGGCTGCTCCCATCTTCCTAGCTGAAGGGCACCTGCCTGGTAAGGCTAGTCCCATGTGAGGGGGACATCTGTCATTTGAGTGAGATGCACCCCGCATCATGGCGCCCGGGCTTGGGGTGGGCACGGCACCCCTGGTCCTCACACATGGGGTTCTGCGGGGTCTGCCAGCAGCAGCCTCTACAGCCCACCTTGCCTGCTCCCACCACCTGCCCATGGTGGCAGCAGATCCCAGGAGGGCTCCGACCCTCTCCCTCCGTAGAAACGGGAGGCCCATCTCCTTACACTCAGGAACCTCCAACTCAACTGAGGAAGTTGCCAAAGGGCACCGTGCAAATGATTCTGATCAGGACTTTGGGCAGGTGACTGTCGTCAAGGACGCCCACGAGGAAGGAGCATTCTTCCCTTGTGGATTCGGGGGAAAATCGCTTGCCAGCCGCTGTGGATTGCACACCTCTCAGCTGGCATTTCAATGCTGGGAGTCAACGACAAACGCTACCAGAGCAAATAGGAGAGAAGCAAAATAAGGTCTTTGCCCCCAAAGCATTTGCCGTCTCATCCGTGTACCCAAACCAGCCCTCGTGAAGCAACCAGGAAAAAGCAATAGGAGCTGTGAGCCACCAAGAACGGGGGCCGGTCGTTGAGCAGTTAATTAAAGATAGCACAGCTAGGAATGAAAACAATGCGCCCGAGGAAAATGGAAGCAGAGGCAGGGGGGCGGGGGGCGCCTTCTGACAGCGGCAGACGAGGGCCCGGAGGCTGCTGTGCTAACGTGAGGGCGTTCTCCGTGAGCTGGCGACGTTCGCGGGGGCTCCCCGGGCCTGGCTCAGACCACCGTGACGCGGCAGTCCTGTCTTGGCTATTAGGGTCTTGGTGGACATGGCCCCTTAGGGCCCATCCCCTCATGTCCCCAAGCACGGGGAGGGTGTTCTGTCCGGGCCCCGGAGCCCCAGACTGTAGGAAGCCACAGGAGATGGGAGAGCTGAGGCCCCTGCCCAGGAAGATTGCTTGGGAAAGTGGCTGGGATTTGACTCCTCCAGGTCAGGTGCTGTCAGGTAAAGAAAACATGCAGACCTCCAGGTTCCCAGGCCTGGCCCTACTGTGTGCGGTGACTGTTTGGTGAGCCAAGGAACCTGTCGCCCCGAGGCTGAGTGGCCCATGGGGAACGAATGGCCATGAGACAGAAAAGGCAAAGAATGGCAGAAAACTCTGGAGCGTGAAGAAGCCACTCTTGCCCCTCAGGAATGTCCTCATGGAGCACCTCATTACCGAGAGCATCTGGGGGATGCCTCCCATTTTTCCTTGATCAGACTGTTCCTGCTCTCCAAGAAAGCAAGTGGTGACTGGGTCCACATGGGATGGATGACGGCTGCAGGGGCGTCATGCACAGACCACAAGGCGTCCCCACCTGGCACCCTCAGACCCTGGAGTCCCCTCTCACCTGCTTGCTGGTTGGGCACATATGGCTATAGGTTAGAATCAGCCTTTATTGGTGGCAATGAAAAAACTTTGGTCCCTGACCTCAGAGGGGCCCCAGGGGGTGCCCTTCCTTCTTCTTTGCTGCCTCTGTCCCAACCAAGAGTCCTTTCCATTCTGACCTGGAAATCCTTTTATCCAGGGGCACTGCCTCAGGTTAGGGACTTAGCATGCTTTTTGTTTGGCCTCTGCAGTGGCCCAGACGCCATGGTGACAGCGGGCTCTGCACTCCTGGGGCCGCTGGTGGCTCTGCAGTGGCCCAGCCAGGAGCCCCCACTGGGCCCTGAGCCCCTCTCAGCTTCCTCACCTCGCTGGCCGAGTGGGGTGACACCCAGGAGTTCAGTCACTTCGGGACTCACATTCTGTTCGGGTCCTCGAGAACATTCCCATATCACCATGATGACAGACAGGGCTGCCCCAGCCCTCAAGCCCTTTTACTTTGACCTCAGAATAGATCTAGATGGAAAGATATGCATGTGTTCAAAGAGGGAGGAGATGCATTGGACACAGGAAAAAGGGAGGCATCCCCCACACAGAGTGAAATCCTGTTTCTAAAGGTAGGCGGAGAGCGCGCCGGGGTGGCTCAGCTGGTTGAGCGTCTGCCTTCGGCTGGGGTCATGATCCCTGGATCCTGGGATTGAGCCCCTGCTTTGGGCTCCCTGCTCAGCGGGGAGCCTGTTTCTCCCTCTGACTGCTGCTTCCCTGCTTGTGTGCACTCTCTCTCTCTCTCTCTCTCTCTTTCTGTGTCAAATAAATAGGTGGCATCGTAAAAACAAAACAAACAAACAAACAAAAAAAGTAGGCAGGGAAGCTGGTTTCCTCTGGTTTCCTCTGGTCCCCAGCGCCTTGCTACCTTATCACTAAAACTGGCTTCCGTCCCATCCTCCCTCCCCTCCCCTCCCCTCCCCTCCAGTCCCCACCTGAGCTAGTGCGAGCCCTTCCCTCCACCCCGGGCAGCCTCAGCCTGCACGTTCCTTCCTGGCAGGAGGGAAGGGACACCCCGTTCACCTGGTCCTCCAGGGCTGCCAAGTGAGCCAGCAGGGCCTTCGGGGGCTGTCAGAAACTCTCAACAGACAAGATTAACGACCAAGCTTTCTACAATATGATGCAGCACTTTTTGATATTTTTGTCCTATTTAAAAACTTTCAGATCGCCCAGTTTTGCGGTCTTCATTTTTTCCTGTAGCGACTCCCTGCGGCCTCAGCCAGTCCTGAATTCTACACCAGGGGCCACACCTGGCTCCGCCTGTTTTTCAGACTCCACTTGGGGGAGGGGTGTGTGGTGCAGAAAGTGACTTGCACTGCGAACGCCCCATCTGTGGCCTTGATTTCTGGGGCCCGAGGGACGACCAGAGCCCGGCAGGCGGCTATAGGGGCCCTGGGTCTGGAGCCCAGAGTTGTTTCTGTTGTCTCTGTTCAGCTTAATCACAGATCGGAAACGAGAGGGAAAGTGTGGAGGGAGGCAGAGAACCTATTTGGCTGTTTATAAGAACAAGGAAGAGGAGGAAAATGGGGGGTCTGGGAGGGGACATGCTCCTTTTCACCCGTCCTGCACCTCTCACCTGGGGGACATCCGTCAAGTCACAGGCACCCACCCGGCACTCTCTAGGCTCTGGGCAAAAACTGGAATAAAAATATGAAACTGAATAATTTGGGGAGCTGAGAAAACAGGAAGGTCTGTTCTCAGCTGTGGACCCCAGGGGGTCTTGCTACGGGCACGGAGCAGACACACACTATAAAAAGGAACAGACTTAAGTGACCGAACGCACCTTTCATGTTATGAAATGCTGGGATTTCTGATCGGAGACCAGATCTAGGTACTGGTCCCCGTCTGTCCACCTCCAGACCCTACTGGGCAGCTGCCTCCTCCGCACGCCCCACTCACCGCATCCCTAACCAGCTGCAAACGTGGCTGGAGCCGGTTCCTCCTGCTTCACACTTCCTTCTTCCCCACTTTCTGTCTTCCCACCACTTCTTATCCAGCCTTCCAAGGCTCAGCACAGGCCCCTGTTTCCAAGAAATCTCAGATCCCAGGCCACAGACCCAGGTCTTCCAAACTTCCTGATGCTAAGTGTGCACCACTCATTGGGGCACCTGCTCGGACTTCCTTCTGTCTGCACCATTTCCAGGTAGCGTGCCAGCATGTGCCTTCCTGCCGTAGGCAGCTTTCGGGGCTCCCTACAGGCCACACCAGATGGGGAGCCTGGTGTGCTCGCTCCACTTCAGTCCACAACCTGGGGGCATTCCAGCTTTCCCACTTCCATGCCCAGACCATCAGATGATGCTGAAGCAAGACGCCCATATGCAGACACACAGTACACCTGTGCTGTCAACGTTCGTGGAAAACAATGTCTATAAAGGCTCCGCAGAATGGGGGAGGAGGAGGGAAATTTGGGAAGCCAGGCAGCAGGGCTCTGACCGAAACTGATCTGTTAGGAGAAAGCAGCATGCAAAGCCATCTCTGTCATCCCTGTCCCCCGCCCGGCCCCCACGAAGTGCCTGTTTCTAGGCAGGCTTTGCCCTTAGCAGGGTACGGAGGGAATGGACTTGAAGCTCAAATTGTAAAAAGGTAATGTTGCTACATCATAACTTTCCCCTGAAACCTTGAGCACGTGGCAACAAGAGGCCAAAAAAACAGACGCCTGAAGGAGGCAGGGCGAGGGTTGGGGGGCTGCCGCCCCTCCCTTCCCCATCACACACACGTCCTTCCAAATGAAGGCGAGGGGAATTGGGCAGTGGATTTTGAGCCAGGGGTGGATGGAGAACAGGCAGTAAAACGCTCCAAGACTTTAAAGTACGAACAATGAGTAAATAAACGTCAGGGGTGGAAAATCAGCTTTCTATCAAGCGGAGTCAGACTCTGCTTCCAATTGGGTCCACCTTTAGGCAAGTCCAAACGTCAAGAAATACAACCATCTTGAGTGAAGAGTATAAAAGCCAGGAGAAGCCCTATGCTTGCCACCCCCAATCAAAACCTTCGGGGGGGTGGGGGGAGAGGGGAAGGAAGGGTCTAGAACCCAAGTCCCACTGCTCCACTCTGATGCCCTGACGCCTGGCTCCTGGAAATTCCCTTCAGGTGAGCTGCTCAGAGATCACTGAGCTGAGGCACTGGTGTCACCTGATTTCCCAGTCCTGGAAATGTGACTGACCTTACTTATCCAGTCTTCAAATGCTGAGCCCACTGGGTGCCCAGAACAGTTGGAGGTGCCTGAATGGGGCAGGGAGCAAGCAAATTCCAGCAGCGGAGACACACACGCAGGTAGAGAAACATATAACCTGGAAGATGGCTGTCAGGTCTGTGGGCGGCAGGAGGGGAAGGGGGCCAGAGCGAGGTGGGAAGCCGATCTCTCAGGAGGGCTCCGAGGAGGACTTCCGGGCTGTCCCAGCAGTTTAGTGCAATCATGCCGTGATCTAACTGCATACGGCCTGTGCCAGACAAGGGCTGGTTTTGTACACGGGGATGTTTCCAGTGCCTGGAACTGGGAACACACTTAAGAGGTGACTGGCAGCCACGGGGGGATAACGTCAGCGGGTTCAGGGTGGGGACCAGGGACAGCGAGTGGGCTGTGTGATTAGCCAGGGAGAGGGCAGAGAGTGTGGGCATGTGGAGGGTGAGTTGGGTTCTGGCAAGTGGAACAGAGAGGGCCTGCGGGAGGCTGGATGGGGTACGGGAGAAGAGAAGGTTAGGGAGAGAGTCTAAGGTTCCTGCCCTGAGCAGCTGGTCTGGCCCTCCTGGGGACAGAGCTGAGACACAAGGGTCGGGGAGGGAGGGGCCAGTGGTGGGGACACGGGGGCTGGGGTTGGGACACATCAGTCAAGCGAGGGGATCCTGCAGTCCTGGCTAGGACTGGTGTAGTGGTAACAGGGCTATCCTACCCTGGCCTTTGAGCCTCCCCCTGGCACGGCACACCCTTGGGTCGCTCCATCCCCATTCCTTGCCCCAACTCTTCTCCCCCAAACCTGCCTGTCATTCCCCTTCAAACGCTTTCCCACTCAGTCACCAAAGGAGGTTCCGACCCCTTCCAGGTGCTGGGCAAGAGGAGAAATCGAACTTCAGCAGGTCGGGAAGCCGCGGTAGCTCGGGATCAGCAAACACCATTAGCAACCAGATTTTGTTCTCTAAAACCTATGCTCCACTGTGAGGAGGCACACGGCCCGCAGTGAGGAAAGGCACTGCTGTGCGAACTCCTCTTGGAGGACCACCGAGTCCGGATCTATCCAGCATTCCCCTCTAAGCCCCAGGCTCCCACGGAGGGAGGGAGGAGCGGGTGACGCCCCACCCTGTGAGCACTCATGCAGCCAGAATGCGGGACCTTCCGCAGGACAGAGGCAAGGAGGGGAAAAAAGAAAAAAGAAAAAGACATAACAAGTGGGAGGACCCTATTTAAATCCTGACTTGAACACTCCAAATGTTAAAAACAAAAACAAGACGGCTCGGAAATCACTGGAGAGACCTGAATCCGGATGGCACCGCGTGATGCCGAGACGTGTTAATTTTGCTAGTGGAGATGATGTTGGTTTTTTTTATTTTTTTATTTTTTTTTTTTTACAGTGTCCTTATTCTTTATAAAACACACCTTGTGGTAATTCGGAGTGGCATTTCAGGACACACAATGTCTGGCATTCACCTGAAAAACCACAGTCTCTAAGATGAAATACTTAAAGTCACATCGAGGTGCCATGAATATGGGGCTTCCTCCCATTCCTCTCTACTCATATTTATTTATGTGTTCTGTAATTTTAAAAAAAGCGAAAGGAAACATGTTCCCTCTCCCACACAAGAATACGAGGAGGAGGCAATGAGTGCAGGGTCAAGGGTGTTCCCCAAAACACTCTAGTCCTGCCTCAAGCATTCATGCCACTGCTCTAGAGGCAGCGAGGAGAGAGAGACAAAGACAAACATCTTAGCAAGACATCCACGTGTGAGGTGCAGAGCAAGCCCACAAACGGATTTCCATTTTTTCATTTTAATTTTGGAGAGGGATGAAGAGTAAATTACAATCTGAGAATACTTTGCACTTCAATTCCGTTCTATTAAGCGATTTAAAGGAAGGTCTAATGTTCTCTGAGTGAAAGCCTCCATCTCTCTGCTCCCCCTTTGCTCCCTCCATGGAGTGGAAACGAGCTCTCATGATACGCTGCTCCTCCCCTGTCCACGCTGTCAACACGTCAAGTCCAGGCCGCAGAGGCTGGGCCCCTGAGCCTCACCCTGTCCCACAGAGTGACTTTGGGGAGCTCCAGTGCCCCATCTCACCCTCCTGATGTCTAAAGTGGGGACAATGGCACCACTAGCTTGTGGTGACGCTCCTGTGTCCGTGCTTGGTAAATAAAAGCTAGGTGACTGCTTGGTGACAGTTATTGGCTGTGGACCATGTTTCTGACCTTGATCGAGTGACTCCGTACTCGCTAAGCGTTTTTTCTGCCAGGTCCCTGTAAGTCATGGGGAGGAACGGGCAGAAATCTTCCAAACTCTCTTACAGAAGGGAGGTCAGTAACACCCAAGTGAAATGGGGATTTACCAACACTTTTCGAAGGGTCTGGCTGACAGCCAACTCTTAAGGGAAAAGACCCTTACCCCTCTGCTTCCTCTAACCCCTCACACACAGACCCCTCCCTATTTCTCTGATTCAAGCCCTAGTGCCCTTCAAGACCAGATCAAATCCCTGTGACCCCAAATTCTGAAGTGCCCGTGACTCATGAAGGGGTCTCTGTGTCTTCTGCTTGGTGAGATGGCAAGTTCATGGGCTTCTGGTCTCTTCTGCCACCTTGAGCTATGACCAAAATGGGCCATTTATGTTTCCAGAGGTGTCTGGAAGCTTAGACTTCTACTACCTGTTCCTAAGGTCTCCATCACAATGGGTCTCCCAGAATTACTTGCTAAGTTGTTTTAAGGAAAGAAGGCTTTCTTAAAACCAAGAAGTTTGAAGGCTGTGGTCATACTGAAGTGTTTACCTTCCCATACACACAAAGATGTTTTACCCTCGTTAAGCCTCAGGACCGGATGTTCTCCCTAAAGACAAGGGGCCTTTCCCTCCAACCTTGAATGGAAGTCACAATTCCCAAGCTGGGTGTACACTATGTGCGCGTGGGCAGAACCCACCCTCCACACTGAGTTTCTGCCAAAGAACCGGGAAATAAGGCAACAAGATGGCATTCTCCGCATAAACCTATAAAGACAAATGTTAAGGACAGTGCAGAGGTGAACAGAAGTCACCTTAAAGAGAACAAAGGGTCTCCTGGCCAACGCTCAGACCCCAGCTTTGGGTAAAGAAATGGACACAGCTGCAGAAAGAGTGAATCGACCAGAAGACATGCTGGTCACGCAGAAGCCAGGCCTGCCCACGGGGCTGATACCCCCCTACCACTGCATACCCATGGAGTCCCTTTGCTGAGATGGCAGATGTACCCATCTGCCTCCTGAATGTGGTCTGAATTCCAGTGTACACCAGCCTTCAGGGCAAAAACGTCCTGATCAGCAAACGTGAACATCCGCTTCATCTTACTGTCTCCACTAAGAAATAGACTATCAGCTGCATTCTTATTTTCATACGTAAGTGTAGCATAAGATGGCTTAATATTAGTTCATTGGAGCCTGATTAAAATAATAATAAATCAAATGTCATAGCCCGAAACACTGAGGATCAGACTCTGGAATGTGGTAAGTCTTCCAAGTACAACCAGCCTACGGGGAGGTCCATCCCTCCTCCTGCTATCTCTAGGGCTCCTCTACAAACAAACATTTATTTATGGCCAGGAATTTTAACTTATGGCGCACTCATGGGCCATCTGGTCAACCCACGACTGTCCTCCCTGCCATCCACTGTCATTGCCCTGGTCTCCTGTCCTACCTCACCCATGTCTGCTGCTATCCAACCTCTTTTCCATTCTCAGTGGTGCCCTGTCTCTCTCCCGATGGCCTTCTATCTGGTCTGTCTGCCTCCAGCGTCACAGTCTCCTCTCATCCAGTCTGTGCCCAATGCCCGCTTAACCTTGTCAACATGCTTGTTGGGTCCCCTCCATCCACAGAGGCAGTGAGACTCCTTAGCTGAGTCCTACTGCTTGGTCCACCCTGGCTCTTCCTCTACATCCTACCACACACCTTGAGCTAAAGTCAAGTTCCTGGAACCACCTAGAACTCTATACCTACCCCCAAGGTCTGGCCTCTTCCTCAAGCTCATCTCATGGCACGTTAAAAGCTTCTCTGTCGACCGGGTCTCAGCTCAAAGGAGATCTACCTGGGAAGTTTCTCCTCACACCCCCCAGCCCCTTCCATTACAAGTAACTTGTCTCTTCCAAATTCCCCTATTTAGGGACTCTGTTCTAAAGTACACTGAAGTCCCACAGACCTGCCTTGAAATCTCATTCCATCGCTTTCCAGCTTTGTAACATCTGCCTATTACTTAACCTCTCTGGCTTTCAGATCTCTCTGTGAAAAAGGAATGATATACTGTCACTCGAAAAACTGCAGTGAACATTAAATAAGAAGAATGTTTGCCAAAGAACCTCCAGGTAGTCGTGGTGATGGTCAGCTCGATTCTCTTCTTTCTCACATTCCGGAGGCTTCCCTGGTAAGTATTTATCCCCCCAGAGAGTACGTGTTCCCTTGGGGGAGGGTTGAGCCTTGCCCATTTGGTTGCTTTGTTACCTGAAGCACACAGAACAGGGCTTGCGCAGACAAATATTTGTCACTCGCCATCCTGGGTAAGGTTGAGTTTCAGGTAAGAGGAAATTCACGAAGATCCAGATTATGTCAAAAAATCAGTCGAGGGTGGTAGGGTCCTCTAGCGCAGTACATTTTTTTTAAAGTAACATTAAGAAATTACTAATCACGTTAAGAGCATTTAAAGCAAATTTTAGAATCTACTTGAGATAAATACCTGCTCTTAATTTTCATCTATTTGCTGCCTCCTCTCACCTCCCCTCATCGAGATATAATTAGGCTTATTTTCATAACTCCGATTCATCATCCACAGAAAAATACATAAATCGTAGTTTTGAAAAGGATACAAAAAAAATTAAGATGCTAAAATATACACAATTCTCAAAATAATTTGTAGGGCCATGTGAAGAAGAAACCATTCTGGAATTGTTTTTTTAAAACACCTTCTTTTCGGGCACCCAGCTGGCTCAGCGGGAGGGGCAGGCGACTCTGGATCTTGGGGTATTAAGTTCGAGCCCCACCTTTGGTGCAGAGATTAAAAAAATAAACTAAAAAAAACCCCAAAAAAACCCCAAAAACCTTTCTTCACATGAGACACTCCTCTCAGCCTAGGAGGCCACAGGGTACTTAAGTTTGCCTTTTCTAGTATAGGACCAACTTCAGTGGGGCAAATTTTAATTATTGAGAATAACATATAAATCGGGTATTCTTTTCTCAAAAGGGATAAATGAGGCTACCAGATAGTTCGGAATCTGTCCTAACATCCGTTTCAAGTGAAACATCTCACTGTGATTTCAACGAGGTAAGTCTGTCCCTGTTAAGGTTGTCGGACAGAACACAAAGCGCCCAGCGCAACTGAATTTCAGATAAACTACAAGTTATTGTTCGGCATAAGTAGGTCTCGCGTGATAGTAAAGCAAAGACACACTTCTAGTAAAGTACGAGCCATGGATTATCTGGGGCGTACTCATGTGAGAAAATTCTTTGTTGTTTATCTGAAATTCAAATTTCACTGGGCAGCCTGAATTTTTGTTTGCTAAATCTGGCAGTCTGAGTCCTTACCACCGTCGCCATGGCAACGAGCACTGAGGAGGGTCTGGGAAGGCGGCTCTGGATGGACTAGAAGTCGTCGGGGCGGACCGGCCTCCACGGTCCCCCAGGCTCTCGTGAACCTCACCTCGTGGGACCCTGGTAGCCATCTGGGAGATGGGCCCGACTCCCTCATGCTACAGATGACAAGACGGAAGGGACAGGGCTCCCCAAGCTCACGACCGACTCGGGGGGAGCAGGAGTCCTGCTGCCACTGGGGATTCCTGGCGGTTGGTGGCAGCGTTTTCTCACCTGTCTGGCCTCATGAATATGCAGAACACGTGTTTCGGAGAATCTTAGCAGTTGTTAAATAATAAACTTGTGCTTCAATCATATCCCGATATTTCAAAGGTCCCTGAGAAATCATTTTCCTGGGGTTTGGTTGAGCTTTACCTAATCAAGGTTTAAAGCCAGTGAGTGGGCACGAGGACCCGTTACCGAGCCCTAATTGCCCAACAGCCCTGGGAACACCAAGGCCAAGAAGTAAGAGGCTTTGGCGCCTGCGAGCGTCCCCGGTGGTCCCCAGCAGCTCGGCTGTGACGGCTCATTGTTGCAGCCGGCAGGGCCCAAGGCCAAGTGAGGCAGGGGCTCCAGCATCCTGGACTCAGGAGAACGGAGATGAGGTAACCCCAGTCCAGGCTGACCTGGGGGGTGGTGTGTAGGGATTGGGGGGACAGAGGAAGGACGCAAGGGATGGAGCAGGGGATAAGAGGGGAGTCGAGGGAGGAGGGAGGAGGGGAGAGCACACAGCAGGTGCAGGCAGTGAGTTGGGCTTGTCACATACCCTACCTTGTTTCTTAGCCCCAGGCCACCTGTCAGGGTTTGTATTCTCCACGTGATGCTGAGACGGAGGCTCACGTCTATAACCTGCCCGGGGTCTCTGGTTTGTTCACTTCCAGGACCAAGGCCGGGGGGCTGGTGGGCGCAGCCTGGAGCTCCCTCCCTCGGCTCCCTCCCGCCCACGATCCCCTTCCAACCCATTCAAGGTCCCCTAAGCAGAGGCCAAATGGCAACCTTGGCACTGCCCTCCAGAGTCTCAGTACGCGGGCAGGCCTGGGCTCTGTGTCCCATTTTGTCATTTGATCCGTGCTGAGATGCGTGTTTGTCCTCATCGTAGCACGTCTGGGAACAGCGCCTGGAAACAGGCAGCAGGGAGGGGGAAGGGTGCACAGGTGGAACACAGGGGAGTCTTAGGGCAGTGAAACTGTTGTGTATGATAGTGTCTTGTACCACACTAATGTGAGATGCTAATGGTCAGGGAACTCTGTGTGTGGTGTGTGCGTGTGCGTGTGCGTGTGTGTGTGTGTGTGTGTGGCGGGTAGCAGAGGGTTACATAGGAGCTAACTGTACTTTCTGTTTTCCCATAAACCTAAACCACTCTTAAAAAATTAAAAAAATTTTAAAAGGGCATGGTGTGTTGATCCTTTTCTATTTCTTGCGTAAAAGAATGTTCTAGAAGACACATAAGCTACCGTTTGTGTTTCTGCCCTTGGCATGTTCTCTCCTGCCTTTCAGCTGGTGTCAGTCCTCGATGGCCCATCCACAGAGTCACTGAGACACTTTGCCAGGAAGAAAGCAAACCGAGGTTCTGTCAGACGCCTGGTCTTACGATGCTGACCAAGACGGTAGAAGGAATCCCACTCCACCCGCACCTCCAAACACCTCAAATCTCACTGCAACTGTGGGGGCGAGAAGGGAAAGATCAGCAGCTGCCAAGCCCTAGTAGGTCCAGCAGGAAAAGGAATGATATCAGCATGACCTGAAATACCCATCTCTGGGGGAAAGGCAGGCAGAAAGAAAGCCATTATTAGGAGAGTCAATGGCATTGGCTCTTGAGCCGTAATTTGATCTGTTTTATCCAATAGACTCCAATCTAAGGCTGTAATGGTAGTCAAGGCTTGTTCTTTGCTCTTGACAAATATATTCAGAGGCAAACAGTCTTCTCAATCTAGATTTCCCACAAATAGAACTCAGTTAGACTCGCTGTTACTCTTGGGTTTAAAACTCCCCAGCATCACTACGTTGATTTCTGAATCCTTGAAGGACACAATATTAACAAGGCTAATGCCTGGATTCCAGATATCATAGCATATTGATTAAGTGCTCATTATGGGCTACGCATAGCGGCAATGTTGACAAACATTATCTTATTGAACGAGGCAGTTATAGTAGACCCTTTTTACATACGAGAACACTGAAGTATAGAGGACTTGAGTAGACAGCTAGGGTCACAGAGCCAGACTCAACCTAGGCCCAGTGGACTCCAAACCCCACACTCTTAACCACTTTGTTGTATGCAGATTAAGGGGAAGAAATAGGTAGAACAGTAGAAATGTGGTACTTAGGAGCTGAACAAAACTGGGACAATTACACCATCATAGTATAAACTCGAGTGTAGAGAAGCAAGACTCTGATCAAAGGGGCCAAGCCTCCAGACCACGGAAGTTAGGATGCCAAGCGGCAGAGAGAGAAGGGGACAAACATCTCAGGTACGCGTGGAGAGGTTTTCCACTCCCAGCAGCTCTGAAGGCTGGTGAAGCCAGAGCCAGACAAGATTAAAGATGTATATATACATTTCCCACCTGTCACAGTCCTGGAGACATCGATTGAGTCATTAGGGTAAGGACACAGTCAAGGTTAAATTGCATTTGACTTTTGTCGATGGACGTTTGAAATATCAATAACCGAGATTTCGTCCGATACAGGTTACGTGAGCTGACAGATTGCATCTGCGTCATCCCAGAGGGTCAAGATGTTGTTGCAGAAGAAAGTTTCAGTTAATGTGGACACCATTAGGCCCCAAGGAGGTTACTGTTCCCTCAGTAAGTTCAAACTCAGGAGTTAGCACAGACTGGGCTGGATCACTGACTCGACCTCTTCTAGGGGATGACCTCTTCAGTCTTGAAGGCAGAAATGGTGCTTCTGCCTTGAGGCCCACAGCCTGCACCATTGGGACCAGAGCTGTACTGTGTATGGGGTGGCGCACTGCTCTCCTTCCCGGACTTCTAGTGACCATCCTGTTTTATGCACTCTGCTCACCCCACGTTTCCAAGGTGACTTTCTTCTCTCTCCTTTCTCACCTTCAAAATGACCAGAACTCTCCTGGCTCCTTTCTTCCTTTAGATGTTGCCTGGTATGCCCTGCTACCTTGATAGCACTTTGCTACTTTGAAGAAGATTTTCAAAAATACTTTTTATTCAGTATTTTTAGTTGGTTTTAATTTTTAGTTTAGGTTTTAGTTTAATTTTTCATTTTAGTTTAATCTTTATTCTCGCAGAGCAAGAGTGGGCAAAGTAACCTTAGCAGCCATATTGAAAACGGGTTTGTTCTCTTCAAGGCGGTTCAAGGTCTCCATATGTAAAACGGGGTTAATAATCAGTGTCTATAGCTGTGCCATCCAGTGTTTTATATGGTAACATTTTGAAATGATAATTTGAATGTATTATGGTAATAAGATATATTATTAAAATGAATTTCACCTGTTTCTTTTAGTTTTTCAATGTGGCTACCAGAAAATTAAAGACTGCATATGTGGTTCTCATTATACTTCGTACAGTATTATACTTCTGTATATTATATATGTGTATATATATATACACATATATAATATGTATATTATATATATATACTTCTGTATATTATATATAGTATAGTATATACTATACTATTATACTTCTCATTATACTTCGTACATTATACTAACGTACAGCACTAATCTGAAAGATAAAGTTAGAGCTCCTTAGTGTGTTATAAAGAACCTTCATGCGTGGTTCCCATGTCCTAGATCAGCCTCACTCCCAAGCTTTGTCACCATTCCTGTGTGTGTGTGTGTGTGTGTATGTGAGAGAGAGAGAGAGAGAGAGAGAGAGAGTTCTCCACAAGACTATTATTATTTGAGTAAAGAAACATTTTTTCATCTTTATGTCATCAGACTTGGTGCCTATTACAGAGTAGAGGTCCAGTGAACATTTGAGTAATGAACGAATGACAGACTTTCCACGGTAAGTGATCTGATACTCTCCCCTTTCAGATGGGAGCCTCTCTTCACTTCTCGTTTCTCTATGCAAACACCTGCCCTCCTAACACCTGTTTACTCACCTGACCTAGGAGAAGTGGGGTAATCCATGACTGGTGAGTTTAGGGAGGTTAAGCAGGAATTCTTGACTTGGCTCTACACTCCGCCCTCAAGTGAGCATTCCAACACTCTCTGGGCACCGCTGTCTTTGATCTTAGGAGGCTGCCCTGGGCCAGCACTGCCTGCCCAATTCTGGGACTTGGTCAGCGGGCCCATTTGGATTTTACAAAGCTAGAGCTTCCAACAGGCTCCATCAGGGACAGAGGAAACATTCTGGCCACCACCCTCCACGTCTTTGCTTAAGTTCTTCGGATTATTCAGGAAAGGAACTGAGAAGGATACTATGTATTGGGGCCTCTTGGAGATCTCAACATTATCTATGACCAAAATGACCTAAATTCTTTTCTTCACAAGAATAAAATATAGTTTAATTTGACCTTGCTGGAAACATTTGGAATTTAAAGCAAACTTCCCATTTAACTCCAAATCAAGTTGAAGAGGAACTCAGGATGAGAAGCTGGCTACTATTTTCAGGGTAGGATTCTAGCTCTTTCCAATGGCAGTCTTCCCCCCGAAAGGGGAAAAAGTCATTATCCAGAGAAGACAAGCATGCCAGGACAACAACTAGGCTGGACGGCAAATTGGAACAGACACTTTCCAAACAAACATTCATTGTGGTGTGTCCCGCAATGAATACATAGTCATCCCTACCTCTAGAACCATCTAGAATTACAGGGATTTCATGATCGTTAGAATTAGCATCTCGTCCAGTAACCAGTCATCTTTAAAAGGCCAAAGGGGATTTGTAGACGCACTTGATGTCAGTTCCCTCAGTGTATTCCCGGTCTATGCAGCGGAAACATACTTGCTAGAACCGCATGAAGTAGTTAGAGACCCAGAGGAAGACAAGAAACGCTGGGATATCTAATGTATCTGGCTGTGCCATGCCTCAGTTGTCTTTGACTGTTGTGAATAAGCAATAATTCTAGGAAAGCCACCCTCTATCTCTCAGATCTGAAACTTCACACGCATAGAAACTTCAGACCTAGGGAAGGTCACCACTCCCGACAGGCTCATTCAACACTCGTGGTCACCCCCAACGGCCTTCTCATGGCAGGTGCAGTGGGCAGTGAGCGGGTCAAGTCTCTCCCATCAGGCATCAAGGCAAGTCTTGAATGTGATGCTGCTCAAGGTTGAGTCCAATCGCATTTACCCCGAAGCATTTTGATCATGATAAGGCTCTGCCCACTCTTGCATGGGGACCCAGGCACCCCTCCCTCTCTTACAAGGTTTCATAATTCATATGCTGCGACACATCCTGATAACCAAGACTGCCTCCAGGTATCAGAGTTTTAGGACTAGCGCATCTTAACAGGTCTCAAGGAAACCACAGTCACAAAACAGAAGGAAAGTCCTGACTTCCTTCCTGAGTGGTTGCGTTCACCATCTTCAAACACTCTCTTTCGAGGAGCTGGAGAAATGCAACAGAGGGGGACATGGTAAGGTACACTGTGCACACCGAGCGCTGAATATTTAAAGCAACATTAAGAAAAATCCAGGAGCTGGTGCATCTGGGGGGTTGGAGGAAAATTGGGAGAAGTAAGAGAAGGGAAAGTCTGAAAAGGTGGAAGAAAGGGGTCTGTGCCAAGTACAGCAGGGAAAGCATATCAAATATCACAGGGCGATTGTGTGGGGGACACTGGCTCTGAGCACCCGGACGTGGAGTGCAGGACCTGTGTCCCCAGGCAGGTCTGAAGCAGCAGGGGTAGGGCAGAATACCAGAGTAGAGGGTCAGAGTTCAACTTCACGTGTTAAATCCTAGAAGCCAGGAGAAGGGACACTGGAAAGGTGACGGGCTGGGAGAGTTCCACCGGGACACAGTCCCTGAGCAAACATTTGAGGGGCCCTCCCTGGGTGGCCAACCGTGCTCCAGGCCCTCGGAAATTCCTCCGTGAAGAAGAAAAATAAATAACCGTCCTCTTAGAGCTTGTCCACGAGGGAGGAAACACTGAGGGAGCAGGAGTGGTGTGCACACTCCGGGAAAATATGGTAGGCTAAGGCGGTGGGGGGGATGGCAGGAGGGAGTGGCCAGGGAAGGCATCAGGAGGCAATGCCTTGCGAACCTATGTCAGTAGCTGGGGAAGGGTCTACAGCAGAGTGGACCAAAAAGGGGAATATTGCCGGGGTCGGGGGAGGGGGTTTGAAATGGGGGCGGGGGGAGTGCCCGATGCATACAGGGGTCCCAGCAGGAGGGTACAGAGCCTGGAGCAGAAGGTGTGAGATGGGAGCGGTAGGAAGTGAGTCAGTGGACGTGGCCAGGCCAGGCCAGACTCGGAAACCACAAGAACTCTGGGTTTTACTATAAATGAGATGGCAGGCCGCTGGGGGGTTTCAGCCCAGGAAGGACTTAAGCTGACATGATTTTAAAGATGGTGTGAGGTTGGGAAGGAGGAAATGGAGAGGTTGAGTTTGCAATAAGAAAATGACTCCGTGTTTCTTCAAATGGGAGAGACAAAGAGTCAAGGTTGGGGCTTGGAGGGGGGGTGTCTGTGGGACGCAGCCCTCTGGGCAGTCCTGGCACACCAGCGGGCCTGTGTGGTCACAAGCCTCTTCCAGAAAAGCTAATCACAACTGGTGCCATGTGTGCAGACTTTACCTACACCCAAAGGCATGTTCCCATACTCTGCTCCACGGAACCCCAATTCAGTAACACTAAGGGGTGACATTAACAAGCGTTTGGGGAGGTGGGTCATTCGGAAAAAAAGAGACATATCGGTGTCTTCACCACAGCCCTGTCAGGATGGCACACTTAATGCGCTGATGAGACCTTTCAGAGAGGGGTCTCGGCACTGAACTCCTGTCCTCACGCGAGAGGGCTGCAAAAGAACACGTGTTCCCGGGCATCATGAGTAATTCCTGATGAAGGTGAGTACACCTGTTTATCTCGATTTCCTAATGTTTTATTCCATGTAGTCTTGGTAAAAATTCCCAAGGTCTGAACCTGGTCGCCCTCTCTCGAAAAATCCCTCAGAGCACCAGGCCCGCTCCCTCCTGCCTCGGGGGGCCGGCCGGAGGGGGTCCCGACCCTGCCTGACCCGGGCTCCTGTTTTTATCTCGACACCAGATCAGGAGTTTCCCTGCGCCTCTTGGCTGAGAGCGGTCATCTTGCAGAAGCTCCTGGAAAGACTGGGAGAGTGGAGGGGAGGAGGGCGAGGAGAGTGTCTGACGACCCGGCCCTTCCTCCCGGTGGAGGGTCCCGGCAGAAGGCGCCGGCCGGACGGTTAAAGCCTGCAGGCGTCAAGTTCTGGGAATGCAGTGACTTACCTGGGCTCGCCATCAGTCAATATTCATTAGCGATTGACTGAAATTTGGTCCTGGCCTCCCTGTCAACCAAAGTGAACAACCGCGCAGAGTTCACCGAAATTCAGGCGAGCGCCTTGTTCCCTCCGTTTTAATGTTTTCTCTGTCCAGGGGAGGGTGTCTTCTCCACTTCTGTATTTACTGCTGCTCTTCCTCGGTTTTCCGCTTCTTTCTTCCTCACTCGCTGTGTATTTTGTATCTTTACCATTTCCCTCCCCCCTCCCACGACAAAGAACTGAGTATGTTTCCATTGCATTTACCGATTTGCTGGGGGAGAAGTTTGTGTTCCGTCTTCTTCATTTTAAAGGCGGCTCAGTTAGTTGAGAGTCCGACCCTTGATTTGGGCTCAGGTCATGATCTCTGGGCCATGGGATCGAGCCTCGCTTGGGGCTCCATGCTCAGCACGGAGTCTGCTCAAGAACTTGGGGCAGCCCCTAGAGCACCGGATCCCTGGTGCTTTCTCCCTCTCCTTTGGCAGAGTGTGTGTGTGTGAACAGGAGAAATGAGCCAGAGCTCCTAGACGTCTTCAAATGAATAGGGATGATATAGCTTGTTAAGGGAAAGATAGCTTATAGTGTCCAAGAGTCTATATTTTAAACTCTAGAAGATTCTCAGACTAAGATCTTCAGAATTATGGCTAATATTAATTCATGCTCTGCAGCCCTGAAAGTTGTTTTTGAAATCCACAGGGCAGTAGGCCTCGGGAACAGATTGTCTACATTCTCAACATGGTTCACTGGCTTAGTACAGAACATCTGGATATGGCATGCCTAACAATGCAGGTTTTAAAAAGATTCCAGTTTGGTAATTGCAGAGAAATTTCAAAAAAAACATTAATTGGTGTCTCTTCTGCATAAATAACACATTACAAGACTAGGCATCAGATTTGCAGAAACACATCAAGCCCTTTCCATCAGATGGCAAACGGCTCCAGCAGGCAGGCGTTTGGCTGCATTTGCTCCATGCGTCTTCTTGGCGTGCCCACACCTCCTGTTGCTCTCGCCCTGCTCGGGGCACGGGGCTGCGGAGATCAAAGTGAAGGCCCCAGCCCCACGTGGACACCGTGTCTTAAGGTTCCAGCCGTGGTGGTTGGGAGAGCAGGTTTAAGTGTTCACTTGTCCTGGCTGTAGTACCCAGTTCTGGAATCAAACCCTCACCTAAAGTTAGGTGTTTCCATGGAGGTTCTTTGTTGATGTGGACATTGACAATTTCTTTTCGAGGGAACCTGGCTGGCCCCTTACTGGACACAGCAGCTGGCCAAGAGCAGCAGAGGGACGGCCATGCTCGTCACCATGACTGCAGAAACTGCCTGGGGTTATGCCCCCCTGCACCATGCGAATTCTTGCATGAAGAATATATGTCTCTTGGCCTCCGAGAACACCAGCTTGCCCCTTCAAATCTTGGAGAGCCGCCAGCCTCGAACACGGGCAGAGTGATATGGGGACGGAGAAAAAGGCAAAGTACCGCAGAGTGTTTCTGGGAAACCCAACCTTGAACTGGGATGAATCTAGGCATAAGGGGAGAAAGAGGAAGGAAGGAAAGAAGGAAAGAAGGAGGGAAGGAGAGAGAGAGAGAGAAGGAAAGAGAAGGAACAAAAGAGACAAAGAGAGAAAGAACAAAAGAAAGCGAGAAAGGAAGGAGGGAAGGAAGGAAAAGACAATCTTCAGCTCTGGAATTAGAACCTGGCAGGAGACTGTGGAAGTGTGCTTCATTTCTATCAGAAAATCGCAGCAGAATAATGCTACTAATATTAGAGATAACACTGGTAAATTTACCACTCCTATAGAAGACATTCAATAAGTATTATTGAATTTTTAATTAAGCTCTGTGTACTGAGCACTGTAGTAAAGGATTTACAGGCCAGTAAAGAATGGGGTGGCTGATTCAGAGAGTCGTATCTTAAATAGTACGCCCTCTCATCCCCCAAATAACTGTAGTAAAATTCTAATTATCTGAGAAGACTTGCATTCTCTTCCTTTCCTCCCATCTCTGCCCAGTGTCTTATCACACTGGGACTGGACGAGGAGAGAAAAGAAAATGTGGGTCTTTAAGCCTATGTCACAGTGCAACATAATCTCATTCTTTGATTGCTCAAGAATACTCTGAATTTATCTGTGCCTCTTGTCCTCCTCAGTAATCACGTTTATTATGCTGACTGAGTATACAAGAGGTCACATCTTTCCTAGCAAGGGATCAGGGACAAATTCTTCCAAAAAACACAAGAGGAAGGAACTCTTCCAAAATCATTTTATGAGGCCAGCATTACTCTGATAGCAAAACCAGACAAGAATGTCCCGTGGAAAAAAAAATTATAGACCAATATCCTTGATGAATATAGATGCAAAAATTCTCAACAAAATATTAGCAAACCAACTCAGTAATACATTAAAAGGATCATAACACCATGAATCAAATGGGATTTACTTCAGGGATGCAGGCTTGGTCCAACATTACCAAATCAATCAATGCGATACACCACATTAACAAAATGAAGGATAAAAATCATATGATCATCTCAGTAGATGCAAAAAAAAAAAAAAAGCACCTGACGTAATTCAATATCTATTTATGATTAAAAAAAACTCTCAAGAAAGTGGGCATAAAAGGAAAAGAGCTCGACATAAGAAAGGCCACATATGACAAGCCCATAGCTAACATCATACTCAATGCTGAGAAGCTAAAAGCTTTCCTCTGAGATCAGGAACAAGACACTCTCACCACTTTTATTCAATAGTATTGGAAGTGCTAGACAGAGTAATTAGGCCAGAAGTAAAAGGGATCCAATTGGAATGGAAGAAGTAAAAAAGAGGTGACATGATAGTATATTTAGAAAACCCTAAAGACTCCATCAAAAACCTGTTAGAACTAATAAACGAATCTCGTAAAGTTAAGACTACAAAATCAATACACAACTCTGATGCATTTCTTTATACTAATATTGAACTATCAGAAAGAGAAATTATGAAAACAATCTCAGTCACAATTGTATCAAAAAGAATAAAAAACCTAGGAATAAATTTAACCAAGGAAGTGAGAAACCTGTATATTGAAAACTATAAGACAGTAATGAAAGAAATTGAAGAAGACACATATAAATAGAAAGCTATTCCATGTTCATGGATTGGAAGAATTAATATTGTTAAAATGTCCATGCTACGCCCAACCAATCTACAGAGTCAATGAATCCCTACCAAAATTCCAACAACATTTTTTTTTCACAGAACTAGAACAAACAATCCTGAAATGTGTGTGGAACCACAAAAGACCCCAAATAGCCAAAGAAATCTTGAAAAAGAAGAACAAAGCATCATGTTCCCTTTTTCAAACTATATCACAAAGCTATAGTAATTAAAACAGTATAGGATTGGCAAACGAATAGACATAGGTCAGTGGAGCAGAACAGACAGAGCCCAGAAGTAAACCCACACAGATACAGCCAATTAATCCAGGACAAAGGAGCCAAGACTATACAATGTGGGAAAGGGCAGTCTCTTCAGTAAATAGTGCTGGGAAAACTGGGCAGCCAGATGCAAAATAATGAAACTGGATCATTTTCTTACACAACACATAAATTACTCAGTATGGATTAAAGACTTTTGAAAGTGAGACCTGAAATCTATACCCCAATGTTCATAGCAGCAATGGCCACGGTTGCCAAACTGTGGAAAGAACCAAGATGCCCTTCAGTGGACAAATGGATAAGGAAGATGTGGTCCATACACACTATGGAGTATGATGCCTCCATCAGAAAGGATGAATACCCAACTTTTGTAGCAACATGGACGGGACTGGAAGAGATGATGCTGAGTGAAATAAGTCAAGCAGAGAGAGTCAAGTATCATATGGTTTCACTTACTTGTGGAGATAAGGAATAACATGGAGGGCATTGGGCGATGGAGAGAACTGAGCTGGGGGAAACTGGAGGGGGAGATGAAGCATGAGAGACTGTGGACTCTGAGAAACAAACAGGGTTTTGGAGGGGAGGGGGGTGAGGGGATGGGTGAGCCTGGTGGAGGGTATTAAGGAGGGCACGTACTGCATGGAGCACTGGGTGTGGTACATAAATGATGAATCCTGGAACACTGAAAAGAAATTTTTAAAAATGCCCCCCCCCAAAAAAAATCCTAGAGGAAAACATAGGTGGTAAGCTTCTTGACATTGGTTTTGGCAATGATTCTTTGACGCCAAAAGCGCAAAAAACAACAAAAGCATAAACAACCAAGCGGAACTACATCAAACTAAAAAGCCTCTGTACAACAAAGGAAACCATCAGTAAAATGAAAAGGCAGCCCACCCCGACTGAGAGACAGTATTTCAATAAATAATTTATATATCTGATAGGGTCTATCTAAATATACAAAGAACTCCTGTATCTCTAGAGCAAAAGAAACAAACAAAATCTGATTTAAAAATGGGCAGAAGAGGGTGCCTGGGTGGCTCAGCTGGTTGAGCAACAGCCTTCCTACAGGTCATGATCCTGGAGTCCCGGGATCGAATCCCGCATTGGGCTCCCTGCTTGGTGGGGAAACTACTTCTCCCTCTGACCCTCCCTCCTCTCATGATCATTCTCTCTCTCAAATAAATAAAATCTAAAAAATAAATAATAAATAAATAAAAATGGGGAGAAGATCTGAATAGACATTTTCCCAAAAAAGACGTACAGATGACCGAGAGGCACATGAAATGATGCTCTACATCATTCATCATCGGGAAGCTGCAAATCAAAACCACAGGGAGCTACCACCCCACACCTGTTAGAATGGCTACTTTCAAAAAGACTAGATGTAGCAGGTGTTGGTGAGGATGGGGAGAAAAGGAAATTCTTGGGCACTGTTGGTGGGAATGTAAATTGGTGCTGCCAACTTGGGAAAACGGTACGGGGGATCCTCAAAAAATTGAAAATAGACCTACCGTACGACCTAGCAATTTCACTTCTGGGTATTTACCCAAAGGAAAACGAAAGCACTATATGTACACGCATGTTCTGTGCAGCATTATTTACAGTAGCCGAAATAGGGAAGCAACCTAAGTGTCCATTAATAGGTGAATGGGTAAAGAAGATGTGAGGGGGGGGTGTGTGTGTGTGTGTATTTTTTATAATTTACATATACTTACAGTAGGTACTGTAAATATACATATATTTACATTTTTACAATACAATCACTTATGCATATTTACAATACATATTGTAAAATATTACTCGCCAATAGCAAAGCACGAACTCCTACCATTCGCAACACAGATGGGCCTCCAGGTCATAGGCTAAGACAGAGAAAGGCAAATATCATGTAGAATCTAAAAATAAATAAATATAAGCTCCTAAGTACAGGGAACAGACTGGTGGTGGCCAGAAGTAGAGGGTCAGAGGTGGGAAAAACAGGTGAACAGTTTGAGTTTGCTTGTTTTTTAGTTTAAGTATCCTGAATTTTAAAAATGAGTAAAAGAAGAAGAAGAAGAATCGGGGACAAACAAATGACATGTGTGAATTCCAGAGGGATCCACGTGCCCCTGGACTGTTTGGTGCGCCGCCATCCCATGGCTCTCCTCCCCGAGAAGGCCATTCCGTTCGGCCATCCTTCCTGATCCATCCAGATTCATCCACGTGGAGATCACTGACCGCCTTGCTGGAGAATGACGCGTCCCTGTCACAGCCGGGATGACACATCCAGCCCGCAGACTGGTGAGCCCAAGGCGAGACAACCTTCCGGAGCCAGAGACGGGAGAGCGGCAGCTCCCAGCAGAGCCTGTCCCCGGCAGCGTGCCGCCAGGGGACCGGCTGAGCGGAAGAAGTCATCAGACACGGAGCAGTGATACAAAGGAAACCTTGTCCCGTGGATCTACCCGGCCTCCTGCGCGCTATCGATCCTCCAGGTCTTCCTGGAGAAAATCAGCCGGCGGAGACGTGGGTCCTGGAGGCTTTTCAAGGCAGACTTAATTCGCCGCCTAATCAGATAAGGCGAAGGTTAGGAAGTCATTAAGGAAAAATGACGATTTGCCTTGGGACTAGATTAATGAGCACTGTGGTCCTAAGGGAGATGTCAAAGTACCAAAAGAAGAGGAAATTACAGAAACTAATTTCCTTTTTTTTTTTTTAGTTTTATTTTTATTCAACGAGGACCTCAGGTTAAAAATAGAACATAGAAGTAAGAAAGTCGTATGTCACCACCAGGCAACATGGTTTTCTGTTCCTTTTACGAGTCCCTGGTTCCCCAGGCTGCTGTCTATATCTCCCCTGCCATGAGTTCTTCCTATGAGGTGCCGGGGGCCCTGGAGCGGGGACCCCATGTCTGTCCCCTGCAGGGGGGCTTCCCAAACTTTCACAGGCCATTGGTACCATCTACAGATGGTGACCTGGCCTAGAGTCTTAGGTCTGGGGCACGGGCAGGCTTGGAGCTGCCCTTCTACCAACTCCAGGGTGGGGTGATGCTGAGGCTGACCTGGGGGAGACGGGGGGTGGTGAACACTGCACCCCAACTAAGCCCAGGTCCCAGTCTGCCCCTTAGAATATATTAGCTCTCTTCGGTCTCCGAGTGGTCCATGAGGAAGGCCCCATCAGGCAGACAATTAGTTAGACTTGGGTCACTATCCCCCATAACTCTTTCCCTACTTCCGTTGTTCCTCTGTGGTACATCCAGGTTTCTATGCCGTAGCCTGCCGTTCCCAGCCTGGGCCTTTGAAGACTCAGCCCATATGCTTCCTCCACCAGGAAGCCTTCCTGGTCCAGCAAGCCTAGACAAGGTGGCTCTCCTATAAGCACCAAAACATACTCCTCTAGATGCATTGGTTATCTACTGTTTTGGAACAAGTGTACCTCCAAACCGAATGGCTCAGAACAAGAAATATTTATTATGTCGGACAGCTTCTGGAGTCAGGAATCTAGGGCCGACAAGACTGAGGGATTTGGGCTGGAGTCTCTGGGGAGGTTGGAGACAAGATGTCAGCTGTGGCTTGACTGCTCACGCGGCCGACAGCAGCGGCAGTCCCAGTTCCTCTCACGGGCCTGTCTCAGGACAGCTTGCGTGTCCTCAAGGTATGGTGTCTGGCCTCCCCAGAATGGGAGTGGGGGTGGGGGTGAGGGTGGGTTGGTGGGAGGGGGGGAGAGGGAGAGATGGAGAGAAGGGGCTGGCAGAAGATATACTTTTTTTTAGGACTCGAAAGTCACAGAAGCTCGTTTCCACCACTCTGTTTGCTAGAAGAGAGTCACTAAGGCCAGCCCCCACCGGCCAGGTGGGCACCGGGTCGCACTTGTTGCAGAACGGATTGTCAAAGACATATTTAAAAATTACTAGCCTGCGACCGGTCGAGTTTTCCACAGAGAGCTGTAACAATGTCTCCTATGCCCCATGCTCTTCTAGAACGGGGTCGTTCCACCACCGAGAGGGAGAGTCCAATTCCCCGGGCCCCCAGTTCTGAGAGGGCTGCTAGTGTGCCTGTGACCAGCAGAACGTGGTGGAAGTAAGGAAGGACTCTCAAGGCCAGCTCATAAAAGGCAGAGCACCTTTTGCCCTGGGAGCTAGGATACACATTCTGGAGCCTTGAGTGACCAGCTCAGAAATCCTACCACCTTGAGGCTGCTTTGCCACAGGGGAGGCCAGATGACCTAGAGAGAGCGCTCAGCGGACAGCCCCAGCTGAGGTCTTGGCCAGCAGCCGACGTAAGCCCGAGATGAGTGAGTAGGACACCCCCAGCTCTGGAGTCTTCTCACCGAGAGCCAGCCCCCCTGGACCAGAGTACAGCCATTCCCACTGAGTGTTGTGCAGAGTCATGGCCTGTAGCATCGGTAAGTGTTAATGGAATGGTGGTTTTAAACAGCTACATTTTTGGGGTTCTGTGTTATACAGCGTTTAGTAACCAGAACTTGTTTTGCATCGTAGTTGTCGATGCTCTCTCTCCCTCTCCCCTGATGAGACTGTTAGACTGAAAGCTTTTCTAGGGCACAGAGCTGTGTCTTACTCTTTCTTATAAAGCACCCAGCATAGTGCTTGGCATGTCATAGACACTCAACAAATGTTTGTTAAATGAATAATGAAAGGCTGGAAAGTCATGGACTTGTGCTGGCTGGAATTCAGGGGACCCACGGCCCCACGTCCTGTAGGAGACGTCCCACGAGCTGCCTGCCCAGCTCGCTGCCCAGCTCCCTGCTCCCACCAGGTTGCGTTCTTCTGTTGTATTTTCATCCCACCCTTCTTCTGACCTTCGAAATTCACCACAAAACTATTTAATCAAGTCCTCCTTCGACGGCTGTGCAAAGACTTGCATACCATTAACATAAATAAGCAGTAATCAGGGCTCATAAAAGCGGTTGTGGCCTCCAAGTCAAAGATATTTCCATTTAATTTTGATTCTAGGTTCCATGACTGGAAAACAATTTTGGACTTTTAATTCTCAATTCCAAATATATGGGCTGGGATGATGTGTTTTGAAAAATTAAATTTTTCCTCAGTTGTAGTCAGAGGAGTTGAACGAATTTGATCTCCACATTAATACATTTATACAAAAGGGATTGTGTATTTATTAACATTTGTTAATATGTATTATGTAATACATAATGTATGTAATATGTATTTTGTATAGTATGTAATAGCATATAATGTGTAATAGTATGTAATAAGTATTATGTAATATATAATGTATGTAATATGTATTATGTATAGAATGTTTTTTAACATTCCATACATATATGTATATATATATTCTCTATTGATCTTTCTACATCAATATAGAATATATATACACATATATGTATAGAATATATATATGTCTCTCCATATATATTTGTTAAAGATTTTACTTATTTATTTGAGAGAGAAAGAGAGAGCTCATGCCAGCAGGGGCAGGGCAGAGGCAGAGGAGACAAGCCCCTTCTCTGCTGAGCACAGAGCCCCTCGCAAGGCTTCAGCCCACAACCCTCGGATCGTGACCGGAGCAGAAACCAAGAGTCAGAAGCTTAACAGACGGAGCCACCCAGCGCCTCTTGAATATATTTTAAACATGTCTGTTAGTTGAGAAAATGCTCTTTAAGTTGGCCTGGGTAGAAGGCTCTGATTATTGCGTTCTCAAACTGCCCTTCGTTGACCCACTGCCTTTATTTATTATTTTATTGGATTTGATAACGACGAATGCCTTCCATCTGATATTCACACAACCACGTTTGCAAGTGGCTCGGGGCTGGAAGGGAAACACTTCAGTTACTTCTTCACCCTACCCAAACTTTCCTTTTCCTTCTGTATTTACGCTGCCATCAAGGACAATCACCTAGGAACAGCACTCGGTTCTCATTATCCCATTATGGCGTGATTAAGTTTGACTCTCCTCAATTTTACAAATGCTAATTCAATCTAAAAAAGCAAACAAAATGTCAGTCAAAACTGATCTACAGTTGTTTGTCACCAGCAGCTGTTTTAAGAAAAAAAAAGTAGTGCCCTCAAATTCAAAGAATTTGTGTGCTATGGTGTCAAGTATAGTAGACACACACACACACACACACACACACACACACACATATATATATTCTGATGTAGTTGATAGAAGAAGGAAGATTTTTTTTCCCCCAGAATTAAGCACACACTTGCAGTGAAGTAAAGGTGTGAAGAACTTCTCATTCCTTCCCTCTCCCCTGCCCTTCACTATGCGTGACTACTACAGAATCAGCTATAGAAATGAGTGAGTTGTAGTTAAAAGGAAAAAAGAAAACAGGATCCCCCCGCCATACCTGAAAGATTATCAAGTTTAAAAGTCTAGCCAGTTTGAATGCCTACACAGCACTATTGATTAGAAAGTGCTGGAGGGAGACCAAGGATGGCACTGGCCCTGACCTCAGCCTGTCGACTGAGCAAGAAGAATCTGACACGGGGGCAGAGAAAGGATGACGGCTCTTCACGGAAGGGTGTGTGCAGAAAAGTTTTAGCTGTGGACACTCTGTATTGTGAGGCAAGTGTGAACGGCACAGCAGTGTGGACCTGCCCAGGGTCAAACAAGTCATGATCCACGGGCATGACGGTTCCTAAAACATACACCTTCCACCTGCCTCCCTCCAGGCTGCCCAACTTCAGACAGTGGGCACGTATGTGCCATTGACCTCTAGGTCCTGGACCAAGCTGCTCTCCAGGTTCAGCCAGAGAACCTGAGGCGGTGAGGTCAAATGGCCAGAGCCAGCCAAAAGAGGAAGCAAGGGCAGTCCTGTGTCTCCTGGAGCAAGGGCAGTCATGAGTCTCCTTCCAGTTTCCTGATGCTGATGTGACAGCATCCTCTTCCTGCATCAGCTGCGGTCAATCAGTCAGGCACTCTCAAAAATGACCAAAAGGGACACGTGAAAGTCAGACACTTGAAAGAGCAAACACGCCCCAGACAGAGGAACAGAGGCCTTGAAGCACATCTTATCAATGGCAATGAACCATGCATCCCGCTTATTTCTACTCAAGACATCCGACTTATTATGGAAGATCAGTTCGACGGGTACCTAGCGTCTGAAGCAGGAAGCAGTAACGGTTTTCAGGGGAGGGAAGAGGCAGCATGAATCTTCCTATTGGCAGATCACACACACACAAAAAACCCAAAACAAAACAGAGGAAGTCAAATCAATTTTGAGGAATAGCCTGGGGGGCGGGCACTGTAAGAGTTAAAATTATGACAACACAACAACAAGCACGCCAGTGTGAAACGCTCTATTCTTCGCTGGTCTCCTTTTCAAAGTTGTTTCTCCTAAGACAGAGCATTTAAACAGTCCTTCCAGACTTGTAGTTCTGGGACGAGGTAGAAGAGACACACTTCTTCCAGTTCGGCTAACTGCAGGTCAACATACAGAGGCTCTGAAAGGTGGAGAGAGGAGGGCAGGGGCCTTCTTGGGATCAGAGGGAGAACATGATGGCCAGTTCCCTGGTGTTTATATGGTTTTTTTCACATGTCCCAGACTGGGTGCTGTAGATGTTGGCAACGTGGAAATGCTAATGGGGTGTAGATGAAAAAAGCACCCCACCCCGGCCTCCTTTTTCTAGCTAAGGGGCCAGGGAATAGGCAGTCTGTAAGGCAGAACACTGTCCAAGCACACGTGGAAAAACCATAGCCCCACCCTGATTCACATCAGCAAAGACCTGGGTAGGGATGGGGACCACTTTCTGGCTATAACAGAGTTTTCCTCCCTAACTCCCCCGCCCGCTGGGTGGTGTCTGGGAAGGCTGACTGGGGAGTGGGGACGTTCACCATCCTCCCTTGGGAATGAGCCTCTGAGGCCCCCACGCGAGAAGGCACTCCTCCCCCTCCCAGCCCAGGTGCTGTCGGGGAGGCCTGGTGGGAAGTCTGACCCCCCTCCTCTGCTCCGCACCAGCAAGGCACCCTTCCAGCGTTCGGGGCATCCGTGGGACTACGGGGAGGACCCGGCACTTACCCTCGAGAGCAGGTGCAAGATGGCAGCCCTTCCCCCAGTAACACGGTGTCAGGGGACACCTGCTGAAACGGGTCTACAAGAAGATGCAGGGTCTAAAACATGATGCCCCAAATGTGCAGGATACAACTAGAAATCACTACATGTTCCAAGAACCCAGAGTGTCTCAGCTTTCACGAGGAAGGACAACCGACACCCGTGAGCACCGAGATGCCACCGACATTTGGCTTCTCTGACCCGAGTTTTAAAATGGCCATCCTGAACCCGGGTCCTGAGCAAGGATCCTGAACAACACCCTCAACAAGGAACCGTGAATGCACTCGAAGGAAAGAAGAGCAGAGTCTCGACAAGTACATAGAAGACACAAAGAAGAATCAGATGGAAATTCTGGAATTGAAAAAGCAGCAACAAAATAACGAAGTCAGTGGGTGGGCCGAGCGGAACAGAAGCAGAGGAAACGAACACACCAGGTCAAAGACAGAACAACGGAAATTCCACTCAGAACAAGAGAGAGAAAATGGGCTGAAAGGTAGTCTTTCCAGTTACGCGGTGGAACATTCCAAGGAAATCCCACTTCCCTAGAAAGTATAAAGCTATTATCCAGACACCGTTTCGAACGCAGACGTGAATTAGGCTCATGTTTCCACAAAATCTATGCAGACTGAGTTGATCTGATCTCTCTTCGGCAAAGAAAAGCGAGCAATCAATTAGTGATTCTAGAAATCTCCTGGAGGTAAAATGGCTCAAATGTCTTTGGCTGCTTAGCAATGTCAATGGAATCAGTCCCAGGAGAGATAAAAGCCCCTCTTGCTCCGGGGTGCCCTGGCTACGCCCGTTTGTTCGCCAGTGGGTACCAGGACCCTGCCCAACTCGGGGCAGATCTGAGCGAGAAAACAAAACAGCACAGAACAGAACAGAACAGAACAAAAACCTCCCAGGTCACGTGATCAGCCTCCAGGCTGTTTTGGTACCAACTGTCATTCAGGACACTGGGCTTTGCTCTGAAGGGCTGTAAAGCTGGGTAAACACATTCTCTAAGAAGATAGCACAAGTATAATGCCATGAATCGTTTCTTTCAACAAGTATTTATCAGTGCTGCTAGGTGCAAAGCACTGCTCCCTGCGGCTGGAACACGTGCCCGAACTCCAGACAGAGGTCCCTGTGAGGAGCTCAAATGCCAGAGACGGACGTGAGGGGCAGGCTGGGTGCAGACGGACACCATCAGCAATCGACGTAAAAAATAAATTAGTTATTTCAGAAAGTTCTATTCCTCTGGTTAAAAAAGAAAGAAAGAGAGAAATGGTAGACTAGGATAAGGGGGATGGAGAGGGAGAGGGCGCTGGACATGGGCGAGGGGGACGGAAGTCACTGGGAACAAAAATGGTGGCCTGAGGACAGAACAAGGAAAGCCGAGGGACAGGCAGCTGGGGGCCGGGGTGGGGGGATTCTGAGCAGCACCCGGAGCCTGGGGTGAGAGTGCTGCCACCGGCCAGGAGGGGGAAATGCCGTCTTGGCTTGTGTAGGAGCTGGCGCCTGGGAGACGGGGGTTTAGACTCAGCCAAGGGATGCCCTGAGCTGTTTGACTTTACATATGCTACAAGAGGTAGAAGCACGAGAACCGAAAGCCGCGGCAGCCACCGCTTCTTCGCCTCTCAATTCCCCTACACACAGCCCTGGTCGCTCGTTCAAACCCAGGGGAGGCCGAGTTCCCACCCCAATAAGGCAGGAGCTGCCAGTGTAAAAAACGGGTGTTCTGGAAGCCAAGCGCCCATGTTCCATTTCAGTCTTTCTTGTTTGATATGAACATCAGCCGCCAAGGAAGTCACCGCGGGACTAGAAGGGAAGCGGCCGCGTTCGCACAAACCTCTCTGCGTGTTTCCCGCGTGGCCCTTCCCTCCCGGGCGCGCCGCCCTCGTGCATTTCTCCATCTCTGCGACTTGGGTGACGCTCCTCCTTCTTCCGACCTTGGCCTCCCTCGCTGTCCACAGGGGGGGACGCCACACGCACTCCGGTCTACAAAGGCACGCACACACACACACACACACACACACACACACTCACGCCAGACGGCGCTGACACCGCTGAGCTGAGCTGGTTTTTCGGGATCTAAGATGAAACCCAGTAAGGGCGCACGGCAATCCCTCTCCGCCGACCGCATCGGCGCTCACTCAGACCCACCAATGCCCACGGTGAGCTGCTGGGGTGCAAAAGGAACTACAGCTCATCATGCAGACTTTCAAGAGTCGTAGCTACAGGAAAAAAAATGCGAAGAAATGGAAAATAATGATACGGACTCAAAGGGAAACTCTTTGTGGTTGGTTGGCTTAAATAAAGAATTCTCCTCCAGGTAGTTACATAGGGTGCAAAAGTCAGTATGAAGTCCATGAATTTGGAATTTGGAACCATCAGACAGCGGCCGGGGCGAAGTGGGGAGCTTCTCACAGCCCGACCGCAAGGAGCAGGTCACAAGCAGACGAGACGTGTGATGGGCCCTGCCACCGGGAATGTCATCGGAGTGGGAGAGCAGCGCTAAAGGGTTCCCCGCAAAGAGGGGACAGTGTGTCCATTACTGGGAGCGTGTGCACGCACCCCACGGGGAAGGCTGGCTCTGTCAAGGAAACAGAAACGCAAGCTGGATGGAAAAAGTTCGGCTGTCCCTAAATCAGCCGGAAGCCTGCTGGTAAGAGGTCAGAGGGGTGCTTTCCTGAGGTGCGACCCCCATGGGGGTGGAAACCTGCGGTGTAGACAGCGCTCGCTCTCCACGGAAAGGCACAAGCAGAAATCCCGAGTCGGCCCCGGAGCCCGGCCCAGAGGGGATCGTCCGCTTCCTCCTTGGCTGCCTGACTTGAATTCATCCAAGAGCCCACATCCATCTCTCTAACGTCGGGGCAGCAAAGGGTTTAGAGACTGCTCATTTGCAAGGAAGATGTCGCTAAGCCCCTAGAAAAAGTCTTCACAAATTTAGCAATAAAATATTCTAACGATGTTAACAAAGGCAGAAAGAGGAGGGAATCATTCTTTCAGTTTCCTTTAGTGCCCATCTTGATAGTCTGTGTCCGGTCCAACAAGGGGAGTCTGAGAGCACAGGCTGGGAGAGACCTGGGACTAGACCCACACGCGGACAGGGCAGGGTGCGGTCAGAGAGGGGGCTGAGGTCGGGGGGCCACTCAGGCAGCAAGAGGCTGTCAGAGGCTAGGCGACTCCTGGAGGGTCAGCAGCCATGCTCATGGGGGGATGGGGAGGGAGCTCCAAGGGAGAGGGAAGGTGTCCTCCGTCGTCTGCCCCCACTCCTAGGACAGTGAGCGGCACGAGCAAGCGCTCAGCAAATGTTTGTTGAGTGAATCAATGAGGTCAGTCGAGGCCCAGATACAGAAGAGGGATTGGAGACCCCACGAGGATGTGCTGAAGAACAGAAAAGCCAGAAGCAGAACAGGCTGAGTGGGGTGTTCAGATCCCAAGGCGACAGTTGGGATGGAAGGAGACAGGCGGAAGCCTGGAGACGAGGTGAGGCAAGGACTGGGGGGGGGTCTGGGGTCATTCAGCCCTGGGGCTTCTGAGCCGTCATCTGGCTGCAGAAACCGAACCCCCCTGGCTGGCCTGGGTCCTGCGGGTCAGTGGGTGCACCTGCCCTTGGGGAGCGGGGTATGGGGGGACGTCACTTCTCTGGCCTGCTCTCCGTGACCCTCTTTATGCCCCATTTCTGGCTGGCCACACCCCAGAGGAGCTGCCAGACTGTTCAGTCCTGGGGCCAGCAGTGTGAGCCTGGGGCCTGCCCTCGGCCACCAGAATCCTTGCCGGGGAAGGACTCGCAAGAGTACATTTCGAGCTGTGCTGGATCGGATTGCAAGCTGGAGTCTTCCAAAACTAGGCTTTTGGAGACTCCCAAACCTGTTCTCTAGCTTCCTCAGGTAGGACTCAGATAAAGGCAACAGGGCCAGCTAACTGCAGCCTCAAAAAAATCGAAAAAGCGGTTCACATTCAGCTTCCCAGGGACAATCGGTCCTTTAGCGAGGCTACAGCCGTGGCCTTTATATAGGATTTTAAATACTGACTTAAATCCCCAAAAGGGAATATCTACAGACACTTCTCATTTCTACAGACCTAAATACAATTTAATACTAATATGGAAGGCGTCTTCACGGTTAGGCACGACACACTAATCCTGTTTAGCTTAGGAGCCCTCCCCTGCATACCCCCGAGCACTGCTCTTCAAATCTGCCGCTTTGGTTGTCAATGACTCCCCAGAGCTGAGTTTCTGTATATCTAGGGGTTGGAATGTCTGTCCGACCCAGTGGGCAGATCTGTGCTGGATCTCAGGCTCCTGGAGGTCACAGCTCATTCCTTCTCTGCTGCTTTGCACACTCCTGGATCTACACAATATACGTAAATCCCCAGTGACTGTGGTTCAGCCCAGGCCCTCCTGGGAATCACACAGAAATATCCTGGTTCCTTAGCATGAGTGCGGCTCTCAAGTCTGGCCTTCTGACACAGAGAGCTATGGAGGGCCACTGGATTCCACCCCACAATAACTTCTTTCTGAGCCTTCAACGTCCTTGGCTTTTAAGTTCTGGCGTGGAGCACACACACGCGGTACAGAGACGTTTGCCAGAGAGAAAAGGCCCACTCACTTGAACCACCAGGTAGAACCATCTCTCTCATCTCAACCACAATAAAAATCCCAAGGGTCCTCCTGGTGGCTCAAACTCTTCAAGTCTCCATATACGGTCACCTGCCCACGACGATGTCCCCTTTGTAGGTGCATGTACCCGTTTTTTTTCTATGGATACAGCATTACCGCTGAATATACGCATCAGAGCGGAGGGAGGAGACAAAATCAGTTAATGTGTGTCCGTAGGAAAACCTCGGCGCGCACCCTTGCATGAAGGGCTGTCAACCCTTCTCTGCCCCCAGAGCTGAGAAGCTGATCCAGCTCAGACGAGCTTGCCTCTCTCTGCCGCTCCTCACCCTGTTGACAGGGATTACAGAAAACAAACAGACAATGACATTCAACGAGAGCCAAATCCACGAGGCTGCCAAGAGCGCGCTTGCCTCCGATCGGACAAGGCTCTCTCGCAGCCTGACGGAGACTGTAACATGCTTGCCCCAAAGCCTAGACGGCGATACCGGTTTCAAAGTCTTCCGGCCCCACGTCGGGATGGTGGGCTTGGGTGAGAATAAACTAACACCCAAGGGAAGCAAAGCGCGACACTTTCAGGGCTCTTGGAAGAAAGCGATGAGCCGGAGAGGCCACCCGAGCCCCGTCTCTCTGTCCTTGGGGAACCGTGTGAAGCACACAGCCCTCTTACCCCAGGAGGGCAGACAACCCCTGCCCGCCAGCGAGAATGCTCAGGCTTCCACGCACGTAGTCAAACGGCTTTCGCACAACCCCTCATTCCCCGCAAACCCGCCTAGCTCCACTCAAGAAAGCTCCAGGAATGCTCGGGCAGCATCTGGGACCCCGGCTCTCTCTTTTAAGGTGATTTCTTCAGTGACAGCACCTCCTGCCTTAAGTAGCGTGGGCTCCCCTCCTGCACCTGCCGCACCGTCCTCAGGATGCGCTGTGCTGGGCTCCCTGGCCTTCCCATCAGCCTGGCTCGGGCCTGACTCTCAACATTTCTGAGCGACGAGCGGATGGAACGAGGAGGCAGGCCAGGGGCCAGAGTACAGCAGGCAGAGGTGTGGAGTCGTGCAAAGACACGAGTACCCAGGAAAGCGCGGTCCTTCTGTTGGGAAGCCAAGGCATGGCGCTGAGGGGGGGGATACGCAGCAGAGGACAGAGATAGGGCACAAGGCACCTTGGGTCAGAACCTGGGTCGCAGTCCTCTGCGTGCCCAGCACCTAGAGCACAATGCCTGGGAGGTGCTAACAGTAGGTACTCAATAGATGTTTACCAGATGGACTCGAAGGGCCTTCCATTGTTTGCACGTTTGCTTTTCAAAGACGTATGGGGTGTCAGGTGGGGTATGCGCTGGTGGGGGGCTGAGATGGAGGCCTGTGTTCAAGGCTCATTGCAATGGTGCCGACAATATCCCAGTCCAGGATGAAAGCCTTTCCCTCGTCTATCCAAAGGGCCAAGCGTGTGTGTGCTAACCCAACGGGAAGGTGCTTGACTTCATCTCACCACTTCTCCACCAATCCTGCCCCTAGTCGGAGATACCTCTAGTCGGAGATCTAGTCGGAGATCTGCCCCTGTCTGCTTGAAGCTATTCTGCGTGAAGCGTTGCACATGAACAATCACGTATTTATGAGCATCCCACCACCCTGGGGAAAGCGACGGCCTGGCAGGGACACCTGCTCCATTTGGCCCCAGAAGATTTCCAGTGAGAAACGACCCACAGTCTTGGAACAGGGCAGCTTTGGTCCCTCTGCCTAGCCCTCCCTGTCTAGGTGTGGACAGCACTGCCCGCTCCCTGCCCCACCCCGGGCCCCCCCTGCATGGGTCATCTGGGGTCCCTGGTGCACAGACCTCTCTCCCCGCGAGGTTGCACCTGGGTTTCAGGGTGAGTCCCCTTTTCATCTTGGTTCCCCCTCCCTGCTCACGTCTGGGCCTGTGCTATGCCGTCCCCTGCCAAGGCCCTCTGTCGACTCGTCCACCCCTAGAAGCCCACTGTGACGGCTGGTGTCTTTGACCAGGTGGGTCCTCCTTTCTTTGAGTAACAGAAGCCCATACTCAGTGGGGGGCACGTGACTTGCCCAAGGTCACTTCCGTACTCCTCCCTGTCCAGAGTGATGGTGCAGACAGAGGTGTGCTGGAAAATGTTTCCCAACCAGCTCTCCAGGGGAAAGACAAGAGCCCAGTGTACAGCTTTGCTGCCTCCGTGGTGTAAATCACCACCAGAAGAGACGTAATAGCAAAATGCAATACACTAATTAGGGAGCGGCGAGATTTGAGTACTTATTACCTTTGTCTCATAATATGATACACTGTAAGTTTGTGCTGCTGTGGTCATAACTGACTTGGAGTATCTTAGCAGCTGGCACCGGGGACTGTAGGCTCTACTGGTTACAGAGATGGGCTCATGACTCGGATTGGGCCAGGCCCGTAGCTGGGGCGAGGGGGGGCTCTCTCCTCCTCGGTAGCAGAAGCAATTAGAATGAGAGTTTGAAGCTCCTGGCAGCCATGCTGGGGGAAGAAAACCCATCTACCAAGAATCAGGGCGCCCAGCATAGAGGAGCTAAGGGAGCTGAGTCTGGTGGCCGGTGGATGCCGATCCCAGCACCCCACTGGCAGCTGGGCACCATGAGCTAGTAAAGTCCGGACAGCTGCTGCAGCCCTAAGCAAGTGGGAGTCTGGGCACATGTACCTTCTGCCTCTCTCCTCACCCCAGGTTCCTATTCTCTGAGGTCTGGCTGGTGTCATTCCCTTTCTAGAGCCTTCCCCGACTCGTCCAGATGAGAGTAACTGAAATCCTACAATACTCAGGTCTCTTCCGTATTACTCAAGAGTGAGTAACATGGTCTTCTGTTCCCTCCTGTGTGTTATATGAGATTAGTACTCCAGAGACAGGTTTGGGCTCATTCAGTAATTATGACTTAGAGACAGTGAAATGCAATGAGTCCAGCTGGGTCCTCCAACCCCCACAACTGCAGGTGACACGAACATACTTTCAGGATCAAGTGGGGCGTTCCATGTGCACAGTGGCTCATTCCAGGCCAGGGCGGTCCCCTAACTTATCCACACGACCGTCACAGGGAGGGCTCTTGCTCTGTGCCAGGAGGGGGACAGCCGCTGGGACGACTCCCAATCCAACGTCACTGCCCCTGGGGAGCTCACATTCCCGACAGCAATAAGGTAAGTCAAGACTGAGAGAAGTGCCAGGGAGCCCCACGGAAGGAAGTGACTCACCTTTCCAGGGTTTGAGGGAAGAGCCAGCACGGGCTTCACAAATGGTGGGTCTGAGACAGAGCTGCCTAGTGAAGACCTGAGGTCCTCAGTCACACACTAACCAGTGCTCTGCACCTGCACCTGCCCAGTGCCTTTGCTGGAAGGCATCGTCTTATTCTTCACATGTGGCATTCCCCTCTTTGGTTCCAAGAAAACAGTCCTGAGCTCCACACACATTATTTTGGTGAAAATGACATGAAAGATGACTTTCCACTTGCCCATCTCAGCCAGGAACTGCCCCACCCAGTCAAGCCCTGGCTTAAATGATCATGAGAAGACCAAGAAAAGGACCTCCCGTTGCAACGTCGGCCAGACACAGTCAACCTCGAAATGAAAGTCTCCCGTTAAAATAATTCCTGTTGAATGCACACAGCTCCTTCATCCCCACCGAGAAAGGACCACGAGGGGAAGCAGGGCGCACGAAGGCCCGTGTTTACAAAACCCGGGACGATCAGCCGTGGTGTTTGCACAGAGGACGTGTGAACTGAAATGTCACCGTAGAGGGTCTGTCAAAAGATAGCCCTTTGGGGGCACCTGGGTGGCTCAGTGGGTTAAAGCCTCTGCCTTCAGCTCAGGTCATGATCCCAGGAGGGTCCTGGGATTGAGCCCCGCATCGGGCTCTCTGCTCCTCGGGGAGCCTGCTTCCTCCTCTCTGCCTGCCTCTCTGCCTACTTGTGATTTCTCTCTGTCAAATAAATAAATAAAATCTTTAAAAAAAAAAAAAAAGATAGCCCTTTTGCAATGAGAGGTGGCGAATTCACATGATAAAAGGCAGGTTAAGTAAAAAATTAGTGCCTGGGAGTGCACACAGCTATAGTGTTTCTTGTCTTAGGCCTAAGATCACCCACAAGGAGCAGACAGTGAACATTAGCTCATTTCTTAGTTCTGGAGACAGGTTTAGGTCCGGGTTCCTGCCCTTGACCAAAGTTATGGAGATGACCTTGTCAGTTTGCCTGGGGTTGTCCTGACTATAAAGCTGGAAGTCCCACAGCCTGGGGACCCTGCCAGTTGGAGGCAAACTTGAAAGGCTGGTCACCCTCAAACCCTCAGGGCAGATAAGGACCCACACAGGGGAGGAGGAGGCAGAGGGAGGAGCCCTCCCCTCCGTGCCCATCATGTTCCTCCCGGGAGCCATTATCAGGCAAAGTGGTCACCCAAGTCGGCCTCCTTTTTAAGGACGTTCCTCCTCCTGCCCAGGGAACTGATGCCACTCCAGCCTCCCCCTCCTTTAGGGGGTAAACATGCCTTGAACGTCCAGCATCTCTCCATCTGGTCCACTTTCTCTGAAACAGGGCCCCGTACGCCCATGTTAAACTCAGAGGCCTGCCTCATTAGAAAGCCTTCGACGCTCTCTCTCAGCACCCAGGCCTAGGCAGGCGCCCTGCAGCCCCGTCTACGGGGTAAATGTTCCTGACTCAGGTTCTTGACGCTGGGAGGGACTCGAAAGGTCATCTGAACAACAACTCCATGCACACATTGCCCTGCGACACATTGCCCCCTGAAGGGAAGCTCTCCCAGGCTCCTCGGGGCTCACAGGAGGGGCTCAGCGTTTCCCACCTGCCTTGCTGGTCCCAGACAGCTCCTGTCCTCACAGGTCTTTGACCGTGTTGTGGGCACCTTTCTGCACATGCCCGACTCCTTCCTCCTAAGGCTGTGGGCCACATCCAGTCCCTCCTCTACATAGCGTCCTGCAAGAAATGACATAGCGATGGCGCCTCCCAGGCGGGTCTTCCTTGGCCCCTAGCGTGTCCCCTCCCACGTCCCTCCACCACCCCAACCACGTGGTCCTCCTCCCCCATTCCAGGTTATCAGAGCTCTTTGGAGGACACACTCCACACCGTCTGGCCCACGCCTGCTGACTAAGTGCGTCCTAACAGCAAGAATGCCTTCACCCTACATTTTTATAGCATGTGAAATTCTCTTTCTCTCTTTTACAAGTGGAAAAACAAAGAACCTGTCACCAAGGGGGTTAGGCCAGCACACAGGAATCCAGGACACACAGTTCCCAGTGCAGCTTCCTTTCGGGAACGCCAGAGCAGGTCACTCCTGCCCCCACCCCTTCCCATGGCCCGAGACACAAGTCATGCAAATAAATCTACCCGAAAACAGCTACACAGGGACTATGAAGGCAGCCTGAGAATGGGAGAGAAAACCACTCAACTCAATGCTTTCCACGGGATGGCCTCTCTACACCGCGACAGATGGGGGTTTCGTATGTATTTTATGAATTACGATAAAACACCGAGGCATTTCTAGGATTTTTTATTCCTTCAAAACAAAATGTGGAGGTGGGCGAATACTTTTAATTCCTTTCTGAAGACCTGGGAGAGACTGGCCTGAGAAGGGATGCCTCAAACTGTTTGGAAATGCTTCCTCTCCCCTCTGGACCCAAGATCAACTGAAGTAGAGGAAATGAGGGGCTTTGCCGCTCTTCTTTCCTTTGCTTTGGAACTTATGTCTATGCAGCCCGTTTCTCCCTTGCCTCAAACTCTGTGCTACTTAAATTCTATCTCCAGTATGCTGGGACCGAAACCCATAGGCTCAGGCAGTGGTCTTCAAATGCTTTGTGATTATTTAAGTAAAAAATTAAATATGCACCATTAGCACATGCAAATGTTATGTTTAATAAAATTCATAACATATTTTAAGTGTCTTTTATCTTATTCCTGTATAATGATAAAGGAAACATCAATCAAAAACATGAATTTCTCTCTATACCCTAACGGCCTGTCTTGTTTACCTCCTAGGGAAGACCCACCCCACTTTGGAGACCGCGCACCATCGTCTTATGAAGTTACGAGACACCAAAGTCAAACTTATAACCTAATTTGAAAGCTGTAACTTAAGTCACAGGTGAAATTTAATGCTTATGAAAACAAATGGGAACCTTGGCTGAGGAGTAATTTATTTATAAACCACATCAACAGCTAAGATGCCTTGCTCAAGGACGAACATCTGCTCAGACAATCCAGGACCACATGTGTATTACCCAATTTGCTGTTTCTTTACTACCCTTACTTGAAATTTGAGCTCTACGTAAAATATAAAGTAATTTCTTATACAAAGGATTATATATGTATGTGGGTGTGGGCATACTTATATATCCCTCTACTATGCGTAAAACACATATGCACACACATGTACCCAAACATACATTTAAGATAACAGAAATGATGTTACTCAAGTTAAACACGGCATCCTCTAACGCAGTGACATTACTCTTAGATACTTTAAGGAAACAGTCAACAAAACCAAAAGACAGCTGACAGAATGGGAGAAGATATTTGCAAACGACATATCAGATAAAGGGCTAGTGTCCAAAATCTATAAGGAGCTTAGCAAACTCAACATCCAAAGAACAAATAATCCAATCAAGAAATGGACAGAGGACATGAACAGACATTTCTGCAAAGAAGACATCCAGATGGCCAACAGACACATGAAAAAGTGCTCCACATCACTCGGCATCAGGGAAATATAAATCAAAACCACAATGAGATACCACCTCACACCGGTCAGAATGGCTAAAATTAACAAGTCAGGAAGCGACAGATGTTGGCGAGGATGCGGAGAAAGGGGGACCCTCCTACACTCTAGGTGGGAATGCAAGCTGGTGCAGCCACTCTGGAAAACGGCATGGAGGTTCCTCAAAAAGTTGAAAATAGAGCTGCGCTATGACCCGGCAATGGCACTACTGGGTATTTACCCTAAAGATACAAATATAGCCATCCAAAGGGGCACATGCACCCGAATGTTTATAGCAGCAATGTCCACAATAGCCAAACTATGGGAAGAACCTAGATGTCCATCAACAGATGGATGGATAAAGAAGATGTGGTGTGTGTGTGTATGTATGTATGTATATGTATGTATGTATATATATATATATATATATATATATATATATATATCTCCTATGCAGCCATCAAAAAACCCGAAATCTTGCCATTTGCAATGACGTGGATGAACTGGAGGGTATTATGCTAAGCGAGATAAGTCAATCAGAGAAAGACAATTATCACATGATTTCTCTGATATGAAGAATTTGAAAGGCAGAGCAGGGGGTCATGCGGGAAAGGGAGGGGAAAATGACACAAGATGGGACTGGGGAGAGAAACAACCCAAAAGAGACTCTTAATCTCAAGAAATAAACTGAGGGTTGCTGGGGGGGTAGGGGGTAGGGAGAGGGTAGTTGGGTGATGGACACTGGGGAAGGTATGTGCTATGGTGAGTGCTCTGAAATGTGTAAGCCTGATGGTTCACAGACCTGTACCCCTGAAACAAATAATACATTACATGTTAATAATAATAATAATAATAATAATAAAAAGTTCAGTGTTGCCTATCAAACTCCATTTCCTGAATCAGTTACGTGAGGTAAGACCATTGGGATAGTGGAGGCGCTTCCCATCTCCAGGAGCATGAACAAGATAGCGGTGCTATTTCTTGACGAATGGAGCTGATAATACGCCACTGTGGTCAGATCACAGACCCAATCCTTTTTTCCCCCTAAATAAACACAACGGTGCTGGTACAAAGAGCTAATTTGGCAACAAGCTTTGCGTGGGAAAGGTCCGCAAAGTAAAAGCCCAGTTCTAAATAAGATGGTTTCCGCAGCAGTGGCTGGCTGTGGGGGAGCGTCACACTAATTAGGAAGAGAAGACGCTGTATCTGAGCGAAGCTGGGCGGGCACCGTCCTTGATCCTTGAGACCACAAAAGCCAGGCACATGGGAGCCAGGACAGAATGCCTCCCTGAGATTGTTTCATTTGCTATGACTTCCTTACGCAAGGCAAAGAGAAGGCGGAGAAGACGGACTGCCCCCTTTAATAGCCAGAGCGATGGTTACTAAGACAGACCCAAGTATTGCATCATGTGTAAGCAATTCCCTTTCCCTGACTTCTGAGACCTTTCTCCAGGTTTGAAGGGCCGTTTAATTCTATTTTTCCCAGGCAGATGGCTTTGGTGGTTAGCCAAAGCGGTTCTGGACCTGAATAGTGTATTCAAAGTGATAAAAATAAACACCAGTTGGAAATACAAGACAGACAGGATCAAAGAAGAGAGCAGCCCCCATCTCCATTCACTGGCAGATCCGCATGTCAATCATGGCTGGACGCGCGTGGGCCCACCCCGTCCCGGCGAGCTTGTCCCTGTCCTCGTCATCTGCTGTTACCAGCCCCACCTGACTCATGGGAGGTCCCTGACTTTGAGAGGTGGGAAGAGGGATTCCTGGGATTGGTCCATGAATGAGAGCAGGGCAGTCTATCTGCATCCTCTCTGTTTCCTGCGCTACCGGTAAAGCAAGCCCGGGTGGGTGAGCAGAAGCCCGGTGAAGGCGAGGAGGGCGAGGAAAAATCCCGGGGTCCGCACATCCTCGCGCCGCAGTTTCCCTCCACCCGTAAGCTCACAGACAAGCCCAACCGGAAGAGACTTAGAAAAGGAAAGTGTACTGGTTTTCCCAGGCTGTTGCAACAAAGTATCCCAAACTGGGGTGCTTACCACCCACAACACTGCCTCCCAGTTCTGGAGGCCAGAAGCCGGAGATCGAGGTGTAGACAGGTCGGCTCCCCGCGCGGCTGCCGTGCAGAATCGGCCCCAGACTGCCCCCTCGGGTCCTCTCCCCGTGTCTTCACATCGTTTTGCTCTGTGCACGTCTGCAACTGTGACCCAATTTCCCCTTTTATAAAGACACAATCCTAGTGGATTAACGCCCACCCCACTGATCGCATCTTAAGTTTTTTATCTTCAAAGACCCTGGTTCTAAATCAAGCCACTTTGCCAGGCCCAGTGGGTGACAATTCAACCCGTAACCCCAGCATGTGGCTCTGGGGTCACGCTTCCGTCTTACTTCCTTTCTATGGACTCACTACTGTATTCGCGATGGGGTTCACTATGTTGTACGCAGGTCTGAAAAATAAGAGAGCAGGGCGTGAGAATCCTCACCCTGGTCCCCAGGACTCCGGCCAAACCCCATCTGTATTGCAAAGGGCTCCTTAATATCTTCCCCCTCTACTCCTTCCCATAAGCCATTCTCTGTTTAGTTCTTTTGGGTGTTTGGGTTTTCCTTGTTTTCGTTTCTTTATAAGGCACGCTCGTTGTATGAAATACAAGACATTCAGAAAATATAAATGCAATAAAAAAAATCATCCTTAATTATAATTCCTAAAAATGGCACTCCGATAAACTGATTTCCCGTCTATATTTGTAAGGTTGGTATTTGACTCTATACTTTGGCACCATGCTATTTTTACTTCATATTATATCCTTGGGGTGTAACATGGTTCAAAGAAATAATGACCCAGCTGGGTATCTGTCTATAGAAGATTATGTGTGAACAGATTTTTCAAAAGGAACAAATTAACAATTTCTCAAGGCACATTTTGAACAATGCCGCTCAGAGCAAGACAAAAATAAATCCTGACGTAAACTAATGTTCACAGTGCTTGGAATCCCCCAAGCACAAATACTTGGAGTTCGTCTATGGTACTGGGGGCTTCAAGTCCACTGCTCACCTGTCCTCCTGTCCTCCCAGCCCAGTGAGGCTGCTGTGGCCTTGTCCCTTTGGGCCCCGGTCTGTGGATACAGGCTGGTCTCAACATTTGGTAGGTGCCTCTCCTTTTAACACGGGATGGCCTGAATAAACCAGCTTCCTCCCTTGGTGTTGCTAAAACACGCTTTTCCCTCAGGCTAGACCTCTTTTCCTCTTCTTGCCGAGATATTGCAAAACCTCCTCCTTCTGTCACCCCTGGCCTGTGACGTTGCTTCAGTAGAACATGGACCCTTTCACAGGATGGACTGTCCCTTCCTCTGTGTTCCCTGTGTACCTCTGTTCTAGCTTTTATCTCCTGCTCCACAATGGTTTGGGTCCCACGTCTTCCCCACGAGGCTGGATCCCTCTGAGGGCAACCATTGGGTCCCCTTCATTCCTCCTGGGGATGCGTCGGACCCCCAGAATGAACGCCAATGCATGTGTGTGGAAGAACACTTGGCTGAGCGTGACAGGTGCCTGAGTGGGTCACCTGGGACCAAGAAAGTGATTCACATGCCCAGGGGTAATCCTAGCAGATGTTTGCTGGACATTAGCCGTGGGTGTTAAAAACTCTTGTCACGTACTCTCTTTGCTGTAGAATACGGTAGAAAAAAATGCATTTGGGGACCTCAGCTCTCCTAATTACTAGCTGTACTTATGACCTTAGACCAGTCACCTGACCTCTCTGAGGTTCAGTTAATTGAGCCACAAAATGGGGGATTGCCTGCTCAGGGTGATTATGGGCTTAAACCATGTAATGGATACGGAAGATTTAGCGTGATGCCTAATACATTATCAACCCCAGAGACTGCAGTGACTGCAATGATTAGGAATGAAAATAACTTCCTCTTGTGATTGCATTTCTCTTTTCCTTCCTCCGTAGCACCAGGGAACGTCACTTACTATAGCCCCCAGGGGGACATTTGGCCTCAGCTCGGGAGCCGGGCTCCTCAACCCCCCGGCCACACCAGGTAGCACTGCACTTAGGGGTCCCAGATTGAACCACAGCCCCTCTACCTCCTGTGTTATCCTGGGCCAGGAACCTCTCTGCCCTGCACATGGTAGGGGCTCAATACTTGTTGGAAAAATCGCCAGGGGAGGGGAAAAGCTACTTAGCGGAGGATCTCTCTTGCTTGATCCTTCTCCTCTCGTGGATCCAGTCTTGGACTCTGTTGTCATCACCTGGGTTGACAAGGAGGTATCGTCCTTACAAACAGAAATTAGGAGGACAAGATGCTCTTTGCCCATTCCGGAAAGCACTCGGTAAACATCACTGCGGACGTTTTGAAATCTGCGGGTCAGGCCGTCAGAGGGCGACTGCGGGCCAAGCCAGTGGTGTTTTCGCCCGTGAGAGCTGGGGGTGGGGAGACCAACACATTTCGGGTGACAGTGAGGAGGGGAAGGGCTCTCCTGAGAGAAATTCGGCCTCCCTCCCCACCCCCCGCCCCGCCCCGGCTCTGTTCAGGGATCTGGGCTTTGCCTTCGGGTCAGATTGCTAACCTCCAGGCAGCGCTGCGGCACTCATCACCAGTCTTCAAAAGCCCTTCCCTCTGACTGTTCATCAAAGCCACCATCGGATCACACAGCGGCAGGGAAGCGCAGAGCGCCAACTGCACGCTTTTCCGCTTACGTGGCCCTGTACCGCCAGTTATCTATGCGCTCCGGGAGGCGCCCACCCCCTGCCACCTTCTAAGGCCTCGCCAGAAGACCTTTGACGTCGGCGTCCAGATTTCGGGTCGTGGCTCCCAGCAGAGCTATCGGCAGCTCCTACCTGGACCCACCTGTCAGCAGGAGCCCAGACTGCATGAGTGGGAGCAGGACAAGGGGCTCTGGGATTATCTAACCAAGACGCTTGCTGATGTCCCGGAGAAGGAACTATTGCAGCAAGTGAAGGAGTTAAACCTCTCCAGGACGGAAGAGACTGAAAAGTCAGTTTGGATTAAATGAGAAAGGCAGCCTTGCCATTAATCAGGCTGGGAAGAGAGACAGGGATCCAGCCAGCTGCCGAGGTAACAGGACACAGCGTTTCTCCCAAGGTCATGTTGGAAAAGGTCACAGCGACCCTTTTTCTGATGGATCACTCGCCTACCAATGACACTTGCTGGCTGGGTCAAGAATGTGCTTTGACTCAGGAGGACGGAGCTGCCTCCCTCCCTATCTCCAGGGTCTTCAACTCCATCCACGTCCCGGGAATCCCGTGGCTTGGGACGGACCGTTCCTTGGGCATCTTGCACCTTCCAACCTGCCTGCACGCACGTCCCTTGGCTGAGGCTGTTCTGAGAAGTTACTGAGCTCATATCCTTCCAGAGAGGATCATAGACCGACTTCTGCCAAGCGCACCATACGGCTGAGCCCCGCTTCTCGGGTCACAGCTCCGAAGTGGCTCAGATATCCCGGAGTCCACTGCTAATGCCTATTATTATTACAGCAGGAAAACCAATGTCTGGTTCAAGGTAGGACACACGGGTGGTGGTGCAGGCGGTGATGACGAGCTCACTTCTCTCTTCCTGCTCGATTACTGGCAACTACTAGTAAAGTGGCCGATAACCAAGTCAGGGGGAGCACCAGGGGTGCTGAAGACGGAGGAAACATTTTCCCAAGTGCAAAAACAAAACATCTAGACCCATTATCAGAAAAATCTTGGAATCCTGGGCCATTGCACCCCATCCCGTTTATTCAAATGTAGTTCATGTTTTGAAGTTACCTATCCAAGGAGTTACCTGCCCTAATGGGAAGAAAGAAGAGGCAGGCTGTAAGCAGGAAGGCAGACGTTTTCTTTTGCATCCTGGCACTCCACATGCCCACTGCCCCCTCGCCACCACGCAGCCTTGCCCCTGGAGCTGTGCGTCGGACAGACACTGAAAACGATGAGTATAGCAGCCCGGAGGAATCCAACAGGGCAGCTCAGCCACACAGCGAGTCAGCAGCAACAGGCAACTTGGCAGCAAAGCACCGGGGTTGGGGCGGGGACGGTGGGGGGGGAGGGGGTAGGCAGTTTCTCCACTTTGTGTTACCAGCAGCCCTTTCCTGGCTGGATCCCTAAGGTCATCGGCAGTCCTCCCTGACCTCCACCCCAGCTCCTTTTAAAATCTCTGCCATTAATAGGTTCTTTTCATCTTTCTGGTTTGTTTTTTAACCTGCAGTGTCAGAGGGGAAGAAAAACAAGCCAGCCGGTCTTGGCCATCTTTTACTAAAAGGCACATCCTGTGCAAAGGAAAGGTAATTCAATTCTGCTCCTTGCTGGGCTTCCCAACGTCCCTTTCTTCCGGCTCCTCCCCTTGCCAGGCTGGCTCTGCCCTGCCCGTCCTCACTCAGCTGTCCTGCTGTCCTTGCCTCTCCTGCCTCCAAATCTATGCGGAAGTAAAGTAAAGCAACCACCCCAAACCCAGCCATCCAGATTAAATACGCTTTCCAAGTGGGATGCCTGATGTTAGTCCCGGTGTCCAGAACGAAATGCTCTGTGCTGTGTGTCTTGCTGGTAAATGAGCCGTCTTGGCTGCATTTTGTCTCTGTGTGTCACTCACATCAGTGTGGCCTTTCCCAGGCCGGCTTCACCACACCAGGGCTGCTGACTGCTTCGGATTTACCTGGTATAACAGCAAGCTCTTAACAAACATTTGAAGAGAACGGGATGATGATAGAGCCCTATTGGTAAAATGTGAATGGGAAGGGCGGTCCGAGTCTCCAGGAAACAACTTATTCTGCCTTTTTTCTTAAAATATCAGTGGCAAATGATGGCTGCTGCTGATTTTCTAAGCTTTAGAGTGATTCATACACCAGAAGACACAATTAAACCCCACGAACAGTTTTCATCTCAAGTGAGAGAGGAGGAGGAGGGAGAAGCCATGGAAGGAGCCTGGCCATCTCTTTGTCCAGGCTGCCGAGGAGCCCGCGACCCATAGCCTGTGACCATCACCGGTCAGCAGTCTGTCTGTTACATGTCCTCTGTCGTCGTCCTCGCGAAGCACTCAGGTATAAGGAAATCTACCAACCACAGACGGCACGTGAAAGGGGAAAGAGGAGAGTAGCTTTGCTGTGTAGCACATTTAGGGCAACAGGGAAAGAGACTCTGGGAATAGGATGAGCCCTGAATTTGTATGGGACTCACTACAATGAGGTGCCCACAAGCCGAGCCCAGGTGGCATCACCCTGCCCTTCTACCACCCGCTGTCTTCCCAGGAGCCGGGACCGCTCCTTCCCTTCTCTGTTCCCAAGGCTATAAAATGGCTCCGTGTCTGCTCAGACGGCCCGTGGAAGCTCTGCTCTGGGGCTGTGGGCACAGACCACTGCGGGTGTACCCGAGGGAGCTGCCAGGCCTTCCCATGAGGCTGCCCATCCTCCCGGGCCCCCTGTGTGGGGACGTGCTGGCAGTCTTGGATGCTTCGTTCCCAAGTTTCATTTGGAATTATTTTAAAATAACTTTATCAGTTTGTGCTGGATAAAAATCCATTTTGCTTTCTGATTCTGTTGCCCATCTGAATTTCCACCAGAGGCAAGTAGGCTAAAGCAGCCTCAGAAGAACTGGACATGATCCTGCCCGTAACCTTGGTGTGGCCTCACTATCCACTACAAGCAAAATTCTTGGGAACTCGCATCCCGAATTCTACCTCTCCCTCTTACTCCTTGACTCCAAATGAGAAACCCAATTCTGAGCCACCTGGTTGAAACTCGGTTGGGGTTAGGACAGAGCTAACAGACTTGATTTCAAATTGCAAACTGACAGATTTTGGAATCTCATAGGTGTGTACAAATCACATAATTATGGGTTTCGGTGAAAAGTACAATCAGCTTTGCTTTGTTAAATTTTGTTTAAGTAGATACCTATTTGCTAGAGTATAAAAAGCCACTCGAAATTGAAAGGTATGGGACACCTGGGTGGCTCAGTTGGTTAAGCATCTGCCTTTAGCTCAGGTCATGATCCCAGGGTCCTGTGATCGAGTCCCACATGGGGCTCCTTGCTCAGCAGGGAGCCTGCTTCTCCCTCTGCCCCTGCCCCCCACCCCTGCTTGTGCTCTCTCTGTCTCTCTCTCTCTGGCAAATAAATAAATGAAATCTTAAAAAAAAATAGGAAGGTAAATGTCAGACAATCACCACCTTCCCTTGACTATGCAAACTCTTCTCTCTTCACACAGCTACAATTTAGGCTCAGGCCACCTCCTACGGCCTCTGTCCTGCTCTGACAATTGTCCCTTTTCCAGATGCCTAAGTATCGCAGACCCATGTGAGAGTACGATGTATGACAAAGAAACTTGCATTATGTACTCTTGCCTTGAATGGCCGTGCACCTGATATGCATAGACACGTGGAAGAAAGATTCCTTTTTCAGTTATAACTTGCCTCTATGATCTTAGGAATATTTTCAAGACATATTTGTGTAAAACACACTAACATAAGGGGTCAGCACTGACACCACATCAAGTTCTGAGTTGGTGAGAGAAATCATGAGTAAGGATGTTTCTATCATTTTTTTTTTTCTCACAAGTTAGTATCTCGAAGTTTAAAAAATAACTGATTGGATCAGTAGTAATCCATTCGGATAATCGTATGCAGCTTGTATTGTTGTGATTCAAATTCAAATTTGATTGTTTCATTTAAAGGGCTTCAGAAAGATACCAATAATTTTGGACTCTTGGCATAATGTCACAGAGCTGAGATTTTTAAATTGCTTGATTTGAAAGATCTCGTATTTTTTAATACATTCATACCTACATCTATAATTGGTAATGACGTACTGCATTCTCTACTGTTGAGACTAGGTGAAAGTTGAGGTCAATCCACAACAAAATTCATCTCTAGGCATTCCCAATATTCTGATTTATCCCTTTTCATTTCAGTTTTAAAATTCAGGCCAGGGGAATGAGTCATGTTTAAAATAGTCTAGCGTAATCACACACACACACACACACACACACACACACATCCATGTATATAAAAATGGAAACATCTAAATCAGGCTGGTGGACTGTGTCACTGTTGGTTTTCTTGTTGGGACGTCATCCTGGTGAGATGCAAGGGGTTCCCTCCCCCTGGGGACAGCTGGCCGAACGCTATACCGCAGCTCCCTGTGTTGTTTCTTACAATCCCACACCCATCTACAGTTCTCTCAAAATAAAGAGGTAAAGAAAAGATGCAAGAAAGAGAACACTATGTTCCATTGTCATTTCGTTTTAAAGAATATGAGTATGTATCATGGGTCTAGACAGACACTCAGAGACCCGCCTGCATTCGTGTCCACGTAAGAGCCACACATACGTAGCCATCCCCTTACACACACGCATGCTATTTCCGAGAGAGTAACTAAGAAATCGTTCACGCTCATTGCTTCTGAGGGGGAGGACTACAAACCCAGAGGCAGAAGGCCCGTGTACTTTCCACGGGAGAACACCCCTCCGTGCCCAAACAGAGTGGTGGGCTACTGACATGACGCGCTGAGAAAATAATCTGGCTCAGAGTGAGGACGAGACAGTCATCTCCCGAAGCAAACGAGAAAAGAACGAGAAGCAGCTGAGGACGCAGGGCAAGGCCGGGGGGGGGCCCTTGAAGCCCCACGTCTGACCCCGCACCAGGGAGGGCGCAAACAGAGAACACGCAAAAGCTCTTACGGCTGGAGACGCAGTAGGACAGTCTGCAGTTGATCTTCCTGAAGAGCTGCTTGTTGACCGGCCAGAGGAGGAGAGTGAAGAGCTGGATGGTGTTTATTATGAGCCCCGAGGCGATGAACACGTAACAGAAGACGAGATGGCACAGGAACTGAGACTTCAGCAACCCGATGAGGTCCATGGCGCGCGGTTGCTTTTATCCCGACAAATAAATACTCGCAGGAGAATCTTTCCAGAGGGGAAAAAGGCCCAGCACTCGGGAAATTGTCTAGAATACAAACCAACGATACATGTTACGAAAAACCGTCTGTGCTTTTAGAGTCAGGGAAAAAAAAAAACAAAACCGACTCTTAAAAAGATGCTCTGAAAAAAAAAAAAAAAAAAAAAGATGCTCTGAAGATTCAACATCTTGTATGCGAGCTGGTTTATTTGTATTCAGGATTTACATAGAGCTCACTCACGTCGGGCCCAGTGTCAACTCTTAAAAATGAATAGTTCCTTTAATCGCCCTGATGCCCCGCGAGGTAGTTGCTGCTGTTAGAGGGGGGGACTGAGATCCTAGAGGTCAAGCCACTTGGCCGGGGTTCCTCAGCTTCCCCGGAGTCCTCCTGCTCAGCCACTGGGCCAGCCCCTGTCCCTGGGGCTCCCGGCAGCGCCTGTGTTTCTGGGCCTTCCCTCCTGCTGCCATCTCTGCTTGAACACCCTCTCCCCACCCGCTTCCGCTTCTCAGCCTCTAGATCCCGCGCCCACCACGTCTCTTCTCCTGGCAAGCCTGGCCTGCGTGAGATCGGGCTGGTCCCTGGCGTGGGCTCTCCCTCCCAAAGTCCCTGTGCTAGCATGCCATGGGGTGTCCTCTCCTGGCACTTGTCCAGTTGTTTGCCTTCCCGCACTGCACTGTCACTTCACCCGGGGACACAATTACCTTGAAAATCATCATTTTCTCCCCAACCATTGGAACAGTCATAGGCATATAGTTGGAGCTTAATTTGAAAAAATATATAAATATAAATATATATATATGTATATGCAGGTGGAACACTTTAATGAAGGTGGGCAAGGAAGGGACTCTGAGATATGCGCAAACACAAATAACCAACGATGCAGGCAAGAGAACCGCCCCCACTGCACCCCTGACACACACATGCACACACACACACATACACTCACACACACAGGCGTGTGAACACACACACGTGCACATATTCTAAAATCAGAAAGAAACTCAAAACACGCAAAGCAACCAGACTCACAGTCTCCAACCCCAAAATGGCATAATGATATGACTTCACGGTGTGGCGAATCAAGCCTGGGGGCAAGCGTAAAGGCAGGACGTGCGAATACTCTGATGGGAAAATAAATAAAGCTGAGGCGGTCAGGCATCGCAGCCTTGTGCCCCTGCAAGCAGAATCTCACCGCAAACTTGCCCGGAAATGAGCTCAAGGTTTAGGATGAACCCCCTGCGGTCACAGCTGGGAGACCCTGGACTTCCCTGCGGTCTTTATTAATAACACAAAAGAATCTGTGTAACGGTTTCACATCTACTTCACCATTTTAAGCCTCCCATGAATCCCATGAATAATGAATATTATTATTATCCCATTTTTCAGAATAAGAAACTGAGATGACTCAGGGGTTGGGTGATTTGCCTACAGTTGTTACAGACCATAACTAACCGTAGCTCTCAGTTTTACTCCTAAGTTCTTTCTTGTGCACCTGTTTGGGCTGCTTTGCTCCTGGGGTGTGAACCGGGGGGTGGGGGGTGTCCTCTTGGGCTGTACAGAGCAGCCCGGAGATGACCCCAAACACAAAAATTAGCGCAGCCTTCCCTGAAGTTCAGAATCACAAGCGAGGCTCCAAGTGCGGAATGGGGCTTGTGTCTGGCCACCCAGACCGGTTTTGAAGATAGTCTTGGGCAGGAGAACAGACATAAGGTACATTCTTCCAGAACATTTACACTTGCTTAGACAATCTGGAAGGTACACAGTCCTCATGCATAGTTTCCATACATTTCTGATGGGGGGAAATGAAAATTAACCTTAGGCCTGCCTTCTTTGGAGTCAGCGGACACACCCCACCCTCCTAGAAGGCCTGCTCTCGGGCACAAAGCCAGGCTCCTGCAGAGACCGATGCACCACATCCCTGACCCCTCTCAGGCAGCATGTCCCACAGACATCTCCAGGTTGTCCAGCTCTTTAAGACACACCCGGTTCTAACACACCCTGCCTCTCGCTAACGAGTGGGCATTAAGCCGGCAGCCCACTCTCCACGCGCTTGACTCCGAGGAGCCACAGAAGGAGGAGTGATGTACATCGGCTTACAGTTTGGCAGCAGCGATAGGATGATGTTGAATATTCATGTGCTTTATTCACTGTCCCTACATTAGCTACTAAAAGCTTCCACACAATCTGGCCAGAAGAAGGATGGGTCTTCACTAGGATTCTGGGATCTAGGATTTGTGGAATATTCGGCAAATCCTCTGCTATGCTGACTTAACACTAAGAAAAGGAAGTCAATGGGCAGTGGAAATGCAGGGGGTAAAATGCAGTCTTCCTCGGTTTCCAGGCAGGAGTAGGGTGTTAAAAAGGAAACGTATTTTTGCCTTATAAAATTTTTGCCTTATAAAAGACAAGGGACCACCATGCCACTGAGTAAAACCCTTACTCGTATCACATGGAGTGGGGCTCTAACGCCATACCGGTGATGGTTCAGGGGAATCACAGGCAGGTGGGTTTCGGGTGGTTTGGTTCTGCCCACACTTCCTCAAACTCCCTTCCTAGATTGGCGTGGTGGCGGCTGAGTGTGGGTTCAGCTGTCTGGGTTTGAAGTTCTGCCATACCTCTTACTGGTCATGTATCTTCAGGTAAAATCACCCCTCTGAGTCTCTCTTTCTCTGTCGATAAAGAGGGACCAAGATTCCAGGGAGGTGGGACCCTGGGGGGCTCAGTCAGGTAAGCATCTGCCTTCAGCTCAGGTCATGATGCCAGGGTCCTGGGATGGAGTCCTGCATGGGGCCCCTAGCTCAGCGGGGAGCCTGCTTCTCCCTCTGCCCCTCCCCCTGCTTATCCACACTCCCTCTCTCTCTGACAAATAAATGAAATCTTAAAAAAAAAAAAGGATTCCAAGGAAACTATTGCTTTTCTTTTTTTTTTTTTTTAACTTAAACTAATTCTCAATTGTATAGGCGAGAGCAAAATACAGGACTAGCCAAGGAATTGCCTAAGAAAGGAAAGGTTAGCAGTGCCATGAGGTTATTAAACAATTTTACTGACTTTGTCCTAGGACTGATTAGCAAAAGAGACATGAGGCTAAATTATTTAAGGAGGCGTCTACTGGGTGAATATGTATCATGCGTCTTAAGTTTATTCCAGATGGAAGTCTGGGGGACCACCCTACCTGTATTGAATAAAAGAGCTTTTTCTGGAATGTGGTAATCAGCCAATTTAGTGCCATATGGGGAGAAGATGGCATAAAGATTTTTCCAGTGGCGAACGAAAGTAGAGTGAAAATATTTTAAAATATTTTGCCTCTTTCCCTCTCAGATTGGTGACTACCTAGAATGTTAGGGGGAGAACCTTTCCAGCAAATTCACTTCTGTCGTTTATGTGAAGTAAGGAAATGACAAAGAATTTTATTTTTTAGACAATGAGAGCAGTAATCGATGGAGTTTACAAACCAACAAATAACCATGAAGCAGTTGCCCTGTCCTGTTTCTGTGAACAGAGATATTTCTCATCATCAAGGGCAGCCGTGAGGAAGCCATGTGCCCGTTATCTGTCGTGGGTTCTTACACAATGAAGAGTCTGACTCGGCTCTCCCCGGTACTCACCCGCCAGCCCTGAGCGCCGGCTCCAGGCACGTCAGGTGCAGAATTCAAGCCCAACCCTACCGGGCATTCCCTTCCCACCTGTGCACAAGTGAAATCCAGCTGCAAGTGACCAACACAGGTCAGGTGTGAGGAGGGGACAGAGGGAAGAAGCGATGTGATTGGGGCTTGAAGCACAAGCTGGTTGTGGGTGAGAACAGAAAGGGGGGGGCGGTACTTGCCAGATATTAAAGCTATGGCCAATCACAGTCCGGTGAGTGCGGGGGACATCGAGGAGGAACTGCTGACACACGAAGACATTTTAAAGGAAAGCATAGAGAACAGGGGAAAGAAATGCCAGGAAACCAATCTGTATACATTATTTGAATTTTTCCGAAGGTCAAGTCTGACCCATGAGCTTAATACACATCATCTGAAAATTACCGAACCAGCGTTTTAAATATAGATTAAAAGCTCCCGTTACCGGGGTTCGTAATAGGTTCAAGGAGAATAGGTCACTCCAAATTACCTTTACTTCCCAGCCACTGAGGGTTTAGCAGATTTGGAATTTAACTCATCATTTGACAAAGTCTCTGGCAGTCCTTGAGGGCACGTGGTTACCCATGAGTCAATGTTAAATTGGTTCCCAGCTGCTTGAAACATCTGTCATTAATGTTGGAGGAGGCTCCTTATTCAGTAGAAGGAGTCTCCCTGTGTACCACCAGGACCTAAAACCTAAAAAGGTCGTTCATACAAGGATGGGAGAGACCTAGGGGTTACGCATAGGGGATGCTGAATGACCATGAATCACTGCACAGCAGACACGTTAAACCAGCGAGTACAGGCCTTTGAAGAAAGTAAGAATATACTGAGTGAAAATGGCTAACAAAGAAGCATGATTCAGGTTTGTAAAATAATAATGTGTATTTTATATCATTCACATCTCCATCTATTTCTATAGTCATAGCCATCTATTAATAGTGGCTCGTTTCTGGCAGAAGAATGATGGTGGTTTCTTTTTTCTCCTCTGCTCTATTATTCTTTTCGCTAATGAGAAGGAGATCTTCCCCTTCCCGGGGCCAGAGAGGTGGATGGACCCCCTTCCCAGCCTGCCTTGCGGTTAGATGTGGTCAGATGATGGACACAGGTGGTGCACGAGGGGAGAAACCACAGGTGGCTGGTGGAGAACAAGTACATCGCTCGCAGACTCGAGGAGAAAGGACAGGAGTGTTGGCAGCCCCTGGCAGGGGAGCACAGAGGTGATAATCCAGCCCAAGAGCCACAGACAAGAGAAATTCTGCAACATGGAGGCCACCGGGGGCCACCTTGCATGCAGGCACAGGTGCTTGGGAAAGGCCATACAGCACAACCGTTAGAGACCAGGAAAGGCTAAGGGGACCTTTCGAGTCAGGCAGCTCCGGCTGGAAATCCAGGCTCAGCCCCTTGACGGCTCTAGAAATCACTCCCTCGTCGGTGAAATCAACGCAAGGTTGCTGTGATGATCAAAGCTAATCAAGAAATGTAAATACTGAGCAAACAAACCCAAACCTATTTTTTACATTCCAAACGAACGTCAAACCCTTAGCAGAGTGCCTGGAACATAGGGAGCGCCCAAATAACGGGAGAATTTTTCCATGGTTGCAAGAAAATAAGGAGGCCAGGGGGAGCAGCTAAGATGTATCACTCTGGCATTTCTGGGAAAGCAGTGAGAGATAAATCGACTTAGTTTTTCTCTCACTACATTTCCAGAGCCTGACATTTTCTTTAATTTACCTTCAAGTGTGTTAAAACATTTCCTCCCCCAGCTGTTTTAATTCTAACCTCTCCTTTTCCTCGAGTGACTCAGACACGGGAAACGATGCGTTCACAAAAGCTCCCGTAGTCTTTACCTTCTTAACTCTGGAACAATCTTTGCCGGCGTGGGGATGAAGAAGCGGACCTCAGAACAAGAGAAAGTGCAAGCCACAGAGTGCTCGCGGCTGTCTCTAGCCGGGAAGTGAGCGGACGCACAGCCGCAGCCCTGCTCACAGCAGCCTAGCTCCGCTCCCAGGGACTCCCGAAGCGAGTTCTGTGTGGTCAAGCAGATGGTGCCATATGCCGCTGACCTCCTCCAGTGGAAACATAAGCAAATAAAGAAAGCTCGGAATGTCCCCAGGAGAGAATTCAAACTGCATCGTCCTCCAAATAGACACAGAGAGCTTCCGCGTAAAGCGCTCACTTAGGCGACAAACAGGAGACCCTTGGTTAAGACGGACAGAGTCGGCCTTCGTCGATATTCCGAAACTATGAAATAAACACGACCTTCATTCACACTCGGGAAGAGAGAAAGGGGATTAGCTCCTGCGCTCGCGTGTGTCTGAAGGGCTGGCCTGTTTGCTGCGTGTACATTACCGCACGGAACCAGGTCGGGGTTTTAGAAGAAGCCGGACTTTCTTCTAAAGAAATCAGTCCAAGTGAATTGCTACAATAATACCCATGACCAACTTAGCATCATCACCGAAATCAAAACAACGCCTTATTTAGGCTCTTTTAACTCCAAACACCGGAACAGGTCACAAAACAGAAAAGAGAGGAAAGATTTTGTAAATACTAAGCCAACAAACCAAAACCTATTTTTTACATTCCAAAGGAAAATACTAAGACTCCACGCTGAAACAGCGGAGGTCACGTGGGGCTCCTAGCCTCAGTGTGAGAACCACCACGCGGGCTTTTTAGAGCAACCTTACACATCTTCACACCGCTTTATCTAGTAACGCGGCTTCTGAGAAAATGCTCTTAAGGACAAAATTAACTTTTAGAAAAATTCTCTCTGCCTGAAGATCTTCAGCAAGCATGATTTATAAGCACCTAAAATTAGAAACTGCTTACATTTCCAACATGAGGAAACAATAAAGTGAATTATGGGAAATGCACACGGTTGAATAAGTATCACTATAATAGGTTTGTAGTAAAATGAGTGTATTTTCAATATGCTATTATGAGTTAAAGGACCCAAAATTTATATATATATATATATATATATATATATATATATATATATTTCACAACTTTAAAATCAAGTATAGAACAAGTGGAAGCAAAGAAAACCTTAGGAAAACACTAACAGCAGTGGTTTTATGTATACGCCCCCCCCCCCCACATCCAACACACACACCCCCACACACACTCAGACAAGTCAGCCAACCTGGAGTCTGGGCTTGGCCTGACTCTTTCAACATCTTCCTCCTTAGGAAGAAATTGAGTATGTGAGCTCTGAGATCCTTTACAGATCGAACTGTCTCTGGTTCTCATACAGAAAACCGATACCCTCACCCACCCGAGTTTCCTGTTATTTCAATGAGGTCTCCTCATTCAGGGGATCCGGCTCCTTCCCTCTTCCTGAGCTCCTGCACAGAGGGGGCTCTCAAAGGGGCTCGGCTGACCAGATGAAAAGAAGAGGAAAACTACAGGGATTGGCAGAGAGCAGCGTGGACTAAGCAAACATGGGGTGAGCTGGTGAGTTCGTCTCTGCACCAGCATTTTCGGTCGGCAAGGCAGAGAATGCCCGGGGCCACCGGCGGCCCCGGAGAGGGGCATGGATGCAGTCCCCGGGAAAATGAGCGAGGTGTGTTCTGCTCTTGGAACCGTCAGATTCCACCTTCTCCGTGAGGCTGAATGAATTTCGCAGAGCTCTCCAAGAGGGCAGCGACTAACTTGTGGAAGTCTGAGGCAGACACTGAGCACTTGGTCCTGACAAACAAGGATAAATTTAGTTTCTGGATTCCTGAGACTTAGACTGGCTCAAGGCCCAAAACACGACAGGAGAGAAAGTGTTCTAGACCAAATGTAACTGTCTCTGGGACCATCTCTAACTAAAATAGCGCTCAGCTAAAGAAATCATCCTCATCACATGGTTTGGCGGAAGCCTATTACAATTAGCTTCCGTTAAAATTTGATGGCCCAGTCCTCTGTCCAACATCCCTGTCCCGTTCAGGATGTCCGTTAAACCAAACCAAGCTCCAAAGAAGTCGTCAATCACGCTCAACGCTTTCCTTACATCCTCTGAGTGATAACCCAAAGCCTCTGTCCCCGAAGTCTAATTTTAGGATGATAAAAACTTAAGTCTATAGGAAATCGAGGCATCTAAGTTTATATTTCATAGTTGGTTCTGAGTAGCTTATATGAGAAAAAGACATTTTGAAGAGCTTTTCTGTCTAATCCAAGAAGACCAAGACTCAGGGGCAAACACCGATGGAGAACGTAGGCAACTTTTTCTGTCTGGAGAACAGAGATGGGAGGAAATTAAATTAGATACTCTCTAAGGCCTTTTGGAGCTGTAACAAGTACGAGATGAAAACGCCCAGAGGCAAACAGGAGATTTTCTGAGTAGTAACCGCTGCAACGGGACCCGCACACCAATGTTCTACACACATGACGTCATTCCCTGGGACACAAGCCTACAGGGGAGGCGCTGTTCCCCCATTTTACAGATGAGGAACCGGTGTTAGTTAGACTAGGGAGTGTGTAAAGGTCAAAGAGTAAGTAAATGTCTGAGACCCAGGCTCGGGCTCCGACCGCTACCATGCTGCTTTGGACCCAGGAAGCCCGAGGTAGCGAGGCTTCCCATGAACTTGGGCCTTCAGAACACCACGCCATATTCAAATTCACGGTCCCATTTTGGGTGTTGGGGTGACCCTGAGGTGTGAGCGACCTCCCTGCTGGTCGGTCCCCCCACAGCTTCAGTCACACCTTCTTTCCGGAGCCGTGTCTGCCCTTTCGAAACCTCAGTCCAGCTCTCCTGTGGTCACAGGGCCGCGGGGGGCTCTGACCTCAAGGATACATGCCGTCTCAGGGAGCCACCCGGCTGGCCGCACTCCTGACAGCCCAGAGGGTGCGAACTGTTTTGCTGGGGACTCAGTGGAAAATGCGTTGTTACATGATGGTCAGTTTCTGGAAGTTTCCCGAACGTCCAGTACCATGAAACCAAAAACGGAGGTGAAATGAGGGCAAGTGATCTTCCAAACGGGGAAGCATTGACATTCCTGCTTTAAATAAGAATATTCCAATTAATAAGCAAAGCTTTTCAAATAGAGAAGGGAAGCAGGACGGATGTTTGCATGGAAATTGGTGTCTCTCTTCCGCGGTTGCCGCTGCGGGGTGGCGGCTGCCGGTCAGTGACACACCCGTGACGGGGGACACGTGTGGAGATGTGTGGAAGCTGAGGATATCCCGGGCACGTAGCCCCTCAGGCCTCTCCGAGCGGGGAAACGGCCCGAGACCAGCTTCTGGGCCTACAGAAGCAGGCGTGAGGCAGATGCAGCACCAGCTGGCACCAAAACACAAAAAGGAGAGCTTTATTCGGTATATAAACCACCTCCTACTCCAGTCCTCCCGTCACCAAGGCAACGTGGTCAGGCCTGCGGTCTCACGGTGCCCACTTCTCTCCTTCCCACGCGGGCCGTGACAAGCGGCGTGGCCAAGCCAGCCACGGAGCCGCTCTGTGGGCAGACGCTGGGTTTAAATCCCCACTTACTGACTGCGTGACCTTGGGCTTCTCATCTCGGCCTCAGTTTGTGTGTCTGTGTGATGGAGGTAATAATCCCGTCCTTACAGGAGTGGTGAGATGGTTACATGCAGAACGCACAGAAAGAGAGCACCCAGCTCCGCCGGCAGGAAGGAGCTCCTTAGTTCAAGCCGGCCGGTGCTCCCAGGTTGCCTGGCGTGTCTCCTTCCCCTTCAGCTGCTTTGTCCATGACCCCAAACTATCTACCATCTCGTCTTACTAATCTTTCCACTGTGGTTCTCGAAGTTTCTTCTGCTGGTTTTAAGCAATCTCTACACCCAACATGGGGCTTGAACTTACACACCCCGAGATCAAGAGCTGCCCGCTCTACCACTGAGCCAGCCAGTCCCCCCACTTCTGTTTGTTTTAATAGGAGTCCTTGTCAGGACCTTTTCTGTCATCCACACAATCCGGGATGACCCTGAGGTGAAGTGAGTCGTAAGACCCCCCCAAAGTCGACTCACGAGTTTTAACTGATTTTGTCCCCTCCTGTCCTCAAGTAAGATTGTTCAAAATCATTGATTCTGAGGCCCTCTTTAGTTCATTAGCTCTCTCAACTGTATGGGAGAAAGAAGTTGAACTCATGATACGGATTTTTGCCTTTACGTCGCTGAAGAGAAATAAAAAGCGGTGTTAACAAGATCAAGACCACGATCGTCCCGGTGCCCTCTGAACATACCAGTACTTCCCCGGCGATATGGAATAAGTTAAGAATAAGCAGATAAAAGGTATGTCTGTATCCACCAGGAAGCAGTTTGCAGGGGGCTGACTTCTGAGCAGGATGAGGTTGGGGCCAACTTACGGTGCAACTTAGGTCACCAGCGAATCATGGTGCCTAAATTTTTTTCATAAAATCTGATCTTTAGTATTTCAAAATCAATCAAAAACAAATAACAAAAAGTCTTTAAAAGAAGACTTACAGCCAAATTTAAAACTTCGTTGGAAATTTCCTTACACGTATTTTATAATTTAATGTTTTCATTCTCGATACCCATTGGGGGAGGGGGTACAACCCTCATCTCTTCAGTATTTAGGAGCTCTCACCTTTAAGCAGGCTCCAGTTTGGCCAAACAACCCCACATGGTCTGGAAGTGGCCAGGCCACAAGACCGTGGGGATAGGGGTATTGACCCTCCAGAGATAGCCGAGCCCATTGTCTGGCATTGATTTTCCAGTAAAGTTGATAAGATCACATGAATCTCTCTTTACTTATTCTGGCCTAGCCCACCTAGTCTGTCTGGGTCGATGGCTCCATCAAGAGTGCCCATTAGGCACAGAACAACATTGTCTGGGGCCATGGGAACAGGGCCTGTAACCAACAGCGGTCACCAGCCTCTGACAAATGGCCCAACTGCCCTTCCTGGGGAAGCTCCAAGCATTAGATATGAAGTGATAAGGCCGGGAAGTTGTGAGGTGGTAGTAGCCGAAGCCCGAAGGCTACAGAACAAAACCACATGGACGTAGGATTCTCTTCCACACAACAGCTCACCTAGTCTGTTTGCACCCAGACGAGGGAGCGCTATGTTGATTGGGAGCTTCTCTTGCATCGGCTTGTATCAGCTGGAATAGAGCCCTCATGAGTTCAGCGGCGGTCAAAGATGAAAGTAGAGAGAGGGAAGCACCAGTGTTGACTTGGGTCTGCGTTGGACTCTGGGCCATCCACGTGTCCTCCTCGGCGTGGCCGCTCGGCCTCCAACAGTGCCAGCTTCCCCATCTGTTGGTGGGATATGACCACTGACCACAGATAAGGGCGGTGGGAGAGTTCAGTGAGGTAAGGCATGTGCACAGGCTCTGTCGCGCTCGTTTGTGGCTCAGAAAATGGGAAATGGGGCTGCTTCGCCCTATTGCATCAACCATGGTGCTTGGGATTCGTAGAAACGGCCATGGCGTTAATACCCTGGGGTTTTGACCAGGGAGTAGGGCTTAGAGGAGGCAGTCCGCTGGCTCTGTCATTATCACTGGGGCTCATTGTGTGTATTGGGGGAGGGTTCCATGAGGGTCCACTTGGGGGAACCAATTTTGGGTGAAATAAGCAAGTGGCCTTTTTCTTCTGTGCCTCGGGCACCAGTGAGTGGGCTCCTTACTCTGCTGGATCCCTCTCTGTCCTCCTCACGGTTCTTTACACACCCTTGATCCTTGGGTTCTCAGAGGCCCTGTTGCTGCCAACTCTTCCTTTTCTGGTAAAGAGCATGTGGAAGGTGGGAGATCAATAAGGCTAGATTTTAAATCTTGCATTTCTTTGATTTTCATAAAGGGATGCCAATGAACCCAGGCAATTTCCCTGACTTGATTCATGCGTAATGGACCTGAAGAGAGACTTATTAGAAAAGAAATGCACTCAAATGCTTTCCTGACATGAATCATTTATTGAAGACAGAACTGCTGGCTGTGAGGGCCCAAAATAAGTTGACTTACAGTATCCTTGTTGCTAGAGAGGTCTGAAATATGACCACAGAATATTGAAGTATTCAGACAGGAACAACGCTTTTGGGGTCATTACGGACGGACTATTCCTCGAAAAGTTTCATTAAATAACAGCAGCGATAAACCGCGAAACACAGCCTCTTCTCTGTCTTTTTCTTTCTCTGCTTGGTGAGAGCAGTGAAGTTCTTTTCAACTTCCATGAGGTAGAATCCGGGACAGGTATTCTTGGATCTGAGCAAACATTCATTAACCCATTGATAGCTTTATTCATTCATTAGGTTGCCCATGAAGCTACTCATTCATCCATTCAGTTGAAGATTCACTGACTCATATGTCTTGTTCTAACTTTATACCATTGCGTTAGGCTTCTGAAGGTAAGGACAGGGGATTCTCTCAGGCCCCCTCTCTGTGTCCTTTTTTTTTTTAATAAAGATTTTTATTTATTTATTTGACAGACAGAGATCATAAGTAGGCAGAGAGGCAGGCAGAGAGAGAAAAAGGAGGAAGCAGATTCCCCGCTGAGCAGAGAGCCCGATGCGGGGCTCCATCCCAGGACCCTGGGATCATGACCTGAGCCGAAGGCAGAGGCTTAACCAACTGAGCCACCCAGGCACGCACCCCCCCTCTCTGTGTCTTATGTGGGTCAGAACTATGCTCGACAAACTACAGCACATACTGAGTAAGATTTCCCGGCCCAGGATGAACCCTCACCCCACCCATTTCTTACAGAATAAATAGATGCTCAATAAATGTTGGTCCAGTCTGCATCTCTAGATGACCTAATGTAATTTGATCTTCATAGCAATAACTCTGAATCGTCAAAAGCAAAATGCAAAAGCGACAGTATGAACTGACACTGTCCTAGGTTTCTTTCCCATTACAGAAAGCACAGGGCAGGTGACCTAACAATTTATTCTCCTTGCAAAAGCCATGCAGATAACCCCCATGATTCCTCCCTAAGCCATCACGTTGTGTAATGAGCATGGAATCCTCTTCTACAAATGCTAAAATTGCATGAGGCCATATATCAAACTGACATGAAAACAACTAAAATGAAAGCAAATTACCTGCTTAAACCTCCTCAGGGGAGCTCAGATATTGGTTGGGACCAGAGTGGACTGTTTTTTTGTTTGTTTGTTTTTTTGGTTAGTTAGGTTTGGTTTTAAACAAAGACTCTTTAATTAAAATACAAATCTAAAAAAAAATAAGAATACAAATATAAATTAAAACACAAACCTGGTAAAAGTAAAGGAAATTATACTATGTAAGTCACTGAGTCATAGTCATGGAATATTTTTAAAGATAATCTCCCCCCCATCATAACAGTAATTCACATTCATTATAGAAAATTAGTAAAATTCTAAAATGTAGAAATTTTAGCACCTATAACCGTCAAAGACGGTGTCTTTGGTGAATGCACAGACTTTTTTTTTTTCTTTGCTAGGTACAACCACTGCAGAAGCCTTTTTGTTTTCAAACACAGTTGAACTCTTAGGTTGAATCAATTTCATATGTCCTTTTCTTCCGCTTTAGTGAGATAATTTTCAATGTCCATTTATCCCAGGATAACTCTTCAGTTATTTATTATCTTACTGCCTCATTGTTGTCTGTTTAGACTTCTTTTTGCCTTTTTAATAATAAATAAAGCAATGATTAATAATTTGGGGAGTAACTTTTCTTCTGTTTTTTCAGTTATTTCCTTGGCATGGGTAGGATTTCTGGGTTCAAGGAGCAGTTTAAGGTATCTGGTAAATATCACCAAATCCATTTCCAAAAGGTTTGTAGTCATTTACATTCTTCCAGCAAAATACAAAAATACCCATTTCCTCACGTGTCTGTCAAAATAAGAATTCTCACGTAAGAACGAGGAAAACAAGACTCACTCTTCATTAAATGTGTGTCTCATTGTTTTAATTTGCATTTTTCAGGGTGATAAGTAAAGTTGGATATTTTTAACATTCATTAAACTATTGCTTTTTCTTCCTGACTTTCCTTTTTATCTACTACCCATTTATCTCTTGCATATTGATTTTCATGAGCTCTTCATATATTAAATAGAATAATGTCTTTCTTAGTCCATTTAGAATGACCATTTTTCCCAGTTTGCCTGCTCTTATTTTTAGCTCATTGGAGCTTTAAATTATTATGAACAACTATGATTTCTTTCATGAAGTTCGAGTTGAAAATGCATCCTTCTATCCTTAGTTTCCACCCTGCAGAAAACCTAGGTCATTGTTTTTCCATAACTAATTTTTATTCTTCAGTATCTGATCTGACATTTATTTTTGGCTATGATAATCCATGAAGATCTAAACAGACTTATTACCAAATATCGAACCAGTTGGATCCAAGGCATTTAGTGAAAGATCCTCCCTATTCCTTAAATTCACACTATAATTCCAACCCTTAAATACCAATCAACAGAGAAGAAAGGAACTATAGGGGTCAACTCCAACTGCTCATCGTAGAGGTCAGACACGGGCCATCGACAGAGTCAGGTGACTGGCCCCATCGCGCACCAGCGTAGGGACAAAGCTCGGAGCACTCCTTCTTCCCTGGCCCTCGACCAGGTGCTATTTTCTCTCTCAGAGGCAGCAAATCTTACTATGTATCACAGGCCAGCCTTTACCAATCACTCCTTACGATTCCATAGGAAACTGGGAAGCTCTACCTTGGAGCTACATTCATGCCAACATAATCTCAGACGGGGATGAGAGAAACCAAGACGGAGGCTGAAGTCACTGCCTGGGCCTTACTTGTCCCATTCCAAGGTCCCAGAATTACTCTCAGTGCTTCTAAGGGTCCTGCTAGCTCAGTATTGCGCTTATCTATCTAGAGGATGTTTCTGCAACAAGGAAAATAGTTCAAATTTGTAAAAGGACGTGTTACCCACTAGAGATTAGGGAATGGAAACCCTAGCACAGCACGGAGCTTTAATTGTCTTAACTGGTGCATCTCAAGAATCCAGAACAGGAATGCACCCAAGACCGGAGGGGACAGCAAAGCCTCACAAGGCCCCTGGGCCACTTTCGGCTGAAGCACCAACAACCTCGGGCACAGGGAACACTAAAGGGAGTCCAGGGACACAGGGAACCGCGGGGCCTCCTGGGACACAGGCAAACCGCAAGGCACCCTGGGACACAGGCAAACCATAGGGCCTCCTGGGACACAGGCAAACCGCAAGGCACCCTGGGACACAGGCAAACCATAGGGCCTCCTGGGACACAGGCAAAGCGCAAGGCATCCTGGGACACAGGGAACCCTAGGGCCTCCTTGGACAAGGCAAGTTTGCAGGGCATCCTGGGGCACGGGAAAAATTGAAGGGAGTCATGGGCATCAGCCAGTGACTGAATTAGGTCCACCAGGATGGGAGAATCCTCTTTCCAACTGACGCTTGTTTGATGGTTATTTTTGGAAATTGTAAGTTAAAGTTCCACATTGTGAATGCCCAGATTTGAGGAATTGCTTAAAAAACTCAATAGATTCTTTGTGCCCTGATTAAACCAGACTTTAATTTTACCTCTGCTTTTAGGTTATGAGCTCCTTCAGTGTCAGGAACCAAATATATCGGAAGAGAATGAGAAATCACTTTGAATTACGAATGAATAAATAGAAAATAATTGTAAAATATTAAGAGGAAGCGCCAGCCGTTTTGTGTCCTCTAAAAATTCTTCTCTGAGCAAGTAATTACATTGTAACAGAAAGACTTAGGAGGGCCAGGAAGAACACTGAGAAAGTATATTGAGTGACAAAAAGATGTTTATAATATGCACAATCAACAAAAATATGTATGGCAGGAAACAAATTGTATAAGACAAGAAGAGTGTCTCTCTATGCTTAGGCAATAGTCTGGATGATAAGCCACCAAACGTTTTAAAATTTCTGAAATATTTTAAAAATACAAAACATACAAAATGTTTTTACCTTATTGATGTTTAGTCATGTTTGCTTTGTGGGTTTTTTAAAAGATTTTATTTATTTATTTGACAAAGAGAGTGAACCAGAGAGCACAAGTCAGAGGAATGGCAGAGGGAGAGGGAGAAGCAGGTTCTCCACCGAGCAGGGAGCCCGACGCGGGGCTGGATCCCAGGACCCTGAGATCATGACCTGAGCCAAAGGCAGATGCTTAACTGACTGAGCCACCCAAGTGCCCTGCTGTGTGTGTGTGTGTGTGTGTTTTAAGGAATAACCTATTACAGATATTGAAGTCACTTCTCCAATCTGAGGTTGAAATTCGTGTGTTTTCTTCTGTGTCTATTTTTCTAGTGTATGTATCTGTATTCACAGACAATATGTAAGTCTTTAGTTGTAAAGATGTATATAAATAATATTTGAATCCTTTTATGATTTCCTTTCTACACTCACCATTTTTTGAAATTTTATGCATCCAGTTGTTCTAAGTGCAGAAAAGTATTCTTTTGTATGACTTAAAGAGTATTAATGACCACTGGCATTGGAATTGCTACATTAGTCTAACAGCACACCTCTAGCTTTCCCAGATATTAACAAATTGCTTTACAAAATGGTCGGACAATTAACACCCCAGAGGATGTTCTCAGTTAGAGATAATGGAAAACAGTAATTTTCTTCTTTATGCCGGTAAATACTCCTGGTAGAAGAGTGTCGGGGTAAATCATTACTGTACTTGGGTATTGTATTTTAGTTAAAAAAACAAAACAAAACAAACAAAAAACCTCAAACTTTTGCATCACACTTTTCAGACTTAAGTATGTTGCACATTACTTGGTATTGACAATGCTCTCTGATTTATCAGTGTACCCATTTTATAGATAAGGAAATGGAGGCTCAAGGAAGTTCTATGATTTGTCTAGTTTGGGCTTCCAGTTTCCTTTTCTATCATTCCCAGCAACCTACTCCACAAAACTATTGGGGGTGAAAAATAAGACAACTGGTTTTAAATTCTACAAAATATTAAAAGGTAATTTATATATACGTACAATTCATTGGTTATCCTTTTTCATGGTTATGTCCCTCCTCTGTACAGAGTAAGAAATAATTAAATATCAGGGAATATGGGGGGGAAAACATTCTTACAAAACTTCAAGGTACCATTTCAACAGGCCCTTCCCACAGACAGAAGTTTAGTTTAGCAATGGTTTATTGCTGGAGACTTACTCCTTTAATCCTTGATCTAAGCTTTATTCAAACAGTAATTTAATTCTTAAAGATCGGTAAATACTGACTCAAATGAGAGAATAAAAAATGGATTCAATACAGAAAGCAAGTGCTTCTTGGTTTCGGATAATGCTCTTCACAGGACTTCCTACTTTCTAAGAAAACAAATCCTGGCAGAGTGGAGAGTTCTGGAAATACAATGCCTGAACCAAAAAAGCTGGTGTCTTAAAACTGTTCAGAGAAAGGTACACACTGGGGCACCTGGCTGGCTCAGTCCACAGAGCATGCAACCCTTAATCTCAGGGTCATGAGTTCAAACCCCATGCTGGGCGTGGAGCTGACTTGGAATTAAAAAAAAAAAAAAAAAGAAAAAGAAAAGTAAATAAAAGTAAAATAAAAAAGAAAGTAAAAAAAAAAGTAAAATAAAAAAGAAAGCAAAAGAAAAAGGCATACACTGCTGAACACACCCAACAATTTTTACTATCCTGAGAGCAGTACAGAAGTACATCAGGTTGGACAGGACACAGCCCTGATTCCCCATCATAAAACCCCACGTAATCACCACTACCTGAGCTGTACCAACAGCCTTTCTGACAGTTTCTTCTTCATTCCTCCTCTGTGGTATCTCATGCATAACATTCTCCTGCATCAAGTCTCTGATAACATTTTGAGATAGGCCTGAATAGCAAAGGGACTTGGCTTTGAAGGTCTGAGACATCTATGCAAAATATCCTTGTTTCCTTAGACTCCCAAAGATTTTAGGAAGTGAATGAAAAGCACTGGCTCTGGTTTCCCAGATGTTCAGTGGAGTTCCCATATGATCCCCAAAATCCAGTCCTAGTATGTACCCCAAAGAAATGAAAACATGAAGTCCACCCAAAACCTGTATGAATGTTCATAGCAGTATTGTTCATAATAGCTCAAAGATGGAAACAGCTCTAATGTCCGTCCACTGTTGCATGGACAAACAAAATGGTTGTATCCACACAATGGAACATTACTCAGCCACGAAAAAGAATGAAGGACTGATACATGTGATAATATGGGTGAACCTCAAAAACATTATAGCAGGTGAAGAAACCAGTCACAGAAGACTACACACTGTATGGTGCTGTGTATATGGGAGATCCAGAACCGGCAAATCCACAGAGACAAAAGGTGCACTAGGGCTGGAAAGGAGGAGAATGGGGAGTGACTGCCCCTGGGTATGGTGTCTTTATTTTTTAAAATTTTTTATTTTTTTTGAGATGATGAAATGTTCTAAAAGTAGATCGTGGTGATGACTGCACAACTCTGAATAGATCACAAACCACTGAATTGTTCACTTGAATGGGTGAGCTTTATGGTATGAATTCTATCTCATACAGTTGTTTTAAAAAGCAAAACAAACTCCTGGCCCTACAGATGACAAAACATAAACATAGTCAGTTTCACTCTACTTGTGATATAATCACACATGTCCTGACATTGTGGGGGAAAAAAGGAATGGGTAAGTCCTTAGAGGGGAATTTCAGCCTGCAGAAAAAAAGGCATCCTCCCCTCACCCAGGGAACAGAGCAAGATGGCGGTGGCCAGGTCTGTGGGTGTGATGGGAGTGCCCACCAGAACACTGCAAGGATGTGGATTGTATCTTCCTAAGCTGGATGATGTCTGTGACCCTAGACCATAAATAAAGGTAGGATGGGACTTCACCTTTGATCCTAAGAGAAGCCTGTGGGCAAAGGCTGTAAGGATATTTACTACCCCTAAGTCTTCCAGTCAGTCTCAAAGAGCAGAAGCAATCAACCGTAGGCATGCAGGCCAAGAGAAGCTATTGCCACCAAATAGGGTAATTAGGCTCTATGCTTAAGATCCAGAGAAAACCTTCAGTAGGTCAAGGGTTCTAAATACCCGACATTGAAAACTCTGCTTATGTTCCTTACTATCAATGCGACCCACTAAAGTACATAATAGGCTATATTTGCTAGGGCAGACTCACTGTGATTAAATTCTGACGAAATTTCAGGGCTCAAATATGTGAAAGAGATTTTACTGGAGCTATAAAGTCAGCCGCCCTTCAACAGCCAAACGGAGCAGAAGCTAACAATGCTTCCCAGGAGCAGCATTCCCTGAGGCAGGGCTGGTGTCTCGTGGCTTACCCCATCCCCCAGGAGCCAGCACGGGGCTGTGCGTGGTAGACACTTAAGGAAAGAGCTTGTGAACGAAATCTGGTGAGTTGCCAAAAGTTTCACTTAGTTAGGGAAACCAGTGGGGAGATAAGTAATTGAGTAGAAAAAATGGGCTCATTAATGGGCAACATTGAAATTTTTACATTTTTTTGGCTGGAAGACAAATGAGTCAGGACAGAAGTCAGGAATGTATGTCCCCTATTGTCTAGTTTTAGGTGGGAGAGACTTGCTGTTTCCCCAGAGTCAGAGCTGTTAACTCGATCAAACTACAGCGTCCAATTCCAAACACCTGCTGCACTATTCTGAGAGAGAGAGAGAGAGAGAGAGAGAGGTTGAAGGCCGGGGCGGGTGGAGGCAGCTCACCTCTGGCTTCCTCCAAGCCCTTCCTATGCATGTTCGTGTTTCTCCAGTGGGATTCTGGGGGTAGGGATGACATAGCGAGGAAAAAGTGACTTATTTCTAACCCGTACTTTGGATCAGGAATAAAAGTGGTAAATTTAAAACTGGATGGATGCTGAAAACCACATATCCCTCACCAGGTGAATGAATAAATGAGACGTGGTCTAGCTGCACAATGGAGTAATGCTCAGCAAAACAAAGGAACAGACTACAGGGCCGTGCAACACATGGACAGGCCTCAGAAAACCCTGCTCGATGACAGAAGCTAGACAGAAAACACTAGACAGTGAATTATTCCATCGATATGCAGCTCCCGTTAAAGGAGAAACTACAGAAACAGAAAATGGGTTGCTGATCACAGGGGCTACAGGGACAAGTGAGAAGCATGCGCGAAGGGACGGGAACTCGCTGGGGGTAAACAAAGTCTCTATGCTGGATTTTGGTGGCCATTGCACAACTGTATAAACGTCCCAACTCATTGAACCGTACACTTAAAACGGGTGAATTTTATGATATTAAAGGAGATCTCAAAAAGTCATCCAAAAATTAGATGAATGAATGGAAAAAAGAAATTTAAAAAAAATGGTTGAATTCCCAACAATGAAAAAGAATGACAGGCCAACCCTTTGAATATGAGGAACTGATTCAAATTAATTTTCTTCATGAAAATTAAAAAGGAATGTGGGCAGGAATGAATGAGAAGGAGATATAAAATAGAAAAAAAGAAAGACAGCCTGAGTTCCGTCTTCTATTTCATAGTGGAAATAAAAACAAGCCTGTTTTGTTGTCCCATTAGTTATTGAGTCCAGCTGGTCTCCCAAACCCCAGCTTCACTATCATATGCACAAAGATGTTAGCATACATTCTGTTATATTTTTACTTAAATAAAAATAACACCTTTGCACCACCATTTTCCCAACTGACTCACCCAGTAATGGTAACAACGGAATGAGTTAAGTCAACTCAGCATAATACAGCTTCAGTGGCTGCAGGCTGGCTCCATGTGATTATTTATTAGTTACTAAATTGAAACATTTGGGACAAGTCCTACATACCAGAATAAAGGCTCTAGTACTTACATCTCCCCACTTATGGAAATAGGGAATTTTACTTGTCTCCAGTCTTATGATACTTTTCCAATTTCCCCACGAGATTGCCAAGATCGAGAATGAGAATTCAGAGATGGAAACCGTAAATTCACTGCATTCCTTAAAAAGTGATTTGTCTTGACGGAGATAACTGAATTAACATGGCAGCAACTTCACTGTTGTATTTCTATATGCTTCCCCATTGGAAAACAAATTTCCTACAAACAGGGTTGGCAGAATGTCCACGAATACCTGAAAGTGTCTAAGTATCAATTTTTAGAATTTTGTTACTTAAAAAGCTACCTTCTACTGAATATAAAATTGATGTTTTTGGTAGAAAACATGAAACATCCATTTTTTTTCATGTCTTGAGTCAGAAAGGCAAACCAACCTATAGAAAACATACACACACACATCAACGGACACAGCAGACCAAGAACCTTTCACGATCACCAGAAATGATTTCTCTTATTTGAGGCAACTTCAGTCTTGGACTTCGGCACCTTCATATGTTGGAAGATGGTTCTATTTTCCTCCCAAAAAACCATGGAAACGCCATCCACAGAGAGCCATTCTTCAGACTGGGTTTTAGTAAGATTCAGTTTAAGGCTTAATCACATGGCCAGAGGTCAAGAACTTGGGGACAGCATCAGCACAAGCTTTGCTAAGCAACAACCATCCGTCCTATACCGAGATGACCTGACATGACAGTGGCCATAGCCATCGCCCCTCCGCTCTGGGCTGCTGGTGATCACGGATTTACTTTTCTGTGGCCATCTTGTCTCACGTGGTCCTGCCTTTGAAAAGCTGCCCAGATTTAGGGCAGAACTGTCCTTGTCCCATTCTACCTGGCATTCACCAACACCCAATAAACCTCCCTAGACTCAAAGCCACACGGACGAGATCATTCGGGGGCCCAGGGCAAAATGAGAATGGAGGGCCCCTTGTTCAAAACATACTAAGAATTTCAAGACGTGACTGCAGAATCTCACACCAAGTGCAAGTCCCTGTGTGACCTTGCCGGTCACACACCCACGAGGCCATGCCCACTCGGTGGCACCCTGACCGTCCCAACGGCAGCTCCTCAAATCCGCCCAACTCAGGAAGGCATTTAAGCATTGCCAGAAAGTAAACAAAAATCTCCAGGAAAGGGGTTCATTTAAAAAAATACGTCAGTAGCTGACTCCATAGCTTAGAGCTGCAAGCTACCAGCCAGAGCCCAGCACCTGAGCTCACAGAGCCGTTACACTTGACTCCCACCCTGTTCTCCAAACTGCACGGGCGGGTGGGCCACCATCAAGAACACCCACAGCCACCTGACACCGTACGTGTGTGGGACTGGTACTGAACCACATCGCACGCTAGCAGAAACCTCTCCTGGGGAGGGAGGGTCAGTGGCTTCTTTTACAAAAGCCCCACCGGCGTGGCCGCTTGCAGCTGGGACGCTGTTCAGGATCAGGGGTGACAGTCCCTCTCACTGGAAGGGCCCCCTCCTCAGAGGATGCCTTTTGTTCCTCCAACAAATATTTACCGAGGCACCACCCCTGGCAGAGGCCTCAAGGAGCTTGCTACAGGGTAGGGAACAATGAGGAGAGAATTTTAAATGCGAACAGCCAGTCTCCGGGAATTGCAGTGTGTTTTTAGAAGGGAAAGTGAGGGCAGGCCAGGCGGTGAGGTCAGCACAGTCTCCCCTGAGGGCACACCTTCTCTCCCTTCTCTTCGGTCCCCTCTACCTGATGCCCTCCCTTCCCCCCTCCTCCCGGCCTGTGTTCACTCTTCCAAACCCTGCCCGAGACTGTACCATCCCACTGCTTCCCCTTAAACTCGAGACGCCTTTTTCCCTGTCTTCTCATGGCCCCTTCTATCTTCACTGTGAAGTCCATGGTTAAAGGACTTAACCACTGCGTGGTAATTGTCCCTTACCGCATGAGTAAATGATGTAAAAGATTCAGCACAGTACCAAGGCCGTGGAATATCGGTAAATGTTTTCCTGTGCGTATCTGTCTGCCTTCCTACGAGCCTGAATGCCTTAGGAACTTGTGTTTTCATCTGGGATCCACAGTGTCCACATGTGGACCTGGCCATGGCAGGGGGGTAATAAATATTCATAACACGAGTGACCTGAATGGCCAGTCACACCCACCACACCGTTATAGACAAACACCCAGCTTATGGTGTATTAATAAGTCGACCATAGAGTCAGGGGAGCGTAGCTGCCATACCACACCCAGATTAAGGCATCATCATTAACAAAGTGGCATCCCCTACAGTCAGGTGGGATGTTTTACTTGCCCAAAATCCAGCTAAAAATGGAATGCTACCACGCTGTATTTGATGTGGGACACCTCAATAACTTAACTTGACCTCTATTCTAGGAGTCTGTGTTGGTCAGAGATAACAGAACCTACCAGACTCTCGCTACTATAGTTACACAGAGACCATTTGCCCCTTGCTACACTCCTCTAGCATGGAACCTTCTGTACTGAGGATCTGAAGAGGCTGAGTCCTGCCAAGTGTTAACCTTCACACCCGAGCAGGGACACAAGAGCCAAAGAGCTGGTTTGCCTTTATGGGCTATGCGACCCTGGGCAAATGACTTAACCTCAGTCTCCTCATCTGTAAAATGGAGATGATAGGTCCTACTTCATGGGGTCATGGTAAGGATTCGTCGTTTCTGGAACTCTGCCTGGCACATGAGAACCTTATACGTAGCTAGCCAGCATCATCATCCTCATCGCCTTTGTCCTGGCTCTGGATTTCCTCCAGAGTCACTGTCTTCCTAGCCACCGTTTTTCTGTCAGATGGTTCCAATTCTCCCAGCCCATCAAAATCACCTAAAAAACATTTTTTAAAAATCGAGGAACCAGAGACTCGATCTGCAGGTCCAAGGTGGGCAATTCTAACAGACAGGCAAGGTTGAGAACATGGGTGAGACTCTGCCACGGAGACCCTGAGACCACACTGAAGTGATGGAGACACAGCCCCTTGTTCACAGCAGCGTGATACTCCCTCCGCACCCTCTGCACTGCATGCCCGGCTCTGCATCCGAGACTAAGGACGCGTGCTAGCTCAGGATGCCCTCCCCCAGCCAGCTCCATGGTGGCTTGCTCCTTCCTTTGATTTACCTCCCCTTTCCTTCTGTCATAGCCTGGGGTAAGAGCCAAACAGGACACTCCATCTGGCACCTGGAGCTCAGAGCCCAGCTTCCCCGGGGGAGGGCTGTGGCCAGGAGCAAGCAGCTGGCCACCTCAATGTTATCTGTCGCCATTTCCTTCCTCACCCATTTCAGCCAGGGGCCAACTTGTTCTGAATGAAATAATCTTCTGGAAAGTTAAAATTTAGAATGAAATTGCCCAAAAAGAAAGTGGACAAGACCATTCTTTGCTTCTGGTGGCCATCTTTCCAGCGTCCTCTGGATTGTCCTGCTTTCGTAAACAGAGGACGTCGGATGCCACACCAAGGGCTCAGGACCCCGTGTCTACTGGACATGAGTGACTCTCAACCACTGACAGTTTTTTTAGCTGACTCTTCTTTCGTTTCCTACCCTGCTATCGATTAGTGTTTTGTCACCATTTGCCTAGGCCAACAGGTAACCGAGCCTGTCAAGCTAGTCACTTGAGGATTATACTTGCTGTGTGAGTAGGTTCAGGGGAAAATCAGATTAAGTCTCACCAAGTACACAGGCTTTCAATCATAATTTTTCCCACCACGCACTGCAGATGTGGGGCTATCCGCCATGTGGTCCAATCTGTCACCAACTAGAAATTCCACCATCTCTTAAATGCAGTGTGCTTTGGCAGACTTGCTGGTTTAGGCTGCATTAGACAATAAACTCCCCGTGGTCACAGAGTACATTTTCCCTTTCAGCCCTGCCCCGCGTCACACGAATATTCAAGTGGGAATTTCACCGGGATGTATTGTAGTGCTCCTTATGCGCACACACCATTGGACCCTAAGACTCTGACGGCATGATTTCCATTTTCAGTGAAACATTGGGTCAAGTGATAACAGCATATCCACACTTGATAACATGGTTTTATTTGTTCAAGTAATCTCTATACCCAGCAGGGGCTTGAACTCCTAACCTCGAGATCAAGAGTTGCGTGCTCTCTTGATTGAGCCGGCCAGGTGGCCCAAAAACGTGGTTTTAAAAAGATCATGCACACACACACACACACACACACAGGAGAAGCCTACCCGTCTTCCTTATTATTCTCAAATATATCTAATAAAACTTGGTTTGCTTGTGCCTGGGCAAAGTACACAGTTCAGATTTTTTTTCCTCCACCACCACCGTCTTGTTGTAAAGAGAAATAAAGTGGTTTATTGGGGGTAGTTAGATTCTGGGCTCTCCTCTTTCCCTCTATTGTAACAAGGTCTGCCTACGTCCGGGCTTCTTATTTAAGGCAGGAGGTTTGGGTTGGCTTATTCTTCAACCCCTAGAAGGCATGGGACCCTTAAAGTGATGGGTACCTTGAGGACAGCTTGGAACATTTGAATCGGCAAATTTCACAGGCCTGACTGTTCTGTTCAAATTTCAGAAGATAACCCCAGTGAGAGAAATCCTTATGAGAACAGGAGGTAATGTATCATAAACTGGTGATAAGATAAAAGATATCTATAAGCAGTAGGAGTTAAAGCAACTCCTTGGAGAGACTGTCAAGGCAATGGGAGAGAAAGAGAGATTAGAAAGAACAGAATGGGAGTTGGGCTAATCCAGAGAAGGGGTTATTCCAGTAAAAGGGAAGAAAGTCCAGAAGGGTGGGTGACCAGAGCCAAAAAAGAGAGGGACTCAAGCAACCCTCCATCAATGATACCATCAGGAACAGAGAGACAAGGAAGAGTCAAGGCAAGCCACTCCCCATGGGTGACTCATGGCCTGCCCCATCCCATCCCATCCCCAAGACTCTGTTTAGTGACAACAGTAAAGAGGAGAGGCAGTGGAAGGGGCAGCATGATAAATCCACGGCTCCTTCCCACAAATTCACTGAGAGATCATCCAGCTCAGTTTTCCTCTAAAAACTTTGCGCAGGGATGTTCCCTTCAGCCGAGGAAGCCAACGGAAGAATCGGGCGCAATGGCCTAACGTCATCCAAACCACCAAGCGTGTTTTGCCCTAAAAGTTCATGTAAATGTTTTGTGTTATAACATGGCATATTCACGTTCATTTTTTTTTAAATTAAAATATATCTTGGATCTTTCAGCAGAACAGATGCTTGGGTGACACGGACCCGGTTTATCCTGCGGCTCTGCACATGTGTTCACACACCCCCAACATGGCCCCACCATGCTGGTGGTTGAAGATGTTGGCCTCTACCCCAGCCTCCTCCCTGACCAGTTTGGGAAATGAGGACAGAAAGGCCATGCAAGGCTACCTCCCAGTGTTGGGGCCAGTGCAGACCCAGAAACAGCCCCTGGTCTCAAGGAGGCCAGGGTCCCACAGAAAGTAAGCAGGTGGACAGGGTTGGGGACCCAACCCAGGCTTTGCCACCCCACACTGGTCCTCCCTTCTGCCATGCTGCTTCTCATGGCCCCTGAAAAGGCCCCCATCTCTGTGGCCCAGCAGAAAGTTTCTAGAGAGGGAGGCCTGGCCATCTCCAGATTCTGGCTAATGCAACGCTCCTGTGGCCTTCGATAATGGAAGGCCACCTAGAAGGCCAGTCTGCTAATCCTCTCCCTGCCCAGAGAGGCAGGCAGGGTCGAGTCACATGGCGTACCCATTCTTAGGAAACTGCAGCTCACGGCTTGCCCAACACCCAAAGGACACAACTAGATCCCAGCCTGGCAGAGCACATGTTCCAGAAAGGCACATCTTCTCTGGGGAGCCAAGCCAGAGCAAAGCTGTTAAGACCAGACTGTCTTAAAGACAAATCACAGTTCAGTCATTTGAGAGGACAGAAGGAGTGGGGTGGGAGGGATGAAGTCCCAATTTGGCTAAAATTGGACCCAATATAAATAATTAAAACAATCAGGCACATTTAAAATATCTCTGCGGTCCTCTCTCCCTGTTTCCCCTACTTAAACTTTAACCCCACTCTCCCACCAGAAATGGAGGCCAAAGGAGGAATTCAGTGACACTGCAAAACTTTCATTATATCACTGGGTCTTAAGAAGCTTCTTAAATTTCCACATGATGCTGGGGTTCAGGGTAGAATTTCTGCTCATTTATGTGAAGCTACAGAAGGTCCTTTAACCCTGACAGAAGGTCCGGGGAAGTTGTGGGAAAGAACGCATCATGCGAGTATATGCACTATTTTTTAAATTCCTGTCTTATCGTGTAGGCAGCCCTCCTGTCTGGTTGATGTTTGTACCCACAGCGCTTGGCCCACGGAGGGCTGGATACAAGGGTTCAGTAAGGAGTGCTGTAGAGGGCTCCGGAATCACATGCAAGTCTGGAAGGGCAGACTCACCCGCGCTGTGACCACCCTCCCTCCCCAAGCCCATTTTTGGGTCCTGAAAGGGTGACAAAGGAAGGGACAGGGGCCCAGGTTTCCAAGCACTGGGCTGGGGAGCCGGGCCTTACCTGAAGCAGAGGCTGGTTCCAGGACACGCCGGAAAGGGCCCTCCAGCCTAAGTGAGAAGGCGGCGCGACTTGAAAGGCCTTCACAATTGGGAGGGGAGGGAGTTAAGAGGCAAATAAATAACCAGTGAGACTGGGGTGTGGAGCTCCCTGGTTGGTCCAGAAACTGGAATGAATCAGGAAATCCCGGCAGACAGACCTGAAGCCGGTTAAGGGAAGCGCTCTCACAATTCTTTCTGGAGATATGTTAATCCATCCGCCCAGGGGGTTGTCCTGCCCGCCTGGGGAGTTGAGGCCCCCCAGGCTGAGAGGGGCTGGGACCACAGGAGCAGAAGGCCATGGACTGGGCCAGACTGGAGTACTTCATGGTTACACGTCTGCCCCTCATTAATTTTCTTAAAATTTTTCAATTCTTAGCTGTCAGTTTAAATGAACAAATTGCCCCTTGGGTGGGGGCGGTCCTTGTGAACCTGGTGAGTGCAAGTCAGTCCTGAGAGATGGGCTTGCTTGGACCCTGGAGCCCGCTGACCCGGTTTCTGAAGGTCAGATGTCCAGAGTTCCCCGAAGTTCTCAAGAGCAGGTGATCTGCCCCACCAGGGGACGTCTGGCAATGTCTGGAATGCTTCTGGCTGTCACTCCTGGCATGGGGAGGGGGGGGGGGGTTTCCACTGATAGACTCAGAGATGTGGGCAAACATCCCGCAGGGCCCAGCATGGCCCCACAACAAAGCATTACTTGGCCCCAAATGTCAACAGCGCCCAGATCAAGAATGTGTCCTAAGGAATGTCAGCCTGGGAGGACCTGGCCGGGGTGGGGGTGGGGCTCAGATGAGGCAAATCTGACCCCTGGCTCCCTGTCCCACCTTTCCAGAGGCTACAACACCCATTCCGTGCCAGGTACTCCGTTCCGTGCTAGTAACAGTGCACTTAGGAAGCCCCCGCCACCAGTAAGCACCCAGGCGGTCCTTAGGATCGAACCAGAAAGAGCAAACTGCCATTTAAGGCATAGCGGCTGGAGTGACGTTTCATGAAGGACGGTGATGGGATGGAGGACGAAGGTCGTGAAAACAGAGGCCAGAGGTTGGGAGATAGGCACAAAGGGTGGTGCACGTCTGGGGAAGGAAGCCGCTCACCACCTTAGGTCCGTGCAACGTGCCCTTCCTCGGAGAGCAGAAGAGAGAAAAAAGGAGCACAGAGCTGGGCTCAGGAGGAAGGCGCAGATGGCACCGACGGCGTGCTGGTGGCCGCGGCATCGTGGGAAGAGGCACCTGGGCCGGACAGGCTCTCGAAAATGTCATCAGCCCGGGTGAACCCTTGCCCACAGCAAGGTGACAGACAGCTCGTGAGCGGGCCGACGGAGATGGGGGAAAGACCCAATTTTCCTCCCAGTCCATTCATTTTGCCGGTGCTCGGTTCACCGTTTGCCGGAGAGAAGCACAGGCAGTGTCTTTCCAGCTCAAACTCTGCCTTTACAGGCGAGGATAGATCTGTGGACAAGCGACGACAGAAAAGGAAGTCTGCCTCTCCACTCATGGCCGTCGGAGCCATTCAAGCCGCCAGCACAGGTGCCCTCCAGAGCAAGTGCTCAGCAGGGTTCAGTCCGTGGTTAAAAATTAGTTTTGAGGGGCACCTGGGTGGCCCCGTTGGCTAAGCATCTGACTCTTGGTTTTGGCTCCGGACATGATGTCAGGATCCTGAGATCAAGCCCCACACCTCGCTCAGTGCAAAGTGGGCTTAAGATTCTCTCTCCCTCGCCCTCTGCCCCTCCCGCTCTTGCTCTCTCTCTGGCAAACAAACAGATGAGTCTTAAAAAACAACTCATTTTGAGAACAGTTCATATTTAATTTGATGTTGTGTCCTGCACTGCCCTTCGGCTCCCTCTGAACCACAGGGCCCGTGCCCTTCCCCACCAGACCTCGTCTCTGGCTAAACCGGAACAACCAAGCTCCCTGAAAAACCACAGCAGCTGGTCTTCCAGGCTCTGCTCCCAGCTGTTCCCCAAGTTCAAAACCATTACCGTCTCTTCCAGTCTTTCTGCAGCTCCCAAACACTAGGATGAAAGGAGTGCAGGGGAAGGTCTGCATGGTAGAGACCTGATCAGGTCAGAAATGACTGCTGCACGTCTGCTCAGTCCGCGGCACCGTGCTGGCCCTGGGCACAGATGGACGAATGTAGCACCAACGGCACGGAGTGGGCAGTGGTACTCCGCTGAACAGTCTTGGTTCAAATCTCGCCTCTGTTCCTTAATAGGAAACAGGTGAATAACTCACTAATCCTTACTTTCTGCATCCATAAAATGAAAGTGGTAATAGTTCTACCTGCTTGATTTGTTATGAGGCTAATGTGAATGGAGATGGGAGGTCTCTGGACTAGACGAGCACGCAGAAGTCCTCATTAAAGAGGGCTGTTACCGTTCTCAGAGGACCTACAGGTTGGCTGTGTTCCCCTGAGCATCTCCGATGGCTTCCGCAGGTGGCCTGCCATCCCCCCAGCCCGAGAACTGATCTTCTGCAGGAATTTCAGGGATCAGCTTCAGACTCCTCTGAAGCCCAAAATGTGCCTCTTTCCCTGGAGGAACCAACATAGAAATAACCATGGTATAGCGGCTCGGTATAACCCAAATTCAGAAGGGAGAGATCTGTGCCAGCCAGAGTTATCTGGAACGGCTTCATGCTGCGGGGAGAAGCTGACCTCATCAGAGATCAAACTACCAAACAAGAAGGGGGACTTGCTAAATGTTTTCTCTGAAGCTCAGACAAGCAGTGGGGGTGAACTTGGGTATGTTGGCCGTATGATTTCCATGCTGAAGGCAGAAATCAAGTGAGAGCAGAGTGTCATGACATCAGGAAATACGAACAGGATCAGTACTCCAACAAGGTTTTAACATTCTTTATTTTGGCTATTTTGATTTGAGGTGTTGAAACCTACTTGGCTTTGTCATAAGAAGACAGGGACTTGCAATGCACTATGGGAAATCTAGCTCTAAATGACAAGAGGCTGTCTAGCAAACCCATGGGCATGTAATTTTGAGAACGGAGGGAGTTTCTCTTTTAAAAATGCTGTACTTGGGGGCGCCTGGGTGGCTCAGTGGGTTAAAGCCTCTGCCTTCGGCTCGGGTCATGATCCCAGGATCCTGGGATCGAGCCCCGCATCGCATCGGGCTCTCTGCTCAGCAGGGAGCCTGCTTCCTCTTCCCTCTCTGCCTGCCTCTCTGCCTACTTGTGATCTCTGTCTGTCAAATAAATAAATAAAATCTTTAAAAAAAAATGCTGTACTTGAAGTCCATCTGGAGGGAGCTATAGTCCCATGGAAGTCTATAAGTAAGTCGCTATGAGGGAACTTTGAGAGATTAAGGCTCAAGTTATGTTTCCAGAAAGACAACGGGTAAGTCCTCTGGACTCTATTCCCCTATAGCTCCAAGGTGAGAAATCCCACCTCTTCCCGTCTCACTAATCGACAAACATTTCCTGACACCAGCCATAAACTCAACCAGTGCGAAAGATACAAGAAAGTCAAAAGAGGGACAATGGTCAAACAACTAACCACTCTTCCCTTCTCCGCCCAGCACAATCTATATATAAAATTGTTCAATGAAAGAAGCATGCAGGGCCATTAGCCAAAAAATGCCTCTCTCAAAAATAACCGTCCCCGGTTTGAGGGACTGTTTCCACATTTGTCTCCCTGTTCGTTTCTCAGCTTCTTTAGGAAAGAACTGGTTTCCTATTTATTGCTATATCCGTAATTTATAGTGCCTGACACATGATAGTCAATATCATTTGTTAAGTGAATGAATAAAGGGATGGATGATGTAAGCGCGTATATATATGAATGAATGAAGGGTGACCGGAAAGTAGGATTTAGGATCACAGGACAAAGTAGAACAAACCAGACTGGAATACCAAAGTGAAGACAAAATCGAAAACAGGTAGAAAATCTTTGGTGAGGCAAGAGTACATCTTGGAAAACAGAGGAGACAGGTTAGATAGATCGTTCCATGATAAGGTTCACTAAAAATTGCTTTTACAATCTTTTTCCTTACTCCGTCATTAGAAGCATCTCCCTAAAAAACCCTTTAGATATTTGAAAACTGTAGCTATTTACTCTGTATCCCAGTTTTGCTCATAGTTGTGTCCATGGCCCTTGGCAGATACAAGAACACAGTGATACAATGATACAACGAATACTGTTAAAAGACTACAAGATACAATGAATGTTGTTAAAATAATGAGTTCCTGATGTGAGCTCGCTTTCCACAGCCTTAACTGTGGCTGTCCCTGGTCCATACCAGGAAGCCAACTTTCAGAGCCCTAGCACTTGCTTTCCAAATGGATTCTGTCTTGGACAAAGACTGGAATTAGAGTTGCCCAGGCTCTGGGTGGTGTTGGGTGATTATTAAGCCAGGCTTGATCACATAGGTCTCCCAAAACACATGAGCCTCAAAAACCATTCAGAACTGTGACTGCAGTCTTCACATAACCCGTTAGACCTCCTTTTGAGAATAGAGCAGTTTGCACAAAATGTCGCAAACTGGCCACACGTTCATCTGAGCAGCCGCAATTCAAGGTGAGGGCGACGGTAGGTATCATCAGGATGATGTTGTAGGGGCAAGTGGGGTTCCCTTTCCTGGATTTCTTACTTGTTTAAGGTCTGATTTAAATCAGAAGTCTGGCCTTCACCTCAAAAAGAACTGGATCAGGTAGGATTCTACCACCTACTCACATCTTCTTTCTTCTTCTGGTTTAAACAGAATTCTGTCCCCGAATCTATATTCGCCAGCACCGAAGATACCAGCCCTATTTCCACACTAAAGACACATTTCTTCCCACTTTGGACAAGAGCGGAGAAGCCTCCTCCATCTCTCAGCCCCCCCCCCCACCCCGTTAGCTGGGACAACTCTGCCTTCTCCCCTTTGACTTGTCCATCTCCTCTCCCCCCAATGGTCATGTTCTTCTCAGACCCACCGCGTCTGCTCTCCCGTCTCCCTCCTGCCTGGCCGCCTGCTCTCCAGCACCTGTCGTCACCCCGGTTTGGTGGCTCTTTAACCTGGGGTCTCGAACCAGAGCCTTGCAGACAGTGAGGTCCCAGCCCATGGCAACTGACTCCAACTTCACAAGTCCCTTCTTTGGCGTCACATCTACTCAGCCTCCTTCCTGGGACCCTGAATTTGCCTCGCGTCTCCAGCTCCGCCGACCTTCCCCACGTCAAGGCTGCCGGTTATGTTCTTAACCTCCGCTCAGGGTCCGGTGACAGGACGGCATTTATTTATTTATTTCTAGCTGCGCTGCCCAAACGATTCCTGCCCTTTGAACTCCATTCTGTAAGGCTTTTTTGTTGTGAAAGTGCTAGGTCTGGAAACTCCATCACACACTTTGACCCACACACTGGCCATCTGCTCTGCAGGGTCATGGGGTAAATCTACATCCTTGAGGACCCTTTTCAAGCTAGAAAAACAGTAAGTTAGCAAGACTGCTTTCCGAGCTCTTTGCCAACATCGAAAGCCTACAATTCATGAAAGCCTACAATGCCATGTGTACTGGCATGCGTTTTCAAAGCGAGAGTCATACGCTTTTTAAGGACACCTCTCTACACTTTAGCTCCTTTAACTAATTCTCTGGGCTTTAACTCTGTTTGGTTCCAGTTAGTCTCGTGCCATGCTGGGCAGTTCCCATCTTCAGATAAGCTTTGTATCTATAATACTTGAGATCTCTTGCCCTGTAGTTAAGTTTGGTAAGTCCTAGATCATAGCATGTTTAGGTAAGGATCTCTGCCCAGAACCTCATTAAAACCACCCTTTCTTCCTGTTTCCATGCTGAGGGGTTCCTCTGAGGTTTCTAAGTAATGCTTTTGGCTCCAGTAGCAGGAAGGCACTACGAGGGCTGAGCGACCTTCACATATCTTTATTCAAAATTAGAGATAATTTTAAGAATCGAGGATGAGATGACTATCGATCTGTCTCATAAAGGCTAATTTGTAACTCGGGAGCCCGAATCAGGGCAATGGTGTCCATTATTAAATATTTCCTCAGATACACTGAATAAAAGCCTCAGTTCGACTCCAACCTGTTAACGGGCCCATCTGGAGTGTGTCTTTCTAGCAGATGGGTCACTGATTCCAATCCTGCTTCACTTTGCTCCTTCCTGGGTAGATGGTACTCTTCTCTCATGCTGTATGTTTTTCCTGAAAACCAATTCTTTCTCTCCCCACAGAGGAAAGTAAGATTTGGTGGTTTTAACTTAGGACTTTGACTTGTGCCTGTTGTCCCTGCCCACACACACACACACACACACACACTCTCTCTCTCTCTCCCTCTCTCTCCTTCTCAAGATACTCTTTCCAAACTGCAGATACCTGAGGAATAATCACAGCTGGGTTAATGCTTTCCGAATTTTGAAAAAGAGAAGGTCTACAGAGCCTCACCTTCATGAGAGCCAATCGCGTAGGGGACCGTATCTGGGCACGACACGCAAGCCACTGAGAATCCTGCTGCTGGTTACCTTTTGTTACTCACTCATACTTGTTGAACTTAGATTTTTATGCCCAGTAAGTGCCGGCTAGAGCAAAGAACCCTCTTGAATATTTAGACCACGAGGCAAACCTGGGAGGCAGATAATCACGCATCTATCAGGGCTGATGGCCAGACCTCCTCTGAAACTTTTGTCAAGGATCTCAGCTCCTCTACAGAAGTGAGTGCTCCGCCGGGCTTAGTCTGGTTACAGCATTAAAATCGCATCTAGAGAACTGTCCTGGTTTTCTAGAACAGACCAGAATTGGGGACTCGCGCAAACACCAAATCATTCCTTCTCTAATTCCTAGAGAGGGTGGAGAAATTCAGAGGCCAAAAATTAAGTAAATAAAGAGGTAATTACAAATGCCCGTTTCCTTGACAACACCCCTCCCCCCCCCTCCTGCCATAGGGAAAAACCAAAATGAAAGTGACGAGGGGTAACCGCACAGCCACGCTGGGTCTCAGCAAGCCCAGGCAATCAGCGGCCGGAAAGCAGCCGGCTCGGACCGAAATACGAATAAATCCGTTTATATCGGGGCTGCCTTTTGTGTAGTATTATTTTTGTGGTTGCCATAGAAACGCCAGGGACGGAAGAACGTGTTGCATGACACAGGAGACCGAGCTGTAACAGGAACCTTTCTCCCCACCTTCGTCTATTGCAGAGAGAACGCTCTCCCCCCAGGGGAGGGGGCCGCAGGGGTTGGGGGGGACCTCAGCCCAGAACAGCAGCTCGAAATCCCACCGTGGACAGGCACGCTCACCCCGCGGAGCACAAAGAACGGGTGCGGACCCCTCTGCCTTCCAGGCTCTGCGCCCTCCACGTCCCCACTGTCGCCTCACTTCCTTCTCCACCTCCCACTCTGCCTCGTCCTGTACCTACCCCTTCCAGAGGTTTAGTGAGGTCCAGCCGAGGAGAGGAGAGCAGTGATAGAGAAAGAGACACAGACATCCGCCACGCCCAGAGGTGAAGTCGCCTGGAAACAGCACGAACAGCACATACCTCCTTTCTGGCGGCCCCTGGCACATGGGCTTAGAAATCAGAAACTGAAAGGGAGCAGGCTGGGGTGCAGAAATTGCCACTAGTTTATGGGAGCTGTAAGTCAGCCAACACTGGAAAGAAAAAGCGAGACTCCACCCATGGGGTGGACCCTTCAGGGGGAGAAAAAAAAGTGGTCCTCAGCTGACGTCTCTCCCCACCCCATGTCACTTCCTTTTAAAGCTACAATTTAGCAGTTACGGGGAGGGAAGATACGGGCTGGTGTAACATGAGTCACTCCCTTCCCCTTCCAATTAGTGCGAGGAAGTGCTCCGGGTGGCTCTGCGTTTGAAATCTGTGGCTCGGGAACCTGCCCGAACCAGAAACAAAGCCCGCTAGGCGGCCCTTTCTCCTCCTGCCCGCGGCTCCCCAAATCCTGTTGCATCCCCGGGCCGAAATGGCTTCTCCAGCCTCAGCCCGGACGGACTCGGGCCCGGGCTGCGTGGCGACCTGGAAATCGTCCTCAGCTGGCTCGGTTTTAATTCAGCAAGTCTGCGATCGCTTTGTTTTGGAGGATGCCCGCACTCTGCCATCCCCCCTCACCTCTCGCCGCCGCGCCGTGCTGGGAAGGAGGTTGCTCTCCGCCCAGGAGGGCTCCAGAGCACCTTCAAGGAAATAAAATGCTGAAGACTCAGGGGATCGGAGAGACGTTAAGAACCGGCAGAAAGAAGCTCTGAAGTCCGTGTAGTCTCTCCCTGCAGAGCAGCCCCCCAGGATCGATCACCCCTGCACACAGGCTCGTGCTCGCGCGCGCGCGCGCGCACACACACACACACAGGCACACTCGGGCACACTCAGGCATGCACGTGCACGTGGCATTTACATGTAGTGTGTTGGGGAGGGTCTGGGCAGACCTTGATGATGAAACAGTGTCATCCCAACTTTAAGAGAGGGCGGGCTGTTCAAACTCCAGAAATGCCAGGTCTCTAACCTTCCCACAACATTATTTCAACCTCCAAATAGCTAAAAGGTATGCCCTTCAAATGTTCACCGTTGGAACTGTAGTCGCCAATAATATTTGAGTTTTTAGGTATGACTCCTGCGTTCATTCCCAGTCTTTGGATGTTTACGATCTACAGGGAAAAATCAAATGCTCATGTATAACTAGACCACATTGCAGAATTACTCAGACCTACCAATTGCTAAAAGCAAAACAAAGCAGTATGCCATCAGAACAGAGAAGATGGAAAAGTTTTTCAGTTATGGTGGGGGGGGGGGAGAGGGCATTCATAATTGAGGAAAGGGGGTTAGGACTGGGTCCTATAGGGTATGTGGGATGTTGATGGTGTGTGGTGGGAGGGAGGGAGATGGGGCGTGGTTGCGGCAGAGGATGAAGTACATCAAAGACATTACAAAGGAGTCTGGAAGGGGATCTGAAGAGAAAACCCATTTGTGACAATGGTTTATTTTAATATCCACGTGAAAATTAATTTGGCCATAGAGAAATGCTTATAAAAGATGTTTGCAAGACCTTTCTTACAGCCAATGCAATTTTGAAGAGTTGTCATACCTTTTCAAATTATGTTTTAAAACCCATTTATTTCGGGGTGCCTGCGTGGTTGTCGGTTAAGCAGTGACTCTTGATTTTGGCTCAGGTCTTGATCTCAGGGTCCTGGGGTGGAGCCCTGAATCCAGGTCCATGCTCAGCAGAAAGTCTGCTTGAGGATTCTTAGGGCACTGCAAACTGTAAGGGGTGAGAACAAGAGGCAAGTTCAATCAGCAAGACTGTAAGAAATTAATGCTGATCAGTGGAGAAACTTAAAAAGGCATAAAAGATACTGCGGCACCTGGGTGGCTCAGTTGGTTAAATGTCTAACTCTTGAATTCAGCTCAGGCCTCCATCTCAGCTTTGGGAGTTCAAACCCCAGGCTGGGCTCCATGCTGGGCGTGGAGCCCACTTTAAACAAACAAACAAATACAAGGACATAAAAGATGTAAACTATAACATACCAAAAAAAGATACACAACTAGCCAAGAACCATCAACAAGGACAAATACGCAACCTCACATAAAAATATAAGAAGTGCTCTCATTTCTTGGCCTTTCCACTTGTCAAGCATTCAAAAAATTAACCTGCAAGTAAAGATGATGCCATATGATGGGCTCTCTCCTTTCTCTCACTGGTGACAGTGAGTTGGTACATTTTCTTTGGAACTCAATAAACAAGATCTATGGTCAGACTCTTTATCCAATAATTAAACTCACAAGAATTTATGCTAAGGAAATAAGCAGAGATGACCTCAAAGATTTAGACACATGTAGATCCATCAGAGCCATTTATGATAGTGAAGACTGGGAATGATTTGAATGTCTGAAGTAGCATGTTAGGGACATAAATGATGTGACTGACATTCATGCACTAGAACATACTACCTAAATTTAAAATGCTGCATTCGAGAGACATGAGGAAACTTTCACAACATGGTCAGTGAAGAGGGAACTAAGCTATATATAAAACATAAACTCTTCTTTAAAATTATACAAATATCTATTGCATGGCCTATAACGGATCGGTTAGTGTCCCCCCAAAATTCATGTCCATCTGGAACCTCAGATGGTGATTTTATTTGGAAACAGGGTCTTTGAGAATGTAATTAGTCAAGATGAGTTCATACTGGATTAGGACAAGCCCTAACTCCAATGACTGGTGTTCCTGTAAGAAGAGGAGAGGATGGAGAGAAATATACCCAGAGAATGAGGTCATGGGATGGCTTGGAGGCAGAGCTTGGAGCAGTGTGTCTGCAAGGCAATGAATGCCAAGGCTTGTGTTCTGGCAACTGCTAGAAGCTGGGAGAAAGACATGGAACAGATTCTCCCGCAAGCCTCTAGAAGGAACCAACCCTGCTGCCACTTTCGTTTCAGACTCCTGGCCTCCTGAATTGTGGAGAACAAATTTCTGTTCAGTATGTGGTCACTTGTCATGCAAGCCTGTGGAGGCTCATGGGGTGTGCGAAAAAGTCATTAAACTGTTAATGATTATTTCTCAGACTGTGAGGCTGAGGGTGATTATTTTTGTTTCTTTATATTTTATTGCATTTTGAAAAAATTTCAACAATGAACATTTATAACTTTTTTAGAAGATTTTAGAAGATTCAAGGTTTTCAAAGCCATAGTGTTAGAATAAGATTATTCTTATTAGTTTTAATAATTGTCATAAGAATTGACGACTTAGAACAGAAGCAAAGAATCATCGATGATGATTTAATGCATTGTAGCCCAAAGATTAAAATATTTTCAGAACCCTCTGTTAAAGAGGGAATGCTATGTGTTTCAGAAAAGTTTTTTTAACCTAAATTTTGGTACTTAAGATGGTAAATATCATTTATCTAAAACGCTAACTTACATACTGTATATTTAACTGCCAAACTAGATGGTTGAGTTATGAAACTGAAAAAATATGAGTATTTCAAACAGCCTGTTCTCTTAACACCTGTTAGCTGAACGCTGACACTTTTGCTTTATTTTGTTTGCCTGGTATTATGATTACAGATATAAGTAAATCCATATAAATATATAAACACTTCGAAAATTTCCTCAAATTATAAAATATGAACATATCATAGATTTGCAATTATAATTACCTCACTGTCTTTTAAATTAGGAGTTGTGGCTGTTCCAAGTAGACAAAGAAAAATGTGTAAATAGCAAAGTCAATTTGATGTTTGGAATCTTTAATCTGATGTTTAATAGTTGTATATTTCAATCAACTCTAATTGAGCCTTGCAAATGTCTCATATATTGTCTGTAATGACCAACAAGCTCTTAAGGCTTTGTTATTATTGCAATCATTTTAAGTACATTCAAATAGCTTTAATGTGAACATTTAACGTTCAAATAACATTAACTATTATGAAGGAGGGTGCCAAGGAATGAGGCAAGATTTCCTCCTCCATCAATGGTGATTATGTCCTAAGTCATTCCCCAAACATTAACGTGGATGCAGGACCCCACGTCCAACAGCTCTAATGATCTTAACTGGGAATTGGGTTTTAAGTCTCTTAAAAATTATTCTCACTATTCAGGCATCTCTTTTTTCTTCTAGATATCTTCAGGTCCATTCAATCTGGCAGGGATGATTAGAAAATCTTTCCCTCTTCCTAGATCTGGGCAACGAGCAGCTGGAAATCCTATGATTGGGGAGCAAATCTACTGCACGAGGAGGAACTCAGTTCAAATCAGTGAACTCCCAGTGGCCAGGCAGCAAAATAAAAAGGTACCAGCTTCATGATCTGATTTGAAGAGACGAAGTAATACAAAGTATTTGTATTTGTATTTGTAATACAAAGTAATACAAAGGAATACTGGAACTTAGCATCTGTGTTCTTCACGCCGCAGTGAAAAGAGAGCACACTATTTTGAGTGGTACATTTAACCCTGGATGATTCTCCACAGTTGCATTTTTAAAAATTGCATGATTTTAAAAAAAATTGATAAACATGAATTGCTTTTATAAACAGAAAACTCAAGCATTTTCATTTTTTAAAAATAAAGTATTTATTGTTATTGTGACATACGATTTTCTTGATTCGACAACCATTTAAGCTTGTAGCCTAATGACATCTCAGAGGGTAATTTAATTCAAGTGTGCTTGTGGACCCTTGCAGGGGCATCACCTGGGAGCATGGCCCCACCCCAGACCTCCCGAATCAGAAACTGCATCTTAATGACATAGGTGGGACCGGCATCTGCACATCAAAGACAGAGAAGTACTTGTTTTAGTCCACCTCTCTCATTTCGTAGACAGTCGCATTTCAGAGTCCGGGAAGGCTAGGTCCATTTGACCTGAGTTACGTAGAAAACACAGCTAACAAGAGGCAGCTAAAGCCAAGACTCCCTTTTTAATGATTCCACCTCAAAATTCTTTCCACTGTCTTCCCCAGGCTTCCGGATGAAAAGCCTGTCTGAAAGAAACGCCACTGGCATAAAAATGCTAAAAAGAGAATTTTTACTTAAACTCATGTTCGTTATTCTAAGTGTAGTTATTAAAAGTCTGTCTATGTGCCATACATTTGAGTTTATACACAGAGAGTCAGTTTTACCCGAAGAAAGTCTTGGAGTCCTGGGCCAAAGCTGGCAAAAAGCATGTGACATCTTTTCTCCACGATCACTCATTTTATCTTGGTTGCAAGCCAAAGCCATGGCCAGTTCAGAAACTTAGCTTCATGACTGATTTCCAAGAGGCTATAAAAAAGAAAATGGTCTCCATGGGCCTCCTTGTTCTGCCCTCACCATTTTCCAATCTGCTTGCTCCTTACCCGGCAGGCAGCCTGTGCAAAATAAAAATAAGGAATGTGGTTTCCCCCTCTCTCATCTCTGGCTTTGGGTGCCACCACAGTCCCCTGTAGAATAAGTTTCCTCATTAAGCTAGCTTTGTCACTTGCAACAAAGGGTCCTACTTCTTTTTATTTTTTATTATTTTATTTTTTAGAGAGGGAGAGAGAGTTGGGGGGTGGGGAGAAGGGAGGGTCAGAGAGAAGAGAGGAAGAGAGAATATTAAGCAGATGGTGGGGCTCGATCTCACGACCCTGAGATCATGACCTGAACCAAAATCAAGAGTCAGATGTTGCACTGACAGAGCAATCCAAGCGCCCCGAAGGATCCCAATTCTCATGTAAGTTTTCAGAGCCTCAGCTTCATTCCAAAAATTCATGATGAGACAGTAGATGGAAACACCTGAAATAGTGTAGAACCTCAAAAAATGATCACTCTTGGGAAGCCTGGGTGGCTCAGTCATTAGGCATCTGCCTTCGGCTCAGGTCATGATCCCGGGGTCCTGGGATCGGGCCCCGCATCAGGCTCCCTGTTCTGTGGGAAGCCTGCTTCTCCCTCTCCCACTCCCCCTGGTTGTGTTCCCTCTCTCACTGTCATCTCTCTCTCTGTCAAATAAATACATAAAATCTTTTTTTAAAAAATCATTCTTGGGGCGCCTGGGTGGCTCAGTGGGTTAAGCCTCTGCCTTCAGCTCAGGTCATGATCTCAGTGTCCTGGGATCGAGCCCCGCATCTGGGCTCTCTGCTCAGCGGGGAGCCTACTTCCCCCTCTCTCTCTGCCCCGCCCCCTGCCTACTTGTAATCTCTCTCTCTGTGTCAAATAAATAAAATCTTTAAAAAAAAAAATCATTCTTGTCTCCTCTCCTCAACCCACTCATTAAAGGAAAGATGACTTACAGACCTCTGCTTCTGGTTGGCATCTCGCTCCTAGCCCCGGACACATTTACCCCATAACCCGATGAACGTCTTCACGGACAAACGCTCACTGCGTCCCAAATTAACTAAGTCCCCTGGCGATCTCTGGCCCCAACCCCGCCTGAGCTGCCCCAGGCTGTCTCACACGCACACACACGCGTCTGGTCCCCTGCATTTGTGGGTGGTAATTTCTGAGTCCCCTTGAGGCTCCCTCCTCCTGCAGCATCTACTCCTCCCCACACTGTGCCGGTGATTCTCTTCTCCAAGGTGCCTGTGAGCAGCCTCTCCTCCCGCCAGCTCTACTGCTGGCAGAGGTGGCCGCAGCGTCCTCCTCACAGCTGACCGCAGGAACCTCTTCTTCAACTTTGTGTAATAAACACATTTAAGGAAAAGTTTCAACTCCCCGTAAAATCACCTTCTTCATTTTCATGTATACTGTGTTCTTTCCCTGTCCTTGCTCACGTGCGTGCATATTTTGTCTACAATCATCTAGAAGATGCCATCGTATTTTTATGTCGTATGTCCTAAAGGATTTGCTCATCAGGATTTTCATAATTATCTTCTTACGGCTTTCCGAATTATCTACCTACTCAGTATACAACAGTTTTCCTAACTATTCTCCTGTGGGATATCGCCTGCTTCCTGCTTTCCTTTCCTGTGGACTATTCCTTGCTGCCACTGCTGGGCTGTAAGCACTTTGTACAGAAGCCCCTTTTCCACTGTTTTGTAAACGAGGAAACTGAAGCCGAGCTGGGTGACACCCCTTCCTCAAGGTTACACAGCTGGTGAGCAAAGGCAGGACTGCCTCTCAGGGGCGCCGAACCCAAAAGACCATATTCTTGACCTCTGTAGTGTCCCACCATTACCGCAAACAAGCTTTTCTCCTTTGGGGTGATGCCCTAAGAGAGGGTCTCCAAAGAAGCCCGTTTTGTGATTTGTTCACACGTGACCTCGTGCATTAATCTATTGCCACTCGTCACCACCTCACTATCATTTGTTAATTTCTTCCCGATGTTTCTCAAATTTCACAGTCTTAATACCAATTTTAATTCTTGTGCCCTGCGTGTGAAGCGCACGCTGTACTCACCCCGACCGTTTGCGGGTATTTTCCGGTGAGACCCAGTCCTAAGCCTTGACCTTTGCGCCTCGGGCTGGGTGTTGAGCATTTGCCTGTGAACTGTAATTTGTTGATCTGTTCCCTCTACCATCTCACCTGCTTCGGTTCATGATTCTGGTTTCGACTCCTTGGCCCGTCCTTCCGTAGTTCAGGTCTTAGTTCGAGTTCATCTGCTGTGTGTGGTGTAAGCAGTTTAAGATGATTAGTAAGTTGCCATCCTGTCCTGCCCCTTATGAAATAAATCTGCTCTTGTTTGGGGCACACCGACATAGAAAGAATGTTTCTGGAGAAAGCAGGTGTGGGGGAGGAGCCTGGCTGAGGATATCGGTCCTGTTGGAGTTGGGGGTGGTTTTTCCCAAGGTGGGGTGCACACTCTCCATCCAAGGCGGGGTGCACACTCTCCATTCCTCCCCTGCGGGACTCAGAGATGTGGGCTGGAGAGAGAGACTGAAGCCTTCCCTGCCCCATCCCCCACACCCTCCCATGTCCCTGCCACAGCGCAACCCTGTCTAGAGGACTTGAGTCTTTGGTCCAGTTGAAGCTGCCGGGCACAGGAAGGCCCACCAGCCGGCTCCCAGAGGACCTCGGGTGGCCCGAGGCAATGGATTTTGCCCGTCAGGAGAGGCAGACTTGGAGCAGCTGGCTGGATGTTTTAACAACCAACGTCTGGCTAAATTGTGAAATAAACGCTTGCAAGCCAATTCTACAGTTGAGCCTAGAGGAGGGGGAAATGAATGAGGAGGCTATGAATATTCTTTTGTGGAAGAAAATATACCCTTCTTACCCCATCCCCCTTACTATCTACCACTCCCCCCCCCATCCTTTCTTTGTAATCTTAGCACTGTCTGGGTCATTTTTATAGAATATTTTTCAAAATAGTCATATCAGGATTGGAGGGAAAGCAAGTTTAACTGCATGACAGAATCACTGGCGGGACAACGAAGAAACCAGTAACTGTGAAAGAAGTAAAAAGTATGAAGATTGGGAAAAAAGATATAAAATCCATTACTTGCAATGACATGTTTTTATAAACAAAATTCCCAAAGAACCTATGGATAATTTATTAGAATTAATAAGTGAGTTTGGCAGGTCCCTGCACTGGCATCAGTGACAAATTGTATTTTCCAAAGATGTTCCTGGCAATGTCTGCCATCCCATCCCACCTGCTGCTCTGCACTATAAGTTATCACTCCCTCATCAAGAGATGCGGTTCCCTTCCCCTTCCCTTCTATCTGGGTGGCCCTCGGACTTGACAGGAACTGATAGAAGGTGATAGAAATGATGCTGTGGGATTCCCGGGGCTGGGTCAGAAAAGGCTGGGCAGCTTCCTCCTGGCTCTTGGAACATACATGGGCTCTGCAGGGTTGCTCCCGGTGTCAGCGTTCTCAGATCCTAGCAGCTCAGCTGTGAGACGCCCAAGCACATGGGAGGTCACATGAAGGGCTTCTGTGGATAGTCCCAGAGGAAACCCAGAGGAAACCAGGCTGTGAGTCAGTCCAGCCCCAGTGCCCCCAGAGGAACAAAGAAGCCGTTGCCATGTGAGTCACCGCCAGTTGTTCAAGTCTTCTCAGCGGAGCCCCGGGACATGTTGGAGCAGAAGGAAGTCCTTCTTGTGGTCCCTTGCTTGGCTCATCCACAGACGCTAAGAGCGGAATAGAATGGTGGTGATTTCACAACACGGAGCGTGGGGGAGTTTGCCACACAGCTTTGCATCACCTGAACATACACCCCTAATGGACAATTAGGGGAAAAAATGAAATTTAAAAAATGAAAATATTTACAATAGCATCAAAAAATTCAAATACCTGAGAATGAATCTACTGAAAGATGTGTAAGATCTTTAGGTAAGAAACTGTAAAGCTCTACTAAGAGAAATTAAAGAAGATTTAAATCAATGGAAGAATATGGACACAAACTCAAATATTCAAGTCAAGGTGTAAATTTTCCCTAAGCTGATCTATTGTTTCGATGCAATCCACTCAAACCCAGCAGATGTGTAAGTTGATTCTAACATTGGCATGGAAGCATAAAAAGCCGAACAGAACAAGGAGGGAGGGACCCACCGTTTCAGATCCAAGAGCTATGGGTGTGTATTACAAAGCTACACTGATTAAGACAGTGCAGCCAAAAACAACAGGTCAATGGGACGGAACCGGAAGCCCAGAAATAGACCTATGATTTATGACGATGGTAGCACTCTAGGACAGTTGGGAAGGAATACTTAGTAAAACAAACAAGCAAGCAAACAAATAAATAAAGTGTTCCTGATTCATTTGGATAGCCACACAGAAAAAATAAAACTTGACGGCTTCCTCGTACCGTACAGAAGTCATTCCCAGGTGCACTGCAGATTTCAACGTGAAAGACAAAGCAGTAAGGCATCGTGAAGACAAAATAGAAACCTATCTTCATGGCTTTGGGATTTGAAAATGGGATTCAAAAGGCATTAACCACAGAGGAAAAGACTGACAAATTGGATCACTCCACAAGGCAGAAGTTCTGCTCATCAAAATACAGCATTACGAGGCAAAAGGCAAGCTACCCAGAGTGGGAAGATCTTCGTTATGTGAATGACTAAGGGTCCTTATCTGGAATGTATTAAAGTATCCTTCAAATCAGGAAGAAAAAGTCAACCCCATAGAAAATGTGAAAAATCTGAGTAGGCACTTCACAAAAGGAGAGTATCCAACTCATCAACACACATTCGGAAAGATGACCAACTTCACTGCTCCCCCTCCTTCAGAATAGCCAACATCCAAATGAAATGTACCAGGCGTTGCCGAGACGGCGGGGTGCTTGGAACAACCCCCTGCAGGCAGATAAAGGATGGGGCACTCCGGATAGCCATGTAATGTGTCCTGATAAAGTGGAACTTATGCATCCCCCATGACCTAGCAATTCTACATTCAGGCATACACCCAACAGGAAACTCAAGTAAATGCAACAACACAAAAAATATCGCAGGGGTGCTTGGGTGGCGTAGTAGGTTGAGCCACTGACTCTTGGTTTCTGCTCAGGTCATGATCTCAGGGTCTTGGGCTCAAGCCTTGAGTCGGGTCCCACACTCACCAGGGAGTCTGGAGATTCTCTCCCTCTCCCTCTACCCCTCCCTCCCTCCCTCTCTCTCTCTCTAAAATAAGTCTTTATTTTATTATCATTTTTTTAAACTATGCTTTTTTTTAAAAAAATATTTTATTTTTTTGACAGAGAGAGACACACAGAGAGGGAACACAAGCAGGGGGAGTGGCAGAGGGAGAAGCAGACTCCCCACTGAGCAGGGAGCCCGATGCTGGGCTTGATCCAAGGACCCGGGGATCATGACCTGAGCCAAAAGCCGACACTTCGTGACTGAGCCACCCAGGTGCCCCTAAAATAAATTAAAAAAAAAAATCACAAATATAATTTTGACGCAAAGAAGCTAGACTCCAGAGATAACCCATTCTATGATTCCACTGATGAGTTCAAAACCCAGAGAAGTAGCCCGTGGGTTATATGTTACAAGCCTGTGTGGTTACCTTTGGAGATGTGTGAGGGCAGCAAATGGTAAAGGATAAGGAGAGATACTGGTAATGTTCTATTTCTTGTTTTAATGGTCAGATCGACTTTGTATGGGTGGATTTGCGCTGGGGACCGTCATTGTTACATATGTTGTTCCCATAAATAAAGCTGAAAGGAGAAAATTTCACTCCAATTTCTCCACTTGTTATCCAGGAAAAAACTCTAGATCTCTTCTCAAAAACAACAGATTTGAGGCTTTCCCAGCCCAATATTAACAGGAAAGTAAATTTCTCTTTGCTCAGACCACCCAGGATGGAACTGAGCCTTGCTTTGGTTTGTGAAAAGGGCTTCAGGAAGAATATTGTAGGTAAGATGGCCTGATGTGATCAGTAGAAACTGAAATAGTTTGCATTTTTTCAGAGAATCTTTGTGCGATTGTTTTTTGTGTGTGTTTTTCCATAGGGGTCTATTTTCATTTTTTTTCTTTTATTTTAAGGCTGTATCTTATAGTTTAGTCTTCTTTATAATGAAAAATAATCTAGTTTATCATGCTTCCACTACTTAATACCAACCCTCTGGAGACACGATAGATAAATATTGCCAGGAACTAGTTACATATACATAGTTGACTTAAGAGTTGTTTTAAGATTACAGGCTTCCTATGTTATCACCATAGGAACAGCTAAGTGTCTGGCCAGGACAGAGAAGTAAACTCTTACCTGACTTGCAAATATTCACTGAAGCAAAACCACACTCTTACGGGAAATGAGTTTCACTTTTTTGGGGAAAATTTAGTACTAAATTGTTTTCTTTGAACCCAGCAGCCAGCATCTGTCACTTACTTCCCCCCAAATGGAAATACTTAGTTTATCTTGTGCTGGTTACACTCAAGGCACTATGCTAAGTAATTACATTCGTATTTCATTTGTGTTTAACAATACCTCTTTGGCATAGAATCCCTATTTTATAAAAAAAAAAAAGGAAACTGAGGCTCAGGGGGGCTGAAAGCATCCCAAAAGGGCACTAGAGACGGACCTTCCTCCAAGTCACTTAGCTTGAAGCTTGTGCCCTGAAACCATGTCACCTTTCCCAGGATCACACGCTTGCCAAGTGCAGGGAGTCCTGGGGCTGCTGGAGAGAGTGGCGTCAGGAATGAGTCCCAACCCGGTTCTCTCGTGTCTTATTTTTTCAAGATGAATAAGTCCCTTCAGCAAACAACTTGGATCAGTTCTTCTCTTATGTCACCCCCAAAAAGTGACATTCTCAGGACCCTCCAGAACTTTTTTTAAAGAAGATTTTATTTATTTATTTGAGAGAGCGTGCAGAGCGAGAGAGAGAGCATGAGCAGGGGCAGCGCAGAGGGGCAGAGAAGAGGGAGACGCCAACTCTCTCCTGAGCAGGGAACCCCATGTGGGACTTGATGCCAGAACGCTGGGATCATGACCTGAATTGAAGGCAGACGCTTCACCGACTGAGCCACCCAGGTATCCCTTCTCCAGAACTTAAATTGACAACTTCACCCAGGAAAAAAAAAAAAAAAACTATGAATAACCAAGTGATAGTGCTTTTTGCCCCAATTGCAGTGAAATTCATTCATTCCACTGGTGTCATGGGACTCCTTCTGGGTCTGTTAACTCCCCAGAGACGAATACAGAGCTACAGCGCACAAGAACAAACAGCGCTTTGCTGGCCAGCAAGTTAATGATTGGCCTCGGGAAGGCTTATCTCTGGAAACTGCCCAGGTGGCTGTGTGGTGAGCTGACACACTTCCCTGGGACTCCACCCAACTGGAGAAACAGGGCAACCTCTTCCTGCGTTGAACCCGCCTGCATTTAATTTCAAGGGATAGAAAGGGGTGGGAAGGAAGGAATCGAAGGGAGATTTATGTTCTGCAAGTAATTTCTCTTCTGTTCCACCCACTGTGCCCTGGGGAAATAATGATTCCGACCCGAGGCGGCATTTCCCGCAGTCATCTCTGGTCCCCCAAGCTGCACGCTTCATTCCCTTAGTCATCCTACAAATATTCATGCCCACCATGAGGCAGCCCTCTTCTGGGTGCCTGGTGCACTTGGGGGAACCAAGCAAAGATTCCTGGTGGCTGAGGGCCTTTCTGGTGGGAAGAGCCTGGAAAGGAATGATGATTTCATGAGTCTGGTTATAGTACCGTAGAAGCTGCTGTCTCTGGAAAAATGGCAAGTGTCAGGAAAGGGGTGTCCGGGGTGCCCGGGGTGGTAAGTAGGTTAGAATGTGACTGAGGTGGTCAGTAGCCACTCTGAGAAGGGTTATTTATTTATGTATGTATTTATTTGAAAGAGAGAGTGAGTGAGAGACAGCATGAGCCAGAGGAGGGGCAGAGGGAGAGGGAGAAACAGGCTCCATTTTGAGCAGGGGGCCCAATGTGGGACTTGATCCCAGGACCCTGGGATCGTGACCTGAGCTGAAAGAAGACGCTTCACTGACTGAATCACCCAGGGGCCCTGAGAAGGTGAGATCTGAGCAAAGATTTGGGGAGGGGCAGGACTTCTCCAGGCCGAGGGGTATCTGAGCAAAGGGCATTCCAGGAGGGCGGATGGGGTGCCAGAACCAAGCGTCTGGAACATGCTGGCCTGTTGGAGGAACAAGGAGGCAGCAGGAGCAGATAACGTGTGAGGGGACCCAGTGTTCTGGGTTCTGGGGGTTTTACAGGATGATGTAAGGACCCGGGGCTTTTAGGCTGAGTGGCATGGGGAGCCTGGTGGGGGGATGGGCTGAAAAGTGACACCACATGACTGATGTTTCCAAAGAATCTTGCTGGTATGTTAAGAAAAAAACTGTGTGGGATCCAGGATGAAGCAGAAGATGAGTAGGGGGTGTTTGGAGGGATCCAGCAAGAGACACTGGGACCAAAGCATGAGAAAAGAGAAGAATCATAAGTTCAGGGATTTGGCTAAGCAGATAAGAACAAAATTGCCTGTGAGTAGAGCAAGTATTTGAGGTAAAGATGAGACTTGTTTTGGATGTGTTGAGGTGGAGATATCCATTAATTATCCGTGTGGCAATGAGGCGTAGGCAGCAGGAGTGTGAAGTCCAGGAAAGGGAGATCCAGGCTGACGATAAGCATTTAAGGAGGAGTCAGGATCTAGGTGGCATAAAAGCCCCGAAACTGGATGAGATCATTTTAAGGTTGGCAGATAAAACCCAGGACACCTAATTCAATTTGAATTCAGATAAAGAATTTTTACCTTAAGTCTGTTTCATGCGATATTTACTTGTCAACCAAGTAAAGTAAATATTTGGCACTGTGCAATAAGGGGGACACATTTATATTACAAAGTTATTAGTTGTTTGTGTGAAATTCTAATGTAACAGGGCCTGCTGTATTCCTCCTCAGAAAGTGTGGCAATGCTACATGGGGACTGAGTGCCAGGAAGGCGGAGGGCTGAAGTGTGGGGCTGCCCCAGTGGGGGGTTGGGCAAGAGAGAGAGAAGGAGCAGGTGAAGGGGATAGAGCGATTATGAGGTGGGAGGAAGACAGTCAAAGGGTACAGGGTCCTGGAGCCCAGAGGGAGAAAGCAGTAAGGAGGAGGAGGTGACTCGTGGCTCTCCCAGAGCACAGGGACTACAGCTGACTCTGGGACCTGGCTGCTGGTGGGAGAGCTAGAAAAAACATGGCTGTATTTCTTTGAACTTGAACCTCAGTGTTGCTTCTCTATCTCAGTTAAAGAAAGCATACCTCACGATGCCCAGAGTCCTTGGGGAAGACCCTTTCCTGTGCCCTGGGTGGTGGACAGGACTGTCACCCCCCAGCTACATGACCATCCTGCAGGGCTGAGTGTGATGAGAGCTCTTCCTCCTCCTCCTGGGGCCTGACAGGCAGATCCTGAGCTCACTGGTGCTGGATGGATGAAAGGGGTCAGGATGACTTTCACCCTTGTGCTCAGGTAGACACCTTCTACGTTGAAGATGCCCTAGAAGGAACACAATCAGTAGGGTTTTAACTAAGTTCCTGGACACCCCCATCAGGAGACAACCGTGCATACAGATGCAGAATAAAAGTAGGGGAACGTGATGTTTGTTGACAGGGAGGCTGGCTTACAAGGGAAGAACTGAGGGTCTTCTGATGCCCTGAGCCTCATTTCCCAGGAGCACAGGAAACAGGAAGTTCCTCCAGGCGGCAGCCATGACCATCCCAGGGCTGGAAGGGCCCACACACTCCAGTATACTTTGCCTTTTTCCAGTTGTGAGTACTTTTTTTCCCCCTGGGGCTGGGGTGGGGGGGCGGGCAGCAGTGGTACCACTTAAATCCTTCAATTCTTTTAAAATGTGATTGTTACCATTAAGAACCTTAATTCAGGAAAAAACACGATGTTCTTTCTTCACTTGAAAGCAATGGGGTATAGGTCGGTTGTGTCAAGCCCCCTGAGCAAAACTGACTTTGTAGAGTTAAAAAGGAAACAAAACTAACAAAAGCAAACACATAGCTTGGCCTTTGCTACATTGAAATATAAAAACTGTCCTGGATGTGGGGGGTGAGGTGATTGTCCCAGGGTACAATACCACCCCAGACACAGAACATTCTCTTACTCTGAGAACAAGCCAGGGCAGCAACTCAGAAGAATATTCTGTCTCACAGTTGATAACACAGAGCTCATCTTTGTCTCCTATCCAAAGAATATCATGACTGGAAACCTTAGTCAGCCTTTTTGTACTAGAAAATGAGCTAGAGAAGATGAATGTACATACCTGCAAATTGTTAGGGGGATTACATTTGTCTTTAAAGGAAAAAATAATAATAATATTTACTCCTATAACATTGTGGCTACGTGTATCATCTATCTACTTAAATCTAAACATGTTTTGTTTTTACAGGTTATCCCCCTAAAATAACTCAGTGATATGGCCTTTGTAAAATAATTTGCAACGATCTCTCTGCAACTGAATTATAACATGACTCATCTACCTGTGAAAGCTTTTTGCATCTTTTGCATTTAATCAGTTAGAGATGTCTGGTTACCTATAGCACTGTTCTTTTAAAAAAATCAAAATTATTTAACTGCATTAAAATAAATGGAAGGCATTACATATTTGTAAACTGGGGAAATTTATTTTCTTTGGTGCAGCCTGGTTACCAAATCAAATGAGTCTAATCTGCTTCTCCTAGCGTCTAGTTATTCTTGAGTAAGTGCTATTCATGTTTGTCATCTTTCCCGGCGGTGAAGTGGTGAGGCCCTACCAGAGCCCACCAACTCAATATTCTATCTGTATCAGAGCAGTGGTTCTCAAACTTAGAGACACTCCCAGATCACCTGTAGGGCTGGTCAAACCACAGAGCTTCTGGGCCCCACCCTGGTGCCAGGGTTTCTCATTTAGTAGGTCTGGGTGGGGCCTGAGAAGTTGCCTTTCTGACAAGTTCCCGGGTGGGGCAGATGCTGCTGGTCAGGGGACCACACCCTACTTGGAGAAGGGCAATCAGAGAGCTTATCTACAAAGAAGTTCTCCACACTGAATTGGGGGGGGGGAGAAGCCTCTGACCCCAGCTCCTTATTTTATAGATGGGAAACCACAATGCAGGGGATTAAATGTCAGTATCCTTCCAGGACCAGAGCCCGGGGTCCATGTCCAGTCTCCCAGAATTCCAGAGTGGCTCATTGCCATGTCCATCCACTGACGTTTCGCTCCTGTCTTTTCAGGACAGAGAGGAACTAATTCTTCTTTCCCTCTTTAAGTCAAAAGGGAGCCTATTTCTATGTGGCTTAAATTATGCACATTCTTTCCTCCTTTTGATGACAGGCAGAAAGGGGCCTGAGTTGGAGCTAGAGGGATGACATCGCCATTGTGAACCTCAAGAACATTCACATTTCTGGTTATACTTCCTTGAACTTGAACCTCAGTGTTGCCTCTCTGCCTCGATGAGAAAAAGCATGCCTCATGGTGCCCATAGTCCTTTGGGAAGACCCTTTCCACAGGGCCCTGTGAACCCTGACAGAATCCTTGATGGTATCACACATGGATGCTCATGTTCTAGCCCATAGGACTTTGCTCCTCCTGATGCCCTACTCTGCCCCCTCAAGCATCCCCACTCAAAGGGCCCATGTTCTTGTAGTTAGGGGAAATCTGGGAGGGCTCCCTGCCCCCAGAAGTGAGGCTTACTCTCATTTCCTTGATGCTTGGATGTCCATATCTTTGATGTGGGGGTTCTGCTGTCCCTGGTCAGGGCTTGCCTGGTGACTGATGCATTGGGCAGTAAGCCCTTTACCGCCCCCCCACCCCCCCACCCCCACCCCCGGCCTCCTGTCTAGGGAGGGAAGCAGTCTTTTACATTATAACAAATTCACTAAACTCTTGTTTGTGGCATAAACTCTGAGCTTTGGAAATTCTAAACCTCACTCCCTTCAACTATTACCTTGGTTTATTCTGAATATCAAAAGCTAAGCCAGAATCACTAATGGTAGCCAAAAGCTGGAAACAACTCAGATATCCACCCATAGCTGGATAGATAAACAAACTGTGGTACATTCATACAATGAAATATTTTCAACCTTAACAAGGAATGTTCTGATACATGGTACAACAAATTTAACCTTGACAACATTACGTTAAGTGAAGCAAGTCGGACTCAAAAGGACAAAGATTGCATGATTCCACTTACAGACGGTAAGTAGAATCTGCACATCCATAGTGATGGAAAGGAGAATGGTAAAATAAAATAAAATTTAAAAAAATTGGAACACCGAAAAAAATAAAATTAAATAAAAAAAAAGAATCTTAGAATACTGAGAAAATAAAAAAAAAAAGAAAGAAGAATGGTGTAGTCAGAGGATGGGGGTACAGGGAGATGGGGGGTTGTCTAACAAGGACAGACTTTTCCGTTGTTCCAGGGGAGTTCTGGGGATTGGTTACAGCACGATATGAACATAGTTCCCACTGCATGAGTAAGATGACAAATCTGATGTTACATGTATTTCATGACAGTTAAACACTTTTAAAAAGTTAAAAAAAATTACGGAAAAAGGAATGAAATCTGACATGTGCTACAACACAGACAGACCTTGAAATCATAATGCTAAGTGAAATAAGCCAGACGCAAAGGACAAATCCTGTGTGATCCCACTTACATGAGGTACCTGCAATAGACAAGTTCATAGACAGCATCACAGAGATTGCCAGGGGCAGTGGGGAGGGAGGCAGGGGCAGGTCTCTTTTAATGGGGACAGAGTTTCCGTTAGAGATGATGAAAATTTCTGGACGTGGATGGAGCTGATGGTTGCGCCTCATGAATGTACTTAATGCCATAAACTGTCCGTTGAAAACTAAGTGCACAATTTTATGTTGTGTCTTATCAATAAAAAAATGAAAACAAAGTCAAAAGCTAAGGAGTGACTCTTTTAGTCTCCTGTTCTGTGGACCATCCCGGCTCCGTGGGCTGGAGGAGAATCCCAGGCTAAGGGAAGGGGCGTATTGGCCACACTGCAGAAATGCAAAGCTGTGTCCTTGTGCAAAGGCTCTGGGCCCTGGGCTGTGGGAAGCGCTTGCTCTGTGGGGGGCTGAGTGGTGAGGGGTGGTCCTCCTCGGTAGGAGCAGCGCTGTGCCCTTCCCCTCCACTCCTGGACCGCAGCCAGCAGAGACGGAGGTCACCCCCAGTGTCTCAGGCCAGGACCTAGGCGACTGGATTCCAGTCCCACCTGCAAGTCCACAACCTCCACATTGGGCAAGTCACTTGGCTCAGAGCCTTGGTTTTTTGGCTGCAAACTGAAGGCGCTGGTCCCGATTATTTTGAAAATTCCTTGTAACTCCAATACTCTGTGAATCCACCTAAACCCCACAGGCCTCCCACTGAAGAGGGGGTCCTCTTCAGGGCAAGGAGGGGCCTCAGCATCGGCTCCTGTCAACAGGGGTCTGGGAACATCACGTCACTCCAGGAAATCACAGAGCGAAGTCAGTGGTTCCAATGTTCCACACACTCCATACTAAGAGAATTATTCTTTCTCTTTATTTATTTTTTAAATTTTATTTTTTGTTTTAAAAGATTTTATTTATTTATTTGACAGAGAGAGACACAGTGAGAGAGGGAACACAGCGGGGGTAGTGGGAGAGGGAGAAGCAGGCTTCCTACCAAGCAGGGAACCCAATGCGGGGCTCCATCCCAGGACCCCGGGATCATGACCTGAGCTGAAGGCAGAGGCTTTAACCCACTGAGCCACCCAGGTGCCTCTCTTTCTCTTTAAAAGGCTTATCTTAGAATGAAAATGAACCAGTGAAATATATGAAAGAAGGACCTAGAGTCCAGAAAGGTCCTGGTATGGGAAGTGAAGCCAGTAGGCCCTGAGCAGAGAGGGACTTTCTTTCGACACTTCTCTCCAACACGTTCCATAGTCTGCCCTGCGCTCCACGCCGGGCGTCAAGCAGGCGGACACCTGCCGGTCCTGCCACCCTGTTCTTACCTTATTCGAGGGGTAAATAAACAAAAGGAAATGAATGCATTTTTACCTAAGAGGCAAGGGACAGAGATACAATCTTCATATCCTTTGGTTTTAATGTTGAAATAATCACAATTTTAGAATAATGTAAAGACAGATAAGAGTATCTACCAATTCTCGGTATTTGGAAACCATCGACTGCTTCAGAAGGAAGGTGCTAACCGCATTGTAAATACATAGGTTTTGTTTTCTTGGACAGTCCCGCTTTGGAAAGAAAGCCGGGATGGTTTAGCTATGATATGTCAACTTTCCATGCTGCTATGCGTACTGAAATAACGTGCAGTTTCAACCCGTGGAAATTCCTGACCTTGAAAATGCACGCTACGTAGTCTTCTTAATGCTGCACAGACATGCACAGTTCATCCCCACGGAGCACCAATAGCGATAAGAGTTCCCACTAAAATTCCTGCCCGGGATCTGAACCTTACCTCTGTAAACAACAAAGTGGTTCTCAAATTCTCTTAACTCTGATGGAAACGGTTCTACTGTAGGGTACCTATTTGCCTGTTTTCTTAACTGGAATCATCAGAACATAATTTAACCTTTTTCTTGTTGACTCACTCTGAATCATCATTATGAATCAAAACCATAGCATTTTCGTACAAAAAGGGCCCTTACAGAGCAGCTAGCTGTGTTTCTAGAGGCACAAACGGGGGCGTGATTGGAGTGGAAAGCTAGGTTCGAAGGGAGATAGCCCAGAAGCCACGGTTGCCTTTCTTGATCCAAGATCGGGACCGCCCTACCCCTGTCCCCTGCTTCCCGACTTGCGAGGGGCAAGGGGTTCTTACGATGCTGGACCTGCTGGTTTCCCATTTGCAAAATGGGCTCAGGCTCTTGATGCATTTTGCGTTTTTGCGTTTGCTATGATGGTTTTTCTTTTGGGTTCTCACCTAGAGTTGTGACTCCGTGGATGTGTGGGGAGTGAGAGTGTCATCTCCTTCTAAATGCAACCCTAGTCTCCTCAGTGGGGGCTTCTGTTTTGCTCTCAAATGTCAGAGGTGGGGTCCCGCTGCAGTCCTTCTGTGGGGGGCCTCGGGGTCACTTTCCTGGGCATGGACCCACTTCCTTTCCTCTTTGCACTGCCTCCTGCCCCTGCCCTGCCCTTCCTGCTCCAAGGATGACTAGAAAATCTGAGTCACCTTTTTTGGGGGGAGTTACCCTTGCAGTTGGGGGTTTAGACCCTATATTTGTTTGCTGGGGCTGCCGTAATAAAGTACCAGAGATTGGAGGGCCTTAAAAAGGGTCATTTTCTCCCAGGCCTGGAGGCTGCAAGGCCAGCAGCAAGGTGTCAACAGGGTCGGCTTCTCCTTGGCCTGTAGACAGCGGTCTTCTCCCTACGTCTTCAGGTGACTGTCCTCTGTGTGTGCATCCTCATCACCTCCACTAATAAAGCCACCAGTCGGTGGACTGGGGCCACCCTAGTGACCTCACTTTAACTTCATCACCCATTTAATGGCCCTGTCTCCAAATGCAGTCACATTCTGAGGTCCTGCGGGTTATGACTTCAACATATGAATTTGGAGGGCTGACACCATACCCTCCTCCATAACAGATCTTTTTCACTTTCAAACCACCATGAGCCACTCTGAGAATGAAGACAATTAGAATGGGTCTAGAGTTTCATATGGCTCTCATAGGTAAGGTCCTTGAATAATATTTGCAGATTTACTCCAAGCTGATAACTGGAATGAAGAATAATTGATAGATTCATTCTTCTTGAAAGGATCTGTTCCCACGTCATTCCAACAAATGCAGTGATTGATACCACAAACTTGGGCCTGGGAGACTGTTCCATGCCCTGCATTGGAGGGAGGTGGGGGAAGGGCAGCTAGCTGGCTTCTTCTGGGCTGCAGAGCATGGGGGGCACCCAGAGAGAGCTGCAGGACCCAAAGCCCAGGCCATGCAGAAATGGTGGGAGTAGGGGCTGGGAGGAAGCTTGGGGTTCCTGGGACTGGCAGATTAGCACCACTGGTCCAATCCCCTCTTAGTCCTGAACCTTTCCCCTTCACTGAGAATAGGCTAAGAAAACACGCCAGAAAAAGCATCAGTCACCTGAGTGCTGGGAAGCGATTAAAAACAAACTGGACAAGAGATACAGTCCATCTTATGAAAACAAAAAGTTTTTTGTAGGTACAGAGGACTCAGAACTTGACATCTGGCCTCCAGAATAGTCTACTAAATGTTCAGTCCCCATAGCTACTTCCTAAGTCTGGCCCAGAAGCCTGACTGCTTTATAGAGACCCTAGAACTCAGTCTACCTACTTGTCTGTCCTCTTTAATGCCAGGTGAACTCTCTAGGGCTCAGTGTGTCTCTATCTCCCCTCCTTGCCCCACCACAGGGCTGGCTGTGGAGGGAAGGATGCATCTACTCCTCCACCCAACAACCACCCAACATGCATCCACTCCTCCACCCAACATCCACCCAACACCCATGTACTCCTCTACCCAACAACCACCCAACATGCATCCACTCCTCCACCCAACATCCACCCAACACCCATGTACTCCTCTACCCAACAACCACCCAACATGCATCCACTCCTCCACCCAACATCCACCCAATATCCATCCACTCTGCCAACATCCATCCTTTTAACCCTTAACACAAGCAGGGCACCCTGTGTCACTCTTTTTCGTTCTAATTTTTTTCCCTGAAGATGAATACCTGAGAAACCTGACAAGCAAGTGTCAGAGGAAACTGAGATCGAAAAGTGTTCCACAAACGTGGTGTAACTAACCTGCCTGAACTTCAAGAATGATCTGGGTAATGGTATTAGCTTTTCTCGGACTTCCTCTCTCCTGGGTCCTGTACAGGTGAAGTGTTTTTGCTTAAGAAGGATGTTACTTAAAAAGATGAAAGCCAGTGGGGAGGGACAGAATCAATTGATATCTTTTTAGAAATCACTCGAAGGAAGAGATACTGAGGAAAACAAGCATTAAGAAATTTAAATGACCCCATAGACAAGGCCCTGGTCATGTATGGGTTAGAAGGAAACTTTGCAATATGAGAAAGATCTTCTAGTCCACAAGCATCTGTGAATTTGGACTTTTTACAAGTCTAAGTATCTGTGAATTTGGACTTTTACACTGGCCATTGTCTAGCAAATTGCCTCTTTGTTTCCACACTCCACAACAAAGTTTCAGCTGGGAATCGGCCATTAAGTTCTCTGGGGAGCAGGGAGGCCTACACCAGTCTTCCCAAATTAATTTGACTCTTATCTTGTAAATTTAATCTGCATAAAGGCATCAGCTCTTGTTCATCTTAAGACCAGTCTCTGGCCAGAATCTCATTCAGAAGAACTTTAGTAAGCAAAAGGAACTTGACCCTTTACTGCCATGTCTCGGAAGGAGTAGGTTCCTAACACATTCTACTTTCTCTTAAAAATCCTCTTTCCCTATTCCTTCCTGCTCTCAGACTCTCACTCTGCTCCTGCGGCAATGTTTCCTACCCCTTGTCTCTCCTCAGACCCCCAAAGTCCAAGACTTCAGGTTTACGAGTGCTCATCCTCTTATCTGGCTGTCCTCCACTCTCCCCCTTCTAGATCGCTGCTTCTTTTTCCCGTGACAAGTTGCTCAGCCCTTAGGGGCAGTCCGGTCCAGTTTGCCTTTCCAGTTTTGCCATTTTTTTCATCTATCCTTGTCCCGTGGCTCCAACGGCTTTAGCCAACATCTCAACTCCCCCGTAGTGACTGCTTAGCCATGGGGAAAGATACTCGTGGGTTCTTCAGTTTGTTCTTATCACTTAATGTTAGTTGTCAACTCCTCATCCACAGTCTGGCCGAAGAAGGATAAAAGAAAATAATTTAAAATTGTTTTGAAATAGTCTAATAGAGTTGTGCTTATCATTCTGGGCAAACCATAGCTGCTTCTAAATGTTGAAAATGTCTAAATCATAAGAAGGTATTTAATTGCCTTAAGAAATTAGCACCCTTGTATAAAAATAGGGGAAAAAAAAGAAAAAGCCATTTACTTTATTTTAATCATTTAATATGATTACATATGCATTAAAATTCTGTTCAATCAATTAGACGGTACTTTTGTACTTGTGTGTGGGCATTTGAAAGCATAAATACCCAACAGATCACCTCCAGCTAAAGGGTGTGAAGGAGGAAAACGTGAAGAGAGACAGCTCTTACTGAACACAAGTGCTGGTTCTGGTGTGGGCTCTCCAGGTCCCATTCTCAGAGGTATCTCTGACTCGTTTATTCTCTCTGAACCCAAGGCCCCCATTCTGACACCAGGGGCATTTCCTCCATCTTTTATCATAGAAACACTGGGTTGTGTTTGCCAAGAGCTTTGATTTTCCTGTCTTGGTCCACAGGACAGAGCAGGCAGTTTTCTAGAATAGGGGAGGAGAGAGGCTCTTATCTGTAGCTCCAACAGAAAGACTCTGTCTGTGAAGACAGAAGAGGCGTGTGTCCCTGGCCTGTTCTGACCTTGAACAAGAACCTCGAGCTTGGACAACCAAACTGAATATCCTCTAAGTGTTTTTAAAGTCACAAAACACTACTTCCACGAGCCAACAATTATCATTGTGAGAATGCCCAGCAACCACTGCCTGTTAAGAACGTCATAGGATAGGTTGGTGGGGAGAAGCATGAGGTCAGAAAGTCTAGGTAGATGCTTGATGGTAGTGACAGTGAGAACAGGAAGGTGATGACAAACTCAAGAGGCACCATAGAAGTTGAGAAAGGAAGTCATCCAAGGCAGATATGAAATGGTGGTGTTATTAAAAGAAACCCAGAAATGAGAGGAGACTGCTTTGGTCAAATACATGTGCTGAGCTCTGCTCATGTGTTGAGGGGTGACAAAACACTATGGCCTGTGTAGAGTCAGGCTCCCTGACCCCACTGCCCGTGACATCCCACAGGAAGGGGTGTAGGAGCAAGGAAAAGGGAACAGCACACCTCAGATCATCTCAAGAGGTGAGGTTAGAAGCATGGAAGCCATTTGCCTCCAGTATGTTCCACACTGGGAGGTACAGCATGTTGGCAGAAGAACTGGAAAACAGACCCATCCTAGGTCAGGACTCAAAGGTCAATGACCTTCAGGTTGTACTGGAGAGCCATGCTTCTGGGACAGGATCTGATTGGAAGGCTTCTCTTAGTCACAACTTGGGTCTAGCCACCTCATACACTATTGGCTTCTCTGCTGTCCAGCTGGGGGAAGTTGCCTTTGGGTTGAACACCCATCCCTGGTATAGGCGGTCATATCCAAGGTCCGGGCTGGCTTCCCTGGAAGCACATGGTACAAGTCCTAGAGTCTTTCTGTCCCTAAAACTTTCTATGGCCACTTATCTTGGTGGCCGGAAGTGCTTTGGGTTTTGTGGTCTGTGAGGAGTGTGGGGGAGAGACTGGAGATGCTGGCTGGGAACAGGGAGCCCCAAAAGGGAGTGATCCAAAAAATCTCCAAAAAATGGGGGAAAATAATTAAAACAAGATCTCAGAGATGTAGGAAGGGATCAAAAAGCACAGATGGAGGAGGGGTTAGCTTTGTCAAAGCAAAAAAAAAATTCTTTCTGAAAAACAGGAGCAAGTGGGGTGGACTCAGTTGATGTAAGGATTAAAGAGTTAATAGAAGCTCCAGTCAAGTGATTTTTATAACTAAAGGAGACCCTGTAGGTGATCTGCACAGTAGCTGGGACTCAAAATGCATAAGAAGGTATTTCAAGCCAGACCAAGGCCCCCATTGGAATTTCCGAGCTGATGATCTTATGATGGAACACATCTAACCAAACAGAAATCTGGGCCCGGAAGCCCAGATGACAAACAGGGTAGAGGTCAGGGCAGGGACCACGTATGGGGGCATGGTTCAGATGAGGTAAGGTGACCCTAGATCAAAAGCATTATAAGGTCAAAAGCTCTAAGTAGGGGACATTAGAAAGTCCAGCAAATGTGTTGACATCACTGCACAGGACTGGGTAGAGAGAAACCTTTGATTCCAGGTCTGATGGTGAGGCAGCATCCTGCGGTTTGGGGAAATCACGGCCACACAGCACAAAAGGACTCGGGCTTTGTGGTCAAACATCTGAACTCTGAGTCCTGCATTCGTAATTGGCTAGTGATGGGGAGAGAATTACAGCTCCTGTCAAGGTGGAGAAAACTTCCTCCAAGTCCATCATGGCTCTTCTCCACTCCCGAGAGTGCCTTCCTGACTTCAGATACTGTTATTTACGATGGAGGGGGGTGGACCTTGCTAACCATGAATGGGGCCACCTCCTTGTAGCAGTAATGTAGTGGGGACAGAAGGAGGATTATGCCTCGTAGCTTTGCAGGTGGCCCTTTGTCCTTGGGGAGACGGCTTGGCCCTCATCCCGTCCCGGGTGACTCAGGGGTCGCAGGACGACCTCAGCTTTCTGGGCCAAGTCAACACCAGGCTGGGGGTGAGGTCATCGGACCCTCCTGTGCCTTGTTCTCACCTCTGCCGTCCCCCGCCCGTCCCCAACAGACCCCACTGCTGCTCTTCTCTTGTCTACCTCTTGTGTTACCAACACCAACACAGAAGCTCAGGCTTCCAGCCTCACAGCACACCCAAACCTGCCACAGCCGCCGGGAAGAGCCCCCTCAACCCCTGGTCCAGTCAGGCCTGGCTGGCCGACTGCGCAGCTTCATCTGCTTCCATTAGCTTCTGGGAAGTCCTCCTGAACAGAGACAAAGCAGAGGCGTTCGCTCCATCTTCCTTCTTTTGGTTTTTAAAGATTTATCTATCTATATCTACATCTATATCTATATCATCTCTATCTATCTATCTATCCATTTATTTTAGAGAGAGAAAGAGCGTGCATGCACACAGGCAGGGGAGGGGCAGCGGGAGAGGGAGAGACTCTCAGGCAGGCTCTGACTCCCTGCTGAGCACGGAGCCTGATGCGGGGCTTGAGCTCACCACCCTGAGATCATGACCTGAGCAGAAATCCAGAGCTGGCAGCTTGACCAACTGAGCCACCAGGCGCCCTGCTCCACCTCCCTTCTGATTCATGCTCCTCAACATCCTCTCTACTTTCCCCGTTACTAAACATCCATTCCAGTGTTATCGGGCCATCGCTCAGTGACTGGAAGCACCTGTAGCGTGAAGGTTGTGGCCTGGCTCTGGCCAGGGGATGGTTATTGCCATCTCTGAGGAACGAGGCCACAGCAGGCCACCCCCTCCAGCGGCTGGACGGCGAGGGAGGCTGGTCTCCAGGAACCTTGCAGTGTCTGTTTCCTGGGAGCAACCACTGTGGGCTTTGCTGGACCCAAGTGCATCTGCCATGGGCCTTCCTTGTTTCTAGTTGAGTTTGTGTGTGCGGCTGATACCAGCCACCAAGACCTCCTTGCCAAAGATTTCCAGCTTGATCGAATAGTTCCGACATCTTTCCAAAGACTTCTGATCCTCCATTTTTAAATTAAGTCTTTCCCTCTCTCCCTTTTTTATTAGAAAAAAAATTCTGATCTCTAGATAGTAAGCTCCTTGAAGTCAGAGATGACAAATATTCCTCCCATTTTGTACTGTGAAAAATTAAAAAATGCAGATAAGGTACAAGATAAATATAATGAACACCCCTAATCCCTGGCCCTGGAAGCACCAATGATTGCTATTTTATAACATTTGATCTTTTTGTATAGATACATATACATGCATAATATATTTTCTACAGAAAAAATATATACTCTATATACACATGTATCTATACAGGAAGCACACACATACATATATACTTCTTGACAAACTTTCTGATAATTGTACACATCATGACACTTAACCCCTAAGTATATACCTCTTAAGAACAAAGACGTTTTCCTACATTATGATATAATTATAACCTTCAGGGATTTAACATTGCTTCAATTACGATCTAATACAATGTTTCTGTAGCTCTTTCTTTTTTTTTTTTCCCCCCAGAGGTGATGTAATTGTCAACCTTGAAACCAGTCTTTGACCCCTCCCTGCTTAACTAGCCCAACTCAGGATCTGGCACAAGGGAAGTCCCTTCAGGACAGAAGTCCCGAAATAAATGTTAGACAAATGAACGAATGGATGGCTGAGTGAATGAAAAATGCTTTCCGATGTGTCTTCACATTTGAAAAGCCATGTGACTGCATACAGTTCATGAACTCCATGTGGGGTTTACACGACCTTCAAGCTCTTCTCATTGATCTTGGCAGAAACCTTACACCTGACAGGATATATATTTTGCAACTGTGGCTTTTTGTTATTGGGGAGGTGATATTTATGTTACCAGCGGTGAGGAGAACAGTCAAGAAGTTGGCAAACCTGTTCCAAGGGAAGCGTATGGGAGTTACTGTTAATTGTATCTCCTATCTTAGGCGCTCCCAGGCTACGGACCACTTTAAACTATTGGGAATGCAAACCGGTATTACAAGCAAGAAAGCAGGAAGAGGCTGGGGTTCTGCGTTGCAGGATTTCACACCCATCAACAAAGAGGGATACAGCTTCTGCTGCGATGGCTTTTATTGCGTCAGGCCTGTCACAAAGAGGCTTTTGTGGTAATGGACAGCACACTCATCGCCATCAGGGCACACTGTTCTGTAAGGCGGAATTTCTCCACTCATATTTGAGAGGAAAGGTTTCCTCTCCTATTTGGTACCAAATAGTGCCGGCAGAAAATCCTACTTAAAGAATCCCCTTTAAAGGAGATCATGGGTGCAAGGTGTGGGGCTGGCCAACAGCAGGTGCGCACAGCAGGTCCCCTCTCCGACTAGTGTGTGGAGCGGCGGGATCCTCACTCTATGGCAAAACATTTAGAAGGTTAGACCACAAAAGAGATACATTTCACAATCATGATGACTTTTTAAAATCAGAACTTAAGGCAGTCAAAATTCCGTTTTTTCCTCCCTTCTGACAGTTGATGATTTCCCTCTCTTTTCTTCAACATTTCCTGCGCTTTCTGTCAAGGCTTTATGCATCCCAAGTTCTAGCATAAATACATCAGCAGCGAGTTACTGTCAAATAAGTTGTAAGGGCACATCAAACAATGATCTTAAAGTGTCCCAGGGAAGCAAGGTTACTTTCTTTCTAACTGCATACAGACTTGAAGTGAGTAGTGCTCTACTTTAGGGATACAAAGTTACAGAGAATTTTCTTTTCTCTTTCTTTCTTTCTTTCCTCTTTTCTTTTCTTTTCTTTCTTTCTTTTCTTTTCTTTCCTTCCTTCCTTCCTTCCTTCCTTCCTTCCTTCCTTCCTTCCTTCTTCTTTCTTTCTTTCTTTCTTTCTTTCTTCTTTCGTCTTTCTTTCTTTCATTTCTTTCTTTCTCCCCTCATTTCGGCCTCTTTCTCTCCTCACCAATTTGTCTGAAAGACTGAAATTTGACTCCCAAGTTTGGAGGGTAACTTTTTAAATCCTTTCCCAACTCCCAAGACCCCTTCCACCCTGCACCCAATGCCTCCCTTCTTCACGTTCTACCTAGCACTGTTTATGTGACATGTTCATGTCCTGATGAAAATCTCACTGTTCCCATATACGGATCAGTCTCTTGGTGCACGACTGAGAGACCTGGTTGCCATGCTCTATTCTAGGAACAAACTGGCCCCTAGCTTGACAATCACTCACTGTGCAGGCAGAGTCTGCTTTCTTTTCCTGAAAAACACGTTCCAGAGTACATATGGTGTGAGGTGATCACTGTTTGTTAAATCGGGGGAAGGAAATTGGGCAGCTTTGGGTAGGTGCCCTACAACATGCACCAAATTCTCTTGGTTTTGCAAACTACAGATTTTCTTTGCTCTGTGTTTCCTTTATCCCCAATGAATCCATAGCGCCTTTTGCACAATGGTTCCTCAAATATTACCCAAACAGTGAAGAGCAGGGCTTTCAAAAACAAATAATTCTATCTTATTTTATTTGACTAATTTCCTACAGGATATAAAAGACACTGATAACGAGAATATCAGCATCTATTGTTTAGGTAACGGTGTTACTGTTAAAAGACTGTATTTAGGGACATGCTTCAGTTATTTTATAAACTGCATTACCTTATATTTTATCTTTTAAAGCAAATGATATATTTCTTAAAGGACATAATAAAACATTAGTTAGGATATTGGATAAACAAAAGAGCAACCAATAGAATTGCCGACGACTCGGGTGAAAAGAGCATTGTATTTTTCCTGCTGTGAAGGGACGATGCTGACCTTGGATTAAAAACCAGGGAACTGTAATTGTTGACACAATCAGCTGGCGTATTTATGAAACCGTCTTCAATCACATATCACTCAGTCACTGATGTTTTCCAATGACACCACCTGTTTGCTTTGGTGCACCCATGGGGAGTCAGAAAGTCTGACGCTGATGTGTTTTAAAAAATCCAAATTAGTCAATTGACTGCGCTTGATGGGTTGGGTGAGTAATAGTCCTGTAACGCCCACTGTTCTCTACTGATATGGCATGTTCATTTTGAGAGTAAAAATGCAGGTGGAACCGTCTCTGCGTTGGTGGTCCCTGTCCCCAAATGATGTGTGGCAGAGCAAGGAGGTTACAACCCAGAGCTCAGCCTCCATGGAGGCAGGTGAGGTCACTTCCCACCTGGGTGACCTTGAGCAAGTCGATGTCTTCAAGGGTCTCTCTCTTCTCGGGGCCGGATGACGTAAACTCTCTCTGGGGGCTCTGAAAGAGAAGGCAAATGAAATCCTATGTGTGAAATTCCTAGCACAGTGTCTGGCACATAAGTATTTGATAAGTGATTATGATTGTCATTAACTCTAACAAGATGTTGGGTTCTTTCTTTAAACAAGGGATTCAGGGCAACAGGGTGGCTCAGTCGGTTAAGTGTCTGCCTTTCGCTCAGGTCATGATCTCAGGGTCCTGGGATCAAGTCCCACATTGGACTCCCTGCTCAGCAGGGAGTCTGCTTCTCCCTCTCCCTCTGCCCACCCCTACCCCTGCTTGTGCTTTCTCTCTGTGCCTCTGTCTCTCTCAAATAAATAAATAAAAGTCTTGAAAAAAATTAAAAAAAACAAACAAACAAGAGATTCACTCACAAAGGTGTGTTTAAATCTTTCCATCAATAGCAATGACCAAAAGAAGTACACACGTGAAGATCTTGATGCCTCCCTCCTCAGAGTGAAGCTAACTCATTTCTTTGTCCTATTATCTCTGTGTCCTGTAGTTTGAAAGCTGGGCCTTAGAGCTCATGAATTTTGTTCTGTTTGTAGCCGGCCTAAGTTAGAATGAGCCTCAAGGATAGAAGGACAAGCCTGAAGGTACACAGATATTTATTTTATGTATTCAGGGGGGAATGTACTCATTCACTCTTCATTTAAGATACACTTTGGTAAAGATTTTATTTATTTATTTCCTTCTTACTTACTTGCTTACTGTTCCAGGGGAGGGGCAGGGCTAGAGAGAAAAGGAGGGAGAGCATCTCAAGCAGACTCCATGCTGACAACGGAGCCCAAGGCAGGATTCCCCACGGGGCTCAATCTCACGTCCCCAGGATCACGACTTGAGCCAAAATCAAGGGTCACATGCTCAACCAACTGAGCAACCCAGGTGCTCCTCAAAATACATTTTTGTAAGTGCCTAACAGGTGAGAAGTTTGAACATACTACTAATGAGATATTTTTCTCTCAGAAAGGATTTCTTACGTTTCTAATTGACGAACCTTGTTTTAACATTTATTTGTGTCTTGCAAATTTCCATGGTACTTTCTGGCTGGAGCAACATGCCTCATATCAGAAAGAAAAGCCTGTTACTGCACTAATTTGTTGTCGAGTCAAAATTACAGAATACCCAATAACTGTGAACACCTTTAAAAGGTTTATACAGTGGTGCATTTTATGCCAGCATCCATTCCATTTCTGTGCAATTGCCTTTTTTAACATGGAAAGTTCTAGAATGTCTATCTTTGACCTTAGATTCTATGGATTAGTGGATCTTATGTATTGTCCTTGGGCTTCAAGCTGCAAACAGATCTCCTTTGCATCCTCAGAACCTGCAAAGTACCTGGAGAACAGCAGGCTAAAGCTGAATTAAGGAAATAAAGAGGAAGGGAAAAATAGAAAGCAGATAAGAGATGGTGTAACCCGAGGAGGAGAGGAAGAAGGGAGTGGCTGTTGTAACAAGCTGTTAGATTAGAGGAAATACAGAACATGGGCGGGGTGCGGGGGTGACAGTTCTCCTTTTTATGGATTTCACAGGAAGAAGTCAAATGAAACGCTTGGAGTTTCCCAACACAGAAGAGGAATGCGGTGAACGCGAATATGGTCCAGTAAGAAGCTTACTGGGCCTCTTCTAAGGAGTCAGCCAAGAGTGGCATCGTCTGCCTGGGAATAGGGGAACAACCAAAGCATCGGCACTTACACCTGCTTAAATTCCCAGTCCAGCGAATGTCCCAAAAATCAGTGTATCAATAATGTGACTCTTAAAAATCGCTTAGGAAATGATGGCCATTTTGGAGACCAATACATTTCTCAATAAATTCAACATAATCACTTTTCTTCCAGGGCTGAAACAAATTATTTCTCAGGCTGAGGACCAGCTGCATTTGTGTTTGTAGGGCTGCGCTGTATAAAAATAATACAACGGGTTCATAGCCATGGAGACCAGAAACGAGAATGACCAAAGGAATGGCAGATTTGCCACTGGTGCCTCGGGCTGGCTGACTCCCGTATGTCCATGTATCTTCTGAGTGAAGGGGCCGACGGGAGGGCGTGCAGTGTGTGTGTGTGTGTGTGTGTGTGTGTGTGAGTGTGTGTCTTTTCCTGTTTTATAGCCAAGTGTAAATAGCTGATTTTGTCTCAGTTAAAAGTACCAATGGTAAAACTCCACTGTACTAATCATCTCCTCATTGCCCACCATAAGAATCTTTGGAGAGGAAGCATTGCTTTCTCCAGCAAACTGAGGTTTTATTTCAACAGTTCAACTGGAGGGGAAGACACAGCTCTTTAAGAAGAGGTAGTGACAAGAGGAAATTAAATTCTGGAGGTATTTGCCAAGTATGTAAATACGGCGCACTTTCCAATAATAGAAACTGCAGTCGAGCTGGTATTGTGAAATAACGGAGGAGGAAGTCAGGCAGACCCACCTTGTACACGATACATTATTTTGTACCTGGGAACCTGACCTGGTATAGAAATGCTGAAGTACCTGAGAGCGTGTTTTTAAGCGCGCAAGTCATGGACGACGTCATTTGTTCCCTGCACAGAACCTTCATAGCGATTAGAAGCTTCCCAGGGAAACTGAAAGCTCTGGCGGGGAAAGCAGAAACCTAGATTTGGTTATTTTGCTTCTGAGAAATTGGGTTTTCATGTTAATTGAATTCAAGCATTCTCAACAGGTACGAGAAAGGAATCGAGGCTCCTCAGGACAGTCCCTATTTATCCACGGGCAAAGTGCAGCATGTGGGGTTCAAGATTTTCCCGAATTGCCTTAATTATACATTTTACCTCTCTCAGAGACCGTCTCTTCTGCGGCTCAGAACCATTTACAATTTACTGCCACGATAACCTGGGACTGTCTCCAAAAGCGGTCATTCCCGAGCACATCTTCTCCTAGGAATTACACTGCTGTTACCAGATAATTTTAGCCAGACGAGAAAGGAGCTGGCAGACATGCATTTAGGTAGAAACTCTCCCGGTGTAGATACACGGGGAATCCACAAGGCAGATGGTCTAATGAAAGGGCATTATCTCAGCCCAGGACAGTCAAAAGACAGGAGGTTAGTGGTTCTCAATGCGGAGTGGCGTTGCCCCCCAGAGGATGTTGGGCAATGTCTAGAGGCATTCTGGGTTGTTACAACTGGGGGTAAGCAGGGAGGGGACTGCTGCTGTCATCTAACGGGGAGAGGCCAGGGAAGCCACCAAACAGTCTGCGATGCCCCAGACAGCCCCCGAACCAGAGAATTCTCCAGCCCCAAATGTCAACGGTGCCCTGGTGTCCTCCTTGCTGCTGGAGCCCCCTCGTGGCCCCAGTCCCTGGAACAGATGCTTGCTGGAGGTAAGGAAGCAGTCCTCAGGCGTGAGCTCTTGTCCCTGTAAACATGTGGTTCCAGAAGGTATCAGTGACAGGGCGCACCGTGCATTCTCACTTTTTCCCTGAGACTGTAGAACAGGCTTCTACAACTGTCTTGACTATTTACGAAGCCTCGTTGTGTTTTCTTAACCCAATGAAGACGTGGGAGGTATCACTGTCCTTATTTTAGAGACGATAAAACTCAGACACAGAGGGGGATGACCTGCCCAAGCTCAGGCTGGCAAGCGTCCGTTCTAACTGCCGCTGCTCACGGTGATGGTCCCCGTATTAGTGCTTCTTGTGGGCAGACACTGCGCTGAATTATTCGTATGTAAGTTCTCGTCTTATCCTTCCATGCTCCCCACAGGTGGATACCACCATCCTCCTCATGGGGTTTGGTTGAGGCACCGGGGCCCAGAGACGTTCTGGTTTCCCAGCTGGCGAAGGGCAAACCTGGGATGGGAGCCAGTCCCCGACTTTCCAGGACCCGCCCCTTCCCCCAGGCCTCCCCCACCCCCCACACAAAGGCAGAGTTCTTACCCAGGTAAGTAGGAAGGTTCCATCAAACATATATAGAAGAGCTTTTTTATTTGAACGGGATTGCACACTTCAATCATGGAAATGGTATAATTTCCATTCATATTTTTTTCAAAACATACTTTCTCATTTATCTTTGCTAAATGGTGGAGATACATAGCAGTCAGTCAGATAAGGGCCCTAAACCTGATTCATGCATCCACGCCCTCACTCATGAAATATTAAGCACCTACTGTGTACCAGGGATATTTCTAGGCTCTAAGTGAGGCGGGTGGTAATCAAGATTATTAACTTTCAGTGCTTCCTCTTCATGTGGTCCCTACCTAGCGCGGGAGGCGAGGAGCCATACTAACAGACTGAAAATGGTATGATTCAGAAGAGAAGTGTCTGACGTCTGTGACGTTTCAGGGACAGGGAAGAACCCAAGCCTGGTTGAGCAGAAACGGCCAGTTTACCTGGAGCCTCTGGTGTGTGGGAGTATGAGAAGGGGACGTACCTGGGAAGGGGTTTCCATAGATCTTATAGAACCTGGACACTCTATGGAGCAGTTTGGTTCATACTCAGGAACAGATGAGCTGCTATCTTTGTCTCCTCGCCTTTCTGGGTTTTGTCAGTGGCATCTGCGCCCGTAACCCAGGGGCCATCTTTGTTGCTCATGTCTCTTTGGTTACCAAGTTCTGCCATATTTTTTTTTCCCAAATGGCTTCCACATAGGATGGCCTATCTCTGTGAAATCGTTTCTCTTCATTTGTAAAATGGGAGTCCTATGTGTGCATTGTTGAGAAGGATACATGGGAACACACACAGAGCACCAGGACTCGGTGGTGTGGAGATGCGTGCTCTGGCCTCGGCGCTCCCCTCTTTACTTCCTCTCCATCCTCTTAACCCCCTTATTCAGCCACTTACTGTCCCACCACACCACAACCTGGGTGACCTCCTGCTTTGTTCCTTCTCTGCGAATCCAAACATTTCTGCCCCTACTCTCTGGTATGAACTCTTTCATCCTGGGGGTTTAAGCAAGTGAGATTGTTGAACTAGAAATAATTTATTCACTTGATTACTTATGAGCTCATTGTTTTCCAACTCATTAAAAATGGTTCAAAAGACTTATTTCATTGATCTTGACATCCCAAATCTAGAGTTTAGTGCGGGAAGACCTTTTTCCACTTGCAACCATCTGGGCTTTGTAAGTGTGCAGGAAGAACAGTGATGTCATCATGTTCAAGTAGAAACTCCACCACCTGGCTGAATGAGAGAACATTAGCAAGTATACGTAGACCACGTTTTCTTCCTCAGACCCAGTGAATTAAAGCCAAGGAATATTTATTGAACCCCTAATGGGCAAAGACAAGCTGTTCTGACTTCAACCTTTGGGCGTCCCCAGTTTTTTTTTATTTTAAGATTTTATTTATTTATTTGAGAGAGAGAGAGTGAGAGGGAGAGCATGCGAGGGGATAAGGTCAGAGGGAGAAGCAGACTCCCCGTGGAGCTGGGAGCCCGATGCAGGACTCAATCCTCAGACTCCAGGCTCATGACCTGAGCTGAAGGCAGTTGCTCAACCAACTGAGCCACCCAAGCACCCAGGTGTCCCTAGTTTTAACCCTGAATTCCCACTGATTGCAGGAAAGCGTTAGGAGATTCGTGATTTCTATTTCTGTTGAATGTGTATTATTGGAGTTAATTGTTAGGAAATTATTTTAAGCAGGATTGTTTAACTAGTGCAAAAATGAAAACTGTTTCAACTTGTAGCAGAAATCCAGGCTCCTTTGATGTTTCTACATATCTGATAAAAGCAAAAGACTGAATCGTAACAGTTATCCATGAGGCCAGAAATGTATGTAACATGCAAGCGACTGATTTGCCAGTTGTGCCTCCTCATGTGAACATCTGTTTGGTGGTTACTAACTACCTACCACAAATACCTACAGAATTGAACTAAAACCTGGGTCCAAAGCCCCGTTTCCTGCTTTCCTCCCTCTCTCCGGGGAGGACTAGGGTGCAGGGAGGCTTCCAGCAGGGTCCGCGGAGGCAGCCCTGCTCCGTCCGAGGCCTGGGCCCACTCTCGGCCTCCCGGTTGAATTTCTCAGTGGGGCGTGGTCTCTCCCAGTCAGTGCAGCCCCTGAGCCTCTTGGGGAGTGTCCTCTGAGCAGGCCTCAGGCGCGGACTCCGCTTGGGTCTGCCCTCACTTGGGCAGCAAGATTGGCCTCATTCCAAAGACGCACTGCTTTTCCTAGAAGGAGGCAAGATCACAGGAGCTTTGCAGTCCGAGGCCCCCTGCAGCCGTCTCGCTTGGGGCTAGTCCCATCAGATCTGCCATCAGATCTCTCTTCTAGAACGTTCGGTCACAATTCTGTCCTTTCAACTTCTCTCCAGGCACTGACTCTCGCCCCACAGTCATGATCCTATCTTGAAACAAATGCCTTACCTTGATGTTTAATCTCTCCCCTTCCACCAAGGGCCTGTTAAGTCCCTCGGAAGACCAAGGTCGTACTTGTTCTACTTCTCCATCTTCCTCTTATTCTTTTTTGGTAGCAGATTTAATCTGCCTGTCAAGCAATTCACCCATTCCGTTGTATAATTCAACAACTCTCTGTAAATCCATCGTTGTGCCTTTATCACCAAAACCAACCTTAGGCTATTTCCGTCACCCCAAAAAGAAAGTCTGTACCCATTGGTGGTGGCTCCCCATTCCCTCCCCCGCCGCCCCAGCCCTCAGCAGTCACTGCTCTACTTTCTGCGTCTACGGAATTGTCCAGTCCGGACAGCTGAAATAAAAGGAATCCTACAATATGTGGGCTTTCGTGTCTGGCTTTTTTCACTCAGCATTGCTTTTAAGGTTCATCCACGTTGTAATATCTCCCAGCACTTCATTCCTTTTCATGGACAAATAACCTTCCAGTCTATGGACATATCACAGAATTTATCTATTTATTGGCCGATGGACATCGGATTGTTTCTTCCCTTTTGCATAAAGCTTCCCTGAATATTCCTGCACAAGATTTTGTCTGGATATCTGTTTTTAACTTCTCTGGGGTGGGATTGGTCACCTTCCCCTGTAGCATGTGGCTGAATAGGAAAGGAGGAGGAAACAGAACCAAATCGAGGTCTGTCAGGCAAAGAGGGGGAAGAGGTGATGGTTGAGGCCGATCAGTCACTATGATGTTTCTTACTGTTAAATAGGGTTAAATTCAATGATCACACTATAGGTTTCACCTTTTCTTTGAGTCATTTTCTGTACCAAGCTTAGAAACATCCTTCAATTTCTAGTTTTTTAAATGTCTGTTGTTTGATAAGAATGTGTACTTTTACCAAATATCCTTTTGCCATCAAATGAGATTATTTTGTTTGCCTATGTCGTGAAATCCTATCTTTATAGATCTTTGTTATTAATATAACATTAAATTCATAGGACTAAAATTTGCTTGTAGTGAGCAGTTCTTTTTTAAATTTATTTTATTTTTTCAGTGTTCCAAGATTCATTGTTTATGCAGTTCTTTTAATATATTGTGAAAATGTCTTCACAGTTCTGTATGTAAAATGCTCAGATTTGGGGCCCCTGGGTGGCTCAGTCAGTTTAGTGTCTGTCTTTGGCTCGGGTCATGATCCCAGGGTTCTGGGATCAAGCCCCATGGGAATCTCTGCTCAGCCGGGAGTTTGCTTCTCCCTCTCCCTCTGCCACTCCCCCCCTGCTTGTGATCTGTCTCTCTCTGTCAAATGAATAAATAAAATGTTTAAATAATTTTAAAATAAAATGCTCATAAATAAATTGTAATATATAGGTAGGGATTCAGTTTTCTGGACCATAGGCAAACAGTGTCGCTTATGCATATATATTTGTGGCAGGTAAGGAAAAAATTAGGAGAACAGGGAAGGGAGGTCAGAAAATGAATGAGTGCTTCTCACCTGGTTTTTTCAGAGCAGAGTCAATCTAGATTATCCAACTTTGGGGAAACATGGCAAAAAGAATAGAGTCTTGACCCCTCGGTGTTTCTTGCAATTTCTTAACATTAGAGGCAACTTTGGGAACTAATGTAGGATCTGAAAAAATATTTATATAAGTTTATCTGTCCATTCTGTTTCACTTCATTTTCTTTTCTTTCCATTAAGTTCACATGATCTGAAAATTAATATTTTAGAGACGAGAGAGCATGTCTCATATGCTTCCCTTGTTACTAATAAGAATAGTAAAGGAGTATTAATGGCAGGGATGTGGTAAGACAGATGGGAAAAAATATTCAGCAGTTGAAGGAGATTTTGTGGCCTGAAAGTCTACGGAGAATTGCCCCATCCAAGAGGGCTCCCTAAGAAGCCCCCAGGGACCTGGCCTGTATGGTGACCCTCCCCACCTCCATCGGGACAGATGCCCTGGCAACAGTTAATTCACTACTCAGACCGGTTTGGACACATTCAGGCCAACAGATGGACTTTCAACTTTAATAGGACACTTTGAACATCCTGGAATGCCGTCAACTTCTCTACCTTAAGGCTCTCCCCATGTGGGGACCATAACATGGCCGTGGTCTCCACATGAACTCCATGAAGAACCCCCAACACATTCACAAGTAAGGCTGGCCTTCTCACTTTTAAGTAATGAATTGTATTTTTTCTCTGCAGATGACGCCTCTGTGTTATTAAAAATTCAAGTACTATAGGAAAACACAAAGAGCAAAAAAAAAAAAAATCACCCCAAATCTCATCACCCCCCAAAAGGCCAGCATTACTTTTGGTAAGAGTCATTCCAACCATCAAATTCTGCCAAGTGTACAGAGGGAAGGGTCAATGAACAGTGGAGAGAAGCAGAGGCGAGTGTGGCTTCATTTTATAACGAGGGAAGCATATGAGACATGCTCTCTCGTCTCTAAAATATTAATTTTCAGATCATGTGAACTTAATGGAAAGAAAAGAAAATGAAGTGAAACAGAATGGACAGATAAACTTATGTAAATATTTTTTCAGATCCTACATTAGTTCCCAAAGTTGCCTCTAATGTTAAGAAATTGCAAGAAACACCGAGGGGTCAAGACGCTATTCTTTTTGTCATGTTTCCCCAAAGTTGGATAATCTAGATTGACTCTGCTCTGAAAAACCAGGTGAGAAGCACTCATTCATTTTCTGACCTCCCTTCCCTGTTCTCCTAATTTTTTCCTTACCTGCCACAAACGTAATTCCCCTGGGGGGTTGCTTGTTTGCGTTTTCATAATTCTTCCTTTGAATTGACCCTATGGGAATCAACACTCACTGCTTAGCTTTGAGCCCTGGGTTCTCCTTTATTACCCAAATGACACATTTGCTTCTGATCAAATTACTGATCTGGAAGGAGAAAGTTCAGTCTGAAATATTGCATCACAAACAGCCAGAGATGAACCTCTCCTCTTGGACATGAACGTTAACATAGCTTAGGTTACCTTTGGTCATTTCTTTACCAATTTAAGGTATCATGTAAAATTATTATTTTGAAGCATCTATGGATTAAAAATGACTTATTTGTAACACAAAGGGTTACAATGAAACATATTTCTAGGACAGACGTGACCCCTCCGCCCCCCCCGCCCCCGTGTTCTCACCAGCCGCACAGCCCCCTGGGAGAAGCCCGGGTTCCCATTAGCACCTTGCGTAATCACAGCACGACTTATTCAAGCTAAGAAATTAACGTTGGTACAATGCTTGTTGACCGGCCTCCAGACTTTATTTGGATGGGGGTTCTGTTTTCTGCTCACTCCCTGTTTCTGCTCCTGGATCCAATAGGCAGTGATTTCGAGACCTCTATACATATCAAAGGCCTCTTTGTGGCCACTGCCCTGCCTCGGTTCTGGCCCCAAGCTCCTCTCATCCCACCCTGGAGAAAGCCTTCAAATGGTCTCTTTTCTCCGGTCCTACGCCCAGTGGAATGAATTTTCTAAAACAACAACTGGATAGAGTCCTTTCCCTTCTTTAACTCTGTTAATAGTGTCCCATCGTCCAGCAGACAGAGTAGAAACTTGTTGGTGGACTCCATTTGGATCCGTTTCATACCTGCTCCTCTGGCCTCGTCTCCTTTGGTCATTCGAGCTCTGAGACCCACACAGGAAGGCGACGGTGGGATCTGATGCTGTTGGCGCACAGTTTCCTCTCCCTGCCGCACGTGCTCCCGTTCCCTCTGAGTCTGAGCCTGGGATGTGTCCCTTCATCCTTTGCCTCGCCAGACCTTGACCTGGTACAACGTCTGTGAGAGCATCAATCCCACTGCCCTGTTGTTATGTATCTGCCTTTCTGCTGGTTTGTCAGGATTTTGAGCAGAGCGATCTTGTCATTATTTTTGTGACCCCGACACCCAAAGTATTCAGTACTCAATTATTTGTTGAATAGATAACACAAATTTGAAAAAAAAATTAATGTTTCTCCTTAATGTGTCTTCATATTTGAATCTGTAATACTATTTTTCAGTTTCGATGAGAGGCACCCAACTGTATTTCACATTTTAATCGGACACAACCATAGATTTCCGTTTGTATGTTGTCTGAGTGGCTGTCGCCCCACAGAAGCACAGCTGAGTAGTGGCATCAGAGATTTATGGCCGCAAAACCTAAAATGCAGTTGATGCTGGAACCACGTGGGGGTGGGGCGCTAACCCCCCACCCCACAAAAATCAAAGATCTGCACATAACTTTGACCTCCTAAATCTTAATGACTAATAGCCTGCTTTTTTGAAAAAAATATTTATTTATTTGAGAGACAGACAGAGCCAGCGAGCGAGCATGGGGGGAGGGGCAGAGGGAGAGGATCTCGAGCAGACTCTGCGCTGAGCACAGAGCCCGATGCGGGGCTCGATCTCATGATCCCGAGATCAAGACCTGAGCTGAAATCAACAGGCGGACGCTTAACTGACTGAGCCACCCAGGCACCCCAACTAATAGCCTACTTTTGACAACAGAAACCCATATTTGTATGTTACATGTATTGGATACTACAGTCTTACCATCAGGTTAGCTACAGAAAAACATGTCGAGAGAATTGTAAGGAAGAGGAAATACATTTATAGTACTGTACTATTTTATTGGGGAAAAAAAATCTGCCTATCAGTGAACCCGTGCTGTTCAAACTCATGTTGTTCAAGCAACAACTGGATTTACGATCTGACACTTTACAGAAAAAACTTGCGGACCCGATGTCCCCCTGTCGGATGTGCTTGAGCTCTGCTCTCCCCACTGTAATGATGGTGTTACAGGGGCACCTGTGCAGACCAGCCTGGCCACCTTGCATGGTCCCAGCCAGCACTGTGCTTGTCATTGCCGTAAGAGCTTTCTTTCCCATCAGCGTGACAATCAGGGGCAGGAATAAACAAACACAGGCAAGCAGTTCAAACAGTTTTCTGTAGCTGCAGAGCAGGTGTGAGGATCAAGACCCCATCTCCAGCCCTTGTAACTCTGTCCCAGGTGCCCTCCATGACTCTGCCAGGCATACAGGCTTCTCCCACGGTGGCTCCAACAGGACCGGCGGACGCTGCTGACGCTGGATCTCTGACGGTTATCCACGGCAGGGAACAGCTCTAGGTGCTGCTCGCTGGGAGGAGAATCAGGGTAGGAATTGCCTACGTTCAGAGTTCCTTGACCACAGATGATAGCGCGACCAGGGTGTCCTTCTCGGATGCCTCTGGAGGACAGCTTCACCAAAGAACGTCAGAAACCGAAGCATGGTTCCGTGTTGATGTTCTTACTGTTGAAAGTATGTGGCGCTAGGGCGTGTTTGTTCAGAGGACGTCTGATGGAAGCTCAGTCATAGAAATGATGAATCAGGACGATTGTGAGACTCTGTCCGTAATCAACTAGGAGACCTATTTCATGAAAATTGTGAAATGAAAATGAACCAGAAAACATGGTGATGGAAAATCTTCATCTGGAACGTGAAACAAGAAAGGCGAGAGAATGAAAACAAATTGTGACTTTTCAATACAGCCAAATTAAAAGAACAATAGCAGTGTTTTTTTTTCAAAGATTTTATTTATTTATTTGAGAGAGAGGGAGAGCGCATGAGAGAGCACAAGTGGGGGGAAGGGCAGAGGGAGAAGCAGGCTCCCTGCTGAGCCAGGAGCCAAAAGAGGGGCTCGATCCCAGGACCCTGAGATCACAACCAGAGCTGGAGGCAGACACTTAACCGACTGAGCCACCCGGGTGTCCCAACGGCAATGTTTCTAAATAACAGTTCGTGCAACGGCACTTGGTGTTTCTGACTCTACTCCCCGAGGAGTTAACTGTTTCTATCAGGTGGTTTTGGCATAGATTGGAGGCAGGTGGGCCACAGGCAGGTGGATGGGCGTGAGTCCCTTGGTGGGTGACTGTTGATGGCTATTCTTTAACTGTCATTTACAAGAGAAGTTGCATCGATGAGCTGCCCTCACGGGGCTCCCATTCTGATAGGGGAGACAGGGAGAGATCCCACAAACAGGCAAATGCATGGTAGGTTCAGATACAGGTGAGTGATATGGAGAAACACAAGCCAGGATGGGGGACAGAGCATGTGGAGAAGGGACAGTGAGTGAGCTCCAGCAGGGAGCGGGGACGGAGCAGGCCATGTGGTTCCGGAAAGAGGGTGTTGGACTCGGACACCGGCTGGAGGTCACTGCAGGGTTCAGGGCGCAGAGAGCGGGGACAGTGCACAGAATGCGTGTGAGGTCATGAAATCTGAATGTCTCCGTGACAAATGGCCTGAGGAGAAAGCTCGCTGCTTGGGGGGAGAGAGAGAGAGAGAGAGAGAGTGCAGAATTTAGGGATTCTCGAATAGCGCTCCACGGTCCCTCGTGAGCAGCAAGGGTTGGGGTGGTTTCCAGAGGCCCTATTTTTAGTGGGATAAGCTCCTTCGGGAGGCTTCAGTATCCAAGATGTTGGCCTCTTGATTGGTTTGGCTTGCGGGTGGATCGGGGCAGCTCTGCCGGGGCAGGCGCCCAGAGGGAGCAGCAGGTGCGGGGGAGTGGTTGGCCCGTGGGAGGCGGTAGCCCCTGGTGCCATCCCCGCCCGCCCTCAGCGTGTGGCCTCTGCCCCACACTGTCTCGGTGTTAAAACTTATTAAAAGAAACTGAAACTGAAATGGCAGTATTCAATTTATCCGATTTACTTCACAAGAGGGAGAAGTCGGTTTCTATTTCCCATCCCTCATGAACAAAACAAGGTCATCACCGCTCGTGTGACATTGATTTGATCTTGGCTCACGTCTCTCTCACACACTCTGTCAGCTGCAGCTGGGTCATGCTAGCTTCCTGAATCGATCGAGTTTGCATTGGGAAAGATGCTTTTTGAGGGAGAAATCAGAAGCATAAAACCGATTTTCTTTGATATTAATGAGAGAGAAGTGGCCACTTAAGTTGACATGTTAACCTTCTACTTCCTCGCTTTCTTAGGGAACAAGGGTCTTTCCAGGAGCCAGGAACCCTCCCGGCCCCACCACCTCTTCCCTCTGCAGAGCAGGTGCCCGAGAAGCAGGAGAACGACATGCTGCTCTCACGCTCGCTCTGCTGGCAAGCAGTCCCGTGCCTTCCCAGGGCCAACTCTTCTCCCAGCCCACCGCTCCCGAATTTGTTTGGTAGAACTCTTTTGGAAGAAGCAGTAGAGTGTCTCTAATCTAGTTTTGTTATTCTAGTAAAAGTTCAGGTAATTCAAGAGCAGAATTATTTGAAAAATTTTAAAGATCTTATTTATTTGAGAGAGAGAAAGAGCAGGAGCGTGGGGGTTGGGGAACAGAAGGAGAAGCAGACTTCCGCTGAGCAGGGAGCCCGATGTGGTTCCCAACCCCAGACCCTGGGATCACGACCAGAGCCAAAGGCAGATGCTTAACTGACTGAGCCACCCAGGCTCCCCGAGAGCAGAATTATTGATGGGACAATCACTCTTCAACTGCAAGCAGTCTGAGCTACTTTCACTGTCATGGGATATTAAAAAACTATTATTTTCAATTGAAGTGATATTTTCACACTGCCAAAAAACACAGAAAGTAGAGACGAGTAAAAAAAAATCACGTATAATTTTATCACCATAGCAAACTACACTTTTTTTTTTTAAGATTTTATTTATTTATTTGACAGATAGAGATCGCAAGTAGGCAGAGAGGCAGGCCGAGAGAGAGGAGGAAGCAGGCTCCCTGCTGAGCAGAGAGCCCGATGCGGGACTTGATCCCAGTACCCTGGGATCATGACCTGAGCTGAAAGCAGAGGCTTTAACCCACTGAGCCACTCAGGTTCCCGCAAACTACACTTTAATGTATGTTCTTCAATCATTTCTTCTTCAGAATTTTCTAAAATAGTTTTAGTGACAGTACACATACACTTTTGGTAAACTCCTTTTGCCTAACATCATGCTGCAAATATATTTTCAGGCTGCATAACACTTTCAATATCCAGACTGTTTAATGACTACATTTAAAAAAAACCCACACTTTTGAATTAGATCTGGAAGCCTAAAAAATACACTTGTTAACTTAATTAGTATATACACAGGAGACCACAATGCGGTCCTCGAAAATTGTCCATATAGAAATCTATTGACGTAGGTAGAGGCTCATCCTCTGTTTTTAAATGGAAATATGTAAGACGCAAAATAATTATTTCTAGATGGTGGTTTTTCTTTTTTCGCCTTCTTTATAACAGGCACATAATAATGGAATAACTATATTTGCAGTAATAATAAATGCACAAGGAAAACTTTGTAGGGAAAGGATACTGAGTGGAGATTTGATGCTGAATGTATCCTTCAAAGCTGTCATTGTAGTCCCTCTGAAGTTGAAATTCAAAATCCAAGAACCATGGGTGAATCACACCACATACAGAAAGGAAGTACAGTGGGGCGAGCCTTTGCTAGGGCGGCGGGGGTCTTCGGGATCACCCAATGTACAGGTGAGCTCACCCGGGGCAGGGAGAGGGAAGGGGGCAGGGCAGTCATAATAGGGAGTTCAAAAGTACAACCTTTGACCACACAGCTCAGAAACTCTTTGAGGTGAGGTGACCTGACCTGAGACCAGGAGGACCTAGCCTGTGTCGGATGTACATTTGTAATGGAAAACGATACATCTGTGCTGGGGTTACTCGTCCACACACCGAGCAGCTAAGTCACTGAGCGCTGAGCCTAGGCTCAGCAAGGATGCTTTCCACTGTAGTTTGATTTTCCATGTGGATTTTCTCAGAATTCCAAAATGCAGTTCCGTAGCGCTGGAGCCTGGTCTGTGGCAAGCCGAGTGCTAGGTATTATGGATACAAAGGTGAGCGCCAGAGTTATGTTCTTACCTGCTCTTAGGAGGATAGATGAGTAAAGTTTTGTACAATAAATGCTATGTATGGAGCGCCCAGGTGGCTTGGTCGGTTAAGCGTGGGACTCTTGATTCTGGAACAGGTCATGATCTAAGGGTTGTGAGATCGAGCCCCACGAACAACACCTCCGTGCTCCACACAGAGCCTGCTTAACATCCTTTCTCCCTCTGCCCCTCCCCTCTTTACCCTCTCAAAAAAAAATTATATATATATATGCAAATAAGTTATAATAAAAATAAATATAATACCTATGTATTTTGCTTCTGGCACATAGCTCCCCGAAGTTTTGGAATCTCTGGAGTGATGAGTGTCTTTTGTATGCTAATGAGTTATCTGTGGTTGTGGGGCCTCAGGTAGCTTCGGGATGGGGGGTGGTTGCCAGAAAAACCAAGGCATGATTAGAGGGCTGGAACTTTCCGTCCCAGTCCCTCACCATCTCCAGAAGGACAGAGATGGAGTTAATTACTAATCACTAATGGCCAATGATATTACCCATCGTGCCTACTTAATGAAACCTCTGTAGAAACCCTTAAACAACGTGTTTCAGAGGGCTTCCCAGTTTTTGTTCAGAAGGTGGGGCCCGATGCCCCTGTAGGGGTCACAGAAACTCTGTGTACACACCCCACCCCACCCCACCCCACCCCATCCCATCCCACCCCACCCCACCCTTCCCTATGCAATTCTCCATTTGGCAATCCTTGAGTTTGCTTTCTTTATCACAAGCCAATAATAGTACGTAAAATGCTATCCTGAGTTTTGTGAGTCATTCTAGTGAGGTACTGAGCCTGAGGAGGGAGTCATGGGGACCCCAGACTCACAGCCAGTCAATGAGAAGTACAGTGGGCAACCGGGAACTTGGGCCATGTCTGACATGGGGATGGTCTGGTGAAACTGAGCTCTTACCTGTGGGGCCTGACCTTTGAGGTAGTGTGAGAATTGAATTGACTTGTAGGACACCCAGTTGCTGTGTGGAGAGGTGGAGAATTTGCTGGTAATTGGGAAAAACACCACACAGCTCTGGGAAGTCGTGCGGCCCTGGGAACATTCAGGAAGGACCTTCAGTTGAAGGCCAGGATGGCCACAGAAGGGTGTCTGGGGGAGTTGGTTAAATGGAGATCTGAGGCTGGCTGGCCGAAGTGGGGAGGAGAGGGTGTTGAAGGAAGAGGTTGGAAAGATTCTAGGCAGATGGAAAATCATGTGTGATGATCAGGACATGAGCTTCTCATGGTAAATATACATTTACTTGATGTTCCAGATTTTATGCTTTGTTCTCTTATGAGTTGGACTAATGTGAGTCTGTCTTCTGGGGTCCAGTTACCTTCTGATGCTGACAAAATTGATTCTCTCAGTCCACACGTCAGAAGACGACAACTGGGAACACTGTGGGCTCTCCAAGGCAAAGCCACGCATCTGTGCGCCGAATGTCTTCCCAGACAATACTTCTCACCCTTTTTTGCGTGATTATCCAAACTGCAGAGAGAATTTTTTTTTTCTTTTTGGTGCAAAATGGTGGTTTATTAAGGCACAGGGACGGAACCTGTGGGCAGAGGAAATTTTTAAATATCTGGGGTCGGACAGTTCATTCACAGCAGGTAACTGGAAGACGGGTTCAGTGTCGTTTTGAAATAGGATTTTCTTCTAAAAATCGACATTGATCCCTTCCATGGTACCAGGAATGGCCGAGCAAGGACGGTGGTAGACGCGGAACACCACCCAACCAACGATGCTGGCTTTTCCCCACCGCTGCTGTTCCTTTCAAGTGAGCACTCCGCATCTGTGCTTACTCGTTTGCCTTCCCAGTGCCAGGTCTCTAACTCACACCCTGGAGATGAGTGTCAGTGCCGGGTCATCATTCCTGGAAGCTTCGTGTTTCTTTAGAGCACCTCCCTATGCTGCTTGTCACCAACGGGCCCTCATGGTGTGCGCCTTGCTTGTTGTATGCATAGGAGCTCTCCAAGAATGTTCCAGTCCAGCTTGCTCAAACACAGGCTCATTGTCACTCATTCCAGCCACGGCAACGGTTTTAAAGAAATGCAGTATCAACACACCCACGGTCACAGCAATGCACAGTCACCGAGCTTTTCTGCAAGACATTACACAGAGAATCCTTGTGGTTTTTTCCTGACTCAGACTTCTGTTTGAAACAGTGAGTAGAGAAGTTTGCTGATAGAGCAGGAAAGTCACCGTTAGATTTTAAGACGGTTTGCTTTTTAGATAAAAAACGGCCGTTGCCCTGCCAGGCGGTCCCTTTCGGCCCCGAGGGAGGCTCCTGAGCAAGGTGTCCGGGGCTGCCCTCCCCTCCCCTCCCCTCCCCGCGCCTCCGGCATCTACCAAATAACTCTCTTCAGAGATGGACTCAAAAGCTCTTTTGATGCTTTTATTGATAATTTGAGTACAACCTTAGACATAGTTGTCAAATATCCCTTTACAAGTTTCAGAGAAAAATAAAGAGTCTTCTGCAAAGATTTTATTTCTATTCTTTTGATCTAGTCACATTTGATTACACATTTCATGGTCAAGCATGTTCATTTATAGTGGTTTGTGATTTCCATTCCTTTACAGAGGCTGTTTTTTCCCTTTAACTTGTCTCCATGTTCTATTCTGGGGTGGGGGTGGGGGGAGAGAAAAGACCACCACCAGGAAAGGAGCAGAGCCCTAGAAACTTCTACCTACTGTGCCTGAAGCCATGAGAGCAAACCCTGTTCGGGCTTTGCACACCCAACACAACACGCACATTTGGAAGGCAGCGATCAGGACAGTGTCACTAAACCCAAAAGCTATAGTGGATATAAAATACTGGGTGCTCCACATGAGAGAGGGGGCCACCTGATTTGTCCTGCTGGGTCGGTGTGAGAAGCTACTTGCTGGGATTGTCAGTAATGTGCCGTCACTGATACCAGCCCCTGGAACATGCGAGCTCGTGCCTCGTGACCTTCCTTTTTCTCCTGCCTACAGATACCAGCTCTCTGTTCCCTCGCTATGATCTTTAAGGCTTTGTGACATGAGTCTGACAGCTTTGGGGTCACACTGGGGAGGCTGGATTTTCTGACAGAGTGAAGGCTGATTAAAACCAAACGAGGCCGATTAAAACCCAACGAGGCTGATTAAAACCCCTGTGCTTGCCACACCCCGTCTTGTCCCGGGACCAGCCTCTGAGGGAAAAGGGAGATCAGGCAGGACTGTCCCTGGGAGGATGGTTAGGGACAGAGGGACAGATGTTCTTGGGAAATGTTCTGAGGTCATTCCTTCTCTCCTGCAGCAAGGATTTCTGGTGCTATGTCTACAAAGAGAAGCCCTGAGAAGACAGATGATGAGAACCAAAGACAGTGGTTGTAGTTTTTCATCTATTTACTGTGGTGTAGAAAATGAGGTCTGTGGTATTTCGCGTAAACACATCTCTTTTTGATGTGTCGTGAACGCCTCAAAAAAAAAAAAAAAAAGAGGAAAACTTGATCAACACTCCACTTTGATCCATGTTAACATGAAGAAATCTTTTGTATGACTCCACTGTCCTAGAGAAGAGCTCTCCTTGGAGCAACCCATTCAGGGGGCTGAACCCCTGGGGCATGCAGCGGAGGGACCCAGCACCTGCAGAAAGACCATAAACCTTTGCGGTGCAGAATCAGTCTTGGTTCCATGCTGTCAGCCCTGGAAATGCTCCTCCTTTAAAGATTTCTGCCTCAACACCCTGAACTTTTGTTAACATTGAGAATCATTATAAAACCACTTCTAAAAATGTTTCCTGTAAAGGTACCCTACCCATTAAATTTAGAGTGAGGCCAAATGTACTAGCTTATTCCGCAAGCTGCAAAATGAATGTTTAAAATCAAATTACAGACTTCGTAGTATTCTCAGAAAAACAGTCTCTTTCTAGGTTCTCAAATAATTAAATGGAATGAAAAGTACATGAAGTTTTGATCTCTTTCCTATAATGTCAAATTCAAGTTAACTTTCAAAATTTCTCGCTAGTTGACAAGCTGATTTATGCATAGTTGATATCCCATCAGTGCGATATATAAAGATAGAATTCTTAGGGATAAACACCGACTTTTGACTATTGCCTGTGGTTCTTTGGGGATAGATGCTCTCTGAAAATTTAAATAGGACCATTGCTCTTGAAGCCGAGAATATAGTTCTCCCAATCGACCCGCGGTCTTACGGAGAACCACTGACAATGGTCCCTCCAAACTATCTCCTCGCCAGTGGCTTCTTCCCAATCTTTGCAGAAGGTACAATGCAGGAAATTAAACCTGAGAAATCTCTCTCTTTCTGCTGCTTAAATCCAGCCCAACTTGAATTCCCGGGAGAATGACGATCCGTGCAAAAGGCGGGATGCACTTTCCTCTGGGCTCTGGGGTGTGTGTAGTGCTGAGGCCTGAGAATGCTTCCCGCTGTTGCTCGTGGGATCCCAGGAGCTTCTCCCGTAACTTTGTTTTCGTGGTTTTGGAAGAAACTTGAGGGGTTGTGCGTGTCTGTGTGTGTGCGTGTGTGTGCGTGCGTGTGTGTGTGCGCGCGCGCGTGCGTGCAAGAGAGAGAGAGAGAGAGAGAGTTGGGGGGGGAGTGGAGAAGGAGCCCCGAAGGGCGGGAGCCTTGGTACGTTCCCAGGCTGGACGGCAGGAGGCGCTCGCTGGCGGGCTGCGGCTACACGTCGAACCAGTGGTCCCCCATGCAGGCGCGGTTCCACTCACAGCTGCAGGCCCAGCACCACTCCAGCCCGCACTGGGGCTGCGGGCACTTCATGTGCATGCAGCCTCCTGCGGGCAGACAAAGACACAGGCAAACACCTGCACAACACTCCTTCCCGCACCCACACCACACACGGCGCCCCAAAGGACTCTCTAAGGGGACGTCCCAAGCCGGCCCAGGACGTCCGGACGGTAGGACATTGGTTAGGAAAGGAGTGAGGGTGTCGCACGCCACTCCCATCGAGGACAAATGCCATTTGTGAATTTCAGTTTATTTACTTCCCTGAAATGGGATTTAGAGACAAAGGCTTTGTGTTTCACGGATGGGGCCCATTCCTTATAGAACTGTATATTGTTTCATGTTTTAAATAGATGTTAACATACTAAGTGATTTAACATAGAACGTATAATATTAGTTGGCATGGCAAGATTCATGGAACAGGAGTTGGGAAAGCAGCATGAGAAGGATTTAATGGAGGAGCGCCTGGTGGCTCAGTCAGTTAAGCGTCTGCCTTCAGCTCAGGTCATGATCCCAGGGTCCCAGGATCGAGCCCCGCCTTGGGCTCCCAGCTCAGGGGAAAGCCTGCTTCTCCCTCTCCCTCTGCCTGTTGCTCCCCCTACTTATGCTCTCTGTCAAAAAAGTAAATAAAATCTTTTAAAAAAATATTTAACAGAGAATTCATTCCTTAATGCTATTCAAAATTGTATTTAAGATGAGTGGACGAGGGATACTGGGTACTCTACATGGATTACCTCATTCCTCCTCAAAAGTGCCTGGTGAGTAGGAATGTTACTCTGTTGTAGAATTCTCTCAAGGTCCAGTACTTCTAAGTGGCAAAGCCTGAGATTTAACCAGGATTTGTCCTTCTTTCATAGAACAGGGCATTCACAGCATGAGATGAACACTTGCTCATTCTGGGACTTATTTTGGGATTCTTCCCCATCACACATTTGTTAATTCACTTCTGATTTGCTTCTGGGGCTCAGACATCCAGTCTGCAGTGGAGTGCAGAGTTACTTGTATGAAGTTAGATGCAGAGAACAGTTTGTGACTGAGTTTCCTAGACAATTCAGGCAAAAGCAGCTCTTTGCTTGAATCTGACATAACATTGGATGCGCTCTATTATTCAGTTTCACCAATTATCCTCTTAAGTCATTTTTCCTTGCCAAATTTTCCAGGTAATTGCTTCCGTACTATCTCATTTTTATTATTAGAAATGTGGCATGAGACCCTCCACTGATTTAAATATTTATGAATATGTAACTGAAGGAATCTGTTGTAGGATAATTTAAGGGCATTTAAGAATCCCCTACTTTGCTACTTGTTTTCGGTTTGTTTTCAAGAGCATTTAAAGCTTAAAAATATGCAGAAAATAAAGGGAAGACTCACCTATGATACTTTTATCTTAATATTTCCCATTTAGGGTTACACGATTGCAGGACTGTCTAATTTTAAATACGTATTTAACGATTATATGCTCATGATGTAAATAACAAAATGTCTTCCTACAATACCAAAATCTTTGAAAATACTAATATTACAAATAACATTTTATTATAGAAACAAGAATCATGATGGCTCCACAGGATAAGAAGAAAGGAAACGGGAAGAGAAAGAATTCATGTTATTAACTTTCTTTAAGCCCCCCGGTGCTTAATAGATGCAAGGCCATAGGCTCCCACAATACAGAAAAGCACCAGGGACTCTGATTCTAAAAGCTTTGCCAGCACAAAAGTAACTGTAAGCAAGACGCTGCCGACAATGTCCCCTGACTCTGTGGTCATTTAAACGAAGAAAACACGGCTTCCCTCCTAGAGAATTCTGTCCACGGGCTGAGGCACCTGTTCCCATCAGCACCGTGGCCGGGGCCAGCGACTCTTTCATTAGGTTTAAGGAAGGAGTAGAAGTTCTGGAACAACCTGAAGGGAGATTTAACCGGCAACAGGCACTTGTCGATCAGGGAATGGAAACGGCGTCTCCTCGGTCTGGGCTTGGAAGGGAAGGAAGACGCTTTCCCAGACTGAGGCTGGCAGGAGGAAGCAATGAGGCTTCGCCTGGGTTCGACATGGGAATGAGCCTCATGTCGTTTGTGGCTTTGGGGCAGGAAGAACTCCTTTCTGGGATTCGGGTGACTATGACAGAGGCCATGAATTTACTTTGAGAATGAGATCATGAAACCAGCTTTTCTTGCGCACAGAGCTCACACCTATCTCTGCTGTATGCTTTAAAAATAATACTTTACTTTAGACGAATAATACTTATTATTAATAAGCTTAAAGTTTCATGGGTTAAAAATCTATCAGTGAAAAATCAGGGCTTTCCATTTATAGCAAATCCTGATACTTCAAAGCAATCGGAGATGGGGGGCAGTTGATTTAGCAGCTAAGCGTCTGCCTTCGGCTCAGGTCCTGATCCTGGGGTCCTGGGATGGAGCCCCGGATCAGGCTCCCTTCTCAGTGGGGAGCCTGCTTCTCCCTCTGTCTTCTGCTCCTCCTGCTTGTGCTCTTTCTCTCTCTCTCTCTCTCTAATAAATAAAATCTTAAAAAATATATCTGTTTATGTGTTACCACTTTAACTAGCTACTTTTTAATTCAGTGAGTATTTGTCAGGTGCTCTTCTGGGCCCAGGAAAGAGACAGGCAAGGTTCCTGCCCTTTGGTAATAGCAACATGGTTTCTTACTATTAATGTGCATTCTTGAAATAGGTGTGAACTGGAGCACTAGCCTGTGTTTATCAGCACTGCGTCCCCTCCCTGGTGAAGGCTTTTTGCATCTTTTCTTTTCTTTTTTTTAATGTTTTATTTATTTATTTGAGGGAGAGCCAGACTGAGAGAGAGAGCATGGCAGGGGAGGGAGAGAGGGAGAGGGAGAAGCAGACTCCCCGCTGAGCAGAGAGCCTGACTCGAGACTCGATCCCAGGATTCCAGGATCATCACCCAAGCTGGTGGCAGTCGCCGAACCAGCTGAGCCACCCAGGCGGCCCTGCACCTTTTCCGACTTCCACTTGCCTACACGGCACCCTGGAGCAGTGAGGACTGCAAGAGTTCCTGCCCCGGCTCCACTGACGTCCTCTCTTCACGCGTGATGCCAGCCCACCTTCCAGGCACGTCCCAGCGCACGGAGGGACGCGAGGACTCATGACGCACATTTATGTCTTTATTTCCAGGAGACCATTGTCTCCGAGCCAGGGGCTTGGCCTGAGCTGAGCCCATTCCTGCCGCTCTAGGCTGTGCCGGCGCTCTCGTTTGCATCAGTGAAGACCATCTGAGGGACACAACTGGGGAAACTGGCTTGCGGGCCTGTCCTGAGACCGTTGGGTTCCGCTCCCCAGCGAGCCAGCGGTCACCTCTCACACTTGGAACGGGCTCTGGGCACTGGACTGTGATGGCTTTACGCTGGTTGGCACATCCCGGACGGATGGCAGCCGGGGCCCTGGTTGGTGCGAGGTATCAGAATCACCGTGAACGGGGCAGCCCAGAGCCAAACAGACCAGCGCCGCCGAGCAGGGAGGATGCACGCCCACGGCCGCAGGCCACATGACCCTGCTGCCGTCATCCCAGCTCTGGGAAGCTCAAGGGGAGAAGAAGTGCAGCCACTGGCACAGATGCACCATCGTGGAGCTGAGCGGGCCTCCCCCCCGTGTCCTTCGGTGGGTTACAGGGGCTCCTTGCCCATGAGGACAGGAGCAGGAAGGACGGTCCTGCCATCTGCAAGCCCCGCGGGTCCCCACAGCCACGGGGCTCCGGCAGTTACTGAGTGCGTCGGGGCTGGGGGGTCCCAGCCCTTCTTGGGATTGGAGGGTCGTTAAGAAGAGAAGCGTTCAGATACGGATCTCGCGTGTCTATGCCCGTGAACCCACCCAGAGCAGGGCCTACGGGGGGACTCCTAAATGACCGGCGGCAGGTGAGGGTGAACCCCAGACGCATCTCCCCACGGTCACTTCACCTTCTCAAAACTGAGAGAGTAGTTGGTAAAAGGCTAAAGGAATAGGTTTATGGAGAGACAGATTTTAACAAAGCAGGCAAGTAGCATAATAATACGAAGCACTAAATCTCCTGCAACAAGGATGGACAAGCCAAAGCCCAAGTGCACGCTGCTCTCCAAAGGTCTATAAGGTGGTGTGATAGGAAAAAAAAAAAAAAAAAAAAAAGAATTCATGGCTCCCAAATTTGGGAACCAGGAAATTAAACAAAATTAAACCAATTTCTTTACAAAAGGATTCTGAGTTGCTAATGCATATTGAGAATGGGAATATATTGTGATTTCTGCAAGCATTAAATCATCTGACATTTGTAGGGAACTTAGGCCAAACACCCAGTAAATGCTCAATATGAGTTAATTGTTTGTGTGGTTGTTATGATGTAAGAGGGACATCCTATAGGAATGACCTGGCAACTCTTTCCCTACCGAGGAGCTCTAGACATCAGAACACTGAGAAATACGGGGCTGGGAAGCTTCTGTAATATATATACATATATATATATATATATATATATATATAGCTATACTAGTGGACCGCTTACCTGATACAAAGTGTCTAATATTATTAATAATTAATAATTATGAGGGCAATTAGGTTTACTGATTGTCTAAACCAGGCACTTGGCTGTGTATCTGCCGTGCGCGACAGCTCCTGATTCTCCTGGTGTGAGACAGCTTCTGTTTTCATCTCTCTTTGACAGAGGAGGATCTCAGCCTTAGGCAGTTTAAAAACTTGGCCAGGGAGAGCGGAGACTGGTGCTCTGGCCAACGGCTCCAAATTCCCAGAGTGCTGAGCTCGTCAGTTACATGTCCTCTTACAGTTCCTGACTGTTACAGCCACGCGGCTCCCGCTCTCCAAGGAGAGCTCCCCCTCCCCCAATCCTCACTTTTTCCCGGACTCACCATTTTTCTCAACGGGCACGTGGCAGCGGGGACAGGGCTTGGTGGTTTTCTTGATCGTCTCTTTGGAGGCCTCTTCCCACCGAGCTTGCTCCGCGGCCTTCTGGTCAACTCGGTAAGCCTGCGGAACGAAGACAGAAGGGGCTGCGACTCAGAGCTTTATGTGGGGGTTGATGTGTCGGTTGTTTGAGACACAGGTCCAGAAAATTCTTAGAGCTGGGTGTGCCCTCAAGGAAGAGGCTCAAGCATAAACACATTTGACAGGTGTGGGACAAGGCCCGACATGCACGGAACACGGTTTCCTCTGCCTGCGGCCTTTGCTTACATGCTGAGAAAACACGGCTTAATTTTATAGTGCGAGATCCCTTCTTCGGTTGTTTTGGATAATGGTCATGAATGACGTCTATCAGGTGTGAACCGTGCAGGAGAGGTGAGAATGCTCTACAGACACAGCCTTCGATGCTTTGTCAGGCGAGTGTACTCATGTTTCTTTCCCACCGAGGAGGAGGTGGGCTCAACACTTGCCCAGAGCTGGTAAGGGGGATGTTTCAAGATTCCTTTACATCTCGTTATCCTTCATTCTTGCACCTGGAGAATGGGGAGCTCCAAATGTTGTCACAGAAGGGACAGGAGCCGGAAGAAGGAAACGGAGTTGACGTGACATGGAAGGAGGAGGGGGTTGGGAAGAGCCGGGGGAGAAGACTGGGAGTCTGGGGACAGCTGCCCGGGCTCCAACCCCAGCCTCATCCAGGTGAGGGACTGTAAGACACACCGTCACCTCTCCGAAAGTTCTCAACTCTTAGAGGGAAACAAGGAATGCCTAAGGCGCTGGGCTATCAGGGGTTGAGTGAATTTCTTGAAAGGCTTAGAACTGGTATCTGATGCACGTTGTTAAGTGATACTATGAATTACCTCAGGCTCTCTCACATGGCGAGCTCTCAGAAATGTTTGTTAATATTGTTATTGTCACAGGACTGAGTTTTTCCCGACTCTTAGGACAAAGAGGAAGGGAGGTTTCATTCTGCTCCCGTCCAACCACTCAGACACTGCAATCTCTCACACTTCCTTCAGTACTGGATGAAGTGTGCAGAAAAAGAATGGGCATATTTTTGGATTCAGTACAAGAACCTTGTGGTCTAGGTCTATATTTAAATATATTCCAACATCTTCATCCGAACAGAACCCCTCCATTTTGGCCTCTATCGTATTCAAAACATTTGTTTCTTCTATACTTTAAAATTAATATGAGCGTGCAAGCCATTTTACTAACCTGTAATAACTAATTAAAAATATCTCCAGAGCTATTTTTATATCAACAAACTACTAAAGCTAACTTCAAATATAAATTAGTGAAGAAATCAAATAACAAAAAAGTGCTCTAATACTCTGATATTAGTCTAATAATACTAATAATACTTTGCAAATTTATAACATTATTTTTTACACTTTGACTTCTATTTTTTAGTTGTTCCTCCCAATAGCCTAGAGAAAACGGTGGGGTTTCTAATAAGATATCAAACTTATTTTTCAAGTGAGGCCTCTGAGTAATTAATAAAGGTCAAGTGCCAGGTTCAGAAATGCTTACATCAGCGTATATGGCAGCATCGGTGCCCATCAAATGTAAAAATTTGGAAAACATGGGGGTGCCGGGTGGCTCAGCTGGTTAAGCATCTGCCTTCGGCTCAGGTCATGATTCCAGGGTCCTCAGATCAAGTCCCACATCGGGCTCCCTGCTCAGCAGGGAGTCTGCTTCTCCCACTAACTCTACCCCTGCTCATGTTCATGCTCTCTCTTTCTCTCAAGGAAAGAAATAAAATCTCTCTCTCTCTCTCTCTTTTTTTTTTTGAAATCCTGAAGGATGGAAACCCAAACCAAAGATGCTCACCTACAGGTTTCTAACACATAATATTGTGCTTTGAGAATCAAACTCTGTCCAGCACCACTGTGCTTAGCAGGTTTTCTAAGTGGTGAGAGTGATGCGGCCTTAGTATGTAGTCATCATCTGGTCACCCCAGTGCGGTGAGTTACCTTAAGATGCCAAATCTGGTGAGTAGAAACCTCCACCCCGCGTATGAATCCAGCTTTTAACATCTCACCATCAGGTTCTAAATACTTAAAAAATGTTAAAGTTTTCAGTCGTAAAGACACCAAAAGCAAAGTCAACCAAAGCAAAAATAAACAAATGGGACTCCATCCGACTAACAAGCTTCTGCACAGCAACAGAAACCATCAGTAACACTAAAAGGCAACTTGCTGATTGGGGGAAGATACTCGAAAATCTTCTGTTAAGAGGTTAGTATCCAAAATATAAATAGAACTCAGAAAATGCAATGGCAATAAAACCAAGCAATCTGATAAAAAAAACAATGGGCAGAGGATCTGAGCAGACATTTTTCCAAAGAAGGCATACAAATGGCCTACAGGTACATAAAAAGTGCCTGCAGCGCTCCTCATCGGGGAAATGCAAATCAAAGCCACTATGAGATTTCTCCTCATGTCTGTTAGAGTGGATATTGCAAAGAGACAAGAGAGAACAGTGGCAGATGCGGAGAAGAGGGAGCTCTTGTGCATTGCTGGGGGGGCGTAAACTGGATAGACACCGTGGAAGACGGTATCCTGCCCTTTGTGACAACACGGATAGAGCTTGAGGGCATTATGCAAAGTGAAGTAACTTAGAGAGAAAGACAGATACTATATGGTCTCGCTTATATGTAGAATCTAAGCCTGAACTCAGAGATACAGAGAACAGATTGATGGTGGCTAGAGGTGGGTTTGGGGAAAAAGTAGTTAACAATACTGTATTATGTATTTGAAAGTTGCAAAGAGAGTAGACCTTAGAAGTTCTTATGAGAAGAAAAAAGGTTGTATTTATATGTGGTGAGGGATGTTAACTAAACTTGTGGTCATCATTTCAATATATATATATATATATATAATATGTAATATATATTATACATGTGATTATATATATAATCGCTATGTCGTACATCTAAATCTAACATAATGTCACATATCAATCATATCTCAAAAAGAGAGCAGTATATTATAAAGCAAATAACTGTTTTTTAAATTTTAATTCCAGTATAGTTAACATACAATATATTTTAGTTTCAGTGTGCAATATAGTGATTCAACACTTCCCTATATCACCCGGGGCTCATCATGACATAAATCACTGTGTTTGTACCTCACTTGCAGTATTTAGTGGGTTTTGTTGTAATTAGTGTTTATATTTCTATTATTTCTAATAGAAAGTGAATTTGTCCGGAGCCAAGATCACGTTTGTGTCCTCCTCACATCTCCAGTGTCTGGTCTAGTGCCAGGTACCTGGGAGGCACTCTGTATTTTAGCTTAGTGAATGAAGAAATGGCACAACACACCAAGACACGAACCTGCTAATCATCTGGGAGTAAGATCCGAAGAACCAGGTGGGGCAATGGGGTGCATCCTCGTCATGGTCCTTGCAGTGAAGAAGCAAATTTCTTTCTGTTACATCATAAAGGAAACTTCCTTTATAACTCAGAGGGTGTCCTCTGATTTGTTAATACTTGGTTAGGATGTAACAGAGTAAGTTTAATGGCTAAGAACAACCACAGGTACTGAGAACTTCCTTCGGCCCCAGTTTACAGGCCACTCGTGGCTGAGAGTGCAGGGGGATAAAGGTGTGGTTAAGGAGAGCGGTTGCAAGATTTAGTAAGTAGGTTTTGGTCTGAACTACACATCTTCCAGGCAGCTCAGATTCACACGTGGGCCTAACCCTCAGGGATACACAGCAAATGCCCCCCCCCCCCAACATATGTTCCAAGATTTTCTTTTTAAGGCCCAGGAGCTTGTAACTCTAAAGTGAGGCATTAGACAAACAATAAACATTGTTTATTGGGGCATCTAGAGCAGAGAAATATATAATTTTACTTACTAAAAACTAATTTCAAAATGTAGCTTTTCAGCAATATGGCACACTGTGCACTGAGTGCAATTCTCCCTGGTCTCCACATCTAAAAATGATGGATGGAATATGGAAGATAAGTCTTTGCTTAATGCATGGCTGATCTGGTAGAGAAGGAAAGGAAATCCCTGATGCCTAGAAAGGGAAAGAGAAAATGCTCCTGGTTAAGGGAAGGAGGAATCTGGGGCTTGTGTTGTATTTTCCTGGTCTCAGGCTGCCCAGAGTCTGGCTCTTTGCAGAGCCAGAGAGAGTACAGAGAGAAAACCTGGGCCAGAGCAGGGTGGAAGGTGGAATCAAATTTTCCCATTACACACAGACAACCTAGACTCCCGAGGGGTGACCTGCACAGCTGGTGGACTAGGGAAAAAAGTCTTCCCCGAAGAGAGAATGGATTAAGAATTAATAAAGCTTTGTGCTGGTTCCAGCCTTATGGTGAGGAAGGTTGGGGAGACAAAGCCTCTCTGAGAATTCCTAACCATTAAGCCCCATATGCAAGGTTTTTGTGAAAAGAATTCATTACTGGTAGTGAAAAGAATTCACCACTCATTAGCTGAATAAAGAACCCGAGCCAAAAAGTTAATTTGAAATACTCTGGTAGCATACCCAGGAACCTGGCTGAAGCAAAACTATTTTCCATATAGTAGTACACTTAAAAAAGCCAAACTTCAAAAAAAAAAAAAAAAAGTCACACAAATAAAATTCCAAAGAGCACAAGATCACAATAGAGAAGTTACCTAGTACAGGAGGAAAGAAGCTATCATAAGTGAAAGTGGCAGAAATACAAAACTCAAGAATCCGACCAGCAAATGTTGTAGATACTGGAATGATCAGATACAGAGTACAAAATAAATATGTTTGATATGCTCCAAGAAATAAAAGTATGAGAAGTTTGGTAAAGGTATATGAGGTTATTATAATGAACCAGGCAGATTTGAAAAAGAAAACCTATTTCTTTTGCACATTTTTCTGAATGCAAAGAAACCAATGATTAAAATTAGAAACCCAGTTGAAGAATTACATAGCAAATTAGATACAAATGATGGAGAATTTGTAAACTGGAAGATGAAGCTGGAGAAATTATACAAACTGCAGATCAGAGAGCAAACAGTAAAAAGTATGAAAAGGAGAGTACAAGTTAGTGGGGAGAGAGTGAGAAAGTACACTTCTCTAGGGTTCCAGACCAAGATAACAGAGGTCATGCAGGGGAAACAGTACTGAAGACAGAGGCAAAGAAAACAAATTAACTACAAAGAGGCTACAATTATTTTGACGGCAGATTTCTTTAACCCATGGGCGCTAGCAGACAGTAGTATAAGATCCACAAAGTACTAAGGAGAACCAGTCTACTTAGAATTATAGATAAGCAAAATTAATTTTCAAAATAAGTATTAATAAAAACACTTTCAGACATCAGATACAGGGTATTTCTCATCAACAGACCTTCACTAAAGGAAAATCCCAATAGGATAAAGTCCAAAGGAAGACCTGAGTCACAAAAAGCAACTGTGGGCAAATAAAATGGTTCTGTGCGGGTACAACAAAGCAAATGTTGACTATATAAGACTATCAAAATCATGTACACTTTATCGGTTTAAAAGTATCAAGGTCGAACTAAAACGCTGGACAAGAACTGCATATAAGTAACAGAATTCAGTGACTCTGAGGTGCTTATATTATTTAGGCTGAGGGTCATTGACCTTGTCACATTAAGATGTTTACATTTCTAGTGTAAACCTTAAAAGAAAAAAAGTATTTTGCTTCTGAATAAGGAAAAAATAGAATTAATGGAAAAAGCAAACAAAAAGTCAAAAAGAAAGCAAGACATGGAAGTATAGAAATATAGAAAGATATCAAAAGTATCAAGCGGCAGAAATGATGGCAAATAGCTCAGTACTCCCAGTAGGTGTGAAGTGGATGGTAATCTAGTGAAAGGGTTGGTAAAGGATGGCCCATCGGCCAAATCCGGTTTGCCACTATGCTGTAAATAAAGTTTTATTGAAACAGTCATGTTCATTCATTTACGTATTGCCTATTGTAGAATTCAGCTGCTGGCAGCTGCAGACTGAGGGTTTGTTTCCTGGCTGGCCGTCACCTGGGGGTCATTCTCAGCTTCTAGAGGCTGCTTGCATTCCCTTGGTCTTGGCTCCCTTCACCAACAATCGCAAAGGGGGAGGAGGAGTCCTTCTCGTGCTTGAATATCTCCTGCCTCTTCTTCTGCCCCACCTCTCTGAGTTCATCTAGAAAAGGTTCCCTCCTTTTGGGGGATCATGCAATTAGGTGCAACCCAGTTGGATCACCTAGGAATCACCCCCAATCCCATTTGCAAAGCCCCTTCTGCTAGGTAAGGTACCATATTCCCAGGGGTCAGTGAGTAGGGTGCAGGCATCTAACTACTAAGGGCCATGACTGGACCTACCATACCTGCCCTTGGTCTAGAGTGGGGTTCTAAACTTTTCTTTTTGGTGCCATGGTTCCCTTTGGCAGTCTTTGGACTTCTCAGGAAGTTTTAAATTGCAAAATGTAAAATTCAAAGGAGCCAGCTATCTTGAAATATGGTTATTAAATAATAGATTTTTTTGGGCATAGTACTGTATGTGTTTTGTTGTTGTTAACACATTAGTTAGCAGGATCCAGTGGCTGATGTAAAATTACCATTATTTTGAGGCTGTGATGAGCATAAGTGATGTTTTAGGACATCTGTAGAAACTATAACTTGATATGACAATGTAAGTAACTTCTATTGGATTAAGCCACAGATAGTGCTAAAATTACTCTAAAATTACTCTAGTTTATGGTCAATGTTGATATTGAGGGAAATGTTGAATTTTAGTAAGGGGCTAATGGAAATACCATTGCAATTTTTCCCATCCAGGTTAATGGACCCTTGAATTCTATTCATGAACCTTGCACCCCAGATTAAGGGTCCCTGCTTCAGCAGATAGGTGGTCACAAGGATATTTATAGCATCCTGGCTAGAACAGCAAGCAATTATAAACAGCCCATGTGTTCACCTACAGTTGGCTGGAAATATAAATTGTGGCATCTTTATAACCATGAAATACTACACAGCCTTCAAAACGAACGGACTCAGGAATACACATCAGCACACTGAATGTCAGAAAACATAATGGTGGAGGAATACAGAGCAAGTTGCCAAAACAACATACAATATGACTTCTTTTATGTAAAGCCGAAACACAGATTTGTGATAAAAGTATAGGTGCTTTCAAAAAACACTCATTAGATAGCAAGAAAATGCAAATGCATGTTAAAAACCCGAAGACATACGGAAGGTGATTCATGTATAATGTAAGGCAGTGGTCTCCCTGGGCAAAAGGGAGGCGGGCTGGCTAAGGGCTCACGGTCAGATGTCAGAGGTCGGCTCGAAGCTCTGCTACTTACAGTGGGTGGTGTGCAGGTGTGTTCACTTTACTTCTTGAAAATCATTATTCCTTTGCTTAATATACTGCTTTATAGTATATTATGTATGCACATATCTAATGTGTTTTTCATATTAAAACCCAAATCTTATTTTAAATATGTATGTGGAAATTACAGTAAAATAAGTTTCAAATGCTCTCATTTTTGGTACTATTATGTGATTGCAATCACTATTTAAAGGTAGATATATTTCAAAAATCTCATTTCAAAATGTACATATTCATTAAGAAAATTTTGAGAGATGAAGAAAAGGATTAAAGGACGATAAAAATCACCTGCAGCCCCTCACCAGATATAACCACTGTCTACATTTTTATGCCTATATTTTCAGTCTTTTAAAAATTTTACATATACTATACATATTATTTTTGTAATCCATTTTTTTCCCTTCAAAACACATCATGAACCTTTCCCCATATCATTTATAGAGGCATATGTGTGTGTGTGTGTGTGTGTGTGTGTGTACAGAACTTTAGTTTGCATTGTTTTCCGGGGTCTGAATGCATCCAGTTTCCTTAATCTCAAAATGTGGGCGGCTTCTTATCAGTCTAAACAACCTTGAGATATATGTTCTTATAGAGGAGTCTGTACTTCTCATGACAATTTCTCAGCAGAATTCCCCTGGGTGGAAGTTTCTGCCTCCGGACATGTGGGTATGTTGCCAAATTAAAAGCATTTTCAGGGGCGCCTGGGTGGCTTAGTCTGTTAAGCGTCAGCCTTCTGCTAGGGTCATCATCCTGTGGTCTTGGAATTTAGCCTTGAATCAGGCTTCCTGCCCAGCTGGGAGTCTGCTTCTCTCTCTCCTTCTGCCTCCCTCCCCATCCCCCCTTCCCGACTCATGCTCTCTCTCTCTCTCTCTCAAATAAATAAAATTGTTAAAAATAAAAAAAGCATTTTCAGCTGGGTGAATAAAATGTTTATTTTGACAAAGGATATTATGCTCTCCCCAAGAAAAAGATTCAGAGAGTGACTTCAAGAAGCTTCAGAGACTATCAGCAGCACATTACTGAAAGTTTATCAAGAACCAGAGGGGCGTCTGGGTGGCTCAGTGGGTTAAGCCTCTGACTTTGGCTCAGGCCAGGATCTCAGGGTCCTGGGATGGAGCCTGGCACCGGGCTCCCTGCTCAGTGGGGAGCCTGCTTCCCCCCGCCTGCCTCTCTGCCTACTTGTGGTCTCTGTCAAATAAGTAAGTAAAATCTTTTAAAAAAGGAATCAGGAAACTGGATTTCTATTGATATGCTTGATCTTTCAGAGAAGGATAAAAATCATGGCATGCAAAGAGAAATAATTTCCTGTCAAAACACCAGCTTTCTCTGTCTTCTTTCCTGATCCCCAGAGCATGGAGGACAAGAACAGGGTTAGTGGGGTTGCACGAGGATTGCTCCCCAATGGCTGTGCACCTGGCATCCCCAGCTCAAGGTCCCTCAGGATAGGGTATGGACAACTCCACACCTGGGAGGAGTAACAAAACACTTCTTGTGTAACCACTTGCACACTGGAGTGAACGGAAATGGTTCGGCCAGTCGGCCTGCAGTATCTCGGTGGAGTGGGAGGTAGCTAAGGAGGTTTTGATTCATGGTAGAAGAGAGGAAAGGAACATGCTAGAGCAGCAATTTCTGTTTTCACCTTCAAGGTTTTGCTTTGTCAGCATTTCCTGTCTAGACTTCGGGTTTCGAAGACTTTTGCGTAGGGGAGAAAGCACACCTCTTCTTTATTTTAAATGCATGGACAGTTTCTACAGGATTAGAAACTCTGAAGCTCCTATTACTCATTCTAGAGGCCAGCCAGGATCTGGAGCCTTGGGTCGGCACCTCCTGGGCTGAGCATGGACTGCTGCAAAGGGATCCGGGGCTTTCCCAGGATGCTGACGGGGAGAAGAGCCCCGGGTGGGCCAGTGGGGCGGGGTGTGGTCCTGAGAGAGGTGGCGGGAGGGGGCACAGGGGACATGCTTCTCGTGTTGATAGGGTGACCACGCGTCTTGGTTTGCTGTATGTCTGAGACATTGTTTTATGCTGATGCTTTGACATGTGGGGCACCCTGGACACCAGAGGGACCGCCCCCCCAAGGGACAGTAAACAACTCTAGCATGACCTTCATGGGCAAACCAACCAATCCAGAGTCCGTACCCAGCCACCTCCTCTAATGGGCTCCTACACTCCCGACCACCATTCCCCTGTCCTAATCACACCTGGGCCAGGTACCAGACGACGAAGGACAGCTCCTGTACCCCAGAGCGCACTGAAATTGTTCAGACCAGCTGATCCAAAGCCCGCTCGCCCTGCCTTGCCCATTCCTTCCCACGGAGACCACAGCAAAGGTTCTTGTCCCTGTCTTCCCTGCTGCCTCTGACTCCTGACCAGCCCCAGAGCTTCTCCGAGGGGCCCTGCAGGGTGTCACCTGCCCCTTCTCTCGGGATCTGGGAGGAACATACTATTCTTTTCCACGTCAGTCATTTCCTAATCTGCTGGGCTTTGGACACCCAAGGGAAAAAAAAAGACAACTATGTTTTAAAACACCTAGGATCTCTACCTATTGTCCCAACGAAATTATTGAAATGCCCTCAGTCTCAGAGGATCCTGGCCGGGAGGATAGATCCCTGGGTGTTGTGCTCATTAGCCTTCCCATCTAGGGCTTACAGCAGGGCTGGGGTCCTGAGCTCTGCCCGATACACAGCGAGCACTCAGTAAAGGCTCATTGGCAGGCTGACCCTTCCCTCCGCAGAGGATCACCACACATTTCCGGACTGCTGTAGCTCCCTACTTTCTGTCCGCTCTCGTTACTGGGGAACAAGCCCTACCATATTGTATCTGGAGGCGAAGAACAAGAGAGGCAAAATGGACTGGCCAAGGAGCAGGGCTGAGCGAATCTGAGAAGAGCCTTGGCTAGCCAGGGACCTAGTTCTAGGCTCTGCTGGTGAGCGGTGCATCAGGACACTGATCAGCTCAAGAAGATGGCTAGAGTATCATCACATTTTATACATGTAGGGGATGACATAGTTAATCTCTCAATTAATAGAGGCTAATGGTAGCCCCAACCACATACGAACATACACACGACTGTGTGACAAACTCTGGACACCGAATCTGACCAACAAGGAGAGAGTTTAACGAACTGCTCAAGTGCCAGGTTCCGGCTCGAGCGCTTCACGGTTCAATATTTAGGTGTCGTGGCCGCCTAAGTCGCAAGATTAGATTTCAGACAAGTCAGGGGACAGAACGAGTATCAAGTCATTCTATCTGAAATCATAACAGCAGGTCTAAGCCCACAGGGCTGCAAAGGTGAAAACAGGAAGACACGAGTGCTGTGGTTTCAGACCCAACGTTCAGAGCAGACACATTCAAAACAGGCCAAAGAAAATGCTGCCCAACACGCATCCCTGGGCATCCTTTTCCAGCCCCTAGTGCCGGCTGAGCTCACAACGGGCGCTCCAAGCCTCGGGACGGACTGGGCCAATGACTACGGCGCTCGGCCGCGAGGCTCATTGGAAAAACGGGGCTTCTCGTCTCAGAATGTGAAAACCCAGTGGTGTGGATAAGACACAACGTGTGATGTGCCTCCTTATGAGAGCAGCCGGGGTTGGGGAGCAATACTGGGGAAGGAGACGTCGAGTCTCCTGGGAGAGGCTGCACGGAGGATTCTGGAAGGGTGGAGAGACTCAAAGGAAGTGAGTATCCGAGCAGGTGCTTTCACAAGTGGTGGGCAGAATCTGAATAGATAAATGGGGCCACTTTAGACAGAGGGAATGGCCTGACGACATACTAGGGGAATGACAAATGTTAAGTAAACCATGGTGAGTGCACAGGGCAGGAAACGGAAGGAAAGCCCCTGCTCAGGAGGGCTCCAGGGGTCGTGTGCAAACTAGCAAGAGAGTCAGAGAAGCCCGACGTGTTAGGGGACACAGACATTATTCTATATGTGAGACACAGAAGGTTGTAGGCATACTGCACACGGTCTTAAACAGGTTGTTTTTATTAGAATAAGAGGTGCCATTTACTGAGAACCTACTATGTGCCAAACACACTACATCTATCACCTTTAATCCTTGTAATAACCCACACATGAAATCATGCTATCGTTGTTTTGCAGATGCAGAAAATGAGCCTGGAGAGGTTGTATCACCCCCCAAGGAGATGTCGCTGGAAAGGCACACATAGCTCTTGTCTGCTTCCTAAGCCTCAGCGTTCCCACTGCACTGTGCTCCTTCCAGAGCCTGTGTGGAACCACAGGCAGGCCTGGAGCGTGGGGAGGGCATTCGGTCTAAGGCCTGGAGCAGCATGAGGGCAGGCTCTCACTGACACTGGCCGGTCCCCCTGCACCACAGTGGAGACAACTTACCAAATTAAGGAGTGACGCATGGGAAGATGTCGTATGGGGAAAGGATGAGCTGCTGGCACACGGTGCCCTGGTTGAGCAGTCCGGTGTAGACATCCCTGCGGCAGCTGAAGGTGTGGGTATCAACCCTGGGTACCCGAGGTCGGGGTCGAGAGAGCTCAGTGCCCACTCTGCAGAGAGATGCCTAAAGCTTCGGAGGGCTTAGGAGCCCACGTGAGACAAGAAGCCAAGGACACGGGTGGAGATGCCCATGTGTAATCACCAGAGACAAGAGAGGAGAAAGCCTGGGGCAGGTGAAATCCCCCAGCACCTCAGGAACAGGGCAGAATGGTGACTGTGCGAAATGCTTTCTAGTTTCATGCGGTAGGAGTCTCTGTCTCCTGGGACAGGTCACTCTTACTACCTACAACTGATTAGGGCCCAGGTGTTCTAGAGCCTTGAAAAATTAGAAGTTAACTCATAGAAAATTGCTAAGGTATGATTTTTTTTTATTTTTTTTGGTGGCAGAGGTGACTGCCTCCCCTGCCCCCATCCCCACAGGCATGAAGCAGTTCTGTGCATAACTCAGAAGCCGTATTGCAGAACCCTTTCCCAATAATGAGAGGGCCTTCCACTTCTCAGATGCTCATGGAATCGGCCGTCTTGCCCTTTGGCCTGTTTTCCCGCTGAGTCCATGAATCCTTCAGTGTGGGCTGACACAAAGGCACAAAGGTGTGTGTCTAGGCACCGAGCTGCGACCCCTGCGAGGGCGCGGTTTACAGCCTGCAGCGCGCAGGTGCTGAGCGGGGTGGAGGGGAGGCTGGCGGCTCCAGGATCTTGGAGCCTGGAGGGGAAGGGTTTGAGGAACAAACGGTGGTACTGTTTCTCTTATACTAGGAAGGGTGCTCTCCCTGTCAGGGGCTTTATGGCGATCTTTGATTTAGCAACTGTAGCCTCCCTGGAAGGCGGGTCTGGCTGTCGACCGTTTCTGCCGCCAGGGCTTCAAGAGACGACTGGACTGGGCCAAGGTCGCAGTCTGAGCAGCAGAATCAGAATGGAACCCCGAGCTCTCCGATTGCGTATCCACGCTCTTGCCACTACCGTGTGTTTCTTTTGCTAGATGTCACATGGTACGAAGAGGACTAAGGGACTCAAGGGCATGACAAGGTCACGGGCAGCCAGGAGGGGAGACGGAGAAACCTTTCACTTCCCAGGCCGGCGCCACGGGGCCCCTCATGCTCCCGCTATTGCGGTCTGGCTCTCACTTCCGCGTGGCCTCTTGAAACCGTTCTAGAAAGGACACGAGTGAGAGCCCAACTGCCAAAGCCCATGCCTTCTCTTTGTCCTTATTATCTCTGAGGGTCCCCTTGCACCTTACACCTCAGGCCTGCCTTCCTCTTGGGCAGGACAGAGCCACCAAGGAAGCCCTCGAGGGGCCACAGCACCACATCAAAGTTACCCTTACTGCTTCCTGGCTTCTTCTGTTGGATCCACATGGAAGGAGACGATGGAGCACCATCATCTCTGGCTGAGACCCACATCACTGCTACAGCTCTAACCGACACCGGGGAACCGAGAAACACAGCCCCGGAACATCCTTCTAGTGGGCTGTGGGTGCCCAAGTGACAGTTTGTGTTAGACCTTTGATTAACAATTCCAGGGAAAAGGGCTGTTATCAAGCTCTTTCCAAGGACATGAGCGTGTCTTAGCCTAGCATCCTTTTGGAGTGCCTTCGATACTGCTGTTCAAATCCCTCTGGAATGACTGTAAGCAACGGCCAGATGCCCACGGCTTCAGGACCATGGAAAGGTGTTTTGTTTTGTTTTGCTTTAAATAAATACAGATTCTTGTGCTCACACCCTGGGGATCTGGATTCAGTAGGTCTGGATTTGAATCTTTAAGAACAGCTGGGGGGTTGTGAGTTCCTGGGAGGTTTGGGGCCACCTCCCTCCCTTGGCTGGATAAACTTTTTCTCTGCTAGGCTTCAGTCTTGAGCTACAAAGCAGGGCCTTGTTACTGTGTTGCCAGCAGTGAAGGTCTTGGGTGATTCAGCATTCTCGCCCTCCCATGCGATTGGCTGTGTCTCATATAGGGCAGTGTAACAATTAGGTTAACTTCATGGGCCTCTGTGCCTGCTTACTGTTGGCCCATCAAGAGATGGGATGGTGTGTGCTGTGGGGGTGGGAGTGGGATGGGACAATTCCCTCTTCTCACCTATTAGATGGCTGAAAACAGTAGTTTCCTGCATTGTCCTATATAACTTCAAAATTGCTTTAGCCGAGGAAAATGTTGGCCTGACAGCCAATCTATGGCTAAAAGAGGGGACCACGGTTTTTGCTTATATGGCGGGGAAAGAAATTATTTATTTATTTATTTGACAGAGAAAGACACAGTGAGAGGGAACACAAGCAGGGAGAGTAGGAGGAGAAGCAGGGAGCAGGGAGCCCCACACCAGGCTTGATCCCAGAACCCGGGATCATGACCTGAGCCGAAGGCAGACACTTAATGATGAGCCACGCAGGCGCCCCTGGAAAAATTGTTTTAAAGATTTTAATTATTTGCGAGAGAGAGTGCACAAGCAGAGGGAGCAGCAGGCAGAGGGAGAGGGAGCAGCAGGCTCTCCGCTGAGCAGGAACTGAAATCATCACCCCTGAGGTAAGTCCCAGCTTCACTCTGTCCCTGCTGTGTAACTGGATGGGTGGCCGGACTCAGGCTCGGCTCATCTGTGAGTGGGATGAACGTGGTAGATACTTCCAGGGCTGGTGTGAGTCGTTAAGACAAACGGGCAGAGGAGGTAGTACAAAGCCTGGTACACCTGAATGCTAACTTCCTGCTTCCTGCGACCATAATCATTATTATTTTATTGTCATCACCATCATCGCTTTCATCATCACCTTCATCATCACCTTCATCATGATCAGTCACCACCTTCATCACCATCATCTCTGGCTGAGTGAGAGGGGAATATCAGACTATGTGCGTTCGTACAAAATCAAAAAGACAGCTGCAAGTCTGGACTGGCCTTCACTGTCTTTTGGACAATACAGGTAAATCAAGGGGTCCTCAGGCACATTTTAAAATTTGTGCCTGGAGCTTGTTGCTAATATATATGTAAGTTAGACTATGGAGAGACTGTTCACACACGTGTTGTCTTTCAGGCTTGAAGCAACTTATTTGTGACATCTGTTTAGACAACATTCGGAAAAGTAAATCCTAATTCCGAAAGTCAAGTTCAAATCTATTTTCCAAAAAGGGTGTGATTGCCATTAATCGCTGAAGATATGGTCGGCTTAATTCAGATGTGAATGCTTTCGGGCGAATGCCAGCTTGGAAGGGTCACCCGTCTCATCAAAACTGAATGCCCAGATAACATCACTTCTACGGAATTACTGCCAACTCCCACCTCTGCAGACCGTAGGCAGCCTTCTCAACTTTCCCAGAACCCCAGCAAATCTAACAGGTGTTCTAGTGGAAGGCCACTTCTTGTGAGCAGTCTGCCCCCTGCCGGCGAGTCGGAGCATTGCCTTACCTCTCAGGGCTAAAGGTGACAACAGATTTTGTTCTCACATTTTATTTCATTTTTCTGATCTTCTTTATTGTTCTCACATTTTAAAAACGATTACTGTCTCTTTTGGGGTAATATATATACATTATTATTAATAATATATAATTTAAAATAGGAATATATATTAGTAATTTCTATGTATTATATATCTATAGATATAGACACAGAACATATATAGGTATTTAAGAACTCATTGGAGCACTAGTATGTGATAGAGCGTCTGGCTGAGGCCCGTGCTAGGCTACAATCTCACCGCTGAGTTCCAAACTTCATGGGCCACACTCTCAAATGAAATTTAGAAGAACATTTTTGATGACGATACCAATGGCGATTTCTGCAGGTGTGCAATGTGTACCCCGAGCACTGCTGGGTTGGACGTCTACAGTCCCGCCCAGTGGGACCTTAAGTGCTTCACAGAGGGAAAGGAAAACAAAGAATGTCTATTAGTCTATTCTGAGACTGATGGAGAAATGGAACAGCATAAATATTAAGTAGCAAGATTATTAATAGCTATCATTTATCAGGCTTTTTAAAAAAGATTTTATTTATTTATTTGACAGAGAGACAGATCACAAGCAGGCAGAAAGGCAGGCAGAGAGAGAGAGGAGGAAGCAGGCTCCCTGCCGAGCTGAGAGCCCGATGCGGGGCTCGATCCCAGGACCCTGAGATCCTGACCTGAGCCGAAGGCAGAGGCTTAACCCACTGCGCCAACCAGGTGCCCCTACTGGGCGTTTTAAAGTGCTTTGTGTTCCAACTATTATTACAAGTTGACATATAGGGAATCATCTACACTTGATCAAGGAAGATAAGCTAATTTGGATTTTTGGTAACAAAGATCTCTAGTTCATGGCTTGCTTAGCAAAGTAATTAACTAAAATTTCAACATAGATGGGGGATTTTGAATATGGAAGCACCACTCATGCGAAAAGGAAGCCAGAGCAGAGAACACAGCCTTGTCCTCTGTGTCAAGTGAGGCTGTCCTAGTACAAAGCAGACTATTATTTTTGTTGTAGCTGACACTGAATTCTATTCATTCCATAAGCAAGTGTCGGGCACCTGTGATGTGCTAGACACTGTCCTAGGTACTAGGGATGCATTAGCAAACAAAAGGGATGACAAACAATCAAACAACAAACCCAAACATCCCTGTCTTGTGGCACTTCCATTAGCAGAAGGGGGCTTCTCAGACCGGGCGGGTATCAACATCAGCTGTAGGGGTCCGGCCCAAGAGCTTGTGGTGTAAGTACACGGGGGTGGGATGGATGAGGACAGATCTGCCTCATCCCGCACACACTCTGATTTGTCAGGCTCCAAGCTAGGCGTTATGTGTGCATCATTTCAATAAATCTGCCTGGTTTTACAGTATCACATTACAGACGAGGAAAGCATGGCATTGAGAGGTTACATGAGTCACTTAATAATGACTACAACTAACGTATGGGTCAAGATTCTCCAGGGAGACCTAACCAACAGGATATATATATATATATATATATGTATGTATAAAATATACAGAATCATTTTAAGGGATTGGCTCCTGGGATTGTTGGAGCTGGCAAGTCCAGTATTTGTAGGGCAGGTGGGCAGAGTTCCTGCTACAGTCTTGAGGCAGAATTCTTTCTTCTCTGGAAAACCTCCATGTTTGCTCTTAAGAGTCTCAACTGATTGGTTGAGGCCCACCCACATTATGGGTACCTCTTTTACTTAAAGAAATGAACACCTGGAAATGTAATGTTGGCCAAATCTAAAAAAGCGTTCACATCAACAACTAGACTAGCGTTGGACAGACCCACTGGGCTCCACTGCCTAGCTCAGGGTCACAGAAAGTAACCACGACGGCTTGTCGGGGCTGAAACTCATTTTCAAGACCAGATCTGTTGGACTTCAAAACCCTTCTGCCTTGCCTTGGATTCCTCACAGAATAAGGCCGGGCCGACGAGAGATGCCCAGGCAGTTCTCGCTGAGAGAAATGAAACGAAAATTTGGAAAACAGAAGTGAGCAATTTAAACGTGCAAGCCCTTTGGGCTTGTGTTGGGCGAGGGCTTCATTTGTTAGGAGGTAATCACATAGAACAGAAGAACCATTTTCCCCACAAATGGCCAACGAGCCCTCCTGCGTGTGACAATACGTATTCTCCCCGCACCGCCCCCCCCATTGTTAATCTATCAATGAGTGAAGGATTTACAGCAGCCAGTGGCCAGCTTAGTTCTTCATACCTGCCCTTCGCTCGGGAATGCTGCTCCTGTGAAAACAGTCCTTTGATTCTCCTGTCCCTGTGGTCAGTCCAAAGTGGTAAATGATCCTTGTCCCCCCCACCCCCGCCCCCATTTCATTTTGGCCGCTGGTTCTTGCCAAGTATCTTTTCCCTTAAGGATTTGGCGCCATCTGGTGAAGGAGCGGGTGCTCTGCAGCCATGTGTCCCCTCTTCCCGCAGGCTTCCCGCAGAATGTCCTCCTTGGGTGGAGATAAAAGTCTCTGGTGTGGGGTGTGTTTGTGGGGGGCATAGGGGGTGGGGGGGGTGCATGTGTGTATGTGTGTGTGTGTGTGTGTGTGTGTGTGTGAGGTTCTGTCTGTTACACAGGATACAGACCAGCAAATAAGGGAGAGGAGTCTACATCTGGCCCTTCTCTAGCAGGTTCCCCGGGATCCCTACTCCCCTCCTGGATCCAGAAGCCACAGAGGCAGCCCCTGCCCAGGAGCCTGCCCCTGCCTGGGGAGGTGCTCAGAGCCGGGCTGCTGAGGATGGGGGGCTCTGGGAAGTTGTCTGGGAGGAGGGCCAATCTCTGGCTGGGGCTGAGGTAAGGGGGCTCCGGCCGCCCGGCCGTTGTGCTCCCCAGCGTGAACACCAGGCTGGGGAGGCTTCCAGAGAGAGGGGGGAGGCCCCCCGGGAGAGGCTGGGCCCCAGGAAGTGCTGCAGCCGGCGGCTCAGCGCGGGCTCTTCCCGGAGTGAAGGAACAAGGGAGCCGTCTGAAGGGCAGGAGGGTCCCTGGAGAGACAGAGACCTGGTCTGTGTGGTCAGGGTCTGCCTCTGAGGGCCGCTCCGTGTGTCAGAGTGCACGTGCATGTGCGTGTGTGTGCGCGTGTGCCCGCACACCTTCCTTTGTCCTTTGGTGTCATCTTTCATTTTCTCTCTCTGTCATGCCTGGCATTTTTAGCATTCAGCCTTAAAAACACCCGAAGCCCAGGTTTTACCATTTTGCTGTACTTTACAACCTATGAAATGATTCACATGCCTGCTCGTTTCATTATTTATAGCTCAGGAGATCTTACTGGCCCCATGTGGCAGGGGAGGAACAACGGCTGCTAGAATCTGAGGGACTGGCTTGCAAGTGGGGAAAATCGGAACCGGGTCCGGTGAGTGAGTACCAGCCCCGCTCCCCTCGCAGGCTAAGTGCTTGGGAAATGGGCGACAGAGGGTGTGGGGGTCCAGGCACTCACTCGGCTCCTTGGCACTGAGCCACGTACTGGGACACACCCGTAGGGGTGCATCACCACCACCGGCGTCCGCGCCCCCACCAGGCTGAGGGCAGCCCTGAAGGCTTCAGGGAAGTGGTTACCACTAAAGCTGCTTTACTTAAACCAACAGATGATTCCGGAACTACACACCTAAATAACCGGGACCTGCACTTCTGGGAGAATAAAGTTCACCCGGCTCCCAGTTCTGGAAGGCGCATGGGCGGAGCACAGAAAACGGCCAAGAGATAACGGGGATGAGATACGGAGGCAAAACAGATCCAGGTATGCAGCCTCGTCCGAGCATCCCGGTCTCGTTCTCCTTCCTGGGGAGGCACCTCTCCTGGTCTCTGGCTGAACACCCGAGGAGGGGGAGGCTGGGGTAGGGACCACAGGGAGGAGGGAGGGGGAGCAACTGGACTATCTCCTTGGCTCCAGCCTGGGCATCCCCGCGCAGGTGCCCTGTGCACCCCTCCCTTCACCCACCGAACACCTGCTCTCCGAGGTCCAAAGCGAGCCGGCGCTCCCTGCACACCCTGCTTTTGCCGCAGAGTTTCTTCTTCCAGGGAAGGGCACCACCATCCGCCCGAGTCAGAAGTCCGAGCACCGACTTGAACTTCCGCTTCTCTCATCCTGTGCTCTCGCTCATTGACAGGGTCTGCAGCCCCGACGTCCAACCGCACCTCTCAGTCGTCCTGGCTGCCCTCACCAGTGCACCGGGCATCTCTCTGGGCTTGCCTCTGGGGGTGGGCGGCTGCCACATCGGGCCCCACAGCAGCTGCTGGGAACTTTGGCTGCTGCTGGTTCTCCACTGAGATGCTATCCAGCACCTTCCCTCAAAGAGCACTCCTGGATGTGGGGACAGGCCACCTCCAGTGACACAGATTCATGCTAACCTCTGGTCCCCCTGCCTCAGAGCAGACGACTCTCGAGAGCCACCTGACTTCCCAGCTCCACCCCACCTTCCGTTCAGATGGAGTCACCACCTCTGTCTGCTCAGTCCTGCCTCCTGCTGCTCCTCTGCTGCTGCCCCGGACAGCGTTTCCCAAGACCCCCCTGTGTGCAAGTCTCAGAGGCTGTTTCCCTGGGAACCTGACCTATGGGAGTTGGTAGCAGGAGTGGTCCTAGGACACAAACTCTAAAAGGGGGGGTGGAGGTAGAGACCCACCGGCTGGTGGCCATAAAAGAGGCTGTTACTGGTGGCCGGCGAGCACCGGCAGCCTCGAGGGGGTCCAGAGCTGCAAAGCGCCGTGCAGAGGGCCGGGCTGCCCTGAGAGCATCCTGTCTCTGGCCATGCACCCATGGTGTTCAATGTCTGTGCTGGGAAAAGACCACAGGGAGCCTGTTGCAAGCCAGAGGAGAGTCACGATGATGGTATCTGGGGCTCTGCCGCTGAGAGTTAGGCACCATTTGGAATAAAGCTCCTGGCGTGCTTCGGAGCCCTGCGGGGCCGGAGCGCTCACGCAGCAGTCCTTGTGATAGCAAATGGTCATGTTCAGTAGTCACGGCTTCAGTATGGCACACGACCCTGGGTTTGGACCATTGGGGATGATAGGGATGCAAAAGCCTGGCCCCTGTGATGCAGAGGGACTCGGAAGGACCGTTCCTGCTCCAGAGCTCCTTACAGGACTGTCGTATCTGCCCCACCACTCAACCCTGCTCCCGCCGCTCTGCACGGGGCTCCCCAGAGCGCCCTCTGCACACCTGCTCTCAAACCCCTGGTCACAGGGTCTGCTTCCTGAAAACTATTACAGTTCCCTACTGTTTCTCCTACTGCAGCTGGTGATTCTTTTTTTTTTTTCTTTTTTGAAAATGATTTATTTATTTTTAGAGGGAGAGAGAGAGGGAGGCATGAGCAGGGGGAGGGGCAGAGGGAGAGGGAGACAGAGGATCCCAAGCAGCCTCCCTACTGAGTGCAGAGCCCGGTCACCCTGAGATCATGACCTTAGTGGAAACCAAGAGTCAGATCCTCAACCAACTGTGCCACCCGGGCACCCTCTGGCGATCTTTCAAAAACACCCATCTGACGGTGTTGAACTTCTTCGAATCCTTCAATGCCTTCCCAGGGCCCTTAGTTCCCACTTCCTCGGCATGGCTCATAGAAGCCTTTGTTGGCTACCCTCTGCCTGTTTCTCCAGCTCGGTCTGTTGGTACTGCCGCCAACGCCTTAGGCCGTGATCGCACTGAGCTGCTCTCGCTTCTCTGAATATGCCATTCTCCATCTCTAGAACTCTGCGTACTTCGTCTCTGCCTAGAGCATCCTTAAGTCCTGTCCTTATCTGGATAGCTCATCTTCTCAGTCTCAGACTTCATTTCTTGTGACCAATTCCTTGAACGTCTTAGGAAACTAGGTGTCATAGCATCCTCAACTTCCCTGATTGTGCCTCTCAGCAAATAGTTTTTAATTATTTGCTTATTTGTTTTTCTATGTCACTAGATTATAAACCTCATATATTACTCTGTGTGTGTGTGTGTGTGAGAGAGAGAGAGAGAGAGAGAGAGAGAACCCTTCAGTTCTACTCAATTATACAATACAGAGTCATCACTTACAGTCACCGGGTTATACATGTGATCCCTGGAACTTACATTTTATAGCTGAAAGTTTGTACCCTTTTACCAACCTCTCCCTATTTTTCTCATCCTCTAACCCTGGCAACTACTTTTCTACTCCCTGTTTCTATGAGTTTGAGTTTTGTTCTTTTTTTATTCCACATATATGTGATACCATGTAGGATTTGTCTTTCTCTCTCTGGCTTATAATGCCCTCCAGTTTCATTCGTGTTGTTGCGAATGACATAATTTTAAAACAGTGAATAATATCTCATTGCATATATATATATATATTTTTTCTTGAACCTTTCATCTGTTTGCAGATACTTAGGTTGTGTCTGTGCCTTGGCTCCTGTGAATAATGCTGCTATGAACATGGGAATGCAAATATCTCCTTGAGATGATTTTCCTTCCTTTGAATATAGACTCAGAAGTGGATATGCTGGGTCATGCAGTAGTTCTAATTTGAATTGCTTGGGGGCCTCCATTCTGTTTTTCATAGTTCCTTTTCTCCACACCCTTGCTAGCATTTGTTATCTCTTGTCTTTTTGATACTCTGTGGTTTTGATTTGCATTTCCCTGATGTTTCATGATGTTGAACAGCTTTTCATGTACCTGTTGGCCATTTGTATGTGATTTTTGCATACCGATACCCAGCAACTTTCCTGAAGTCATTTATTAGTTCTAACAGGTTTTTGCTGAATCTTTTGGGTTTTCTGTATATAAAATCTTACCATCTGCATCTGCAAATAGAGATCCTACTTTTTCCTTTCTTATTTGGATGCCTTTTATTTATTTTTCTTGGTTAATTGCTCTCAATGGGACTTCCAGTACTATGTTGAATAAAAATGATGGACATCCTTGTCATGTTCCTGATCTTAGAGGAAAAACTTTCTGTTTTTCACCATTGAGTATGATGTTATCTGTGAGTTTGTCCTAGATGGCCTTTGTTATGCTGAGCTATGTTCTCTATACACAGTTTGTTGAGTGTTGTTATCAGGAATGGATGCTAAATTTTGTCAAGTGCTTTTTCTCCATCTATCGAGAAGCTCATATGATTTTTATCCTTCGTTTTGATAATGTATTATATTGACTGGTGAATGTTGAACCATACTTGCATTCCTGGAATAAATCCCACTTGATCATGGTGTATGATCGTCTTGCTGTATTGTAGAATTGGATTTGCTAATATTTTGTTGAGGATTAATGGATCTATGCTCATCACGGATATTGACCTGTAATTTCCGTTTTGGTAATTCCCTCATCTGGATTTGGCATTAGGGTAAAGTTGACCCCGTAAAATGAGTTTGGAAGTATTCCCTTTCTATTTTTTGGAAGTCTTTGAGAAGAACTGGTGGCAATTCTTTACACATTTGCTTGAAGTCACCAGTGAAGCCATCCTGATCCTGGACTTTTGTTTGTTGGGAGGTATTTTTTGTTTGTTTATTTTTAAGATTTTAACTATTTATTTGACAGAGAAAGAATGAGTGGGGGTGGGGACAGAGGCAGAGGGAGAGGAAGAAGCAGACTCCCTGCTGAGCAAGGAGCCTAATTAGGGCCTCCATCCCTGGACCACAAGATTATGACCTGAGCCTAAGGCAGAGGCTTAACTGATTGACCACCCAGGGGCTCTTCTTGGGAGGTTTTTGTTACTGATTCAGTCTTCTTACTGGTAATTGGTCCATTCAGATTTTTTATTTCTTCATGATTCAATCTTGTATAATTGAATTGTATGATTGAATTGTATGTTTTTTCTTCTTTTCTTCTAGGTTGTCCAGATCCAGGTGAATACTTGTTCATAGTAGTTTCATGATCTTTTGTATTCCTGTGGTATCAGTTGTATGGTCTCCTTTCATTTCTGATTATATTTATTTCAGACCTTTATTTCTTGGCAAGTCTAGTAAAGGTTTGCTAATTTTGTTTATCTTTAAAAAAAAACAGCTTTAATTTTACTGTTGTTTTCTGTGATCTTTTTGATCTCTAGGTTATTTATTTATTTATTTATTTAAAGATTTATTTGACAGAGAAAGAGCAGGAGAGCACAAGCAGGGGGAGTAGCAGGGGGAGAGGGAGAAGCAGGATCCCCATTGAGCAGTCAGCCTGAGAGAGGGCTCGATCCCAGTACCTTGGGATCATGACCCAAGCTGAAGGCAGTTGCTTAACCAACTGAGCCACCCAGGGTGCCCTCTGGGGTATTTATTCTGCTCTGATCTTTGTTATTACCTTCCCTCTATTCATGTTGGGCTTAGTTTGTTCTTAATTTTGTTGCTCCATGATGTGTCAAGTTAGATTGTTTATTTGAGATTTTTGTTGTTGTTTCTTGAGGTAGGCATTTCATTTCAGTTTGAAGAACTCCCTTTAACATTTTTTTCTAAGGCCAGTCTAATGGGCATGAACTTCATCAGCTTTTGATTTTCTGGAAAACTCTCTCTTTCAGTCCTAAAGGACAACTTTGCTGTGTAGAGAATCCTTGGTTGGCAGTTTTTTTTTCTTTCAGTACTTTGAATATATCACCTTACTCCCTTCTGGCTGGCAAAGTTTCTGCCGAAAAATCTGCTGACGGTCCTCTGGGAATTCCCTTGTACATAAAAAGTTGCCTTTCTCTTGCTGCTTTTAGGATTCTCTTCTTGTCTTTAACTTTTGACAATTTACAATATGTCTTTTTTTTTTTAAGATTTTATTTATTTATTTGACAGACAGAGATCACAAGTAGGCAGAGAGGCAGGCAGAGAGAGAGAGAGGAGAAAGCAGGCTCTCCACGGAGCAGAAAGCCCAATGCGGGGCTCGATCCCAGGACCCTGGGATCATGACCTGAGCCGAAGGCAGAGGCTTTAACCCACTGAGCCACCCAGGTGCCCCTACAACGTGTCTTGATAGGGATTTCTTTAGATCTTATTTAGTACATTTTGAACTTCCTGGATGTGGATATTTGTTTCTTTCACCAGGTTAGGGAAGTTTTCAGCCATTATTTCTTTGAATAAGCTTTCTGACTTTCTCTCTTCTCCCAGTAGGACCCCTAAAATCTGGATATTGGTCTCCTTGATGATGTCCCATAAGTCCTTCAGGCTATCTTCATTTTTAAAATTCTTTTTTTCTTTTCTTTCTTTCTTTTTTTTAAAGATTTTATTTATTTATTTGACAACGAGAGAAAGCTCACAAGCAGGGGGAGAGGCAGAGAGAGAGAGAGAAGCAGGCTTCCCACTGAGCAGGGAGTCTCATGTGAAGCTTGATCCTGGGACCCCGAGATCATGCCCTGAGCCAAAGGCAGATGCTTAACCGGCTGAACCACCCAGGTGCCCCTGAAATTCTTTTTCCTTTCTGCTGCCCTGGTTGGATGAGTTCCACTTGCCTGTCTTTGAGCTAACTGATCCTTTCTTCTATTTCATCTAGCCTGCTGTTGAACCCCTCTAGTGTATTTCTCAGATCAGTTATTGTATTTTTCAGAGTTGTGACTTCTGTTTGGTGTTCTTTCTTTTCTACCTCTCTGTTGGAATTCACAGTTTATTCATGCTTTGCTTTCCTGACATTGGCGAGCATCTTGATTACTGTTATTTTGAACTCTCTATTGGCTAAATCACTTATCTCTGTTTCACTAAGATTTGTTTCTGGAAATTTATCTTGTTCTTTTGTTTGGTACATATTCCTCCATTTCTTTATTTTCCTCGACTCTCTGTGTTGGTTTTTGTGCATTAGATAAAACAGCCACCTCTCTCAGTCTTAATAACGTGGTCTTATGTAGGAGACAAGTCTTGTCAATTAACCCGGCTCTAGTTCCTAGCTGTCTCTCAAAACTTTGTGATTGTTCAAGCCTCCTTCTTTGTTCTTCATGGCTTCTCTCATAGTTGAGGGTGTGTCAAGACCTGTCAGATACCAAAGAGGAGGACTGCACTCAGCACCTAGATGCAGGCTGATTAGAAGTGGAACCTTTAGGCAGCAGTGGGAGAGTATGCAGTTAAGCCCCTTCCAGGAGAAACTGGGAGGTGGATGTTTCTGCTTGTTACCTCTGTGCTGAGCTCGATATACAACCAGAGTGGTGGTGGTGCTCTTCCACCTGTTATGAACTGTTTCTTTGTTTGCCACAGTCTTTTGGGAATGGTGATCACAAATCCCCTTGGCTGTTAAAGCCAGGTGATCAATCCAGGTGCCTGGACTTTAGGTAGAAGCTGTGAAAACTGGGGTGCCAGATGTGTGTACAAGCTCCTTCCAAGGAGATACTGGCCACTTCCTTCATTTATTGATAGGCAAAAGGGAGGTGGGAAAGGTATCTGCTGACTTCCATTGTCTCTGGGGAAGATTGCAGTTAGCCCTATGCTATCTGTTAAATTGGAAGCCTTGCTCTCAGATGGCAGCTTTTAAAGTATTTTGATAAACCCCTTTTAAGGAAGATGGGAGACAGTATTTTTTCCTGCTTCTTCTGTGCTGAGTCCTGGGGAGAGAGCTAGTTAAGAACTGCTTCTTTGTACATCATCAATCCTCAGTTTGTTTTCTGAGATTAAGAGTCTCTTATGGTTTGTCTCTGTCTCTGGTTTCATCTTGTTTCATTTTTTCCCTCCCTTCCCCCATGATCTTCTGCCTTGTTTCTCAAATTCCTCATATCAGAGGGATCATATGATATGAGACCATATGATATATCATATCGTATAATAATTGTCTTTCTCTGATTGACTTCTTTTGCTTAGCATAATACCCTCTAGTTCTATCCACATAGTTGCAAAAGGCAATATTTCATTTTTGATGGCTGTATAATATTCCATTGTATATATGTATGTATGTATGTATGTATGTGTGTATATATATATATATATATATACACACACACACACCCCATATCTTCTTTATCCATTCATCTGTATGGACATCTAGGCTCTTTCCATAGTTTGGCTATTGTGGACATTGCTGCTATATGGGGTACACGTGCCCCTTCTGATCACTGCATTTGTATCTTTGGGGTAAATTCCCAGTAGTGCAATTGCTGGGTCATAGGGTAGCTCTATTTTCAACTTTTTGAGGAAACTCCATACTGTTTTCCAGAGTGGCTGCACCAGCTTGCATTCCCACCAACAGTGTAGTAGTGTTCCCCTTTTTCCGCATCTTGCCAACATCTGTCGCTTCCACACTTGTTGATTTCAGACATTCTTACTGGTGTGAGGTGGTATCACATTCTGGTTTTTGATATGTATTTCCCTGATGCCAAGTGATGTTGAGCATTTTTTCATGTGTCTGTTGGACATCTGGATGTCTTCCTTGCAGAAATGTCTGTTCATGTTTTCTGCCCATTTCTTGATTGGATTATTTGTTCATTGGATGTTGAGTTTGATAACTTCTTTGTAGATTTTGGATACTAGCCTTTTATCTGATATGTCATTTGCAAATATCTTCTCCCATTCTGTCCATTGTCTTTTGGTTTTGCTGACTCTTTCCTTTGCTGCGCAAAAGCTTTTTATCTTGATGAAGTCCCAACAGTTCATTTTTGCTTTTGTTTCCCTTAACTTTGGAGACATGTCTAGCAGAAGTTGCTCCAGCTGAGGTCGAAGAGGTTGCTGCCTGTGTTCTCCTCAAGAATTTTGATGGAGTTCTGTCTCACATTGAGGTCTTTCATCCATTTTGAGTCTATTTTTGTGTGTGGTGTAAGGAAATGGTCCAGTTTCATTCTTCTGCATGTGGCTGGCTTATACCCCTTAAACAAATAATACATTAAAAAAAGGGAATTGTTTCTTTGTTTGCTACAGTTCTGTGGACTCATGGATGGCAGTCTCTCTGGCTGTCAGAGCTAGGGATCAGAAAACCATCCCTTGGGTAAGTGCCACAGAAGTTGGGGTGCAGATTTGTGCACAAGATCCTTCCAAGAGGACACCGGCAGCTTCTGGTGGATTAGAGGGAGAAGGCGAGAGAGGAATCCTCCTGTTTCCTTGGTCTTTGAGGAGGCTCACAGCCAATGCTTAGTGCCTGCTACATTAGAAGCCTGACCTGGAGGCAGCAGCTTTCAAAGCATGCAGATAAATCTCCTTCATGGACAGACTGGAAGATGGGAGGCTTTACCTGCTCCCTCTGTGCTGAGACATATGAGGATAAATGTGGTGACTGCGGTGTGCCCCACAGGAATTGCTTCTATGTTTGCTAGAGTCCTGTGGGGGGTCTCACAGTCACAAACTTTGTTGGTTTTCAGGGCTAGGGGTTTGGCACCCAGTTTTAACAGTTGGGGTGCTAGATGTAGGGTCCAAACCCTTCACCCTTCTGGGAGAAGCTGGGCATTGGGGGTTCTGTCCTGATTGTACGGCACAGTGCCAGGAGTGGGGTTTATGGTAAGAGTGTGTCTCAACCTTTCCTACCCATTTTGATGTGGGTATTTTCTCATTCATCCAGTATGTAGGAATCACTCAGCTAGTTTCTGGATCTCTTTCAAAGGGCACTGCCCCATGTGTAGCTGTAGGTTTGATGCATCTGTGAGGGCAGGAAGCTCAGGAGCCTCCTATGTCACCATTTTGGATGACTCCTCTCCGCCATTCTTGGAGAGTGCTTTCCTGGCTTCATAGTAAGAAGGGAGGGTTGGGGATGAAGGAAAGAGTTGTCTTCTTTCAGAAAGCTCTTAACGAGTACCTACTATGCCCTAGGCATCCTAGGCACTGGGGGTTATAAAGACAAAAGTGAAGAGACAGGGAAACAATATTTCAGTGTGATGGATGTAGAACAGAAGCATATACAGGTGTCTGAGAGCTTCAAGGAGGTACTGGGGTGGGCAGATGGCTTCATGCAGGAAATGACATATGATCTGAGTCTTGAAGGTCAAGTAGGAGCTTGGCAGGCAGGGATGGGCACATTCCCTTTAGACACTGTAGATTTATTACTCAGAGAGAGCAGCCACTGTCCCCAAACTACTTTAATCAGGTACTGCCACTGGAAATGATTTCCTTTGTGGCTTTGGACAATGCCATTAAAAATCCAGAAGTCTCAGTTTGCCTTCCAGTTGGATAGGGAGAGTAACATCTACTCCTTGAAACCACTGGGAAAATGAATCAATTTATGTGGTTTGCAAGAGCAAGTGTTTACTTATTAGAAAGCCTCCAGAGGGAATATATGGAAGGAAACAGAGCATGGGGAGGAGAGCAACCAGGCAAGAACAAGGGGACGCAAATGGGACTGGACTCTCATTAGCCTGTGATGGATTGATCTTCTGTCACTGATTTCCCAGACTCCTGGCAGGCTCAACCTAAAGCTTGTTCAATATTTTAAAACCAATTTAAAACCAATTTTTGAGTTTGCTTTTTTAAAAAAAATATTGCATTAATCAAAAAATGCATTAAGTTTAAGATCAAGCAGCCCAACTGTTGGAAAAAAGCTGATTGGGCCCCAGGAGGCATGGACTAGCTTGGCTGGATAATGTAATATCAAAGACCAGAAACTACTCAGCTTTTAAGGGTGAACAATGGAGAGTAGCCACAAATACTAAAAGGGAAATCCTTACAGGTGAATTGAATTGAAAGGAAATGGGAAAAGGGTTCATGAGGGTATTTTGTTAGCGTGAGCAAAATTCAGACATGAGGCTACATCCAAAGCCTTCAGTTCCAAGGGGTGGGGTTGCAATTAGCTTTGTATTGTGGGATGTGTAGTGTCCTCCTGTCAAAGATTTCATATCAGTGGAATTGCAGAGGTCCTCTGCCTGGAGATCACTGCTATTTGAGAGAAATACAAGGAACAGAAAACAAACCTGCCCTATGAAAATAAGAGTCCTTTCTCTTACTGAATGGAATGGGGTCTTCTAGTTTGATGAAGTAGTTCATGTGGCTCATCCCTTTCCATGTCCAAGAGTAGCTACGATTGAAATCAGGAGGCTTGGGGGACTTGGTAAATCAGATCATCAAGAATACACTGGCTATTCTGCATTCTTCCCCACCCTGGCCTGCCCCTGGAAGGCTGACTCCCAAAGGCTGTGTCGCTAGGACGCTTTCAGGTTGGCTTTTCGTTGGATGTGGAGACATAAGCAAGAGATCAGAGGGCGGGAGAGAGAAGTCGAGATGTCCATCTTCATTCCCTTCCTGCTTCGGGCCCACTTCTGGTGATGCTGGACCCTCTGTGGTTACACCTCCTGTCAAGAGGCCCCACCTCCATGGTTCCAGCCCCCAGGGTTATTCTCTGTGTGACACCATTTCCTTTCGTCCCTTCAGGCCTCAGGAGGTCATGGCTCCCGATGCTGCCCTCGGAGGCCCTCCACATCGTGTTGGGTTCTTGTGACTCTTCCTCACCACTGTAGGTCATCCATGACCTTTTAGTTAAAACCTCTTCATGTATGCATCGGAGTTGGATTCTGTTTCCTGTAGGAGCCTAATAAATCAGAGACATGGGGAGAAGAGGGCAGCAACAGCCCCAAGAAGTTGCCTTCCGTTCTCAGGCCACGGTGGACAGACTCCTCCAGTTCAGTTGGTCAGTTTGTTTTGTTTCAAATAAGAGGAGTATGAGGTTGGTCCAGCAGCTTGAGTGAGGTGGGAGGAGCCTCATTTCAGGGAGGTCTTACGACGGGGCTGCCTTTTCCTGAATTCCTCCCGGAGGCATCTCTGTCCTGAATTAACTATTCTTTTTCTGAATTCCTAGTATACTGATAGTGTGGGCCTTGTGGCATCTAATAAAGTCATATAAAGTCTGTGAGAGCAGCTACTTCAACCCCAGAGCCTAGAACAAAGCCTAATGGATTATAGGTGTTTAACACATATTTGATGCATGAATAAAATAATGTCTTTTTCTTCATAGATACAATGATCACTCAAAAGACATCTGTTAAATATCTGTGCACCAGACAAGATATTTGCCTCTGCATCCTTGTCCATGCAGTATTTTCTGCTGGAATGGTTTGTTGTTTTTTGTTTTTTGTTTTTTTTTTATCATCCTTAACCCACTGTCCTTTTGACAGACTCTGATCAACCTTCTGGGACTTTTTTGGGGAAGGGTTATACAAAGCTATAGATTTCTTAAACTTTGTTTTAGCGTATTACTCTTGTTCTATATTTTTTCTCTAAGTCTCCTCTGTGACACATTCATGTGACTCTGAAGAAAAACATATCTGCAGAAGCACCTGGGTGGCACAGTGGGTTAAATATCTGACACTTGGTGTTGGCTCAGGTCATGATCTCATGGTTGTGGGATTGAACCTGGTGTCAGGCTCTGCACTCAGCAGGGCGTCTGTTTGAGATTCTCTCTCTCCGCCTCTCTCTACCCCTCCCCTTGCTCACTCTCTCTCTAAAATAAATCAATAAATCTTAAAAAAAATTCCTTATCTGCAGTTTTCCAGCAGAAAGTCTGGTGGTCGGGGCACCTGGGTGGCTCAGTGGGTTAAGCCTCTGCCTTTGGCTCAGGTCATGATCTCAGGGTCCTGGGACCAAGCCCTGCATCGGGATCCCTGATCCCCAGGAAGCCTGCTTCCCCTCCTCTCTCTGTTGCCTCTGCCTACTTGGGATCTCTCTCTCTCTCTTTGTCAAATAAATAAATAAAATCTTTAAAAAAAAGAAAGTCTGGTGGATACAAATGCTTGATATATATATATATATATATATATATATATATATATATATATATATAATGCTTGATATATATATGTTTATGTAGACAAATGTTTGTTTGGCAATTGGTGGTCTTTGCAGAAACAAGCGCCTGGATCCTGGTCACCTCTGCTTAAGGCCAGCTCTAACTTTCTTTCTCCTACTTTCCTGAGTTGAACAATAAGGTTTTAATAGCTTCAAAAAATTCTGGGGAGTTACCTCAATCTTTAACACCGAGGTTGGTTAGTTCTTTTTGAATAAATAAGGAGGGGGATTATCAGGTAGGTTAGGCACTTGGACAACTTCAAGGTTAAGCAATTTTCTCCTTCACCTCATGGCTACTGTTTTCAAATAGACATTAAAGTATCACTTCTTGGAAGCCTTTGCCCATGTTTGTGGTCCTAAGAGTGTACGGATGTAAGTTGCTAGACCAGCTTCATTTCTCGGTGCCTTGGTCTAGCCTAAGCCCTTCTGGGCTACAGTGGTCCTGAGGCAGGGGCATCTCGGGGTTAATGTTATTCCTGACATCAGCAGCATGCAGTGAGCTTGTATTTGAATGCCACTGGGATAAAATAAAATCACCAGAAAGAGCATTTGCTGCCTCTGTTGCAGAAATGGTAATTCCGATCTGTCTCCCAATACACTCATGGCCAACATCTTAGAAGCTGATGAGAAGACCTGAATTCACTAGTTATGTTTGTTTGGTTATGTTAATATTAGTAAATAAGTCCACAGAGTATCTTAAAAAGATATACTTCTTTATGCTCTGCTTTTAGAACATTCAGATATACTAAATTCTCTACTGTAAAATTAAAATGTTCTGAAATTTCTATGTCTATTTATGAGGCTCCTGTCAATAAAGTTAACTAAAAGATTTATCTGGGTAGACTGGATATTTAAAACCTTGTTAACATCTCTATCAGGGAAAAATAATGAGCAAATTCATCAACTGTGCTGAAATTTTTACTCCTTTCCTCTAAGGTTTGGTTGATCATAATTAATAAATAAAAGAAAATGTATTTGCATTTCCCTAAGCCTGATGTAGTACATTGGAGAGTAAGGTTCAGTAAACAGCTCTTTACCTAATCAAGACTGAAATACAATTTAGCATACTTGATGATTTTGCTAAAGAACAGTAATATCCTCGCATCACATAATACTTCTATGCACATCATTCATGGAGGAAGTTTTGCCAATGATTGTATACAAAGCACTTTCAAAAAAACTATACATGTGGGGTTAAAATTGATTACCTGATTCAGAAATTGTTACATTATTTTCTCTCTCCTCTAAAGACTCCTCTGCTCATGCTATGTTCCTTTTCCCTGTCCATATACCCCTGGAGAAAGCATGGGCATAATCCAGTGGCCATCTACTGCCCTACCCTGAGGAGGTGGGTCATTCTGGGAGGATCATGAGGGTGGGACAGCCGGAGCCCCATTCCCTGGGGCTGTAGCCTACTAGGCTGATTTTGTCTTTTTTGGTGTTTTTTTTTTTTGTTTTGTTTTGTTTTGTTTGGATTTTTTTTGTTTTTTAGATTGGAACCCTTTGAATTCAGGAAACAGCTCTTGTCTCGCACCCACATCCCGAGCCCTGTTTTGTGGAGGGAGGGGGCACTCTACCTGAGTAACTGCTCCTGAGGCTTCAAAGAGGGTGTCGCATTCACCTTCATGGTACGCCTCCTTACAGTCCCGGCAGAAGACGAACTGCGGAAGAACACACACGCGTCAAGGATGGGTCTGGTGGATGCGCCTGGACCTCACGTGTTTTAGCTTCTCGAAGCTCACTACAGCCATTCCTCCGACTTGTGTGATGTTTTCTGTGCCAAAGGACTTTTTGCAAAGAGAAACGAAGTTATATTTCAATGGCATTGTTCGCTCTTTACTAAATAATGTTCCAAACCCTACAGCAGGGTTTCAAAGATGGCTGAGTCATATTTCCTATCTTTATGATGTTTCCAATCTGGCAGGAGAGACAGTCGTAGAGTGTTACTGGTGTTAGGATATGAGGAAAACAATGTTATTCAAGGATTTCACATCCTAAATCTGTTTATACACTCAGAGGATTTATAAGTTCGTGTTAATAGACTTAGTTTTTCACAGAAAGCCTATTACGGGAAGCAGAAATCAATTCTGTCCCCTGCGCATTCATATGGCGAAGTCTTGACCCCCAGTACCTCAGGATGAGAGTGCATTTGGAAATAGGGTCTTTGATGAGGTAAGTACGGTAAAATGAAGTCATGAGAGTCGGCCCTGATCCTACGTGGCCAGTGTCTTTATGAGAGGAGAGGGACTGAGAGATGACCGTGTGGGGACACAGCGGAGAAGGCGGCCATCTGCAAGTCAGGAGGGAGACCTCAGGGGAAACCAGCCCTGCTGACACCTTGCTTCTGGGCCTTTAGCTTGCGGGACTGTGAGAAAGTAATTGTTGTTGGCGCTCCCAGTCTGTGGTACTTTGTTATGGCGGCCGGGGGTAGCTGATACGTGGCCCGGAGTGGGTCTGCTCAGCTGGGGATGATGCCCCTGTCAAAATTCACACACCACACAATGGGAGAGACCTGGGGAGCAACTCACTGCTCTCCACCCTCCATCTTCAGGGAAGAAAGCTCCAAAGTGACTGTTGGAAAAGGAAGCTCTCCTCCCACCGTCGGGAACCTGGAGGCCCCTCTAGGCTGACTCCGTCACCACCAGCCATGCTCCAGAGGGTGTGGCTAAGGGTGTGTGCCCTTCAGCAGACACATGGGATTGAAGTCATCATTCTGTCCCTGCCCTCTGACACCCCTCAGGAAAGGCGGGTTCTAGGTCTCTTCTGCTTAAATATGGACGTGTTCACTACCTGGCCAACAGCACATGGTGGAGGTGATGGTAGGCCGCGATCTAGGCCCAGGCCTGAGGAAAGGGACAGCTTCCGTTCTGGCCAGTGGCTCCTGAGGGGCTGGTGTACAGGGAACCCGAGCTGCGGGCCAAGAGGCCTGGCTGAGCTACCAGCAGGCAGCCGGCACCAACATGGCAGCCCAGCATCTAAGCCACATTTCCAGGGGATCTTCCAGCCCCTGGATGAGTTGCCCCAGATGACCCCAGGTGGAACAGAGATAAACTCGGCTTTACAGGAGCTTGCCACAATTACAGCCTTGTCGGGAAAAAAGAAAATAAAGCAAAACAAGAACAAGACACTTGTTGTTTAAAATTACTAAGTTTTGGGGTGTTTTTTACACCGCCATCGGTAATGGATAGAGTAATGGTAGCGAGAATCCGGAAGACGCAAAATAGTTGCAGAGGCTCGAGGTTCTCAAATGAATATTCTCCAGCACGAGCCAGGAAGTTAGTGCAGTTTTGCTTCAGATAAGACTGGTGGGAACTGACAAATACAACCCCAGACAAACGGGGTCCAGAAAAGTCCAGCTTTATCCCCCAACGCATCACCACCCTTCCTTGCCTCCGAGACAACAGCCCGTCCCAGGTGGTTTTCCTTCCTGCTGTCTTCACCCCAGAAGCAGGTCTCCCTCCTTCCCCACGTCCAGTTTCTAGTTTCAACAGCTCGTCTGAGAGTCGTCTTAATCTCTGAGCAGACCAAGCAAGACAGGCAGGTATTTGATACAGAGAAGGCCTCTGTCGGTAGGAGGCCATCTACCTTCTACGTAGCCGTTATTTTCGGGATGCTGTAGTCTTATTTCTTCTCACAGCAAAGAGACTGGCCCCCATTTTGTGGGGTTTACACTTTATTTAAATATTCAGGTTGGTGGGAGACGGGCGTGTGTCAGGTTGTCTTTACACAATCCGCCAACGCCACCGGGTTTTAATTTCTGGCACTTTTTATTTTCCCGGAGCCGAAAGCTAACCCAGTGAACAGCGAATGGAGTGGGTCTTAGGGCTTCCTCTTAAGATGAGAAACAATTAAAAAAAATTAATGTGTCCGCTCATCTTTGCGTTTGCCCCAGAGCCATTGCTCAGCTCTCACGCGCTGTGTTGGAAAAACGCAGCCTGGACGGTTCAGTCACTGAGAGGCGCTCACTGGGTGACTTCAGCCTAGCGCCTTCCTCAGAAGCAAGTCTGATCTCTCGGCGTGACAGGGAAAACGCTTCACATCTTATTAGCTAGTGGATGAGATATAAAATCAGTTTCATGGTAGAGGAACACCCTGGAGGTTGATCAGTTTGTCAGAATAAATAGGCCTTTCCTGACACAAAGACATTAAATCCCTTTCACACTGGGACTACGAGGAATGGACCAAAAACGTAACAGAAAAGGAAGAGCGCACAAAGATGGAAAGCCTCCCCGTTTCAGCAGGGCAAAAGGCACGCGGAAGCTGGGCGAATCCTCTGGTGGTAATTTCACATGAGTGTACTTGTTCATCTGCTTCCATTCCGAGAGTCTGACTTCAATGTAGAGCGATCATGCTGTGGGCTTCCTGGTTAAGCAATTTGCATCTTTCTCATACAAAATGGGGAAATATCTAGAAGGTCTGATCTTGAAAACGTTCAGGTTTTGTTTTGTTTTGTTTTGACAGTGGGGGAGAGACAGAAGGAGTGGGAGAGAGAGAGAGAAAGAATTGAAGCGGGTCCTTGCCCAGTGTGTGAGCCCCATGCAGGGCTCGATCTCACGACCCAGAGGTCATGACCTGAGCCGAAATCAAGTGTCGGACGCTTCCCCAACTGAGCCACCCAGGTGCCCTGAAAATGTGCAGGTTTTTAATTATGTTATTCAGAATTCAACCAGGTGCTTGTACAAATGCTTAGGCTCTTCAGTTCCCAAACTGTGCGCCGAGGCACTCCGGGGTGCCACAAGAAGCTCATGAAGGTGCAATGGGATATTTTAAAGTTCTGAATAAGACACGGTTGACACTACCTGTTGGACACTGTGAATTACTAACTCAAGGCGGTTCATGGTGTTACCGTGGATTGTGTTCCCCTGCTGATGACCTATCTTTGCAGAGCTGGGTTTTTGGTTACTGTGATAGGAAAACAACCACCATGGGAGCATCTGTGTGAAGCAGGAGATGTAGTTATTTAAGAATGAAATAAAATTATTTTTTTCTATTAAATTTACGTCATCTATCTTTTCAAATGACTATTGTGTTACTAAGACATTAATTCTTATTTATGGTACTTGGACTTAAGTATTCAATAAACAAAACTGTTTGGACTTAAGCATTTGGTAAACAAAACTACATCTCCTTTGGCTTAGGAACACCAGAAAATACTTACTGAGTCGCCAGGGGCAGGGCAGACAGAGGAAGGTTGGGGAACTCTAGCTTAGGCATACACAAAACTCCTTGAGGTAAAGTTTTGGGCCACTTTTCAAACACTGCCAATGGCTCAGATATTTCTAGAGAAAGACCTTGAGAAGACAGATCCGGCTCCCACATTTTCACACTCAGTGTGCTGACATTGCCTGTCTCTCATGGGCACGTGGATCTTGTTCTAACTAATAACGCAAAAGGCTGCAATTTACCTGGGACTTGCTATGAACTAACTGTGGTCTCACATTTGCTAAAGATATCTTACAAGTAAATACTAATTGAATGGAAGGGACTACCAAACAGTTATGCAGTATACTTTTCCCGGATTGTTTTCTCTTGAGATAGATCTGATAAATGCCACCAATTTCTGTAGTTAAAAAAAAAAAAATTAAAGACTTTTAAGGGGCACCTGGGTGGTTCAGTCAGTTAAGCATCTCCCTTCGTTTCAGGTTATGATCTTAGGGTCCTGGGATCCAGCCCCATGTTGGGTTCCCTGCCCAGTGGGGAGTCTGTTTCTCCCTCTACCTCTCCCCCCTGGCTTGTGCTCTCTCTCTCTCAAATAAATAAATGAATAAATAAAATCTTCTAAAAAAAGGCTTTTAAAAATTATAAACATAATGCGTACTTATAATGTTGGCTCTCTAAACTCTATCCCTTGTTAGATTTGACGAGAAAGCAATATATGTGGACTCTATGATCTTAGCTCCTACCACGTTGACTTTCCATGTCAACTTGGCTAGACTGCAACTCCCAGTTATTCGATCAAGCGCTAATCTGGGTGTTTCTGTGAAGGTATTTTGTAGGCCTATAACATCTACACTCATTTTGCTTTAAGGAGGAGAGATGATCCTAGATAATCTGGGTGTGCCTGATTCAATCTGCTGAAAGGTTTTAAGAGCAGAACTGAGGTTTTCCCCAGAAGGAGAGGGTCTGTCTGGGGACAACAGCTTCTGGCTTGTCAGCCTGCCCTTCTTGAAGACCTGCTTGTGAAGTCAGGGACAGAGATATGAATATGCTGATATATAGATAGATTTATTCATGTATCTATGGATCTATGGGGACAGCTGAGCATATTTTTATATCTACATCCACCTCCCACTGGTTCTGCCTCTCTTTTGGCTGGCTGGCACAGCTCAGCTGCTATAGAAAAAATTTTACTAGGTCATTTAATTCTTTTGCAAATGGACTGATATAAAAAAACAAGTACTTGCATTTTCTATGTTATTTGCAAAATGGTAGTTTGAATCTCTTTTTGTGTGTGTCTTCCATCCCAAGTACCACTTGACAACTGCTCTTAGAAGTCAACACAGTAAAGGAAACAGTCAACAAAACAAAGAGGCAACCCACAGAATGGGAGAAGATATTTGCAAATGATACCACAGACAAAGGGCTGATATCCAAGATCTATAAAGAACTCTTCAAACTCAACACTCAAAAAATAGATAATCACGTCAAAAAATGGGCAGGAGACATGAACAGACACTTCTCCAAAGAAGACATACAAATGGCTAATAGACACATGATAAAATGTTCATCATCATGAGCCATCAGGGAGTTTCAAATCAAAACCACATTGAGATACCACCTTACACCAGTTAGAATGGCCAAAAATTTTTTAAAAGATTTTATTTATTTATTTGACAGACAGAGGTCACAAGTAGGCAGAGAGGCAGGCAGAGAGAGAGAGAGGAGGAAGCAGGCTCCTCGCGGAGCAGAGAGCCTGATGTGGGACTCGATCCCAGGACACTGGGATCATGACCTGAGCCAAAGGCAGAGGCTTAACCCACTGAGCCACCCAGGTGCCCCACAGAATGGCCAAAATTAACAGGACAGTAAACAACAAGTGTTGGAGAGGATGTGGAGAAAGAGGAACCCTCTTACACTGTTGATGGGAATGCAAGTTGGTGCAGCCACTTCGGAAAATAGTGTGGAGATTCCTTGAAAAATTAAAAGTAGAGCTACCCTATGACCCGGCAATTGCACTACTGGGTATTTATCCCAAAGATATTGATGCAGTGAAGAGAAGGGCCATCTGTACCCCAATGTTCATAGCAGCAATGGCCACAGTCGCCAAACTGTGGAAAGAGCCAAGATGCCCTTCAACAGATGAATGGAAAAAGAAGATACGGCGCATATACACTATGGAGTATTATGCCTCCATCAGAAAGGATGAATACCCAACTTTTGTATCAACGCAGACAGGACTGGAAGAGATTATGCTGAGTGAAATAAGTCAAGCAGAGAGAGTCAATTATCATATAGTTTCACTTACTTGTGGAACATAAGGAATAACATGGAGGACATTGGGTGAAGGAGAGAAGTGAGTTGGGGGAAATTGGAGGGGGAGATGAACCATGAGAGACTGTGGACTCTGAGAAACAAACTGAGGGTTTTGTAGGGGAGTAAGGCTGGGGGTTAGGAGAGTCTGGTGGTGGGTATTACGGAGGACACACATGGCATGGAGCTCTGGGTGCGGTGCCTAAACAATGAATCTTGGAACACTAAAAAAAAAAAAAAAAGGTTAAAAAAAAAAGTTGACAACTCAAAAAAAAAAAAAAAAGAAGTCAACACCAGTGATGAATCCCTGAACTCTACCTCTGAAATTAATAATAACACTATATGTTAATTAACTGAATATAAATTAAATTAAATTAAAAAAAATGAAGTCAATACCAGGAACAACATAATCACTATTAATAGCAGACTCTGTCTCTTTACTTGACAATGAATATGCTAATCCAATTCATTTTTCTCTTGGATTAGCTGCCTGGGAGGTTCATGCCCAAACTCTTCACCTAACTGTAGGAACTAGCTCATCCCAAGTGCCTAAAATGAGGCAGACAACTTCAAAACAACTATTTACTAAGTGGGAAGTTCAGCAAGAAAAACTTTTTTTCTAAGAAGCAATAGCGAAACCATTTTTACCATCCATGTCATATTTTTTTCCTTGCAATTAACATGTGTTGACTGTTCACCCTAAGGATGGATGAACTCTTGAACCTGGACCACACTTGAGAATCACACCTTGTAATACACAAAATCACACAGTAGGTATTTATAGTTTTAAAAATCAGATATATTTTGATATTTCAAAGTAAACCTTTTGAAGTCAGACAGACCTGGAGACGGAGGCCTATCTCTTCTATTCATTACCCTGCGTGATCCTAATATCTCTTTCCTTTATTTGTTTTTTGGTCAAGATGGGATAATAAGGTAATGAGTATTTCACACAGTCTCAGACACAGTAAACGCAATGAATAGTTTTCCCATAGAGCTAGGGTGCTTTAAAGGCAATAAAATTTGATGGAAATGTAAGGTGACAGTGAAGCCCCTTGTTAATTAAAGCGATTCCCACTACTCTGGTGATAACTATTGTTATGTGAAAGTCCTGCACGAGACCGGGAACTCCTGAGCAGCGCCAGACTTGTCGACCCTCCTAACTGCTGTATGGAGAGGGATGCTGGCCTTACTTTGCTCGTCTACATGCAGGGGCACCTACACTGCCAGTCCCCTAGACCACCCTGTGCTACCATGGAGCCATACAGATTGTCTGTCATATTTAACGTTCAATATCCTGTCAGTAGAGAAGTCAGTTGATTGATGGTTGAGTTTGATTTCCCATAAGCCCATCATGGAGACATTCAACAAGAGATGTATGTATATTTTCTCTTTGGAAACATGAAAAGGAATTAAATGAACAGCTTCCAATGCGGAACATTCAGCGTGTGCTGATCAATACAGCTGAGAGCCAGTTGGTACCTACAAGAGATGACCCTCAAAATAAGGGTTTGATCCTTCAAGTTGAGTGATCTGTACATGAAAGCCCACGTTCCTTCCTGCCCGTTTTCAATCCTGACAGCATCTATTAGAAAGGCATTTTATTATGTGCCGTTCATTCCTTTCCATAGCTCTGAAGTTCTGCGTTAAAAGAACGAGAGAGAATCAAATCGTGTTTCAGGACCCCTGACTATAGTCAAGGGAAACATCAAAGCCCGAGGCACACATCTGTGCTTCTTTGGGAGCAGATGAAATAGTTTTCTTCCAGGTGTAGGACTTTCCAGAAGATGGCAGCAGTGATATATACGATCAAGCCTCAGTGTGTTAAAAACAGAGTTTCCAAAGAGTCAGGCTCCCCATGGGTGACCAGCCGCTGATTCGTGCAAAACTGATCTGACAAGACAGTGCAACACAACGGAAGTGGTATTAGACTGTAATGCACTAAAACACAATCTTGAGAAGAAGAAAGTCAGGTTATTTCCTTTCAAGCGCACAGCATCTTAAAATCACAGAATCTCATGGTGGGAAGCAATCTGAAACGATGCCACGCTCTAAATGTAAACAGACTAAGACGATCTTTTACATGCAACCTCCAAGTGGCTAAAAAGAAATAATTTTAAGGAAGTTGAATAGAGCTCAGTAGCTGAATTCCTTTGTATCTATCTTCCTCCCTCCCTCCCTCCCATCCTTCCTTTTTAAGATTTTATTTATTTATTTGACAAAGAGAGAAAGTGAGTGAGAGAGAGCTAGCACAAGCCAAGGGGTGGGGGTGGGGGCAGGGAGAGCAGTGGGGAGCCCGATGCAGGACTAGATCCCAGGACCCTGGGATCATGACCTAGCTGAAGGCAGAAACTTAAACGGCTGAGCCATGCAGGCGCTGCTGTATTTTTCAAATTCTATATGAACCATCGAGGACGGTTGAACAGTGTCATCTAGATTCCCACAGAATACTGTGACAGTGACCCCTCCCATACTCCAAATTATTATTTTTTTAGGGTTGCTACGCTGAAAGGCTCTTACTTCCCTTGGTTTCATTTTTATTCACGGGGAGCTCTTAACAGAACTCCGAAAAATTCTCTTTTCTGACATTATCGCGATCTCATCAGGCACCGTATGTACCCAACTTTCCGGCACATGGTACCTTAATTTATACAGCCACGGTGAGTATGATCTAGTGAAATTTTTTTACCATCTGTCTTGGGGGACCCACCAGAGATGATGAGCTCGCACAACGAAGAGACTCGTCCGCTAGCTGACCTTCGACAGGGCTGACCTCCAAACCTCCAGTCAAGAGGGGCCTCTAGTTAATGCTCCAGACGGTAAGCGTGGTTCCTGGACAGTGACCTGTCTGACATGTAACTATAGACAAAGATATTTAAACTTATTTCCTCCTTCAAAATGTTTATACTTTTTTTTAGACCTAAAAATCCTTATTGGCCATTTATTTTGCCTTTTCTTTAATAGCTTTATAGAGATAACTCACATACTCACGGGTTTTAAAAAGGAGTTTATGTATTTTTTGAGCGGATAACCCACGCGCCCAGCACAAGCTAGAAAGGTGCAAAGCGTATATGGTGAAACAGAAGCCCCCTTTCTCCTTCGTCCCCTGCATTGCTTCTGGGGGATAATCGCTGTCATCTGTTTGTATCTTTCCAGAATTTTTTTGTGCATTGTATTTTAAGACAAAAATGGCATCTAAGATATGGCATTCTGCCTTGTGCTTGTGTCTTGCTTCCTCATTTTACTGTATTCACAGCCTGCCCGCTGACCAGCAGCTACGCAGCATTCCAGCGGACAGATGCGCTTCACTGGGTCTAACCAGGCGCCCCCCACCCATGGCCATGTGGGTCTTTCCCAGTATTTTGCCACTGGAAACAAAGCCGCAGGGAACGCCCTCTCCGCAGGTCACTCTGCATGTGAAGGAAATCCGTAGCAGAAAGTTCTAGAAGTGAAACAGCTGGGTCAAAGGGCACGTGGAGTGTACATTTTGATTGCATTTGCACACCTGCGCCAGTAGAAGAGGGGGCAGGTGGTCCACGCCCAGCGGCAAGGCGTGCGAAGGCCCGCTCTCCTCTCCCAGCCTGCCGTGTTCCCACTGACGAGCTTCGTCAGACGATGAGCCTGGAAAGAATCTCAAATAAACACAGCGTTTTTGCTAGGACCCTCTCGAACCACGTGGCACCAGCCCAGGGACAGGCTGCCGGCCAGCTCAGTAACTCTGAGTCACTCTGGAGTCTTGTCCATTTGGCTGAATGGGGGTGAGCGGGGGCCTGTGGTCGGTCCCACCTGCCGTTTTCCTGCTCCTCGGGCCCAGGCCCTGAGACAGGGTGCACGGAGCCCGACTTCTTCTTGTTCCGTCTGTCTGACGTTGGCCTGCTTGCCCGCAAAGGACGTTAAGTGAATTTTAGCTTGGTGGCTTTAGACACAAGTGGCCAGCAGACTGGAGGTCCAGGCCAGAGAGAAGGAAACAGGAGACAAGCAAGCATCAGGCTCTGTAGCCAGGGCTACGTCCCGGGCCTTCACGCTGAGCAGAACTGGCCCTCAGAGAGGCTCGCCAGGCATCCCTAACAGCGGTAGTGGGGCGATGTCCTCCCGAACCCCTCCACTTCCTCTCTCTGCTTTAACCGTTTTAAAGAACCACTCCTGGGCCCCGGTCCTCACCCGCCTCTGCGGCCTCCCAGCATTGGCCTTCACTTCCTGCCTCCCCGTTCCCGAAGGTTAAAGTAGGATGTGGCTGCCAGCTGGGACAACGTTCACACCATCCACGGTCACCTAAAGAAACCTCTTGGTGGGCAGATTTCTCCATCTGACTGAAAATTCCCTTTAGCATCTTGCAAGGCCGGCTCAATTTTGCTGTAAAACCAGCATTTCCCAGACCTTATGGAGCATTTGGCTCCTTCCCGAAATGGAGCACTGGTCACAGAGTATCAAATTCAACACCACTTTCAAATATTGCCATTCATTAGTGGACCCGTTCAAATATTGCCATTAATTAGTGAACATGTTTGAATATGGCCATTCATTAGTAAAATGCACAGCATATGTCTTCTAACATTTTTAACTGGTCTCTAATCCTCGTGACCTTATCATTTACAATCTGTAACAAGGCACTAGACTTTGTAAAAATGATTACACTAGGCCAGTCAAAACGTGAAATCCAAGCCATATGGCGGTTGGAGCCCAATTTGTCCCCTGCGCCTGTGGGCATCCTTCTGTGCTCTTAGTGTAGCAGGAAGCCTGAACGCTTTCCTCCAACACCTGGGCCCAACCCCCCGGCAAGCCCGGGCAGGGTCAGTTTTGGAAAGGAGCCAACCAATTTGGTGAGACCCTTGCTGGCATATTTCAGAGGCTTTTGTCTTTGCCGATTTTGCAGCTTAAACGAATAATCAACCAGGCATCAAGCAGCTTCGGAGGTATATGGGGAGCCTCCCTGTTCCTGCCTCTCTCCTCGCAGCCTCAGCCAAAAAGTCCGGGTATTTCTCTCCCAAGCACTGTCTCTTTCTTATACCTCCTCTAGGAAATGCTTGCCCCTCTAGAAGAAAGTGTTCTCGCTTGTCTACCTGGTCTACACTGACAGGATGTGTGTCCTGCTCATCTCATTTTCCCAGGATCCAGCGTCTGGAACACAGGAGGTGACCAATGTCTGCTCTGCGCATGCCAGGATGCCGGGTACCCAGCTGGGGGTGCTCACAGCCACACTGGCGGGGGCGGGCGGGGGGCGGGGAGCAACGCTCATGCGAAATAAGAGAGGGGAGAAGAGTATCGTAAGATCCACAATCCTGTGCTGAGCCATCTGCAGGAACTCTGGGACTTCGAGTGGGTTGTGGGGGGCTGGGGTCGGTGAAAAGGCATTTGCTTTCCTGCTCTTTGAGCTCCATTCCCTCCTGGGCCAGCGGCTCCAGCATCAGTCCTCTTCTCCCACCCGTCTGCCGACAGCCTCTCAAAGTCTCTCCCTGCACCGCCCAGTCCCGCCCCTGCCTCCCTCCTAACTGCTGGAGAACGAGAGCACTGGCATCAAAGGGCAGAAATTCAGAGCCGAGCGGGCAAGAGTCAGGACCAAGGAGGAGGGAGCCCCCATGTCGCTTCTAGAACAGTCTCTGGTGCCCACGTGCCAGGCCTCTCCAGAGCCACCTCTCCTCTTTCCCAGCTGTCTCTGCTTGGACATCACCCCGACATCCTCACATTCTCCCCGACCGGGTTTGGGCGGAGGCCTCTCCCCGCCCCCACAGCGCTCGCCTGTGTCCTGGTCACGGCGTGTCCTATGAACCACTTCTCTGCACATCTTTCTCACGAGGCTGGGCGCCCCAGGAGGGCAGAACGCCTCAGCCCTATTTCTGCAGCCGGGGGCCTAACAGAGGCGTTGTCACGTGCGCAGGCATGGGCCGATGTGTGCAGAAGTCACGAGCAGGAGGCGCTAGAAAGGTCTACACTTCCTAGAAGCATGAGCGTGGGGTGGTGTCAGGAGTGCCCGGTCCTGAGAACGAGGAGGTGGGCCCGGGGGGACTGGAGGAAGGAGACCGACACGTTCCATGAGGGGAGTTCTTTCCTGACCTCGGAGCCCACACCTTTGGTGCACGGATGCCGTTCTCAGGCAACTCCAGAGGCCAAGCTCACAGGGATGGTGGAGTGCAGGCTTCACTGAGGAGGCATCTGATTGGGATGTGAAAACAGAAGGACAATGAAAAGAAAGAATGAGCTGCTAGAAAGAGAGGGGCTGGCGGTGGGAGGAAAGCCCTGGAGAAAGTCAAGGCCGGGGAGACCCAGACACTGCAGAGGACCGTGGCTGAAAGGGAGACGGCTGGCTCTGCAGGCTCGCGGGAAGGCGAAATCCCTGTGCGATGCCAGCTATGAACCTTCTGGAATCGAGGGGCGGGGGGATCGCGCAGACCTGGCATAGTCATTGTCATGGGGAGATGACACAGGAGTTGGGAGAGGCCCAGCCAGGCTGAGGGCCCAGCTGCTGTAACAGCGCCGCCCTCCGGTTCCCTGCCGGACCCGCAGCAGCGGCCGCACCAACCGTGGCCCCGGAGGGCTGACTTGGATCCGCATTCTATCTAGCACAAGCCCCGGTGACGTGTGCGCGCAGAGGAGGCGAGAAGCACTGCCCTAGCTCGTTCTCTCCATGCACACTTACTGAGCACGCACCCCGTGTGCCAGGCAGCCTGCGTGTACACAGAGGAGTAGACGACGTAATTCCCAGGCTCCTGCGAGTCACTGTTCACCCTCCCTCTTATCCTTGGTCCAGCCCTCCCTCCACTGTTGATGGAGAACGTGTGCCGCTGTGCTAGGCAGGGCAGATGGTAAACGCCAACGTGGTGGTCATTGTCCTTGACCTCCTTGAGTTCCTTTCACTGCGTCCTCATCGTGGTGGTGGGCATGGTTCTGGGGGACCACAGGGTGTGAGCGCCCACTACCCTGGGCAGTCATGCTAGGTCACCAGGAGGAAGGGGAGGGGAAACTGAGGTCCGGTTGGTCCTCAATGGTAGGCCCCTAAGTAGTGCCAAATCCAAGTGTTTGGACAGTGCAAGCGTTGGGTCTGCGAGCGGAAGGGTGGGTCTTCTTACTGGGCACCACTGAGTGGGAGCTGCTGAGAGGTAGGGGAGGTGGACCCAGGCAGGGGGCGGGACCGGGATGAGAGGGAGGGTGAGGGCTGGAGGGGCGGCTCTGTGGGAGGCTGCAGGATTCCGGGCTGGTGGCCCTGGTGGAAGGAGGGGCTGTCGTGAGCAGGCGCAACCAGCAGCCAGACAGAGCCAGACTGGGGGCGCCGAGGACCTGGAAAGCCTCTAGCACCCACAGCACAGCTATTTAGAGAGTCAGCCACGGGGTGGTGGGAAAAAAACCACTCATTTAGAAAATCAATTTTTGATACTGGGAATGCATTACCAATAAAACCCAGCGGGGATGGACTCTCTTAGAGTAATTCTGTAGCATTTTTGTCTCTTTGATTCTGAAACCACTGGCAAAAGGACACAGTTTGAAACGGCACTGTCCATTAGAAAGAGGGGTAATTTTAAAATGTGCTAGTAGCCACACAAAAAAGTAAAAAAGAAACAGGTGATATAACTATTTAACCCAATATATCCCAGATAGTATTTTCAACCGGAATCAATACAAGTGTTTTTGTTTTCTTTTTTTTTTTTTTTTAATTTATTTATCTATTTATTTAAGAGAGACCGGGGCAGGGCAGGGGTGTGTGTGGAGAGTCAGGCTCCCTTCCCAGGACCCTGAGATCATGACCTGAGCCAAAGGCAGACGCTTAACGACTGAGCCACCCAGGGGCCCCGATGATGTTGTTATTTTACTTTCTTCTTTTTCCATGAATTCTTTGGCACCTGGTGGGTATTCTACGATCATGGCACATCTCACCGTGGACCAGCTGCCGTCCAGGTGCTCCGCTGCTGCCGGTGGGTGGCGGCTACCATGCCTGACACGGAAGCTCAAAAAGAACTCCCAAGTCTGAAGGCCGCTTGGGTGTTGGAGATGCTCAGTTTCGGAATAACAGACCAAAAAAAAGCAGAACACCTTCAACTAGTATAAGTAAGCAGGGCAAGGTGAGGGGGGGGGGCCCAGAGAAGGTAAGATAAAGAAGAGCGTTCACGGAAAGAAATTCGTATGTTTTTTTCCTAAGGAGGGATGCTCTTTATTTTTGGCCTCGGAAGACTGGCTTTGCACTGTGATGGACGACAGACCCGCAGGACACAGAAAATCAGTCAAATTAAAGAAAATGAGAGTAACTGTCTGCAGTGAGAATTTCCCTGTCACACGGTGTGAGTTCTTTGTTGAAAGAAAGCCCGAAAATCAGTACTGACCCGAGTTATCGCTAACTCCCTGGTGTCACAGGCGCCTGATTTACCTGCGCGCTCACTTTGTCAGATCGCGGACCCCGGGCAGATAGTGTCCTGGCCATTAATCATGACAGAGACTGTGGATTCGAGTTGGGCACAAGAAAACCATTTCTGATGACTGCGACACTGTCCTGCATTTCAGTGATAACCAGAGCATGAACTGAATAAAAAGCCCCAGAAATCCACAATTCAGGTCCCGCTGGTTTGACCCGGCACCACTGACGTCTGGTGAGTCAGCCAACCACGGGGCTCCGGTGAAGGACGTTTGCTTTTTCGTGTCAAGGATCGAGCCGGAGCCCTGCACTGAGAAGACTTAGACCTGCTCTATTTGACCAAGAGGACTTCCATTCGCCAAGTGTAGACGGATCCCTGTGGCACTTCCCAGTGAGCGAAGGGCCACGGACACCACAGCACCGAAGAATTCATTTTGGGCACAAGCTTCTGGGTATAAATTCAAGAAGCCACAGGGCTGTAATGCACAATGCGGGGTCTGGAGGTAATAATATGGTAGTAGATCTTACAAGTCCTCGTCAGTAGGAAAAACAATTTTTTTCATCAGTAGGGGGTTATGCTGTATCCCTGAAACTAACATAACGTTATATGTCAATTAATCTGAATAAAAAAAAAAAAGCTTTCATTTAAAAAGTTAGAACCAGGACCTGAATTTCGTCCTTGAAGTCAAGCACCCATGAACGACCGGGGTTGGAACAAACCTCAGAACCGTCTCTGGGCCTCTCCACGGGCGTGACGTCGCCACACACGGCGATTGTGGGCGCGGGGCATTTGGAGCCCCCCCAGAGTTCGGCTGGCCCTCTGCTATTTCCAGCCCCAGAGCTCGAGGCCGAAGAGAAGAGACAGAGAAGAAGGGTCTGGATGTTCACTCACACGCCCGTCTCCGTGGCGCTGAACCACTTAACGCACCTGCTTCTGCTCTCAACACTTCTTCAAGAAAGTTCACGGCTTGGGGCGCAGGCTCGTGGCGGGAGCATTTCCCACATTATCCTCCCCTGACCGGCACCTGTGCCCTGAGTCACAGACAAGGGTGAAAGCCCACAAGACTTAGAGAGCCAGGCCCCCCCCGAGGCCCGGCCCGCGGCCCCCCACTTTCCGCCTCGGCGGTGCAAAGACTCCTGCCGCCGCCGAGCGTGTTCGCAGAAGATAACGCCAGCCTGGGGTGGGGGGGGGGGCGGTGAGCGACAGTCCCAGCCCAGCGCCTGGGGCGACCCGGGAAATGTTATCTCCCAGCAACACACACCTCACGGTGTCCGACGGAAGGGTGAAATAAAACCCAGGCTTACAGGCCTCTCTCCCGCCCAAGTTTTTTTTTTTTTTTTTCCTCCTGATTTTATTGCTTTGCGAAGGAAGCAGAAAGAAGCTAATTAGGCTCAGCTGAAGAGCAAGTGCCTGGACCCCGAGTCTCAGCTGCTAAGATAACGGCGGGTCGCAGGGGACAGAAATGAAATGTCATCTTCGTCGCTGCCTCTTCACCGGTACCTTTTTGTCGCAAAACACAGGAGATGCTCATTAAGCCAAATGACGATGAACAGAGAAGCCTAAACGGTTCGCGTTTTGGCGGTTTGGCGTCGCAGAGAGTTAGGGCCGGGGGACCCGGGAGAGAGGGTCGGTCATCTTTGGGGGGTGGAGGGGGAAAGCCATCCCGTTTCCTCTGCCGTTCTCACGCCTGTTGGAGCAGACTATTATTCTGTATTTTTAAAAAATTGCCCAACACTTTGGATTATGCCAGGCGTGATGGGCATTTAGAGAGTATTTTTAAGGATAATTATAATGATCTAACACCTTATTATTTGAAATTCTTGTTCTGTCTGTGTCTAGAATCAAATTTTCAAAAGGCTAACAGCTCACACAGGAACCTTTGCTGAGGTCCTGCGGAGGGGTGGCAGATGCTCCCGGGGTGGGCGGGTGGTTCGCGGGCAACCACTCGTCCCTTGCATGAGCGTTCGCTGAGAGGCTGTGCCGCTGGGCAGTGCGGGGCCCGGGCCGGGGCCCAGAGGAAGGGGCCCGCGGGCCTCTGGGAGGCTGGGTCCCTGCCCAGCCATAGCCTGTCCTGGTCAGTGTCCCTGCTGGTCCTCCTCGGCCCGGCCAACCCACAACAGTGGTACTTCGATTTTCAACTAGGAACTTGCTTTGGGCAGACTTCTCTGACCCCAAGCCTGGGCTCGCCGCTCTCCCGGCGTGCTCACCAGCCCGTCCCTAACGCTCACCTCAGCCCCCATCACCTGTGCCGGGGGTGTCCTTACCCATCATCCCCTCCAGACCTAAGTTTCTTGAGGGTGGGGACATGGCAAAGCCCACCCGTGTGTCCCGAGCGCTGCTCTCTCCAGCACTTGGCCCTCAGTGTGTTCATGATTCAGAGGAGCCAAGAAGGAAATGGAGACCCGCTCAGACAATTACACCCTAGCCCGAGTGCTACAACCGGGGTCCGGCCGGTCACAGACGAGGGACTGCTTTGCTCCCTCCAGGAAGTCTGGCCAAATTCCCCAGCCCTGGTGACCCTTCCAGGCTCAAAGGGGAACCTGGATTACGTAAGATGAGAATCGGACAGTCCGACAAACTAGGCTTGAACATGGTTTCCTGTCTCAGTGAGCCCGGCAGCGTCAGCCCATTCCAGTCAGTTAAGATCCCAGATTAAGATAACAGAATGTATCAGGATGTCTCCCTGTTTACCTGACCTGTAATCAGACATTTCTATGACTCTGCGTTCAGACAGGCTTTTCTGTAGGAAAAGGTATCATGGTGTGTGTCATGCCCTGCAAATGACGTGAGTCACAGCGACCTTTCTTCATCAGAAAGCTCTGTGTCTAGGCGGTGAGATGCTTATTCCAAACAAGCCACAAAACTCTGCAGATGGCCACCCTTTCCCCTTCACCGCTACAGAAAACCTGACACCTCCCCTCTTTCAAATCGGGAGCAACGTACTTCTGAAAAATGTTCAGAGTGCAGAGTTGCACCTACTAGGTTGTCTTTCCAGCAGAAAAGTAGAATCTCCTCCGATTCTGTTTTTTTTTTTTTTTTAAAAGAATGGATGCTTCTATGAGGTGGTCTGACATAGGTTTATTATTTTTTATTTTCATTGAAGGCAGGAAGATTGACTAAATGATAAAGTTGCTTCTTACCAGCTCCTGCAGCTTGAAGACTCTTTGACCTGAATACTGATTTATGTCCCCAAGCAGCTCTCTCAGACCTTTACTTTAGTACAGGCCGAGAACAAACTGCAGAGCGTGAAACAGGCTTTGTCACACAGTGACAAGATTTACAATGGGATTTGAGGGGAAAGGCCATTAATTGCCATTTGTTGTCATATGATCATGTACCTCTTTTTCAGGATTGCTGCTTGTTTGTGGCAGGAGCTGCTGCCCACTGAGCTCCTTTCCTGAGAAGTGGGTCCCCCACAATCAGTATTTATGGTCGGGTTCTAGGGGATGTGAATAGGAACCCGGGGTCCTCGAGGGTGCACAGCCAGGCAGGCTCATGTTGCGAGTTTCCCAGTCTGGGGGGTAATTTACGAAGGGGACCAGGAGTGGGATGAGCTGCAACTCTGCATCTGTGGCTTTCGATATGGCTGTTACAGTAGTGGATTTTTTAGGGTGCCTGGGTGGCTCAGTGGGTTAAGCCTCTGCCTTCGGCTCAGGGTCCTGGGATCGAGTCCTGCATCGGGCTTTCTGCTTGGCAGAGAGCCTGCTTCCTCCTCTCTCTCTCTGCCTATTTCTCTGCCTACTTGTGATCTCTGTCTGTCAAATAAATAAATAAAATCTTAAAAGAAAATAGTGCATTTTTAAAAAGAGGATTTTTGCTCCTATCACTATACAGTTATTTGCTGCTTCTTGGAATGAAGAAATGTTCGTATGCACAGCCTTAAAAGCATGCACATACTTTGACCCTCAAATTTCCTCTTCTAGGAATTCTTTCTATACACTTTATTTGCTGAAGGGGAACGTTAAATTAGTCTCAAGAATTGAAAGGTGGTTGGGGCGCCTGGATGGCTCAGTCAGTGAAGCTTCTGCCTTTAGCTCAGGTCATGATCTCAGGGTCCTGGGATCGAGTCCTGCATCAGGTTCCCTGCTCAGTGGGGAGTCTGCTTCTCCCTCTCCCTCTGCCTCTCCCCATGCTTGTGTTTTGTCTCTCTCAAATGAATAAATAAAATCTTTAAAAAAGGAATTAAAATAAGGTTCAGTTGGTAATAAACCCACTAACTAATGGGCAGTCAGCGGACAGGAATAACCCTGAGGACCCCCTGGGTTCATTTTCTTCCCTATAAATATTGGCGATTTGTTATCATTCTTGCATTTACAGTTAAATCTTCCCACTTAATGTCTAATTTTCTGATGCTATATAGTTTAGTTTGGTGCTCTCTGAAAGGGAGCGTCCCATTCTCAAATCCATCAAAAACGTACGATGGGCGGTTCCAAGTTCTCCTTTTGAAGTGACATGTCAGATTTAATGCTTCAATCACCAAGACTCAGGGAACGCTTGAGTCTGTTCTTCTGATCCATGACCTGAGTCATGCTTCGAGTGCAATGCCTTCCAGGTCATGACAAAGTGGTTTCTCTGTCGGTACTAGCTCACACAAGATGCTCATTAGGCTAATGGCAATAAACTGACTTTCAATAAGCGATTTCTGAACTCCTTTGTCCCCAGTAATTTCCATCCCGCTCGCGTGGAATGGATTCTTCTCTCTACATGTTCAGGGATCAGCAATGTTGAAATGGAAGTACGACTTATTTCTGTCAATCTGTGGTCCTTACCAAGTCACACTCCATGCTGTCGCCACAATCTAGGATCTGTAAATCTGCAATCATTCCACATGCCATGAATTACAGTGTCAACACAACTACATCAGCCCTGAAGAATGTGGAAATGCAGCTGGAATTAGGAAGGATGTTCGGGCACCGGTGTTACAGGTAAGGGCAAAACTCCCCACTGCACTGGAGACATTATGCATACTGGCCAACCGAAGCTTTAGGACTGTTGATATTTTTAATACACTAGAACTTGTGAGGAATTTAAGATTTAATTTTAACTTAACTTTAAAATTAATCTAATATAGTATTATATTAACCTCAAAGCCTCTATAATGAGTATGCGCTGTCATTAAAATTTCTTTGTTTTTATAAATTTGATTCACAGTTTTTTGCAGGGAAAGTCATGCCAAAATTGTCCCAGTTATTCTAGTTATTCCAAGCTATGATCATGGAATCCGACTAGTGGATTAGGATTCATTAGTGAATTGCACAGAAATGTGCGGACGTGATGAACAAGAAATAACAATGCTCATCCCCTGGCAAAGGTGAGAGAGGAGGGATTGGGGAAGACACCAGCCCCTCTGTTGGCAGGAGGACCACTCATGGTACATCTGTTTTCGGGGAGGCAACTTCACCTACTAAATGACTTAATTCCACAATGATGATAATCGTACAAAGCACCTTCCATTTTGTAACAGAATATCATAAACAATGGCATCAATTTAAAACATTAGCCTGATTTCAGAAATGTGAAAACACATAAAAATGTGCTTCTTGGAATGAAGAAATGTTCGTATGCACAGCCTTAAAAGCACGCACATGCTTTGACCCCCAAATTTCCTCTTCTAGGAATTCTTTCTAGAAAGAAATATGAAATGTCGCAAAATTCGGCCCCAGGAAGAGTATCACCATTGTCTAGGATAAATACTTCCATGAACCACGGCGCTGCCTCTGGAATGGATGTCAGGTCACCGGGAAGCAGGGTGTGCTGGAGAAATGCAGATGTTTGCGACGCATAGTCAAAGGCAAGAACTGCTGACATAGCACATCCACGGGAACCTCTTTCGGTTAAAACATTGTGTGTGTGTGTGTGTGTGTGTGTGTGTGTGTGTGCATTTAAAGAACATCCAAGAAGCTTTGCAGCAGTGAGTCAAAAATCCCACCTCTAACCGCACAGGGTTAGGATTGCTTTCTTCTCTCCCCCCCTTTAGTCTTTCTATAATTATCTGACATGTTATGATGAGCACACACTGCTTTTGTAATATTGGAGATCCTTCCGTTTTCATTTGACAAAGGTATTTTGGATGAGTTCATGGGGTGGGTTCATGGACCAACATTGCTGAGGGCTGACGAGCACAGACGCACTCCCCTGGCCAGAGGGTCAGCGGCAGTGTGGACGGAAGCATGTTGTGGACGGGAAGGATCTAAAGCCGGGGATAGAGCTGTGCGTGTGCTGTCAGCATAAATGACGGCAGGGTCCTTTTTTATTTTTGTGCCCATGTCATATCATCACATCACTTGAGTCATCATCCATGGAGGTCAAAAAGCATCCAGGGGCATAATTCACAATGACAACTCCTCCTTGCTTTATTGAAATCTAGTATTAGGAAATAGCTAAGGAAATCCTCTCCAAAATGGAGAGGCCCATTTACGTACTATTCCCACAACAGTTCACATGCATCCAGCAGTCTTGAGGATGCTGTATTGGAAACGTTAATTTTTCAACCACTGAGGTTGTGTGGTTGAGCATGGCCTTCAATACTACAAGCATTTTGGACAAAAAATCTCTCAGGCGAGTAGACCATTATGTGTTCTCTCATGTGCCAGGTTATAATGGCCATATGGCTCCCGGAGTGGGATCTTCAAGAATAAATTGCCAAATGGCACTTAACACATTAATAAATACATCCGAGCGGGGAAGGACCCAGTCTTTTCTCCCTGGCACCTTTCCGGGAGCAGAGACGGTGGCTTTCGAACTGAAAGCACTTCTCAGTTCAAAGGGAAGTTGTGTGCTTGCTGGATATTTTTAGATTGCCAGAAGGTTCAGAGGAATCACATAAGGCTGTCCCTGTAAAAATGAAAGCAAGCCCCAATCTTGGGTTGATACTTTGCAATAAACAGCGAACCGGGGAACAAGAATTTAACACCCTGTTGAAACCACGTGTTGCCAAGCCAGTTCTCTCTCACGGTCTGATCCGCGTTAGCCTCCCCCCTGCACACCCGCCGCAGTTCACCTTCTCCCTTTCCACCGAGTTTCTTGCCGCTCCCTCCGATCAACCGAACTGCTATGTGTCTGTATAGATCCGAGCGGCAGATCCATGCTCATAAAATGTTTACCCTTGCCTGGCTTTTCAGCTGAGAAGCAGAACTGAAAAACATTTCAGCAAGTGCTGAAACAGGACGCGTACAACCTGTCTTCGAGTATCACGAATGGAAGCGCTGAGCTGGGCACCGGAGGTCTTTTCTGTTCCCGCATCAGGATGAAGACGATCCTGGGTGTCGGCCCGGAGCCCCCCGTGCACCTGCTGGGTCAGCAGCTTGGCGCTTTACGTGCCCGCTGCCCTTGAAGAGGCGGACGGAGAAGACTCCCGGTACCGGGAGTGGCAAGGGTCTGCGGCAGGCAGGTGGGCAGGAATCTGAGAGTGAGCGTGAGTGGGCGTGGGGATATCAGTGAGTGAGCCTTGCTTGGGTGCCGTGAGTGCATTTGCATGGAGACACGGCTGCCCCAAAGGCTCGTGTAAGGAGCATAGGCCACGTGGCCGCTGGTGGCCCTGGTCCCCGAGGAGGTGGCCTGCCGTGTCCCCTCTGGGCCAGTGTCTGGGAGTGGTGGGTGGAGTCGCTGCTGCTCCAGGCTTGGCTTTCACCTGTAAGACCCGGTTCTTGGTCAGCCCTGTCCGGGCCTGGAGGAGGCACATCTGATTCCCGTGCTACGAGCAGCTGCGCCCGGCCTTTCCGTGAGACCAGGGTCCCCAGGACCAACTGTAACTGGGCTGCAGGCTGGAGCTGTCAAGCCTGCACAGAGCTGGTGGCTGCCTAAGGCCGTGCTCCTGGGCTGATGCTCCGAGCCCAGGATTCGAGCCGGCCAGGCGCTGGGCAACAGGGTGGGAAGAGTGTGTGGTTTCCTACACTCTGCTCTCTGGCTCTCATCGGGGCCAGACGACTGGGGGAGTGGGGCCGGGAGGAGGAGGCCTTGGTCATTGTGAAGACCAGGAAGACATGCCCTTTGAACAATACAACATCTCGCTGCACAAACCTGGTCTGCAAAGGGTCTAGATGCCGAAAGCACTAAGCACAGAAAATTAATCTAGAAGCAGATGGAGGTTTCATCCTCAGAAGGACTGGAGACTCCCCAGACCAAAACACACGAAGCACCTTATCTATGCCCCACTTGTAAGAAAGACAGGAAGGGCCGCGGGCCGGCTCGATGCAGGACGCAAACTCCGGAGCCCGGCAGTGGGGGCCTCTGCGTCTGAAGTCACTTCCTCCCACGGGAAGAAGGCGGTGCACACACATCGCCTCCCCTCAGCTGATTTTATGGTGCAGATCAATGATACTGTAAGCACTAATATAAACCATTGCTGTTTTCCAAGGACACTTGTAAGCTCTCGTTTCATTGTGAGGCAAGATTTATTACCTTGGTTTTGCTGATGAGACCCTAGAGACCCTCTTTCAGAGAGTCTGGGTACCATGGCGACAAGCATAACCGAGAGGTGAATGTCGGGGCTGTCTGCGAAAGCTTCATGTGGCCTCGCTGGTGGCCTGGGAACGGCTCCGTCCCTTCCTTCCTTGCTTCGTTCATTCATTTGTTCATTCATTTGTTCATTCATCCACTGCGTGCTCACCGTGTCACCTCTGTGTTGCACTGAAGATGGAACGTGACCATGGGCGTGCCCTGAGCCAGCCTCACCCTCTTCTGGTCCCCTGGGCTAGAACACCCGACACAGCACTCACACATACACCGGGGCTACAGAATCTTAGGGTCAAGCTTTACTCTGGCTCCTGCAGAAACATCGGGAGGGTCAGGTTCTGAGGAGGGCCCAGGAGAGGACGGGGTCGTAGGGCAACATTGCCCTTTCCGTTTGGAAACCAGCCGCACCTCCTCCTCGGGAGCCTCCAAAGCAAGATCTGGAGGGTCTGCGCCGGACCCGCCGTCAGACACACGTTCTCTGTCCCACCGACAGGGCCCTGCCCTCCTCCCCTTCCCCTTTCTCTGCTTGAGTCCCCTTTTCAGGAGAAAGGCCACTAGAGATTCGTATTTACATGTCATAGAGAAGGGAATGATGGTGTTAGCAATTCATCCGCACAGCGAGACAGACTCACTGAAAGCATCACAGAAGGCTGGGGTGCGGCCAGCTGGGGGTGGGGCCCGAGGTGGGGGTCTTCCGGGGGGAGTTGCGGAGAAGGTGGGAACCGGGGGGGCTCAGAGAGGTGGGCTGGGGGCCTGGGAAACACGTGGCCAGTGGGGCCGGCAAGAAGGGGCTGGGCAAGGGAAGCCCACAGTAGAAGCGGGCTGTGCCGGTCCCCATGTGGGCTGGCCACAGAGGGCAGTGGCTTTTCTGTCCATTGTACTCCACATTAGTCAGGCTGAGGAGGGAGCCCTGTGGTCATTCCTGGGGACAAGGATAATGCCAGACAAATGAGCTGTCCAATCACCCCAGCTCTGAGGAAGCCAATTCCAGAGCGTAATTTTTAATTAAAAGGCAAACCGCCCTGAGAAGGAAGGCATTTGCGCATGAAGCAGGCAGGTGGGGAGAGGCAGCCCCTCTCTTTCCTCCCTCTCCTGCTGTCTTCAGAGGAGTCTGGGAAGCACTGATGAGGCAGAGGGAGGAAAAGGAGGCAGAGCACGAAAGCAAGAGAGGAGGAGAGGCAAAGGGAACTCCTTTGCAGCGTTTTCCCCCAGGGCAGGTGGGGGGGACAAGTGAGGGCAGGGCACTGTGAGATGTCCCTCCGCAGGGCACCCGTTCTTTGCCCCAGATGCCTCTCTGCAGCACACAGTGTTCGTTTGGCTTCAGAATGCCATGGAAGTAGGTGGGTGGGGGCCTGGTAGCAGGTTCTGGATCTCTGAACAGTTAACAAAAGAGCTTTCTCTCCAGAACTCTCTCCAGAACGTCACAGCCAGACACCCAGGGTGCGCACGCGTCTCCCCGAGGCTGGGACCGCCTGGCCCGCCATCGCCAGGGTTCTGTCTCTGCGAGGGCGTAGCTAGCTGCTCTACCTTTACCGAGATCCCCAGATTCTGTGTCAGTTGACCTGAGTCCCGTTCAAGTGCGCTGACTGCCTGACAGTGCTGGGTGGCTGTCATAGCTTCTGCCCTAACACCCCGAAATGCAAAACAGTTCTCTGACATGGTCTCCAAACTCCTATTTGTGGCAAATAAGAAAAATCTTATTAAAATAAGAAAATCTTATTAAAATACTAGCTGTATAATTATATATTAACTTCTGGCTTTTCGGCTAAAAAGTCCAAGTCCGGTATTTGGGGTTTTGCTTGCTACATGGGGCTCTCCTCCATATTTCCTACCTGCTCCGCCTGGCGTGAATATGATTTTTGTTACGGAGCGGGCAAACTTCCTGATCAAGCGCAAGGCGCAGCAGGTCTGAGGGGTCTGTCGCTGTCGCCCAGGAGGACGGTCCCCGTGCCGCAGGACCGCGGTGGAGCCCAGCTGCGCGGCCAGGCCTCCGGCGGCGGAGACGACAGGATGCTTGGACTGTAAACGGACAGGTTTTCATTCGGGGTACTAACTCTTATCATCCACAGGCAATTAAGCTTGTTTTGAAAAGGACTTGGCACGTGAGCAATTCGCTTTCTTCTACCTAAACATAGCTGGCAGCTTGTCTGAGGGAGGGATGCAGAGCCCGCCGTGGTGCGGAGGCACGAAGTCCCTGTCACCAACGCACCTGTTTCCTACATCACGGCAGGCACAGCGACGCTTACTCTGAATGAGCCGCGGCCCAGCTCCATGGGAAGGGGAGGCTCTGGGGTCCAACTGCTGGACCTGCGGCTCGCGGGAGACCTCGGGAGGGACACGGCTGCGCAGCTCAGCAGGACGAGGCCTGAAGGGGACCCCAAGCGGCCGTGCTAATAGGAGTCCCGCTCGGCACCCGGAGAATCTTCCCGAATCCTCACTGAAACCGTGCGCGTAGGTAGGCTCCCTCGTTTTCTTCTTAAACTCATTTTCCCGGTGTGGGGAATAGAGGCTCAGAGATTTTGGGCCCTTTGAAGAGCTACAGCTTCGACTCACAGCGGGTTTGAGAGACTCGGGGGCAATGAGCGTGATGACGATGCTACTGGGTCCTGGGCTGGGACCGGGCAGCCAGCGTGAGCTCACGCAGGGGGTCCTCAAAGCTTGTTCTCTCCAGTGGCAGGCGAGGACCCTCGAGACCCTGGGGCTGCGTGAGTTGGTCCTTCACCCCCCCCCCAACTTGCTCCTTCAGGAGATGCTGCTTCCCCTGGGCTCTAGGCCACGGTCACTCCTGCCCGCTGCTGGGACAGTGCCCCGGCCCCGTTAGGCACAGACCCAGACCGCAGCCGGAGCGGCTTCTCTTCAAACGCCGTCCGACCCGCCACTTCTGCTCACACCCTGCATGCCTCTCAGTAACAGCCGAACAGCCTGAGTCGGTGCCCCTGCCTGTTTCCCTTCTCCCTGCGTTGTCTACTTGCGCCACATCGCCCTTCTTGCTATTCTAGAGGATTCCGCGGGCATCGGTCCAGCTGTTCCCCTGGCTTGAATGCCCTGGAACCCTCGGACACCCACTTGGTTACATCCTTCCCTGTCCTATCTTTGCTCAAATCGTACCTCCTCAGTGAGGTTCACTCTGATCACCCGACTCCGTGCTGAAACCACCTTCCCACCCCAGGTGTCGCCGGCCTGTTTCCCAGTATCCCACCATTTCCCTTCCCACAGGAAGAAAGAGAGAAAAAAATTATGATCTGGTTCTTACAGAAAAAGTTTGCCAATGCTACTCTAACATCTGGATAATTTAATAATTTATTGAGCTTATTGTTTTTGGACGGAGTCCCCCGAAGAACGTTAACTCCCGAGGGCAATGATCTTTGTTTCTTTTGATCACTGTTGTGTCCCCAATACCCAGAACACAGATGGCCCCCGATACACATTTGTGTGTGCGTGAATGAGGCCAGAGTCATTAAACACTCACCCGCAGTCACTCTAGTGATCGGCCAGCAGCTCTTGGTGTCCCAATTCAAACCCAGACACACCGACTCAAATTGAAACCTGCTCCTAAATCGGCACCCCTCCCTCTCTAGCCCCACCCACCACTGCCTGGTGCCTCGCGAGAGAGGGGCTTTCCTTAGTAGCTCATAACCATCAACAGGAAAAAGTACGTGCTGCCTGCTAGTTCTCAATCCCATAAGAAGCATAAGCAAGAAAGAACCAGCCATATTTCCAACTAGAAGGAGGAGAAACTGCTTCTAGACAAGGGTTGGAGATGGAGAGCTCCTCTTAGCGTCTGGCTGGAGAGAGTCAAGGCTTCACATGGTCTGGCTGAGCGCTTGGATCTATGTTTTTATGTCCTGACTACTCTGATGGGTCCACACTGTCATCCTACGCAACCACACCCATCCCTCCTGCCCAGGGGCCTTTCCTCTTTGAGGAGCTCCCTGCCTGGAGGTCCAGTAGACTCTGAAAGTGGAGGGCTGAAGGCTTTGCAGAGAGGTCAGGACAGAAGCTTTGGTGTGGGAAGCCATCTGCATGGAAGCAGTTAACGCTTCGGGATAAGGTGAGCAAGGAAGGGACGGAGGAAGACAGAGGGGCCAGGAGAGGGGGTCAAGCAAGAAGAGTGAGGTGTGGTTCACTCCTCTGAGCCTAGAGGGCAGACAGCCCATTGCTCTTTCTAAAACCCTGGTCTAGAGCAAGGAGAGGACTTGCCTGTGAGTCCAGTTTGGTTCCTGATGGCCTACAAGCCATCTAATGACTTTATGGCCATACCTCACTTATTTAATCTCTGACTTAAAGTGTGCACATTTACCTCCCACACAACTCTGAGAAAGAGATCTGTGTCTTACAAGGAGGAAGAGACTGGGAGCCCGTGTTTGCTACTCCTCAGGTTCTGGGCTGGGGGTCACATACCTCCTCTCTCCTGTAATCATAACCACCTCGCAAGTCAGACATTTTTACAGATGTGAAAACTCAGGTTAAATAGCTTTCCCAACATGGTGTTAGAGATTTGGGCTGTCCATTACTCATCTCTCGTGACTGCCTCGTTGTTAATCCCTAGGTAGAGGGAACCAAATTGGGCAAACATAGAGGCTTTGGTAAAACAACAGTGTCCAGCAAGTCCCCAAGGATAGGGTCCCAGGCAAAGCTGAGCTCGGGGAACGGACACAGACCCACATTCCACTCCAAACCCAGCCTGGACTTGCTTTAGACCTGGAGTCGGTGTCTCACCGCCGGCGTCAGTGACTCACCCCCAGCATCAGTGACCTAGGGACCCATAGATCTGCCTCACTTGGTTCCTCAGGGGGATTTGGACCCCATGAGTCTGAGCCCCTGGGCTGTGCTTTCTCTCTGCCTGCCCCGTGGTCGCCAGCATGATGCAGTGTGACCCCTCTACAGCCAGCCCGGTGCTTCCTCTCTGGACTTGACGCTTCTGCCAGCAACGTCCAGGATAAGCTGCAGGTCAAGCTGAAAACACCATCGTTTTGCAACAGGCATCGTTGCATATCAACAAAAATATTTAAAGAACAAAGTTACAGAAAGGGAAAATGCACTTTGGAAATATTAATATGTAATGAGCTAGACAAATAGTGTGTTTGGAGCCGTCTCTGCCAATCTGTTTAATTGACGTAGAGGAGAAAAACAGGTGACTCAAGCCAACATTTTTACTTGGCACTTGAACCAAATCACTTGGAGCAGTTCTGATGAGCCTATTTTTATGGGAAAAGAGCACAACAATTTTGGGAGAGAAAAGAGCAATCTTCATACCAGAAAGTGAATTTGTCTGTGTTAATGTATCTGTCTCTACATGGTTTGATTTTTGCTTTGAACTCTGGTGTTGGCTCCCTGACATCAAAACATTGGGCATTATTCTGGGGGTTGTACACAGCGAACTGAGCACGGTAGCTTTTCTCAGTAAACAAATGTTACCGCCCCCAACCAGTAGGTGTCACTGTTCATTTACCATAAACCATCCCAGAAAGCCAAGCAATTGCTTCAGCTAAAATAACAAGCATGTTTTCTGGAAATAAAATAACCAGTAAGTACTGGGAAAGGATTATTTTCTTTCACAGGTGTCTCCAAATCAAAGCTGAAGTGTGAACAACAATTCACTCTTTCTATGGCCTCCCACGTAGTATTTGCTTCTAGAACTTTAGCGCCCTTGTAAGAATTCCTTCTAACCCGTATCTGTGGCTCAGAATCTAACTTCCTGACCCTATAAGCATTTGGTGATGGATTTTGCTTATAAAGTACATTGGCATTTGCAGATATAGGCAATGGAATGTTCTAGTATTTCAGCCCAAACCAGACAATGATGCCTCCCGCTGCCTGGATAGAAATACACAAATCATGGATACTTAAAAAAATAAAACATCATTAAAGCAAGTCTCTAAAAATATGTTGAATGCAAACACATCATTTTCACCATGGATATAGGATTATATATTCACATAGTAACCGCTCAATAAATGAGTATATGTAATGAAAATGATGGCATCGATCCCTTATGGAGCATAATGCATCAGACGCGGAGTTAATGTGCTTTGCAGACCGATCTCACTTATCTCCCTTCTGCCATGCCCATTTTACATACGGTGAAATGGAGGCTTGAGAAGGACATGATGTCCTGAGCCATGCTGGTAGGCAGGGATTGACCCTGGGCTGACCCAGATGACGTCAACCCCAGAGCCCGAGTTCCTCACCACCACACAGATGACCTCTCCTCTGACTTTTGTAAGGAAAAGAACTTGATTCAGTTTGCACCCAAACCAGGAAACTGCGAAGTGGACCCGAGTTCCAGTTCTAGCTCCCGCACTTAGGGTTCCCGGCCCTGGGGGGTTTGCTCCTCCTTCCCCGATTTCCACCGACTCCAGCGTCACCTGGGAGAGTGGTGCCTACCAGAGGGACTGCTCTAGGGATTAGAAATGATGTCTTTACAAAAGTTCCTAGCACAGGGCCTGGTCTCTAAGAGACAGGATGCGTTTTAAAACAAAGTCAGTAATATTGCAGTGTATGTATGGACCACATCTTTATCCGTTTGTCTGTTGAAGGGCATTTTGGCTCTTTCCACAGTTTGGCTATTGTGAACATTGCTGCTATGAACGTGGGGTGCACATGCCCCTTCTTTTCACTATGCCAGTATCTTTGGGATAAATACTTAGTATTTATTCAGCCATCAGAAAGGATGAACACCCACCATTCGCATCGGCATGGACGGAACTGGATGGGATTAGGCTGAGTGAAGTAAGTCAAGCAGAGAAAGGCAATTATCATATGGTTTCATTTATATGTGGAACATAAGGAATAGCACAGAGGACATGAGGAGAAAGGAGGGAAAAATGAAGGGGGCAAAAGAAGAGGGGGAGAAGAACCATGAGGCGCTATGGACTCTGGGAAACAAACTGAGGGTTTCAGAGGGTGGGGGGTGGGGGCTGGGTGAGCCCAGTGATGGGCATTAAGGAGGGCACGGATTGCTTGGAGCCCCAGGTGTTATAAGCAAACAACGAATCATGGAACACTACACCAAAAACTAATGATGTCCTGTACGGTGACTAACATAACATAATAAAATTAAAAAAATAAAATTGGTAAATAAGTAATACTAGGTGTGCAGCAGACAGCCTTCTCTCAGATGTATAGTGAGAAGCTGGTGTTCGTCTCCAGAAGTTCTCGAAGACGGAAACGCTCAGCTTCCACCACTGACACTAAGGAGCATTTAGGGAAACCTTCGCTACTTGATGACGGTGTCTGTTTGAGTCTGTAAAGACCTAAGGGGGTTTTAGAAATCTGAAGTTTGGGGCAGAAAAGAGATAGAAAAAAATGACCTTCCCTCGGACCGTGGGGGTGGCTTAGCAATATTAGTCTAAGTCCAAAGAGCAGAGAGGAGACTCTATGCACCACCAAGGAACGTGACCACAGAAACCTGGAAGGGAAAAGAGCTTCACCCCTGCACTAAACCAAGAGGACAGCTACCATTGTTGCACACTGTGCTACCTGCTTTATGCACATTTCTTTTAACCTTCACATTTCTATAAAGGTAGCTAAAGAAGCACCTCTATGTGTGGATAGGTTAGTTTCTGGAAAGTTCTAAGGGTGCTTTGTTTACATATTTAAAGTCACAGTATACAAATTACTACGAATGTCAATTGTTGGTGCTAGGCAGAGCTGATGGGGCTTTTGATATGATGAGTGGTTTTATTTTTGAAATTAATATCTTGATTTTTACAAAAGAGGGAACTAAAACTCAGAGAGATTAAGTTACATGGCCATGGTAATGTACCTGAAGAGAGAATGTGAACCCAGATATGTTGATATGTTAGGTTTTACGTTTTTTTTATTTTGCCACATTAAATAATGTGCTATAGAATTCATGATTTTTCAACACTAGAGTTATAAATCCACTCACTGAAACTGTCACTTTTCTGAAATTTGTTTTCCCTGCTAACTTTAATTTTATACCCGAGACCTTGAAGACAGGAAGGACCAAAGGACAGTCATTGGGAAGAATATATATAGAGAACAGAAGGTCTCCTTTTCCTGGTGCTTTTGGGTGATGTTAGAAGATAACCTGGATTTCGTCTGGATGAGCCTTTCCCCCCTGCAGCTTCGGGGAAGCCAGGCGCCCCCGGCACCACAGACAGGAGGAGTCCAGGCATTACTTCTTGCTATTTTGAATGAACACATATGCTGGGCACTTAAGTATTATTTCAAACATACTAACTTTTCAGCATATATGGAGGTACTCAGGATACTCTGAATAGCACAAATCAGTCCTTTCTAAACAACTAACTAGGGCGCCTGGGTGGCTCAGTCGGTTAAGCATGTGCCTTTGGCTCAGGTCATGATCCCAGGGTCCTGGGATCGAGCCCCATGTCAGGCTCCTGGCTCAGCGCAGAGCCTGATTCTCCCTCTCCCTCTGACCCCACTTGTGTTCCTCTCTCGCCGTTTCTCTCTCTGTCAAATAAATAAATAAAATCTTTTAAAAAACCATCAACAATAACAAAAAAAACCCACAAAAAGAAAAAAGAACAATTAACTAGTAGGTGCAGAATTTCCTTCCAAAAGTCGAGGAGAAGTGGTCAGGAGGGAATGGAGTATTGGCAGTTACGCCCGGAGTTGAACGACTTGCTGGGTTGTAACCGATGCCCTGAGCCCATGCAGCGACGGCAATTAATCACTAAAAATTAAGAAGGCTCAGCATGGGGGTTGCTTAGAGAATATGTCGTAACTTCCACTGATGACATTTCTTTTTCCCTGCAGAGGGAGGCAGGAGGCCCCTGACACCACAAGACAGAGATAGACCAGAACATTAAATTTACCTCGTGGTCCTGTTTCCTTCCATCCCTGGTTGTTGCATACTGTTCTAAAGGGACCACATTAGATATTTGGGGAGAAATTAAAGCATGCATAAAGTTAGCGTAAGACCTTACACAGGGTCTACACAGAACAAACCATGTAAGGAGTAAAGAAGTGAAAAATTTAAGTGCATTTCTTTTTTTCTTTTTTAAAGATTTTATTTATTTATTTGACAGACAGAGATCACAAGTAGGCAGAGAGGCAGGCAGTGAGAGGAGGAAGCAGGCTCCCTGCCAAGCAGAGAGCCCGATGCGGGGCTCGATCCCAGGACCCTGGGATCGTGACCCGAGCTGAAGGCAGAGGCTTCAACCCACTGAGCCACCCAGGCGCCCCGCATTTCTTGAAATTATAGATGATCTGGCTTATTCTGTATACAGTATAGGCAGAGATCTACTATCTGGGGTGTTGAAAAGATTCACTTATATTCTCAGCCCCCAGAGTGGTTATGATGTGGGACAAAGACTTTAGAATTTAGTGAACTTGAGAAGTACAGAATTTTGATAAAGAGGAGCAACTTTGACTCTTTTGGACTTTCCACAGAGGGTTTCTGTTAAAAGATCATCACTGTAGAAACATAGACAGTAAAGGAAAATATTTTTCAGGTTTTATTCCAAAGACTAGTTGAGGTAACTAGTGGGGGGTCCACATCAATGACACTAACCAATTATTTCATCTTAGTTCACCAGTTGAAGGCAAAACAACAACAATCCGAGCCAAATAAACAAAAAACCAAGAGAACAAAAATAAAAATAGAATCCCAAGGAAATTAACTTTATGCCCTTCTCCTCTCTTTGACGAATGCCTATATTCCTCTATATACCTTTTTCTGTTTATTCCCCATTGTCTTGTTTCTTTACTACTCTCCTTTGCTCTATACTGAGAAAACTATGGAAAAGGAATAAATTGAAGAAGGAAGAAAGGAAGGGAGGGAGGGTGGGAGGAAGGGAAAAAATGTCCAGTAGGCAAATGCCATATATATTTTTAAAGATTTTATTTATTTATTTGACAGGGAGTTAGCACAAAGAGGCAGAGTGGCAGGCGGAGGGAGAGGGAGAAGCAGGCTCTCTGTTGAGCAGGGAGCCTGATGCGGGGCTCGATCCCATGACCCTGGGATCATGACCTAAGCCGAAGACAGCAGCTTAACAGACCGAGCCCCCCAGGTGCCCCAAATGACGTATGTTTTTAAAGCTACTTCCAGGCTGGCAACTTCCAGATGAGAAGTCATGTGCTGGCCTTGCATTCCAGACGCCCATAAATCCGCAGGGACGATGCCAATGATCGCGATGCCAGCGACAGCCCCTTCTAGTGCAGCTGACGTCAACTGCCACATCACTCACAGCACACGGACCACAATATGAGACAAGCCGGGCATGCATTCAGACATTTTATTTGTGGCTTTTAGGAAGCATTTATATTTCCAATAAATCCACTCCCATCTCCGTATCATATTAGGTGAGAAATGCTCTGACAACAGAGGGCCTTGATTCATCAAGAGCAGTGGCGCTCTCAGAACAGACCTGACAGGGGCAATGGGTTTGGGGATATCTGCTTCTTTAATTTATGACATCCTTGCATGGGTTTGGTCTGACGTCCTCACCTGAGAAAAACCTGCCCCCCAAATGAACAGTGGGGCATTCGAGTCCATTTTTCTTCTCTGGAATCTAAGGGTTATCATCCTGCTTTTACCTCGCTTGCCCGTGTACCAGGTGTCGGCAGCAAGTGGATAACGGCTGATGGATATTTTGTAACTTTCAGCTTCCGCGGGAATAACAGGGAGGTGAGCGCTGTGATTCAGTTACGCCTTGTAACCCTCTGAATCTTATCTGGGAAACCTTGTACACTTATCCATGCATGAAGAACACTTATTTGGGTTCAGAATAGTCTGCGTCTGTCAAGCTCCGGAATGTGGATGACAAAATCTTAAAATCCCTTGATTTGGGGCTAGTGACAAGCAAAACATTTGCAGGTTTAGATTCCTCGCCAGTCCTGGGCTGGATTCATGAAGTTTGCTGGTCTCAGGTTAAAGGTGCCTCTTTGGAGAGGGCTTCTCTGAGCTCCCTTGTGAGAGCACCCTCCCTGTCTCCCCGCCACCCCACCAATCCCATCCCTTAGAGGATGTTCCTTGTCACCACCATCGGGCTGGAGGAAGGCAGGGGCTTTGGGTTTTATTATTGTGTATCTATTGACTAGAAAAGTACCCGATACAGGCAGTGCTGAGTAAATATCAGTTGAATGAATGAATGAATACAATACAATTTTTATTATTAAATTTCTGTTTTGCTATGGAAGTACTATATGCTGGCTAATTGAACATAATAAGCATAAATAAATTTATTTCTGTTTTTCTGTTTGAAAGTTTATAGACCAGAAGCACACAAACCAGACATGTGCACCGAGGAAACATGACGGTGCCGTGCAGACTGGGGTACAGCTCAGAGGACCTGCCAGGACTCCGCTTACTCCCCGGAGCGTCATCCCAGCGCTCGGGCCACGTCTGGTACCACAATGGGGAGTGCAGGGTTTGGGGAGGATTTAGACAGACCGACTGGGAATCGCCAAAGTCACGCAGGACTTCCAGGACCTAGGAATGAATACGACTCATTCCGGAGTAGCTGGAGGGGCTGCTCTGCATCTAAATTTTGAAGCAACAATTGTGAAGTGATGGGAAGAACTTCCTTGTTAAAAATGCTCTGAAAAGTGGGACCAGGCGATGGAGGGCGATTATGGACATTCCTTTGTCTCTAAGTATTTAAGAAAGCAGTGGCGAATTCCCATATTTATGTCACGCCTAGGGGTTTCCTCTATTTCTGTGAATCTTCGTGGAGAAGCCACATTCACTGAACATCTATCTACTGAAGTACGGACTCCTCTGTCACGCGCTCACTCGCACTCACACCTACACACACTCACACACACACACACACACACACGCACAGACATGCGTGCATGCGTGCGCACTCACCCCCCCCCCCCCATTAAAGACAAGAAGAGGCTGCATCCCAGAGAGCTTAACAACACAACTGTTTGCCCTGCTGGTGGGTGGCAGAGGTGGGACTCAGACACAAGCTGGTTTGATTACAGGGTCCAGTGTTCTTACAACACTGTGGTTCTCCATTTCATGCCTCTGCTTTATCCCACATCAAAACGCGGCCTCTGAAATGTTACCATTGCATACATTAAAATATTATGTGAAATTCTATAGTCCTTCTTATTCTTGCCTATCATCATCCTTCATAAAAAGAACCCAATGGCTTACTTGAGAGGCTCTGGGATGAGCTGAAGGGAAGAGACGGCTTAGGTCTATGGTTCAGTCTATACCCAAGGATAGTCTCAAAGTCTCTTGACTGCCCTCATCTTTTGAGATCAGAGTCCACACACTGATTCAGCTGACTCCTTTTTCACTTTTGACAGACCAGACCAAAGACTGGTGGGCACGGCCACTCCCTTGTCAGACACAGCAAGGTGTCTCATCGCCTTCTGAAGGAAGTGAACATCGCAACCACATTTGGGACAGATGTGTTCATAAAGAATTATGAGGAGACTAATTTGTCCAAACACTCTAGGTTTTGTGCTTTATAAAATACAGTCTGATGATATATAATATAAATTAGACCCATTAGCTGCATTAATCTCCTCATATTTACATGATGCCCCTGCTCCTCAGGAGATGAGGAATTTTTAAACCCATCCTGGTGGGCACACAGGATATCTGTGGGCTGCAGTGCTCTGCCCCACCATCTTTCTGGAGACAAGTCCCCAGTGTCACAAGTGGGTAGGGATGACAGTAATGTGTTCCCAAGTGGATGCTAAGGGGGAGTTAATGAGAAGTGTTATCTATCCAGGTAATTAATGAAGAGTCTGAAAACAAGTTGTTGGGGTCTAAAAGTCATGTGAGACAGGAGGGGAACATTAAAAAAACAAAACAAATGTTTTCTGACAGAGGAAGACAAGACAAAGGGATTATTAAAAATGAAGAGAGAAAAATGAAATGTCCACTGCCTCTAAGTATCCAAGGGGGGGGCGGGGTTTAGAAGTTGAATAAGCTACCCAAGGTCACCAGCAGACAGAAGATGCAGTTGGGAGAGAATTTGGATAGGACTGATTCAGCAAACCTCTTTTTTTTTTTTTTTTTAAATATCCTCCAAATTCCTGAAAAAGCCACAGAATTTATGAGGCAATATCGTAAGTCTATTTCTTGTCTAAGTTGCTAATAATTAGTAATTATTCCATGAAATCTGACATGTGAAACATAATTACAAGATATTTTGAGATACGGATGTAAGCTATCCATTGTCTATGTATCTATCCCTCAGTCATCTATCACTTCTCGGTCTGAAGGAGAAAGTCGCGTAGCTTCCTCCATTCTCTACATCTAGGTGCTTGGTGAAACTGGAGGTATTCAAACTGGCATGTAAAGTCCTCCATCATAATCACATTAACAATGTCATCGAAGAATAAACTGTAAGGCTTTCAACAAATCCCACATCTCATTTGCAGTGCTCGGATTTTGCATCATCTGTGAGCAGTTTGTGTTGCCCTCTCCGGCACGTCAAGCAAACCACAGATGTCCAGGCACTCTTTCAGACCAAGATAAATGCCATCAGTCCATCCGAAAGCTCACCGCTGGAGAGAAGTTCTGGGTTTGGGAAAGAGCTCGGAGGTCCCAGCGGAGGGTGACCCGTCCCCATCATCGCAGAAGGGGATTTGCTGGCAGCCTGAGGGGCCTCCAGAGAGCTCGGGAGGAAAGGCTCTGCGATCATTACACTCTGGTACTTGTACTATGGGGCGCATTTCCTCAAAATTGTAAGTCTCCATCCCAGGGCAACATAGGCAAAGTTCTTCCCTTCCTAATACTCTGAATGAAATACACCAATAATTGCCTTTTTAGAAGGATCCAGCCCTTTATCAAAGGACTCCAGCATTTCCCCTAACGGAGAATGCTGTCATCACGGAATCTCCTGCTGGGGGCAGAGGTGTCACCCTCCTGCTGTGATGGGCAGGGAGGGACAGAGGGGCTGTGCTGGCCCCAGCGTCGGGGGAAGGGACGGAGCCCTGTGAATCACAGGGCTCTGCTGCCTTCATCAGCCGCACCAGCATCAAAGGAAGACAGATGGCAACTGCAGGTGACCCCTTTCTGGACAGCAGCCAGAGAGGTCACTGAGCCTTCTTCTGTGTCTAAGTGTGCTGCACTGTGTCTGTGTTGGGTCACTTGGAGGGTCTGCTGTGTTCTGTGTTTTCCCGCGCATCTGAAGGGTGATTCTTTATCAGTGGTTCCTGCCTTGCTCAGGAGTCTGCGGGTCACACATACGAAGGCTCACGATAAAATGCACATTTGCACTTTTTGCTCTCTTTTATTTTCCTGCCCGAGTACGTCCACCTTTGAAAACTCTCCGTCATTTTGTGTGTATTCACACACGTGTACATGCACATATGTAAACCCATGTTTTTTTACAGGCAGATGACCGTGTAAGCCCTTCTGCTAACCAGGCTCCAAGCAAGAGCTGACCCATGGTTAGGGGTGCCTGGCTTCTCCCCACCTTCTTCCTCATGGCCAGACCTACATGTTTGCCCCAAGACCAGAAGGACGGCGGATCCGTTCAGCTGATTGGGGGTGGAGGCGCTTTGCTCATGATCAGGTGATCATTTAACATGCGCCTTAAGTGATACTTCTCTCGGGCAGGACACCTGCAGATGGCACCTTTGCTGACCTCAAACATGCCTTGAGATACACACCTTCCCCTTAGTACTCTGATCACCAACATCACACTGCGTAGGCTACACGCATTTGTATAGCCTTGTATGACATTTGTAGTGTTGCTCATTTGCTAATTCGCTCATTTACAAATCCACCCACCCGATATTTATGAAGGGCGGATATGTCCCCGGTGCTGGGCGAGGTGCTGGGATACAGCAGAAACAAGACGAGCAAGGCTCCTGCCCTCAGGGAGCTGACCGCCGGGTGCTGGCAAGTTAACGGGTCGTTACAATAAAACGGTGTGGGGAGTGCTGCTGTTGTGTGGGGGTAGGAAGCAGGATGCAGTGGGGGCACACAAGGACGAGAGACGGACGGAGTGTGCCAATGTGGAGAGGCGGGGCTGATTCCTGGCCCCGAGATGTAAGGGTGAGCCCAGTGTCAGCACAGAGCTGCCCGTAGGCTCTGGTGGCTTGTGGGAGGATGGTGGGAGGGTTGTGGCTACATCTCCTGACAGGAGGCTACTGAGATGTTTCAGGTGGGAGATGCTCAGCAGAGTAGGGATGGAGGAGACAGGGCGCAGGCAAGAAAATGACCTGTGTGATGAAATTGGGAGAGCGTCAATGTGGAGGGTGAGGATCGGGAGGCAGCCGCAGTCCCTGCCAGGTCTCAGCTCTGGGCAACAGTTGTCTCATAGGGAAAGGGGGTCCAGGAGGAGCCACTGGCCTGCGGGTATGTGGGAGGAAGGTGAGTTCTGGACTTACACGGTGGGTCTCTTCTTCAGGAATGCAGAACTGTCCCCTAGCAAGGACAGGTATTTGAGTAACTGGAAATGTCCATGGCTCCAGGCAGCTATCAGCAGAAAGCTGCACCTTCATTCCTGTCAAGAACTGTGAGGGGTCTGAAGTTTGGCCCTCCTTGGAAACTAACAAATTAGCCTACCCCAGTTGCACGGATCACAGCAGAAGAGAAGAGACTCCCGGGTCAGAGACAAAGGACCATGGATTCTTCACAGTGGTACCTTTTTTCTTGTGCTGATCCCCCCGGTCCCGATTCTCCCCAGGTGCTATGAGGTAGGCCAGGTGGCACCTACCTGGGCAGTGGGTTGTTACATGGGCAGTGGGGGAAAACCCTAAGCTCAGAGAATCCAAAGTCTTTAATAATAGGCAGTGAGCGGGCCTGCTCTTGACTCCAGAGGGAGATGTGATCTTTATTATAAGCAAACTTACCGTTTGCTCTGGAGGGGGCAGTATAACTTCCAAGGCTGGTCCCTGTACCAATATCCTTGGAAAGCTAGTCTACGACAGGAGTTGCCACTGCCTCTTCTTGCAAATTATGCAGAAATGTGGCAGATTTGGAGATTTCTTGGAGATTTCTGTCCCCGGGCCCTTATTCCCTTCTACCTGTGTATTCTAGCTTCCTTTGCAGTAGGAGGGTAGACCAGAAGACCAGTAAGAACTCTCCTTCTCTTTTCAGAACGGGTTGCTCAGGCCTGCTGGGAGGGACTGATGGTGGGAGAGAAAGAGTAGCCTTTTGTTGCCATGTGGAGGGCCCGGGGCCTTCTCCCGGCAGCTCAAGGATCGGTTATTCACAGTTCCGGCTCTGTCTGCTCCTGTTCAGAGTCTGTATTCCCCCAACCCCTTTCCTACAAATGACCATCAGCTAAATCAGGACCTATCGGAGACTGTGGCTGATTGGTCATCCTGCTCCACATGGTGCTGGCCTTAGCTTTGATATCTGAAATATGTAGGGGACCCACAGCAAAAAAGAAAAAAAAAAAAGAAAAAAAAGAAAAGAAAAAGAAGTTTTGGGAAATCCTGAAACAATTATAGTAAAGCATTCCCCAAACACATATGGCGTAGTATACAATAAAAAAGGGAGGATAGCAAAATCTATGTATATCTTCTTTTCCCTCAGAATGCTCCTGATAAGCTTCAGAGCCTGGGTTAGTAATTTAGGTGAAGTAGTTAAAGTCCGAGGTCCCTCTGGGATTTTCCTGTGGGCCCCATCAGTTAGGAGCTGATTGGAAATTAGAGCCCAAATGCTGGGAGCAGGGGGCTTCTTTGCCAGACGACTCTCATCTTTAGTGTCATCCATCAGCAACCCAGAATCCAGACAGCACGCTGAGGAGGGTGCCCCAGATGGGGTTCTCACTCTGGCTGGCATGTCACTGAGCCCCCAGGCCTCTGATCCCTCATCTCTTAAATCAGTGATCTATTCCAGAGGATGTCTAGCGTCCCTTCCAGCTGTGACTCTGAATCAATGAGAAGCAGCTGGGTGAAACCATGACAATGACATTACTGATACCAGGCAGTGATGGCCTGAGGATGCTGTGGACTTGGACAGGCACCTGAGTTGTCCACCTCTGGTCTCCCACAGGTACCTGTGACCCTCATTGGGTCAAAAGCACCACTGCCAAGGGCCCTTACACAAGTGACCTTGGATCTGGGGCATGGCGGGGAGACTTTCAAGGGGTTCCCAAGTGCAACGAGTTTCAGAGCCTCCCTTTCTGTGTCTACTGGATCCTGGCCTCATGCGGGGTTTCCTTTTCCACATTACTCCTTTAGAAGTAGCCTTTCTTCTACTTTACACAAGCAAGACACCCTTCACCCTCCGCAGTCTCACTAGTCGGTGAGAAAAATCTTCCAGGCACCAAGCAGGGATGATTCTAAAATCTATTTTGGGCAAAGCTTCCTTGAGGAAATAATCAAGCAGGAAAGACCCACCTTTGGATTTGAGGTCTTCTAGAAACTGCAGTTCAATATGAAGTAGGTGACATATACGGGGAATTTTGTCCCTCATTAGGATATTCTACAATCAGATACATTGTAGAATGTGGGCAGTGGGAATGATAGCAGGTTTTGCTCAATTTTTGTTTAATGGTTGAAACTTTTCTTTCTCCTGTTGTTAGTAAGTGTACTGCTCTTGAGGAAGGACCTACGTGCAAAGAGAAAATGGCTCACAGGCACGAAAGCTGAAGTGATATCCTTCCTTGTATTGAATGTAAGCAATTATGACTGGCCAGCCCCAATACTCATTCCTAGGGTGTAACATTAGCTGGAAAGACAGAAATTTTGAACAGCTGGAACAGCTCATTCTTTTAAATGTAACTTAAATATATTCAGAGGCCATCAAATTTTTTACATGTTGTACTCAATCAAATCTGCAGATAAAAATTTCACTTGGTTTAACATACTTTCTCTAATAAGGTAGTTAAAACCCATATTATTTTAAATCGTACCATGAAATATTTATCCCAAGTACAGTCAATACTCATTGTATTTCATATTATGGTGCTTACTATTTCCACCTCCTATTCACAAAAAATTAAAATTATATGCTGGCTGCTGAATCAGAAGTATACATATTTTTATATATGCATAACCACATACACACATACCTATGTGCCTTTCAACCTCTTTAAATATGTAGAATAAGTATGATTATTAATGGAGTCCTTTCTGAATTATTGTACGTGACTCTTAATTATTCACAGATGCTTAACACCAGAATGTATTTAATATATGCACATGTAGGCAATATCAGAGGACTCCAGGCCATCTCTGTTTCATAAATAACATGATTTCAGCTACTTGCAATATTCCTTTATTACAAATTAAGTAAAGAACAGATACTGGTTTTTTTGTTTTGTTTTTTGTTTTTTTTTTTTATTTTAAGATTTGAGAGATCACGAGTAGGCAGAGAGAGAGAGAGAGGGAGAAACAGGCTCCCTGCTGAGGAGAGAGTCCAATTCGGGGCTTAATCCCAGGACCTTGAGATCATGACCTGAGCCGAAGGCAGAGGCTTAACCCACTGAGCTACCCAGGTGCCCCAAGAACAGATAGTTTACTCCTATTTTTTAAGCATTATGAAATGGTCAAATCAACAAACTCTGTCATTCTGATCCTGAGTTTCATATGGATATCTGTTTCTTAGTGACATTCACAGTGTTCTCTGGAATTCATATCAGTCTGTTTATTTATATCAAAAAATAAATCCACTTGGCCTGAGTTTGTTGACTGGTTTGATGACAAGGACTGAGTCTGCCAAATATTCCCATCAAAAGATTTTATTGGCAAAGGTATATTAAAAATAACAATATTTAGCTTTTTTCAATCCTCTTTGAATACATTAAAGTAAACAAAGATTTCTAAATTTACAAAATAAAGGTATAATTAATAGTTACTTGTTAGAGCTTCATAAAGCCTTTTTGAAATACTTCTCAGGAACTGAGAAAGTGAGCTGTTATGCTGGCTGGATAATGAATTCTTTTGTTTCTAATTGTTTACTTCCAAAAATTTGAAAATTAAAAATAGTTTTTGATGATAGACCACTATGTAGTTTCTTGGCATATACTTGCAAATGAGCTTTTAAAAAATGGAATGATACTGCTAGAAAATGACTTCTTCTATTATAATCTACCCAGAGGAACATAGTTCTTTGGTGCACAGTGATAAAAATTAAATATAGAAAAATAATTTGTACTGAACTCTCCCTCATCCTAGTAGCTGGTAACATTCATTCACGTCACTCAAATGTACATTCCCATTCCCATTTTACTTTTTGTCTAATGAGTGTCCATCAAAAGGAATGTATTTGTGTTGTTTTGATGAATTGCGTAGTACTAGTCATTTTAATGATAACTGAACTAGGAAAGAGAAGAATACTTAGAACCTCATGTCTTTTAAGAAATTTTAAAAATTTAGGGACATCTGAGCAGGTCAATTGGTTAAGAATCTGCCTTTGGCTCAGGTCATGGTCCTGGATTGAGCTCCACATTGGGCTCCTTGCTCAGTGGGGAGCCTGCTTTTCCTTCTGCCTGCTGTTCCCCTTCTGTGCGCTCGCTCTCTCTCTCTCTCTCTCTGATAAATAAATAAAAAAGTAAAAAATATTAAAAAAAAGGAATTAAAAAAATTTAAAAATGTTGCCCATATTCTGGTAACACAGATACAGACCAGGTGATCCATAAAATATTTTCAAACATGTTGGGCATGTCGGGGACTGAGGAACATGGAAGGGAATGCCGGGAGTGAAAGGTATGATACTCATCTCCCACTGGTAGAGAAGAACTTGTGCACATACTTATAAAATGGGAGATGTGGGTCCTGAGTTCCTATAGCATGTGGATTCTGCTTCAGTTATCTAAAGGAGCACTATTTTACTTCTTGAAAAGAAAAGGTTAGTATATATATTTCAGAGATTTCATTTTTTTTTAAAACCTAAGAAAAAAATTTGTAGATTAACTTAGATGCTTATGAGGAGGTACACAGCTGTCAAAATTTTGTATGGGGTTACACAGGGAAAGTAGTTTGAGGACCACTGCTTTGTCATTCCATTAGCAAATACTCTTTTCATTTGCTCTTTTGCTCAAGAGGTTGTGCGAGTCTGTTACTACAGCTCAGCATTGCCATAAATCACCGGGGAAAGATGACTTACTTAGAAGTTCACCTGAATTTCCCCTTGTGCTCCTTCCCCTCTGCTATTATCCCAGGCAAACGCCTGCTGTGCGGGGTTGAGGGGCTGGCCCCTGCTTGCCTCTTGTTACACTGGTTACAGTGTCCCCCGCTTTTCTGCTTCTCACCTAGACTCTTCTTGATGTCAGAACGACCTGACCTGCAGGAACTGGGCCTCAGTCCCTCCAGACAGCATCCTCTAATAACTCAACAGTAACACAGACCGTTCTAGAATCAACACACACTGGGGCTTCTATTTTACTATATGTAACTGCAGAACAAGTCATCCGTCTCCCTGGACTTCAATATTCTCATCTGTAAAGCGAGGATTTACATAACACCTTTAGCCTATCTCTTGAGGGGTAGGGGCTGAAATAGGAAAAGAAAACTCTTTGAAAACTTGAATGCATAATTATACAAGAGCTCTCTAGGCTCCTCTTAAATTGCTTGGCATGCTGAAGTAAATTCAGTAGCATTTTCTGTTGCAGATACATCTTTAAAAATAACAAAACAAAACAAAACAGAACACGAATCTGGCAAGCACCCCACCAAGGGTAATGGTGTGCACATTTCTGGGAGAGAGGGGGAGGGCAGGCTGAAGAATATTAGGAAGAAGCTCACATTCTGGCTCTAATTTGCAGAAAGCCCTCATCTGGCATGTTCTCCCGCTCTCTTGTGCTCACGACAAAGAAATATAACCTTTGGCCAATTGCATTTTTGTTCCACTGGTAAGTAGGTTAATGTGACCTGACAGGGCTGGAGGAGACAGTGCGGGAAGAAATACTATCTGTTCTTTTGTGCAGCTTGATATAACAAAGGTAAACTAGGTTGAGTATAAAGGTTTAAGCATAAAGTATAAAGAGATGATTTCACTACAAGGGATGTTGCAGGATCATATTTTATAAGCAACCTTTTTTGATATACATTATGGGTGGTTACATGCTCACTGCCAGAAAAATTGCCCAGAATACTTGTACCTGGTTTTAATCAACCCACACTTTTTACCCTTCCTGTCTGGTATACGATAGTCCTGAACACGGGTCAGTGTGAAGGTAAATGAGGTAATTTTCTTAATGTTGTCTCATCAAAAGCATTGAGGTCTGACTTTTTACAAAAAGTTTTGCAAATATTAATATTTATAAATATGTATTTATTCTCCTTATGATAGAGAAGGGGTCTGTATCTTGTCTCCAGGGGTCTGCTCGGCACAGCAAGCAGTTCCAGCAGCCCTTGGGCTCACTGGGCACGAGCAAGAGGTCCCTGAGCTTGGTGGCAGTGCTAATCAAATACAGGAGTGGTGCTTGTGTTACTGACAGTGGCTTATACAATCATGGTGGCTGAGTGAACACTCCACGGGGACCTTAACCCTGAGCTGCAGGGTGGGTCTCCTGGAGAGAGGCTCCCTTTGACTTTTAACATGGTTAAGATCGAAAAATGCAAGCTCAGCTGAGTTGGGATGGACCATATGTGAAAAAGAAGCATCATAATTCTGACAATCATGTATGTATGCATTAATAAGATGAAAATAATGCCTGACTCAAAACATTAATGTTATCCTGTATCTACTACCGTCACCTCAAGTGAGGTAGCATATACAATATGCTTATCAGACAGCCTATTTCAGAAGTAGTGAGTGATTAGTGATGATTAGTGAGTACATGATGTTTTTTCTGCAAATAGGAACACCAGTGTGACCACCACTTGTACGTTGCTTTGACTATTTGATGGATAACCGTTCAATTATTCCTCCCGTAACAGATACAGTTATTAGGTGGGTCTAAGTCTGTCCATATACTTCTAAATACAGAACTTATATGAAGATGCATGGAGTCAGGGCAAGTATAGCTAGGGTAGAGATGTGACATTCCTTGAGTTAGGGTACAGCCAAGTAAATGTAATACATCATCTGAAAAGTCCACACAGGGGGTTGGTCTGTCTCCAAAGTCTGTTGTCATATGGAATAGGCCATGTGTCAGCTTTCTCACAAACCTGTCTACGTGGGAAGTCACACTAAGCTTTACATACAGCATGTAGGGGGAGGGCCCGCTTGGTATACACAGGGTTGCTTGCTGTCATTCCCGCAGGAAGGGAGACAGACGAGTGCCCGTAAGGGAAACAGGAAACTTCTCGATGAGGGCTTGTTGGAATCAGAGAGAAAAGAAAATAGAAAAATAAACCATGGATTTTTCTTTTTCTCAGGATTAGTACATTGGAAAGTGCCATGTAGATATTAGCTATCGGTATGATCATCACACATACGGTTCTTTGGAGTAATGCTGTCTATGTGTTAGCCTCGGAAAATGAACAATGTACATTTCATTCAACTCACTGATGGACATTTTACAGAAAGCAGGACACACGTGGCCGTCTTGTTTAAGAGACAGAAGCACATGAAAGGCCAGGGTCTGCATGGTCTCAGCATTATGGCGAAATTCTTTATGGAATTTTTTGTTGTTTCAGTAATTTCAGATCAGGCTACAGTGGTTGATTGCTATAGACTTTTTTTTTTTTTTTAAGTTGTGCTTCTTTCAGAGACAGAAGGAAGGTCAATCTCACTTTGTGAAAGAGAAAGAAAGGTGACTCTTGTCATTATAACAAAATGTAGCGGGTCCCCAGGTGTAATCTGGAGGAAAAGGAGACAAGGTCCTGTGTAATGTCGCAGCTGAGAGGGAGCTGCCGCCAACGAGCTTCTCAGAAGAACAATGACTCATTACGCCCGGGCTCTGTAACAGATGCACGTCCCCCAACAACTGGCTTCCCTCCAAAACCGGAGAAGGAATAAAGAGGGCAGAGCCGGGAGGAGGCTGCCAGAGCCTCGCCTGATGGGGAGCCCTTCTAGTAGGCGTAGAGCAATCAGAAAAGTGCTCTGGAATCACAAAATCAAAAAACAAGTGTCAGCTGTGGGAGACGTAGAAATGCAAATAAGTACGAATGCAAATAGGACGGATAAATGAAAGTGTGCAATCACCCAGAGCTATGTTTACAACCCGAAGGCAACTCCATCTGTAATTATCTGGGTACCATTAACTGCGTGGGAGCAGCTATCAAGGGGCACATAAAAGATACCACCTGAAGTTAAACATCTTCCCTTTCCGATGATAAAGAAAGATCTCTAAGAGTATTAAATCTACCCTGAACTAAATCAGTTTGTGCGGAAGGGCTGGAAGTGTGCCTCCGGTGAAATAAAGAAGCCGGATTTTCATTATTTACTGCACATCTTAACATAATCCTAACCATTAACTAAAAAATAGATGATGGGAGATTTGGCCCCCCGGACACGTACTGAAACCTCCCACATTGTCTGCTTGGATGCTCACAGCCCCTTCCTGAGGCGGGGTCACGAGCTCTCACGGACTTGGTCAGGGCTGCCCAACCAAAGGTACTCAAGCCGGGGTCTGAGCATCGGTATTCTGACCCTAAATTTTCCACGGCACCACTAGCTCCCCATCCACGGCGATTTTGCCCACCAGGGGACACGTGACCGTGTTTGGAGACATATTTGGTTCTCAGCTAGGAGTTGCTACTGGTTTCTAGAGGGTAGAGGCCAGGGGTGCTGGGAATCATTCTCCAGGTCAGAGGCTGCTCCCACAGTGAAGAACCATCTTGGCCAGAATGTCGGCAGTGCCTGAGCCCAAGGTGGAGAAGCTGGCATTACACTAGGGCTGCCACTGTGTAGGTAAAACCTCAAGACGGATAGAGGTGTTCGGGGAAGAGGCAGCCGCAGACCCAGAGTCCTTTCCAAGGGTCTGGCCATTGCTGGAAGTAGTAAGAAAGTTCCTGGTTCTACCTCACAGTCTGGGAGGCAGGGGAGAGGTGAGGCACTGAAAATTCATAACATATCTGTCAGAAACACATTCTGAGACTGCTTGGATCTAAATTGCCCTTTCAAAACCCAAGAGAACTTTCCAGCGCCGCCCAAAGCTCTTGATGGCTCCCTGACACCATTCTGCACTGAAGTTAGAAAGTAGAATTGGTCTGGGTTTTCCGTGGGTTCTTTATTTGTCTTCTGGAATATTAAAGACCGTCACTTCACAGAATACAAATCAGAGGCTAATGTGATAAGAGGCTGAATGGATGGCGTCTCCAGAAAATTTAAGACGGAAATGTCAGATGAAAGACAAAAAGAAAGATGGGATCACTTCTGAGAAATCGCGTTGGTAAAGATGTAGAGGATTTTCCTAACAAAAGTGTTCTGAACTAAAAGCATCTCAGAGGGATTCTGAATTGAAACCAGCTAAACAGCATCGGGGGTTCTGGGGTGAAGGTTAGTCAAGCAAAGTCAGGAAGGGCATGAAGCCGGTAGAGCAGCCTCATAACTGGACCACCCCTGGAAGGTGCTAGATGGAGCTCCACGGAGGACGGGGCTGGGGTTGCAGCTCAGCAACCCCGGAGAGTCCCGGGGCTGAGTCATGAACTGCAGGGACTCCGGGGCCAGGAAGTGCTGAGAAGGTGGCAGCAGAGCGCCTGAGGGTTGACCTGAGGGTTGACCGGCCCTGGGGCTCCCCATCTCACTTCCGGGCCTGTTGTCCCCAGCTCTCTGAGGAGAGCTCACAGGGAGGAATGACCTCTCAGGGGAGTGGGTGAGACAGCAGACAGCCCCGGCAGGGTCTCAGACGGGAAGCCACGCCGATGAGTTTCTCATCTTCGACGGCGGCGTTGACGGAGACGTCTGTCTAGTCCCGTGAGATAAGGCGGGCGCGCCCATCAGTTTCATTTCCGTCGCAACCTTAATACACATAACATGTGCCCGACTAGCCCTGAATTATCTGAAATTACCGCAGTCAGAAGAGAGGCCTTCTCAAAGTCTGTCAGAAGGATTTTTAATCATCTTTAAGTAAACTTCAATTTCTCTGAAATTGAAGGGGAATTATTTCTCCACTTCAAAATTCAGTACAGATTCATTGAAGGGACGATTACTGATAATAACAGATAGCCTTTCCTCAAAACCACTCCTCTGGAGGATTTAAAGTATCCTGGGCTCCGTCTTCTTTGCGAACCCATACAGCCACGTCGGTCCTAGTAGGTGAGTCCAGTAAGGCCCTGAAGAGAATGCCAGGCTCCCCGTTGCCTGCTTGCAGGGGTGGGGGGTGAGCGTGGGAGACTTACCCCCACCATGGGCCGGAGCTGTGGGGGCCACTGCCTGTTTACAGGGTGGTGGTCCCCGGGAGCAGGCGTGGCTTTTGCTGGCTTGGACGGGGCCTGTGACCGAGCGGCTCCTTCCGTGGTTTCACTTCTATACAAACACCGTTTGTGCCCATGGGACGAGGCCCCTGACATGCGGTCGGCGGAGAGCAGCGCTTAAGGGGAACAGCTGAGAAGGAGGAAAAGGGGCTTTGTCCCTGTTAAATCTGGAGACAATACACGCGTGTCTACCTCTCTGCGGTCCCTTTAACAGGAGCTCCCTCTCATTTGATGCCAGGGGCCACCCTGCTAATGGGTTATTAATGTGTCTATTTTAGAGATGGGGAAATCGGGGCTCAGAATGTTTAACTGACCTGCTCAAGGTTGAGAAGATGAGGGTTTGGATCAGGGAGCTGAAGTCCTCTGATACCCGAGGTCCTTCCTGCACTAATGTGCCCCCGCCTGCAGGGGCACTGGCTAAATTTAAGAAGCAGTTAGTGGCACCAGAACGTGGAACAGGGGGAGTGGCCGTCGGGAAGCTCGTTATTAAATGCCCCCTTGCAGGTAAAGCTCATTATCTTACTAGATTCATAACGTCCTAATGAAGGAAGCTGACAGCAGGTTTGCGAATCACACCGTACGGTTATTAGCCATAAACACTCGGCTCAGAGAGTGGTGGGTTCACAGTTATTTACAAGATCAACCAGTTTTCAAAGTGGTCATTCCCACTCCCCTCACTGCCCCCAAAGAAGTCCGGCACCGAGGGCACAGCAACGTTCATTCAATACTGTCTTCGGTCAAAGTAAACGTGCTGTGGTCCCTGACATTCCGGGAGGCGGCGTCAAGCATAAACAGGCAGAGTGGAGGAATCCGAGGGTCTTGTGGGTACCGATGCCTCTCCCGGTGGTCTCCGGCTCCCGCGATGAGCACATGGCTGACTGCAGTCACCAAGGGTTCCGTGACGTCACAGCACAGAGGTAAAGATGCTAGTGTGAGTTATCCGTTAATATCCGATTTACACGGAACTCGGTGTGCAGTAATGAACCACAAGGTTCACGGGCTTTAGATGCGCCTGCGGGTGGCCGGCTGTGGGTCAGGGCGCGGTCGGGCTCCCAGAACCGGGCAGCCCAGGTCCCAGGTCCCAGGGAAGCGCCCAGCTCTGACCCCTCTCCTCGCTGAGCTTCCTCAGGAAACTCTCACACCTGGAGAGACCCCCAGCGCCTGCCAATGAGTCTCCAGCCCTGAAGAGACGATTAAGATTCTCAACCACAAAGACACACTCTCTGATGAACAAGAACATTTACGAGGTGTTTAGCCCAACAGCCCAGGCACCTTCCTCCAGGAATGCACCTGTGCCTCAACCCTCCAGTTCACTGGACCGGGTGCACTTGTTGACAACGTGTCTGTCTCCGTGCCTTGTGTTTCCGTTCAGACCCCGAGCCAGTGGCTCCTGGGTCGCTCGCCTGTGCTCTGAAGTCCCTGCAGGACCCGGTTAGTGGTACAGATACAGCAGGCATTCCATCCACAAGTATTAATTGATGTGGTGAGGTTGTGCTCTGAGAAGCTGAATTCCTCCTGAGAGGCTAATTCACTGTGCTCAGCCTGTCTGCGGGTAGCAAGGGCTTCTGAGCAAAAGCGAGCTTTGGACAAGAGCTACTGTGTGGTGGTGGAGACATTTGTTCTGGTGATGGATGAAATGACACTCCTGACGTGCTGTATGGGCAGAATCTTTACATGTAATTTATTTTGCATTTCAATTACCTTGGAAAAAGCCTTCCTGGGGTTTTGGCCAGAGGTGTGTGTAAGTTATCAGTTTAATGGATTTATTCCTGTTTTGCTAAGGTAAGTAATATTTATTAAAAACCCCACAAGGCCCCAAACTCTCTAGCCTACATTTTCATTAACTCTTAGCATGGTCTTTTCTAGTCAAGGTCTCTGGCCCACTGTCTGGTTTTTATTTCCTAGTCATCGTCACTGCCTGTATTGTACTCTGGCTTGCCGGCACACTTATCACGGGCTGGCATTTCACTCATCCTTCACCCAGAACCCCTGAAATCTGATGGGCTTGGCCTCACAGAGAGCCGGAGCAGGCCACACGTCTCCCCTTGTACCTGTCCCACACTGACCAGATAAGGGAGAAGGAGGCAGAAACCAAACCTTATAACCATTTGGAGGCTGCCTGACCCAGGGGCCAAGAGGACCCATGAAACACCCCCAGTGACAACTTTTGGTGCTCAGAGGGAGGGCACCTGGGTGAGGGCACCACTGTGAGCTCAAGCATGGTAGGTAGAGGCTTTGTGACCTTAGATGACTGGGATCTTAGGGCTACCTTCCCCTTTCCCCTGTAAATGGACACGTCTGAGTGGGAATAAAGGCACACTGCCCATCCCCAAAGTTTAAAGGCCCCTGTGCCCATTTCCTGGACTTGAAAGCATGTAGAAGTTCACTGACTGCATTCCCAGGGGCTGGGAGCAGAGTGATAGGGCAGAACCACCTGTGCTGCCCGGCCCAGCTGTTCTCTGGTCGCATCTGATGAGTGTAGCACCCTTAAGGCTAAATGGCCGAAGCGTAATTCCGGGCCTATGAACAGTCTCCCTTTGGGTAGGCCTGTGGCACCCATCACTCAGTGAGAAGCTGGCCGGGCCCAACCTCTTCCCATGGGCCCACCAGCTTCCCCAACCCCTCTCTAGAGCAGCCTCGATTCTGGGAGTGGGTTCCTTTTCCTCAGGGAGAGGTCAGAGGCTGGTGTTGGAGATGGGGCATGGGAAGGAGCCCTTCTCAGTGACAGCCAGACAGGAAGCAGGGAGTAGGCAGAAGGCACCTGCTCAAACGAAAGGGAGATTTGGGAATGGAAGCTTCCAGCCTCTGCCATCATCCAGGACATGGAGGCCGCAGGAGCTATGGTGAGGCTCCGCAGGGAGCACCTTGGTCGTGGGTCTTCGGGGGGGTTTTGGAAGCCAGGTGTGACTGGGGAGGCACAGCCCAGCCACGGTGGCCCAGAGAGGTCCGGCTTGGGGCTCTGACCAGCCACAGGAGGGTGAAGCCCAGGAAGGACCCAGATTCTGGTGCCCTGGAGTGCGGCGGCTGAGCCAGCTTTGACTTCGCTTAGAAGCATACGAGGGATAGGAGGGTTCCGAGTGTCACAGAAGGAATTCACACCTGTGCCTAGAGCAGCCTATTTTTACCCTTATGAACCTGAACTGTACTTTAAAATTTAAACAAAACGGAATCTCTTTTCTCTCTGTGATTCATGAGGCCTCCCCTTTCTATCAAATTAAAGCTCTGCACAGATGAAATAATTTATCTCGTTGAGAACCCCCCCCCCCGCCCCCATGGATGAAGAGCCAAGAGAGGGGGCGCGGTGTGGGGGAGGTTCCGACCGCCAAACAGACAGCTCTTTGCATTTCTTTCTGTTCTCATGTAATTGCAGGATCAATGCCTTTTCCTGCTACATACATACCAAACAACAGCAGCAAAAACCTACTAAATATTCCTAAATGTGCTCAGAAACCGCTCTGCAAGTCCTGGCCACAGCGGCAGCCGCATCTCTCCCTCCCGGGCGTGAAGGTGAGCTTTCTCTCCTAAGGCTAAACAGATTCTTTTATTCCGGTGCAGGGCAGGTGACTTTTTAATGATTTTTTAAGGAAAGACCCAATAGACGGAAAAGATCCTTTTTTAATCCCATTTTCCTTCTCACCCCACACCGAGCTGTTTCTATAGCAACATCCTACCTGCTCCCAGGACAGCTGAGCATCCCCAAGAAGGCTACCTCGCCTGCCTTTTCACTCACAGAAGGGACTGCTGTTCATTGACCAGTTTTTCCCTGGGTGGCTAAATTCTTCAGTTCTCTAGGACATGTTCCATCAAGGGTTTCCTGTGGCTAAAACCTAAAATTCACTTCTAACCTCCCAACGGTATAATCCTCCAAACCTTTCAAAACTGAACTCCACAGAATTTACATTTGGTTTTCAACATGAGTAACTTCCCTTCTGTGCATCAGCTCACGTTTAGGAAAGTAAAACAGTTTGGGGGAAAATCCTCCATACCCCTCAGGAACCCCTTCTCTTTTTCTCTTTCACATCTTTGGATATATAATATGTCTACAGACTATGAAGTATTTCCAATATACAGAAAATACAGGGACAAAGGCAATAAGCACTCAGGTTTCGACCTCTCAGGCTTATCAAATGCTGACTTTGCAGGGGGCACTTTTATGCTTCACATTTGTAAGAAGTAAAAGGTTGCAGAAGTAGCATCTGAGGTTCACATGTATATTTTCCATCCAAGTCTTTGCACTTGTATTACATATTTATGTGCGAGACTTTGGGGGGCAGCTTCTCCTAACTGAGGGAGGGGTTCTAGACATCTCTGGCCACAGTGCTATTCTCTATACTTCTGGGAAGCTACGAGCCCTGGGCTCATTAGCTGTTCCTATACCATGTCACCTAGTTGCTGGGTAATTCTTATAAGCCGGGGCCCAAGTTAACCCCCCTGAGTGAGCAGGCATACTATTTTAAAATAAAAACGCTCAACTCAGAGGCTGATTTGCCATCCCGTCCAACATAGGAAGCCCTATGTTTTCTTCCCAAGGTCATGCTAAAAAGGCAGTGGGTCTGAGCTCTTGTCTATTCACAATAAAATGATAAAGGGTCAATATAGAGAAGATAGTCATCACCCTGGGGCAGATGGCTTGCTTATGGGCATTATGAATGAGGCTATCAGGGCTCAGGTAAGAACATTATCTTGGATAAATGGTTTGTGGTTATCGATCTGGACCAACCTGACAGAAGAGAAGCTCTATGTATTATTGCTACAATTACGTGATTTATACTTGCAATTTAGAATTTGTATGCTCAGTCAATTCTGTCAATATCAAAAAGTAACACTCTAGTTTCAAAATCTGACATTTGGATCTTGTCCCATGATTTAGTATGTCCTCTAAGCAAAATAACTCTCAATCCAGGCCACTTGCCTTCAACGACAACTTGAAACACAAGTAATCAGGGGGCAAACCAGCCAATGATCAAACATAAAGAAACTCAAATTGGGTGTCAGAGTTTACAAAAATTAAAAAAAAAAAAAGACTTTTTTTTCATTTGTCATGTGTACTGCACCATTGCTCAACACGTGCCCCAGGAATGGTCACTTTCTTGGAAGGAGGTAACTTGGAAACACTTCAGGCCACGACCTGCTGATTGTCTGTTCTGTCTTCTCTATTCACTTTCCATGGAAGTCTAAGTCACAGCAAAAATAAGACAAGCTGGCCAAGAAGCACACAGAGTGAAGAGGATGACCAGGAAAAATTGGTGTCTAGACCTCAAAGGAGTCAGAAGCCGGGGCACGAGAGGTTTATCCTCTGAGCGGCAACAGGTGAGGCCTGGGGGTGGGGCCGGAGCATGGGCAGGGGTAGGGCGTACTGATAGTACGCTCTGGGACCAATGGTACTTTCCAAGTTAAAGGCTTCATGCTTATGCTGCCATCCTACGGGGACAGGTGTAGGGAATCAAAGAGTAAGGTGTTTTTAATTTTTTGAGGAATCTCCACACTATTTTCCAAAGTGACTTTACCAAAGTGTATACAATGGAATATTACTCAGCCTTCAGAAAGGATGAATACCCAACTTTTGCATCAACATGGATGGGACTGGGGAAGATTATGTTGAGTGAAATAAGTCAAGCAGAGAAAGTCAGTTATCATATGGTTTCACTTACTTGTAGAACATAAGGAATAACGTGGAGGACATTAGGAGAAGGAAAGGAAAAGTGCATTGGAGTAAATCAGAGGGGGAGACAAAGCATGAGAGACTGTGGACTCCGGGAAACAAACTGAGGGTTTTGGAGGGGGGGTGGGGGGAGGATGACTGAGCCTGGTGGTGGGTACTAAGGAGGGCATGTATTGCATGGAGCACTGGGTGTGGTGCATAAACAATGATTCTTGGAACACTGAAAAATAAAATATAAAATAAAATAAAATAAAATAAAAGAGTAAGAACTCTGGAGTCAGACTCTCTGGCCTTAAAGTCTTGGCTTTATGAATTTCCTACTCTTAACCATTATACTATAGAAATTCTCACAAGCTATGTGTGATGCGTGTGAAAGTACCAAGTTATTTAACCAAACACCAGCCTAGGTGTTGCCGTGCAAGTATTTTATAAAAGAATTTAAGATCTGTAAGTAGTTGACTTTAGCTAAAGAAAATTACCCTCAATAATATGGGTGAGCCTCATCCAGTTGAAAGGCCTTAACTGAAATTTTTCCTAGGAAAAAGAAATGCTGTCTTAAAGACTATAATATTAGCTTTGGCCCAGTTTCCAAACTGCTGGCCCATCCTACAAAATTCAGACTTGCCAGCCCCACGGTCACATGTAAGCCAATTCTTTGAAACAGAGGGAACCCTGACTAATACACGGTGATTTCCCTTTTCTTGTACTTTCTTTCTTTCTCTTCCTCCCTCCCTCTCTCCCTTCTTTCTTCGCTCAAATTCAAAAGAGTGAACTTCATGACCATCCTTTCTGGACGTGCTAGTAGGTGCTACACATCACGCTACCAATGACAAATCAGTAATGTGGCAACTGGTAGCTGAATTCTCCTCCAGAGAGGAAGATTAATATCTATTTTCTGTTTAGTGAAATGAGGTACTGTAAGTGTATTACTCTCCTTTACTACAATCTATACTAGAAGTGTTTGCTTGGTGTCTGCAATGTTAATTCTGTTGTCAACAGATACATACATTAAGAAACTGGCTTGTCAAGGAGAGATCACATAGGGTTTCTTTTTATTTCTCTTGGAGGAGATGGAAAGAAACTTAAAAATAAAAATTCAAATAAATGTTGCTAGGGGTGTCAGCAGTGTTTTGGTGACGTCCCCATGGGTCACAGAAAGGCAGCATGGACTGTATTATGACTGACCACATGTAGCCCTATTCCTTTTGAGCTCACTTCCCATGTCACCCTGGGTCCTGTGCAGGACAGGAGAGAACCTTAGCTCATGTTAGCTTACGGGAAGGACAGTTCTTCATACTCTGAACTTCTTGGTGAGATGAACTCGTTAGGATTGGAATGGCTTTGAGGAAAAAAAGTCACCATTCAAGAAATCCTTTCCCATACTTTCTTTGAGCAGACAGAAGTAGAAACAAGCCGCTCATGATCATGTGTCCAGTTTCCAGAATTCTGGGCTTGGTCTGTCTTTTCTTGTGTGTTCCCTATTGAATGATAATGATAGCCCAGAACTTTCCTAATAACTGAACTTTTGAGCTTGTTAGCACCTGTAGGATGCCCACCCTTATGGTAGGGGCAACTTGCAGCAGCTTTGACGTTACCCTGAAGCTCAGGACGTGTGAGTCAGAAAGCACCTGAGATGGCATGTAAAATCCAAAGCCAAGATCTGGGCTGCTGAACTCTCTTAGCTCAACTCTGTTGTCTGCAGGTCAGTTTCCCTTCACCGGGATTTCTGAGTGACTTGGTCTGCTGCACGGACTCACTGGGGTCTCTGCTCATGCGCTGCCTCCCTGGTGAGACCACTTAGGCTGTCTAAACCTACCCTATTTCTTCCCTCCCTCAATGGCCTCAAGCTCTCTGTAGTTTCTACCCACCAGGCTCTCTCTCTCTCTCTCTCTCTTTTTTTTTCTCCCAGACACAGGTTCTTTTAGGGGCACCTGGGTGGTGCATCTGGTTAAACATTGGGCTGTTGGTTCCAACTCAGTTCATGATGACAGGGTCATGAGATCGAGCCCCATGACCAGCACCATGCTCAGTGGGGGGGGGGGGTCTGCTTGAGATTCTCTCTCCCTTTCCCTCCGCCCCTCCTGCTTATGTCCCCTCTCAAAAAAAAAAAAAAAAATCTTTCTTAAAAAGTTACTGGTTCTTTTAGACATTATATTATATATCACTTCATTATTTTCTGTCTCTCTTACCAGAATATAGACTTCCAAGATGTGGCCTTGGTCACTGTGGTCTCATTCTCCACGCTGTGTTCTGAGCACCTGGCATAGTGCCCAGCACACAGTAGATACTCAGTGAATATTTGCTGAATGAAAAACTGGCTGTTTCTATCTGCCCACTAATTGCCAGCAGTGAGTAGAAAAACTTCAAATGAAAATGAACCAAGATGCCCTTCAATGGACGAATGGATAAGGAAGATGTGGTCCCTATACACTATGGAGTATTATGCCTCCATCAGAAAGGATGAATACCCAACTTTTGTATCCACATGGACGAGACTGGAAGAGATTATGCTGAGTGAAATAAGTCAAGCAGAGAGAGTCAATTATCATATGGTTTCACTTACTTGTGGAGCATAAGGAATAACACAGAGGACATTAGGAGAAGGAAAGGAAAAGTGCATTGGAGTAAATCAGAGGGGGAGACAAAGCATGAGAGACTATGGACTCTGAAAAACAATCTAAGGGTTTTGAAGGGGTGGGGGTGGGAGGTTGGGGGAGGCTGGTGGTGGGTATTAGGGAGGGCACGTATTGCATGGAGCACTGGGTGTGGTACATAAACAATGAGTTCTGTTACACTGAAAAGAATTAAATAAAAAAAAAAGAAAATATCCCCATCATTTCTATTTTATAGAGGCCCACATGTGTGGGTGTGGGCACTGTTCTAACTGAATAAGTCATATCCAGTTCCCGGGCTCATGGAAGTTCTAGAAATATTAGGTAAATAGAAATAAAGGCATGTAATTTGCCTTGTATCAACATATAGCAGAGAAACAAATACGGAAAACATTTCTGGTTTGGTCATGTGTGCTCATAGTTTCTTCCACTTCAAAATTAACATTTCAAAAACATTTTTTTTTTCCCCAGGAAAATGCTGACATCTAGGGGAAGTGAAGGGCTCCCCCATTCTCCTGCTTCAATGGCTCCAAACCTGCCCCAGTACAAACAGGATCCAGGGGAAGACATTATCACACCCGAAGAGAGTTATTTGGGGTTTGAGTGTACCACCACGGGTCTGCTCTGCAAGAGGGGTCACACGGTTAAAGGGTCTGAAGCACATGTGTGTTATCCTTTTTCCATTTTTGCCCACGTGGCCAGAGAACTCAGGGGCTCCCTCAGAAGACCTGGTCTCTTTGCTTAGAAACTTTTTTTTCTTCTGCAAACCCAGGTATATGGTGGCGGCCTTAGGAGGCCTGCGGTGGTGTTTGGACTTGAAAACCAAGTCCTTATCCTCTCAGAGCCTTTTCCTCCTCAGTGAGCAGGGGTGGTGAGGGTCCTATGGGAGTGCTGAGTCCTGGGACTTGGCAATTTGAGAGCAAGGCAGAATGGTTCTGTTAGCTCATTTAACAAATATTCTCGAAGCATCATCTTTTATGTGCAAGACTGTCTCCCAGGTCTCTTCCTCCTGGTGTTTGGGAATTTGGGAGTTTTCCACTTGGTCCAGCCTAGTTTATTGGTATGCTCCAATGGGGCTTGGAGATAGAGCTCTCGCTAATAATAAACTATTCCTTTACTTTTCATGCACATATATTTCCCTCAGACACTTCACAGGGAAGATGGGCGGCTACGCCAATACAGCATTCATACTCCAGGCTTCTCTGCTTAAAAAAAATATATTAATATCAAATCTTAATGCATCTCCACTGAACACAGATCTCTAACAATCTCTACCACAAATGTTAAAGGACTCAATGCTGTTAGTAATTCAGTAAGTTTTGCCTTTTCTAATTGCCTTTTGATGACCCAAGTGTATTCTCAAAGGGTACATGGGTGACATGCAAATAATTCGAAAGCCGTGTTTGTATCTACATATAGTGCCTAGGAGAGTGAGACCACATGACTACGGAGGTATGGATGAACAGGCAGGTGGGTAAATGGATGGACAGACAAATTAACGGATGCTCTGTGGTCGGAGGGAGGTAGATGTGTCACATACAGAAAGCTCCAAAAGAAGGGCGGACAGCGCAATCAAGAAATAGAAAAAATCTATTGTTAGGTACAAATGTGTTTCTGGAGGAGAGATTGGGTCTGAAAATGCATAGATTGGAAATCACCAACTACATGCGTGCTTTATCATACTATTCAAACTTCCATGATCAGGAGGCTAATGCTTTGTAGAAAACCAGATACAAAAGTTTTAATAAAAAAGGCAGTCTTCTTTTGTCCTTCCTTTGTAGCTATTTGGGAAAAAGGATGATAATAATCAAAAGACCTGTAAAAAGTGCGATTTGGGATTTCAAAGGTTGTGGGCTATCATGTGACATGAGCTGAACTATCATGCAGAAAATGACTACTCTCTGAATTACTTGGGATGCTCAAAACTCGGGAGAGAAAAATTGAATACCACTGTCTGTTATAGGAACATTAGAAGAAGAAAAAGAGAAATACTGCTTTCCTCCATTCATATTTTCTTTGCTTAAAAAAAAGCAGACTCCTTTAAGGAAACCTCTGGGGATAGACGATAAATAAATCCCAGTGCCACTGCTTATCTGTCTAAAGAAGGCCTCCATCTGTAACGCCACTTACAGATTTTAAAAACGTGGTGTCATTCTTTAATCATGGTCATTATTGGAGGATATGATTGAAATTTTAATTATTGAGTAGGAAGAACTGGAAAGCACTTTGATCGGGCGTTTTGGTGTGCCTGAAGTGATAGGCCATCAGCCCAGCTGATGGGAACCTGGAAGCATGTTATCACAGCCCTGTGACCCCTGCCGAGATGGAGGCAGCGGTCTGTCTACCTCCTACCGGCTGCCTGTCTCTGAAAATGTCTGCACGCTGTTTACTGCCGAGCCAGTGTTGAGACCAAATGCTCAGTAATGTGAAAACATCAATTACTTCCTTCCTATATTTAAATGGAGTATGATCACCCCTGATTTAATAGCAAAGGAGCATTTCCAAAGCACAAAAACATTTCCACCATTAAGCACTAAGGTGATTCTTAAATACATGTTTGATTTCTTCTTCTTCTGCGGAGTGATGGAGAGTAAGTTCATTGTTAGCGTCACGCTCATCCTGCCAGGAACTCCACATCCGCGGCGCTCTGCGCAGGCTGTCCTGCAGTAGGCTGGGCATGCAGGCTTGTCAAGGGAGAAACGTTTTGGCCAGAAATTCATAGACGAGGACAAAGGGAGGAGCACATGGTTACCATGACTCACTAGTACTTTTGTCAGAACCTGATAATCACCAGATGCCATTTTTGGTACCTTTAGAAAACTACGGTGACTCTTTATTATTTGGAGAGTCTTAAATCCCTTCTGTGTATCTGAAGGAGGGTCAGGAATAAGAACAAGAACCACAACAGCTACACCAGGAGTGATTTTCAGGCCAGGCTGTGTTCTCTGAATCTGACAAGTCCCTTCTTCACTCAGAGAGGGTCACCTACGGTCCCGGGTCCTGCTAGGGGTGTGCAGGCCAAAGGAAGCCACTTTCGGATGTGGTGTGTCTGCTCTTACCCCAGGTGACCCCCATGCTGCAGGTAAGATTTTTCTTTTTTTTACTTTAAAAAAAATGTATTTATTTGACCGAGAGAGAGAGAGAAAGTACAGGCAGTGGGGAGCAGCAGGCAGAGGGAGAGGGATAAGCAGGCTGCCCCTTCTTGGCCCAATGTGGGGCTCCATCCCAGGACCCTGAAATCATGACCTGAGCTGAAGGCAGAGGCTTTAACCCACGGAGCCACCCAGGTGCCCCTGCAGGTAAGGTTTGCACCCCCGCTGAATGACGTTGGAAACCCCATGAAACTCGACAGTAGGTGAGTTGTGGGGTGCTCTTCCTGCCAGTCTGCAACCTGAAGGGAAGGCTGCGTTCTCCCTCTACATCAGGAGAACACTTTGAGAAATGTGCTGGAGGTGATTGTTAGCACCAGAACACGGTGTGAAGTACACGATCCATTTGGTTGTAGTTCATTTTTGAGAAACTGCAAGCTATGCCCTTGTTGGGATGAATCAGCGGTCTGTCTGCAAATGCAGCCAGCCTTTCTTTCCTATTGGTGGGGTGTAAGTTGCTGGTTCTGAGCAAAGGTGTGAGAAGGGTGGACTTTCCTAAATCCTTGATCTGTAGGAGAGTCTGGAACTTCCGGCCTCCAGGGCACCAGGAATTTCTCAGAGATCTACCCCTGCTTACCTGACTGCAACTCCCTCACAGACAAGATTTTTTCCCCCTGATTTTCTCACTTCTGTTTAGAAGTTCCTATTTAGAGGTCGAGTTCCTTAAGGTTCAGGAAACTAGCTAATGTGGTATTTGCCTCTTTCTCCTTCACAGTTTAACAAGGACTTTCAGTGACTTACCCCCCAGTGGGAGATTGTAGGTCCAGAATTTGGTCAGCAGAAATAATTACATTGCAAACAGGTTTCTGGGTGCTGCTTACAATATCCTGTTTAGATAGGATGATGGCTGTTGACTTTTTGTGAAGGACACATTTACCTACCAAATTTTTTTCCTTCAATTCAACCATCATCCATCCAATCATTCAACCTTTGTTGTGTGCCCATGGGGTGTAACAGACACAGTATAGAAGCAGTAGAAACATATATGAGTACGATTGATCCTGCCCTCAGGGAACTTTCTGCTTAGCTTTGGAGGTAGCACTACCAAAACTCATGTAAGACTGTGATCTGTGTTATTTTGTGAAGTTACAGTAGTAGCAATGAAATTATTATTTCTCCCTGGGTGAGAAGGGCTTGATGGGCGTTGTGTGTTTAAGAGGAGGTGACTTTGTCCAAGATCTTGAAGAATGAGTTATCCATGGTTTGGTGCAATGTGCCTCTTGGGCCAACTGGATTTAGATTCATGAGATTATAATAGGTCACACTTAGCACTGGATTCACTAGAAGGATAGAGGACAGAAAGCTTAGCATGCCAGTAGAGAGTGTCAGAAAAATGTTTCCTTGGATCTCAATGACCACTCAGGTTTGGGGAACAAGATCATGTTGGTGGGTAGCCAAGCTGGGATAGAAGCCCCAGATGGGCTGGTAAAAGCATCCCATGGACATAAGTTCAAGGTTTGGAAGGCACTGCTTCTAGGTCCAAAGTATGACTTCTAGGGACGTCCACAGCTGTGACTTCTCCATTCAGTCCTAGCTGTCAAGGGTCAATGTAACAATCAGCAGTCATGTTTTCTTAGTATTACTTATCAATTACTAACTCAATAAACATTTCACCTTCATCAGGTCTCCCAGGAACAGAACTGAGGGTTAAATTTGTTCTCAGAGAAGGAGAAAGGGTTTTGCTAAACAGTGACACAGAGGGATCAGCAGTATATGCATGGGTCTGGGAGTCTGAAAGAGCACAGAGAGTTCCAGAACTGGAAATGGCTTGGCATGAGTTAAGTACAAGGTGCCGATAGAGATGACGGGAATGGTGGAAGAACAGGAGAGATGAAGATGAGGCCAGGTGGTAGAGGGCTCAGGACACAAACTAGGCCGTACTTGGCAGTTCAGAGTTTTAGCCAATTGGGAATCACTGAATGGGGTGTGTTATGATCATATCTGAATGGTAGTGATACAAAGGACAGAGTAGTGGGAAAACACACTGCAGGGAGAAATAGAGTAGGCTGTTACAGAAGTTGAGGCAAAGGATAGGAGGACCCTGAGTTAATAGGAAAGAGGAGATAGATGTAAGAAACATTTCCTAGCTGGAATCAGTGAGTGATCAATCCCCTCCTGGGAATAAGAGCCTAGAACATGCCTGTGGATGATCACAGGGGCCACACGCTGCAAAGACTGAGAATGGACGAGGTAGGGCAGGTTTGCATGTGCTTGATGGAAAAGATAGAAAAATGAACTCAAACATTGAGATTTTGCATGGATGTGCTTAAGAAAATTCCAAGTGGTGATATCCAGTAGGTAACTGGAAGTGTTATCCTGGGGCTCTGGAGAGTGGTCTCACCAGAGAGATAGGGGTATATCAGTGATAGACAGGAATCAGAGCCACAGAAATAAATATGAATGTGATGGCTTGGAGGAGGGCTTGGTTTGAGAAGAGTGAAAAATCAAGGGTGGTCCCCTTGAAAACACCAACAGTTAAAGGGCAGGTAGAAGATGGACTTGGGGATATAGACTGTGAAGATGCAGTTGGAAGGGACTTGGGGAGGCAAATGAGAAGGGGATCACAGGAGCTGGTGGAGGAGGGAGCATTCAACAATATCAGGCATGGCTTCAAGGAGGTGGGGACTCATACACTAAGGACCTCCATATATATGATTTATTTTCTTCTATGCACAACATTTGCATCTGTAGACTGTCTCCCAGTATAATCAGAGTCAATACTACCTTGAAAGATCAGATTAAAAGTGAGCCTGGGATCATTTGTGTATAACAACTTCTACAACACAGCATTTAAAAAATTCTAATCGCAATGTCTAGAGAAGACCTGTGTTTCCAGCTATCTGCAATTTGTAAGCCAGCATCTTTTTGTCCACAGAAGGAGGTATTTTAGGGCCTGATTTGGTATTCAGTTAATATTGTAGCACATGCTCTTCCATTACCTAGAAGCTAATGACTATCTAAATTAGTTATATGGCCCAAAGCAAAGATAAGGTGGTTAGTATGTTTGACCAGTCATTAAAGTATGTCTTTCTGGAAAAATATCCTCTCGAGTGAATTGACACCATGATGTTCTATCAGCAGTATAGCTAACCCTTATTAAAAGGTCTACTTTGAATGTCTCCCCAGGGTAATCATATAAAAAAAGAATCAGAATGTAATATGTCGTTAGCAGAGGTTGACTTGCTGAAAAATAAGCTGAATTAGTTGAGAATTGCTACTAAAACATTTTGTAGCTTGTGAATATTACTCTGATTCTCCAGAGAATGGTAGCAATGAAAAACATGTGGAGTATGTTTTGCATCCTTAAGTTGGCATTCTTGAAATAATCAGTGATTTTTGTTCAAAACGAGTTTAATATCTCTTGTACATAAAGACCATAGCCTGAGGCCAATAAAATGTTCCATTTCGTCAGAGTTGCTTTGCTCAATTTGTTTATTAGGTAGAGCACTTGCTATAAACAAGGCGATACAAAGATGTTAGAAATCCCGTGTAGAGCAAGTGACAACAGACTAGAGGTATCAGGAAAGGCACAGAGGTAAGTAGTGACATAAACACTACATGAAGAAAGAAGCACCTATGAGTAGTTCTGGGTAACTGAGCACCGAAGAGTTTCAAGGTCAGAGTGGGCACTTCTGGCTGGGATGGTCAGTGAAATATTATCGGAGAAGGTGGCCGGCTGTGCTCAGCAGAATTCTTCTGGAAGGGGACTGCCAGTCAGTGCCCTCTTCAGCTGGTGTGTTTCCCAATGTCTCCTCTCCCACCTCCCCCTTAGAAAGGATGCCAATACTTTCTGAGCTTTCAGAATTCTTATTGTCCAGTTGGACCTGCCCTATGCATCCTGACCACAGCCCTCCTTCGCCTGCTGTAGAATCCTGTTTTCTAGATGTCAACTCAGTTCAAATGGATTTCAGCAATCTTAAAGTGACCATGTAATCCTGCCTCTCCTTAATCTTGGATAGACTGCATCTGGGGTCTGTTAACACTTTCTGAAGATAACAAATACCAAGGTCTGAAGGACCTTTAGATCAACCTGAATTACACCTATTAAATGCTTTTTTCTGACCATTTTGCTATTCAGATAAAGAATATTCCAATTCCTCAGACCCTATGGACTGGAACTTTGCAGTCAAAGGCCAAATATTTGTGATCCCTTAGAAAGTCCTTCAAATCATCCACTCGACCACCTCATATGGCAGACAGTGGCAGCAATAGAGACCACAATTTTAGATTAGTCCTCATTCATGTAGGTAGGCTTGCTTCAGTGGGATGTGCTTCAGGCTGTGCTGTCTCAGGGCTCTGGGGACCATGCTTCCAGTTGCATTTGTTTAGTGTGGTGGGCTCATCTTGAGACTCACATGCCTTCTGGCCTGCTTCTCCGGGTAATGATGACTTCTTGAGATTAGGATTTTCCTTTTTATTCTCTCACATCTGATCTACATGTTCACAGTTTCTCATGCTAGTCTACTAAAGATGAATTGCCGGCTTTTGCCTATCTGAAAACATTATTTTGGACTTTATTTTGAGGAAACTTTTTTTTTTTTTTGGAATATAGAATTTTAGTATGGCATTTTTTTTTTCTTTCTATACCTAAAGTGTTGTTCCATTGTTTCCTGACCTCCATTATTTTTGATGGGGAAGTCATCCCTCATTTTCATCACTGTTCCTTGTGTGTAATGTATCTTTTTCCCCCTGGCAGCTCTTAAAATTCCTCTCTTTATCTTGAGTTTTCAGCATTTTGACAATGATTTGTTTATGTATGGTTTCCTTTGTATTGATCTGTTTGAGATCTGTTAGGGTTTTTGGATCTTTGATTTGGAGTTCTCATCAATTTTGGAAAATTTCTCATCACTATGTTTTCAAGTATTTCTTCTATCCCATTCTCTTTTTCATTTCCTCCTTGGATTCTTGACTCTTAGTATGTTAGACCCTGATGTCGTCCTACAGATCCTAGATGCTCTTCTTGATTTTCATCACTTTTTCCACGTTGTGTTTCTGTCTGAATAGTTTATATTCACCTCTACTCACGATCACGGATACTTTTCTCTGCTCTTTAGTCTTCTGTTAACCTATGGAAAGAGTCAATCCTGAAAACACATTTTTTATTTCTTGCACTTCCAATTAGTTCTCTTTCATGGTTTCCATCTCTCTGCTGAAAATTCCTATTAAATAAAGCTTCCACCACTTAAAATATATGTTTCAGCATATTTCTCAGAGTTATTTTTAAATAGTTGTCTAATAATCCTCATTCCTGTGGTTGGTTCTACTTCTATTGACTATTTCTTCTCTTGACCATGGATTGTATTTTCTTGCCTTTTTGCACTTTGCATAATTTTTCAAATTGTATGCCAGGGGCGCCTGGGTGGCTTAGTGGGTTAATCCTCTGCCTTCGGCTCGGGTCATGATCCCAGGGTCCTGGGATGGAGCCCCGCATCGGGCTCTCTGCTCAGCAGGGAGCCTGCTTCCTCCTTCTCTCTCTGCCTGCCTCTCTGCCTACTTGTGATTTCTGTCTGTCAAATAAATAAATAAAAGATTTTAAAAAAGTAAAAAAAAAAATGTATTCCAGACACTGTTTGTAGAAGAACAGTAGAGACAAAATTAGGCAACATATATTTTAACTCCCAGGACATGGCATGCCTCTTTTGCCTTTGAACTGTTGAAGTAATGCATAATTGAGGTGGATCTGTAATTTGTTGCAGCTTCAGCAAGACTCAGTTCATCATATGGTTTTACATATTTTGAGGGAAGGATCAGTTCCCTTCAGGAGGGCTTTTGATCTGTTTATGGCCAGACTGCAGAGATTGCCTTATTCTTTATAGCCCAGGCTTCCACTTTTCTAGCAGAGATCTAGGAGATCTCTGCCTGCTTTAAGCCTGGGTGTGTTTTTCATTACTATATAGAATTCTCTTTGCTCAGCTGCACTGTTCCTGGCTTTGCATGCCATGGAAGATCTATATCCATCCTCCCACCTGGCCCATCCTCTGAGAGGCTTCTGCAGTGCCCTCAGTGAAGGCCTAGACCTATGCATAGGTATTTCTCTCAGCAGCCCTGCTCTGCCCCTGACCTTTGGAAGTCATTGATTTGCATTCTGTGAAGGCAAGGTGTGTCCGTGAGGGATGTCTCTTAGTCCTCCCACTTGGTCCCCAGGCTTTGGCAGACTCATTCCTTAAGGACTCCAACTCATTTTTTGGCTGGGGCATCTTAAGATTCTACCTTGTCACTTTAGACCACATGTATCTATTAAATGTCCTTTAACAGTCCAGCTGGTCTCTCCTTCCTCTGCGGCAGATTTCTCCTTTTCCTGTTGCCCCGCCAGCTTTGAAAGTAGCTGTGAGTCTTTTCTCCTCTCAGAAAAGCTTGTCACTTTTAGTAAGTTTTTTTCATTTAGTTTTCTTTCCATTCTCAGATCTCTGATGGGTTAAAAAAAACCCTGAAAATGTGTATCCTATCTGACTTTTTCTTTTGTTACAGTGGAAATCTAGAAAATATTTTTAAGTTTTTCTCCTTTACTGGTTCTCATTTCTGCACTCATCCACTCGAATCTGTTTAGGCAGAAGCTTAAATGATTCTACTTACTCAATAACCTGGAAGCTGTGTGTATTAGGATTTGGAAGTACAGTGTGCATATCAAAAGATAAGCTAGTATATCTCTGAGATGTGCCTTCCTTTCTGGAGTGATACATGCTCGGTGTAAGATGAGGGCTTAACCTTAAATATATATGTAGCCATACATAGTGCTACAGCAGACACGTACATATAGACACACGGAAATGCAAAGTCACCCAATGGACAGGCTTTCTAGCAAGTGACTGATAGAGTTATTTCAAAGCCATCAAGTACAGAATGAGACTGAGAGAAATCTCAGTCTCCTCTCAGTGAAGAGGATGTGGTTCCCAGTCTTATGTACAAGCTTATTCCTTTCTGGGACACTCAGGCAAAATCAGAGAGTGCTGGATTCTTATTCTCCTGTTTCTGGTGTCAGAAGTAAAGCATTCTTTTTAGGGTAAAGAAATGGAATCTAGTCAAGAGACAAAGATCTGGAGCTCCTGTCTGGATTAGAGACCCCGTATACACGCTGGCCTTCTTTCAGCCGTCTCTTCTACAGTCTAGAAACTAGACCTGTTTGTCACTGATTTCACTTTTTTTCCCTCAATGTTGCCTCTGGATTAAGAAGCCTCTCTCATTACTGCTCATCAGTGTCCTGCTGCTGAGGGAACCATTAGTGCTGATGAAGAGCTGTCTCTTTAAATATTCTGGGTAAGCGGCAATTTGAGAGAGATTTCTTCCATCTACACCCTTTAGTCTTGGTTATAATTCATTGATTCATTCATCAACAAATGTCATTAAAGGTAGGTTATGTGCCTGGCACCGCGCTAGGCATTTGGTACACATGTATATAATATGCGCACAATTCCAGCCCATAAAGGAGCTTATAAATTATGAACTTCAGATGAATTCGGTTTAACATACATTTATCAAGTTCTCATATGTGCTAGGCATATGGCCTAATGATTACTCGGACAGGCTCCTCTCTATAATCTTATCATCCAATAGAGAAGACATAAAAATAATTTCACTAAAACGCTTTAAAGTGCAGATTGCTCTGAGAATGCAGACTGCAAAGTGCTGAGCCTAATCTGGGGCATACGGGTAAGGCTTTCTGGAGATGACGATGCTTGAGATAGGTCTTGAAGGAGCCAGCCAAGAGTAACCCAGACCACTAACACTTACTGATATCCACGCTCTTCTCCTTCCTCATGAACAAAACTTCAGTGATGTGCCTGGAAAAGGACTACTTTTCCCAGCCTTACTTGCCAGCCATGAGCTATAAGCAAAAGGCTTTGGTGGGGCTTCCAGAAAGCTACATGCTCAGAGATGGTTTAGAAATAAAGGGCCCAGGTCCCTGGTGATAATGAAGGTCTAATACTGTGCCAGAATTTCATACTTTCAGTCTTCCTTTATGTGAGAGGGAATGAACTTCTGTCTCTTTCTAACCTCCCTACCCTCCACTTCTTTTTATTTTTTAACAGTCAAACCTAATCATAAAGCAAAAACTGATATAACAGGTGAAGTGAAGCTGAAAAACAGAGAAGATGGCAGGTCTGGAAGGCAGTCTGTGAAGAAGTTTCTGGAGGAGCCAAGGCACAGAGCCATGACAAGTGAAGCAGGACCTGTTGAGTACAGTGTGGAAGCTAGAGCATGGTGGGTCATGAGGCTGGAGCAGTGGTAGAAGGCCTCCCAGACCACACTAGGGAACACGGGCTTTATGCTGTAGACAGGTAGAGGTGGTCTCCACATCAGTTTCAATCTGAGAAAATCAGTGTGGGAAGAGTAGAGAGAATGGATTTAGAAGGGATTTGGTGTTCATAGGAAACATACAAAAACAAGACGTACAAACCCTTATAAGATAAGTAAGTCCTGGGATGTAATGTATAGCAGGGTGACTACAGTTAATAATACTGGATTGCATATTTGAAAGTTGCTAAGAGAGTAGGTCTTAAAAGTCCTCAACACAAGAAAAAGAAGGTTTGGAACTATTTATGGTGACATGTTCACTGGACTTATTGATCATTTTGCAATACACACAAATATAGAATCATTATGTTGTACATCTGGAACTAATAGAATGTTTTATGTCAATTCTACCTCAAAAAAAAAAAAAAAGGAAAAGGACAGAGACCAATTAAAATACATGCAATGATGCGGTTGAATATTCCAGAAATTATGGTGAGCAAAAAGAAATAGACAAAAAAGAGTATATATGATTTCTTTTTAAAGAAGTTCAAAGCCACTGAAAACTAATCAGCAGTGATGGAAGTCAGAATAATGGTTACATCTGGCTGGGAAGACACATGAAGGAGCCTTCTGGGATGTTGTTAATGCTCAATTATTAGATATAATGTACCTAGTTCATAAGATATTTACATTCTTGTAGGAAGAGATTGGGTGGGAGAGCAGGGCACTGCCAGTCAACAGGCCCTAGTTCAACTGTTCTCCACCCTGTGCACTTGTATACTTGTACCCCACCTGTAACGATAGATGAGGTAATGGAACTATTAGTGTTAGAATAAACAAGACCCTCACAGAAATCTTTAATCCATTTCATCTCCCCTCCAAAACCGAAAGAGGCAAGGAAAGAATTATCAAGCTGGAAAACTGGGAAAAAAACCATAAATAAATAAATTTTAAAAAATGAATTATGTACTGTGGTTTTGTCAAGAAGGGAAACTGCAGCAGAATAAGCTCTGGCTGAGAACCCAGGGATCTGAACTGACTCTCAGAGAGCCGGGTAGACTGAGATAAATGGAGGAATGAGTGGACCCCCGGGTAGAGGTTGAGCACCAACATAGGAACAAGCAAAGACTGGCTCCGAAGTTGGCCTCCACAGGTGCTGTATTTAAGTAACTTAATTATAGGGGTATATGTTATACATTGCCTTTGTTGGCTGTCATTAACTATGGCCACCACCAAAGAGGACAGGCTAGACTGGTATTGCTGTCTTGGGAACTCTGGGTAGGTTGATAGAGACCAGAGGAGAGAAGAGGCTTCGTTCCAAAGAATGAATACCTCCAGGCCCAGGGGTAGGTAGCATCAGGAAGACATTTTCCCACTGTGAACACCTGCTTAGCACTCCCTGTGGTCTGCAGAGACTAAGCCCTAAATAACAATGCTGGGGGCTTACATAACCTTGAACTGTCAACCACGATAAATACATAAAGTTCCCTTTAAATAGCAATGGTACCTCAATTCATGATAATTATATTCCTAAGATCTATGAGGAAGCATGAAAAAGTAATTAGAACATTTTTAATACTGTATGAGTTAGTATTTTAAATATTAGAGATACTCCTTCAAGACTCCTTGCATACATGAGGAATCTTCAGGCAACCTAAATAACTACTCTCCAATTTAGCTTTTTGACTTCATTTACTTTATTTTGTCTCTTCCTGATTTTATTATGTTTGTGTTTGTTGTCACCAGACTTGAGTCCTTTGTCTATGTATTTATTTATTTTTTGAGAGAGAGAGAGAGACAGAGAGATAGAGAAAATCTTAAGCAGGCTTCACTCCCAGCATGGAGTCCAACACAAGGCTCAATCCTACAACTCAGATCATGACCTGAAGTGAAATCAAGAGTCAGATGCTTAACTGACAGCCACTGCACCAAGAATGTGCCACCCCCAAGCTTGAGTGGTAGCCCAGGAGCTGCTGTGTGCTGGGGATGTAGATATGGCAGAGCTGGACAAAGGGAGGGACTGGATTGGGGGAAGGGCTAACTCTTCCAGTTCCACAAAGTTCTGGTGAAGAATTCTGGTGGGTGGAGAATTCTAAACTAGAATCTCACCCAGCAGGTCCTTAGGAAGGTGCATTTCCCAAGGTAAAGAGGATACAATGTGTTTTGTTTACAGTTTGCTAGTTTGCTTTGTAATTTTTATTTATTTATTTTTGCTTTATAATTTTTAAATATTCACATGTGGATATGTGGACCTGCATTTGCTCTCTCAGTCCGGGTCCTCCAAATGTTAGGACTGGACTTAACCATTCCCTCTCATTAGAGGTAGAGGCACAGGAGGACCAGGAGACAGGGAAAGAGAGTGAATAGAAAAGTGTCCTCTAAAAAAAGTCAGGAAAGAAATATAGCCAAACATTAGCAGAGTTTACAATTTCCAGGTTTTTGGCTTACTGGAGGACTTTTTCTTTTACTCACACACACACACAGATATATATATTATATATATATATATATAAAAATATATATATATTTATATATATATTTACTCACACACACACAGATATATATATATATTTATATATATATTTACTCACACACACAGAGATATATATATATTATATATATCTGTGTGTGTGTGTGTGTGTGTGTATAATGGGTTTGCAATCAGAAAAATGTTTGTTCATGAATTCAAAGTTACAAATGACTAGCACAGTATAAGCAGTTGCCTAGACACTGTGAGGATACAAAAACCTAACCAAACCAACCAAACAACAAACCCTCAATACGTGAAAGAGTTAACAGTGGAGACCCAGGGAGTGGGTGAGAAGGAACATATCCCTACTAAGCATTTTTATTAACAGCTGGAAAATAGATATTGGTGGAATGATAAACTAATTTCTATATGATCTTGAATTGGAAGGTATATCAAACACAGAATCGGGATTTAAAAGCACCTTCAGCAGTCTGAAATCAAGGGCTAATACAACAAGATTAACAGAGCTAACCTTTAAAGAGTAGTATAAATCCCACCAGAATGTACGTAATAGCTAAACTGGCTGTTGGAGCCTTCACTTAAGAACAGCGGGTGTGATAAAGAGAAATAATAGTACAACGTGGCTACAGAAAATTAATCTCAGGTAACATTAATGGAAAGATAAAGCACAGGATAGAGCAGTGGATAGTTTTCCTTGCTATGCTGTAGCACGACTTCACCTGGGTTCCATTTAATTTTAACACAGACTTTGGGAGACATTAAAAAATACTGCAGCATATGGAGAAGTTCCCTCTCATGAGAAATATTTGGAAAACCTAATCTAATGTTTTTAGCATGTTAAAAAGAATGTACATCTTTCTGTTTGGATGAGTCTTTTTGGCCCAGTTGGTAATGTTCTGTGGATGATAATGGATGCCATGAGGTGCAAATGCTTATTTTCATAGTAGCACTAGGATTTTCTGAGAACTCCAGAACAAGAGGAAGGTTGAGTTTAGCTTGATATAAAGAAATACACCGTAATTACTAACATTGTTTAAATGGAACAAACACCTCTAGAGGAGAATGAGTCGTACTCGCCAAAGGTGTTGGGGTTTAAAGAACCTCAGTAAATGGTAACCTCTGTCCTCTTCTGAGTTTGAAAAGAAAATAGGGGGAGGTAGGGTGTCACTTATATATATGATATAGTGAAGTTGGAGGACATGTTTTATATGCAAGGACTAGTGGTTTACTGAATTCCAGAGCTGAATTCCCCACCTAAACATAGGAAGATCTAGATTTCCTGGAAAAATCTTAGAACCTGAGAACTGCTCCCAAGACAGAAAAGGGGGTGGTACATTGTCAGTTGACTTTTTTCTGAAGTTACCAGTAAGTAATTCTACCTGTCCTGTAGAAGGGATTTGAATTATGGCTGTATCATTGACTTGTACAATGTAACCTCTGGCATTCAAGTGAGGAATAAATGGGTCACTCCATGGATGTGTCTAGCACAGTGCATGGTATGTGGCCAAGACCCAATGACCCTTAGGTTGTTGGATACCTGGTGGTTATTCTCTCTCACCCTATCCTTCCTACCCCAACCACAGATTGTCGTATTTCCCATAGTGTTGAGGGCTATTCCTGGGATTCCTTGGAGTCTGTGAATTTGGATAGGAAAAAGTTACATATTTATGTTCACTACTACCTAAAATCGAGCATTTAAAAAAAATTACAAATGTAGAAAAAATGTCAGTAGTGTTAGTGGTATCTGTGACTTTGTCATAAATAAGAGTCACAGATATTTTTATATCATTTTAGAGTTGCTGCAGATAGCTTGAAATATCATTTATGTTCATTATTCTTCAATTTGCAATAGATTGCATGTGATCAATGTTCTACTTGTATAATGTAGCTGTGAACTATAGGAGAACACAGGAGTCTCTTCTTGTGCTGGTGACCCAGACACATGGTGCTGTCCAGTGTTCTCATCTACAATTGTTTCTTGACCATTATGGGGAAGGAAGTGATCAAAGACTGTAATGTTCTCACTCTGACCAAGCAGGAAAGCTCTTTGGACTGACATGTCTTTAAATGATAAGGTTTAATTTTAATTTTCCTATATTTTAAATGTATTGACTTGTTATTTAATGCACAAGAAGCACATATTACAAATCACAAATTTAATGATTTTGATAACTGGATTTCTTTTGAATTTTATGTATTTCATTGTATACCACTTAGAGATTATTATTCTATGGTAATGCCCAAAGTTTTCATCAAATTGCCAAAGGGGTCTGTGGCACAAAATCGCTAAGAACACTTTACTAGTAGTTTGATATTTTATACTGAGAAAATAATGAGATTCTAAGGACAAGTTGATGCTTTTGACACATCTGTGGAAAAGCAGAATTTTAAGAATTTAGTTGTATTTAGTAATTTTCTCTTCTAAGGTCTTATTTGTCAAATCACTATTATGGAAAGAACAAAGATGCCCTTCAACGGACGAATGGATAAAGAAGATACGGTCCATATATACTCTGGGGTATTATGCCTCCATCAGAAAGGATGAATACCCAACTTTTGTATCAACATGGATGGGACTGGAAGAGATTATGCTGAATGAAATAAGTCAAGCAGAGAGAGTCAATTATCATATGGATTTGCTTATTTGTGGAGCATAAGGAATAACATGGAGGACATGGGGAGGTGGAGAGAAGTGAGTTGGGGGAAATTGGAGGGGGAGACAAACCATGAGAGACTATGGACTCTGAGAAACAAACTGAGGGTTTTGGAGGGGAGGGGGTATGGGGTTGGGTGAGCCTGGTGGTGGGCATTAAGGAGGGCACGTATTGCATGGAGTACTGGGTGTGGTACATAAACAATGAATTCTGGAACATTGAAAAGAAATTAAAAAAAAAAAAGGGAAAAAAATAAAAGAGAACTCAGCTCAAAGATAGAACCCAAACATTTAAAATGCCTTTCCCTGAGAAAATCCAAATATCAGTTGCCAGCTCATGTTAAACATTTTTTTAAAGCATAAGATGTTCCTGAGGGCTCCCTACCATTGATGATGGTGATTAAAAAGGCCATTATAAATGGCTTCCAGGGAAAGGACAGTTGTGGGGAAGTCAGAGCTGCCAGGAGGCAGAAGAACCCACCGACTGTCCCCTTGGCACTAGTGGTTCCATCACACAGCGATCAATTTCTGAGTGCACCGGAGACATGCTGGAAGGAGCGGGAAATTTCCACATTCTGGCTCTAACTGGGACATTCCATAATTACCATGGAATGAGACCATGCTTCACTATCTCACACTCTCTGTGAGGAAGTTATCTAGCATGAAAAGGAGGGGATGGAGATCGGGAGCCAGCTCATAGGAACTGCTAACAGAGTCACTGGTGGGTGAGTGGAGGTGAAACGGCTTTGATGCAAACCAACACATGCAGTTCTAATTAGGCAGTAAGACCGGCAAGGAAGTGAGCATTATGTCTGTTAATTAACTTGGATGATGCTGAATAGCGAGCTATCCTGAGGAAAAGCCAAGAGCACTTACCTCACCAGTGTGGTTAATTATCAGAGAACACTGTTCTTGTGGAATTTCTTACCTCGCACTTTAACAAGAGATTATTTTGCTTTAAAAGTGTTAAAAACATGAAGTGATACTTCTTGCAGGCTATTGGCAACTTTGCGTTGGTGATGAAAAAGTGGCTGGGAATTTTATTTAGTGCAAGGTTAATGAAGAATGGTTATGAAAATGGTCTTCCCTTCACTCAGTGGCGGCTCAGAAAAACAAATTTGTTTTACGTAACTTTATTTGGGGGATGGTCATAGAAAAGGTGAAAGTTTAAATTGTTTGGTGTTTTTATATAGATACTTTAAAAATAATTTTTATTTTTCTGTATGATGGATGAAAAAATATGAACATTAGAAAAAATAAATAGATAAGTCATATTATTACCATAAGCACTAGTGATAACCAGAACTACCCTGATCAGGGCAGCAAATTCTCTGAGAATGTTTATGCAACTCCTTTCTTGCTCCCTAGTACAATCTGGGAGGGAACAGTCTCCCCTGGATTTAATGTAGAGGCAGAAGATGGAGACCAGTTTCTAAAATGAGAAAGAATGATATGAAAAGTAGCCTTCAATGGGAGGATCTGTGGGAGGTATAAACAAATAATTGTATGCATCCCAGTGAATTGAACTCACAAAAATAAATTTTGTCTTAGCTCTTCTGAGGACAGGGAAATGACACTAGGCATGGGCAGATTAAGGATATCTTTTCCAAGGTTTGGGCATTATTAATTTACTCACAAGCAGGATGACCATACGATTTACTGTTTAACCGCACAATTTAGAGAGTGAAGGGAAGAGTATTAGCAGGTACTCCAAGACAAATAGGCATGGCCCAGCCTGTCTTGGGCAGAACAAGATGTGTGGTTGTCATCACTTTTCATCCTGTAGTTCCATGATTGCATGATGCTAATTCATGCACATTATACCTCTATTTATAGTACCACTTCCACTGGAATGTGAAACTAATGTATGGCAGGTATATATTTTCTTATTATTACTTAGTCACAAAATAATGTAAGTAGATAGTCCATACTATAAAATAAATAACATTAATCATTACTATTGACCATTATTATACTTACACATGTATTAATAATTTATGAAATACTTTTTTTTTTTTTAGGGGAGAGGGAGAGAAAGAATCTTAAGCAGGTCCATGCCCAGCACAGAGCCCGATGTGGGGCTTTATCTCACAACACTGAGATCATGATCTTAGCTGAAATTAAGAGTCAAATGCTTAACCTGCTGAGCCACCGAAGGCACCCCTACAAAATACTTTTGAAAGGATTATTTCATATACTCCTCAAAATGGCTGGTAAGTGGCCTCTTCAAAAATTTCTGAATGAATTATCAAATAAGCAACTAATAAGCTTTATGTAGATATACAGATACATGAATACAATGATACAGATATAGCCATTAGGTATTATAAAAATTTAGAATAATCTTTAATAATCAGCAACAGGATTTTACTCCTGTAAATGTATTCTAAGAGAATAACCAGGTAATCTCTAAGAGTTTTAGGCAAAAAAATATTTTTTGCTTATAATATATAATATATAATGCTTATAATAGCAAAATTCGGTAGAATTAAAAATTTGGGTAGAAAATTAAAAATACATGTATTTGCATATGTATGTGCAGAGCAATTCTGGAATGAGAACAACCACGGGGTGGTTACCTATAGAATCTGTAACTGGAGACTGGAGGAAAAGGGTAACAAATCCTCATATATACCATATGATTGCATATCAGGTGATTATCACAATGATAAAATTCAAAAATAATATTATTATAACTATATGTATTACACATATGTGCATGAAACAGCATTTAATAAAACCACAATGTACAAATTAATATGTATAATAATACGAATATTTAAAAGTTTTTCAAGTGTGGGTGTGTATCCTAAAATGTGCAGAAAGACAAAAAAAGTAGTAGCGAGTAGTGGGATTACTACTTTGTATGTTAACATCATACCTTTTCACCTCGTCTGAATGTGTTACACAGTTATATTTTACCATCACAAAACAAACAGCAATGCCATTTCAATTTTGAGAAAATGTAATGAAGGAATCGGCAGTGCTGGTTTAAGTATTTTAATTCGGAGAGGAAGGATTTAATCCTGATGCTGCAACATTAACTTTCTCAGCATATGCTCCATCCCCAGGGAGGATGACAATCAAAGAATCTTGTGCTGGTTGGAAAATAAGAGAATTAGGATTTCTCTTAAAAGAAAAATTATCTTACTTTCAGGCAATTTGGTTTGGGCTGGTTTTAGGAGAAATCTGAAATCTTAAAATGTACCACTCTCGAGGGTGGGTTGCGAACAGCAGGTGTTGGTGGGCACTCCGTTGTCCCGTCATAGTGTTGGTTCTGTTTACCAACTACTCCAGCTCAGCTGTCCAGGTGCATAGAAGGAAAGCATTTCCCACTCCCTTAACATTAGACAGGCCGTGTGATTTGCTCTGGACAAACAAGTGTGGACAAAGAAGTAGGAACTTCAAGGACTGGTGCACAATTCTCTTTGTGCTTTTTCCTTTGGTGCAGTGGTTCAAGTCAAAATGCGACTCCTTGTATCTGTGTCTCTGAATGATGAGGATGTGTGAAGCATCCTTGGGATGCGTGCTGGACAGGTAGCATGAGTAAGAAAAACTTTGGTTATGTTAAGCCACCGAGATTTGGGGGAATTTATCGTTACTGCAGCATAGCCTAGCTTATCCTAACTATTCTTCGCAGAGCCCAATGCAGAGCCCTAGTTTGAAAATTACTTAGCATTTCAAGATGGTGACAACCATGTGGGAGCCCAGCAGGGTCACATGCCCATGAAGCTAGCCTGATGTTCCCATTTTACCTCATAATAATCCTGAAAAACTGGGTCCTAATTCCTTTATTTCACATATGAGGACATTGAAAGCCTAAGCACTTTATTAGCAATCACAGAGTTGGTAAATATCAGAAGCAGAATTTGATTACACTGGTATTATGAACACTGCTATAATGGGTCTCTTGCAGCTTGGTGGATCTGGGATTTCGGGCAGAAGAAAACCAACATACCATTCCAGGAAGCAGATGAGACTTAGGGCATATTGAATCCTTTGTAGAAAACCACATAACCAAGAGTCTTCAATAGAAGGTAAGAAAAGAGTTAAAACCAAACTCATTACATACTAAGTGAACGCTTTCTTTTGCCAGAAAGTATAATTAGTAATTTCAATCCTTTATCTGAAAGAGTATCAATAAAGAAAAGCAGGCACAGCTTTTAATTTCATTGCTATAACTAATTAGCATTAGAGAAACCATTTTCATAAGCAATGCACTAACAACCACTTGGTAACTGGAAACAAACTGATGGTGCAGCTTTCTCCATGGTAACCAGACATGGGAATGAGCAATCCAGAACAACTAAGTGGGGGTCCTGGGGGAAGGGACGGAGCCTACTTGCTCATAGCAGCAGTGTGAAGAAGCAGGTCATCACTGCCCTTCTACTTGATAAACCACAAAGAATATTTGAATATTCAAGTCAAGGCAGTGTCTTGAACAAATGCATTCATACTACTACTGAAAGATTTCGAATGTATTCCTTAAAAGCTATACAAAAGGGGTAAAAGCCATTGTCAAGAAAGGCTCATCCAATGAAAATCACAACATTTTTCTTTGAGAATTCCTATCCCCTTTCTACCTCATAGTTCCTTCTACTTGACCCCCTGGGAAGGGAGCATTCATGGGGTGACAGAAGCTTCAGGAAAGGGATAAGAAAATCTGGGCTCAAAACAGTATAGGCAGTGGATTAGGTTTTTACAAAAGGCAGCTGTCACTTAACTATGGGTTTTAGGATCTGAAATCTATCATTCTATTTGATCTCTTTATTATTGTTCTTCATTGGTTATACCCTAGAACACATGAGTGAAATAGCTCAAATCCTATGCTGTTTTCTTCTCTTTTCATAAAAACATAGTTTGGGTCACTTTTCAAAGAAGGGAACCAAGGAAGGGGGAAAAGAAGGAAAAAGGACACAGTTTGTTACAGTTCCTTTAGAAAATTAGTGGGACTCTGGTAAATTAATATGTTCATTTTGGAAGAAAGTGCAACAATATCATAATTTACCAGGGATGGATTCAGCAGGCACTTAAAATGGAAAAGGTAGGTGATTTTCTTTTTCTTTTTTTTTGTTTTTTTGTTTTAAAGATTTTATGTATTTATTTGACAGGCAGAGAGAGAAGAAGGGAAGCAGGCTCCCTGCTGAGCAGAGAGCCCAATGCGGGGCTCAATCCCAGGACCCTGGGACCATGACCTGACCTGAAGGCAGAGGCTTTAACCCACTGAGCCACCCAGGCACCCCAGAAAAGGTAGGTGATTTTCAAAGAAATACTTTACCCCAATTAAAACGAATAAACACACCCATTTTTGTAAACTGTATAGTCAAAGAGATAATAACGTGAAACAAAAACAAGCATTTAACTCATGTTTCCCAACTAGATTCATGTCAAATTATAAATTAAAGTTTCATGGCTCAAGTAGTCATTTTAGGAAGTTTATGACATAAGATTTCCTAACTAGTGCCTAATGCTGACTGTTTAAAGAATATTCGTCAGGATGCTAATATAGTAGGTTATGTCAGGATCAAAATCATTTCCTTCAAGAAGCTCATAGAGGAATCTGACCTTGTCCCTTCTTTTTAGGTCAAGGAAACAATAGTTACTGATACAAACATGAGTATATAAGTGAATAATATGGATGAGTATTTTAAGAGAGAAAGCTAGCCATCAGAGAGATTAGCTAGCATGAGAACTGGCTTTTAAATACCTGTTTTCTTTATCTAATTTTGGATATCTTAGGAAAAAATTTGGATAGGATACAACTGCACATCACAGAGGCAGGGAAGCATGAAGAATGCCTTCTGTGGTACCATCAATTCCCTGCAAGTTAGTCTGATTGTAGAGTATTTGACTTATTTTGAGTACTTGGCTCTCCTTGACCATGAGGCCAGGATGGGGATAATGTTCCTCGTTCTGGCAGTGTTTCTGGCTTCTTTTTTCCCCCACAAAGGTTAATTGAATTTTCGTAAGCGTTTCGCAGACGGCTTCCACAACTTTTTGGTATTAAAACAAAAGGCGATCTTACAACAGCTTTATAATATGACTTTCATAAGCACCTTCAGTATTTGAGCTTAGATTTCCAGTAAGTGGCATATTTAATGTTTTATAGTTTCTGAGAATTTCCAGAGGCGTCCGCAGCACCTTCACTGAATTTAATCAGAGTCTGGCATTTCAGCATCGTTTGTTCTCCTTCGGCTTCTTCGAAACTTTGAGAGTGAATCTGGTTTCATGAGGGAATGCTAGAGACCAACAACGTTCACGGGGTTGTCAGCAGTTTCTACATGTTCAGCAGGTAAACGGTATTTCTGATTCGTGACAATCAATAATTTGGTTTTCAACAAAACGAAACCAAACCAAACCCAGACGCTGAGAGTTATGTGACATAGAGGTATTTTCAGAGTTGCGCATTAATTGCCTGGACTGGCTTTGTTTTTAAGATCTCCTCCGAAGCACTTGTTAATAGTTGTACAAATGTTTCCGAGGGCTCCATTCCAGCCTCCCCTGAAAACCATGCTAAAGATCGAGCGTGGTTGAAAGATTTGTCATGCCTAAGTACTAATTAGCCCCAGGGTGCTTGCCTCAGCATCCTGTCAGGCTCCTTCTAGAAGGTTAGGGAAGGGGTAACAGCCAATAGCATACGGACCTGCATTAATTTTCAGCACAGAAACCCGTGGAACGTCCACGGAATCCCCTAATCTTTAACAAGCTACAATTCTATCCTCCCCTCAAACATCACACCCCTGAAGGTGACATGCACTTTAATGTTTCTCTCCCCTCCCATAGATGGCACATTAGTAGTTCAAATAGGCTCTTACCCATTGTGACCTCTTTTACTCACCCCGTAGGGCTTGGGAGTGGCATATTAAGGTCACAGCAGGATTTTAGTGAAGACAAGTTTTCCGGCTCTGGCACATGGCCGTTTTCTGAATGCCTGTAATCGGCTTCCAAACTACAATCCCATTGCGATGCTGAAAACACCGTAAAGCTCCAGCTCTTCGGCGGATCTGCAGAATGGCTTCGTCCTTGTTATTTGGATCATTCTTATCGTCGCCGATACCGAGAGGCACCGAGCATATTCCACGTCAAGCTGTAAGCATCCTGAAGGCTCAAGGAGACACCGGTCAGTCTGCCGGAACAACCCTGGCGTGGGAGATGCTCTTGGGGTTTGCTCCTCTTAGAGATGAAGTGACCGGGCTCCGTGAAGCTCAGGCAGCTTTCCCAAACAAGCCGGTGGGACAGAGAGAGTCAGACCAGGACGCAGGAGGCCCGACCCAGGGCTTCTCAACTTTGGCACCAGTGATGCTTGCGGTAGGACAGGTCTTCTCTGTGGGAGCTGTCCTGTACATGGCAAAGAGGTTCAGCAGCATCCCTGGCCTCTACCCGCTAGATTCCAGCAGCATCCCTGCACATGTCCTCTGGGAGACAAAACGGCCACAACCGAGAACCACTGGTCTGACACAAGGCTCTCTGCTCTTGGCCACCTGGTTCCATGGCCGACCAGTTTCTTGGATCTGACTGGTTCTTTCTCTCCTTGAGGGAAAACTCAGGCCATACCAGCACAAGTGGGAAAAGAACCCACTAGACCGGGTTATGGGTAATTTCACCAGGCCACGCACATTTGCCAAATCCGGGCTTTAAGAATAAATTTGCATAGGTGACTATGACATTTTCAGTAGATCAACCTTTATGCTGTATAACAAATCTGTTAATGTTTTTGGAAGTCTATTATGAACTGAGTTAGCCACTCAAATGACTACAGCCTCAGGTCTTTTCATGAAATAAATTTGACTAAGTTCAGTAGGCTAGGAGAGGTAGGCAGAGAGCACTTTTTATTTCCTGGTTATACTAGTGGTTGGTGGATGATAAAAGCTGTGTAAAGGTATCTTCATCAGCTAATTCTTGTAATTTCCCCATTAATTCTTTCTTTAAAATAAAACCTATGTCCTTTTCCCTATTTCCCTCTTTCTAATTAATTTCTGCTCTCGTGTGCATTCTATAATGGACAACACGAACACTCACACCAGGCTGGTTTCCTAATATAATAGTTGTAAACAGTAACAAATGCAGTCATAAATGAGACTATTTCTATGTATCATAATTAAAATACATTTGTTTAAAATTCACGGGCCAACTTGCATTTCCCCCCAAGCCACCATAATGTACACAGGGCGGGGTCAATGTTTCGAGGAAGATGGGGCCTTCTAAATTTCTGATGCAGGATATGTGAGACAGAGATTCCTACCTGTGATGAATTAGTTAGAAAGCAATACTTCTCTCGCTTGATACAATAACCCTCCCAGGACCCTGAGATCATGACCTGAGCTGAAGACGGATGCTTAACTATCTGAGCCACCCAGGCGCCCCAGAATAGTAGAGTTCTTTTAAAGGACTCATTTTGCAATTTCAGGATGCTCTTCATGAAACCAAAACGTAAGTCCAAGTTTACACAACATCATTCATTTTAGCTTCTGTAATGTGTGTGTACGTTGTTTCTGTTATACTTTATAAATAATTCAAACTACATTTGAAAATGAAGTAGAACTGCATCCATGCAGCCCTGAGAATTTAGGAACACATTCTGACCATCTTTAAGTGAATACAACTTTTCGCATACAAGATGAGCTAGAGGACACAGAGTAGAGAAGTCGTGGCCCAGAGCCACACGTTGGCAGGACAAGAATCAAGATGTAGGTCTCTGCCTTTCAAACTCGTGCCCTTTTGGGTTCACACTGCCTCTGTTATTAAAGTACTTAATTTATGGGCACAAAAAGCGAAACCTCAGGGATGCTATTAGCAATTTACTATTTCCAGTTCTTTTGGGAATCTGTTAATTGCCCTTTCATAAATGCTGCTCATTATGATTAAGACTTTGATTAAATGTAGGAGTCTAGAATTTATGTAACATTACCGACATATTTCATATGAATTTAAAGCACCAAGCAGCACAAACTGTGCCTTCAAATTTTTCAACATTAGAATACGCACGTCTCATCAATCAAAGGATTTTTGGAGAAACTGCACTCTGCTACCATGACCTGATTTTCCCCTCGAGAACTTATCGTTGGATTAAGGAGAGCTCATATTTAAAACAGTAAACATCAGTGTGTAAGTAACAGTTCAGAGGAGGTGGAGGTCAGCTTCATGGGGGCCCGGGGCACTGGTGACGAAGGGGTGCAGATAAGTAAGTGACAGGGAAGGAGGAGGATATTCTGGGTGGGAGGCAAAGGCAGGAAGAAGGGCTGACGTTTATGGACCGTTGGCTGTGACAAGCGTGTGTGAAGGGCTGTACGTGGGGAATGTTTAATCCTCAAAGCACTTCTGAGTTAAGGACTGTTGCTTGGCTCTTTCACAGAGGAAGACGGTGGGGCGTAGAGCACCAGTGATACAGCTGCCGAATGAAGGGCTGGGGACCCTCACCCACGTCTGCCTGATGTCAGAACCCACTGGCCATCTACTCTTCCCTGCTGCCGCCCAGTCACCCCGAGCCAACCAGACAACAGATGATCATGGGAAAGGAAGCTTCGGGAACAAAGGGCATGTGCTGAGAAGGTACTGACACAGGCCCGGAAGGCCAGCAAAAGGATTTTAGACTATATTCTGAGGTTCTATGATTTTATAGTGCATCTTACTCAGGTTTTGATGGTTACTTAGGTAAAACAATGCTTTAGGCTCACAACTACAAACAAAGGTTAGTTGAATAATATTAAGTATTGACTGCTAATGTGATATATATATAAAATTTACTTATGGGGTAGGGACTAGGCCTATGTCTCATTCATTCAAAAAAAGTATGTCTTGAAGCCTGAAACCTGAATCCAGCATGGCAGCTGGTGTTAGGAGGGGTCCGCGTGTGAATGCTCAATAAATGAATGAGTAATATTGCCCCCTTCCTACCCTCCCCTCCTTCTCATCGCCCTCCTATCTTCCCTCATCTCCATCCTTTAAGCAAGTATTTACTGAATGCCTACTGACCTTCCATGAATAAAACAGATGAGTTCCCTGTTTCCAGGAAATAGTGGGAAGGGAAGACAATAAGGCAATTTGATACACAATCTAGTTCTAGTTGGTTACAAATCTGATGAAGCAAATTGGACTGGATATGGGCTGGGCTGTGTCACCATGGGGGAAGGGACAGTCCTATGGGGGAAGGGAGGCAACGCATGCACAGAGAGTCAGAGGGGAGAGAGATATAGGAGGAAACTGGATGTTGAAGGGACGCTGGGGTGGATGGACACGGAAGGCAGTCCCTCAGCGAGGAAGAGGCCATTAGTTAGCTCTGGGTGATCACCTGAGTCCTCGCAAAGACGGAGTCCCAGTGTGAGGGCTCCGGAAGAGAGACACGAAGGAGAAAGAAAAGGGGCTGAGGGCTTTACAAATTAACACACTATCCAAAAAGGATCTTAAAAATCAAAACCAGTTTTGGTACACTCGTTTCCAACACGTATTTTATTGTCCTTTATTGCTTCCTTCTTTCTCACCTTCCTTTAAGAAAAGGAACTTAGGTTATTTATACTTTTTGTACTTTAGTTTGTCAGTAAAGTGACTATAGTCATACAAAAAAAAAAATCAGGGCAGCGTAATCATAAAAAAATAAATGGCTCTATTTTAAAATGGGCTATATAATAGTAACTAGGTTTATTACACTTATATATATTTTTTATCCTTGTAGGTATCAAATCTATGAATTATTCATGCAGAGATTCCTAGACTGTCGTTATTATGACATTTCTGGCATATTTCCTTGTTGAATTGTCAAGATTTGGTTTATTAGCCCAAGGATGACAGTGTTTTAAAGGGACAGAAAAGCTTTTAAAACCCAAACTATTCCATGCAGGCTTCCCTCCAGGCTCTGCAGGAACTCCCCACTTCTTTGCTTGATGCTGATTACGCTAACACCAAGTTCTGGATTCACTCGAGTTCCAATGGCTCCTGCCATACTGCTTCCAATTACTTTAAGCTGGGCATCCAATTCCCTCAGAACCTCCTCAGTTCTGTTCGCCCATCTGTTACTGTGGTGGCATTAAGCCCCAGAAAGAAGGTAGCTGTTCAAAATTCCAACTTAATGTAGCATCAAGAGAAACAGAGGCCAGCAATTACCATACAATGACAAAAATATTTACTTCCTCTAGTCAGGTTGAAGGGAGGAGAGAAACAGACAGAAATAAGGAGTGTCCCTGGCCATGAAGACTATGGAGATGTGTGGCAGATCGGAGAGAACTACATTTGGGGTGGTTTCTTGGTACAAAGAACTCACATTGCAGGAATCTGCCGGTCTATTCATCTATGTAGATCTCTTCACTTTTGAGAGTTGTCATCGGCTATGTTTAGGTGTTGTTATTGAGTCAAACACTGAGAGGTACGTGGCCCGTTACTAAGCCTGTGAAATGATTTGGTCCTTTTAGTTTTCCGTGCATGTTGGATGGGGCGACTCCAGGACTTGGCCAGGCGACACATGCACATCCTTGCCCCAGGCTTTCAGGAGAGCTCTGTGAACCAGATACAGGACACGGGAGAACATCAAGGGGTCATTCTGGGCTGACTCTACTAGACCCGGTTGGACACTGTTGGAAGAATGGTTTCCATCACTGCAAAGGGGGCAGGGTTCCAACTGTTGGTGTGAATTTGAGAAACAGATGCTCTCGGGGAACAGTGCACTAGGGTGAAGACTTGGGACATCCTTCAGTCTCTGTGCCTCCGTGTCCTCCCCTAGCAGGACTGGAGCACCGGCTGAAGACTCGGACTTCAAGGCGGCCCAGTGAGGTTGGTCCGATTGTTATCCCCTTCGACCAATGAAACCACCCGTCCTCAGAGAGGGTTAAGCGATTTGCCCCGCATCAGGCATCTAGCAAGTGGCGGAGCTGCAGTTCAAGCTCCGGAAAAAGTCTGGCCCCGGAGCCCGAGTTCCTCACCGTCAACATATTGTGCCTCCCCCGAGAGAAGCCACTCGCTCCGTAGCTCAGTGTTTCCTCACTTGATAATAGATAGACAGACAAGCAGAAGGACCGAGGAGGAAGGCAGGACAGAGTAGTGTATTACAGTGAAGAAGGAGGCGGTAGGTCCTCTCTCTAGAGGACATGCAGAAAGGGCTGAGGAGGGACGCTGATAACTTCGTCGCACGTCTTTTTTGGGGTTGACTCTGCCTGCAACGTCTTGGGGTGAGGCCGAGCGATGCACGTTCACGGAGAAGCAAAAGCGTGTGGTCTCCACCTCCTCCTTCGCAGAGGAGACAGTTTCTGTCAGAATGATTAGTTAGAAGCCAGCAGTAAAGTCCCTCAATTAGCATGCCTTCAAAATGCCATATGTAAGTGACTAATGAAGTGACGGCCCGAAGGCAAGAACACAGGGCTCACTTGGAAGACAAGACAAGAGCCTGGGGAGGCAGAGCCACTCAATCAACTGTTTGTAGCGCGGTAAAAGGGTCCACCCACAGAACCAAACAAATGCTTTTCCCCCGATCATGGAGACAGAGATGGAAAAATAATTTTTGACAGCAGTGTCTGATTTAGTGGATGTTTGCCGACGCAGCCTATACTTAGTTTTATACCAGATTTAATAGAAAATTTTAAACTTTCATAACCACTTTGCAGTTTGCAGAAAGGCGTGCATGCACGCACACACAGACACAGACACAGTAAAAGCCACCCGGGTGGCAGAGAAAATGCACTCAGAGATTCACGGGAGAGACTGTGGAAAGGAAAGTCCTCTGCTGGGACTGGGTCACAGTCTGTCAACTCTCCCCTCAACTCTTCGCCCAGCCACTCCGCCCGGCGGGGTCAGGGTTCATGGTCTTGCTTAACTCCCTCTTCACCAAGCACCTGGGCTGTCTGCATGCTTCACTTTGAAAGGAGCCGATCCAGTGTAGCCAACTTCAGTCCCTCATCCATCTGCATATTAACTCGACCAACCCTGGTTAATGGTTCAATCCCTGTTTTGCACAGAGGACCTGAATGAGAACTGCTCTCAGGACCTTTGTCATCTGTCCCTCTTTGTCCTCTTCGAAACAAAATTCAGATTTCAACCTTAATCTGTGTGTCCTGAATTGCCATTCTAATTACCCAAATAAAAGCCTGTTTGCTTTAGTTTCCAGTGAATTCTTTCTTGGTCAACAATCAAAACATTTGACATCTGTTTGTACATGGAGGCATCAGGTTGAGCTGAATTTCTAGGTTTTTCGTCTACTGGTTCATCATTCAGTAATGAGATGGGATCATAACGTGCCGACATCGTGTTAGGGCTCTACACGTATCATCCGATTTAAGCGATACGAGGATGCTCTGAAATAGGCACGCTCATTCCCATCTTATGGGAGAGGAAACGGGCTGGAGAGCTTCCAGGAACACGCACGAGAAAGCTGAGATGTATTTGAAGAACGTTCAGCTTCTGGTGGACTTGGAGGATCTGTGTCTAGGCTCTGCCCCAGCCACTTCCCTCCCTCCCCGTACTACCCTGCTTCACTTTCTCTGCTCACTCTCTTTCTACTCTGTGGACTCTCTTCTTTCCTCATTTGCATCTGAAAGCAATTCTTACAGTTTTAGCATCCGGGGTTGAAGCAGGAGGTGACCCTTCCCCAGAGTCCTTGGCTCTTTCTCCTCCTTGCCCCACTCTGAACTCTGTTTACATTCATCTCCCTTGCTACACTGTAAGATTCTAGAGCAGTGCTGTCCAATAAGAAAGAAAAGGAGAGCCACATAGGTCACTTAGAATGTTCTAGTACCCAGAGGAGGAAAGTAAAAAAGCAGCAGATGAAACTAATTTTGGTAATAAATTGTATTCACTCCAGTATATAAAAATATGAATTGACACTCAGTCTTTGTAATTGGTTTGTGCTCTGTATTGACGACTCATTTCCATTTGGATCAGCTACATTTTAGATGTTCAGGAGCTACACACAGCCAGGGGCTACTGTGAGAGCACAGTCTCTCACAGAGGGAAGGAATCTTTGGTTGCTCTCCTGTCTGAGAGCATGGTATGGCTGCTGGCTGTCCTCCTGATACTTATTCTTTGCTTTTGTTCAATATTAGAAGCCCTAATTGGATGCACGGTGGTCAGGTTAGAGACTGCATTCCGGGCCTCCCCTGGAGCTCATGTACCCTGTGACTGGAGCTGGTCATTGGGATATAAGCAAAAGTGAAGCAATTTCTGGGTTTTTCCCTTAAAAGGAAAGGGGTGTGCCCGCTCTTTCTCTTTCTTTCTTCCTCAGGCTGATGCGTAGATGTGCTGGAAGCTTTCTTTATCCCTGTGAAGGGGGGTACATTTGAGGGAGAGCTGAGTAACAAAACCCAAGGTTCTGTGTTTCTTTCAATACAGAGCCATGGGGAGTCCCGTATCTCTTATGGGGACTGTCACCCAAGAGAGAAAGAAGCATCTCTTCCTCTTTTTTTAAAAAAGATTGTACTTATTTCTTTGAGAGAAAGAGAGAATGAATGGGGGGAGGAGCAGAGGGAGAGGGACAAGTAGACTCTGCGCTGGGTGTAAGCCCAACATGGGGCTCAAACCTGCAACTGAGATCATGACCTGACTGGAAAGCAAGCGTTGGATGCTTCACTGACTGAGCCACCTGAATGCCCCAAAGAAGTATCTCTTTTGTTTACACATTGAATTTTATTTTTGACAGTTATTTTAATTTACTTGCATCATTTCTAAAACAGGATTCCCTGCCTCTTAGTGGGACTACAGCTAACTCTTCCTTCAGGTCTCAGCCCAAGCTCACTTACCAGGGTGGCCTTTTCTAGCTGTCCTAAGATGCAGCGACATCCCCATTCCATGCCTCCAGGATACCCTGAGCTCTCCCTTTCTTAGCATTCATGCATGGGCTTACTGAATGAAACTGTCCCACCTAGGCTGTAAGTACCATGAAGGCAGGGACCACTTGGAGCTTGGTGCAGAAAAGTGTTCCATATTTCTGTGGAAAGGATAAACGTTAATCAACAGGATTAACATGTAACTGAAATGCTCTTGCTTTTCAGGGTTCGATGGAAATGTCTGATCTTGTTCAATTTTGTCCGGTCCTACTGGAGAGCAGCAGAATGATGTTGGCACGCAGGGGAAGGGTTGGGTCATGGGTCTAGCTACCCAAATTTGATGTGCATTAAATTATGTCCCTCAAAAAAATATGTTGATGTTCTAAATTCTAGTAGCTCAGAATGTGATCTTATTTGGAAATAGGGTGGTTGCAGATATAACGAGGTAAGTTAAGAAACATCATACTGGAGTAAGGTGGGCCCTAAATCCAATATGGCTGGCGTCCTCGTAAGAAGAAGAGAGAGAAACACAGGGAGAAGCTGACCCTTTGATGATGAAGGCAGAGATTGGAGCGATGCATCTGCATATCAAGAAATGCCCAGAATCAGGGTGCCTGGGTGGTTCGGTTGGTGAAGCATTTGCCTTTGGCTCAGGTCATGATGCCAGGGTCCTGGGACTGAGCCCTGCATTGGCCTCCCTGCTCAGTGGGGAGTCTGCTTCTCCCTCTGCCCCTCACCCTGCTTGTGTTCTCTCTCTTTGAAATAAATAACTGGAATCTTAAAAAAAAGAAAAGAAAAAAAAATGCGCAGAATCACCAGCAAACACCGGAAGCTAGGACAGGCAAGGAAGGATTCTCCCCAGGGGTTTTAGAAGATGCATGGCTGTTGGTACTTTGATTTTGGACCTCTATGGGCCTCAAGAACTCTGAGACAATAAATGTTTGTTGTTTGAAGCCCCCCAGTTTGTGGTATGTTGTTACAGCATCTTAACAGCATCTTAACAGACCTGTTCTGCACACCTTTCCCTCCTAGGGACGTGTAGAGCCTCTGGCTGGGGTCAGCTCACGTTCTGAGGCAAGAGGGCATTTCTGGCCGGTGGCCTGTAGGATGGACACTTGCCAGGTCTCCACCACCGCCAAAGTGGATCTTCAGACAGGTAAGGAAATACTCCTTTGCCTAGGGGTTAAAGGTATTTGTACCCCTAAAGGCATGTTCTATGGGGAAGGGGGAACAGAGAACAGGGTGTCCCCACTACAGGGAGCAGGAGGGACAGAACCATTCAGCTCACACGGGTGCACACAGATTTCTCTTTCATGAAAGACCTTTCTGGCAAAGGCTCTGCTCTCGAAGAAAAAAAAAATATTCTTGCTCTTTAGTCTTGAACAGAGAATAAATTAGGAGAGGTAACAGAGGTGTATTACTTTTCTTTGAAGCTCTGTATTCGCAATGAAAAGAATCAAGGCTACAGTTCTCAAGTCTGCATTTGTCTGCAGTGGGTATTTATCTGTTTTTTTTTTTTTTTTTTTTTAAGTAAAGTATTTCTCCTTCACAGGCTGCATACTTTGCACCACAAAGTATTTCTGGCTGCTGCTGCTCTCCCTCCTCTCTCAATTTGGAAGGCTAACTCAATGACCCCTTTCTATTTGACAGAATTCACATCAAAAGCAAATGATACGAGGCCGGGATTTCGCTTTCCCTGTTGCCACAGTGGGAGGGGACACAGCAGCAGTGGTAAGTAGCTGCGACTGCCCCAACCTTTGCCAAGGTGAACCTTCCCCTCACGCCTCAGATCTAAATGCTTGTGTCTGATGCTTTTCGATTATTTTCCCTTAAAAGAAATACTTTAATATACTTAGTTCAAATTGTGTGATGATAATTAGGCTTCTAAATCTGATTTAGAGCCATGATGGAGGAAACCTTTGTTTCCACGAGGAGCTATTTATCGTTCAATAGCTGGGTCTAATTTTCCATAGTAGGAGGATTCCTATTAGAAACATCGAGACTGCCTCCTTTCATTAGTTATTTATAAGGCTCTTATTAGACTGGTTAAATTCACACAGGAGAAAGAGATAAGTTATTGTTAATCAATTTCAAATCTAATCTATCCATTTCCTAGCTGATAAAGAACTACGTTCACCAAGGAGATTTTGATTCAGGTTGCAAATCTCGGTCATGTCATGGAGGACACTAATTGATAAATGGAATGTTTAACTTTTTAAAAAATTAGTATTTGTGTTTATCATATTTGTTCCGGTGTTCCTTTCCTCAAAAATCCCATAATAATCCCTCACTCCATAGCTGATACAAAATAATCAGTGGAAAAAACACACAAAAAAAGATTAGTGGCTTCGAGTTCAAGTCGCCCCGCCCACAACCACACGTGACCAGCTCTGGCGGATGCTAACCCCGCTCAGCAGTGTTTTCGGCTTTGGGCTCTAGCAAAGCTCATGGGAGGGTGGCTCTGTCTCGCCCCTTTCAAGTCAGGTGGGGCCACGTGACAGGTTTGGCCTAGGAAACGAGTGAGTGGAACGGATCTAGGTGGCCTGCAGGCCAGAGCCTTTGATGGCTGGTGTTCATCTCCCCGTCCCTCCTTCGCTCCTGCTCCAAGGCTGAGACACTCCGGGTGCTGTGGTTGCCCCCAGCGGACCCCTGACGGGGAACGAGGTGCGGTAGGGCTCCCTGCCGACCCGCATGGACGTGTCTCACGAGTGAGGAAGAAACCTTTGCTGTTCCAAGCCACTACAATTTTGAGGTTGTTTGTTACAGCGACAGACTTTAGTCTATACTAAGATATCAAGAAATCTTTTTTTTTTTTTCTTTTGAAATTTCAGCAGACAAATTCTATTTTAGTCCAAAGGTCCCAACTGGATCTCGACCGGCGCATATGTTTTGCTTTCTTTTGGCCCAAAGAGTGTTTTAAAAGAATAGAATGCAACATTTACAAATTAGGAGACTACACACAAAATTCTGAATTTCCCTCGATACAGTAAAGAAGTAGGAAACTCCAGCCCCATTATTTCACCACAAGGGGGTCATTGGTCGCCATTCGTCATGATACATACACGTCTGTTTCACTTAGAGAAAGATTTCTCTGTCACATGTCCCTATCAAAAGTGGGAAAATATAGACAGAGAGGACTTTTTTTTCCTAAAAGTAAAGGAACGTGTGTTTCTTGGTGGAATGCATAATATTCCTAAGTGTTGAAATAAAAACCAGGTTGAACTGATGTTTTATAACCCTTATCTTACTCACTTCTGTTACTTGTTGCTTTCTCTAAGCTCTAGAAACTGTGACACCTCTTTAGTCCCTTTCGCATACTTCTATGGATTGGTTTCTAAAGATGTGGTCCCCGAACCAGCTGGACCCAAGTTAGCTGGCAGGCTCTGAGACGTGCAGATTGTGCATACCATTTCAGACCTACCGAATCAGAGTTCACGGCAGGGGTCCCAATAATCTGTGGTTTTCATAAGTATCTCCTTCTCTAGGACAACTCTTAGGTACATCAAAGTTGGGGAATTGTAGTAGCGTCCTTATCTGTGGAAGAAACGTTCCAAGACCTCCCAAATCCAAATGCCTGAAATTGTCGTGGGTGGTACAAACCCTGCATATACTACATTTTTTTCTAGGCATACATACCTATGATAAGTTTAATTTATAAACTGGGCATAGTAAGAGATTACCAGCAATAACTAATAACAAAGTAGAGCACTTGTAACAATGTATTGTAACATAGGTTCCATGAATGTGGTCTCTTATACACAGAACTTATCATACTGTCCTCCTCCTCTTGTGATGATGTGAGATGATAACATGTCCGAGTGAGGAAACGAAGGGAGTGGAATGACGCATCTGTCGTGATCTAGTTGTTAGGCGCTATGGACCTTCCAACATGACATCATTTATCGGAACTGATAAAGAATTTTTATTCTCTTCTAGATTTAAGAAACCATTCAGGCAGTAGAATTTCAATGCCAAAATACTATGATTTCTGAAACGGTGGATAGGAACCCTGAAACATACAGGGACAGTGAAACAAAGTATTTGAAACTGCAACTCGAGATAAAGATGAGCTGAGCATCAAGTTATCTTCTGAATGCTACCGTCATTTCGCTTTCACTCTTGCTCATGCTGCGTCGTCTGCCAAAAGTCCTTTCTCCATATCCTTTTATTGAAATCTTACCCATCTTTAATATGAAAATTAGCAATGATCACTTACTATCATCTAAAACTGTCTTTTTTCCTTTTAATTTTTTAATAGATTTTGTTTTTCAGAGCAGCTTTATGTCCACAGCAAAACTGCCCAGAATGTACAGAGTTCCATAAACCCCCTGTCCGTATACACACAAAGCCTCCCCTGCCATCTACATTCCCCACCAGAGTGGGGAATTTGGTACAAATGATGAGCCTCTACTGACACATCACGGTCAGCTGAAGTCCACACTTTACATTAGGATCCACACTTCATGTTGGGTGTTCTGTGGGTTTTGACAAATGTATAAAGACATGTATCTCCTGTTAGTAGCATCATACGGAGAAGTTTCACTGTCCTCAAAATTCTCTGTGTTCTGCCTATTCACCCCTCCTCCAAACCCCCACGACTCTCCATAGTTTGGTCTTTTCCAGCACATCCTACGGTTGGAATCACGTAGGATGCAGGCTTTTCGGATGGGCTTCTTTCCTTAGTGACATGCATTTAAGATCCCTCTCCTCTTCCTGGCTTGAGAGCTCATTCCTTTTCAGTGCTTGATACTCCCTTTTCTGTGCACGGATTACGGATCCCTTCACTTACTGAAGGACGTGTTGGTTGCCTCCACGTGTTGGCAGTTCTGAGTAAAGCTGCTCTAAACACCTGTGTGCATGTGTAGGATTTTGTGTGACTCTAAGTTTTCAACTAATCTGAGTCGATACCACAGAGGGTGGTGGCTGGATTGTATGGTGAGAGTATGTTGAGTTTGGTGAGACGCGGCCAAAGGGCCTTGCGGAGCAGCCGCGCCATGTTGCATGCCCCCCGCGGGGAATGAGGGCCCCTGCGGCTGCACACCCTCCAGACATTTCGTGTCGTCAGGGTTCCAGGTTTTGGATGTGCTAGTAGGCCAGTGGTGGCATCTCACTGTTTCTTCAATGGGCAGTTCCTGGGGGAACACTCGATAAGCAGAATCTTTTCATGTGCTTATTTGCCATCTGTACGTTGTCTCCTTTGCTGGGGAGTCCATGAAGGGCTTTGGCCCATTTTTTAATCAGGTTGTTCCTTCTCCTGTTGTTAAGTTTTAAGAATACTTTGTATATTTTGCGTAACAGTCCTTCATCATTTGTGTCTTCGGCAAATGTTTTCTCCCGGTCTGTGGAAAGCTGTCTTTTTATGGTTGGTTGGTTTCCATCAGGAAGCAGGTTCCCAACGAGGTCCAGATGTTCATATGGTTGTTTGTCTCAAGTCTCTTTAATTTGTAACTGTCTCCTTCCCCTTCAGTGTTCCAGTGCCTCGGGCGTGCTGCAGAGACTGGTCATTTGTCCTGTCTATTGTCTCACCTGCTGAACTTGTCCAAGGACCCAGGAGCTTCTTGAGTGCCGCCCTGTGGGTCGCTGAGGGTCTGTAAACCAAGGTCACAGGCAGACCGTGGAAGAGGTTCCTTAAAGCATCATGGGCTCCTAGTGGCATGATCTTCCGTCAGGTCCTTCCAGAGGACACAGAGCATGTTTGCAAGCTGTCCCTGCTCTGGGGAAATGCTTGTCAGGGACCCGAGAGACTCTGCATGCTTTAGTTGTGAGCCGAGGGAGAGAACAATACCCTGATTATTGAATCCTCTGGACATGAAACTTACCTTTTACGAGTTATGCTAAAAGCCACTTAGAGATGATAGGAAGCAATGTTGAAGTGTTATCGTCATCCTCGCTGTGGACTATGCCCACTGTGCGTCATGCCTTGTTCAAATGTTCCTCAGATGTCAGTTTACTGAATCCTCACCCCCTGAAACAGTGGTCACTACTCTCCCCATTTTATAGCGGAGGAAACCGAGGCAGAAGGAGACTAAGTAACTATAAAACAAGTCAATATTTCCTTAAATGAAATGAAGACTTTGTGTAGAAAACCAGCAGCAAGGAAAGGGCAGCTTCTTTTATTTACTTACTGATTTGTTTTTGTTTTTGTTTTTTTTGGTTGTTGCTGTTGTTTTTTAAGATTTTATTTATTCATTTGACAGAGAGAGAAATCACAAGTAGGCAGAGAGGCAGGCAGAGGGAAAGGGGGAAGCAGGCTCCCTGCTGAGCAGAGAGCCCATTGTGGGGCTCGATCCCAGGACCCTGGGACCATGACCTGAGCCAAAGGCAGAGGCTTAACCCACCGAGCCACCCAGGCGCCCTACGTATTTATTTATTTATTTTCTTTTTAAAGATTTTATTTATTTATTTGACAGACAGAGACACAGCGAGAGAGGGAACACAAGCAGGAGGAGTGGGAGAGGGAGAAGCAGGCTCTCCACTGAGCAGGAAGCCCGATGCGGGGCTCCATCCCAGGACCCTGGGATCACAACCCGGGCTGAAGGCAGACGCCTAATGACTGAGCCACCCTGGTGCCCCGAAAGGGCAGTTTCTTCAAGCCTGCATAATTGGTAGTGAAGGAACCAGTCTAACCAAAGTAAGGAATAAGGGAAGCTCTTCAGTACCCTAAGTTGCTTGGTTTCTGCTGCGTTTCCTCCAAAGCAGCACCCCAGACTCTAGAATCTTTCCTGACATTTAAAGACATGGGATAATCTGACGTGTTATTTCTATGTGTTGCTCTGTGGGGGTGGGAACAGTAAGAGTTCCCCGAGTGGAGAGGTGGGGAATCAACAGGGAGAGAGACACAGGGGTTTGGGGGCATTGTCCCAAAGGCACCTGTGCGTTTATAGAAAGGAAAGTTATGACATAGTGTGTACTGGGTACTGGCTGCTGCTAGGAGGATAGAAAAGTATTGGTAAGGGCTTTGGTGGCCCTGATCCACCCAGCGGTGAGCTGGGGGACGACGTTGTGGAACACGCATGAGCAGCTGGTCCAGAGCAGATAGACCCGCTTCGAGACCCGACTCCATACTTAGTAGTGTACGACACCTGGGATGTCATTTATTGCTTCAAGCCACATTTTTTTTTTTTAATTTTTGTTTTTGGGAAATAGTACCTATTACCGCACGAGTTGGTGGGGAGGATTAAGTTAGATAATATATGTCAAACCACTCAGTCGGTGGACAATCCTATTATTTTATGGCTGTTGAAAGAAGTATCCCCGTGACTGTCAGGGTGTGTCTTCCTGACTGAAGCCAACACCCGGTGTGTATTATGAAGTGCAAACTGATTTTCCTTCCAGAGAAAGAAAATGGGATCGAGGGAAATCTGGACATCACTTGCAATATGAGATGGGTTAAAAGCGGGTAGAATAGGGTGGGGTGAATGGCTTGCTGTTAGAGCACAGAGGACTGTGCAATTTACTGACATCATCGTGGAGCTGTCTGATCTTTTTAGAACAGGTTATAAAAAAAGTCTCTTGTAGAAAAGCCAACACTCATGGACTCGATTGTTTTCTAGACACCCTGTTCTTTATATACGTTATCGAGTTCATTCTCACGACACATGGCTTAAGTACCATTTTTATCCTAATAACCTCTGCCATCACTGCACTAAGCCTTTTATATGTCTTAACTCATTTACCCACTACAATGACCTCAGGAGGTGCAGACTTTATCCCCACTTAATGGAAGGGTATGGAGGTTAGCAGACTGGCCGGAGTCTGGGGCTACTACATGGCTGAGCTGGGTTCTAAGGCAGGTGCTCTGCCTCCAGGGACAGCTCTGAGAGCCACCACACCTATGGGGCAGTTCACAACAGAAGCAATCCAGGCCAGTACAATAGCTGTTATTTTCTTAAAAATAGAATGTAAACATTATTCACTGCGATCTCGGGTGGCCATAATGCAAAGTCAAATGTGAGAGTTCTTTTAGAATCCACTGTTAGGAAAGCTTGCTTCCCCTAAGGAACTAGTATGCTTTTAATCTGATGTTGGTAACTGTGTCACTGGCCATGCCTCCTTTCTGTCTTGACTATCAAGATGCCCCATGCTCAATTTTACCATCACAGGAGGCCTTTGTGGTGGACATAACTCTTGCTTTACCCATCATCTAGATTTTCAACCTTGATTTACGATGTATTGTTCTATTATCATGGTTATTCCTAGAGCATGAGAAAAGACATCAATACATGTTCAAGGTCATATCAATGACATGGATGGAGAAACAGGAGATGTGATTTTTCATGTTTTAAGATGCCAAAAGCTACAATATGATCAGTAAATTAGATGCCCGAAGAAAGAGCCAAAGACTCCGAGGAGTTTTGGGCAGACACTAACTGCATCAATTAACTGACTGTGATTTAAACTCACGAACACAAAAGTTACCTGCATGGCAGAGCAGTGGAAGGCCGCTGCCCCAAGGGAGAGCCCGGGGAGGGCGGAGTTGCCATGGGAACCACTCAGAGGCTCTTCCACAGGAGAGCCCCCTGCCAGGCATACCTTTCTCCAACTCCAAGAATCACTATAATAAGCAGCGACCCAGGTAGGAGCGGTCAGAGGCCTCAGGTGGGCAGGGAGAGAAAAGGAAGGAGGACCCTGCATTCATCCTACATCCGTGGACTGAGTTGCCGTCGTAAGTCAGGAGCTGACGCAGGAGCAAACGGAGTGAGCGTCGTGGCGTTTCCATTTAACAGTAAACTCAAGAGAGGCCCAAAGTGAGTTGCTTAATTAATGACTTCGCCAGCAAATGGTTATTGAACGACTGCTCAGTGCCAGTCTCTGGCACTAACCGGACAGTGGCGAGAGGGACAAGTGCGAGGGAAGGACAATGCGGCTGGTGAAACCAGGACCCAGGGCGTGCCGGGGAGGTGCCCCTAGTGAGTCTGGTTGGGAGGTGCCCAGCACACGCCCAGAGCACTGACTGAATATGTGCAGTACTAACTTGTTACAAACTTAAACCTTTTTAGGTGAGTATGTTAAGGCCGTCCCAAATGCTAACACCAACACGCCATGCCGACGGTCTCGTGTGCAGCGAGACGTCAGCCTGGGGAGCCGCGTTTTGAGAGCCATCCACAAAGCGGAACCCCGTCCAGCAGGAGAGCCCTCAGGAGCCGGGAGCCACAGCCTAGGAAGCCAAGGCAGGGCAGAGGTAAAGGCTCCAGAGACAAGAGACCTGAGGGGAGGACTTCACGGACAGATCTGCTCAGCTAACTCACGAAGCTTCCAGGCGCACATCTTGGACCGAGGAATAGAAGTTTCAGGGAGGAAATTTTGGCCTCTTGCCAGGAAAAACTTATTATTTTTTATCCATCTCTTAAAATCATGATTCCTTCTAAATGACTAGAACGTCTTGTCAGTTTGTTGGACGCCTGCCTGTGCAGGGAGGTGTGCGGAGCTGAGGCGGTAACCGTGTGGGAGGTCGGATGAGGCCTCTGAGTTCCTTTTCAACCCAAGACTCTGTGGCACTAGGGAGAGGCCCTGTTCAGATGCAAAGGAATGTGTCAGGTATCTGCCGGGCGTGGCTTTGGAAAACCTGTTCACCTCTGCGGGACGGAATCACCTGTCCACCATCAGATGGTGATGGAGGTGACCACCATCACCAATTAGGACGTCCCCTCTTCCGGCAGCCGGCATCCCACTGGTCAGGTCACCAGCACAAGTTTCGGGGAGCTGCTGGGTGCGACCGGGCTTCCCCTGGGACCAAGAACCCTCCCCGTCAAGCGCGCGGCTTTTGGGAAGGAATTCTTTCTTCTCTCACACTCCTCCCACACCCTCTCTTCTCTTCCTGCCTTCCTCTCTCGTCTCTTCTCTGCCCCTAACAGTAAATGCACAGTTGACATTCCTGACTGCTGTAGGCGGTGTTTCCCCTGTTCGTACCTCCATCTTTGTACTCAATGCAACCTCCTTCCTCACTCAGCGAACCGGATTTTGATAATAGGTTTCCACGTGGGGCTGGCGCAGCACCTCCCGCTCCTACCTGGGGACTGAGCTCCCTTTTCACCTTTGTAGGCTCTGGGCTAAACACAGATTCTGCGGCGTAAATAGGTGCTCGATGCATAACAGGAGAGGAAACGAGGGACCTACCTTTTCTGACAGATGAGAATGCTTGTCTATATTCTTATTTTTGGTAGTGAAGGTTCTGACAGAGCGTATCCATGGAAACAATTCTCTAACAGAAGTATTACATGTTAGGCATAAAAGTGGCACCCTTTTATAAGTTGCGCGGCACACTAATAACTGTCAGTTTGCAATCACAGACTACAAAAGAAATGATTGCATGAATATCTGAGAGTCCAGGTGTTAATTCAATAGCAAAAAACGTGTGTGTCCTTGTAGTTTGGTTTCTGATGACAGGAGCTGATGTGTCCTTGATGGGAATACATGAAAATCAGATTCAAGACCTTCTATAATTCCATAGACTCAAAGGAATAAATAATGCCCCCCAAGGTCATCTGGCACAAATTCCTGCCCCTAGGCAGAACAGGATATGAAACTACTTATCGACTCTCTATCCTTAAAAACTCTGTCTCAAGGAGAATGATAGATGCGAGCGCTCTTTCTACCTCAGAAATGCTTCTCCTAAGGGGCAGCCCTTATGGCCCTGACATTCCCCACTTTACATGATTAGAAATTCTCCCCTGTCATCTTGCAAGACCATTTCCAGCGGTTCTGTCCTCAGCAGTCGGTCAGTGTTGTCCACATAATGTCCCTTAAAGCACCGAGTAAATCCACCTGGGCTTTCCTGTCCTCAGACTTAATAAGTCCAGGTCCTCGAGCCTAGCCACACTGATCAATTTTACAACGCTTTAATCATTTTAATCGCTTTTGTCATTCTCAGATGAATCATTTCCAATCCCTCTATGCCCCATTTATTTTGGGGGGCCCAAATTAATCACTGGGGTGATGTGCAAGGGACCGGAGCTAAGAGCAGGAGGCTGGGTTGGCAGTTCCCGGAGGTTATGACTCCACGATAACATCACAGAAACAGCTGGCATTTTCCTTTTGGTGAGAACGCCCGAGTGCTAGCTCAGCAGCTACTCCTTGGCAACTCGGCATTCTGGATCTTTCTCCGCAGTGCTTGAGAGAAAGTCTTTAGTCCCAATATTAGCTGTTCACGTGTCCATTCAGAAGGAAAATGACCTGTTAGGACACCATGAAGAATGGCAGAGCCTCAAAAAGAGAGGTCGCCAACTTAAGGAACTCTGGAGCCTGAGGGTCGGGAGGGCAGCAGGCTGGGAAGGTGGCACATCCCACACCTGCACGGCTTCAGGGAGGAGGTGCCACGTCACCTTTAGTGGATTTTTTTTTTAAAGATTTTATTTATTTATTTGAGTGAGAGAGAGCGAGCAAGAGGGTGAGAGCAAGAGCGAGAGCACAAGCCGGCAGAGGGGAGAGGCAGAGGGAGAAGCAGACTCCCCACTGAGTGGGGAGCCGCATGTGGGACTCGATCCCAGGACCCTGGGATCATGACCTGAGCTGAAGGCAGAGGCTTAACCAACTGAGTAACCCAGGCGTCCTGATTTTATTTTATTTTTTTTACATGAGAACGTCCTTCCACTGTAGCAAGAGTCTCTCCTTCTTCTCCTTCTAAGGAGAAGCTAGAAACTCATATTTTAAAGTTAAATATTCCAATTAAAAATGAAAATGATTTAAAAAAGATAGAAGCCACCGTGCAGCCCAAACCCGTGTGGACCAGTCTGCAGGCCTGTGTGTGTTGGGAAAAAACAGAGATGTTTTTGTTGGGAAAAACAGTTGATGTCTCTCAATAGACATTCCCTTGCTGGGACAGGAATCCTCTTCCGTCCTTATTATTTCTGTAGTCAATTTGTGAAGACAGATGCATCACCAAGAGACAAAGTCTTCACACATAAATACTTTCATAAAAGAGCGTTTTAAAAGAAGACTTTCAGGGAAAGGAACTTAAACTTTTCACTCTCTGGTGATGGAATTCTAGGTGTGGTGGCAGCGAAAAATGATAAAAATCTGTGGAGATGAGCCTTCTTTATGCTTGGTGATAAATCAACTGTCCTTGCACGTTGCGATATTATGGGGTGTGCAGCCGCGTCGGAGATCTTAGATTTAAGTTGTTCTTTCAAGTTAATCAAATGTGAGGCCAACACACCAAAGGCAAAGCTTATTGAAGAAATGTACCCATTTGCATTTAGCACCCTAATTTTCAAACCCAGCAGGTTCCATTTGTTTACAAAGGTTGGTCTAAGATAGAATTCTCGGTGTAGAAAAGCAATTTAACCAAAATGCTTTCCCCTAATTACACAGCACAGCTATTTGCATAAGTAACAGGCCTGGGGTTTCAGGGACCCAGAGTTAATGTCATTAAAGCACCAGTTATATTTTTGATAACTCTCAAGAAAATACCAGCAAGTCAAGGCTTGACGTGTTTTACTTCTCTAAAAGCAAATGATGGAAGGTGTAATGCCACGTCACTGGGATCACATGTCTCAGGGAGAGATGCCTCTCCGTGGGGAAGGGGGCTGAAGGGGGGTCCCTTCCCCTGTGGCCACTGTCACGGGGAGGGTGCGGGCAGTGCCGGTGCCAAGTCTGGATAAACGAGAGAGCTCTGTTACGTCAAAGAAGCCAGTACAGACACGATTTTCCTCCATTAACAGGGAAAATGCTATTTTAAAAGAGGCCACTGATCTTTTGTTTGCTGTGGAAAATGAAGCATTCGCGGAGGATAATGGACTCCAACAATAACAAAGGACAGTTTATCTGAAAATTTGATAAGACGTTTCTCACATACTGATAAACAGTGACATGGCTTACTGGGAAGGAAAATGAATGTTCTTTGTAGAGTTGTTAAAGACCAGATGAGATGATCCCTCAAAGAGACTGGCCCGCGAGGCTGGAATCACTTTGCTTTGAAGGAGCAGTTCAGCTGGTTGGATTGGAACCATCATGTCAGTTTAAAAACAGAGGCGGTGGAAACAGACGAGACTCCTTTTTCCCCTCAATGTGTCTAGTTCAGATGATTTACATTTGGACAACAGGACGATGCTTGGCATTGATCAAGGTTCCCTTCCAGTAGAATATAAGTCCCACGGTCTTGGGATTGTTGATGCAAACTGGAGATGAGGTCCTTTATCTCTGGATTCCCAGGTAAGAGCCAGAATGAGGCTAGAGGAAATCAGCATCAGGAAGGAGGAGCAGGAGATGAATGCGTCTTTCACAGACCTCTGTAGCTGTATCTGACATGCTTGCTATTCCCGGGACGGCTTTCAGTCCATGACAACTGACGGGACACATTAGGAAGTACAGTGAGACTGTCACCCATCTGTTCAAGAACACCAAGCCTTTGTGACATGAGCAAAGAACAGTGCAGACCTGCCCAAGTGCCCTGACAATTCTGCAGAAGAACATCACTACACTGCAGCTTGCCCCGGCCAGCGGTCAGGCTGAGAAAAGCCCAACCTGGGCAGCAAGTTGCCAGGTTACTGTGGGATGCAAGTGGCAGATGGGTTGATATTGGGGGAAAAAAAATCTGCCAACTGGCGTGGAAAACAGTCTGGGAGAAGAATGTCTCACTTTTGGGAAGACAGCTCCTGCGGTTCCATTCATTACATCCCAGAAAGCCGGGGTTTGCTATGCGAGCTCGGTGGTGGCTTCTGTCCCTGTTTTTCCCAACACGCACATATGTGTGCACACACCTCTGCACGCACTCACCCATCTGGGGCCAATGGGCCAGAATAACATCAGAGCTTGATGGGAATAAGAAAACTCGGGTACTCAATTTACTCAAGGTCACTCTAAAAATGGAAAGATATCCATGAAGGATAATATTAATAAATAGTATTAAGGGTGGTTTAATTACTTTAATTGTTTAAAAAAAAAACCCCAAAGAGCCCTCTGAATGCTGCAAACACGATAAACTTGCACATTCCAAACCTAGATAAATTGTTTAAACCAACTGGAAGAAAGCGACCAGTCACCAAAACTGACCTCCACGGAAGTCAAATGAAAGCGGAAACACACTTGGACCAGAAGGGAGGTGCTGAGGAACAGCAACAATACCATGTGTTGCTGCCAAAATATCAGGAAATGCGTGCCAGGAAAGAGAAGTACGTGACAAGCCACCTGCGGGGCCATCTAGTGGTAAGGACAACACGTTTACTGTGCACATGTCTCACGGTGGTCATGATAGGCTTCCTTGGGTTCACCATCTTGAGTGGAATTTCCACGGTTATCATCCGAAGAACAAGGATTCCCTGGTGGACAGGAGCCTCACCACCCACCGGAGGTGCCCTGTGCTCCTTCCAGATGGGGGAACTTGCTGCTTCGGGGGCCTCCTAAGTTGGGCTCTGTCCCTTCCCTCCTGACGGGATCCCGTGGAGTCCATGGAGTCTCATGAACTGCTTGAGTCACTTTTGGTTTATTTTGGCACAACCTAAGCAAACCTTTATTTCACCTCTGGAAGGGAGAGGACTCCGTGAACTGTGATCTCAAAAGTACAAAGCTTGTTCTTCTGTAACCCTAGTATCGAGGACATTCTTTGGCATATTAGGATCTTGGGGACTGTGAACAAATGACTGGAAGAATGAACGAGCGAGTGAAGGGAATCAATGAAAGAAGAGTAAAAGACCCTCCTTTCTGCTGTGTCTGCAAACCAGAGGTATTTACTCAGTCGGACAAGGACTCTTTGGGCTTGGGCAAGCACATGCTGGACGCTGAATGTGGCCATAATCCCAGGCACTAGTTTAAATAGTTGAAATGCACAACAGAGTCAGACTATGTGAGGCTAGGAATGTGACTATGATCAGGTTTTGGGGGCCAGAGTCTTTTTAGGGGAAGAGAAGGGTTATGGGTATTAGGGTTAGGAGGGGGAAGGTATGAAAACAGTAACACTGGGGTAGGTTATTTTGGGGAGGAACTTGAGCAGATACAAATGCAAGGGACAAAGATGAGAATAAGTGAGAGGCGAACCCGCGTTCTAAGAAGGATCTGCATCTCTGAACGGACCATCTAAGCAGACCAGAGTGGGTAGGCAACTCTCTCCGTGATGCTTAGAGCTGGTAGTAGGGACACTCATTTGAAAAGCATGGGAGAAAGGGCCAGGAGAAAGGGCCTCAGCTACTAAAGACTAGAGAAACCTCTGTCACTGGGGGAACTGGGAGGCCAGGAGGGATCTGGTTATGGGAGAGTGGGTTGGCCGGGACTTACACATTAGGGAATAGGCCGCACACCACAGGGGTCAAGACCATGAGGCTCCTTCAGGCCCCCTCGTACATGAGGCCTCGAGGGGCCAGGGGTACCGTGCAGGTAAGCTTTGAGGTAAGAGGTCGAGGCCCAGCTGCCAGGTCAAGATGGACCAGGGAAAACACCATCAACACAGAAGCCATTCTACACGTGTCTACTCCCTCACAAAAGCATTGAACAAATGTGCCGTGTCTCCGCCCTGTTTTGTAAATTGTGCTGTGAAAACACAAACTGACTTTATTGATAAGTCCCCTTTTGATTGTTATACTTTGATCCAACTTCATTTACTGAACCTCTATCACACACACGGTACCGAGGAGACAAACGTGCACCCGTCTGATTTCCTTCTGCATTTTATAAGGGAAGACTCTACTGTATCATAGACTGTTAGTAACACGAGGAGCAAAAATGCCTAGAGTAACACCGTATTAACTCAATCACTTTCCTTACTCTGGATTTCCTGTGAGTTTTTAATCCATGTGCATACATTTGAATAGAGTTATATTCTTAGTATGATCTTGTAGGGTTTCTTCTTTTATGGACACATTGCCTTTAGAGATGATTCCTACTTTCCATGCATTAATTCATTCACTTATTTGGTCTAAGATTTTATTTTTTTATTAGAGAGAGGGATCATGTGCACAGAGGGAGAGGGAGAAGCAGACTCTCCTCTGAGCAGGGAGCCTGATGCGGGGCTTGATACTAGGACCCCACGATCATGACCTGAGCCAAAGGCAGACATCCAACTGACTGAGCCACCCAAGCGCCCCCCGACTTTCCATGCACTGAGTTGGGGAAATGCCTAGGCCACGAGAGTCAGGATTTCAACATTTAAAGAGGAATCCTTTAAAATGAGAAGCAAATTGTATTATTTCATTAATGTTTCATCGGAAGCGGTATTTCATTGGGCTGCCATAATAAGTAAAGGGAATTCTCTCTAGCGCTGAACTGAGTATGGGATAAATAGAGATGAAATTAGAAGATCACGTTGCCATTTGGAGAATTTCGAGACTTCTGCATACTCATCCACTGCTTATAAATCTGGTGGCACCTACTTACTAATTGGTTAGTCTTCACCTTGACAGGACTTGAAGTTCTCCTAATGTAATTTTGCCCAATGAAAATTACTGCTGCTTAAGTACCATCTCCTGGTAGAGCTAGGTATTTAAGGAAAAGAAAAAAAAGGCTAATGGCTTTTCACACACGCACTGAAAAAAATTAATAACCTGATAATCTCTGGCAAAGGAGATAATTTTTTTCTCCCTCTAAGACTGTGAAGTTCAACATTGTGATTTATCTCAATGACCTGCAAGTACTGCATGTAATTATTAAAAATAACCATCAACTGAGCTTTTCAGAAGGTTCATTTAGATACTGCTAATGCAATGCCAAACTCAGGCCGCTTTCCTCCACGCAGTGAGACTGGGTCATTACCAGCATTTCAAAGATGTGACTCAAAGAAGGGAAGTGCAGAAACCTGACTCTTGAAAACGCTGCCATTTCAACGGACTCGTTTATTATGAAAATCGAGTTGATGCTTTGAGGGAGTTATTCTCATTTTATGCCTCATTCCAAAAAGTCACATTTAATCCACAGGTTGAATGACTGATTTCTTTCTCATTAATGAAAAACACCTAATATTACGGAGTTCATAGTAAGAGCGTTGATTTCAACCGGAGAGATGTGGAGCAGACAGGTTTTGCCAGAGCCTGCCTTGGGAAAGGGCTGCTCAGAACACGCATCTGTCAGCAACATGTGAGCAAAACGGTCACTGCCTTCTTTTATTCGTGGAGCACATTCTCAGTCACCGACTTGTGACTTCAGGCAGAACGGGGGCAGCGTTCCATGGGGTTGACACATGTACTTAGTCCATTTGTTCCGGCCAGTCTTCATGGATCTGAGAGCGCCAGCTGACCTAGGATCGCCAGGTTTTGTTACTCATCAGGTGCACACGCTGAATCCTTCCGTCTCGTGGAATTTGCTTTGGTGAGCCCCCGGCCGCACCGTGGTAAGTGGAGTCAAGGGCTGAGGTGGCAGTTACACAGATCCACACGCGTCACCCGATGGCACAGCACCACACACCCACGTGCTAACGAGGTCGGTTTCACGGTTTGGATATCGTACCATAGTTATGAAAGATGTAGGTGCTGCTGGGCGCTCCCGGTGTTATCCTTACAACACCCTGTGTACCTACGATTATTTCCAAATATGTGAGATCTAGACGATGATTCTTTCCCAAGGAAGGGTGAACCTGACGGAAGTTGGTAGCTCTGTGGCTTCGAGCTGGAGGGAGACTTGGCTGCGTGAGTCGGGATCTCAGGACGCCATAGAGGCGTCAAACAGGGTTGGGGCCATTGAGCCCCGCTGACCTGGCCATGAGGGGAGGACCACCCTAGCACCCGCACAGGGCCTGCCAGTCCTCCTCCAGGGAGTCGGCTGAGCTGAAGCGGGGTTCAGGTCGCGTGGCTGTGAGGACCTCGTGTGGGCAGAGAAGCAGCAGTGCTCTTTCCCGGAGAGTAGTGGGTCGGGCAGGGCAGCTGCGACCCTGGGAGTGTCACTTGGGTTCCCATCTCACCTAGAGCACGCGGCCCGCCCAAGTGGAGATGGCACCTCACACGCTGGAGGCTGCACCGGGCCTCCCCGTCCAGTCACTGAGGCCACACGCCAGCTGTTTCTGGGCCCTTCTCCTGCGCTGCATGAATCCGTCTCCTCCACGGGCAGTGGGGCTGAATGGCCCCAACCCTGTTTGAGGGTGGCCAGACCGGTGGGGCAGGGGCCAGCCTCACGTTCGTGCTCCTCTAGGGCCATCTCCGCCCCAGTGCTCAGCTGCCAGAGAGCGAGGCAGTGACTGTCCCCACGTCCACCCCAGCCCCAGGCCCGTGGCTTTCCTCTGTGGTGTCCTGAGATCCCGACTCACACAGCCAAGTCTCCCTCCAGCTGGAAGCCCTCTCCGCCCCGGCGCTCAGCCTCCTGCACGGCAGGCGCTGTGCCCCCTTGCTCTCCCGGCACCTGCCTCCATCGACAGCCCCGGCAGGTGTCTTGCACAGAACAGGCCCCCAGGAAGGCCCGCTGAACGGAATCAGATGGGAAGCAGCCCTCCAGGCAGCCGCCACACCACGGGGGGGCCGGCTACAAGAAATCTCTGTCCGCACAGATGCCCGAGCACACACACTCTGAGGACCACACTCGGGGCCAGATGCGAGTAAAGGGAAAACCCCTCCTCCGGAGACCTGAGAGACTTGAACGTGTACAGTCAATCTACTCTCAGAATACAAGGGCAACAAGCCCCACGCCGTGTTTTTGCTTGGCGACTGCAGACTGATGGAGGGAGGCGGCACTGGTAGTGGAGAGCACAGACTGGCGAAGACGCAGTGGACGGCGGTTTGCCGCTCCACGCTGGGAGGGAAGGAGGGTCTTGCGGAGGAAGATGGGGGTGCATGTTGTGGCTCTGGGCAGCATCTGGAAAGGGGATGGGAGTTTGCATGGGGATGTGTTCTACTGGGGAAGGACGAAGGCGTGGCCTCGCTCACTGAGATATATGTTACCTGCATGAAATTGGGCTTAGAAGGACAAGAGATGCCTGACTACTGGGGACTGGGCCGTCCTGCCCCTTGGGTCCACGTCAGGCCTGACATCATGTGGGCTGCAGGGTTAAGGGTGCTCATATGCAACACACCTGGTGACGTATGGGGTGCTGTTGGAGAGTCACCCAAATCCTGCTCACCCCCCAGCCTGATGGGGCCATCTCCCTTTCCCATCTAGAAGAAAAGATTATTAGGATGTCTCTGAATGATGAGAGATGATGCAGATACACGTGACTCCGAAGGAATGGTACTAAGTGTGTCCTCCAGACCTCACCTATTGGTCTAGTAACATTGACGGAGTATCAGAATAGTATTGGCAACTTTGGAACGCCCAGAATGGAAGGATGTGCTGACAGTTTGGGTGGGGTGGGTATGATGAGACCCGGGTGGGCTGACCCCAGGTGGGCTGACCCAGACAGGACCCAGGAGAGCAGCAGATCTGACACAGCCGAGTGAGGAGGTGCTTGAGGGAGCACGCTTACAGGGAAGGGATTCAAAAAGGTATGTGTGTATCTTTCATAGGTTCTTTACAATTTTACACAAGGTGAGCTGCCGTGGTGTACTCAAACAGATTCCACACACGGCAGAGTGGATGAGCTCGTTCTCCCAGTGCCTTGGAGAATCTAGAGCATGTCACCCTTCAGTGAGGTCTCAGTCTTAGTCTCCTGCCCTCACCCGGGACTGGAAAAAGAACAGGGTGTCGATCCATCTGAAACCAGCTTGAAGAAAATGGGGTTTGGTACCGACGGGGGGAGATTTAGTAAAGGGAATATTTACCCAGATTGACTTGATTTCTTTCTAAGGTGGAGTGACAGGCAAGGACAAAAGGCAGAAGTGGACGGAAGTAGGACAGTGGGGAGAGAACGGTCAAGGAGAAGCTTTGTCAAGTAAGAGTCTCACAGAGAGACTGGCCATGACTCATGGGCTGTTGCTCTAGGCAGGTAGATAGGTAGGTAGGTAGGTACACAGTTTATAGGCCATATCTAGGGGCCTCCAAAACAAATTTTTAATGGTGGGTTGAAACCCTTATGAGCTTTCTTCACTTTCCTGCTTCTCTAGTCATGCAAATCTTTAAGAAAATATCAATTCTTTATTGTAACATATTCTATGAAGAGAAAAAGAAAACCTGACCATACCTAAGGTTTATTAATTAGCTAAACATCAACAGAGAAGGTTATGGCTAAGGTTGCCCTACAGTTCTGGGTCTTATTTAATTGGTGACTTGGAAAACATCTTTGAAAGCAGGCTCATGAATTTAAAATACCCTGATTACTTCAAAATACCCTGATTACTGTAAAAAGAGGAAACCAATGTTTAACGTCAGTTAAACTTATGAGAAAATTGGTCTTCACCAAAATACAAAGGTAGTGAAGACATTTAACTCTTCACAATCATCCTTGTATTGCTAATACAAAGCCTAGTATCAATGGTTGGTCAGACAGTCTAGTATCTGACACAGGGTTTCTACCTAGAAATGCTTGTCAAAATTGACTGCAAGGTACAGTCAGACACAAAAAAGATGATTGGGCTTATTGAACAGTGTTTACCTGTCTCTTTTACTATGTGTGCAATAGCTTATTAAACCTTGGGCCAAAATGAACTAGTACTCTGTAGGATCTCAAAGTGACGAGAGCCCTAGGCACCCATGCTTACAAGGCAGTCTAGAGGTGGGGGTGAGTCTTGGTTGGTTTGACAAAGCAGGAGGCCAACGGTTCTGGACAGAAAGACGAGTCAGAGGACAATAAACAGTGGCTGCGTGTGCTCAGTTTATTACCCATTTTGCCTAAACATGTTCCTTTTGTACCATGGAAGAACGTACTTTCCATCTCGAAGAATTTGTTACTCATCCATCTTTAAGGTCTGACAAATTTTGTAATAAAGTCCCATAAAAATCATCCAGAAATTCAACTGCACAAAAGAGTGTGTTAAAGACACAGGAGCCGTCCTGGGGAAGCTCTCTTTCTTCTCGAGTACTAAACACGCCATTTTTACGTTTGAACAAGAAATGAAATAACCTGCCTTCAGAGACACGGACATTACTTCGAACTGTGTGCCTTGTGCAACATCACTGCCATGTTTTAAAGAATGCTGGATTTTCCATGAATGTTGAGACTACAATGCTTTATCATACACGTTTCTAACATGCACGCTCTGAGGGCAGGCAGTGGGGGCCGATGCCACCATGGCCCATTTGGGAGGTCTGTTCCATTTCTGGATCAGCAGGCCTCTCAGTCTGCTTACTGGGGCCACAGAGATCCTTCCCATCGGAGCCAAGGTGAGCATTCCTTGTTCATCAGACACTACAAGATGAGACTCCTTGACACACAGTGAACATGAACTTGGGGTCTGGTCATTGCTCCTGACATCTGGCTGGGAGTTTGTCACTGAACATACACTCCAGCAGAACAGCCACGCAAGCGGGCATCTTGAATTTCATGAGCTTCCTTCAAGAAAAGAACTTTGTCAGGTTTGGGTGGTGAGGCAGGAGGGATGTGGGGAGCACGTTATCGACATGGTGTGTGTATGGAAGTTCTCCTTGGGGAGGTGCTTTGGAGAAAACCTGAGTTGAGTTCAAGTGTGATGTTTAACTGGATGACTCCAAATTGTGCTGCCTCCCCAAGGAATTAAAAAAAATCCATTAATAATGTGTTTATTGTGGTCAGAATGTCTATCACGAAGCCCAGGCTGTGTGGAGGGCTGACTCTACGGGACAGCAATGCCAGGCCCGTGGGGACAAAAAGGAGAGGGCTGAAGATGGATATGTGCTGCCTTGTTGGCAAGTGGTGAGGACAAGTGAGGCGATGGATCAGTAAGATTTTCCATTAAATCAAGAAAAACACAACTTGCCCCTAACATCACCTCTGATGGCTTCTTAGACCAGCTGCTTCCCTGACGTCCTACTGAGGAACAAATTGCTTTCCTAGCAGGACATTTGGACACTCCTGCATTAATAGATATGGATCCCAGCATGCCGAGCCAAGCGAGAAGGCAATTTAATATGAGCAACACTGTCATCCCAATTTAGGACAACAGCTAGGATGCCCTCCAGGGCACCGAAATAGCTTCTGGAAGTACACCACGTAAGATGTGCTCACTGTCTTAAGGCTACAGAAAGCTGGTATTTCCAGCAAACAGTCAGACCAAGGATAATGGGAAACGTAAGGCAAAGATGACAGCAGCAGGGTGCTCTCTCTGACATCGGTCCCAATCCAGGTGGCTGTCACTCCCGCCGCAGACAGAGTACACCATGCGCCCCCCAATCTCATCACATCAACACAGGCAGAAGGCCCCAGGATCCCAAATGAATAAAGGAGCGGGTGACGCTAGATGGCAGATGGCACAGAGTCAGGTCTGAGGGCATTTCAAAGTAGCAGAGGTAACCCCATGTTCCAGTCCTCAGCTTACTTATCTACCCCTGATGCGCGGCAGACGAAACCAAATGGAGACCCTTGTAAACGCATCCTGGAACTCCAGGCTGAGGGCAGGAGAGGACGTTTTGCTGCTTTTGTTTTCATGCTCTAAACACATGATGAATTGGTGCATACTTTAATAATGGCTTCTACTTCATTTTCACCACAAGAAGGATGTGGCTGAATCCAGTGTATACATTATGCCACGATTACATCTGTGGTAAGAATTATCATAATACATTAGCTGCATGTACAACTTTCAAAAGCTGGAGACAACCAAGGTTTTATGATCTTCTAGCAATATCCACTGATAATGCAGTTTATTGTGAGTCAGTGTCATTGGTGACTAATCAAATCAAGGAGGATCCGTATATAAATTTAGAAGAAAATGTATTCACAAGTTACAGAAATAGAAATCCATCTCCTTCTATGGGGTCTTATCTCGACAGAGACAAAAGTGACCACACTTGAGCTCCCTCATGCAGCCCAAGAGTTACATCAACTGCAATGCTTTCCGAAGTGTCATTTTGCATTAGACACATCACAAAGTAACACAACTGGTCATTACTGCAGATGTCCACCCCAGAACTAGCTGTGTGGCAGGTCAGAAGTCATCATTACCACGTTACGCATGGCCCTATTGCTAACATTGATTGTGTAGTGGAGAACGTCTTTCTCTAGTTTCACATGCCTTCAATGAGGCAACAGTGTTATTATCTTTCAAAGATTTTACTTATTTATTTGTCAGAGAGAGAGAGAGCACAGCAGGGGGAGTGGCAGACGGAGGCAGAAGCACGTTCTCTGCTGAGCAAGGAGCCCCATGTGGGACTCGATCCCAGCACCCTGGGATCCTGACCTGAGCCAGAAGGCAGACGCTTAACCAACTGAGCCACCCAGGTGCCCCAGCTGCAACATTATTTTAAAATAATTTCAGAGGGATTTCTCTTATTACTGCTGGTATTCTCCTCCTCCTCCTTCATTGCAAACCTTCACTACATGCAGATACTAATCCTCTCCAACAATCAAACTGAGAAAAATCCCCAAATATGGGGAGAACCGGTGTCTGGCCAGGAGCCTCAGAAAACTTAGGAAGCAACATTTCTGTCACCTGGGAATTGGGGGGGGGGGGAATGAACACAAATGTTTGTGGATTTTAAAAAATGATTCCTTTTGAGGAAATTCTCATTAATTTTTTATCATTAAATATTTTTAAACATAGAAAACCCTTCACTTATTTCCATGACCGCCCATCTGAGTGCAAAGGTGAGAGAACAATAACGCAGCTTTCCATGCGTGGGTCTGTCATAGCACTTACCAAAGTGTGTTGGGATCTGGTGGCCTGTGGAGGACTGGAGGTAGGGATGCTGGTCCAGTCCCCTGCTGCCAGCACCTACTGGAATGTCTAGCCTATAACAGGCTCTATTCACACTGGATAGAAGCGATCTGAACGAAATATTCCCAAAGAGAAAAACAAAAACCATTTTGTGTACTGATAGTGAGAACCAAAACTAGGTTAAATTGAAAGTTTTGAGTCCCAGAAGCATTGTGGTCTTTAGAATTGAATTTCCTCAAATAACAGCAATCTCATCTGTTTGCATAGGGGAGCGGCACCGGCCCCTTGGAGGTGAAGAAATACTTCTTTAAGGGAGTTTAAACATGAAAAGTTCTCAAAATTATACTTTCACCTACTACCCATACACAGAATGAGAAGAGTTTTCTCTCGGAGTGAAATGTTCATCAGCTTTCCTTTAGATGAGGAAGCATGAACAGAACAGATCCTACCACAAAGTGGGGCTGGCTGTTGTCTCTTTATTCCTTTGACGTGGAGGACCACAGGAAGCTTGATGAGAAATTCTAAAGCCTGTTCTTCTTCTTCTTCTTCTTTTTTTTAACACATTTCAAAACATCAATTATGTTTATTTTAGCTTATTTCTATCTCTATTCCTCCAAAGCAAGTGATATTCAATCCTTGAATGTGAAAACAAGAAGACTTCAGAGTCATAACATTCACTGATTGTCCACACTGTGTGTGCATATGAGCAGGGTTTTGTGTGACACAGGCAGGGGCTGGGGGGGAGGCCATAGGCATGGGTCATATGAGGTCATCCCTTACAAGACAAGAGATGAAACCTTGCACATAAAATTCACTATGCAGAGCTGCAAGCCCGAGCCAGTTTAGGGCCCATCCTGCTTCTCTCTGGGGAGGAAAGTCCCCCTCTTCCAGGCCCTGTGGGCATCTTTCCTGTTGCCTGGCCTGCCAGCGAGTAGGCTGCTTCGAACCCTTCTCCGTGTACATACAACCTGTTCTCAGCCTTGCTCTCTAATAACCAGAATACAAGGGTCAACGGGGCAGCGGGCTGGGAGCGCGAGACTTGTACCGACCAATGGCTCCCTTTCCATAGTCAGTCCTAGTGGGAGAAGTCAATAATCCCCAAAATCCCACTGTTTTTTTTTTTTTCCTTTGCCCCAAAAGACTTACAAGAAGGAAACCAGGTTAAAATATACGAGAAGGGAGCCTTGGTCTGCTTAATGCAGGCAGAAGGGAGAGGGAAGCGAGACTCTCCTCTTGGCCTGGTGATGATAAGCCAACAACAGGGCATTGTTCGCTCACGTTCATGAGTGATTTCCTGGATCAAATTCCTGTTTAGCAAAGGAATCCTCTGGAAATGCCCTCTTCTATAGGAAATGGAGAATGAAAAGAAGGGCTAAGTGATTTATTACAGATGATTGTCACCTGGGAGAGTTAGAAATACACCAGCTTTGGTAACCTTGGTACCTTTATGTCTGTGCCAGCTGAGTTTATCCTTCTTGTGCCCGGGACAGATGCCCTCATCTGTCAGCAAAACGGGTGGAAGAAAGGAGCCAAGTCTTGGGATTTCCCCAGAGCCCATCCCCCCATTATCGATCAAGGCTTCGTAGTCCCAGACAGTGTACTGGGGCTATGCGTTGTGTTCTTTGGGCCTGGAAATCACCCCATTATGCTGGTGTTATCGTTATTACTGTTACACTTCCTATTTTACAGATGGGCTCAGATGGGTGACACGACTTGCCCATGTACACAGAGATAGAAAATGGTAGAGTTTTAAAATAATGTTGATTAATTGTGTGTGTGTGTGTTTTCTCTCACACAACGCCGCCAAACCTAGAAAATCAGTCCAACAGGCAACTGTTTCAGTATATACTGCCTGAAGACTTCGCCTTGAGAAGCTAATTCTTTACCAACTTTATAGGTTGGAAACTTTGTTTATTTTCAGTACAACTCATTCTAAAAAGGATTAGAGATGGTCAAATTGCCTACAGTTATAAAGGTAAACAGAAAATGATATCAGGGTAATGGAAAAATCAATCGGGATCGTGAAATGAAGCCACATTTAGAGTTTGCACCCAGAAATCCTACCCTGTTGCTGATTTGTCTCTGAGAGTTCTGGAATTCTCAAACAAGAAATTTCTCAAACAAGAAATATGGTGAATTACAAAATTTTATTATTCCTCAGACAAAACCTTTCTTTCTGTAATCTTTTACTACCCACCAGGTGCCTGGTGCTAGCACAGGTGCTAGAAGATACGCTCAACAAACACCAAATATCCATATACCAGGGAGTCTTTCTTCCAAAGACCAACCTGGCCCACCCTTATTTCGCGTCCGAGGTGAGGTGCAATCATGTGGCCATAACCACACCAGGGACCCAGGGGCAGTTTGTCTTTGTATTTAGGTTTGACAGAAATTTCTACTCCGATTCTCAAAAGGTGGCATAAATTCATATGAAGACGCGGAGTGCCTGTGAGTCGGCTAACTGCAGGAGGAGTCCCGTTCTCCACCCTTCCAGCATCCGTATCTTTACCAACTCTAGGTTCCCTTCTTTCCACACTCCTTGGGGCTGGACTGGCCTTGTGATTTGTTTTGGCCAAAAGGATGGGGGTGAAAGTGACAATGTCTAGTCATCATCCTGAGCCCAGGCCTTGAGAGGCCTTGCACACACCTGCTCTCTTGCGGACCCCCGGCTCTGCCGTGTGAGCGAGGCAGACTGGCCAGCTGGAGACTGAGGAACCAGCAGGTGGAAGCCAGCTCACCTGTCCCAGCGAGATCCCTCCAGCAACCTGCCAAGTGACTGCAGACACTGAGGAGGCCCAGCCAAGATCAGCAGACTGGCCAAGGTCAGCAGAACTGGCCAACCGAACCATAGATTTAGAAGCAAACATATGCATCTGCAGCACAGGCCACTGCTTGTTGCACGGAATTACTGTGACAGCAGATACTGGCTATAACCTTTTGGGGTGGAACCCCGATGCAACACTGACTTACATTTGTCTAGGGAGGAGGAGAGCAGTGGGGAGCACGAGGGTCAGCGTTCTGTGTAGCGTGATTCAGAGTTAAATGACAGGAGCCCCCAGGGTCGATATTCTTGATGCCCGTCTTTATGATATCAGCCCAGAATAGCAGCCCCTCAAAAGTTACCTGTGTCCTAATCCCCAGAACCTGAGAGTATTTTAGTTTCCATGGCAAGTGAGATTAGGGTTAGGTCATGGGGAGACTGTTGCAGATTATCTTGGCGGATCTACTGAAATGATCAAATCCTTACGATCAGAAAACCTTCCTTGCCTGTAGTGGGAGGGACGTGTGAGTATGGACGAAAGGTCAGGGAGAGGCAGCACTGCTTGTTTGGATTCGGGAGGGAGTGGCCATGACCCAGGAAACGTGGGTCCCTCTAAAAGCTGGAAGAGGCAAGGAAACAGACCCCCCCCCCCCACAGCGAGCCTCCAGATAGGAACGCAGTCCCGCTGATACCTTGATTTTAGCCACGGAGACTGGTATCAGCCTTCTGACCTCGAAGACTATAAAATAATAAATTTGTGTTGTTCTAAGTCACCAGATTTGTGAAAATTTATTACAGCAGCAATAGAAAACTAAAACAAATTTTATTTTTGAGAACTAGACTTCTGACTTTTAAAGTGGATGGAAAAATCTAAGGTCATATTCAATGGTAAAAAAAAACCAAAACAGAACTTGTTTTCACAATATGCTAATGCAGCTCAGTAAGGACAGGTACATTTATTACCAACACTTGATCAGTGGATGGTAGTGGACTAAAATGTTTGCAGATTGAATGTAAATAAAAACATGCAGTATCATGCTTCAGTGATGACAAACACCACCAGCTGGAACATCCCGGTGACAGAGCTCTGAGTGGCCTGATCACTGAACGTCAGATGCAAAAGGAACAAAAACTTGAGATTGTTGGACGGTTAGAAAACTGGGCAACTGAATGTCTTTCTCTGGAATATGTGACAAATGGATTCACAAAAAAAGTCAACTGTAGTCATTTTGAGTGGTTCTGGTGGAACAGGAAGTGTCTCCGTAAGCGTCTGATGTAGTTTATATTATTACTGTTCTGCTGCTGTGACCATGCATTGCTTCAGCCACACCTGGGAGAAACGTGACTCACTGTACAAATACAAACAGCGACTCCCCATTTTGGTTGCTTCCGGTGTTGGTGAGGTAATTATCATTACTGAATTTTGTCTTCAATTTCATTTGGTTTAGGCCTATTTTTTTAAATTTTTTCCTGCTAGAATACCTCTCCAACTTTATGTCGGAGGTTGGTCAGTGAATTGGATTCCTGAGGTATTCGAAAGCTTCCTTTCCAGGCTGATTTTCCAAAGTATTCTGTGTGTGTTTCAGACAGTGTGGGACACTTGTGCGCTTTATTGCTTTCGTAAACTCAGTGTGAATCTGGTGTATTGTAAACTGCGGCAGACACTGGTTTCGTTGGAGAACTGGCGAGCTACTGTGTGCTGGGGCTCTCCATGAGAGCGTTCCTGCTCAACAAGGGCGGCCTTGCAACGGATAGTCCTAAGTAGACAATAAAATCGGGGATGGCACCAGGAGGTAAAATAAATAGGAAAACTGCATTCCTCAAAGACTTCTTAAATGAATTCCAGCCCCACAAACCTTACTAATTGTTCTCATTCTTCACAACTCTGTATATACTTTGTCATACAGTTGCTGCAATTTAAATTACCTGGATGCATCTCAGAGAGATTACAGAGATATAATAAAGATTAAATAAAGAATTCTTTAGTGAACGGATGCTTTAGAAAGGGAACAATGTGAAAATACTACAGTAATATTGTCCCAAGTAGACAATGAATTTCAGAGATGCTTTATTATAAAATCAGATGAGGGAAATGATCAAAAAGCAAAAGAGGAAAAGCTTCGACTATCAGGGGCATGAGAGGCATGATTCCCAAGCTCTAAGTACTAAAAGATGGGCAGAGACAAGGGTACCTACCTGCCAGAGTTGGTATATCTAGATACCTGGAATCTTGGGTGGTGTATATATATATATATATATATTTAAATATTTATTTATTTGACAGAGAAAGAGATCACAAGTAGGCGGAGAGGCAGGCAGAGAGAGAGAGGAGGAAGCAGGCTCCCCGCTGAGCAGAGAGCCTGATGCAGGGATCAATCCCAGGACCCTGGGATCATGACCTGAGCCGAAGGCAGAGGCTTAACCCACTGAGCCACCCAGGCGCCCCTCGGATGGCATATTTAATTACACTCTTATAGTTAATGAATTGCACCAGGAAAGGGTGTGTGTTAACTTGGAGATATGTGTTCTAATTGCAAATGCTGAAAATCTTTGTGTGTAATTTTGCTATTGAATAGCCTACAGATAAAATTATAAGATAATGATTTAAAGTCATGTTTGGCAAGCAGTATGATATTCTAGATGTTGTTATTAATACACGTAGCAAATTTTTAAATCTAATTATGCTGATAGCCCAAATATATAACACATTCAAAATACAGAAGGTTAACTGAAAGGTAGGTTTATGTTGCCTGCACCCAAAGTTGTCTCTATGGACTGCTTGGGTCTCTACGGACCCCAGCTTGAATATAACAAAGTGATCACACACATGCTGGGCAGGTGCTAGTAAACCAGCCCCCATCCCACTCTCTTGAAAGAACTTAGTGCTGTAAATGATACCAGTGTGGTCAGTTTCAAGCTAGAAAGTCACTGAACACAGAGTCAGAAAGAAATATGCATAATTAGCTCTTGTGAACTGGTCCTACCAGCCCCACCTCTGTAGATCATTACACACATGCATGCACACATACACATGCACACACACAGAGACTTGTTCAATATATTTCAGTTGCTTATAATACTGTATGTGGTTCAGACGACGACATCTAACTCACTATGCAATGTATGTAGGCCAGAACAATGGGTACAGATTCTCTTAACTAAAGACAAACTCAACTATTAAAACTAGTAAGTTATCATTCCTACTGCCACGTTCTTCTCCCTGTCCCCGTCCACTCTCCTTTTTTTCTTTTTTAAGTCCTGTCCTGTTCATCCTTTCTTCTTTACCTGCTGTGAACCATTAGAAATTCTCTAACATCCTTAAACAAAACATAAATGCTGTGGCAATTGCCACTTGGCAGGGGTGGGAGGCAGGCTCTGATGTAATTTTATGTTACTGAACATTCATTCATTCATTCATTCATTCATAGACATTTATTAAGCACCAAGCACATGGCTGGAGCCAGGGCCTCCATGTACAGTGGTACAATTTGTGTACTGCACAAAGGTTTGGGCCAGATGAGCTTGGAAACAGAGGGCATTGGCCTTGGTCTCCCAGGACCTTGTAACTTGAAGGAGCCTTGCCCACATGGAGAAGAAATATCTTTTAATTCACAGCAAGATGCCATCTGGGGGCCAGTTCTGTGACTTCTGTCTGTCTGAGGGAGTGCGGGTGGGCACCTTTTAAAATCTGCTTTGGGGAAGCTCAGATGACACAGACTTTAGAGCACACTGTGCGACCTTTCCCAAAGCTCCCTGTTATTCCTGGGATGAGAGTTTAACCTTGCTTTTATACCCTGACAGTCCCAGCAGATGAAGCTCCCCATCTCTTTTATGAACTTGGCCTCCAGGAAGCCAAACTCTCTTTTCTGACTGTGCCACCCACTGAACTAACTGGCTGCAGAGCCCTTGGTGAGACTGGAAGGTTCTTTACAGGAAGCCATTTGTCCAGGTAAGCTCAGGTGCCAGGAAGGCCCCAGGCATCACTGTCCCTTTAACATAATACTGCTTTTCAACATTTCTTTTCTCTTATTTAGTCCCCAAAGATTTAGCATTAACTTGAATAAATTCTCCTAATCTGAGACAGTGTTTTTGAAATCTTTTTATCCCTCCAAGTACTTCACACATACTAACGGCTTAACACACATTTGTGAAATGGAAGAATTTACATGGACGTATGCATAAAATACATATTAAGTATTAAAGTAATCCTCAGCATCAAGATTTTTCATTTATGACTTTACTCAGCAAAGTATTTAATTGTAAGATGGGATTTTATTCTAATTGATATGTTCTGCTTTCTTCTTTTTATTTATTCATAAATATTAGCAGACTTACTAGTAGGAGGGACAGGTATCTCCTGACGTATAAAGAAGCAGAGTTTTCTGGGGCTTTCATGAGCGTACAGCTGTGGGAATGGAATGGGGCCTGTTGTCCCCTCCGAGAACTATTACTCCTTGATTCCTTTAAGAGAGTTAGATTCCTGGGCCCCTCTGGAAAACAGTATGGAGGTTCTTCAAAACATTAACAATAGAACTACGCTACAACCCAGCAATTGCACTACTAGGTATTCACCCAAAGGACACAAAAATACTGATTGGAAGGCAGACATGCACCCCAGTGTTTATAGCAGCATTATCTACAATAGCCAAATTATGGCAACAGCCCAAGTGTCCATCAGCTGATGAATGGATGAAGAAGACGTGGTATAGATGGACTATTACTCAGTCGTCAAAAAGAATGAAATCTTGCCATTTGCAACAACATTGATGGAACCAGAGAGCATAATGCTAAGTGAAATAAGTCAGTCACAGAAAGGCAAATGCCATATGATTTCACTCATATGTGGAGTTTAAGAAACAAAACAAATGAACATAGGGGGGAAAAGAGAGAGGCTAACCAAGAAACAGAGTCTTAATTATAGAGAAGGAACTGAGGGTTACTGAAGGGGAGGCAAGTGGGGGGATGGGGTAAATGCATGATGGGGATTAAGGAGGGCACTTTCTGTGACGACCACTGCATGTTATATGGAAGTGATGAATCACTAAGTTCTACTCCCAAAACTACTATTACACTAACATTACACTCTATGTTAACTAACCAGAATTTAAATAAAAACTATAAAGGAAAAAAAAAGAAAGGTGGGTTCTTTAACTCTTTAGAAGTGAGTGTTCTTGAAGCCGCTGATAGTATCCACGAACATCCCAGCGCTAACGGGAAATAAGATGAGAAGCCCCCGGAGTTCCCACTGAGGAGAGACCCTGGAGACTGGCTTGTGGGGCTCCCTGTCCTCTGAGGCCCCCAGTGGATTCTGGGTCCCATCACATAACACACAGCTGACTCGGGGCCTGCCACCATGTTGATGTCTCTACATCCGGGAGTCTTCAAGAACATGATATGAAAAGATGCCATAAGACACATGGGCTGTAGACTCTAGAAAGAAAGGTCTGAGCTTAGATACTGAGTAACTTCTTGTCCCTAGTGGTAATTAAATGCTGCTTCAGGAGATGGTCTAATTATCTCCTAAGAAGAGGTGAGTCTTCATCTTGAACAATTAGGTAAAGGTCTATGTGAGGGTAGAAGGCTGGACAATGATTCTTGGAAAGTAAACCAAAACTGAAGGAAAAAAAAAAGCCCAATAAATAAAGCTTTCCTTAAAGCCTTACTCTGTGTTCTAAGCAAGAGTGAAGTCAATTTCGCTCCGCACATGGTTTTACCTTAGAAGGCAGAAACCCTGCCTCGCTTTACTTGAATCAGTATTTCTATGTTAACAACAGTCATCTTTTTTGAATAATATTAATTTAGGAGTCTGTTATTCAAAACAGCTGTTGTGTATCAACGTGGCCCACAGACCACAACCATGGATTTCGTTTTGGGTCCCTCCTTACAGTCAAGTATGTATTCCTGTTCAAATTCAACGTTTTTGAAGCAAGGGTCTCATTCTCCAACATCTGACTTGAGGAGTGGTAGTGTACGGTGGATACCGGAGGAATGGGAAGAGAATGGGGTGGTGCCCCAGGGCTGTGGTTGTGTCCCTCCAGGAGCCTAACCCGGTAGCGCTGTGGTTCCTTTGCTATCATGAGGCAAGTCACACGCTTGCCATCTGCTTTGGTGACAACAGAGCATGCAAAGAAGCTCAGAGCCTCAGGCGTGGACGAGACCTTTCTGCAGCAGAGCAAACAGGTACAGGGAAGAGTAAGCAGCTAACCCACCAACTCACAGCCCTGGTTTTGAATAATAAAACACCTAAATCTCCATATTTGAGCTAAATATGGTCTATCTATTTACATAATGGGGGCAATTCAGCCTCAGTGAGGTTACTTTGAAAGAGTCTGTTCTGCAAGTCATCGTCTGCAAAACATTTTCGAAACCAAGACACATTTATGAAAATTCTCATCTCCAGCCAGAACTCTGCAAGAGTTAAATATCCTTTAATATATCTGTCACGTGTGGGAAGTGGTGATTTAATTGCTCACATTCTGATAACGAAGGGAAAGATCATTTGATAATAATTAATGCCAATCCTCCTGGGACCCTTTCCATGTACACAGAGTGTCAACAAAATAATATAGGAACATTAACTTGTTTCTTAGAGCAGGGAAAGCTTCTTAAATATATTTTAAGAACACAAGAACAGCAAAGAACATTTTAGGTAGGAAGACTTCCTTAAAGCCTTCCTCCGTTTCACACACATTTCTTAGTGAGTTTTGACTGAGCGTGAGTTTCTTGCCATCCCTCAAATTAACACTCGCAAGCTCCTCCCGAGAGGTGCTCCCGGACAGCAGGGGAAAGAGTGCGCGTGCTCTGCTGTGTCTTGCGGTCACTGTCCAAAATACAGGTGGTAATTTAGAAATTCTCTGAAGATGCACATTCTTGGTTCAGTGGAAAAGTATGATTCCTCACCCAGACCCACCCACAACTGTCCAGGGAAACACATCCTCCCTCCCGTGGGACTGTATCATAGTCCATACCAGATGCCCTGGTTTGCGCATCACACACCTGGAAGACAGCTCTTTTGATCTTTCTTAAGTCCCCTCCCTGAGACCAGCAGGGGTTGAACAACCTCAGTTTGTCCATAATAAGTCGTCCAAGTCCTCTTACTTCTTTGCAGAAAAAAAGAAAAGACTCTTACATTGCTCTCCTTCAAAGAGCAAACCAATTCCTCGAGAGCTTTGACTATTACCTTTCTACCGATAACTCTGAAATCTTCAAAATGACCCTAATACATCAACTTTCAATTTCATGTTTCCAGCTACCTGCAGGATATGTTATCACTTCAGACAGAACATAGCACTCATCACCATTTGATACACTGTTTCTTGTACCTGAATGTAAGTTCTGTAGGTGACACTATCTGCCCTGGCCTTAGAAAGGATCCTGCAAACCCCGAGCTGGGCGTGCGGAGGGACTCCCCGCGCTCACATATTCTAATGACGCGGTGATGAAAGAAATCAACTGTATGAGCCTGAAAGGGCCCCCAGGTAGGGAGTCCTGTAAGACCACCAATAAAAGGAGGAACCTGGTGGAATCAAAAGTAGGTACCAAAGGAGAGGATTTTGCACTTGTTTCCGGCTGGGGGGTGTGCACGGGAGGCTTGGGGCACTGTGGGTCTGTGTCTCCCCACCAGACTTGGATCGTATCACCTGACTGTATTAAATCACGCGACTGCCAGTGAATTTGCCTCACCTCTTGCGCCGATAGCAGCACTCCCTGGAGGAAAGCCTGGGCTGAGACAGAGCTGCGACCTCCCGTGGAGTCCCAGGTGAGCCCGCTGGGGCTCGGAGCAACCAGGGCCGGCAACTGGCAACTACCTCCCACCAGCCTCATGCTCTACACCAGAGGAAGTCCACCTAGGGTGGTGTGGAGGGGGAGTCCAGCAGAAGGAGGAGCTGAGAGTTGCTGGGGGAGTGCGCCCCATGCCCGCACAGGTCTGGGGATGCCGATCTGCGGCCAGTGCCCGGTGTCACAGAGAGCCACTTTGTGTTGCTGTGGGGAGCTGGAAGGAGACTTTGCCAAGGGCAGAGGAGGAGCCTTAGGGGAGCGTGCAGACGGTGGAAAAGCCTGCAGGCAGACGCCCAAGCCTAGGGAGACCTTCTGTTGTCAGGTTTAGCCAAGGCCAGGAAGGGGGGAGAATGGGAACCGACGTGAAAGCCAGAAATGCTTTCTGTGACCCTTCTGTTCCTGGTGCCTGGTGCCCCCGGGAGCCGGAGGGGAGCACCTCAAAAGAGCTGGCACCCCTCTGCAGGGGAGGTGTCTACCTGCCCAGCTCGAGAGACTTGGGAAACAAGAGGAAGATCCAGGCTCCTGCCCGCTCCGAGGTGCGGGTGACTGGTCACCCCCCCACTCACACCTCCTGCTTGCCCCCGTCTGTACCACAGCACCCACCCCTGGGGAGAGGCCGGGTCCCAGGAAACCGGAACTTCTAAACCCAAATAGCAGACTTGCTGGTACATGACCTGGGTCCTGTTTTGTAGGCTTAGGAAACTGAGTAGTTCACAGATGAGAAAAAGGATAAGACTAGAAAAGAACAGCTTTAAGAAATGTTCTGGAACTTTTACAGTGTGTCCTACTTTTAGGAGTAAGTAAAAGTCTTTGTAACCAATCAAGAGATCTAGAAAGTGCACCAAGGGAATGAAATAGATTCCAGAAGTTTTTTTACTAAAGAAGGGGTTTTGGCAAGAATGTCTAAAGAGTTTCACTTTTTAGGAAGAGTATGACTCTTCCTTCTGGTATGAACGTGGTGTGGTTTGTGTGTGTGTGATGGTGTGTGTTTGCATGTGGTATGATGTATGTGTGGTGTGAGTGCAGTATGGCCTGTGTGGTGTGTGTGTGCGGTTGTGTGTCACGTGAGTGTGGTGTGTGTGTGGTGTGAGTGTGATATGGTATAGTATGTGTGCTGTGTACGTGTGATTTGGGTTTGTGCGTGCGAGGTGTGCTGTCTGCTCAGGCAATAGTTCCAGGATGGACCATGGTTCCCAATATCCTAGTGTCAAATGGTTTTGAGACATTTAAAATATCTAGGGTTGTCATAAATCAGTTTGTGATTCTTACTTTTGAATAGCTTTGTTTAGGAAAACTCGATCTTGCTAAACAGAAAGTCGTGGGGATCAGAGAAGGGAGACGTTCACGTGGCGATGTGCATGCAATCCCACGACGAAGCTCTCCAGCTCCCAAAGCTTAGAAAGCGTCGCGCAACACGTCTTTCACTTTATCCTGTTCACTGGGTGTGCGGATGCGGAGAGAGCCACACAGAGAGAGTGGCTGGCACAGTTCACCCGCGCCACCTGCCATTCCTCAAATACTATTAAAACTTCTACAATTACCAGTTGGAGATGTTTTTTGCTTGAGGGACTTTTAAATAGGAAGTCCTCTTACACATTTTATGTGGTTGGACCCCATCGTAGGTGCTGAGGTAACAAAGAGGGATAATTAATCTTGAAGACTCTTAAATAGCAAGCCCTTATTTTTATTTACTTCTTATAATTTTTAAAGATTTTATTTATGTATTTTGGAGAGAGAGAGAGAGAAAGAGAGGGCATGGGGTGGGTGGAGAGAGCCAGAGGGAGAAGGAGAGAGAGAATCTCAAGCAGACTCCACGCTGAGCTTGGAGTCCAACGTGGGGCTCGATCTCACGACACTGATATCTTTTTTTTTTTTTTTTTTTTTTTTTAAAGATTTTATTTATTATTTATTTGACAGAGAGAGATCCCAGTAGACAGAGGCAGGCAGAGGCAGACAGAGAGAGAGGGAAGCAGGCTCCCTGCCGAGCAGAGAGCCTGATGCGGGACTTGATCCCAGGACTCTGAGATCATGACCTGAGCCGAAGGCAGCGGCTTAACCCACTGAGCCACCCAGGTGCCCACGACACTGATATCTTAACCTGAGCTGAAACCAAGACTCGGGTGCTCGACCAACTGCACCATCCAGGCACCCCAGCACTTTTGTTAGATAAAAGAATAAAAGGCAGTAAGTTGTATAGCATAATAAAGATAGGTGAGTAAACATTACATAGTGCATACTGAATCACTGTTGCACATTATCTTTTAAACATTACACAGGACGTGGCTGTGAATTCCAACCATTCCTAAGTGACCTCCAAACTACAAGAGGGATCTCAACCTCCACAGCCTTAAAGGCATCAACCTGAAGTGAAATTAATGTTGCAAAACTAGAATCCCTAAAATGTCTGAAAAACTTGTGTAAAAAAAAAAAAAGAGAGATAAATGGTAATCTGTGTTTTGCAAGGTTGTTAGGAGGGTTATACTAATTGGAGATAACATCGGTCAAAATGGCCCTAGAAGCATTGGGTGGACTGAGCTAATGCCTTGGCTGCCCACAGAAGCAAGCCCTAACCAAAGCCAGAGCCCCTGGACCCAAACCAGAGAGGAGACCACTTTAGGCAGCCCATCATCCACAGCCGATGGGCTTCCCCAAACAAGGCAACTGTTCGAGCTGCAGCTAATCAAATGACCGCCTTACTTTGCTTCTGAGCCTCCTCTACAAAAACCCTCCCAGCCCCTACCAGCATCAGCTTCTGATCACTTTTAGCGTGGTGCCACCTGGTTTGAACCCAGGTATCCTCCAGGAAACTCTTGGGAAAAAAAAATAATGTGCCCCAGTTTGCCTTTTAACAGTGACTTCGTTAATTTCCCCTTTCCATCCATACTCCACACTGGCACTGAATTGCTTTCCAGAAGCTCTGGTCATGTTTCCTCTCCGAGGTCTGAGGAGAAAGTCCCGAATCCTACACGTGGCCCATGAGAGCCCGATGAGCCTCACCCTTGGTCGGTCACTTTCTCCTTACTCCCCGCTCCAGTTTTGGGAGTCCCCATCTTCTGGGCCTTCCCCCTGGTGTGGAGTCTGATGCCCAGACTATTTCCAGTACCTGCTAGGTGACATTTCTTCATCCTTCCAGGCCCTTAATGAAGCTCCCACCTTTGATAGTGCAGAACCTTCTCCTCTCATTGGATAATTCAATGTCCAGCTACGTGTACATGCTGGAAACCCCCGTTGGACACGGAGGATATGCAAATGAATAGACGCAGCACTACTCACCCCACCAGGGGCCACCAGTGAACTGGGGTAAGTGGTTTGTGAACGAGCAATGTGGCAAGTGTTAAAACGGACCCTGTTCCAGGTGATGTGGGAGTTGCAGAAGCATGCCCTTAATAATTCTGATTTTCTGCCGCACATCATTTGCCATGATTCCGTACTGTCGTATGGGTATGCTGTTTTGTGCATGTGTGTCTCGTGTTCTCATTGGCTTACGTGCTCCCGGAGCAGGGCACTGTTTCATTCCGTCCAGGGGCCCGCAGTTCCCAGCACAGCATCACATATGTAGTGGCCAGTCCTTTAATGCCTGCTGAATACCGAAATGATTTTCCCTTCCAAGTATTACTGACTCATTTTAAATAGAAGGAAGGGTCTATTGAATATTTTTCTCCCCCATGAATGTTTCTTATTAAAATAACTTAGTTGCTGAAAACAGCATGATTTCTAGTGATTGCAGTAGAAGAAGAAAAGCTGAAACTCCTAGGACTACTGCTGCAAATGTCAATCAGATGCTGATATTACTCCAAGTGCGACATGAAGTCTCGTATTCCCTTTTTAACTCCAAAGGCTTTAATCGGTGGTATGTGTGGTTCTACATGGTTAAGCAGTATATTTGTACGGAAGACTAGAACAAAAAGATCAGTGGGTGAAAACTCCAGTCCACCCAGGGAATTTTCCAGAATTGTACCTCTACTCTCAGTGTGTGGTAGTACTGAACACTTACTCTATTTATCTGCATAAATTCAGAGAGTTATTGTGGCAACACTATCTAATTTTAGGGGTTGGAAGCCATTTTATGGGTATTGTTGAGCGATGGAGGTCTAATTTTCATGCCTTTGAATGGAGAAAGTGAAAGACATGTATTGTTTAAAGAAAAGATTACAAAGCAAGCACTCAGTCCTGTCAGAAATAAAAAGGAAGTAGCATTATGCTCAGATTTTTTTTTTTCTGCATGAAAATGCAAAACTCTGAGAATGAGTATAGGAGGATGGTGTCTGAGTGAGGATGACAGGATGGAGAGGACTTATGGCCGATATGCGAGAGACTAACCTCTACCCCCCACTATCCATTTGCCCTTTCCTGTCTCATAATAATGTGGCTGGACACATGACACCCACTGCCTTTGGGGCTGGCCACGTGGCCACGGAACTAGCTCCTCCCCGGGGGAATGAGCTGTGTGCCACTTCTGGGTCTGGCTCTGAGGACTGGAATGTCCTCCTCTTCCCTGACTCTTTGGCACCACCTATGAGGGCAACTAAGTACTTCGTGGGGGCAGAGCCACTATCCGGGCTTGAGATTTTTATTAGAGAGAAAGAAACTTCCATCTAATGAAGCCACTGCTCTTTTGGGTTTTGGTCCCACACCATGGAACTGATGACTGACTAATATAAGGGAGTGCGTGACAATCCATTTAGCCCGAAGGAATGAGAAGAAATGTTTTATTGCTTATTTCAGATACTATGGACACACAAAAATATTATGGGATATGATCTGAAGGATATAATGTTTGCTACTATAGAAAGGCCTTATCAGGTACCATTTACTGTTGTTATCTGCCCAAAGTTCTTAGTGAATGAGTGTCTTTGGTCATTTTTAAGATAATGCCCATGTACCAGTAAAGAGATTTGGGCTAAAAAAACAGCCCATTCAACGGACTTAAATAGAAAGGAAATGTATTCTCTCCCAAAACACATGGCCCAGTGACAGAGTGGCTTTTGAACTACTTAGCTGAGTAGCACAGTCAAGAGCAGAAAGACCTGATTTCTCCCCAAACCATGAGGAGGAAGGGTCATGGCAATAGCAGGCCCACGTTAGGTGACTCAGGATTTTCTACTGACTTGGGTGCGAGGGCACCTCCTGAAGGGGAGGCTACTTGAAGAAAACTCAGTGTTCTGTTAGCAAGAACAAGAGAGGGATGGATGTCAGGAGGGAAACCCCGCTGCAACCCGTCTGCACACGCAGATTCCAACCACGACCCTCCAGGAGTTTGCCCCCACTGGCTGGTGGCCAGGCGCTCGGGGGTCGTCTCCATGGGCGAGCAGTCTTGTTTGTGGGGGGAAGGTAAACAGCCTGTTGAGCAAGCATCTTGCCGATTCCTTTCTTATTTTCTCGGGGTAATTTGTGTTCACTGCCCGTTTATGATTATATATCAATAGCATTTACAATGGTGCTCAGAATATTGAAGGCACGCCTGGCCAGTGTTTTATCTCCATCATGTTTATTATTGGACTGCAATGGTCTTCTGAGATGGCACTCAAATAATCTTTGGTTTCCTTAGAACAACAAACTGAAACTGTGCACAGCAATGTAGACTCCAAACAACCAATTTCCAGACCTTTCAAAAACCTGTTACGTTCATAATGGGAAGCAGTTTTTACCCAGCTCACTAGGGGAAGTACAAGGTCTATCAAAGATCTTATCTCCTTAATCCCGTCCTTCTAGTTCACCTTTTCTTACTGATCAAGCAGCTCCTGCACTTTTCAATAATACAGTATCAGCTACAACAACAGCCAGGCCAGGCCATGTCTTCCTGAAAAGCAGTCTTCCAGAAGCTTCCTTTGATGTGCATTTACTTCTTCCCAAATAGCAACCGTCTTTTGAATATAGCTCTGCTTCCCACTCCCTCCTTACGTGGAAAATGATTTATGTGAACCGTCTATAAAGGAGGTGGACAAGTAAGTGGTTGATTTCTCTCCGAGGAGGCGCCCGTTCCAAGCGCTTCCTATTCTTCAAACATCCCGCAAGTGCACTTCCATCCTATTCCTGCAAAAGACTAATTTAGAACTTGACTGGACTCAGTATCTCTTCTTTTGTCACTTCCTCCAAATAACTGGGCAGGGCCAATTTGCAGGCTGGACTATGTGAAGAGCTTGAAGTTCATAGAGAGAAGAGATCGTAACAGACCCTGTCTCCGGGCATCTGCTCAAGAATTCTTTAGGCATAGGTGACATTCCGTGAGTGGAGTGGGTTCTCCCTGGGGAAGAAGCCACAGGAATAACTAATTCAGCCTTCCTTTGAATTATGGACCTGTCGGGCTAACACTGATACCTTGAGAGGAGCGGGGGGGAAAAAAAGAAATCACTCGACATTAAATTCCCAACTGTCACCACATGCTGGACCATAACCAACAAGGCTTTGAGAAGAAGAATGTATGTCAGGAACAATATTGTTTCTTTCTAAAATAGAGTGATGAGCAGTGTGGTTGGGGTTAGAAACAGGCATCCTGGGCCTGCTTCTACAGAAAGGAGGAAGAAAATTGCTTTCTTTTTGGAAGTAAGCGCAGTAATAGGCCCAGTTGACAAATCACTTCCTAGAGCGCATCGGATGCTGTTATCTCCTCTGAAAGGATTCCTTCTTGTTTTTATCCTTCTTCTGACCCTGGTTTAGAAAGATGGGCAGATGTGCAAAGCTTTTACATTTGGCCTATGCCTTATCCATGGGCTTCTAGTTTATTTTTTCCTTCTCCTCAAAAAAAAGTCCTTAAATAAAATCAGCATGAAATGAATCTTATATTCTGGTCACAATATGAACTTTTAAATGGACGGATGGATGAAAGCCCGTGTAGCAGGCCTGGGTAGCCCTGCGAGATATCCTTCCTATGGGCCTCCAATCTGTGGAGAAGATGGGAATCAAGAACACGCTGGACCAGGTCAGGTTTACCTGGGGGACCCTTCAAGGTTCTCTCCTTGGGCTTCGTTCATTCTGCACTGAAGAGGCATAAGATGGTGAGGCCCGTGCCTGGCAGAATCCTTGGGCCCAGTGAATGCAAAGCAGGGAGAGAGGAAGGCTGGGATCCAGGCAACACTTAGCTTCTGGATCCGTTATAGACCCTTGGGGACCACTGACAATACCAGTGACTTGTCTTTACCCGGGAAAAGCTCTGTTTCCTCACAGGAGCTTTCGGATAACCAATATAATAATTCATAGACACAGCCTTTCCAGTGGAATGTGTGACCAATGGTGACAAAGACATTACTCTAGCTCTAAGTGCCTGTCTCGTTTGGGCCACATTATACTCTGTCCTGATATTAAGGAAAAGAGGTATAAACAAAAATAGGAAGATACACAAAAAATGAGAAAATGGGCTACAAGGATTTAATTTCTAGAATACAGATATATGCAAGGTGCCATCAGACAGTATTTTCCTATAATTTAGGAACTACTTCAACTATTTTAAAGCTCCACAAAAATTAAAATCCACTTATTTGCATGACTGTTCAATACATCCGCCGACATGTTTCATAGAACTTATTTTGAGAACATAAATTAAATTTTCGAGCAGACTTCAACTTCCATTTTTCTTAAATATGTCATTCAACTAAATCAGTGTGACAGGAGAGTGTGTTCTACACAAATTAATGCTTGAAAGGTGCCAAACTGGACCACCTGCATCTCTAGCTCCTTCGCGTGAGTGGTAGCAAGTGTTCACAATTTGGTTTTTCTGCCCTTGATCTCTGCAGATGGAAGCCACATTTCTCCCTTCCTAGGCTAAGCCCAAAGAAACACTGTGTCTGAAACACTGTCAAATTCTACCTAATTCAGTTATTGATTACCTTGCTTTTATTTTTAACAAATAGCATTACTATCTTTTTTTAAAATATAAGTTTAAAAAACAAAGAAGTAATTCATAGACAAAGAAATCCTTCATGTTATAAAAAGTTAACAGTAATATATCTACATGTTTAGGAACTTCAAACATTATAGAAAGTTATAAACTAAAAACAAAAGCCTCCTTCCCTGTATCTCTACTTTCTCTATCGAAAGGCAACCACTCTTAATGGTTTCTCCAATTCTTTCCAGAAAATACTTTGTATATTTATGAGCACTGAGCACCTTTTTCTTGCTCTTTTCACTCAATTCTACATATTAACAATGGTTCCATATAAACACACAGATTGCCCTTATTCTTTTTAAACAGGATATTATGTTTGATTATGTAGATATGTCAAAAAATATATTTAGCCACTGTGATATTTATTACCAAAAATCTGCTTGTTTCCACATTTTTGTCTATGACAAAACAGTGCTACAAAAAATATCTTCCACAGATATCTTGACGAATGTCTGTGATTATGTCCATATGGTCATTTCCAGCAGGTCTACTGCTCGCGCACATCACTGTGACACCCAGAGGAGCAGGGGCTGGGGCGCTGCCACCCAAGTTAGGACAGAACACTTTGATCTGCAAGGATGATTCTGTGATGGGGATGAAACACTGTAGGTACGACTGTAGGCGAAACAATTTTATTTTATTCGAGGCAAACTAGTTTTAAGCACTGGAATGAAAAACCTGGATATGGCCCTCGCTGAAGCGGACACTTGCCAGGTCTCTGGATGTCCTTAGCTTCAACCGGCATCTGAAGACGCATAAAGAGTCGGTGCCACAAGGAGGACTCCAGGAACGCCCAGAGCAACTGAATGAGCTACATCAGTCCCTTTGGGGTTCCGTACCACGTACACATAGATGTGATGTAAAGGGCTGGGCTTCACGGGGCAGGAGGAGAAGATTTAATGTTAAACCACATTTTTTTTTGGGGGGGGGAGGCATTTTTAATGAATTGACAGAATGATAGCAAATGGAAGTGACTCTAGGGCCCTTATTACTTACGAGTGATATTCTTACTACTTACTCGAAGTCAGAGAGCCTGCCTGGCTTTTGTTCCGGGGGAGGAAGGGTTACTCCAGCTGCACACGTTTCAAAACAAAACGGGAGGAACAAAACGTGGTGTATCCATACCAAGGCATATGATTCGTCGACACAAAGGAAGGAGACGCGACACCTGCTACAACATGGAGGAACCACGAGAGCTTTGCACTAAGTGAAGTGAGCCAGACCCAAAAGGACAAACATTCTGATTCCGCTTACTGTGAACTATCTAGAACAGGTGGGTTCGTCGAGATAGAAAGCCGATTAGAGATTACCAGTGACTCGGGCATATATACTAAGGAGTCTAGAGTTTCTGTTTGAGGTGATGAGAAGTTCTGGAAATCGACAGAGGTGATGGTTACACAACATTACGAATGTACTTAATGCCACTGAATTGTATGCTCGCAAATGGTTATATATGGCAGATTTTATGTTGTTATATATTTTACCACAATAAAAATTAGTATTAAAAAAAGGTAAAATGAAAGAACAAAGAACACTGCTTTGATGATTATAACCGCATAATTCTGGTAAATGTCACCATGAAAGTTGAAGTGAGAACCAGAAAGTATAACAAAGCAACTGGAATGAACGATATCAGATCCCCGAGGCTGTTCTTTAAAGGCAGCGTGAAGGGGAATCAAGAAACCCAGTGCACAGGGAAGAATGATGGTGGCCAGGCCCTAGATCAGTATGTCAGAGGAACTAGCTTGTGCAGGGACCGCTGTCCAGGAGAACCCATAAAGAGGAAGGAGCTGGAGGCAAATCAGAAAGAGGAGGACATCATGTGTCTCTCTGAGGCTTCTACCATCAGATGACAGAAGCCTGAGAAATAGCGGGGGGTAAAAATAATTAGTAAAATGAGGTGAAGCATAACTCTCTGTCCCCAAGATCTACTGATGGCCTCTGGGAAGGCAGGGGAGAGAGGCCCACCATGCAGAAGGCCAGGGAGGGGAACTCTGTCCGGCCACCTTGTGAGAGTGGCCCAAGTCCCGCATCATCATGATTGCTCTTGTCAGTGTGCTGAAGCCATTCCTGGCTGTGCAGAAGAGGAGAACAAAACCCAAACCCCACAGTTCCTTTGTCATCACCGTATTGTCCTATACAGTTAACGTTTTATGAGATTGACATATGTTAACATCTACTATGTGAAAATAGTTTATTTACCATAGTATCACTTATTCTATGAAGTTTAAAAATCTTTGTGTCCACTGAGTAGGAATCATTGAAGATAGTGATCACCCACTATCATAACATTTCCTCCTCTCTTCTCCATGGATCTTATACCCATAGAATTATATACCAATAGCTGCTTAAGAAAACAAAAAAGATTTCACTATAAAAATATGCAGTGTCAAAAATACACCCACAACAAATATGGTATACAATTTTTTTTTTTTTGAATTACACTTTGTTAGTTCTTTCCAAACAGGACAATGTTGTAGCTCTAAGGGTCTTATCCTTTGATCTCATTAGCTCATGTGACTGTGGTATGCTTGCTACTCAGAACCGTCCATTTAAAAAATAAAGCAAATGCTTTCATCCCCGAGTTGTTCCATGAAACACCTATCCTTTAAAATGCACCACACAAAACAAAGTTCTTGCTCTGAAGAGCTTAGGAAATGCTGCTTGTGGTATTCTACCTGTTCAGGCAAAATGCATGTTTGCATACTGAAAGCTTTAAGTCCTAAGGAAAGAAATCCCTCTGTTTAACCTAGCTTAACACGTGTTTCCAAGCTGTTTAATGTTGGACCTCTGCCCAGCCTCTCTGCCTCCACTCCAACTTTCCTCCCAGTAACATCCCCTGGAACCTGATGAATGAACCTCACTTTGGAAAATGCTGTTCTACATTTTTGTACTTAGGACATTCCTTTAATTTCTGGAAAGAATTTTCTTCTTAACCAGAATGGAAGAGCTCAAAGTGTTTGTACCTGAGACACAGGAAATTTCTGTTTGCAAAAGCGACTCTTTGGATGATATTCTATTCTTTCTCTAGACTGATGCTGTCCGTTAGAACTTTCTGGGGTGATGGTGATACCAGGCTCTATTTGCATAGGCTAGTCCAGCAGCAGGAAGCCACGTGTGGCTGTTGAGCACTTGAAATGTGGCTAATGTGACTGAGGAAACAAATGTTAAATTTTATTCAATTTTAATTTAAATAGCCATTTTTGGCTAGTGGCTACCAGACTGGACAGCAGAGCCCTAGACTGAGGTGAGAGCAGGATCGAAAGAAATGCATAGATACTATATTATCATTAGGAGGAGTCTGTTTTCTAGAATGTTCTGAACTCTCCAGTAACTGGTAGAGCTAAAGAAGGCTTCTCCACTTGCCACAAAATTGATTTCCTAATGTTATTCGATGAGATGGAGCTTACCACTTTGAAAGAGTATAATTATTCTGGATTTCCCTTTATTTTAACAACAACAACAACAACAAAAAGCTAAAGACACATGGAGTGGTCAATGGTCTGTGTTGGATTAGAAAATATGTATTTCTATTTCAAACAAAAGAATACTTTCTAGGAAGATTTTCCAACTGATAAATGTTTTTCAGAGGAATGGTATAGAGAAGTTGCTTGTACATTTGTGAACAATTTCTTTAATTAAAATAAATACTCTCCAAAACTTTCTATCTTTGCAGTCCAAGCTGTCTCTCACAGAGAAAGTCTAGCAACACTTGTTTCCAATCTGCACATGAGCCAATCTTGGAGTTTAAATTAGATTTTTGGACACATGTCAAATAAACACGGAATGCATATTTTTGACATTTCATAACATTAACTTTCTTTTAAAAATACTTTTCGATAAAGAACATCTTGTATATAAAAGAATAATATGTCAACAAGATATGATTCCATTCTCCATGGGCCAGGTGGTTGAGGCAAGCGAGGTATGATCACAGCTGGCACTTCATGGTTATAAACTCACATTTAGGTACAAAGGAAAATACCTGGCCTTTCTGGTGTCTCCTTGAAAGCATCACAATATAAACCATGTATATTTGGAGTCTAGATTTTACTGTCTAGACTTCTTTTTAAAAAGGGAGACTACAATATAGTTTTCAAAATTCTTCACATAATTTAATTAAATTTGGTATATTTATAAAATTAAACTATCTTTAAGGAATAGGAAAAGCAACCATCCTTTTATTGTTAAATATCAACCATCTGCTTGCTTTTTATTTCTGGACTCCATGTATTGAAAAAAAGATGCCCCATCTATTCATTAAGTTGTTTTTATTATGTTAACTATATCGTACTTAAAGGGTCGATCCAACAAGAAAATCTAGTAAGTGTAAATATCTATGACCCCAACATGGGAGCAACCAACTACGTAGGTCAACCATTAACCAAAATAAAGAATCATACTGACAATAATACATTAATAGTAGGAGACCTCAACACCCCACCCTCAGCAATGGATCATCTAAGCAGAAGATCAACAAAGAAACAAGAGCTTTGAATGACACACTGGACCAGATGGACTTTGTAGATATATACAGAACGTTCCACCCTAAAACAACAGAATACTTATTCTTCTCAAGTGCACACAGCTTTCTCCAGAATAGAACACATACTGGTCATAAATCAGGTCTTGACTGATAACAAAAGACTGAGATTATTATCTGGATGTTATCAGACCATGGAACTGAACTCAATCACAGGAAAAAAGATGGAAGGAATTCAAACACTCGGAAGTTAAAGAGCATCCTGCTAAAGAATGATTGGGTCAAGCAGGAAATTAAAGAAGAACTTAAACAACTCAGGGAAACCAATGAAAATGAAAACACACCGGTCCCAAAGCCATGGGATACTGCAAAGGTGGTCCTAAGGGGGAAATACAGAGCCATCCAAGCCTCTCTCAAAAAAGATAATTCCCAAACACACAAGCTAAACTTATACCTAAAGGAGATGGAGAGAAAAAAGCAAATAAAACCTAAACCAAGTAGGAGAAGAGAAAAAATGAAGATTAGAGCAGAGATCAGTGAAACAGAAACCAGAAAAACAGTAGAACAAATCAACGAAACTAGAAGCTGGTTCTCTGAAAGAATTAGTAAGATCGATAAACCTCTGACCAGACTCATCCAAAAGAGAAGATAAAGGACCCAAATTAATAAAGTCATGAATGAAAGGGGAGAGATCATGACTAACACCATGTAAATAGAAACAATTATTAGAAATTATTACCAGCAACTATATGACAAGAAATTAACTTAGGTTTTTTTTTTTTTTTTAAAGATTTTATTTATCAGATAGAGATCACAAGTAGGCAGAGAGGCAGGCAGAGAGAGAGAGAGAGGAAGGGAAGCAGGCTCCCTGCTGAGCAGAGAGCCCGATGCAGGGCTCGATCCCAGGACCCTGAGATCATGACCCGAGCCAAAGGCAGAGGCTTTAACCCACTGAGCCACCCAGGTGCCCATAACTTAGGTTTTTAAACTCAACATCTGATATTTGAGTGGAAGACTAGGTATCTCCGTTTGCTTTCATTGACTCCTTTCCTAGGTAAGAACTGAAAATGAGGCTTGAACCCTGATCTAAGTAAAATCCACTACTGTCAGAGAGTAGTTCAAAATCACTACTTTCAACAAAAATTTCTTTGCACATACCAGCTCGGACCCCACACTTGCACAGATCTAGATTTCGATTTGATGGAGCCCTTCCATCTTTAAGTCCTACGATCTTTGAGGCCCTCTTCAAGGGAAATGCACGAAGAGAACTTAGGTAAAAACAAGGGGTCTGTGCAAGCAGGGAGCCCAAGACGAATGCTTCACTCGCGTCTTGAGAGATCGGCCTCAGCAACACGGCGCTCTCTCTTAAAGGAAGGAGTGTCTACCAGGTGCCTGAAGAAATTCTATCTTATCTCCTTAACAAATGGTCAGTAATATGATCTTTTTAAAATCTTTTTTTCCCCAGTTGTTATCTTATCCCTGGATTTCTAATTTAAAACAGAAAACTCTTCATCTAATTCCTAGTATTATCCTAGATAAGAAAGTCTCTCTCAGACATGTAATATCCCAAAACAACCCCGAATAAGATAATGATGTTTTATTTATGGAAAACTCACAAGGTTTGATTGCCTTAGCTTTCTGTATTCCCAGGTCAGTGAGTATTAATGTATTCCATATTTTCTTGCTGTTTTCCAGTATTAAACATGTCAACATTTTACACTGGAGTCATAAAAGTTAGTGAGATAGTTCTGATGAATAGCAATAAGCCAGAGTAAAGAATAATGCATAACATGAATTCCTTAGGAAATCAATTAATATTTTTATAAGTAGTAGTAAAAATATGATCAAGGGTTAGCAGAGAGTGAGGTCAGCCTATTTGATCCCCAAATATATTCTTTGTTGAGTTGCATCTATCAATGTAAAAATATTCTGTGCTGGGTCAAAACTGAAATCTCAGTGCCCCTAAGACTAAGACATTTTATACATCAGGACGTACAAAACTCTAGTTTGGCTGCATAGCCTTTGACAGGGTACATAAACTGTGATTCTTGAAGTACTTCCTGGTTCCTGATTGACTTTTTTGTGGATCCCTGAACCTAGTCTATTTTGTTCTGAATTATGTACTTTGTGTGCAAGTAAAACACTGTATATTGTGAATTTCTTGATGAGGTTCTTGCAAGCAACTCTAATACCAGGGTAAATGATGATTAATATTTGAAAATAAAAGTGCTAGTGTATTCATATTACTTCTACATAGTTTTCATTCATCCCTCCATCCATCCGTCCATCCATTTAATGAATGTTGAACTCCAAATACATGGATTTACTGAGGACAATAATGTCAAGATTAAGGATGGGAATATAAAGGCATGAAACAAGTGTAACACTTCAACTTGAATCCCGGTATATGGGACTTAAGCTCAAACAATTCTTTATAATGGTAATAAATTTGCTGGAACCATCACACATCTATCAGGCCTTTCTGAGATAGACTGACATTATTATCATTTAAATAGAAATCCTTGTCTGTATGTATTAGCTAATGTGCACTGCTCTCCAGGTAACAGTTAAGTGTAGGGATACAGTAGAGCGAAGAATCAGGTAATCTGATTTTCTGATGGACGGTACTATATGTTTGAATAAGAGAGTCATAAATACTAACTGAAGCACCTATTTTAAGAAGCTGAAGATAATCAAAATACTGAAATCTGTTTCTTTAGATGCAAACCACATACGACAGGAATCATGAGTGTATGAAGGACCATCTAGGCGTGTCGCGGTGAGCTGACTGACAGGAAGATAACACATGCAGCTGTGTCTCAGCTCTGAGAATGGGTGTCCATGGGCACATCACAAGGTACTTCTAAGGCCTAGTTTTATAACATCAAGCATTTCTTGGTTACCTAGAAAATAAGAGTTGCGCTTTTTGAATCTGTTGGTAGTTGAGAAAAAATTAGCACAGGTAGACTCACAGATATCTTACTTTAAACCTGTAAACTACAACCTAGGAAGCACCAAGGTTAGTAAGGTCTAGAGTGTCTTCACATCTGAGACTCTATGATTCGTCCATAGCTTTGTTGTCAGTGACTTTCCTTAAATACCGTGTAGGGTGAGGTGCTTAGTACTTCCCGCGGCAGCCCATTTTGCTGTTGGTTGTTCATGGTGTAAGGGCAAATATTAAGCAGAGATTCATCATTCTCAAACTTCTACTTATTGGGTCCTGTTCTCTCTGAACAACATGAACTAATCATGATTTCTACCACACAATGGCTTTCCATTACCACTCTTTTATCCAGAAAAGATTGGCAGCTTATGAGAATGAACAAATCATGGCAGAACTGTATACATCAGAAAAAGGGGAAGAGAAAAAAGGAAAAGCGAGCTTCCAAATCTGTTGTAATAATGGTTTACTTATATGCGACAGCTAATACACAAATGTGACTCTCGGTTACTAACCAGTCTCAGAGGGACACTTTATTACTTGCATAATTTACAGTGCCCTCAAGGACAACATTCCTCAGAACGAGCATACGTGCTCCTGTTGCAAAGGTCAGTGTGGAAGAGCCACCATGTTATCTCATAGAAAAGTCCATTGGGATGTTCTGAACCGCAAGCATCAAATTTCCTGTATAATGACCACAATGAAAATGAATGGCAGTCTGTCAAAGGACTATGTGGGAGAAGCAATTCTTTGAATGGCTAAAATAGTGATGCCTAGATACATAATTCCCTGCTGTAGATCTGGCTTGATCATATGAATGATCCATTTTGGAAATGGATCTTCCAGCCCCAGTCAAGCCTTCAGATAACTGAAGCAACCCTGCTCGACTGTGGCATCATGAGACCCCGAGCCAGAGCCAGAGCTACCCAGTTAAGATGCTTATGGACTCCTGATGCCCACTCTGTGGGATAATGTTTAATTAACTAAATGGTTAAAATTTGGGGTGATTTGTTATGCAGTAATAGAGATGTAACATACAAACTGACAAGCCTACCCCCCAAAACAACAAAACCGGACAAATAAAAATAAAATAAAACCCATCACTTTGAATTTCAAAAGGACAAAAAAACATCCGGAAGACAGGTCTCCTCATTAAGGTAAGGTTTGCCCCCAAACTCTTCAACCCTAAGGTACGAAAGCAATTCAATTCACTCCCAAAGTAATTTTCCATGATTTGGAGCTTAAATGTGTACGTAACTTACTTACAATGTCACATTGAATGAGAAAAAGGAAGACACAGCTGTTCAAAACTTAAAATTACATAAAACCCTCAAACTTCTTTAAAGCAAGGTAAGCAACGGAATGCAGAAGGTGGACCAAAGAATCTCTTCTCCTCACAGAGAAAGTTAAGACCTTAAAATCCAACTTTTGAGAATGGAACAACAGTTGGCAATTAGCAGGCAGAAGCATACAATTTAGTCATTAGTTAAAAACTGCTGTAACTCATTTTAAAAGAAGGCATTCCCCAGCATTCTGATCTCCCAGAATTTGGCAGCTGGCTCAGGCCACACACAATCGGTGCAGATTACACGGTACGTGATGAAGATCTGGCTGGAAAGTATAGGTTGACTTTTGTGATTCCTAAAGCTAGCACACGTGACTTGTTCCCATTCTAATGCAGTCATGATTATTAATCCAGAGGCATTTTTTCTCTGAGTAGGCATCACAGTATCTCATGGCTTTTCCACGTCTACTTCCTCTACTTTATGGCTCAGCCCAGGGCTTTGCAACCCCACAGATGGCTTTACTGAGGACCACAGACACCAACCTCTGCAAAGGTGACTTAGAGCTCTCAGCCTAAAATTAGGCCCCGGCAGTAAGCCTCTGCCAACAGCACTCCTTCTACCAAGCTCCTCATGAAGTTGCAATTTTTAAAAAAATGTTTTCCCATCAAAATTCAACAGCATTTTATAGGCACATATACTTTCTTCCTTTTCTGGCCTGCATGAAATCTAATATCAGGATTATTAGCCATTTGTCACTTCAACCTATAATTTAGCAAGAATTTTTGTGTTTGAGTTATGCTTCTCTCACACCTCCCCTGTCAGCTTGCAGCCGTAGATTCATTCAAGAAACCATCTGGGTCATATTGGTTGACCCTGTAGAACAAACATTTTCCATGTTTCTTATTCTGCTTCCCTAAGAGGCACCATTAGTTTTGCTCCTCTCTATGTAAAATGACTTTTATGACACAATAACATTTCAAGTTTTCTATATTAATCTTCATTTTATTTCTTGAAATACTTAGGCAAACAATTCCGCTAAGACATCACCGATGGGAAATTCCTTTTCTCCTTTACTCTGTCTCCTTAAAGCCAACTCTAAAAAAGTAATAAATGTTTTCTCTGAATCAGCTGAGCACTGGAAAAAAATGTTTAAAAGTCTGGTCTAGTAATTCACAACGTCTTAGAGAAAACACGGTGACAAACAATGAAAGCAGAAACTCCTAGTAGGACCTTCTCCCCATCAGTGAATATATATGGGCATATCTGGGATCCTGTATCAGAATTTAAAAGTCTATTTTCTTTTCTTTTTTAAGGATGTTATTTTAAAGTAATCTCTACACCCAATGTGGGGCTCAGACATACAACTGCGAGGTCAAGAGTCGCATACTCTTCTGACGGAACCAGTCAGGCACCCCTAAAGGTCTGTTTTGTTAAACAACAGTTCAAAGATGTCTGAGTGCAAAGGAAAAATGACAATAAAACAAATATATCATCATTGCCAATCTGCTAAAAGGAAACACACAAACAATGAACACCCAGAGGTGTAGGTGGCACTTACCCCACAGCCGAGACCGCTGCCCCCTTCACAAGTGACCTTCCTCATGCCCGGCTCAGGGAGCAGCCCTGCCCCGCAGCCAGGGCTAGGGCACAGCACTCCCCCCATCTGTAGCACACACTCTTCAGCACCATATTGCTGGTACCGGTTGTACTGTTTAAAAAAACAAAAAACAAAAAACAAAACCAACATGAGTTTTTAAAAGTCCTAATACTAAGACGGGCTGTTTTAGCCAAAACGTTAATGGTTGGTGGTGTGTGGATCTTCTTGTTCACGTGTTTTGGTAAAGAAAGGGGATGGGTGGGTGGATGAGGTATGATCCAACATAAAGAAAGCCTTCCCTGGGTGCCTGGGTGGCTCAGTGGGTTAAGCCGCTGCCTTTGGCTCAGGTCATGATCTCAGGGTCCTGGGATCGAGTCCCACATCGGGCTCTCTGCTCAGCAGGGAGCCTGCTTCCCTCTCTCTCTCTCTGCCTGCCTCTCTGTCTACTTGTAATCTCTGTCTGTAAAATAAATAAATAAAATCTTAAAAAAAAAAAGCCTTCCCAACTGCAACTGGCAAAACAGATAACTGTATTTTTAGGAAACTGGCCCTAAATTTCCCACCCCACCCCCAAAGTTTGTTCTTTTAATATTACTACCATCAACTGCATGTAATAGTCTTATTTCATACAAATTTTAGGAAATACAGCTATATTTTAAGTTATGGACACACAATACATCATTATCAAGCTCATCAAGTAGTAATTTTCATGCCTCTCTTCAGGAGTCTATGGGCTTTTAAAACCATCTTGAAAATAGGTCCCAATATTCCATCCTGTGCTAACTGTGGGCAGCCCAAATGATATCTAAGCATGTCTGAGCAATACTGAGCACATTCAGCTTGAAGAAGAAGAGATTCTTTCCCCTTCATTATTATTCTCTTACTTACAGCATGTTTCTTTTATCCCTGAGCTCATCACGCTGTTGCGTGGCTCAACGCCCTCCCTGGTTTCCCCAGCCTGCAAAACAGAACTACACAGGGCAGTGTCCAGGGTCTTCCTGTTGCGGCCCTGTTACTGTTCTCCTCGTGTAATCTGATCATATTCGCTTCTAAACTCAGATCAAGTCAAGTGAATTTGCTCAACTGTGAATTATTTTATGCAACATTCGGTGACCATCTACTATGTATGTGTCAGACCCTACTGTGGGCGCTGGGGATACAGCAGTGAACAAAACAGACACCTCTGCTCTCGTCCCCATGCCTCTAAAAATAAATGCTGAAAGGTTATATTTCAGTGGAAGGAGAATAAAAACCAGAGAAGAAGCAGAGTTTGGAGACAATGGGGACTATAATTTTGAAGAGGTGATTAGGGGTTAGGGGATGCCTTATGAAGAGGGTACATGGAAGCAAACATCTAAGGGACATTAGAAAAGCAAACCACGTGGCTACCTGTGGGAATGGGCTTTCAGGTCAAGGACAGAGCAGCACCAAGAACTAGAAGCCAGAATGCACTTGGTGCTCTGAGGTACAGCAGAGGCCAGTGTGGCTGAGTGACAGCAGACAGGGAAATGGCAGAAGATGCGTCGGAGAGTTCTTGGGGATCTGGGCTGTGTAGGTCCCTGAAGGCCACTAGGAGAAGTCTGGCTGCTATTCTGAGAGATATAGGAACCACGGGAGACTCTGGAGCTGTGGGGTGACATCATTTGACTAATCTTTTAAAGGCAGCCATCTGGCTGAAATACTCAGAATTGACTCTCACAGGCAAGGATGGAAGGAGGAAGCAGAGGAGCAGCAGGAGGTTTTCAGCAATCCACATGAGAGATGGCGACGGCCCGAACCAGCAAGCGAGCGGTGGGGGTGGGGGGTCAGCTGGATATATTTTGAAGGCAAACATTTTTAGGCAAACTGGATACATGGCATGAGGAAAAAAAGCATGAACGTAATGTTTTTGCCTGAGAAGGCAGAAGGACAGACAGACAGACAGACACACACACACACACACACACACACACACACACAGAGAGAGAGAAAGAGAGACAGAGAATGAACTACAGAGAGATGGGAAGACTTAAGAAAAAATGGGTGTGTCTGCATATGTGTGAGTGTGCATGAGCATGTGTGTGTGTAGGTTGGGAGTTGGGAAAAGGAGTCATAATTTCTACTGTGCTCATCTGCAGTTTGATAAACTGCTACATGGTGAGATGCTGAGCAGCTGAGTTTGGAGTTTAGGAGAAAGAGTGGGTTGTAGATACAAATTTTGAAATCATATGTGCATGGAAGGCTGGGAGGAAAAGGGTTAGCATCAGACCTCCCATGCATTTTCTCATTATTCTGGCCCCAGGAAAGAAAGAAAGATGACTTGGTCAAATCCTTTTGTAAACATGCTAATGGCGCATCCATACAATGGCATTTATCAGAAAATACTTCTTAACTAGGGGATACATTAAGCAAGAAATGCTTCCATGATGAATGATTCCTCGAGTGATGAATGATGAGACAGTTTATATAATTGAGAGATTTCATGTTAATGATCATCGATGAACTTCTGAGACCTCATTTATTAAGTCTGGCCTAGAGTACACACCGTAAAATGCTGAGAAACGACCCAGGACCATGCTAAATGACCCGCCCTTCTCTGTGTTTTGTGTGTGCCTCATTATTACCCGCATCCTTGAAGTTATTAGTAAAGCTTGATACAAGGTTACATCTATGATTCCTGTGAGACTGATTTGACAATCCAACTCTGTGTTATCTCAGTAGTCATGAGGCTGGCTGAGACTATCTAACCTTTGTAGCGGAGAAGAGAAGGAGCCAGAAGAGGGAACTGAGAAGCAGCAGCTTAGGAGGCAGGTGGAAAATGAAAAGGATGTAGGTGTCCTGGAAGCCGAGGGAACAAAATTCTTCAAGGAGGGTGTCATGATACATTGTCTCGAGAGCTGCACAGAAGGCAATTACTGAAAACTGGTTGGGGTTGGAAATGCAGATGTCATTGTGATCGGGACAAGAGCCATTTCAGGGGAGTCATGGAGCCAAAAAGCCCTAGTGGAGTCAAATGGAGTAAAGACAGAATTGGAGAAAAGAAATTTTAAGAGCTGAGACTGGGTCCTTCTTCCTGTAGCAGTCTGGCTGAAAAGGAGAACAGGAGCATGGGCTAGCAGCGGAAGGGGGGCAGTGGGACTCAAAGGATTTTTTGAAATTGGAAAAATGACAAGCTTGTATGTTGAAGGGAATGATGGGAAGAGAGGAGAGGACTGATGATGTCAGCTAGGAAACGAGCTCTGTCCTTGGGCAGGTGGAGGAGTGGGATCTCAAGGGTGAGTAGAATGGTTGGCTTGAAGAGGGAAGGCTGCCATCCTTAGCAAAGGAAGGAAGGCAGAGGATCTGGGCCCAGGTGCAGAGAGACAAAGGAGGTGTTGGAAAATTGAGAAGAGAAGAAACGTGTCAATGATCGGGGAGAGGGAATGGATGGAGGGAGCTAGCATGATTGCAACCCATTTGTAGGCAGAGATTATGAACTGAAAAAAGAAAAAAACCTAGTCAGTAGAATTTTATGTTTTTCTCCAACATCTGGCTGCAAAATACAGAGTAGGCAGGAAATTGGATTTAAGCCAGGTGGGAATTTGGTCAGACTTACATGAGAGACCAAGACACTCTTCAGTCCCTTCCAATGCCTATGTGCATCCCCTCATGCAACTGTGAATGATTTCAATAAATATGTATCAAACCCCACTGAGGTGCTCAGCTTGGTGCTGTACCACTGGACTGTTCAACCTTCATGCCTTGGCCTATCCAAAATGGGTACAAAGTTTTAGTTTTGCAAGATGAGTAAGTTCTGGAGATCTAATGTACAAAATGGTAATATAGTGAATAATATCATACACTTGAAATTTGCTAAGAAGGTAGGTATTTCAGAACTACAAGGCTTTTACTTAACATTTGCTATTTCACATCTGCATCTCCCTTCTTCTACATTGCTTCTTAAGAACACAGAGGATGATGGAAGAAAAAAATATTCCACACTAGCTCATTTGCTTGATCTCACACATATACAAAGATATTAGAATAATACTATATCATTATGAATATGATTACTAAAAACCTCACATATTTTCACTTGCTATACCATTTCTTCTGTCAAAATTTTCTAATAACTAGATTGCATCTATATTGTTGAAACATATGGCCATTCTATATGGTGCTTTTTTTCTTCTTAATTTTTATGTTTTCTTGGGTCTAAACACACACACACACACACACACACACACACACACACACACACACACACACCCTTCATGTTCACCACCAGTCCTTGTGTTGATGTCTCTCCACTAATTTTGGTTGTCAGAAGTGCATTCTCCAGTAAATTCCTCAGAAGGAGTGCATGGGGAAAATACTCATTGAGGTCTTACATATGGGTGACAGTTCCTTTGGGGCCTTTATTCTTGAAAATAAATTTGGCTGGATATAAAGTTATGGGCTCACAGTTTTTCCTCCTTGAGCACATTTACTGTCTCATTCCATGTGCTTCTGGTATAAGGAGTTATGGACAAGCCTGATGACAATCTGTTCTCTTTTTTTCCCTTTACAAATTGAATTGATAATCTTTTTACCCAGATGCCCAAAGGATTTATTTATTTATTTATTTATTTTTAGAATCTGGTAGTTTTGTTAGAATATATCTTGATGCTAGCCATTATTTGATCAATGTTCATGATTTAAGGAAGCTGTATTGAATTTAATTTTCAGCATTTGCTGTATTTTCTTGCTTCAATGTGTTTCTTACAGGATTTCTGGTATACTTATATTGGATCTTCTTTACTCACCTTCTCCATCTGTCAACTTCTCTGGACTCTGTCATCTCACTTTAGTTTCATGTTTTAGAAGTTTCTTCTTTTTCACTTCCTATTTCTCTTAAGACAACATCTGTTATTTATTTTTATTTGTATAATTTCTTAATCATGTTTTTCCTTTTGAAATGGTTGCTCTAGTTCCCACCTGACGGACACAGTTTTCTTGTGTCTCAGGACGTCATTCTGTTTTCCATTCCCTGTAACCTCTTCACAACTTTGTATGGGATTTAACCTTGCTTCTTCCTCTTGCACAGTTATATGTGAAATCAATTCTCCTGCAACTTTAGAAAAAAGTAGGATCCAGCATAGCTCTTGGTGGCTCTAGATCTTCCTCTTCTGGTGTGTGGAGCTCCTTTCTATGATCTCCAAGCTCTGCTGCCTCACTTTTAACTGGATTTTCTCTTTCCTCATACCCTTTTCTATTCCAAGCACATTTCTGCTCAGTGTGAGGCCCTGACTCGAAAGAGATCTTTTTTGTTGTTGTTGTTGTAGGATGAATTAACGAAATCTAACTCCTATGAGCACCAATTAATTAAATACTTCTAACAAAATAATCCATGGCAATGGGAATTAATAACAGTGATGGAGGATGGATTTCTATTTTAAATAAATGGCTCTCAAGCAATTGGCTATTTTCTGTTTTAACGAAATACCCCTATCTATTTAATTTAGTGAAGCTATTTCACTACTATGAGGATAGCTTTTATCTACAAAGACATTAACCTATGGACAAAGTCCAATAACGCTTTAGAAATTCTTGCTGACTGCATTCATAGTGGCTTCAAATACTGACAAAATGTGGAATTATGTTATTCTTTCCATTCATTAGCTGAGGAATTTATTTAAAAATGACTTTATTATAGTCATTCCATTTGCAATACACTTAAGAGAATTTGAAAATGCAATTTCTTTTCTAAAGGAAGACAAATATTTTAACTTATATACCTGGTAATTTCTGGTAATTAAAAAGTACACATATCTGAAATAAAACCTATGCTTACTGAGTGCATTACTTTTTTTTTTTAACCATGAAATTTATAAGAACAAACATTTGACCTGAAGACAGTAATGAGTTAGTAGTCACAGAAAGCTTCATGCCATAAGGAAAGAAATTAGACATGTAATTATCTGTAAGTCATTAGAGATACTTATTTGATTCCCTTCAAGATAGGGCCCACATTTCCATGGATTCCTTTCAGCCACTTACTGGCACGATGTTGAAAATGCGTTGAAAGAACCCGACTATATATTTACTAGAGAGTTGTGACAAATCAGCACTAAGTAGAGCAGAATATCTATATTCATCTAAGTGCAAAATACACACAATTGGTAAAGTGATAAATGGGCCCCAATCAGGGAAAGTGAACAGATACTGATCAGTTCGTACTACTTGTGTCTTATTTAAAGGCTTTCTTCACGTGTCAATAATGGAGAGCATTTTATGAACAGAACTGAAGGAATGTGATTAATTTGTAATGTGTATTAAGTCTGTGCAGAATCTACTCTCAGGTGAGCTCAAAAGAAACAAATCTCTAAAAATCCCTTATTTATTGTTTGCCTTTGGATTCACAGTGAGTGACTGTGTGCGCACCTGTGTATGTGTAGACATATTCATCCTAACCTGTCAACTAATGCTGTTTAAGCTATTAAAACTAGTTTGTCAATTTATAGATATATTTTCATAAAATGGATAATCCACAGACAGATGACTGAGATAATTTAGAGTCATAACATGATGTTCACAAACATTTTTGAAAATAAATATTAATATTAACAAAAGGCATACTACTTTGCCCCTAAGGAAAAAAATTTTGAACATTTCTTCTATTTCATCAGATTACAGTGAAAATGCATTCCATTAGTATGACCTATCTAGGTAAAAATCTCAACTCATCGCTATGGCTTATGTTTTATTTATTTGAAGAGTAAATTACTCAGTCTTTGTGTGTATGCTCATGGATTCTCCTAAGAATGGAAAATGTTTTTTTTTTAAAGTACAAAGTTCATAGAAGTTTCCATAAACTGCTATTTTAGGAATCTGAATAATGAATCATGGGAGAGTATAATCGAGGAGAGGTTGTAGTTTGGTGGTCTGTAGGTAGGTAGAAGAGTTGAGTTGGGTGGAATATTGTTCTGTAATGAAGCAAGAGTCACAGGTTCAAATCCCACATGAGCCAGCTAGCTTTCTCTTTCTTACTGGCCATTGACTACTTGCTAAAGACTGGTGGTCACTCGAGGGGTCGGGCCGGGAAGGACCTGCGCCTGACTATCCTGCACCACTGGAAAACCACCCGAAAGACCTGTGTGGGAAGACACGGATCTCTTCGTCGTGATATTGGACTTGCATGCTTTCCTAAGAAAATAAAGCAAAAAACAATGAAAACTGTTACGCTGAAAAGAAATAAAAAAATAAAAAAATATATATAAAAAAAAAGAAAGAAAGAAAATAAAGCAAAAAGGAACCTGAATTTTAAAAACTGCAGAAAATCTGAAGAAAGGAATACTAGGTAAATCTAAAATCTGAGAAAACTGGCAAATGTTCTGTCAAAATGAGTCACAGCTTGTCAGCAGTCCAGGAGATCTGTGGCAGCTTTTCAAATCCTCTGAGCAGGGAAGGAGGCTGTTTTTGTTCTGCCGTGGAATTTTCCAGAGCGTCCTTTTGGGGGCACTCAGGTACAGCTACAAAACTAACCCCTATACAGGCTGGGGCCTGTCTTGCTTTCTGCTCCCTAAATTCTGGCTTCTGTGAAGTCTTAGCCACAAGCACCCAGGGATTCCCTCCCTGGGTCCTCTCTCTGAAACCCGCGTGGAGGAGAGAAAACCCCATCAGAAATACCATTCGCTGAACTACTACTCTGTGCCAAACGACTGTGCCAACACTTTGCCTGTGCAGCTCATTCTCTGTCTACTCTGGAGACTAAAAGAAGAGGCCACTGAGTTACACAGAAGTTCAGTCCTTTGCTGACCTTCACACAGGCAGGACAACCCCAATTCCAAATCAGAAATCAGGGCTATGGCTCCAAAGAACACCCTTTCCCCAATACCGAGCTATGTCCACTTTTTTCTCTTTTTCCCTTTTTATTAAAAAACAAAAAACAAAAAACAAAAACAAAACAAAAAAACCCACAACCTTTTTTTCTTTCCAGCTCACTCTCATTCATCTTTTAGAAAATAATGAAAAACAGTTTATTATAGAATTTCCTCTTTGGATAAAAAAAATCTCAAATAACTTTATAGAGAAACACACATTTATCATGAATCCATTTCTCCTTGCTATGCAGAGGATGCCCTATTTTCTGTACATATTAGAATTTAAAAAACAAAAACAACAACAACGCTTGTTAAATTCTCAGTAACCTTAATCTTATTTTTCCTCATTTGCAGGTAGTTAGCCCTGGGGGAGTTGGTGACAGCCTCTGTGGGCGTGCCTGCCACATTGCTGTTTGTAGTCTCTGTTCCGTAGCTAATAATGTTTTCTTTATCCCTGGACATCTGTCATCGACTGATGAAGTAAATTGGCTAGAGAAAGGGCTGGACCCTGTTCACTGCATAGAGAAAACAATCATTAGGATGGCTGAAATCGGATATAAGGGAAACCAGATCAAACAACACCTGCAATATAATTGGAGCGATGGACTGTATCCTGGATTGCAATTTATGAGGTTTTTTTTTTCTTTCTTAAAACATTTTTAATTTATTCTATTTTTTCAAGGTAATTTCTACGCTCAACGTGGGGCTCAAACTCATGACTCTCAGACCAAGAGTTGCGCGTCCCACCGCCTGAGCCATTCTGGGGCCATGAAGTTTTTGCTTTTTCAGATGTTCCTGATGACATGATGTCAGGAAATATTTCATCCAGTGGTTGTGGAATCTTCCAGATAGGAGGTCAGAACCAATAGGCTGCTTCATCCCTTTTCTCTTCTGTGGCCTTGGCAGTGCCCCAGGAGGGTGAGGCTAAGAAGGTGGGTTCCCATGGACTGTTTTCCTCACAGGAGTTTTTTCAGTGAATGGGATTCCAGAGACTTCTGGAGGTTTTGCAAACAGGACGGCTAAGCACAGGCTGTTGATAAGGACAGTCAGCAGAGAGCAGGGGGGCCTGTGGACACATGTTACTTACCCTTTACTACAGTCCCTGAGAAGCGGGCTTGCGCAGTACGACTGCTGGCCTCCAAGCTCAAGCACCTCCCCTTCAGAGGAAGGGGACTTGTCTCTGACCTCAAGAGGCACCTCGGTGCTCATCTCCTCCCCGCCCCCTCCCTGTCTCTTCCTGGGCTTTCCTTTCCACAAACACATTTTCAAATATTGGGGCTCCTTAGGGTTCACATGGTTCCTGGTCTTTTATCTCCATTTGGCAACTCCCATGGATTTAAAATACCAGCTGCCCAGGGTGCCTGGCTGGCTCAGCGGGAACAGCATATGACTCTTAATCTCAGGGTCATGAGTTCAAGCCCCATGCTGGGTGTAGGGATCATGTAAATAAATAAACTTAAACAAATAAAAATAAATAAAATAAAATACCGTCTGGCGTCAGAGACGCCACATCTATCCCTCTATCTCTGACCCCTGACCTCCGTCTCCTCTGAACTCCAAATCACACATCCAAATCCCAACTTGCCTCCTCAATGCTTCAGGCCTATCACATCTGCTCAGACTTGGGCCCTGGATTCCTCACCTCTGTCTTGCCCTTCCTACCATCTTATGCATCTTGGCCAGATAAAACTGGAGGACTCCTTCATTTCCCTGACCCACAGCTAATCAACCCCTGAGACCTTTCATCCGACCTCTGAATGGTCACTCCCTTCTCTTTCCTCTGACAACGGTCTTGATCCAGATGCTATCCATATTGGACTGACATTCTTGAAATGTAATTTGGTTAATGCCCGCCCCCTGCTTAAACTTAAATTCAAGAATTTCCCATTGAACATAGAATTAAATTCAGATCTTGAGCATGGCCTACATGGTGTGGATGGTCTTCATTTTTTATCACTGTCCCCCTTGATCATTATCTCCTGGCCGCATTGCTTTCATTTAGTGGCTTGAACAGAGCAATCTCTTCACCTCTTGGGGGTCACTGAACATATGCTTCCCTCTATTCTGAATGTTCTTCTATCCCATACTGAGATCCCAGCTCAGCGAACAGTGGTGCCATCTCAACCTTGAAGGTTCACGGTCCCTTGGCTCCTTATTCAAAATAGGTTAAATCTCAATCACGGTTTTCATCTTAGCCTTTATCATGATTTGTTTGTGTGAGTTCCTTGTTTACCATTTTATCTAACACTAGCATAGCAATAGAACAAAAAAGGTATTCACGAAATGTTTGTTGAATAAATGAACTTTGTTTCCTGAAAATTCTGGTGATTGAACCTGAGGTGGGGGAAGCTGGTATAAATACAGGTACTTCTGAAACTTAGTTCTTCTGAAGGCTCTCGTGGTCCTATGGACTGATGACAGATATCACGTCTGGTGGGCCTTTTTTTTCTTTTAAGGCTCACCTTGAACTCTGGAGTCGCTTATGACCTACTATGTGATAACATCTTTGCCAAGTAGGTTGGACTTGGGGGCATGAAAGGTACTTTGTGAACATGAATTATAAAGACAAGTCACAGGGCCAAGAAGCTAAAGTAAATGGGTTATGCTAAACTCCAAGGAGTTTTCACTGTATTTTTATTTTAGGAAGGCAAGTTATTTATAGTGTGTAATGATTTATTTTTAATCTAGATCCCCCAAATCAAATGCCTATTAGGGACTGATGAAAATGGAAAGGAATCTACATATGAAGAAATTAGATGACCGATAAGCATCTCCACCATCCAGCAATGGATTCAGTAATTAACCAGTAACTGTGTTCATCTTATCAGTTCACTTTAAGGTGTACATCACACTCATTTTATTGCCTACCTTGTTGTTACTAGTTCAGTCTACTAATTGAATAGAAATAATGTCAATAGTATTTACATCAGAAACATTATGGTATAGCACTTACTGTTTGCAACTCACTTTGCAATCCTATTTATTTCCAAAAACTCTAAGAGATGACTGACCATTTCTCTTCCTTTTCTACAAATGGGAAAGTCACATTAGTGAGGGAAGGAAATGATGTGTCCAAGGGCACTTGTAACACACATTAATATAAAGTTTCTTTTCATCGAGTGATAAAAGTTGCCTCCAGCATCCAGAGAGAGCCTTGGACGTTTCATCTGCTCCAGAGAGGGAGAGGCCACCCTACTCCAACCTGCAGGAGCTGGACTGCTCGGCTTTCTCTCCTGAAACTCAGCTACCATCTGCCCTGAGGCCACCAGCTTCTGTCATGTATCATCAGGACAGAAATGTCCCAGACTGGCACATCTGATTTGTATCAGTCCCTGAAGCAGTCCCTGGCTCCCCTGTCCTTCTCCCGTCTGATGCCCACCCCACCCCCCAACATGGCTCTGTGCATCCCTTTGCCCTACTTTGTCCTCGAGCTGCCCAACTCCTGCCCCTGTGCTGGGGGAGCCAGGGCTGCCATTAACTGGCATCCACTCCCAAGGTGCTCTCCTGTTCTCCCCTCACTGAAACTGGCTCCTGCCCTGGGACACCCCTTCGCTGGCCGCTCCCACACATGTTTTCTGCACACTTTGTACCACCAAACATTGCTCAGCAACGCTCCAGTTGAACAGTTCTCTTCTCTCCTGAAACCAGCCCTCCAGCCGTGAACTTCAAACCATCAGTCTCCACTGGGCGCTCTTCCTCCAGGCAGCTCCTGAGTCCCGCCCCCCAGTCTCTCTCACCCCATTTCTCGAAGCTTCAGTTGGTGACTCACCAGAACTCTCTCCAAGTCAGCTCTGGTGACAATTCTGGAGTGTCTCAGTGTCCACACGGGCCACACTTCTAGCACTCTGGCTTCCCCAGTTCATGACCTCAATTTCTGCAGTCAACTTCTTCTCCATCCTGAGTCGGCCATCAGCACTCCCGGCCTCCTCTGATCCCGCCATTGCCAGTCCCTGAATCCCTCCATGGACTAGACATCGAGGATCTCATTCTTTGGCCAACACCTACTTTCCCAGCTAAAGCTTCCTAGTCCTTAAACTCCAAAAACACTTTGGACCCACTGGGACCTGGAACCAACGGACCAACTACCTTTGCCAACCCTCCCTCTTCTCATCCCACCTCTCCGCTCTCCTAGTAGAGAACCAAACTCTGAGTTAAACCCAACTCTGTGTTCTCTGCCCCTGTGTCTACACAGTTGAATGTGACAGAAAGACACCGGGCTGATGGATCTCACTCCAAACTCATTTAGTTCCTGTTTACTTACTCCCCACCCTCCTAAATGACACTTTCACTATCCTTTCCTCTCCCGGGAAAGCTCCCACCTCCACTCTCAGCTGCCAACTTTGCTTCCTGTTTCACTAAGAGGAGCAACAGCAGCAGTCACCCTGCCTCTTCGGCGGTCCCCACTGCCACCAAGCTGAGCTGTCCATCCTTGTGTCTCAGCAGAGCCTCCACTCAGTGGTTGTGAGCCAGGACATTGTTCCTGATGGCCTCTCCTCTCCCCTGCATCACCAGCCCCCTACTCCTCTACAGAGTCATCCAATCGACCCGTAAACATGCCTCAGCTTTTCCTATAAAAAAAGAAAATGATCTTAATTCCACATCCCCCCACCCCAGGTGCCTCATTTCTTGGCTTTCCTTTACAGCCGAATTCCTCAAAAAAGAAGTTCCCAATATTCGCTCTCTCCCATTCCTCTTCCTCCTCTCACATGAACCCAACTCAAGCAGCTTTCACCCCCGCCATTTCCTGGTCAAGGTCACCGATGACCTCCAAGTTTCAAATTCCAGTGTTTCTTTCTCACCCGGCTCCTGCTTGGTCTCACAGAGCACGGACGATCAGTCTTCCTCCCAGAAGTACTTCCTGCCTTTGTCTTTTGGGGCGCGCTTTCCTGGATTTCCTCCCACCTTACTCTGACCACACCTCGTAGTGTATAATGCTTTTTATGTGAAATGAGCCTTCTAGAGCCTCACTTCAGAAATTCTGTCCTTGCTTTATTCTCTCTCTGGAAAGCTCCTTTCCCAGACATCACCAGATGCTCTCCTGCACGCCCTTCAGTCCTCACCCACAAATCACCTGTTCAGTGAGGTTCTTCCTGACCACCTCATATAAAATCTCAGCTCTTCCCCCTGCTACCACTACCCCCTTTTTGGTTTTATTTTTCTCCATGGCCATAAGAACCACCCAGCATAATGTATATCGAACATGTCTGTGTGTATATAGCATAGCAGTTTTCCACTGATAGGTATCTCTTTTCACTCCTATACCCCTGTAACCAAGAATGGTTTATAGCACCTGAGTAGGTGCTCAGTAAGTATCTGCTGAACGAAAGGAAAGAAGAAGGGAAGGAAATGTGGTTTTTTTCAGGAAGTAAAGATCAATATTGCTGTGATATACCATATCTCCATGTTGCACAACTAATCAGAGTAGTATTGATTTTGATTACGGCTCGATTACATTTCTAGGAGAATGCAAAGTGGCCTGACTTGTATGCAAATCTGAGATGATTACAGTTGGCTTCTTTCCCTACTAATCACCAATGACTCTAACACAAATAGGGAAATAATTTGCAAATATTAGTACAAGTTAGAAGAGAAGGCTCCATTATCTGAGCAGAAATGTCAGGGCGACAATCAGTAATCCTCACTGTAGGAAATCTCTCAGGCTTCCACAGAAAAATGGCTGGGGGACGCATGTGTTTTCCTAAATAGGTGTGTCTGAGGGAGTCCATTATTAACTCTTACCTGCAATGGAGGATAACTGATTTTGCCTATATTTGAATAAACACTTAATGCCTGCTGAATTCTGCAATTTATGTAATGAAAATACTAAGGAGACATCCTAAAACCTGTTAAATCAAGGAATTGGAAATAATTCTAGTTTTTTATCCTCCCAATTAACTCCTTTCTGGTTTTAATCTAATATTGGACGCGGGCATCCAACTTTGTAACATACATATACCACATGGACCACAAACTCATCAACAAAACTCATCTTCCTTTGTGCATCCTCTGGTCAAATGTGGCAAAGATGACCTTTGGGGGTAAAAAGCAGTAGGAGAGGGCAAAGTAGGTCACACCCCAAGTCGTCAACTATTTGGTGTGAATATTTCAAGAATAACTTGACATCAAAATTTAATAAAATACTGCAGAAGCTGTAATTCTACACAAAGATTAAGAAATTTATTTGTACACAGCCGAAGTGTGTGTTGTGGGTGCCCATGCGGGTGTGTGTGTGTGTGTGTGTGTGTTTAATTTGGCCCCCTGAATTATTTACTTAGCACATCTATTTAAAATCTGACATCTCACTGGGCACCACAGTACTTAAGCAGTTTACTTTCAATGGGCCACCCTGAGTATTTATGTAAGTTACACGTTCGCATCCGTAGAGAAAGCTGTTGCAGCGAAATACGGAGAACGTACACCAAGTGCAAAGCTCTGGTGAGAGGGGCCGCCTGGCACCCTCACCCACAGCCCTCACATCGGGGCCGTCTGTGACGACGGGTCTCTCAGGCCTCACACATATGGACACTAACTTGTTCGCTTCTCTGTCACCACCCTGTGCCTGCTTACTGCCAGCAACCTAAGCTGCAATGCTCTGGCAGATAGCAGATGTACCAATTAATAACCCGTCAGGTCTGACGGATAGAAGAGGGAGAGGGTGTCCTCACACGTACCCGCGGCGTGGCTTTCTTCCCCATTTTAGGGCGCCAAGGGTCAGGAGACACACTCTCCCTCCCTGGAGAGAGCCCACACTGTCTCATTAGTGTCCATCTTTCACGACACGCCGGCGCTGCCTTTGAGAGGCTGACTCACCTGCTCTTCTCCAAGAATCCTGAAGTGATGCAGCTCTTGAATCAAGGAGTTGGGGCAGCCGGCTGTCGGAGAGAAGAATGAAAATCACAAACACGTGATTCCTATTCTGTGTGGCAACGTGTCCTCACATGCAGTTATGACTAAGCCACCAGTGTTACTGGGGAGGACACAGGGGCCCATCCGCACAACACATTCTAACCAACCATGCAAAAGCCACGCCTCGGAGGGAGCTGTGGCTGCTGTCTGCTCCCCCACTGCGACGCCGGAGCTGCGGGTGAGTGTGGCCAAGCCTTTTCTCCCTCCTGATGGTGACCTGGCCTTTGTGGGGCTTTAGGCCACCCTGTCATTTCTCCCCAGCACGTCACTTGTTCCTTATAGAGAGCCAGGATTCTGTGGGGCTGGAGGGGTGGAGCTGGTGAGCGTAGGTTCATTGTGCTTATTTTATCACATCTTGTTGCCTCGCTCTGCGGTGGGTAAGGGGAGTGGGCTGCACACAGAGAGGTAAGAGGGAAGATGGGGCAGCTGGATACCACATTTTTTTTTAATGATTTTATTTATTTATTTGACAGAGAGACAGCAAGAGAGGGAACACAAGCAGGGGGAGTGGGAGAGGGAGAAGCAGGCTTCCCTCTGAGCAGAGAGCCCGATGCGGGGCTCGATCACAAGACCCTGGGATCAGGACCTAAGCTGAAGGCAGTCGCTTAACGACTGAGCCACGCAGGCACCCCTGGATACCACAACTTCATGGGATTTGGTTGTAGTTTAGAGCCTTGCCTAGTTCTTCCAGGAGACTCTGTCAAGACCAAAAGGGTCCTGTCTTTCGGTCTAGAAAGGGGCTCTTACGTAAAGGACCTGGGAAGAGAGGCAGGATAGTCGGGATGCCCATTACCTTCCACTCCACCCAGTCAGTAAGAGCCTCTTCAGGCTTTCCCAGTTTCTTTCTCCAGTTGTGAAAAGAAATAAGCCAATAAGTTATATATATGCATGCCAGCACATGCTTAGTTATTTAATTATGGTCCATCCCTGTCCTTTTAATTGAATAATTGTACATATTAGTTTGTAGTCATTTATAATATTAACTCGAGTAACAAAAATTGATATAAAAGCTCATTTCTTAGATTCAATCTAGGGACTGCACAATCTGTTGAAGCTTCTACTAAGGAATTGGGTTATATGCAAAATGCCCCAAGGCAGTCACTGTGCTATTGTTCATGTTACTCCGCACTGGGATGTAAGAATGACGGGAAGTACCTAGAATGTCTGTCTGGGGAGAGCAGGCTGAGGAAGGAGGGAGTTGCCATCTTCGCTGGGATGAAGGAGTTATCCTTTGCAAAAGATATTATATTTGTGGTTTATTCTAGAACGTAGGGTTAAAACTAAGAGGCAAAAATGACGGCAGTAGACCTTGGTTCGACATAAAGAAATTTCTAACTTAAAAATGGAATACATTGCCTGATGAGCTAGTGACTGTAGGTTTTCAGACACAGGCCCTAATGACTATTTCTGCAGGATATCGTAGAGATGAACTTGACCAAGTCCGTTCCAATTCAGAAATTCTGTGGTTATGTAAAATGGTGAAACACAGTTTCGGTGTTTGATGTTCTATTCGACACAGTCTTTGATATTATAACATTTCATACTTTGTGAGAGTGGTTTACAAATGCTCACCAAAGTAGTACAATAAAGAATTTAAAAAATATAAAATCTAAAGAGCCAATATCACCACCTGATAGTAGACCAGGAAAATAAATGAAAAATCTGAGATGAATATTTTGGTGAAAAACACAGTATGCTAATTGCTTGCGGCATGTTCAATGTTATAAAGAAGGGAAGCTAGACCCTTGACATTAGGACTGTGTTTGTCCAACTGGATGCCATGGACATGTGGTCTGAAGGTTCTTTTTGAGATGTTCGTATCAGAACTACTATTCTGATAATTACCTAAACAATTAGGAAAAGTCATGCTGGATCATTACTTGGCCACGATTCAACTAAAAACTTTGGCGGAAGTTCAGCCTCATCTCAGTTCTAGAGTTTAGATCATCTTGGTAACTAGAGGTTCAGTGAAACTCATAAGGAAAGAGCAGAGGCAGAATTCCAGAGATGCATTCCCAACAAGCTGGGGGTCCATGGTCTGACGCCAAGTGTAGGAGGTTCACATGGGAGCAGCCCCGTGGGAACATCGGGATGGGCACATGCAGATCGGGGGAACCTGGCCAACCAGCCAGGGCCTTGGTTGCATCCCAGGGAAGAATTTAGTTTCAGTAAAATGCCAGCATCTATGATATGAAATTCACAGAGTTAACTGGAATACTTTGGTTTTGTTCTTTTACTTATATTTAATTTACTAATTTTCATTTGGGCCTTCTAGTTGTATAAGCATAGAATGTTTAAATCTAGACATTTTTAAGAGAGATTATTTTACAAAATTAATTTTCTTCAACCTTGGAAGTTTTAGAGGATTTTTTAAAACACTGTCCTTCAAACCCCTCAAACTTGAGGAAAACTGATGTAACTTTCATGCCAGGTAAAATAAGAACCAGAATTTAAAGTTAGCCCGTCTTTGGGATTTGTATTCTAACATTCTCCTAAGACGTAACTACAAGGATTGATGTCAATGAGAGTTCCAATATAAACATCTCTCACAGAAGACTAGATAATTACCCGGAACACCTGGTAGGTGGAATAAAATATAATAAACAAGGACAGATATGGCATTAGTTAGAAGGGAAGACATGTGAGGGGGTCAAGATATTGAAGGGGCCACGGGAGGGGCATCTGTAACTGTGTTCACCGCAGAACAGCAGTGTGGGAAATGGACAGACACAAACTTCCTGTGAAGGCGCGATTCAAAATCACAAAACTAGAAACACAAGACACACAGAGAATTCAGTCGTGTGAGGAGGGTAGAGGCGCCAGGAGGAAGAAAGACCCTGGCAAAGAAGGATTACACACGGCGAGTGCTGTGAATGGTGGTGCCGCACTCTTGGTTCCTGCAAATTCCTCACACAGAGCCTGCAGGCGCATGGCAGTGGGTCACCCTCCGGAGCCGTGGTTGTCTCCCTGGCCCAGTCAAATCCTCACGGTGCCCGGCATCCTCTGCCTTTGGGACCCGAGGGGAGATCTTTCCTCGAGATGATGGAGAAAAGGCTCCTATTAAAATGTGCATATGGTGGGACACCCGGGTGGCATAGTCTGTTGAGTCTCCCAACTCTTGGTTTTGGCTCAGGTCATGACCTCAGGGCAGTGAGATGGAGTCCCGGGTCAGGCTCCACGCTTAGCACGGAGTCTGCTTGAAATTCTCTCTCCCTCCTCCCCTGCCTCTCCTGCTCCTGTTCTCTCTCTCAAATCAATCAATCAATCTTAAAAAAATAATGTGCATGTGGTACATCATGCCGCCCTTCCTTGGGGTTTCTGTCCCACTAAGAAGGTAGTGGCCTTTGATGTCCTCTGTCGCTGGCCCCGCACTGTCTCTGAGCCCTCTGTCTCCCTGCGCATCGCACTGAGACCACTGAGACCATGATTGCCCGCCGCTTCGACCACCCAGCAAGCTGCTGTCTTCAGCCGTTTGCACTTGCCGCTCCCTCTGTCCGGAGAGCTCTTGGCCCCGACATCTGTATGGAGGGCTCCCTGCCCACTTCAAGTCCTTTCTCAAATGTCACCTTCTCAGCGAGAATGTCTGGGGCAGCCTGCATAAAACCGCAGCCTGTTTTCACCCCCACGCACTCCTCCCACTGTATTTTCTCCAGAACGAAACCATCTTCTAATGCACCCTATACCTCGTGTCCTTTAGTTTCTGTCACCGGCTGCTGAAATGTGAAGGTGATGAAAAAATTAGAAAGTGGATGTATTGTTAATAATATTAATGGCATTTCTACATCTAATGATGGCTGCTGTTACTTCTTATAAAAATTTCCTGCATTTAAAAGGGAAGCAGAGAAAGACAATTATCATATGGTTTCACTCATCTGTGGAACATAAGAAATAGCGTGGAGAACCATAGGGGAAGGGAGGGAAAACTGAACGGGACGAAATCAGAGAGGGAGACACACCGTGAGAGGCTCTGGACTCTGGGAACCAAACTGACTGTTACAGAGGGGAGAAGGGTTGGGGGGGGGGGATGGTGTAACCGGGTGATGGGCATTAAGAAGGGCACATGTTGTGATGAGCACTGGGTATTAAAGGCAACTAATGAATCGTTGAACACTACATCAAAAACTAATGATGTACTATAGGATGGCTAATTAAACATAATAATAATAATAATAATAATAATAAAATTAAATTAAAAAAAAGGGAAGTGAGTACTTGAAACATTTGCTACATGACTACTGTCTTAAGAAATAAAAGTCAGGACTTCTTTTTTCCAGTTCTGATGTGTGAAGGGCTTGGGAGTCATGACTCCTACCCTTACCATAAGGAAAATCTGGGCAAACTGAAAACCAGCAACTTTTCTTAGACCCATCAGGGAACTGATGTCACCCTGGAATCTCGAGAGGCAGGCAAATCCCCCTGTGACAGTTAGGTCTGCCGATGTGGAGCGTAAGCCACTGGAACTGCAAACTGGTGGGTACCTTCAGATGCCCATTTCGATGAACTACAGATTACACGGAGGGATTGTCGAAGGGGTCAAAAACAGAGAGAATGAGACATGAAGGTTAGATGCTGAGCCATTTCCCTTATCAGAAGAAATTCTAGTATGTTGGCTTTAGCAGGTGATGGACCAAGTAAAAGTCCCAAGAGTCTCAGAGGGCGGGTTTTTCAGTTGATGTGATGGGGACCCGATCACTTTCTCTGGTCTTGGCAGATCAGAAGGTAAAAACCAGGACTTGTTTTGGGAGGGCACGTGTGAAGCTCTAACTTGCTTGGAAAACATCTTAGACAATGGTTTAGAGGGAGAAACACCAATAGTAGAAGACGCATGACACCAGGCATTTAAATCCGTCGTTGTCATCTTTCCTTGAGAAAGAATTGCCGAGGAAATGAACTAAGTGGCAGTGTTGCATCCACAACTATTTTGGGTGTCATACAGAAGGAAGGAAGTGTCATATTGTTTGTGAAGATGGCAAATCTAGCTGGGTTGAAAGAACGACTAAACGGTCACACTTCTGTGAATGAGGAGCGTGTGTAAAATCAAGAATGTGTGCTGTGTGGGCATGCACATCGGGACGCGGGGTCCTTCCCGAACATCCCTGGAGGAGAGCAACTGGTGTGCAGACAAGAGGTGTTTCCCTGGTTGTCACTGTCCTGTCGTTCCCCTCTGCCACCTCCCCCGGGGGTGGACTCTACAGTCTATTTACCCCATGTATGGGGGTGGGGGTGGCACTCTCCATCCCAACCTGTCCCTTTCCCCTCACTCCCATGTCCCTGGTCCAGGAAGAAATGAGAAGTAATGATGAAGCAAGAACAGGAGAAGGAAACGAAGTGACTGTTCATCTCCACCACTAACGAGCCGTGCAACCTCGGGTCACAGATACTGTGCGAGCTTTAAAGTCTTCAGTTCTCACTTGTAAGAATGGGAGTAAGAATATTTAACTTATGGGGTTGCTGTCGGCAATGTGAGCAGGTATCTACGTGTTTGTATATCTATCAGCTTGCAGAGCTCCTTGTACACGGTGGGCTCTTGGTGAATGGTGGATGCTGCTTTGAGAGTCTCCGAAGGGCAGGGGTGCTTGTCCGACGGGGCTTGAGATGGGTGTTCTGTTGCCCTCCCAGAAATCCCTTGTTGCCTGAACCCTCATTATTTAGTGGCCGATTTTGCTAAAGGCACCCAGGATCCAATGACATGTTTGAGATTATCAGGGCAATATGCTGAAAAACAAAAGATTGTCAATTACGTGTATGTGTGTATGTTTATAAAGTGCATGTATATACACACATGTATGTTCACATGTATGATCACACATGCTTAGAAAAGCATGATTAGTATAAATGTAAGGCCTTAAGTCTGTTTCCTTTTATTAATTCATTTATTCATTTACTCACTCCAATAATCTCAAGTGATTAATGAGCAACTTGATATAAAACTTTACGACATTTTTACCTCTGAACTCGCTGGAAGATATTTTTTATCTCACTGGCCAATTCAAATGGCATCATTTACATAACTATATTTACAAAGCAAGTGAATAGAGGCAATCAGGAAAAATAACTGAAGTCCCTGATCTCCAGGCACATCCAATTATCCAAATATGCAAAAGGGAAACTGACTCAAATTTTTGACAAAAGGGACAGTTAGCAACTGCTTAATGTACCTTCTGTTTAGCCTTCTGAGTCAGCCGTAACACACAGTAAGGGCATCACTTGCGTATGCAGTCAACAGATGGATGATTATGGCAAACAAGCTGTGGTTTAAAAACAAATATCCCACAAAGATGTCAAAGAAGAGAGCTGACAACTCATAATTCTGTTGAACCAGAGCTGATCTGGTTTTGTTGTTGTTGTTGTTGTTGTGGGAGGCGGAGGGAGCTCTGTTTTCTACTTGTGACTGCTTTGTAGTATCTTTTTTTAAATTTTATTTTATTTTCTCACTGTTCCAAGATTCATTGTTTATGCACAAGGCTACTCGCCTTTTGTCACCCAGGTTGTGAATGAAGCAAATGACAGAGCTGAGTAATTGACAATTCTACCTTGAAATTCTAACTCTAAATCCCAGACTCTATGCATTGCAAACTACTTTCTGCCCTGTCATGACGGTTTAACAAAAATGAGTATTAGATTTTGCATATAAATATGCTGTAAATTCCGAAGTTCATAAACCGCACTATTTTAATCCTCAAACTTATAATAAGATTAGTCTGTTTAACTTGAACACACTTCTTGTGTTTCGGGGACAGAATATGCTACCATAAGACACCAAAAATCTATGCACAACAGAAATACAAAAGCAATATGAAATTGTAGAGGTTAAAAGTGTTCATCATGGAGTGAATAGAAAAATGAACAAAAGGGAGTAGGACCACGGGCAGTACAACACTGTCTTTCCAAAAAAGACAATGGATTCAATGTGAACGTGTTGCTGCACAAAGCTTCTATCAATGGCAACTAATTAAATTGAATTGAAAAGCACTTTTAGGGGAGCCTGGTTAAGCTGATTAAGCATCTGATTCTTGGTTTTGGCTGAGGTCATGATCTTGGGGTTGTGAGATCAAGCCCCATGTTAAGATTCTCTCTCTGCTTCTTCTGCCTTCCCTCTCTTAAAAAAAAAGAACAAGAAAAAAAATTTTTTTCAGGCTTATATGTGTAGTGCCTATCACAATTTTTGTTGCCTTTAAATTATTTGTTAATAACTGCTTTTCTCACCCTGAATGCAGACTCCATGAGAACGGGGACTTGCTCACAGCCTCATCTAGGACCTGGAAACTGTGTCCAGCACAAGGGTAATACTTAATAAATATGCGCTGACAGATTAAATAAATTAAGGGGGGAAAGCCCTTGCCTTCTGGTTCTCACAAACAAGAGCACTGGAAAACAGGTAACTTTACAAGCCTGCGCAGAGTTCATTTAAAGACCTATGAGATAAAGTCTATTTGCCCTTGGGTCAGTTTTGTAAAATCTCAGAAATGAATTATTTCCTATTTTAAATGCAAGGTTTAATTTTTTAAATACAAAATATTAACATGCCACTACTCAAGCAAGAAAGGGTTCTTTAAATGCTCCATTTCCTACTGGCCTTGTCAAAATAAAGCTAACTTTCAGTGAGGGTAGAGTTCTGTTATGAATGAAGACACAGGCCAGGTCTGCTGAATGGGCTCTGATTGCGCCCCCCCAACGGGGAACCACTCAGACCACTGCAGAAATGTCCAAATATCTTCCTTCAGACAGCCACACAGCTGCCAAATGCTATCTGATGATTCTGTTTGTAGCAATGACCATCCGATCTCACTCTTATATTTTATGGACCGGCATCTAATTCCTTCAGTGATCAAAGATAGATTGATGTAATTCATAGTCATGTGTTCAAGAATGAAATGTCTTCATTTTTAAACAACTCTTAGCTGTCGCTATCCCTAGATGGACCCTCTGCCAGTCTAGAATTCTCTTCTATAATGTTACCTACAGCTGGATTTCAGGCCCTGTCTCAAGACTTTGTTCAGTGACAGGGACGAGAAGACCAGAGGACCAGCTGAAGAATTCCATTCTGATAATGAGGCATTCTTGTGGTCAAAAGGATCTTTCTAGATACAAGTTGTAGCTTTGGAGTGACAGAGATCATATCCAGTCTTTTAAAGCCTTTATTAGCCTTCTCTCTCCTGGGGCAAATACCCATTTGCCTGCAATAATATGTAATATATGTGAAAATTTATAGGAAGCATCCAGATGTTTATTTCCTTTCCCTCTATTGTTAGATTTGAGCTTGTAGTTGGCAATATTCCTGTTCAAGTTTGGTACTAGGGAAGTCTCCTGTTTATTCACTGTTGCCACACTCACCCATGTATACAGATCCCTGATCAGATACTGGGGAGCCCAAGGTTGAGCTTTCATGGTGCTTGGTTCTAAGAAGGCTTTGATAGATACACTGTTTGCAAGGTCAGGCTTCTTAGATGAGAGTTCTCACTTTTCCTCATTTCACCTTTGACATCACACTGGTGGGTTTCCTTCCACCCTGCTGATAAAGAGTTCTGTGATGTCCACTCTGAACTTCCGACCCAAGAGCTTGTCCCAGAATAGTCGCCTAACTTGTTGGCCCTGGGGAAAGTACAAAAACATGTCACTTGTTTGAATATTTCAAAGTCGTGTTAAGATCCCCTATTATTAATGTATTCATATCAATATGACTCTTTATCTTGATTAACAGTTGTCTTATGTAGTTGGCTGCTCCCGTATTGGGGGCATAAATATTTACAATTATTAGATCTCCAAAGTCGTAAGTCAAACTAAAAAAATGTTAAAAAATATGTTTCACCCTTTTGACAAGTAACACCTGTATGAAGATCTGGAAGGTGGAAATTTGGAACTCTCGAACCTCTGGCAGGTTTTGCACGACCCAGCCCCCACCATAAGTCACCAAGCCAGTTAAGAACTCAGGGCTATTTGTGCAGGAAATTCTGAAGGCACATGTATCTGGGAACTCAGGAAGGGCTCGGGTCCTGTGGTCTCTTGTGAGTTGAGGTGTGAACGGAGGTCAAGGAAGGGCCTAGGGCAGGGCCCCTCTTGCCGACAGAAGTACTTCTTGTCAATGGCCCATCCCCGTCCTCCTTCTCTTTCACCCCCTTGTAGTATCTGACGTCGGGTCAACACACATTCCTTCAAACTATTCTCACTGGAGTCGGAGATTCTGTTACATTCTTTTGCTTCTCTGTGCTCTTTGTTGTCCCTTCCCACCTCTCCCTTCAGCTAACATGAGTCTAGTATCCAGCCCATAGTAGCAGCCCTGTTCCTCTCTCCTCCAAGGTACCAGCCTGCTTCAACAGGGGGCTTTCCGTCCGTCTCCAGCGGTGAGCTCGCTTGCTCCCAAGCTCCAGCGACCCCATCCAAGTGGAGAAGTTCCACAGTGAGCGTCCCACGCCCTCCTTCATGACTGCTTCCGCGGTCCGTCGGTCAGTTCTGGTGAATCTCAGTTGGCTCTTAATGGACACAGACCTCCCAAGTGCTCACAGTGTTTTTACTTTGTCTTCAGCTGATGGCAGAACCTGAAATCCAACTCACTGCTTGGCAGTTTCTGAGAGTCAGTCCTTCCTCATTTTGAAAAGTTAAAGAAAGTCCACCTCCCGAACTTTGAACTCTGTTCCGCGGTCATCGTTGCTCAAAGACTCCTGGCAGTGCCTCTGAGGTTATATGTGGGTTCATTTGCAGACCTAACAGCACTTAAAATACTTGCATGTTCCTTATTCTGTTCTCATTTTTCTTTTTTTTTTAAATTTTTATTTATTTTTAAAATTTCTTTTCAGTGTTCCAGAACTCATTGTTTATGCACCACACCCAGTGCTCCATGCAGCACAGGTTCCTCCTGAAGTTGTCTGTCCTTTCCAACATGGGAAAGAAACATTCTCTTTTCTCAAGAAAACAGGAAAGACTGGGATTAAAAAGCTTTTCTGACATTGTGCCATCTTCCTCATGGATGGCCTTTCCCTGTTGTCTTGTGTCCTTGACCCAACTTTAAAAGCCTGTTTTGTTGTCTTTGGTCATTGCAATTAAAATGTCATATCATTCTGGGCCTATCCGGACAATACGCGCACAGGTTTGTGCTTTTCTCTTGTTTTCTCTGCTATTAAATCCTCACTCATCTCTCCCACCTGCTTTCTAAAAATCTGAGCTCACTGTAAATAAAAAAAGAAAAAAGTTTGGTATTGCCTGGTTGCTATTAAAAATGAATAAGGACATGTATTTTTACAAAAGCATATGAAGACAGGATTGAACCCTGTTTTTTTAAAGGATGACTTTTAAACTGGGGTTTTTACCTCAATTAATATCTATAATCAACCTTTACTATCATTTAGTTCCATATAATAAGGCTATTTTACAATCTAATTCAGAATCTCCTCAGGATAATGCTTTATAAAGTTGTGGATCATTTCCATAAAGTCTGACAACTGATAACTATTAAAAAAACCTCAAACAAACAAAAAAACCTTTTGGGGGATTAATTGAAGTACAACTTTTTTGGAAAGCTTGTGCTGAATTTCCTCAATTACCATGCTTCGAAGTTGAGGAAACTCATTTGGAAAATATATTCCCTTGAAAAGCATTAAAAGCCACATGAGTCTTCAATCACTATTTTTCCTTTTAATTTCCTTGCAAATCATCACGGGGCAATTGTGATATCCTTTGGGTTCAATGGAAAACCGTGAGCACCCGGGCTTGGGATAAAAATTGAAATGGATTTCAGCTCTCTGATGTGCCACGGGCACTGGCCACATGACACAAATAATCTGGAATTTGCAGATTGCTGCTGTTTGCTGTGAAACCCTTTCAGGATTAATTTCTCTCTTGGCTATAGCTTAGAATCCCTAATGTAGGCTTGACAATTACAGTTACTTTCTATTTTCCCCGTAAGTACAACTTTGGAAAGGAAACTGGCTCACGATGAAATGGCATCAAAAATAAATCATGATTCAATGTGATCAAAGATAACGCAGCACAATACTGAATAACTACCTTCGATCACAAGCCAAAACAGGTTGGGGGCACATCTGCAGGCTGGACCCAGAGAGTGGGCTGGATGAGCTCTTTCCCACTCCGGTTAAGCCCCGCTGATCAGAGTCTCCACGTTCTCTGTCGAAGTAGCCATTTCTAAATTAGTCTGAGAGCTCCGTGTTAATCATACCCATGAAAAACTCACTAATCTTCTTGACTGAGCAGCTACATACAAAATCAGCAGCAGGACTTTATACCGACATATTTCAAAGCATTATTACTTTGATGAATAAAACCAGGCCCATCTTAATAATTTCTCTCTGCCGATAGGTTACTTATGTCTGTGAAGGTTCTTCTCAGCATTCCTTTTCAATAGCCAACCCTTGATGAGCTCAGGACACCCTAAACCAGTTACAAAGAATCTGGAAGGTATTCCCCTCTCACCCAGCAACGTCACTTACAGGTACGTGTCAGAGAGACTCTTAACAGCCACACTGGAATTTCTGCAAGGATATTTAGGGCAATATTTATGTAATAAGAGCAACAACAAAAGAAAACATCTGAAATGATCATCAAGAGGAGAGATGAAGCCGTCCAACAAGCACCCGCCATAGATCCCCTCGTTGCCAGGCAGGCCCTCTGGGGCACTCGGGTCACGTTGGTGGAAAATGAAAAGACAAAAATCCCTTCTCGGAGCCTGCATTCTAAGAGGGATAGACAATTGAAATAAACTCTTTAAGAATAAAATGATGAAATACCACTGGATGGTGATGAGAACTTTGTCAAAAAACAAAACAAAACAAAACACGGAAGAGTTTCAAGGAGATAAGAACAGGCGGAATCGTTTCAAATAAGGTGCTCCGAATATCTCCCGATGAGAAAATAACATTTAAGCAGAGACTTTTAGAAAGTGAATTAATAAGAATTAGTTGGGGTGAAATGTATCAAATAGACCAATTTCAAAAACAAAGTCAAAAAAGCTGCGATAGTTCACACATAGTACGATGTCATTTACAGGAAGTTCAGAAAATCTCTTGAACAATATGGAGTCACACAAACACACTAATCGTATAAAATAACACGCATGAATGATAAACAACAAATTTAGGAGAAGGAGGGGGTAAAACAGGATCATAGAAAAGGGGAGGAGGAGGCTTCCAACCCGTCTTTAACACTGGCAAAAAGAGGTTTCAAACCTAAGCAAAGAGAGTGTCTTTTAAAACAGGGCTGTAAGAGAATGGTCAAGTTTCATTCTTCTACATATAGCTGTCCAGTTTTCCCAGCACCATTTATTGAAGAGACTGTCTTTTTTCCACTGGATATTTTTTCCTGTTTTGTCAAAGATTATTTGACCATAGAGTTGAGGGTCCATATCTGGGCTCTCTACTCTGTTCCACTGGTCCATGTGTCTGTTTTTATGCCAGTACCATGCTGTCTTGGTGATCACAGCTTTGTAGTAAAGCTTGAAATCAGGTAACGTGATGCCACCAGTTTTATTTTTGTTTTTCAACATTTCCTTAGCAATTCGGGGTCTCTTCTGATTCCATACAAATTTTAGGATTATTTGCTCCAGCTCTTTGAAAAATACCGGTGGAATTTTGATCAGAATGGCATTAAAAGTATAGATTGCTCTGGGCAGTATAGACATTTTAACGATGTTTATTCTTCCGATCCAAGAGCATGGAATGGTCTTCCATCTTTTTGTGTCTTCTTCAGTTTCTTTTAGGAGTGTTCTGTAGTTCCTCGAGTACAGATCTTTAACCTCTTTGGTTAGGTTTATTCCGAGGTATCTTATGGTTCTTGGTCCTATAGTAAATGGAATCGATTCTCTAATTTGCCTTTCTGTATTTTCATTGTTAGTGTATAAGAAAGCCACTGATTTCTGGACATTGACTTTGTATCCTGCTACATTACTGAATTGCTGTATGAGTTCTAGTAGTTTGGGGGTGGAGTCTTTCGGGTTTTCCATATAAAGAATCATGTCATCTGCGAAGAGAGAGAGTTTGACTTCTTCCTGGCCAATTTGGATGAATGGATAAGGAAGATGTGGTCCATATACACTATGGAGTATTATGCCTCCATCAGAAAGGACGAATACCCAACTTTTGTAGCAACATGGACAGGACTGGAAGAGATTATGCTGAGTGAAATAAGTCAAACAGAGAGAGTCAAGTATCATATGGTTTCACTTATTTGTGGAGCATAACAAATAATATAGAGGACAAGGGTAGATGGAGAGGAGAAGGGAGTTGAGGGAAATTGGAAGGGGAGGTGAACCATGAGAGACTACGGACTCTGAAAAACAACCTGAGGGCTTTGAAGGGGTGGGGGGTGGGAGGGTGGGGGAACCAGGTGGTGGGTATTGGGGAGGGCACAGATTGCATGGGGCACTGGGTGTGGTGAAAAAACAATGAATACTGTTACGCTGAAAATAAATAAAAAATTTAATTAAAAAAAATAAATAAAATAAAATAGGGCTGGGGGCGCCTGGGTGGCTCAGTGGGTTAAAGCCTCTGCCTTTGGCTCAGGTCATGATTCTGGGGTCCTGGGTTCGAGCCCCGCATCGGGCTCTCTGCTCGGGGGGGAGCCTGCTTCCCGCCTCTCTCTCTGCCTACCTCTCTGCCTACTTGTGATCTGTCTGTCAGATAAATAAATAAAATATTAAACAAAAACCAAGAACAATAAAATAGGGCTGGGAGGCCATGAGGGAGGAGGGACATGTGAACGCCTTATCACGAGGAAGTGATGAACTTCTGGAACTTTTCTAGCCTGCTGTGGCCTTTGGCCTGGGTCATCGGCACGCACCCCTTTGTGAGGAGCCCATCTAGTTTTACCCGTTTCAATGGCTTATTTGCACGTGAACCCATTCCAGTGAACCTGGTTTGAGTCAGGCTGGCTCAGAGGACCTGAATGAGAACCACACTCAGCACCTTTTACCTTTGTCATGTGCCCCCTCTTCATCTTCCTCAGAACACAATTTAGGGGTCCTGCCTGAGTCTTGTGTCTCCCGAATTGCAATTCTAATTGCCCAAATAAATGTTTGTTTCTTTAATTTTCAGGGAATTCTTTCTGGGTTGATGCATTTATTATAATAACGGTACAGATAAAAGTTAACATTTCTATAACACTATGGATAAAGCACTCTTCTTCATGTTTTGTGTAAAATAACTCATTTGGTCTTGCAACAACCCGATGAGAGAGGTACTATTCGCACCAGTTTACAGATGGTGAAACAGAGACATAAAAATATTAATTAACCTGGCAGAGTTACCTGAAGTCGTGAGAACAGACACCAACAAAGCTCAGTAGTGGGTTCCTGAGTGTTCATTATGTCCCTATGTCTCACTGCATGTTCGTAAATTTTCATGATGATAATAAACACACACACACTCACACACACACACACACACACAAGAAAACTTGAAGTACAAAGAGAACCTTGGAAAAAGTTGAATAAAAATTGAAAAACGTATAGACCTGAGTTTATATTTATCATGAAGACACACGAACACTTAAGTTTAAAGAAGGAACACCTTCTAATATAAACACTGTATTAGTAAACCTGGCTCAACTGAGCAGATTTTGCAACTTTAAAAGCTGAAAGAACCCATAATATTATGCATTCAGTTTCTCACTTAGAGAGGAGGCAGTTACTACCCACAAAGCACACAAAGCCTCTTCTTTGAAGGTCAAAATAGGGTACATTAAACTCAGGTGTTTGTGATTTCTTAAACACACACGGATCGTCATGTTCATTGGAGCTGCTGTATTCATCCAAATGTCCCTTCTGATTCCGTTCCCAGGGGCAGGAGATGACCTGCCCTCCAGTGCGGAGCTGCCGAAGAACAGGACTGATCAGGAGAGCCAGACAGATGGGTCTCAGGTGTTTTCATTTCACTACTACTAATAAGTGTGATCATTATGACTGGTGGGAGGTGAGTTCCAACCAAATATTGGCTCGTTCTGTGTTGAATCACTTTGTGTGTGTGTGTCTACTGTGCATGAGGCCAGGGGCTACAGAGAGAGCAAGAGTGCATCAGGAAGGGGCTTGGCCTTCCTGTGTTTAAAAAAAAAAAAAGAAAAGAAAAAGAAGGAGGAGAAAGAGGACCAGAGATCTGAAGGCTGGAGGCACCAGGTGTGTTTGGGAAGCCAAGGGGCTGTCTGCACGCAGACGAGAACTATACCACCTGCATTCACACAGCTCAACTATGGCACTGAGAACCCAGACCTGACTGTTCCAGAAAAGTCCTGTCTTGGAAGATAGGCTTGTAATACAGAAAATCACTTCACTGTTTCAAGGCATTCCTGCAAATAACTTAGCACAGTTGGCTATCTGAGAAGCCGCGTGCTTTAACAGGACAATAGACTGCTAACCTGGGCAAAGGCTCATGTATCAGGCAAGAGTTTTCTTATCAAGCCCCCCTTCCAAAACCATGACTCATTGTGTCTACCAGTCCCCACCTTTGACATCATGAATTTTGCCCCATTCTAGTCATCTCCCTGCCTGAAAGATCTGCCTTCACCACTTAAGCCCAGATCCCCAATCCCGATAAATCCTGGTGTCCCCTTCTAGTAAATGCTGCTTTCCTCCATCAGTAGACTTTCTGGTGGTCATTTTCGAGAACTGACACGGAATATATGACCGGCGAGAGAGAAAATGCGGTAACAGAAATTAAAAACACTGAAATTTTTTCTTATTTGTGAGTTGTTACATCAAAACAGTTTTTAAAAATTAGAAATTTGTTCCCAGGGTGTATATTCTTAGAATTTTGCCTGCACCTCTGTATTTCATAAAACTCTTGCTTTGTTATTAACCTATCTTTTAAATGCTTTTTCCCTTTAAATTTCTAAGGGTGGTGTTTTGTAATCCACTATCCTTCCGGTTACAGATTTAATTTTGATGGTCAACTCAACACCCACGAGTGACCACGGGGAGTGTGAGACTCTCAGAGTGGAAGGTGCTCCCAATGCACCAGCTCCTTGTCCTGCCACCCTCGAAAGTTCATTCCTGGTTGAAATGAGAGAATGGAAATGGGGAGCATTGGAGACCCCATTTTGGGGCCCCTTGAACATGTTTTTCCATAGCTTGTGGTGGTTTGTTTACCCAAACGAGCATATTGACGTCTAGTTAGCAGTATGGGGGAAAGAACCTGTGGGGTTAAAGCCCGGGATGGATCCAATCAAACAGGAGACTGAGATTATGTACATCATATCAGAAAAAGCTTCATTCAGTAGGTTACCGATTGGGTGACCAATTACCATGGGTAAGTTAATGAGGTTTCTTTAGGGTAAAAGAATTCTGAATGTCAATTTATGGACATACAAGCTTGTGGAAGATTCCCTGTTTACGAACTGGAAACTTCTGGTATGTATTTATTTTTGAATGCTACACTTTGTCCTAAATGGTTCTTTAAAACAGACTTCCTCAGGACATACTGAGGCATTACTCCATTTGAGGGAATAAATATCATGAGCAATATTAAAGAAATAAATGTAATTGGATTTAAGAAATTGATACAATTCTAAAAGGGGCTTAAATTTGAGATGAAGAGAACAGTTAGGGGATAAAGTGCGATGGGGGAGGGAACAAAAAAGTTGATGTTTTTCCAAGTGCTTAACAGCATTCTGTTTCTGACTTTTTGTATTTTAAATTTATTTCCGTAATTTCCCTGGTTGCTTTAGTGCTATGATTTTTGTTTCTTTTATTCGTCTTAGTGTGGGCATAATTGCATTCATTACTGAAAGGCATATTTCAAATTCTTATAAAAAAACAGAACAAACAATAACTTTTTTAGCACTCTAAGTGCTGCCGCTTAGACTCATCACCACTTTTATATAGTTCAGATACTTAAAGTTTGTGTGCTGGTGTGATATACATTGGAAAGAGACAAGATAAATAAAACAAAAAATCCAATTTCAAGGACAAATAACAGCTTCTGTGCTGGGGGGAAAAAAAAAATACAGCTTCAGTTATATTGTTCATGTACTAAGATTTGATTGTCTAGATCTTTATATCTTCCTACATGAACATTAGTGATTATTTACTTTAATTAGCTAAAATGATTAAATACGAGTAGTTCTCGTCTGTCAGCAGAGCTCCACCAAGGAGTCCAAGTTTGTTATCTATCTGCTGAAGTGCAGCTCTCATAGGCTTCTAGCCAGGCACTTTTAAAGCGTGGGGTTAATGAGGTCTTCTAACACAATTAGCAAGTTTCTGGTTACCACACCAACAGCTGGCACAGACCAGGGTCCCTTTGCCACCTGACTGCAACACAGCCCAAGAATGAGCCCTTCCACACTGCTGAATCCAGCCATTTTGCCTCGTATACCTCCATAGGTGGTTTACTGACTATTTGCTTCAAGCACTCGTCAACAACAAAATGAAAATGAATAGATTCTGGTGGAGTCCTGTTTCAAAGCTGATGATTATCCTGGTTAAAACCTTCAGCCATCTGCAACATCCTTTTGGAAGTTCTTAAATCCATCCACGTTTACCTTCAGAACTTTCCAAGGTTGGAATAAGCTGCTCTAGTGAGAAAGCCCATCAACTGTAGCTTCACCCAGGAGGATGTTAGTGTACTGACATTTTCGACTAGGTTCACAAACTGTTGGTCTCCGTTGTATGCACTATGTTTGTGGTTTGGTTATTTGGTGGCTTCACAAATGCTCATTAACTCTCATGTGCAGTAGGTGCAAAAGCACAAGGAAGCCTTTTTTGGGGAGTGTTGAGAGAGAAGGAGCCCATGAAATCTGGAATCAGAGATGAGATGTTAAACAGAGACGATGCATTAAAATGGAAGATGGTAAGCAAATGACAAACACAGCAGCAGCCCTAGGGCTGAGTGATGGGACAAGGGTAAGCAGACCAATTTACGGACTCTGTGAACAGCATTGCGGCCAGGCCGTTAGTAATGAGCAAGAGATAGTCATGTGATAGGAAGTGGGGAAAATGGAATCCAATCGATGTTGATTTAGAAGGCTGGGGTTTTGTTTGAGGACTTCAAGGAGAATTGGAGAAGTGCAACTGTCCAACTGTGTGTTCAGAGGATGTTAAAGGCAAGTCCGGCCACTGAATAGCAACACACAGGAATTCCTTTCTATGCTTCAGGCTTTGTCATGGACTCCAGGTTTCAGGATAGCTGAAGCTGGTCTATTTTGCAAAACAGGCATCTAACATCAAGAAGGAAGGCTTTGATGCACTCTCCACACTCTATCCAGGGGAAATACATGGGAGGGTTGTAAGATGAGATACTCTTAGTCACTTCTGATGCATGAAAGAAATGAATTTTCAGAAAATAGACTGCCTGTAAGCAGAGGAACTTTGCCATACTTGACTCATCTTATTGTCGAGACTACAATTGATGATGTGATTCATTAATAGCTATTTAGGGAAGAGTTAACACAAAATAACTCATCCTCCATATTTTTTTACTATTCATCAATATTCACAGTGTACTTTTTAAGTAGGAAGAGAAAACCAGGGGCATATTTATGGGAGAAAGTACATACTGTGATCGGGCATACTGAAATTAACTCAGACTCATTCACATTTAGCCCATATTTATTGCCATGCACTGTTTTATGTAGTGGGGGTACAACAGTGAACAAAAGAGAAAGGCCCCTGCCCTCATGTTACTTATATTCTAGATGGGAGAGCAGACAGAAAGGAAAACAAATAATAGAATGTCAAATGTTGATGGGTGCCATGCAAAACAATAGACTACTAATGGGCACGGCAGAGAAGTATCCTACGTGGCTGGTTAGAAAACCGTCGCTCAGAAGGTGCTACCTAGGGGAGGAGGATACAGGCAGAGGGCATAGAAAGCACAGGGGTGGGAGGAGGAAGTGTGTGCTGATAGGACACTGCGGGATCCAGTGGGCAGGATGGGCAAAGGAGAATAGAGTTCTAGGCAAAGAGGTCCTCCCCGCCCTCAGGCAGGGTCCTTTTAAACCATTTCTAAGGATTTGGGCTGTAAATATTAATACGATGTGAAGGCACTGAAAGGTTTTTTTTTTTTTTTTTAAGATTTTATTTGTTTATTTGAGAGAGTGAGAGAGAGATCATGAGCAGAGGGGAAGGAAGAGGGAGAAGCAGACTCCCCGCTGAGCAGGGAGCCTGATGCAGGGCTCAATCCCAGGATCCTGGGATCATGATCTGAGTTGAAGGCAGACGCTTAACCAACTGAGTCACCCAGGTGCTCCCACTGGAAAGTTTTAAATAGAGGAGTCACTTGATCTATTTTGCTTAAAAAAAAAAATCAGTTTGGCTATTGTGTTAAAATAGCCTGTAGTGAGTGGACTGAGGCAGAGAGCAGCTGGGAAGTTATGACTCTGTGCACGTGAGAGAGGACAGTGGCTTGGACCAGGGTGGTGGTGGAAAGGAAGTAAAAATTGGTCAGAATCCGGTTATGCTTTGAAGACAGATGGACAGGATTTGCTGATAGATGGCAGGTGGGAGTGAGAGAAAGGTCACGGTCACAGACAGTAGCAAGGTTCTAGGCCTGAGCGACTAGAAGGTTAAGAATGCTGGTGGCTGAGACAGGGAGACTGCTGGAGGAGGTCTTTCGGGGTGGAGTAAGTGTCCAATCAGGGTCCAATTCTGAATGTTAAATTTGAGATGCCTATTACCCATCGGACTGTAGAGGGGACAGATAGTCAAGTGTGGAGCTCAAGAGGTTCGTAATAGGGAAACACACATGCGTAGATGATGTTTAAAGCCATGACATGGGGGACCAGCCAGGGAGAGCAAGGGGCAGAAGAGGTGCAGGTCTGACCCCAAGCACAGGCAAAGGTCCAGGATGGAACACAACACCACCATCAGAATGATACTCTAAGTGGCTATTTAATGATAAGCACGGGTGTTTGTGATGTGGTGTTAAGTAAAGAAATCAGATTACAAACCAGCATGCATATGATGATTCCGGTTTAGTAAAGCGATTCCACACGCATTGGAAAAGTACCGGAAAACCAGACGCTACTATACTCATGGTGATTTTCACTTCGTGGAAGAAATGCAGGTGATAATTACTTTCTTATTTCTGCTTATATATATTTAGTCACTCTGATTGTTGAGACTTACGCCAGATAAAGGGAAAAGCAATACACGTGTATTGCAATACACGGAGATTTCTATTGAAAATTCTCAAGTTTTGCTTAAACAGAGGGTATACACTATACTGCCTTCTTGTCTTAGTTTGCTTAAACAGATTGTCACAGGAGACACTCAGCTTTTGGTGGAGACCGCACTAGCTTTGAGCTCCAATACACGATTATCCCTGGTCTGCCAAGTCAAGCTGCTCCATCTGGCTTTCTTCTGTGGCTTGGACAACCGACATGCTCTGACCCACCAGCCATCCTCACCAAGCATGCCCTGTCCCTCCAGTCTGCCCCCTATCTGCTGACAGGTACCCCTTTTCTCCCAAGTGAAGCCTGGGGGGCATCTAATAGTCTCTGAAATCCGCATATACTTGTTGAAGCTACTTTGGGGGGTGGTCTCCAGCACAGGCAAGATTCTTGTTCTCATGGGGCTACCAGAGACTTTGGGTCTGGGGTATCAAGCCTCTCTTTCCACTGGCACATCCTGACCTTGACAACTAGATCAGGATAAGCTCATGATACATTTTTCCTTTAAAACATATACATATAAAATGGAGTATTATTTAGCCATAAAAACAAGGAAATTCTGCCATTTGCAACAACATGTTGGATCTTTAGGGCATTATGCTAAGTGAGATAAGTCAGACAGAGACAAATAATGCATGATATCATATGTGGAATCTAAAAAAAAAACCCAAAAAACAAAAAACAAACCACAACCAGTCAAACAACAATGATGACAAAACCCTGAGCTCATAGACACAGAGAACAGATTGGTAGTTCCCAGAGGTGGGCATTAAGGAGTGGGCGAAATGGGTGAACAGGGTCAAAAGGTACAAACTTACAGTTATAAAATAAATAAGTCCCGGAGATGTATTGTATAGCACATGACTACAGTTAACAATACTGTATTGTATATTTGAAATTTGCTAAAAGAGTAGAACTTACAAGTTCTCGTCTCATCACAAGAAAAAATTCGATATTATATATGATGATGTCTGTTAACTAGACTTGTGATCATTTCACTATATATATGCAAATATAAAAACATGTTGTACATCTGAAACTAATATTATATGTCAATTATATCTCAATTAAAAAACTACGAGGGTGATGTCAAGATTCAAGAGCTAACAGAGAGGCTCACAGTGGCAGAAGACAGAGTAATTTAACACCAATAAAAATAAGAACTAGAATATATTCAAATGCATCATGTTAAAATTCATGAGATCTTAAGATTTTTTTCATTAAATCTCATCTTTCACCTTTGAAGATACTAGGAAAACAATTTACTATCCTTAAAACTAGTAAATACAAGGGGGAAAAATCAGGCATTTAGTCTGTCATTTAACATATAAATTGTACCTCCAAGTAACCAAATAGTTGACGAAGGAAGATTCCTTTCAATTAAACTACCTTAGCTATTAAATTATAAAAAAGGAATGTTAGAATTATTGTAATATAAGTAACTTATAAAGCCCAATGAAATCAAGTAATAATCATCAATGGCTACTAATTCCCACAAAGATGGACAAAGGACATCTCTGCTTCCTGATAGAAGAACATAATATTATTTTTGAAGATTCCTATAAAAATGTAAATCTCTCACTTAGATCAAACTTTGATAGAAATACTAATTTAAAGTTGATACAGGGAACAGGATTACTTAGACCAGTGGTTCTTAAAGTGTGGTGCCCAGACCAGCAGCATCAGCAGCATCTGGGAGCTCATCAGAAATGCAGATTCTCAGGCCCAGCCCCAGACTGACTGAATCAGAAACAACGGGGGAAGGTCCAGCAATCTGCATTTTCACAAGCCGTCCCAGTGATATTACAAGCATGCTACGTTTGCTAACCACCTCCTTATATAACACTTACGGGGTAACAGGAAAATTCAAAATATGGGTAAACTCTAAGGTAAATGGCACAGTTTCTTCAACAAATGCTTTGCAAGAATTTAAAGATAGAGAGAGACATAAGAGACCCATTAGATATGCTGCCAGATGCAATGTGCGGACTTCTTTGGGCTCTTGGTTTGAAAAGTAAAATGGTCATCGTGGTTGAGTGGTGGGTGCGCAGAGTCTCCCTGCATTATCATTCTCCTCACTTTCCATGTTGAGAAGCTTCTAGGATGAAGAGGTTTTAAAAGAAGAACACTGGGGAGAGGACATCTTAATTTTATGTATCTAAGGTCTTTCCATGCAGAGGAGGTCTGGCATGTGCCTCGAGTCTTGAGCGTCGTGTACTCTCTGGCCACGTGCTCAAACTTTCCTCACCCTTCCAGAGACTGTCATCTCACTGACCATCGTTAGATTCAAAAGCTTTGCAACTGGGACTCACATTTTTGTGTACTGAGTCACCCGAGTCTACTATTTCCATCTTCTCAGCTATTCATATTCTGTACCTTCTACCCATTTTGTTATTCAGTGGTTCTCCAGAACTCAAACCAGAGGGACAATCTGGGAGGCAAGAGCTGTAAAAGACGGGTAAGGGGTCCTGGGTAATGTGGACATATCCACATACCTGGGGAGATACGGGGTCCGCCGCATGGGGACGTGATACTGCCTTTGGGGTTGGGGGGCTTGGATCTTTGAGGGAAGGGCTGTGTGGACCAAAAAAGCCCTTAGGACATTTGGATATGTCTCCCCTGCATCTTATGTGGCTGGGGCTGGGACAGAGGAGGGGCCTGACAGCCATGGGCATGGGTACCTCCATCCATCGGTAGTTACTGCGCAGAGAGCTAAGGAAACGTGTCTCAAGGAAGTAGTCTCCTCCTCCAGTAGCTCCCGGCAGCCTTCACTCACATGCATCTCAATATACCCACGTTCTATTTGTATTATACACACCTGAGATGAGGAAAGGAGTTTCTGACGTGACTGTGCAGGACTCCACACATTACCCAAAGGTAGAACGTGGCCACATGGCAACATCATATTTGGCTATGGTTTTTGCCAAAGTGTAAAGCCCTTTTTCTAAAGGATGCTCTGGCTCACAAAAACAAAGTGTTTGTGTGTGTATGTGTTTTAAGATTTCATTTATTTTACTTGAGAGAGAGAGAGAGAGAAAGAGAGAGAGAGAGAGAGCACAGAGTGAGAAATAGAGTCCCTGCTGAGCAGAGAGCCCAATGCGGGGCTTGATCCCAGGACCCCCAGGATCATGACCTGAGCCAAAGGCAAACTCTTAATACCAACTGAGCCACCCAGGCACCCCAGAAAATAACTATTAAAAGGGACACTTTAAAAGGCAGAACTTGCAATGATAACCCAGTTCTTTTAATGATCTATCTTATTTTATAATAGAAATATTCCCATATGAGAAAGGAAGCTCTCTTGTTAAATTATCGAGTTGATCATAGAGCAATTTAGAACCTCCTAAACCGAAAGCATTCCTTTGAAGACCTGTACATTACAATGTCAGGTAAACTAGACATAATCTAAATTGTAAAAGACTGGATCTGTATACTTGTATTAAAATTACAATAAAGTCAACCAGATCTAAGTGTTGTGAACATACAAGTTGAGTTGAGAGCTCTGTCTTCAACTTGGGTCCACATCTACCTCAGGTTGGGGTGGGCTCAATAGTCATATCAGGAGGGTTGGCCCCAACCAGACCTGACACCAGGACACAGATTGTGGAACATCTTGGTGGCCAATGGCTACATTCCAACTAACATCTTTCTACTTAGATGACTTATTTCAAAACATGAACAGTGACTCTGTGAGGTCTTGAAAATCTTCAACCAAAATAGAGTCTTGGTTTACTGATGAATTCTGTGATGACAAACAATAGAGTGTGCCAGAAAACATGAAGCCTTTTCTGTTTGACTTTTGCCTTTTGTTTGGTGATATGATATTACTGTGAGTGCAAAGGGCATGGGTTATATCTAGTTATATCTAGTTCCTTGAATATGCACAGAATTTTTATATCTTCTTTAAAACTTCAGGGTAAATGGGAAAAATATCTACATAGGACAAATGGTATTACGCTGTTCTAAAAAGAGAATTTTTAAAACCAAAAAATCCATCTTAGGACAAAAAATTAAGAAGAAAATTGTCTTGCATAATGCTCAGTGCTATCAGGGATATGGCAACAAGGTCTATGCATTTTTCTTTTCTTGTAAGTGTTGGTGTTAGATCATCATTTCCAGAGAGTTTCTCCCTGTTTAGAAGAGGAGATGTTTAATGTTTATAATTCTCTGTGTTTTTAAAGCAGTTTCCAAAGTGAAAACATGAATATAGTAAATTATTAAAATAGCAGAGGAAGTGAAAAGTAGCAATTCCACCACCAAGAGATGGTCTCCATTAATATTTTTATCAATATTCTTCTAGATAACTCTCTTACTGTATACACATGCACATGTTAAACATATGGCATCATGAAATTCTGTATCTTGTTCTTTTTAACCTGAGAATACGAATGAACATCTTTTTATGCCAAATAATACAAACAGACATCATCATTTTTCAACAGCTGCTCACCTGTCCATTATATGCATATTCCTTAACCAAACCATGAGAGATGAGATGTGTGTCAGTGTATCACTTGTACGTGTATATTTGCAAGTATTCAGATGACCAACTAGGATACATTTCCCAAAGTGCAATTGCTGCTGGTAAGGTGTTATTGCATTCAACATTTTGATAGCTCCTGCTAAAATCCTTGTCAGAATGTGTCTATAAGCTTGCATTCCCCAATAGCACTGAGGCCAATTTCTCCCACCTTCCCAGGATCCTGGGGACCAGCTGATGCATCCCTGTCTTCTCCTCCCTCCTCTGTTGTGTACACATTCATCTCTTTCTTTCCGAGATGAAGCTTGGCACCACTCCACTCGGAGAGAAATGAGGACAGTTTTTGCATTTCACCTTAATCAGATCAAATTAGGACAGGTGGCAACCCTGCAGGCAACATAATTATGAAAAATGTGTGTGCTCGATACAGGCTGTCCTTCCAGCTTCCCAATCAAATAGGACACCAGAGCCCAACCTTTCCACTTTTAGCTGGTGAATCACGAAGCAGTCACCCACATGCTCTGGATATGATGGTGCTATAAAATCTGAGATTAAATATAGTCTAAAAAGCCTATTTTGTAAGATTAGCTAATTTAACATAATAATAGATTCTCTATTAAAATGTTTACATGCCAAGAAGGGAAAAAAAAATGGGAAAAAATAAACTAACCAAACTCTCCGGCTGGCTTAGTATTTTCTCCCTAACACTCTGCCATCCGTACAAGAAACAAGGTGGAGCGTTCCCTGGTCTTATTGAAAGAGAATAGACGTTCTATCCAATGGAAAATATGCGATGGATGTCTACGTACATGGGTTTGAGACAAACTGAAGCTGGTTACACAACTCCCGTCTACACTAGGGGGATTCTGCACCCAGCTTCACACAGGATAGTGCTTCTCAGAAGACACCCCCAGCACTGCAATAACAAATGTTATATTGAAAATGCGCTCAGCAACAATGGCAGTGCGAGTCTCTGTGCAGTGATTTTTCAGCATGTCAGAATTACACTATCACACCATGGAAACAAATTAAACAGCACCAGCCCGGCTGCTGGGATTGCTTTATTAGCAATGCAGTGTTATTTCATAAAGAATGCATTGCTTCGGGTCTGTCAGGGAAGGTCAACAGTGGCTTTTCCATTTGTGTGAAGCCCAGTTTATTATCTGGAGTAGAACCAAAGAGAACATTTCTGAATCCGATTCCTTTTCTTCCCAACATTTACATTGGGAGGAATAATAATAATAATAAAACCCATTATTTATTATTTCCAGTTTATCTGTAGTCCACATTCCTTTCCAGGCGGCATGTGGGAGGAAGCCCCAAAGTGTGAGTTAAGCACTTATACTCTCTTTCGGATGCACACAAGATCCATTAGATGCTTGCTGATAGCTCAGAGAAAACACAGTCTACAAGATACAATCTGGAAAAGAAGGTTTTGTTGATATATTAGATTCATATAAATGAGCTTCGGATTTCTTGTATTTGCAAAAAATATCATTCCGCTGGCTTACTAGAGCATCATCGTTTTTTGTGATGGATGGCTGAGTCTTGCTTTGGAAATGACTATGGTTATGTCAGAATAACTCCCAAGAAAGAATTATCAGTATTAGTAGATGAGCTCTTAGGAAACAGAAGTCAATTCTCTTTTGCAGATAGATATGCTCTACCAAAAAGAGAAATTAAAACCCAAGATGCTATTCGGAAGCAAAAATAGAGTCTGCTCACTTGCCTCCCGAATTTTGTGCCTGTATCAATGAGGTGTTAAAATTCATCCAAACCCTGGCTAATTTTTCTGAATTCCAGATATCTAACCTGGAATGGAAACTTTGTCTCAGCAGACTGTCAACTAAAGAGGTATTGAATTATAGCCCAAATCATCTAAGAATTTTTTTGTTCCAGGTACGGACATAAGGATACTGACAACACTGCGAGACACCACGGGATGGTCATGCTTCTGGGTTTGCGGCAGGAGGCTGGGTAGACATTCAACCCTTCCCTCACAATCCTGAAGCCAGGCTAAGGAGGTGGTTCTGCCCAATGCCCCAAAGCTGGCTCTGGCTATAACTCTGAAGTTGCAACATAGAGGAAGTCATCCAAGCCAGGCACATACCTGAAATCTCAGTGACGCCTTCTTTTGGTTCCCTGACTTGCCCATTTAAAAAAAAAAAAAAATCGTGTTCTTATTTTCTATAATGGCAGATTTGTAAGGAAGGAGCCCTCCAAATGTTTCCCTTACATACAATCCCGTGCCTAATGTGCATCACGGGCTTTTGCCACAATATTGTCACAGCAAAACAGAAGTTACTGGAACTTGAGGGGAACTGAGCTTTGGTTTTCCCCATGTGCTGCGTTCTTGTCCGTCTTTGCTCCAGGCACCCTGGTGACTTGCTTGCACGGGAAAAGCAATCACCCTAATCCTCGTGGAGCAAGAGCTCCCTCCATCCTAATACCTTAAGCTCCATTTCTAAAGGAAAAAAAAAATTTTTAAGTCTAAGTACTGAAATCAAACTCTAACTCTCCTTTTTCACACTGCTGTTTCGACTGGGAGAACATTTCCCTCTCGTGCATCTGAGTAGACCGTCCCGGCATCCTTCTTGTTGACAAAGCATCCTTTTGTTCTATATTCTCTAGATATGAAATTTTAGAGAACATAAGACATCTTTCTCATTGTGTTCTGTAACAGACAAATATAACTCCTTAAATTGAATCTAAATTCGCCCTCATAGCACCTTCTACGGAATGTCTCCGGAGAATCAGTTCAGCTGGCCTTTGTGCAAAGTGCCTCATACGTCCTGAGGACGGATACCCACAAAGCCCGCAGCCCCCAGGACGCCTTGGCCTCCTGGATCTGGAGCAACAATTACCAATTATGAAAAAAATGGTCTCCACAGCCCAGATAGTATAATACAGGCTCGCAAACTGCATGTAATGAGGTTGCTGTCTCGTTTCAAAGGCTGTGATTTAAATTATAGGCGGGGCCAAGGGGTTAATTTCCACTGCCTCATTCACTACCCTCACCACTGTGGAAGGGCCTGAAGATAGCTCTGCCATCAGAGCTAATCCAAATCAGTTTATAAAAACACTCTCAGATTAACAAATCAATGATACTTACGCACCACAAAATTGGTTACCACTTAAAGGCTTTATTCTGACTAGATTTATAGCCTGCATAAATCCCATTCTCCTGTAATTTAGATGGAAGACAATCAAGAGGCATCTTTGCTGTCTGCTCCCAGCAGTGTGGCCAAACAGGAGAGCCATTCTTCCTTACTGATGGACCAGAGCCCGTGTTTAAAAGCTACGGAAAACAAGCGACGAGAATTCATCCATCAATTCCTAAATTTCCACTCAAAGACAGTTTAGGAAACCTTCAGGAGGCAGTATAGAGATGCCAGTAACTTACTTAAAAATTAAGGCATCATTAGATGTCTGTGTAATGGAGCTCATTGCAGAACCAAAATCAAGATTTGTTTTACTTTTTTAACTCTAAAACAAAACAAAACTCCTTTCAAATAAAAATTACTCCACTGAGTACTTTAAAATTCATGCTATTCCAAAGCCAGATTTGTTTCTTTTTTTTTTTTAAAGATGTTTATAATACACGAAACACACTGTATGTAACCTAATTTGAGTGTCGGATTCTAGCGATACAATCTATTAAGCTCATAAAATCTTCTCATTTCAGTCTTTGGTGACAATGACTCTTAATGTTTCTAGAAGTATATAATATTGCAGTCTGAAGCCAGGATTTTTTAATTTAAAACTCCAAGTAAAATTTAGTTCTTGCGACTGGTCTACAAATATTCTGTAAGCATTAATAAGATTGCATCAATAGAGAGTTAATTATTTTTTAGATTAAAAATTTATTTACTTTATGGGTATTGACATTAAGCATGTTATGTAGATACTTTCATCCATCCTCAGTATGACTCAGTAAATAACAGGGGATGAAGCTGCTTAGTAGTAATTTGCAATAAACAAGGCAATTTCTCGATATTGTTGTTGGTGCCTTAATAGAGGGAAGGGTGGTGAGGTACATTTCTGCAAAGAAATGTAAGATTGTCCTGGGTGGCGGGCTGGACACTGCACTAAGTGTGCACCTCAAAGGCCTATCATCCTGATTTCTGTGGGCCACAAATTTGGTGCTTTGCTTCCCAGTGATCAGAGCCAAGAGGATACCATAATCCCTATAAAATAAAACCAAAGAAGTGCTTGGAGGAGGCACAGAACTTCCTCTGGCACAAGCCTAGGGCTCTCAGACTGAGCAAATAAAAATACAGGATACTTCCGTTACATTTGAATTTTAGAAAAACAATGACTGCTTTTTTTTTCTTTTTAGTATAAGTATGTCCCAGATATTTTCTTTTATCTGAAATTCAAATTTAACTGGGCATCCTGGATTTTATCTGGCAACCTTATTGAGCCATAACTTAGATACAATACTTGTAGCATATAGTTTTATAGCTTGATTTCTTATAGGATGCCCATCCTAATGGGAAGTGGTATATTTCCTAGGAATAAAAGTTTCTAATTTCTACAGCATCCAGGTAGAGTATATGGTATGTCATCAAGTAATCTGTTTCTGAAATAGAACCAGAGCGTCTAGAGGAAGTAAACATAAAAGCAAAAGTGGGGTAAGAGAGGACCAGCGCCCTGGGGCGGGGAGACCTGCTGACATGGTACATGAGTCAGCCCACTGCAGAAGGTCCATATCACAGCAAGCTTTCTCTTAATTCTTTTCCTTAAAAGATTTTATATATTTAATTGAGAGAGAGAGAGAGAGAGAGAGAGAGAGAAAGCAAGAGCAGAGGGGAGGAGCAGAGGCAGAGGGAGAAGCAGACTCCCCACTGAGCAGAGAGTCCCATGGGGGGCTCAATCCCAGGACCCTGGGATCATGACCTGAGACGAAGGCAGATGCTTAACCAACTGAGCCACCCAGGTGTCCAAGTTTCTCTCAATTCTCCTCTCACTAGACTCTATTCTAAAGACTTTGTCAGGGGGAAAACAAAGTTGATTTCGGATAAATCCAATGTATAAGCCAGCATTGTGCAATAAATCCATTTTAGGCAGTATGGTCTGTATTTCAATAGTAGAAGTTTGAAAAGAAATATGGAATTTTTTCTTTCAAATAGCTTGTCAGTTTTTGATCTTCCATTTCAGGAAGAAGATTCATTGGCCTTAGTTCTCAAAAGTTTTGACACGTTGGGAAGACAAAGCTATGTATAAATCATGCTACTTATGTACTTAATTGCTAAAGATTTTGCTTCTTAGAGATAACAGCCTGCAAATTTTTAGGATTTATTTCATTTATATGTTTTAAGTAAAGATCATGTATATTTAAGGTATATAACATGATCTGATGTACATTCACATAGTGATGACTACGTCGAGCAAATTATTTTATCATCTCCTCACAATTACCACTTTTTTTGTTTTGTTGTTATGAGAGCACCCAAGATCTATTCTTTAAGCACATTTCCGGTGTTCCATACATTCCTACTAGCTACAGTCATTGTGTGGATACATTAGATCTCTAGACCTATTCATCCTGCATAACTGCAACCTCGTACCAACCTCTCCCCAGCTTCCCCACCTCCGCACCCTCCACAACCATGTTCTACCTTCTTACTGTCTGCTTCTAGGAGTTTAACTTTATTATTATTATTATTTAATGATTCCACATGTGAGTGAGATCATGCAGTATTTGTCTTTCTCTGCCTGGCTTATCTCACTTGGCATAATATTTTCCAGTTTCATCCATGTTGTTGCAAATGCCCAGATTTCCTTCTTTCTCATGACTGAATCGTACATATAGCACAGCACATCTTATTTATTCATTCATTCATTGGCAAACGCTCGGGTTATTTCCATATCGTGGCTATTGTGAGTAATGCTACACTGCACATGGTGGGGGGGTAGAGACCTCTTTGTGATGTCTGCAGATATTTTTGTCTGATTTTCAGACATTGATAAGCCACTCTCTTATTTACTTGTGCATATGTTTTCTTTTTTTTTTTTCCAAGGATTTTATTTATTTGTGTCTGAGAGAGATATATATGTTTTCTGTTGAAATTTTGTAAAAATACAACTTTTGGGGTGCCTGCGTGGCTCAGTTGGTTAAGCATCTGCTCAGTATATGATCGCAGGGTCCTGTGATTGAGCTCTGTGTCAGGCTCCCTGCTCAGCGGGGAGTCTGCTTCTCCCTCTCCCTCTGCCCCTCCACCTACTTGTGCTCTCTCTCTCACAAAAATAAATAAATAACATCTTAAATACAAGTTTATTGTAGATGATTAATTTCTGAAAATTGAGTGTGATTTATTCAAGCTGCATTTTATGTCTAATTAAATAAACATCCTAACATTACCTTTTCCATGGAGATACCCAGGTGCCAACACTTTCACCAAGTGGTCCAAATGAACCCCATCAGCAACGGAACAGCCCCACTGCAAGCGCTGACTGATACGATATACTGGGAAGTGCACAATATCACTCCCATGACCCTTTTGCCAAAAATGGGCAGCTTGAGTCTAAACATGTGGAAACGTCAGACAAATGCAAATTGGGGGATATTCTACAAAATAACTGGCCCACACTTGTTGAAAGTGTGATTGTCATGAAAGGCACAGAAGGGTTGAGGTTGTAGGGGACTAAAGAGACGCAGTGGTTAAGGCAACACGTGAGCAGGAAGGTACATCCTTGAAGAAATCTGAAATCTGAATAAGGTCTGCGTATTAGATAAAGATGTGGTATCACTGCTAATATCCTGATTTTGGCCATTGTACTGTGGTTTTGTAGCGGACTACCTTTGTGATGAGGAAGCATATTCTAAAGTCTTTAGAGATAAACGGGCATCAAGCTGGCAAACAGTTCAGAATAAAAAAAAAAAAAATATATATATATATATATATATATATATATATATATATATATATGGACGTAGGTATATGGAGCAAGAGGGAAACAAACGTGGTAACTGGTAACATCTGGGTATCTAGCTGAAGAATGCCTAAAAATTCTTTCTCCTACTCTTGTAAAATTCCTCAAAGTCTGAAATTATGTCAAAATAAAATGTTAAAAAAAAAACCAAAAACATTTCCTTTGGTTGAAAGTAACCTGATATCATTAGGGGAGAAGTCTGCTTTATTTTGAAGTTTACTGGGCCTGAAGAAAATGATATTCAGATGTACCAGCCAATTATATACCACATGAATCCATCCTCACAGTCTCCCCAAGGGGAGGACATGGTAGCGGGAGAGGATACACGGAATGGGTCCCCAGGCTCTACAGTTCTCAGAATGCTTACTGGACGTTTCAGTGTTTTGTTTTGGTTTTTTGTTTGTTTGTTTGTTTTTGTCTTTTATAGTTGAGAAAGCTTGAGTTTCTTTTTTTTCTTTTTTTTTTTTTAAGATTTTATTTATTTATTTGACAGAGAGAGATCACAAGTAGGCAGAGATGCAGGCAGAGAGAGAGGAGGAGGAAGCAGGCTCCCCGCTGAGCAGAGAGCCCGATGTGGGGCTCGATCCCAGAACCCTGAGATCATGACCCGAGCCGAAGGCAGAGGCTTTAACCCACTGAGCCACCCAGGCGCCCCGAGAAAGCTTGAGTTTCTATAATATCCACATCCACAGATAATCTGGACTATACATAATCAAGTCTGTGCAGTACAAAGCCATGCTTCAAAGACATAAGGGTAAAGCTAGTTCTTTCTTTTCTGATTGCACTGAATCTAACTGACTAGCATCATGGGAGACTAAAATGGCACACGAAGTCAGATGAATCTCCAATACCTGTGTAGAACCTATTCCATGTTATTTTCCTCCAACCATAAAATATTCTAATGGAGAACAAAGACAGGAGTAATGCTTTTTTTTTTTTTTTTTTTTTTTTTACCTGATTCTTTATACTATAGTTAAAAAGAAATAACAGGAGAAAAATGGAGTCACTTGTGCTAAGCCCCAACAAGACTTTATACCTAACCTCACTGTAAGTTTCAGCCTCTGCCAGGAGCGGAATTTTTAAACCAGCAGTCAGAATTTCTTAATCAGCACTAATGAGGTCTTCTGCCCAATATGACCCCCTGCCCTTCCTCCTAAGGGAAGATGACCCCTCTTCAAACTATCCTTTCTTTAGTTTGGCTGATAATCTCCCCATCCCATAACATTTCTGTGAATAAAATCTTCCCATTTTATACAGCTCCTCAGAGCTCCCTTCTATTTGCCAGATGAAATGCTGCCTGATTCATAAATATTTAAGTAAAGACAATTAGATCTTTAAATTTACTCAGGTGAATTTTGTTTTTAACACACAACAGAGTAAACCCCTTTTTTCCAAAAGAATATTGAATTATGCATTTAAAAAAAAAGGATAAAAGCCTTGCCTTTACATTGAGGTAATGTTCTGTGATTGTCCTATGCAGGATTATTTTGGACATGCAGAAACTAATTTTTACTTTAGACAGAGGACTAAAACATAATAAAAAAATACATTAATTTTTAATAGCCCAGTTGTTAATTTGTTAAGTTTCAACATTCTCTCATGCTCATATAGTGGGACTAGTAATAGAATAAAACTGATAAAGAATATTAATATTATGTAATACTTGATTGTTCATTTATTCCTCCAACAAATAACACTGAACAACTACTAATGCCTGGAACTGGTCTAGATATGTGGACTAAAACTGCTTAAGACAAAGTCCCTGTCCTGAATTTGTATTCTACTAGGTGCTCTGATAATACTGAAGTGAACAAATTAAAGGAAAAGCAAACTTTTCAGATAAGGCTAAATGCTACAGAGAAGGATAAAGCTGGGAGTCTGTTGGGGAGAGGGGAGGGACAGGAATGTCTCCAAAGCCTCCCTGAGGAGGTACCTTGAACAGATTCACAGGAAGCCTGGAGATGTGGGAAGACCAGGGTCCAGCCCTGGGGAGGAGGGACCAGAGGAAGAGCATAAGGAGGTGGGTTTGGGAGTCGGCAAGGAGACCGTAATGGGCCAAGATAAGAGTAAAGAGAAAGAATTGGAAGAGCTCACACCACGGTAGTGATGTGATGTTGTTTCTAATTAACATATATTTCTTTTTGAGAAAATTTTATATTTATGGAAGAGTTACAAAGATGGTATAGAGAGTTCTCAGATATCTGTCACTCAGCTTTCCCTCATGTGAACATCTTACAGAACCATAGTACATTGCCCCGATCCCTTTTGTTTTAAAGGGGCTCTGTCTCTTTACTGTGTACAAAATAATTACAAACTCATAAAAATGGCCAACACATCACATCAAGTGTTTACTGTGTCCCAGAAGTTGTTCCAAGTACTTCACATGCACCAGCTCATTAGTCCTCACAGAATCACTGTGAGTATAAGGGAGGTACTACTGTTATTATCCCAATTTCACAGATGAGGATTCTGAGGCACAGAGAGGGGAGCAAACTGGTCCAGTGTTATACAATTGAACAGTGATGAGGCTAGTTTTTAAACTCACACTGTCTGGCTCCAGCATCTGAACTCTGGAAGACACTTGGGCAAGACTAGAAGCGGGGGCACTGGCTAGGACAATACAACAGAGGTTATGAGAGAGATGGTAGTACCTAGGAAGGTGGAAGTTAGGTAAGAGGACTTGCTGAGAGACCATACACTGCGGGGTCAGTGGAAGAAAGAAAAGATCTTACCCAGGTGATTTTTTGTTCTGAGCAACTGGTTGATGGGTGGTGCCTTTTACTGAGGGAGGGAAACTGAAGAAAAGCAGTGGGGAGGGATTATGAGTTCTGCTTAGGGTATGCTAAGTTGGAAAGGTCTTGTGAAGCATCTGGCTGTAGCCAAGCGGAGAGTAAGAGTTTAGAGAGTAGAGTGATACAGCCAAACGTGATGCTGAGAGGTCCAATACACGGAAGATGGACTGGCCACTGATTTCATCCCAAATATATCCCTGAATCAGATGAGACTGGGTGCATTCAGGGTGATATGGTCATAGACTATACTCCTAAATCAATTTAAAACTTTTTAATACAGGGAAAAAACCAACAGGAATGGGTTCACCAAACTTCCATACTCAGAGTGGCTCTTCCTCCCGACTCCCATCGAAGCCCTGTCTTATGAGAGGAGGGGTGAGGGAAGAGAGAGGCAGAGAAAGAAAGGGGAAGAGGGTGGGGCAGAATGGGACAAGACAGGAAGGAATCTGAAGGCACAGAAAACGGTAGCCCTTCAGGAAAAGCTGCCTACCATCCCACTTCACTTCCCTTAGAACAAAAAACTTCATCTTATTTCTTCCCAATGTTGAGATTTTCATAAAAGGAAACTATATATTTTCTCACAGATTTTTATTAGAATTCAATCAAATTGTCTGTTAGAATTGATTATATGCTCAGGGCTTTTATTATATGGCCACATATTTGATTTGCAACATGACCAATTCAGTTATTTCCAGCATAATCTTTACTGAGTTAAAATATATGGATATTTTTGCATGGAAATGATGAGATTTTAAATCTACTGAGTAACTTGAACAATTAATAACTTTTTATATATATTCTGGAAGTGTGAGTAGATGAAGAAGAAAATTAAAGAGAAAAAAAATTAATGATAGGAAACAAGAAAGTAAAGGTAATAAATAAATAAATGGATTATCGTAAGTTCCAGAGAAGAAAAATGGTGAAAACATGGTCAGAAGTCAGGAGATACCCGAATGAATATGGATCATAGTGATTTATGTATGTGAGCATGTAATTGGATGGAAAAAATTTACTACACTGAATAGATATTCTTCATGTTATTCAAGAGGACAAACAATGGTGTGAGAACTCTAAATTTACCTTATAATTGTTGACTCCATCTTGTAATTTTAGCTATAAAGTAGTGACAAAATAATTATATACATGTTCCGATTCTGTGTCAGAAAAAAAAACAGCACAAATTCTTTCACCCATATATTATATGAACATCAAAGGAGATACTGTCAGTTTTCAAATAAAAATGTAAAAATCTGTAGAGAGAGGTTCTTGGTAATCTCTCACATTCAACAAACACAAGCCCAAAGATACTCCAAAGGAATCTCCAGTGTGGTGGGAGACGTGCGAACTTCTCACACATAGACAGGACACACGAACTGTGTTATGTGAGTTCAAGGAAAATATGAAAGGAAAGGCTTCTGTTATATCATGGGGTTCAGACTGATTTTCTACTGTGTGAAAAACTACCCCTCCATCTCCTCTTTTTCTCATTCTGTCTTTCTCTCCATTTCTACATAGCCACACTATGCTTGGCTTGGACTTCCTCATGACATGGTGGCTTTCGGGTATCTGGATCTCTAACATGACAGCCCAGGACCCCTCCCAAAGACAGAGATGGACGTTGCCAGTCCTTTTCAAGAGCTTGGCCTGGCATAATGTACCTTCCACTGTACTCCATTGGCCAAAGCAGACATGGGTCAGCCCAGTGGGTCAAAGGGCAGCGGAATAGTACCCACCTCTTAATGGGAAGGTTTGTCAAAGTATTTGTGGCCGCTTTTAGTATACCACAGGGTGTATGATAATTTTGGTATTTATCATACAGAAATGGGGTGGTGTCTGACCTCTGGAAGAAAGTGGAAGAAGAAAGAACATTCTTGGACCACTTTTATAGGCTGTTTCCAACTCCAATGACAACTTTGAATCCACTTAGGGAGTTGCATTTGACACAGAGCACCAAGAAAGGACAGGAGAGGTGTAGACTTGGGGTCACAGGGCACCGAGGGGACCCCAGTTCACGCAAAATCCCTAGAGCATCAGAACTGCCATCTGCATCAGCCCTTCTATACCTAGCATGATCAATGACCTAATCTTTGCCCTTCGATGCCTTCTTGGCACAGTCACCCTGGGCATGAGGTGGAACCACATCTTCACTTGTATTGTCTAGAGAATGATCTGGGGAAGGCAGAACAAGAGGAGAGAAAAGGGCTACTCTGGTTGGAAGTAAAAAAGAAATTTCTGGAAATAGAAGTTTTCCACACTAAAAGAGTTGACATCGAAAAGTCAGAGATGTCCCATCTCGAAAATGTTCCTCGTTAGCAGTTCTTACTGTGTAGAAAAGCAACTGTTTAAATGACGTTCTACGCTTCACCGCGTGTGCATTGCTCTCTTTCTGACTATGTTTTCCGACGTTAGTTTGCTGTTTTTCCTTCTCCCTTCCTCCGCATGTTTTTCTCCTACTCACGTCTCTTCTCCCATCTGCCTCGCTTTGCCTCCACCCCGGGGCTCCTGCCCCAACCACAGGCAACCACGAAGAACACGAGGCTCAAAAAGGCAGCGGAACACTTTTCTAGGAGTTCTTAGCCTCATGAGAGTGTGGGCGACTTTTGTCTGGAAATAGAAGTTGTACCAGATTATTTTCTTGATCATTTAAGAGCTAGTAACCTTTTATTATAACAATGTTCATATTACTATGAAAATTTTGGCAGGCACTCTCTGCTGCCTACACAATAATTATCTACCTCTTCCTTCTCCCCTAATGATCTGGTAGAGGATGCAGGCTGAAAGCCTTTTCTCTCTTGGCAGGACGTCCCTCTGACTCAGAGGATTTACTTCAACCAGTCCCATCCTGTCGCAGCAATCCTGCTCCCAGCGATGGTCATTCGTTCGGGAGCATCCCTGTGACGCCGTCCTGGACAAGGGGAAGAATTGGGAGGAGGACTGTTGAGGGTGTCTGGGAGATATTTTCTCTCCTGATTCCAAGGGAGACGGTCAAGAGGACCAACAAAGCTTTTCTTCCTGCTTGGATTCAGAGGTGAGGAGGTGGTACGGCAGCCAGCACCCGAGAGATGAGAACTGAGCGCGGGACCAGAAGAGCTTCCACCCCGGAGGGACTTGAGGAGAACCCTCCCCTTGCTCCGCTACTGGGTTTCTTAGAAGTAAAAAGTCAGCGTCCTTACATTTTAAGTCGCGGATGGTCAGGCTTTCTGTTATTGCAGCAGGAGGCATTTCTTTTAGGAAGGAACCATGCTCCGTGAATAATTTCACATTTCACATTTCTGCACAGTTAGGGCCGAGAAAAGATTATTGGCAGCCATTGTTGAAGGATGACTGAATGGTAAACATGCCTTGAAAATTAGAGATAGTGAATTGTTCCTGAGACACTTGCAGGCTTATGTCCTCCAGAATGTAAGCCATTCGCTTACGTTCTAAGGGTAAAAAGACTGGGGCCTTTCCCTCCTCTCTTCAGAGAGTATTTGTTTACATTCCTGGACAAAGGTCTCTCTCTCTCTCTCCCTGTACACACACACACACACACACACACACACACACACACACACACAGCTTAAAGTAGCTCGTGTATCTACTTAAACAAAATGTAAAATTCTGGGTGCGCATTTTTCTGAGTACAAAAGAGGAAGATTCGCAATGGAGAATGGTTTCCATCAGATTCTCAATGGAATCAGTAATCAAAAGGAAAGAGAGAAACATTGATCATTGCTGATCTGTAAGTTATTCGTGTAAATATCTAGAGAAAAAAAATTATCTTATAAGTGTCAGTATCTGTAGGGCCTATCCCAGTGCTTGGCATATAGTAAATGCTCAATACAGTTTGTTAATTAAATGAACAGTGTTGTCTCTGATTCATGCTCTACGCCTAGTGCTTTGGGTGAATAAAACACGTGTATAACATTCAGATACAAACCCATAAACTATATACTCAAAGAAACAGATATATTCAAGGCAAAATGGTGTATATTGGCTTTAATTCTAATAAGGCTCTATACTAAGAGACATATACCACTGTGAGAGGGAGATATGAACTACGAATGGAGGGAGAAAGGAGAGATCACTGTGAAGTGTCTGCTTAGCGTATGGGCTTATAACAATGAATACTGTTATGCTGAAAATAAATAAAAAATTAAAAAAAAACATTTATTTCATAGTTAGGCATCGTAAGTTTTAAGAATTTTAATTTTATGTATTTATTTTTTTAGCAATGAGGGGCTAGAATAAAACCTAAAACATAAACATACTTAGGATTTTTCCATAATGTGAATCCTTTGCAAAACATGATTTTTTCCCCTCTAATTCGCTAGCTCATTAAGCTAATTCATTAGCCTCCATTCCACAAAATGTAGTTTTCTTTATTCAAAGCCTAAGATACGGGTATTTTAGAAAAATGTTATCAAATGATATACAGCATATGGATTTGTAAACTCTTCTTTTTTTTTAAGATTAATTTTATTTGAGATTGAGGAGTGGGATAGAGGGGCAGAAGGAGAGAATCTTTCAAGCAGATGTCCTGCCAAGTGACAAGCCTGACGGGGGGCTCAACCCCGTAACCCATGACATTATGATCTGAGCCGAAACCAAGAGTCAGCCACTTAACTGACTAAACCACCCAGGTGGCCCTGTAAACTCTTTTTTTTTTTCCCCTTAAGATTTTATTTACTTATTTGCCAGAGAGACAGAGAGAAGAAGCAGCAGGGGGAGCTACAGGCTCCCCACTGAGAAGGTAGCTTGATGCTGGACTTAATCCCAGGACCCTGGGATCATGACCTGAGCCAAAGGCAGATGCTTAACTGACTGAGCTACCCAGGTATCCCAGTAAACTCTTTTTTAAAACCCACTCTTTCCAAGTAACCTTTTTCATTTGGCTGTTGGGTGACAATATTGACTTGAATTGTATCCCCCCAAAAGATATGTTCAAGTCCTTACCCCTGGGTACCTCTGGATGCGGCCTTACTTGGAAATAGGGCCTTTGCAGGTGTTGCCAAGTAAATATGAGGTCATTAGGGTGGGGGGCTAATCCAATGTGACTGTTGTCCTTTTACGAAGAGACACAGAGAAACAAACAGGAAATACTGGGTGACAGCAGGGCCAGCTATAGGAGTGATACACCCACAAGCCAAGGAGTGTCAAGAATCGCTGGGAATGAGACTAAGGGAAAGTCATGAACAGATCCCCATTCCACCACCCCAAATCTCCCACTACCAAGTCTTCAGAGACAGCATGGCCCTGTTGACACCTTGATTTCAGACATTTTGCCTCCAGAACTGTAAGACAATAAATGTATGTGGGAAGTTGTTTTGTCAGCCCTAGGGAACAAATACAATGGGCAAGAAAGGTTATTTTCTGGAATTAAGATCCTATGAGTGCAACGCTAACTTCTGTGTGTCACTATATGAAGTCACTGCCACCTTGACTGAGATGGGGTTGAAGGACGTCAAATCGCAGAATACGGAAGTGGCTGCAGAGTTGTCCTTTTACTGTGTCCTTGCTCTTGAACCTAACCGACGGAATTCCTTTGTGATTTATCCCCAAGAACATTGTTCAGATAAAAATGAACTTTCTCTGGAGTTCTGTAATTCAAGGGCAGAAGGACTGCCTTCATTCACTGGAATTATAGCTGCCCTAAATTTGGGAGAGGGCACCTTGCACATGTCATTTGAAAGCAAGGAAGGCACCAGACTTCCCTTTACAACAGGTAAATATTCATTAAATTCAACCAGAGCCTGACCTGTAGCAATTTCCATGCTCCTATCAGCTTGAGTTCTTTCACCTGTATTTGGAGGCAGTGGGAGAATGTGATGATCTCCTACTAGCTACCCAAGGTTCTATTTCTAATTTGTCCTTCTTAGCCGTTCCTCAAACTCTCTCACAGCATTTTTTTGAAATTTGGACTTTTACTTGTTCTTGGAAAGAAACAATAACATGCTGATAGGTAAAAAGAACAACAGAGGTATTTTCAAATGTTTCCACTAATGTAAATCGGGAATGACATGGGTGAGACCCAATGATGAACTCTTCCCAAACACCTCATAAAAGAAAACACCATGTTCCTTTCTTCAACAACTTCTTTAAAATGTATATCATTAACATTTGATTAATTATATGGGGAGTTTGACTTGAACACAATTTCTTCTTTATTGTTCGGTGCATTTTCTTAGACAAGCCCTAGTTGACTTCTTAAAAGCTCCCCCAAATTTGTTTTGAATAGCCTGATCTTTATCCCACACTCAGTACTATACTTTTGTCTCCCTCTTTCCTTCCCCACTCATTTCTCTATCTCTTTCTTTGCCCTCGCTCCTTCTGATTAGCCAGAGCTATATCCTTTTCCACCACAAGGGAACACGCCACATCCCATCACCCTCTCCTGAACTGTTCTTCCTTTCTGTCCTCATCAATCTGGGTAGACTCTCTTTCCACCTGCTCTCCCCTGGTCCAAACCCAAGCATGCCAGGGATCATCCTGACTCAGTGATTCGCTGGTCACTCCCTCTACGAGAATCTGTTGATCATGCTCTGTGCCAAGTACCAGGTTACGGGGATATGGAGACAATTTAGGCACAGACTCTACCCTCTAGGTGGGTCTTTATTAGTATACTCAGCAGTACAGATAATACTAATCAATTAATATAGTTCCTATAATATATACCGTGGATAACTATCATTCTGTTGAATCGCCAAGCTCATGTTAATATAGACTGATGTCATGTCTCCAACATTAACCACAATTTATCTCTTTACCCAAGACAAGGAAGATTTTCTGCATACATGTGTGGGAAGGAAGAAAATATTCTCATCTGCTACATGTGTCTTTCTGTACCACATACCTTTTAAAAAATGTTAGCCCAAGAAATAGTTCCTTTCACATGATTTCACTACCTAATAGCATGTTAGTACACATAGGGCTTCAGATACCATATGGAAGGCTCATGAAGTCCATCAGTCGAGTGGCAAATGGCTCCTCAAAGCATTACTGTTATGTCATATCTGGAAGTAGAGCTCTTTGAGCAACATTTGTCCAGGGAAGTGATATTCAACAATTGTTTACTGAGAGGCAAATGTATCCATAGCTTTGTTCTCAGGGCTGGAGGCAAAGTGATAAATGAAATAAGCTTGTCAAGCTTACGCTCTAGGGAGAGGAAGAGAAGAGGAGACAGAGAAAAGATAAGTAAGTAATACTAATTACTAAATAATACTAGATAGAGAATAAATAAGCAAGTGATACTAAATACTACAGAAAAGACTAAAGGGATGAGATGTGAATCCAGTATTATAAAGATCATTCTGGTTTTTACGTGATGATACAGGATAATTCTTTTTTTTTTTTTTAGTTTTGAGGAAATCATTTGACTAACACTTGAAACAGTTTACACCAAAAGCCTTTTTTAAGAACAAACTAACATATATTACTTTTTAATAACAGAACTAGGGGCATTCCTGTAAATGGGCTGTGTTTATGATCCCTTCCTCCAGTGTTAATGAAGGTCATTCCCGTCCCTGTGGAGCTGACCTATAAAGCTGTGTATTCCTGTCCCCTAACCCCTCTCCTGCCCTCCTCTCCTGCCTATGCACTCAAATATATACTTTAAAACTCTGGCAAAAAGGAAAACATTGGGGGTAGTACAGTAAATGTAATATTTTTCCAAGTTTAGTCTGGGTGGACTTTTCTGACTTGAGTACATACTAAAGTTCTTTGAGTACATACTAATATTTGTTAGTTTTTTGAGCACCCCCTGCAGGATATCAGAGCTCAAGCAGATGGAAGAGTACATACTAATATGTGCTTAGTTCTTTGAGTACATACTAATATTTCTAACCTCAGGTCTCCACTATTGTGTCATAAAATAGAAGTCAGTAACATAAATGAACTTTAAACATCATCGTTTATGCTCTAATCTGTTCTGAAAATTATAGCAAATAAACATAGGAAGAAAAACAAGTAGATATAAAATGAGAAGGGAAATAAGGTAAATATTATTGCTTAAAAATTATTTTTAAAAATCCAAGAAAATTATCTGAAACCTCAGTGGACCAGAAGAGACGAATGAAAGATGGCTGTGTTAAAATTCAATATAGAAAAATCACAACATTATAGGCAAACAAAAAACAGAAAATACAACAATAAAAATGAATTCATATTAGCAATAAAAATTATAAATGCCTAGGAGACACTAACTGTAAATATGCAGATCTGAAACACAACAATGACAACAGCAGGAATAACACACAAAATTTTACTAAACAGCAAAAAATGACAGATATAATCATAAACCACATTCCTGAATAGAAATGCAATTCTGTAAAGATTTGATTCTTCTGAAAAAATATGTCTTACTTGTAATAGAACTCTTATCAAAACTCAATAGCATTATTTTAGAAACCTGGCAAAATGAATCTAAAGGAAAACCTGATAAGAATTTGTCTTTATAAAAGTTTAAAAGTTCTATATAAAAGAAAGCACAAACCAAGTTAACCATATTAGAGGGAAAAGGCAATTTTTTTTTTCAAATATCTGATAAACAAAGAGTTTCTATTCTAACTATATAAAGAGTTTACATAAATCAGCAGAAAAGAAGAAAACCCAGTGGGGATGAAGGTCTTAACCCTAACAAGATCAGGCAACCTGCTACAGAAGAAATACAAATGTCCAATATTTGTCTCCAATATGGTATTAAGGTTCACAGTTCATGTGAACAATAACAAATCACACCAGACTGTTTCAGTGAAGACAGTGTCAATACACACACACACACACACACACACACACACACACAAATTAGCTAATCCAGGTCCTATCATACCTATTAACATTTTATGTTAGAAAATGATAAAATATTTTAATGATAATAATTGAAAGTATATTATTTTTAATATCAGAATTTATTGATTACCCATTATGTACAAGGTATTGATACTGAACTGCTCACCAGAAGTCAACAGTTAAAGAGTATATGAAAAGTTTTAACGTTGAAAATTGTAATCTATGTAAAGAAGCTAATCCATTTTCAAAAGCAAATGAATGACCAAGTTTCCCTAATGAGGGAAACCACACTTCCTTCCCTCTTTCTCCTTTCTTCTCCTCTCTCACTCCCTCTTCTCAGCATATGTTGTTAAAACATCTAACTCATGATTTTATTGGTAGGGCAAAAATTAGAAAATAATTCGGAATGACTAGTCCCCAATCTCTAGATAAAAAACAACAACAAATCAGACTCCTATTAAAAAAATGAATTACAGTTACCCTTAGGGATCACTCCCTCATTCATAATTCAGTAATATATTTCTTAATGAACATTCATTAATGGGTGGCAATTTATAACAAAATTTTCCCATCCTATATGCATTTTGCTCAAATCATTAGTTGGATTGGGTCTCACATTAACTCAATATTACATTTCTAAATACTTGCCATTTGATTTTGTATCAAATACCTCTGTTTATCTTTTTAGTTTAAGGTACAGAAGTGGAAACGAACAAAAAGTGTAATGGTTTTTAAAGTCATCATTGTTTAAACATGATGTATTTGACAAAACTAGAGGCTTTGATTTTCTAATAAAGTGTTTATAATGTTATATAATAACCGAAAGAAGCTAATCCAATATGAAGTTAAATCACATTACTTCCCACTCCTCAGAGGCTGACTAAATCTGTTATCCAGTCATCATATTTTGATGTAATTGTTTTCGGGGGAGATGTATCTATCTATATATCTATCTATCATCTATCTTCCAAAGTAACTGTCCAGATAGTTAGAATTCATGCTATTTCCCAAGTCTTAAAGTAGTAGAATTTTAAACAAATTACTCAAGCTACTGAAAGACCGCCCATACAAATAATTTGCTAGAACAAAGCTGGGTGCAAGGGAAGCTCGATACTGCCTTGCCTTCCAGGATGCTTATCATCTTCAATATGATTTACTGAGCATATGGAAGTGTTCATTCATTTGAACCAAACTTCCGTCTGCTGCTTTAACCCTGTTAGACATGTCATATTCCCATAGAAAATGTTAACACTAAGTTGTCCCTTATGGAATATTTCAGTGTGAGACAGAAATATCAAAGGCTAGAGTTGCTAAGAGCTTTGGTCTCCGTGGATTTCTAGATGGTAAATAACCACCCATCTCCGTACCAAGTTACTGCCCAAAAGACAGGATTTCTTTCTACGTGCTTACAAATTTAGCATCGTTTCTATTAACACGTATATCCACATTTTCAGAGTTATCTTAAGAACACATTGTTAACTTCTTATGCCTATATTAATGACAGCTCAACAAATAAATGCTGCTTGTGGGCACGCTAGCACTCTGGGGAATATAGACAAATATAACACTTGCTTTCAAAGAGCCCATAGCTTAATTGAGGAAATATGTAAACAAACAAATATAATGAAAGGCAGAATGATAAGGACATAAAGTCTACACAGTTCTCAAAGGTCTTTACACACATTCCTTCACTTGATCTGCACAAGTAACATTCAAGGTAGACCATGCAGACCAACTCATCACAGTTCAGAAGCAAGGAAATGAGAACCAGAGCATGATGGGGTAGATCCACATTAATAAGGGTAGCCATAAGGGCTAAACTGCCAATTCTTCCCTTGGTACCTCATTGATGAACTTCCATTTCACTCACTCTGCCCCGTCTTTAGGAATCGGTTGACATCTCTCACCAGACTCCTGTTTTTCAAACTCTTTTGTTCTTGTGGTTACATACTCTTTTTATTCCTTTTGCATTATTTTGGGGGCTTGGGGAGGCACCAGATATGAATCTATGGAACTTCTGGAGAACTAATATAGAGTGAGATAATGTCCAGCGTGAGCTCTTGTGAAGGACACCAAATTTGACCTGGCCTTCAAAGATGAGTCAGACAGGTGCACCACCTGCAAGGGAGAGCTGCAAGGGAGAGCAAGACAGGGAGGCGAAATGGAGGCTTTCAAACCTATAGGCTAGGCCAGGCTGCATTAACATTATAGAGCGATCCCCCTACTTTTTTTATTTTTTTCCACAGAGTGCTGAAACCCAACAAGAGGCCCACCACTGAGAACTGTGCAAGTTCTTCTGCAGTAAAAAAGCTTTCGAAACAGAGACCATCAAGACCATTTTGTTAGACACACCCTTTGAGCTTCCAACTTGAGCAGATTTTCAAAGTAGAATTTGTAAAGCTGCATCTAGGAAGCAATGTTTACACAACACAAATAGAAAAGGCTCCAGCAAAGCAGTACGGATGGGGGTTGAACAGCCCCTCAGCCTTCTATTTTATCTGTTAACAACTCCCTCAGCCAATGTCTATCTTTACAGGCCAATGGGTGGGCAGAATTGGAGTCAAAAGGAGTTTATTCAACTGGAGGGGGGACCTGCAGTGCCGCTGCTCACACTCACTGCACAGCCCTGGTCCTGTGAAGAAGAGTATGTATTTATGTATGTATGTGTGTACGTGTTTGTGTGTATATGTGATATATATGCACATAATTATAATATGTACCTATTTGTATCAGTATGATATTCTATATTAGCAGAAACACACATATTGTAAATATATCCATATTCACACATATATTCATGCATTTATATATAGAATATATGTGTAGTCTATATCCGTGGTGGCCATGTCAGACAGATTTTTTTGAGGTAGTAGTGAATGGGGGCAAGGGATTACCCTCTCTAGGGAAGAATGCTAAGTACGAATCCAGCCTTTGGTGAGTGATGGTAGAGGGGGAAGGTCTGATGGGATCAGGCAGAGAAGTAAAGGGGGAATTTTCTAGCAAGTGCAGATATATGTGCAAAGGTCCTGAGGCAAGAATCCACCTGGGGGGCTCTCTGATGAGCCTTGTACAGTGGTGGAAGGAGTCATGAAGACAAGAGGAAATGGAGAAAGGTCTTGTCCTGACACAGTGCCTTCTATTCAGGATACAGACCTTGAATTTTAGGGTTGGGGAAACCATAAGTTTATGTTAAAGATAGTGAAACAAATTCCTCTTTTAGAGTCACGACTGTGGGATCAGTGTCAGAAACAGGCTGCTGTTGGGAGGTCGGTTCAGAAGATGCCCCACGGGGCACCTGGGTGGCTCAGGGGGTTAAAGCCTCTGCCTTCGGCTCAGGTCATGATCTCAGGGTCCTGGGATTGAGCCCCGCATCAGGCTCTCTGCTCAGCGGGGAGCCTGCTTCTCCCCTTCTCTCTGCCTGCCTCTCTGCCTCCTTGTGATCTCTGTCTGTCAAATAAATAAATAAAATCTTTAAAAAAAAAAAAAAGAAGATGCCCCACATTCTGGGAAAGGATGTGGGGTATACATTAAATGCTCATCAGTAGGAAGCATTGATGAGATGGTGACTGACTAGGTGTGGTGATGTAGTGAGAGAAGGAGTCTGGGGTCACTGCCGGTTTCCATGTTGGCCAGCACTGGATGGTGGTGACAGTCACCAAAAAGAGGAGAGAAGGTCTCCCACTTCCACAGGGCTGATGGAACAAACATGTCTAAATGTCTGACCTCCACACGCCCCACTAAAAAATGACATGAAGGAATAGAAAGGGAATACATCCACAGCCAGGGAGAGTTTGAGAGAGGAGGCGTGATCAGAGGAGAGACATCGATCAGATTGCAGAACACAGATGGAAGACGGGAAATTCTGTAGCAGAGCAGAGAGATCCGAAACCTGGCTGGCTGCAGTGAGGAGAGTGTTGTAAGAAACCAGCCTGTTGTTGCCGCAGAAGCTCAGCCACGCTCAGGGATTGGAAACACCAGGCCCCGGGGAGGCTCCGAGTGAAGGAAGGGCAAAATGAGAACAAGTGCTCAAAAATCGGAGATAACGAGCCGTGAGATCACAGGATCCCAACCCCCTAGTCTACGAAGCCAGGCTGCAGAAAGGCTGAAGATAGGTTTACTTTACAAGGAAGCCGAAGCAGAGGGGATCTGGATGAGGCCCACCTGGCAGAGCTATACCGAAATCAGGGAAATTACAGGAATCAGTTGACCTGTAGATGCCTCAACCCCCTTCCCCTGGCTGGGTTGTAGACCAATGACATCTGGACACAGCGAAAGGTGCAAGACAAGAGATCAAAATGAACTGGAAAGGAAATGGAGGAAACAAGGTAGTGAAGAATAGGAAACTTGAAAACAAAACACCTGCCATCAATTTCCTTGAAGAGATAAGAGGATGCTTTAAAGAAAAAAAAATTTAGAGCACGAAGAAGAGGTCTTAAACGCTAAAATGGCAGGTAGCAGAAAAACTTAAATTCAGTTACTCTGGAAAACAAGTTTGGGGAAATCTCTCAGAAAGTAGAGCAAAGAGGTGAAAGAATGGAAAATAGGAAACGGAAGAGCGTATGAAGGAAACACCAAACCAAAGGACTGACCCCAGAGGTTGAGCATCCAACAAATGGCAATTCCAGAAAGAGGAAATTTGAGAAATGCAAAAGAGAACGTTATCAAAGAAGGAAACACAGAAACACTTCCCAAGACATGAGTTTTCAGGTTCAGAGAGCATTCTGTGTAACTGGGCCCAGCACAGAGCACGAGGAGACCCAAAACAAGAAGGCCAATGAGTGTGGGCCCAACAGTCAGAATCCCTGGAGAGAACCGTGCACCCTCTCAAGAACATTCCGTGAGGAATCAGAATGCTATTAGACTTCAGCAACAAATCCTGAGAGTTTAAAATGAGTGCCTTCAAGGGGCACCTGGGAGGCTCAGTCAGTTATGCATCTGACTCTAGACCTCAGTGCAGGTCCGGATCCCTGGCTCATGAGTTCAAGTCTTGCACTGGGCTCTATGCTGGGCATGCTGTCTACTTGAAGAAAAAATAAATGAAGAGTGCTTTCGACATTCTGAAGGAAAGCAATTTCTTGCCAACGTGTAGGAGAACAGAGAGTCAATCAATAAAGAGGGTACATAGGATTCAGGGAAAAGGGGATAGTCAAAGAGAACTCCCAGGAGAACAGTGAGAAGTCCCATGGCGATAGCTGAGGGCCAGACTCAGGAGGAGACAGGGATCTAGAACGTGGCCCTACTTGAAAAACGGAGGAGAGACTGACACTGATTTTTCTTGATCTTATTAAGAGATTTACAATGCTATCAGAGAGTCTGGGGCTGAATTAATGATAAATGCACACACACACACACACACACACACACAACCCAGGCAAATAAGCAAACAAAAGATCAATTCAATCACTAAATTGGAAAAAAAAGTCCCCCAAACAAAAAACAAAGTATCTATATAGGAATATGAGTTTATAACTCTCTCCCTGAGATGATACAGATGGAGGGAGGGTGTGTGTGTGTGTGTACAGTATAAAAGAATTAAACCTTCATATTTTATAGAAAGTTTCATAGATAGTAATTACAATGAAAGAAAGAAGAAATAATATAATCATACTCTCTGAAATCTTTATCTTAAGATTCACCTTAGGATCTGTCACTGATTTTCTTTTTAATTGCTAAAATCAGGATTTGTGTTACACTGATTCTTGGCCAGGTGGGAATTTTGTTACACTTGTCATTGTTTGTACATGTTCATCAAAACTTACAGAATGCTTGACAGTAGCTTAGAAGAAAATCTTAAAGGCAACAACCGACTACTCCTACAAGACATACTGAATATTCAGTTTTCTTGACCATTTAGGGGAAGCCACTGTTCCGAAAAATAGGTGACAATGAATATTCTGAGATAGAAAGTGATGTGGGATAACCAGGTTTTGAATGTGATGGAGTGTTAAAAATATCTGAATTATTTTGCTTCTAATTTTTTTATAGATGTACAAGAAAGATAAATAATGAAGTGTCTTGGGCACCTGGGTGGCTCAGTGGGTTAATCCTCTGCTTTCGGCTCCTGTCATGATCCCAGGATCCTGAGATGGGGAGCCTGCTTCCGCCTCTCTCTCTGCCTACTTGTGATCTCACTCTCTGCCAAGTAAATAAATAAAATTGTAAAAAAGATAATGAAAAGTATCTTGTAAGTCTCTAAGAGCCCTTTTGATTAGTATAAAATGAAATTAGGAAAATTTTCAAAGGAAATAGCTCATGCTTAATAGACAGTCTTTTTAAATTTTCTTCTTAGTGAATAAAATGATAATCACTTTTAAATCAATGATATCTCAGTGAGTATTTGGTGAAACTGATTCTGCAGGAATAAGGGACGTGAGTAGTTGGGGCTGTTGAACAGTTCAAAGTACAAACAAGTGTTTCTTTGATAAAATGTTATGATTAAGCAAACAAAAAAGTAAGCAGAAGGGGTCTGGAGTAGCAGGTTGGCAAAGTTGAGCCAGACCTGAGGTTTTAGATATACTGAACTTACCTCTAAAAACGTATGCTTTGCCATGTTACACTGAAAAACAAACAAACAAACAAAATCCAAGCAAACATTGAAAGTGAAGGTTCGGGGAGATCTACCCCACAGGGAGAGATCTCCCAAAAAGCGGGTTTTGTGGGCGTGGGGAGAAGTCTGAGCTGCTTGAGCCCGGGCATGATCGCCGCTGAGGCCCCAAACATGCAACATGATGCAAAATGAAGCCTTAAAACAGCTTCAAAAACAACCAACTTGTTTTAAATAATTAGAAATAAGGGACTGTCCCTCATAAGTTCAGAAGGAAAAGTCACTGATATATTTTTTTAAGGTCATTCTCTGATTCCACAAAATAAGCAAAAAAAAAAAAAAGTTTTTTTTTTTTTTTTTAAAGATTTTATTTATTTAATTTGTCAGAGAGAGAGAGAGAGAGCGTGCACAAGCAGGCAGGGAGGCAGGCAGAGGTAGAGAGAGAAGCAGGCTCTCCTCTGAGCAAGGAGCCCAAGGCAGGACTCGATCCCAGGACTCTGGGATCATGACCTGAGCCAAAGGCAGCGGTTTAACTGACTGAGCCACCCAGGCATCCCAAAAGTTTTTTTTTTTTTTTAATGAGGCAATGCTTTATAATGCAGGATTATTCTAATTTACCATTATTATTATTTATATTAATAGGTACTAGCGACTTTTATTACATACCAAACACTACAGTAAGGACTAAAGCAGAGTGATTTCATGAAATCATCCCAGCAGCCCTAAGGCATAATTACTAACATTAGCGAACGTGACAAAGAAGGGACCAACGAGAAGGTACTTGCCCAGTCACTGACTAAGGACCTGGTTTGCGGTGTGGGAACGCTTCCAGCTCAAGAGGCAAAGCCCGGCACAAAGATGCTGGAGTGCTACTTCCCTCTCCTTCCATTGTGATTTTCCCTGGGTAAGATCCTTCTGAATTTCAGCACTGACGAAATACATACAGACGATTCTAAAAACAGTAGGCAAACCGGACAGTAGAACGTATTTAGTCAGTCCTTGCGGATTGGCTCATGCATTGATTATTCAGTATATATGATCTTAAATATATGTATTAATCAACATATAGTTAAAGATTTTATACAAAGAACTTGTATGTGCCAGGCACCGTGTGGGGTGCTGGGACTAGAGCAGTGGACAAGAGGAAAAAAGAAGACGTGGAATAACAGATAATTTCATTTTGCTTGAAAGTAAGTGTCCCAAGAAGCAGAATGGGGATAGGGAGTCATCAAGGCAGGTGATGGCATGCACCAGTCGGGTGGTCCGGGGAAGGCTGACAGCTCTGCAAAACGCTGGGCAAAGAGGATGCCAGAGCGCAGAGCCCTGCAGAGGAGACGAAAGCCCACCGAGTGCCTGTGTTGGAGAGGAGGGCCACGTGGCCGGTGGCCGTGACAGCATCGGGGAGTCACAAGGTGCCACCAAAGATGGAGAGGGACCAGCTAGGTCACACACGGGGTCTTCAAGACTGAGTTTAGATTTTATTCCAGTTACAAAGGGCAGCCTCTGCAGCGCCTGCTGGGGAGGAATAAAATCTGATTTATAATTTAGAACCAGCGGTACCTGACGCAGGAGTCCGCAGTCGTGTTTTCACGGCTGCGACAATCCAAGGATCAGTCGCTACAGTGATTTCTGACCGGTTTTACAACTCCGTGAAGCCCGGTGAGTGACTGAGTACATAAAATCTATTAATTAGGACTGTTAATAAAGACATGATGGAAAGACAGGCAAGTAATTGGAGGAGCAGAAATAACGAAAGCCTGTGTGCTCACGAGCAAGACAAAGGTGAACTTTGCCCAAGATCCGCGGGGCTGAAAGTTATTTCTCTTTCGCGGTGTTAGAGCTCTCTCCCTGCTCTAACAAATCACCACGGAGTCGGCTTTAAGCCACACCCATTCGTTATCTCAGGTTTTGGGGGTCCGACAACCGGGTGCAGCACGGCTGGGCTGCTTCTCTGCTTGGAGTCCCCAACGCCAAAATCAAGGCCCCGCGTTTCTTGCTGGAGGCTCTGCACTGGGGTCCACCTTCAAGCTCATTCCAGCTGCAGGCGGATTTCAGTTCAGTTTCAGGACCGAGGGGTCTGTTTCCTTGCCCGCTGTCAGCCAAGGGTCGCTTGCAGCTTCTGGGGTCACCTGGACCCTGGCTAGTAATGGCTTCTCGAATGCATCTGGTGCCTCTCCTGGCTCTGACCTCCTGTTCTGTTCCAACGTTCGCTCTGCTTTCCGCCGCCGCCGCCGCCACATCTTTCCAGCTCCAGGTGGAGAAGTGTCTGCTTTTAAGGGCTCAGGAGGTTAGAGTGGGGTCACCTGGAAAATTCGGCGGCCTCCCCCTGCTGTAAGGCTGTAACTGTACGGCACTGGCTATCGGGGTGTTGGGCTGAACTATCAGAGCACAGAGTCCTGGAGGGAACCTCTTTACAATTCCATCTATCACATTTAATATTTCCACGGATGGGGACATCATATTAAAAATTTTTAAATAATAAAACCAACTCACTGGGGGTCAAAGAGGGCTCTGTTAAGCAGCTCGACAACAACAAGAGACGGATTAGAGAGAAACAAATATTTTAAACAAAGCTGCAGAAAGCCTGAGAAGCGCGTTTATCCTGAAAACCCCTGGTTCATATCTAGATGGACAAACACACACGCCTCAAAGTACTGGTTTCTCTGAAGATACAGCTACCCTGACGGGAGCGTCCTAATGTTAGCTCAGAGGTGCACCGCCAGACTCAAAGCTAGACTGTGGTTAAGTCATCCTCCTAAATGCCCCTGGGGGTTTGGACGTCGGAGACAGTTTTAGGTATCTAACACATTAAAGGAATTGATAGTATTTCACACACATGTACAAAACTGTCTAAGCTATTGAACATACACACCACCTTCCTAAAATGGTACAACGATGTCTCAGCTGTTAAGATACAACGAGAATGTCAAGTCTTATAAACACAAATCTATTTGGTGTCACTAACAGACGAGATTCCGACAGCTGGCAAAATTCAAATGGCATTTACAGAATTTCAAACCAATTCCTCACTTAATATCACTTTCCCTCCCCCCACCCCGAATCAGTCTCGAAATGTCACGTTGCAACCAGGATACTCTGTTATATTTGGTGGAGGATGATCATGCTGGTCTTCCAGTATTTTCTCCTCCTTACTCTCTTGGCAATAACAGGAGTTTCTTAATTTTACCTTTTGGGGAAAGAAGGCACAGAGAGAGAGAGAGAGAGATGGAGAGAGAGACACAACTGGGTGAAATCATGTATTTCTATGAGAGGATAAAGACTGATTTGATCCTCAGAAGAACAGACATGGAAAAAGAACTATTTCTTGTAAAGAGATGATCAGTGTATATACAGACATGAGTCTCTGGCCACTGAGGTGCATTTTGTGCTATTTCTTTGTGTTATGTCCCCTTTCTGGGCTGCCTTTCTGTGTCCCTACACTGACACCTCCCCACACTTAAAAAATCACTCAAAGCCCATTATTAAGAACAAATAAGAAGTCAGTGAAAATTTGGAGAGGTTAAAGTAGTTTTATTTCAGTGAGTTCTAAATTCCTGGTCTAGGAGAATATCCAGGGGATAAATTTATTAATAACATAAACATATCAATTCTTAGCTAATATTACACCATTATATTATTATATAATATATACTATGTAACAGATATATTACTATATTAATATGCTGATTAATAGACTCACACAATAATATATGTTAATACATTTATCACATATATGTTAATAACCTACTTTCCCCCAGAGAGTCTCCCAGGTCAGGTGTTTAGAACTTAACTATAAGAATAATTTTAATGTCTACGAATTTTTGCCATCTTTTCATTCATCCTTCATGATGGGTTTTGGGGTGACAGTAAAAACTTTGATCTCAGTTTTAGCTAGGAGGAAACAGTAGAGTGATACTAAGAGAAATGAATCACGATACATGAATGACTGCTACACCACCATCTGTCCAGCTGTAAAAATATAACTACCACCATGGATGGGCAAACAGAAGCCAGAAAAAGGGTACTGAAGCCGTGTTGGCCCACTGACTCTCACTACAACCCCCATGCCTGGCCTTCCCTCGGCACAAGGGGGGGCACATGACACAGTCATGGTCAATGAGACAGAGCAGAAGTCCTGCTGTGGGGCCACACTTGGCCCTCCCCTCCTCTGCATGGAGTGGGAGCTGATGGTTGGAGTGGTGGCAGCCTTGATAGGAGTGTAAGACAAGATGGAGAGAACCGCAGAGGTACCTGCCTTGACGGGAGACCATGAACCAATGCCAGGAGCTGTTTGCCCCTGACCTTGGGATGTAAGAAAACCATCCTCTCCTTGTGTAAGCATCTGTAGTTGGGTTTTCTATCGCTTACAGCCTCCTGTAGCCCTAACGGGCATATTCACCTCTCGCCCGGGGTTACCAATGGCTTTCTTTTCTTTCTCTTCCTCCCTGCTCCTTCATTCTGAGCTCCCCTATCTATCCCTCGCTTTACATACTGACTTTGATACACTGCCAGTCTCTCTCATGGCTTGTCGGCTCATCTAGACTCCTGCTTTACCACCCTCGGCTCCCTCCTGACTTACAGCTCTGTGTGCTTCTTTGATTTGGTGGCCTTTGTAGCTTGGAGCAAAAGGTTCTCCATGTGGGAAAGCAAAACAACACAACAGGTTTGTCTCGGGCTCTCCTCCAGGGGAGGCGAAGGGGCTGAGACGATCCCTTTGAAACGTTAAACTCATGTTGAACTCTTGAAGGGACGATCATGAAGCAATGTCCCCAGTGATGGTGGGCACACCCTTTCTTTCAATGCATTCATTTGTACTCAAGGGTATTTTTAATAGTTAGCAAATCTGGAAAACGCTGATGAGACAAAAATCCACTTGCATCATTATTAACAATCTGCAGTTCCTCAAAACCTTTAAACATATTCATGCAGCGTTTAGAATAAATGATCTTAAAACCAGCATGGCTGTTTCAGGAGCAGGAACACGCCCAATTTGCAGTTGCTAGAGAGTCTTCAGGGAGAAATGTAATTACAGACTTGGGCATGGGACTGAATGGCATTTTTATTTTTTCTCGTCTCTCTTCAGCACTGCTTTCAACCCAGAGAGGTCTGAACAAGTTAACAGGCCATATAGTAGCTGGGCGGCACACACACACTTTCATATGGGCTGGGATGGGGTGTTGAGGCTGAATTAGAATCCTAGGAAGCCAGTCCGTGGTCCATGGGCCGCCAACGGATGGGTGTGATTGTCGTCTTTTTGTGAAATCTGCTCATTCTATGTTCATTAATAAATGCCCCCAATTTATTCATAAGTGAATCGCGACAAAGGAGAGACACCGTGAGAAAGAGAAATGCTCCAGCCTCACCTCAGCCTTACTACAACTGGCTAGTAGACCTCGCACAGAGCACAGCTCCGGCTTGCTCCGTCCTCCACCTCCACGATCCGGCAGGGAGTTATATATGGGCACACGAGCTCATCTATATTCATGATAATTTACTAAATGAATGTTACACACGTTCCAGCAAACTGCAACATGCATTTTTTCCTATTAGCGTAAGAAGCATTTTGTGTGAAACGCTCTTTTATGGCCCATGCTTGTTAATTCTCTGAGCATGGCTCCGTTTCCCAACCACTGCTTTGAAAAAAGAAGTTATTTTGTTTGAGACTCCTTTCCCTCTCCCGACCTTGTTGCTCCGGGATGTGAACCCCTTCAATGAGAAATGCACAAGGGAAGTACTTGATGCTCCACCTGGAAAGCCACAGACATCTTTGAGGACTACTGACCCTCTTTCAGGGTGAAAAAGCAAGTCCAATTTTTTTGTTTGCCTACTTTTTTGGCTTTTTTTTGCAGCCTTTCCTTTTCTCTATCACTTTCCCCTCCCCTCAAAACTACTAAAAAATGACACCAAAGGCTTATTCTCAGCTTTATGCCCAAACCTACCTGCAAACTATACATCAATACCAGACTAATTGTGCATAAAATTTAAATTCTATTGCACTGCCACATAAAAAAGCAGAATGCTTCAGCGGTGTAATGTCTGGGCTGAGCTCAGTCCAATCAGGCTGCCCCAAGACAGCTCATACGGGTGCAATTATTTCTCACATACTCCAACTGCTTTCTTTCACAACATTACTTTTATTATGCAAAAGTATATACCTAATTTTAATCCATGAGACCATCTAGAAGATTGAAACTTCATGCATGTCTTACTTTTGCTAAGTATAATTAAAGATATTAATTTTTTTTTTTTTAATTTGAGGACGATTTCCGCTGCCAGCAAGAGCCTGTCGTTGCTGTCTGCCGACGGGTCAAAGAACCACAATGGATATCAAAGAGCTGCCATGTTGACACCATGTTGACACCCCATTAAATCTTCACTTCTTAGTGGTTCTGGTTAAGCGGAAGGGACAGCAAGAGGAACCAAAAGGAAAAGTCCTTGGCAGTAGAGGAAGCCAGCAGTGCTTTCTCTAGCGGAGAGGAAAAGTCCCAGTAGACGATGAAGTGGATCCAAATCCCCAGGTCTGGAAAGTTGGTTTGTTGACTACAGAAAGGCTGACCATCTTGTTAGTCACAGAAAGACTAACCAGGTAACAAGGACCCAGACTGCATGGAGCTGGGGGAACATATGGGTCACTAGCATGGCAGTCTTCAGCAAGCTTTGTCAAGCAAAGCATTACAGAAACTGTCTTCACTAACAAAACAAAACAAAAACAAATTCTGGATGTCCCAAATCGTGAAGAGACTGTTGAAAAACTCCAACTTGATAAGCTGATTTTCTTTCTTTACTTTCCTCCGTTTTACTGTTCTATTTTCATGGTAATGAAACCAGGAGTTACTTTTCTCCTTTTTTCAATAGCTCTGTAGATGTTTGTTACACTCTACGCTTCTCTTATTATAAGATCTACAATAATCATATCCACTTATATCATAAGAGCTAACACTTAGAGAGTTCTTACCATGTAGCAGTTTCTTGAGCTCTTGGTATAGACAGTCTTACTTAAACCTCACAAAATATTGTTACCTCTGCAAAGTGTTGTTACTACCATTTTCTACATGAAGCAATCGAGTCTGAGAGGGTCATCTACACAAAGTCACACTTCCTCTGGGGCAGAAGTAACCCCTGACTTGAATTTGGGTGGCTTAATGTCAAGTTTGAGGGCTGCGCTCTCCAAAACGGTAGCCACTAGCCACAATGTGGCAGGGCTGAACTGACACGTCCTGAAAGTGCAGTGTATACACACTGAATTTTGAAGATTTGGTGTGAAAAGCAGCATGGAAAGTATTGCATTAATAATTTTTATACTGATGACATGTTGATACTATAATATTTTGGGTATATTGGGTTTTCCAAAATGCATTATTAAAATTAATTTCACCTTTAATGTGGCTACTAGGAAGTTTAGAATTCTAGAACTGGCTCATATTATATTTCTATTAGTTCACTGGCTTTAGACCTTTAACTCCTACACCCTACTGCCCACCGTCCTTAGAAGCTTGTTAATCCCCATTCTCCGGAAAATGAATGAATATAAGAAATTCTGAAAATTGTTCTATATAAACCTGGGTAGTTACTTCCACTGAATGGACTTGGCAGGAAGCGTGTCTGTGTGGGTGTCACATGGAAGGCAAGAAGAACAAAATTCAGGGACAGAATCAGGGAAACCACCGGTACCATTGTTTGTCCTTGTGCAGTTGGACTAATCAGGAAACTGAGTTTCCACTTTGTACTGGCACTTCTGGGACACGATCACCTCATTGCTGTGTGGCTGTGGTTCAAATTTCACATAGATTATGGTCAGGGTAAACGAACAGATCCACGACATGGACGTCTGAAGGACATAAAGCCACAGAATGAAAATTTTTGTTACAATTCTTCTGTGTTGACCAATTAAAAATAAAAGTCGCTTGTTCTGACTAAAACACAGTCAAGCCTGAATATCTTAAAAAAAAAAAAAAATCTTCAAGCTCTTCTTAGTAAGCACTGGGCCTGGAAAAACATGTCTTTGATCTACAGCAAAGGTTCACCATTTTTCCCCCGAGTCTCTCTCTTCCGTTCCTCAGGAAAAGAATTCCCACCCCGGGAATGGTCCCCTTGGAAGGCACTGGGGTGGGGCGAGCTGTGTAACTTGTGGAACTGTCTGAGGTGATTCTGATAAGATGCCTCCTCTCCATCTGTATATTCAGTGCTCCAAGTCTCCATCTGAGTTTCTGACAGCGGTTGACACTTGCCGTAGATGACCCCCGCAGTCCGGGTGAGGGGGGAGGGCAAAGGCTGGGAGGAGCCGGGCATTTTCTGCCTGATAGCTGCCACTCCAGTTTGGCCCACAGGAACGAACTTTAAACCTAGTGATCTGGTTGACCTTGCTTCCCATCCACACATGAGAAGGGGGTGTAAGCCAGGGAGACAGAGGGTACAGTCTAGGACACTGGGGCCTCTCATTCCTGGCGTATCACAGCGGAGAATCCATATGCGACATTCTGGTGTAGAAAAAAAATGTAGCCTCTTGGGGCACCTGGGTGGCTCAGTGGGTTAAAGCCTCTGCCTTCGGCTCAGGTCATGATCCCAGGGTCCTGGGATTGAGCCCCATATCACGCTCTCTGCTCAGTAGGGAGCCTGCTACCTCCCCACCCCCACCTGCCTCTCTGCCTACTTGTGATCTTTGTCTGTCAAATCAATCAATCAATCAATCTTTTTAAAAAATGTAGCCTCTTAATATCTTCAAGATACGACCTAATCTCCCTCTTAAGTAGTTCCCTGCTCTCCTTCCCAGAGAGGATGTCTCACCACATCCATCTTGGATATCTCAACCTTTTCTGGCTTAACTGTCCCTTTCCGTTGGGGTTAGCCTTTCTAGGTGCCTGTTGGCCCTCAGAGACCCACCTCCTCTCTCCCTTCCCAAGATGGCAGCTGGGTGGTGTCGGGGGGAGAAAGTGGCCTGGGACCAACGTGGCGATCTTGGGCTGCTCTCTGGGTTGGTACTGGGTCTGCAGTGGTATCTCCCTTGCTCCCTGGGGTCCCTGCTTGTTCTGTTGTCTATGGCTGTTAAAATCTGTGCACAGTGAATTTTCTCTGCATAGTGCTGTCACTGAGATGTGGCTCCAAATCTCACTCCTAGACTTAGATGTCTGCCTGCAGCCTGTGGTTCAGTCTCCTCCATCGCCGGCACCATGAGATACCTTCCTTGGTGCTCCCCAGGGCACTTGGGGTGTCTGAACATACATCTCAGAGCCTGGGGTGCCCCCCCCCCCAGGAGGTTCTGGGGAGTGAAACCTGGGCCCTCTCTGCCTGACCCACTGTGCTCCCGAGTTTCTTCTGATCAGTGCTGACAAGGTGGGGACTGGCCTCTTTCTCTCCTCTTCTCCCACTGACATGCCTCACACTCCACCTAGGCCCTCAAAGGGACACGTAGACATGTTCCCCTTTTCCGTCTTTGACAAGAACCACCGCCCCCCACCCACACACACATACACACATATCATGTCCTCCTCTGGGCTCGTGTCAGCATGATGGCTTCCGGGAAAGCTGATTTATGAGGAAGAGAAATGAAGTGAAGATCAAGTAGAAACTGGGTAAACAAAAGAAACTGGCAAACTAGATAGTTTTCCTGTTCTTCCCCAGATGAATTTTCAACGTGACCTATTTTTTTTTTTAAGCATTGAATTCTCAGAACGCTACGTGTGACTTCATGCTAGCAAAGTTAAAAAAAAAAATTACCAACTGAAATCAAACCCAAGCAATTTAGAAATCACCTGCCACACTTCCGTGCCCCTCACCTCCTTTGGCAAGCATATCAGAGTTGGCAATGTTTCCAATGTTTTTATTTATTTCTTTGGCTGTGTATTTCATCTGCTAAAGCCATTTGCAATAGATTGCATGAGCCCCACCTTGTTTCTAAAAAACATGATATAAGTCAAGAAATGACAGATGCTGGCGAGGATGCGGAGAGAGAGGAACCCTCCTACACTGTTGGTGGGAATGCAAGCTGGTGCAACCACTCTGGAAAACCGTGTGGAGGTTCCTCAAAAAACTGAAAATAGAGCTACCCTATGACCCAGCGATTGCACTACTGGGTATTTACCCTAAAGATACAAACGTGGTGCTCCGAAGGGGCACGTGCACCCAAATGTTTATAGCAGCAATGTCCACAATAGCCAAACTATGGAAAGAACCTAGATGTCCATCAACAGATGAATGAATAAAGAAGATGTGGTATATATACACAATGGAATACTATGCAGCCATCAAAAGAAATGAAATCTTGCCATTTGCAACAATGTGGATGGAACTAGAGGGTATTATGCTTAGCGAAATAAGTCAATCGGAGAAAGACAACTATCATATGATCTCTTTGATATGAGGAAGTGGAGATGCAATGTGGGGGTGTTGGGGGCAGGTAGGAAAAGAAAAAATGAAAGAAGATGGGATCGGGAGGGAGACAAACCATAAAAGACTCAATCTCAAAAAACAGACTGAGGGTTGCGGGGGGGAGGGGGGACGGGAGAGGGTGGTGGGGATATGGACATTGGGGAGGGTATGGGCTATGATGAGTGCTGTGAAAGGTGTAAACCTGGCGATTCACAGACCTGTACCCCTGGGGATAAAAATACATTATATGTTTATTAAAATAAATAAATTAATTTAAAAAATGATATAAAAATGTGGACATACAAAGCCCTCAGTGACACTCAAGAGCCCACAGGTAAGTGTGCAAAGGGCATCTGCATGGTATCTTCCCAGACATCTGAGATGCCACAGAGAAAGAGGGACCTCCACTACTTTCCTGATTTAGCTGCAGGTTTGCTTCATACAGTGACACCCTACTTTTCCTGACTCTCTTCAACCATATTTTCCCATAGAAGACATATATATACACAGACACAGTAGTTAAAATGAATGTATGAATAATAGATCCAAAAAGACTTCCAGCAATGCAGAAACACCATATAGACACCTCCAGTTATACTATTTGAAGGTCTTTTAAATATCACTAATATTACTCTTGACTATAGGCAAATACAGAATAAAGGAGCGAGAGACAATTCTTTAAAAATGGCTTTTGGAACCGACCATTCTCTGACACCATACACAAAGATAAACTCAAAATGGATGAAAGACCTCACGGTGGGGCAGGAATCTATCAAAATCCTAGAGGAGAACATAGGCAGTAACCTCTTTGACATCGGCCACAGCAACTTCTTTCAAGACATGTCTCTAAAGGCAAAGGAAGCAAAAGTGAAAATGAACCTTTGGGACTTCATCAAGATAAAAAAGCTTCTGCACAGCAAAGGAAACAGTCAACAAAACAAAGAGGCAACCCATGGAATGGGAGAAGATATTTGCAAATGACACCACAGACAAAGGGCTGATATCCAAGATCTATAAAGAACTCCTTAAACTCAACACTCAAAAAACAGATAATCATGTCAAAAAATAGGCAGAAGACTTGGACATACACTTCTCCAAAGAAGACATACAAATGGCTAACAGACACCTGAAAAAAATATTCATCATCACTAGCCATCAGGGAGATTTAAATCAAAACCACATTGAGGAAAAAAAAAAAAAACCACATTGAGATACCACCTGACACCAGACAGAATGGCCAAAATTAACAAGACAGGAAACAATGTGTGTTGGACAGGGTGTGGAGAAAGGGGAACCCTCTTAAACTGCTTGTGGGAATGCAAGTTGGTGCAGTCGCTTTGGAAAACAATGTGGAGATTCCTCAAGAAATTAAAAATAGAGCCTCCCTATGACCCTGCAATTGCACTACTGGGTATTTACCCCAAAGATCCAGATGTGGTGAAAAGAAGGGCCATCTGTACCCCAATGTTCATAGCAGCAATGGCCACAACTGCCAAACTGTGGAAAGAGCCAAGATGCCCTTCAGCAGATGAATGGATAAAGAAGATGTGGTCCGTATATACAATGGAATATTATGCAGCCATCAGAAAGGATGAATACCCAACTTTTGTATCAACATGGATGGGACTGGAGGAGATTATGCTGAGTGAAATACATCAAGCAGAGAGTCAATTATCATATGGTTTCACCTACTTGTGGAGCATATGGAATAGCATGGAGGACATTAGGAGAAGGAAAGTGAAGTGGGGTAAATCAGAGGGGGAGATGAATCATGAGAGACTGTGGACTCTGAGAAACAAACTGAGGGTTTTGGGAGGGGAGAGGGTGGGGGGTTGGGTGAGCCTGGTGGTGGGTATTAAGGAGAGCACGAATTGCATGGAGCACTGGGTATGGTGCATAACAATGAATCTTGGAACACTGAAAAAATTAAATTAAAAACAAAAAAACCCTGCATTCTTGGGAAAACAAATCCAAGTAAAATTTTTGCTATTTTTCTGCAGTTTCAATGAGGCTCACGTGTAACATGTTACATTATTTCACTGCCTCACTGCTTCTCAATCTGAAAGCCACGTTCTGTCATTATCAATTCGTGCACATGTATATTCCTTAAGGTTGTGCTAGAGCCATGCAGGATTTCCCTAGTGACTTAATGAAACTGCATATCAGCCAAAACAGGGCAAAAAGAAGAAAAAAAAAAAAAGACTGGAAGGAGGAGAATAACAGAGGACATGTCTATGGTTCAGAAACTCATCTTTCCTTGTACACGTATTTTAATGCCAAGTGCCCACACAGTTATGATAGAAAAAAATAAGAAATCTGCAGGTTAGCATTGTTTTGACCTCCCACCGAAGGGCCATCTAATATTTGAAAATAAACACAATACTTCAGCTTTTCATTTTTCTTTGAATTATAGGAATAAAGCCCTACTTTGAGAAATATTTTCAAAGGTCTCATTACAGTTTTGAATCTGGTAGAAATTATACTTTCTCCTTTTGACATCTTGTAACAAATAAAACTGTTAATATTTTGATTTTAAACAAATTTCTCTTTTACGCTCAGTGGCTAACAGTTACAAAAGGAAACAGTGCTACATTAGTGATAGCAATTTGGTTTGGGGACACCAGCAGAAACACACAAAATCCATTAGGGGAGCCAACAGCTATATCCGATTCTAATAAAAAGGCTAAATACAATTTATAAAGCGCAGCTTAAAACTTCTGTGAACACAGAAGATAGTCAAGATGATCTTATGAGTAACTAAAGCTACAATTCCCATTGTACTGAAGCCAGCGTGTTTGTTTTGAAAATAGTGTAACATAATGTTTTAATGGTTAAAAACTTTCTCACTGCCAAATGAATATAAATTGGGGAGATGCTCTCGCAGATTATCCTCTCGGTCCATTACATCGCGGTTCCTGCTTCTGGTACTGTTCCATGCTTCGGGAGAGGCAGAAACAATACAACTTGTAAGGAAAATTATAATAAATCTGCAGCTCTTAGGATCAATCATGCAATGTTAGCACTGGGAGAAAAGTGTTCATTTTTGCTTCCCATAGGAGTTGATGCCTTTGACGTTGAGATCTTAGGAAATGTATGTTCATCCCACAGGAAACCCAAAGACTGCAGATGGACCATACACACTCTACTTTCTAATGTCATTAACAACAAACAAACAAACAAACAAAAAAAAAAAACTTGGTCTGGTAATTTATTAAAGAGCATTTCCTAAAAGAATGACACAAAAATTTTTTGTGAATGATTTTCCACCTGCAAAGTGCTTGAGAAGAAAATTGTGAAGGTATGAGGTACATTCTTACGGAGGAATTATTATAAATGAGGAACGCTGAATATTTGGAAAATAAGAAAATGAAATAAATTTGAACGCAGCGTAAAAACACGAGAACCTGTTATTTGATGCCGCATTTCTTATTTGTGAACTCCCCTGCGGGAAAATGCCCTTTTGCAAACAGACAAGTCTTCATGTATTTCTTTCGAATACACACATCCCTGAGGGGTCCCCTCAGAGGGGTCGGCCAGGTAGAAGCTCTTCTTAGCAGGGAGAGGTTAATTCCCTGTGCGAGGATTTCCACAGATAATATGTATAAGATCCCAGCATGGGGCTCTGCACACAGGTGTATTTTAAAAATGCCAGAACTCTCCTGCCCAGGGGCCTTGTCGTAGGCCAGGGCTCCCTGGTTATTAATCCTCCTCGCCGTGCACACAGATTTCCTTACAAAGGAACCGGAGAAGAGGAGCGGGAGGCCCAGTGTCTGGCCCCCACCTCACCAGGCCCCATCCAAAGTCCAGTATGAGGGCCTGGTTTGATTGTAGGCCCACAGTAAAATTAAATGCAGATTAATTGTGGAGATTTAAATCTGGACATCATTTAATCTGATTTCCTCATTTCTTAAGAGATGGGGCCCTACAAGGGGGGCCCTTTGCAGCACCACTCTACCCTCAGTGCCAGGACAGCAGGTGGTCTAAGTATACCCCGTTTGTTGATGAGGAAAATGAGGTAACGGGCCTGTTCAGTGGCTGTGTTGTTGCTGTATCTCTGATTTCCTGTGGTTTCTGCACTGTACTATGCTTACCAAAGAAAGGAAGGTACCGGAAACTACGACAACACGGGCAGACTGAGGTACCATTCATGTGTGAATTTACAGAGGTCTCTGGCTGATGCTTCAAGACCCTTTAATGGGCACAAAGCCTTCATTCGGTAATTAAAGATAAATAAAGGGCATGTTCTAATGTACTTTTATTTCAACTGGCTCCTTGTTTGCTCTGGAGTCCTGGGGTGCATGTGTTCATCCAATGGAGGAACAATGGTGGACATCTAGAGTACACTGACAAATCTAAAAAGGCCACGCGTGAGCTCTGTTCATCCTCTCCTCTGGTTCTTCGAGCTTGGCCAGCCCAGTTCCTGCCCCACCTATAGCCTGTGGTCCCTCGTCCCATTTCACAGAAGGAATCATGGCATCTGAGGCACAGGAGGCAGAGAACCCCTGTGTGCCTCACCCAAGTGAGTGCTAAGAGGATCTTACAAATAAAAGAAATGAGATCTAGCCATTATATGGCCTAACAGAGATTATAAGTTTTTTGTTTGTTTGTTTGTTTGTTTTTTTAGTAAGAGAAAGAGAGAGCGAGCACACGTGTGTGAGTGGGGAGGGAAGGGGCAGAGGGAGAGGGAGAGAGAACTTCTTAATCTTTTTTTTTTTAATTTTTTTAAAAGATTCTGTTTATTTATTTGATAGAGAGATCACAAGTAGGCAGAGAGGCAGGCAGAGAGAGAGGAGGGGAAGCAGGCTCCCCGCCGAGCAGAGAGCCCAATGCGGGGCTCGTTTCCAGGACCCTGGGATCATGACCTGAGCCAAAGGCAGAGGCTTCAACCCACTGAGCACCCAGGCGCCCCAAGAACTTCTTAATCTTAAGAGAGAGAGTCTGCAGTGGGTGTGGAGCCGGACAATGCAGGCTCGATCTCACCACCCTGAGATCATGACCTGAGCCGAAACCAAGAGCTGGATGCTTAACCAACTGAGCCACCCAGGTGCCCTGAGACTATAATTTTTTGATAAGTAATTCAGCAAAGGGTCATTTTTCTGAATTAAAGGGCTTCTAAAATATATGTCTTATTTCTAAAAATAACTCTACAGAGTAGAGCAGAAAGAGAACCACACAAACCATCGGCACACAAGTTACTGCCCCATGACCTATGGTGTGAGATCTGCCATGCTACTTTAAATGGATTCAAGATATATATATATATATATATATATATAGATATATATATATATATATATTTTTTTTTTTTTTTTTAAAGCACTTTCTTACTCCAGTAACAGGATGCGTGTGGCTAGTGTCACCAGATGCATCGGTAGAACCTGTCACCAGTCAGCCAGTTATCAACACCTGAGAAGACCTTGGAAGACCTTTTTTTCCAGTGGAGAGTTCTAGAAATACTGGTAGAATCCACAGCAAAGGATGTGTTGCTCTCTGGAGGAAGTGAAAGAGGTGTTTTATTGCTCTAGCTGCTGGTACCTCTGATCTCCAACGGAGGGCACACATGGCCATCACTCTGCTTATGAACTCAATTAGCACTGACCCAGCCAGCTCTATTGCTGCTTCCGTGGACCACAGCGACTCGGCCCCTCTCAAAGCATCTGAGCTACATTAACTTGCATGACATCCAGTAAGGATACAAAGCCCTAGGTCTGTAATCAAAACCTTCATTGAGAAATACATCTGGTTTCATGGGTTTATAATGCCTGGAAATGCCTCTAGGAACTTATCCTTCCTTTATTTGGCTTGTAGGTATGTGCTTTGTGGGCAGTTACACAAGCAGTGTGAGCTAAAGCAAATGACAATAAACACACAAGTGAGCAAAAGGGGGAAAAAAAAGATTGTGCTATGTATTGTCAATGAGGGCAGTGTTGGACAAGGCAGGTATATAATATTTCTAATTATTGACCTATCACTTTCCTTTCTTATTCTATAGGATAACTGGATTAAGAATCAGAGCTGTTTGTAGGATACCAGTCTAATAAAAAGCTGCATCAGTTTGGCTCTCCCCCTTACTGTGGGTGGGGCTGTGGGAAACACGCAGCGCGTCAGTGTTGGCTAGTCGAAGGCTGACATGGCCGGCTGGCTGAGAGTGGCGACCAGACCTTCCCAAGAACCAAGGCCACGGTACCGAGGAGCGGGACTGGCCATGCCCAATGCCCAGTTCTCGTGGCAGCACCAGTCGTGCAGTAAGCAATGTGTCCACTCTTTCATTTGGCAGATGTTGGCCATATAGGGCCACGTTAGGCTGAGCGGGGCGCACGGGCGTGTGATGCATGTGTCCTCAAGGAAAGTGTAAAATGCACACAAATAACGAGAGCACTAGAATCAATAAAAAGATCCTCTTGCAGTGCATGCAGTTCTGTAAGAATTTAAAGGATGGATAATTTGCAGTTGAGGAAAATCTTCCAAAAGCGGTCTCCTGTTCGCCGGAGCCTAGACCTTCTGGGCAGGCAAAGGCGCGGAGGAGGAAGGGGGAGAGCTGAGCACACGCTGGCCCCGCCAGGAAAGCCGGGGAATAGCGGGGGGTCTCGCTGGGACTTGGGCCCAGCTGAGGGGCGGTCGGTAGTGGGAAATGTCAGTTAAGAGAAGGTCATGGAAGTTCCGGGGGCGTCGGCCTCATCCAGGAAGCCGCGAGGAGCAGTGGTGGGACTCGTCAGAGCAGTCACGCAGGAAGAGGATTCTGTCAGGTGGCAGCGGGATGACCTGGACCCAGGAGAGGGGTCCCTTAGCAGAGCCCAGCTGAGACCCAGGGCAAGGTGCAGGCACCAAGCTGGGGTGCAGTTAAGAACAATTCCAGAAGGCCCTATCTCGGGCCTGGCTGTCTCTGCCTGGGCCCCACTCTCACCTCCCAAATCCCTCCCCACCCTTCACCTGGCCTCTTCATGTCCCCATCAGTCAACTCCTACGATGTAGTCACATTTGACCTTTCTTCTTCAAACTTCCATTCCCCAGGCCTGACGCCACATCACCCAGCTGGTCCCACAGGGCCCTTCAGGTCTGGCCCGCCGTCTCCCCGGCCTCCCACCTCGCTCCCCCAGCCTGGCCCTGGGCTCCACTGGCTTTCTTCTCTTTTTCCTGTCCTGAGTCGGGTTCTGAGAAGCTCATTCAAGCTGTTTCCTACTCCCCGCACCCGGGAGAGGCCTATTTGGTCTTCAGGAAGACGCTGCAGATAAGCAATATGGGCCCCCAAGTCCGTGAATCTAGGCGCTGAGCAGACTTAAAACCTTGGGGCAAGAGTGGCTACCCTGGTGGCCCACATTTCTGGACTTTGCTAATGATGATAAAAGCTTTGTTGACAAACCCTTCCAGAGGCCTCCGCCACTGTGTCACGAGCGAGCCAGGCCCCTGCCTCCAGCCGGAGGCTCTGAGAGATGCTTTCAGGCGCTTAGCTGAAGGAGCTCAGGGAGCCTCTGTGCCCCAGAATAGAACCATGTCAGTGAGCTTACAACACGCTTCATTCTGCGTCGTCACCCAAGGCATCATAGTAACAAAAGCCTCTTCAACTTCCAATTTGACTGAATTTTTGCCCTGAAAAGGCATATATTTTTTATTGTGTACTTGAGTGAATCCCATTATTTCTGAAGAATCTTATAGAGTAACAGAAAAATCAAAGCCTTCGGGCCTAACCAGTTGACATTTGGATGCTTCACAAAACTCTCCACTCCCCCAGGCCCTGCTTCTCCTGCACCGAGAACCTTCTGAGAACTGGGTTCATCAGGCCTCCTTGGGGAGGCGGGCCTCCTGCTCAGAGAGGGGTTAGTGAGGATTTCCTGAGCTGCTCTGAGGGGACACATGCGCTGTGTTCTCGATAAAAGGAAAGGACTATTGGCTTCATAACAAATACCACCCCCATCATTGTCATCACATTTCAAAGCTAAAATTAATTAATTAACCCAATGTCACATTAGTGAGCTTGCAAAGGCAGAGGGGATCTTGCAATCCTGCCGTGCTCCCAAGAATTACACTGTTTTGAAATGGTCTTTTAAAGCACGTTCAAGAGCACCTGGCCAGCACCCTCTCTCTGGAATAAAAGTCACACACGCACAAACTCAGGTTCTACCCAATCCATCATGTTTCTAAATTATGGCGCTCACTGGACACTGTTCCTCAGCAGGTGCCCAAAGTTTCTCCTGCCATCATTGTCACGGAAGACGTTTGCCACCCACTGTGCCAGTAGCCACCCACGAGGCCCGCGGGCGAGGGAGAGCGGTGACAATCACACCAGACGCCTAGCTCCCAGCCGGCGACGGACCGGTCATCAGAAGCAGACAACACGGTGGCAATCACATGCGGAGGAGAGCCAGGAGACACCGCCAGAGAGAGCGTCTGAACACGAAAATCGTTTTCCTCTCAAACGCAGGTCCCCGATGAAATGGAACACAGGCAACAAGAATCCTTTAGGCACTGTCTGGGTCCCCCAGGGCTCAAGAGGCAGCAGCACCCTGCAGGGCTTCCTGGGACTGAGCACCCGCCCACAGCCACAGCGGGGAGAGAAGGCGAGGGAGGGTCCTGGTGTTACGGGGTGGGGGGGATACTCGGGAGTCAGGGGCAGCATGTGGGAACCACCTGCCAGGCGAGTGCCCACTTAATGCCTTCAAAATAGTGGGCTTCCTTAGCAGAATATTTTAGGTGAAAAAAAAAAAGCTTCTGCTGTTATAAATGAAATCATAGAAGCATTTAACACCTGCAAAGCACTCCCGTGCCAGTAAGTCATATAAGACCCTCAAGTAGCTCGGAGTCAGGTAAGAAAGAGAAAGATGAGATGAGCTTTACCGTGTGCTCCACAAGAAGTGCCCAGCACAGCGAATCCAAGATACAAATGGTTATAGGCTTTCAGAAGGAACAAATGCAAATGAAAAATAAAATAATCTAGAAAAGGAATTTCTCATAGCAATGAAAACACCTTAATTAAAAAACAAAAGTGTCCCTTTAACATGAAGATGACTCTAGGTTACCAGGGATTTATGGGCCAGTTTCTATTTAATGGGGGCATGAAAATGCTTTTTGAAATGTTTTGCTACGTATGGTTAGTGGCATGTTCTCCTCTTCTCGCATTTCTATTTTGTTTCCCTATGCTTGTGCTAGGTGTGCACACTTGTGGGTACACACACAGAATCATTCCTCAGGGCCTTTCACCCATTGTGAGTTGGCAAGAGCTAAAAAAGGAATAAAGTCCAGTGTCTCTGAGCAGCTCCTGAAATCAAAACACAGCCTGACATACATTCTTACCCAATTTATCCCACTTAGAACTGCACAAAGTATCTAGGAAGAAAAACTAATAAAAAGTGCCAGCAGTTAACTATGTCTTGTTAGAATTCTATTCTCCCCCAGCAGTACATTAAAACGGTCTGCTCGGATTGATAGCTTCGACATTCAAAGAGTATGAAAATAAGCCAAACCAAGTCTGCACGCCAAAGCCGGAGAGCGGCTCCCGACGCCAATTAGAAGCCACATTCCAGGGAAACCAGTGACTCCCGCTCTTGACCTTGCAGAGAGGTCTTATTTATTTCTTTAGGTTTTTGTTTCAGTTTTAATGACAGTCATAGTATCACACATTTTGTTCATTAGCATAGATGAGGCTTAAGGTTACAAAAGCTGTGGAAAGAATCATCCTTAATTGTGTGGGCAGTTCTTTTAGGATTTGTTCTAGAAAAGATACACAAATGGCGTGTAAGCGCCTCCCAGCACACCCAGGCACCTGCTGGTTGCCGGCCATCTCAGCGGCTAACACAACCTTCCCTTCTCAACACACACGGTGCATCTACCTCTTCTTTAAAATGCCAACCACTGTAGCTGGCCTATAAATCCTATGACCTCCAGTTTTGTTTCTTCCACAAAAGACAGAACAGAATAAAAGAAGAGAACGGAACAGAATAGAAAGAATAAGTAAAATACTTCTCTATGAAATCCAGGGTTTTTCTTTCTCTTTTTCTTTTCTTTTTTTCCCCATATTCCGTCTTTCATGTGAGCTGATGAGTGTCCTCAGAACTCTCCTTACTTCTCCAGAGGCCATCTAGTCCTTCGCACAGTCAAGGGGTCTCAGGAGGACATCAGCGAATTCCTGGGCCTCCAGGAACAGCTACTTGCATGTCACCTGTCACATCCGGTGGGCGAAATGCCTAAGACTTTGCCTTGCACCGTGGGCTGACAGAGAAGGAGAGGGAGGCTGGCCTGCCCCATATTCCCCCGTCCTGGGCATCCATGGAGGTCTCGCGGGGAACCCTTAGGAGGGGGGTCACCTAGGAGAAGCACCCACATGAAGGATTTAACTGTGGGGGACAGCAAGAGTCCCTTTTTGGTCATATGATGGGTCTGTCTCTACCTCCAAGGGCAGTCATCTCAACCGGGAAGAAGGCAGCCTTTGGACACACTGGAAGTGGGTTTGAACCCTGGCTCTGCTGCTTCCCAGGCCTCGGCCACAGATCAGAAGGAGCGCACACTGGGCGGTGCCATGGGGCTAGAAGAGAACCACAGGTGATGTACGGTCGGTGCCCAGCAGGTCTGCGAAGTGCCCGCAGCCTTCCACCTGTTCACCCTTCCGGCGACGTCCTGCACCCCAGCTGCCCTACCCTCAGTCCTCTGCGGTGCCCTCAGCCCTGCGGATGTTTCTGGGAGGATGATGAACTTAACGAGGCCTCTGTGGGAGTGAAGGGTGGGATACATTGTACGCATCTGTGTTTCATTTGTTTGTTTGTTTCTTTTTGACTCCTATGTGCTGTGAAGGTCACCTGCCTACCTCTGCTTTCTTCCAAGGGTTGACAGGAGTGACTGGGGCCAAATCCGGGGTGAAGCCCATCATGAGGACATGGCATGCTGGCCACCTCCCCACACCAGTTCAGTTAATAACAGCAACGTCCTGCTGCTACTTTTGCTAACGTGCACGGAACATCAGTCACATCCCAGGGCCTGGGTTTGTATGTTTATGGACATTATCACTTAATTCTTAAAACAACCTTCCATGTCACCCTCTAAAATTGGTTGATTTAGGTAATATCATTGCGATCGGATCAGCATCCTTTGTTATTTGAAATTAGCTATCCATAATACAGGAACCAGTATTTTTCAATAATGTGTTTCTCTCTGGATTCATGAAACTAACTCAGGAGACAGATGACTCTAGACAGCAAAGGATACTTACATTATTAATCTTATTTTACACGAGGAGCCAACCTAGTGTATGGAGAAGTTGAATACACGGTCCTAAGTCACACAGCCACTAATTAGAATTGATATTCAAACAAAGGACTATGGGTGCCTTTGCACAATTAGTACCGAGGCTCTTAACTGTAATTATCATTATCTATATATTGATTTAAAGCAGCAATTGGCATTTTTTTTTTCTGTAAAGCCTAGAGAGCAAGTATTTCAGGCTTTGCGTGGTATGAGTCTCTGTTGTAAGAACTCAGCTCTGCCACCCTCTTGTGAAGGAGCCATAGACAATCCATAAACAAAAGCATTTGGCTGCTTTCCAGTAAACTTGACTTTTAAAACCAGGAGTGGACTGCACCCATGACTTGGACTTTCAAATCATCCATATTCTCCTGATAAAATACAAACATGAAATCATAATGCTGCTGATGACCTTTTCATTTGGTCCAGGTTAGTGCGCACGAACTAGCCCTTACCATCACCTTCTGCAATGCGTATTCGGTGACCTGAACCCTAGAGGCACAAAAAGATAAGGCTACTTGCCCAGGCTACACAGCCAGTAAGGAGTAGAGCCACCTTCGGGACCCAGGTGATTTTGCTCCTGACAGCTGTGTCCTTACCAGCCCTGTGATCCCCAAGGACCACTATCGCATAGACCAGAGCTCACAGCCCTGGCTGCATCTGAGGTCCCCTGGAGAACTTTTAACAAACATAGATGCTATTGGGTGCCTCAGTGGAAGTGTCTGCCTTCAGCTCGGGTCATGATCTCGGGGTCCTGGGATCGAGTCCCACATCAGGCTTCTAGCTCAGCAAGGAGTCTGCTTCTCCCTCTCCCTCTGCTCCTGCTCTCTCTTGAAAATTTAAAAAAAAAAAAAAAAAAAAAGACACAGATGCTATTAAGGGCTGAGTTGTTCCCCCAAACTCACATGTTGAAGTCCTCATGCCCAGGACCTCAGAATATGACTGTATTGAAGATAAGATTTTTAAAGAGAAGTCTAAGGAAAAAGAGGTCATTAGGGTGGGCCCTAATCCAATCTGGCTGTGTCCCTGTAAGAGGAGGCGGTCAGGACACAGACACACACAGAGGGACCACCACGTGAAGCCACAAGGAGGAGAGGGCCAGCTACAAGCCAAGGTGAGAGACCTCAGAAAGGGCCAACTCTGCCCACACCCTGATCTCAGACTCCAGCCTCCAGAACTGTGAGACGGTACATGTCGTAGCCCCCAGGGTGGGGTACCTGGTGTGATAGCCTAGCAGACTAATACAGATGGCGAGACCCTGTCACATCAATCAGCTTAGCATGTCTGGGGTGGGACTGAGACAAGCTTATTTTTTTAAAGCTCCGCAGGGGTTTCTGATGGGTGGTGGAGGTGTTGATCGGGGAGGGACCCGTGCCAAGATGCTTGTGCCATTTGGTGAGATTCTCTGAGGTTCGCGTACGTCCTTCCCAGGCACAAGGGCCTATCAGACCCCATCTGGGACTGGGGCTCCGTCTTGAAGTCTCCCTGTGGGGCCTTTACTGGACCAAGTTTTCTCGCCAAGTTCCTTTCTTCACTGGGGTTTTCTCATCAATAAGATCAGTAATAATTCACATTATGAAAACAGGTGAACGTGATTAAAAAAAATAAAAAACAAATGAACATAGATCTGTGACTTTTTCCAGCACTAGAACTCTGTCTTTACTCAGTAATGATCGTCTGTATAATTAATAATTGCCAAAACTTCAAATGTTAATCCCCAAGCTTAATACTACAGCGTTTGGGAAAACAGCGGCTTGCTCATTGGATCTCACTGCTTCACCTAATATGAAATTAGGGGGAAAAAACCTTTTTCATTTTTTATTCACCTTGAAATAATGAAAGTCAAGATAAGTCCAGTTGCCTGGAAAATGTGTCTGTTTCTAAATCTTCAATAAGCCATTTAAAGTTCTGCAGATCATTAAGTGTTTCCCTCTATAAAACCTACGGTTCTTCAATTAAATTTCTATTCCAAGTTTCACTGTCCAAACAACATTATATTTATTTGCTACAATAGAAATTAAAACTGGAATAATGTATTTCAGAAAATGGAAAGGTCTGAGAAACATTTTGGGGCAAAATCACGCACTGCCGCACACGCACATACCCGGAAGAGGTAATTTAGTTAGTGTCCCTTGTTTTCTGATTGCCTAGTAAGCTTCTCCACTGAGCATGTTGTCAATCTGTCCTCGTGGCTCTAGTTTATCATAGAGTATTTTTATCTTTCTTCCAATTGAGGATGTTGTTCCTAAAAATACAGTGTTCCAAAGAATCTACTTCAATTCATGCTGTGTTGCCTTCCGTGACACTGAGTCCTTAAGACATCTGTTTCAAGCCGGGTGCGTTAGGCTAACAGCATAATAGGACTGGGATCTGTGGAAATTTATCAAACAAATTAACATTATTGACTTTCAAGCAGACACTGTAGAGACTTGCACAGAATATCACAAGGATTTTGGGAAAGCTCCGTCCTACTGTGGAAAGGAAGAAACTGCAGATTCGAAGTATTCCTGGAGGAATGAACCAGCACAGTGGGGTTAAATAGTCTGAGACACCACGAGGCCAGGAGCATCCCTTCCCTCTCTCCTCTCCTCTCCTCCTCCCTCCTCCCCTCCTCTCCCCTCTCCTCACCTCCCCTCCCTGCCTCCCTCCTCCCCTCTCCTGCCAGAGGGATCATCAAAGGAAGGAAAGTGCTTTTTTCCACTTTAGAGACGGTATTTGTTTCCCGAAACTGCCCTAATTCAATCACAGAGCTCAGCGTCCTCCCTCTGTGAGCCAGTGTGGTGGAAAGAACCACTTCGCTTGGTGTCTCTCAGCTGGGACTAAGTTGCAGGTGGAGGGGGAGCTGGCCCCCCGCAGTAGGGTGGGAGGGGCCTCCGTCCAGAATCTCTTTTGTCAGATGGATAAAAATGATGATGGGCTAACACCGGCTGCTGAAAATGTGTATACTGTGCGTGCGTTGGGTAGGGGGTGCAGTGAGCTGGAGAATTCTGGAAAACCACATACAGATGAGAACAGGTCCCGTCCCTCAGGTGAGTCAGAATGGAGTTACGGATGCCTCTGACCTGGCAGTGTGGCATGAGGCAGGTCAACACAGCCCCTTCCCAGCTGTGGACCTCCAGGTTTGGAGGAGTTGGATAGAGACAGAGCCAGACACCCCCGCAAGCTTCCAAGGGAGTGGGGTCCATCTGTACATATTGTCTTTGAAGGCCTGGAGCATGGGACATGCGGTCCTCTGGCTGACTTGGACCCATCAGTAGGGGGACGTGATGCTAGCCTACCTTTCTACTGTGTGCAGTGCACCTCACTTGGAACAGCCCACTGCATCCTTACAACACCCTGTGTTGCTACCCCACTGTCCCCATTGTGCAGATAGGGAAGTGCATCCGTAGCTAAGTTATGGGAATTTTGCAGGTGGAAGAGCTGGGGGGGCCCCGGGGGACACTGGGGAGGACGGAAAGCAGGGATTCTGTCCCCACGCCCTAACCAGTCCCAAATACTCCTGACTTCTGGCCTATTAAACATCTCAGAGAGAGAGAGAGAGAGAAGGATTCAAGGAGAAATGGGGATCACTTGGAACTCAGGATGGAGGAGACTGAGGCTTGCTCGTTGCCTTCGGGGTCTGGCCTTTCCTGGAGAGAAGAGCCCTGGCAGTTACTTGGAGGGCATCCATCCGGGGCCTCATAAAAAGACACTTCCCGTCATAGACTTTCCTCCACATTACCAGGCCTCAGCCAGGCAACAAGAGCTCGGAAAAGTCAAGCCAATTTATAAACGGTAGTAATTTCTCTTCTACAATTCTCTCCCCTCATTCAAAGGGAGGAAGAGCTAAGGGTCTGCTGAGTGGCTGGCACTGCCCTAAGAATGTTCACACGCCCTTACCCTCGGAGCTCTGCCGGGATGTCTGCACGTCGTCCCCGATGCCGCTAGGACGCAGCTGCGGCCAGGTCAGCAGCTGGTCGTGCTGCAGATGGACAGGACAGGCCTGCTTTCTTGAGGCCACAACGAAAAAGGCGCAATTACACAGCAGTTGAAAGACACCTTGGAAATCATCTCCTCTGACCTCGTTTTCAATGGAGGCTACCAGGGCTGGGGCACCGCTGATAACGTGCCCAGCCCAACCTCCTGTTGGCGGAGTAGAAGAGACAAATCAGTTTTCTGATTCCTACCCCAGAGCTCTTTTCCTTGGGCTGAGGTAAATAAGATGCAAAAAAGCCATCAACCAGGAAATTTAAAAGCCAAAGAGAAATCATTTTGGAATGTGGTAGAATCGCATCCTTCCATAACTGACTATAATCAAAGAGCAGGTAGACTCCTGTTTAAACGAACACTGTTAGAACATCTGGTCTTATAAAATGAGGCTATTTACATGTGCTGACAGATGGTCCACGGCAAAAATGCTTTGCTAGTCTGATCACTATAAACTCTAATAAACCCAAATCCTCTGTCAGGTGTCTTCCTCGGCCCCTGCTCATTCGGGAGGCGCTCTCTAGTATGAAGACAGTGGCGTGTAGGCACTTGTCAATAATTTGCCATATAACTCTCCCAGTGCAGTCCAGTGCATTTCATTTTAACAAGTAACAAGGGTGACGCAAAGCTATTTGTTCGATCCGGTTATGTTGCTTTTTTTCCACAAAGGAGGGCCCTACAGAAGAAAGGCTGAAAAGCTGTATGGTGACGATGGGGCTGTCCCAAGGTGCCAGCAGGGGCAGGGCAGATGCAGGCTAAACTGCTGGGCGATCAACGGTGAGGACTAACTATAAACCTTAGCGAACGCACTGCCCTGGACCGTCCTGAAAAAGCTCCATTGAAAAAGAAAATAAATGTGGTGATGCTTTCTTGATATCCCATCAAACGGACGCAGGAGAGAGCCTCCTTGTCTGAGCTTTGCACATGCGTACAGAGAGCCCAGTGTGCAGAGAGATGCCCCTTTGCTTCCAGACGCCTGTCAAGGGCCTGCGCCTTGGGGCCTGCCCGTGCCCTCCCCGCCATGCTCTGTTTGTGCTCCTCCCTGTGCACTGGCGGGGCCTCCAGCACTCTGTCACTGACCTCCCAGGCCCTGCAGCAGGTGCCCCTTGAGGGCCGCAGAGCACAGGGCCTGGTGGGATGACAAGGGAGCACATGAAGTGGGGCACAGGTCTGAGGACTGGGGCACTGATGTCACTCGCCCACGTGGATAAGGGACAACCCAACGCAGAGACCCTCCCTTCTGCCGCTGTCCAACCACAGGTTCCACGGACGGCGGGCCACCCTCCCGGCCAACCGGCCCTAGGAAGCTGGGAACAGTGGCTAGCAGGGGAGACGAGAGGGAGGCACAGAAGGGGAAGGGGGGCTCTCACAGCACGTCTCGCAAGGCTGTCCACTCCGAGACATATGGGCCAGCCCTCCTCGAACAGACGATGCTATCCTCCAAGACGCCGGTGGCTGCTGCCGGTGACCACGGCTTCTTTGAGCGCCGACGCGTGCGGCTGACGAGCACGGACTGTGTCCCTCCCTGGGACACAGTCAGATCATCCCTTTGACCCAGGGGGCTTCCCGACTTCAGTGTCCGCAGCGAAGCAGCGCTCTGCCCTCTCCTGGAACGTCCGCATCAGCCACGGCGCTGGCAAAGGGCCAGAGAGCCGCGTGGGGACTAAGAAGGGAATGTGCTGGGAACACGGCATCAAAGCTCGGAATCCATGAGGGGAGTAAAGCCTCGGCCCAACCCGGGAAGGGCACGGGGCGACATCAGCAACAGTACACACAGTCGGAGCCAACTGAGCGTTAGCTTCAGAGAACTCTTACAGAAAAATAATGCCCGTGGCCCGAAGCGCCACGCCATCACGCCTAGAGGGACGGCTCGGAATTCCTGGGCCACTGCCCCGGCGCTAAGCACGCCCGACGGGCTGACGGGGCGCAGCCTCAGACGGGGCTTGAGATGAAGTTTAAAGTACACTTTTGTCGAAGGAGGAGGGAAGATGCTATTATAAACCACACAGTCAGGCTAAAATTCAAGCGAGTCGACAGATAATTTCCAGTTTTTTAAGAAGTTAGTCATTCATGTGCAAAATGCATGTGAGGTTCCCTCCACCTTCCCAGCACCCTGCCTCTGCACCCTGCACCCACCCCCCGCCCCCGGCACCCTGCTCCCCCTGCCCCCACGCGGGCTGCTCATGCACCTGCTACAGCTCAGAAGCACATTAACACCCAGACAGGGAGGAGGTTACGTAATCAGGGTCCATTTCATTATCATAAATAAATGTCAAATGGCTGCAATACATTCTCTCTGATTAAACTGTCAAGGGCAAAATCATGTAAGAACAACGATTTCTTATCCTATGGCAAAAAAAGAAAAAAATAACAGAAGAAGAAAAGAAAAAGTAATGAAAAATATCTACATGATATTATGTCTACAGGTTCCCAACAGCTCACCTAGGAAAAAAAAAATAAAATAAAATGTCCGGTAATGTATAAGCAGATAAATATTTCATTGTAAGCTGTCCCACAAATTGCTTTTCACATGTTTTTAGAGACAACATTGCATTTTTCCCCTCCATGCCCAGCATCGCTGTTAACTCTTCACAACCACTTGGAAGCACCCCTTTAGGGACCAGAGCCTACCTGGGGAAGAAAACTAAGAATGGGCTTCGTGTTTTTCTTTTCCCAATTAAAAAAAAAAAAAACGTAACAGACTTAAGGTTGTGTGAAAAGGCTAGTCCTAGAATTAGCCCCACATCTATTTAGCAGGCTGCTAATATTTCCTTATTTTCCAGTAGATGTCTGTTGACCTGGAGGCAGAATGTGTCGGGGGGGGGGGGTTGTGCTGGGTGGGCTCCTGCTCTGAGGGCTCCCCTCAAACATGGCAGTCGAGGTGGAGATGGTCTTATCTGCACTGTAAAACCTTTTTCTTTCATGTCTGCATGTGTTTTGCTATCCCCTTCTTGGGCCAAGATATGTTTTGTCAGTCTGAGGATAAACACTGCCCACCATGACATGGTAATGACCATGAAGCTGTGCCTTTGTACCCTGCACTCTTCTTCAGATTCACCTCTGATTTTCCTACCAGCCATATGCATCCGGACAGGTACCACTTATCCCCATCTGATAAATGAGACAAGGGCTCAGGGAGAGTCACTTGTCCCAAAAGGCACATGCGAGAAAGTTGTGGAATTCGGCCTTGAAATCTGGTCTCCAAATTTAGAGCCCCTTCTCGTTTATGCTGCAGTCAAACGACCTTTAAATAATCACGTACATTTACATTTGGAGAAGACATTTTTGGAGACAAAAGAGAAACAAAAACGAGTTTTCTACTTTGGGGTTGATAATGACAAGTGGTGTGCATCCTTGCATCTATGTGTGTATCTCGGTATGTCTGTGTGCGTGTGTATGTGTGTGAGCTTGTGTGTGTTTATGTGTGCATATGTCTGTGTTTATCTGTGTGTCCTTATGTGTATATCTATGTGTGTGTGTGTGCTTGTGTGAGTGTTTATATGTGCATATGTCTGTGTGTGTCTATGTGTGTGTATTTATGTGTGCATGTATCTGTGTGTGTCTTTGTGTGTGTGTCGATGTGTGCTTGTGTGTGTGTGTGCACTTGGGTGCACCCTCTTTCCTGGCTTCCCCTTTCCCCGTGGAAGGTCACAAGGAAGCATCCTGGCCTTTGTTCCCCCCCCCACCCCTTTTGTTCAGGGTGGGAGGAGGGGATTACTGCCAAGACAGGGGACGGCCGGAGTGCCCAGGACCGTCTCTTCTTTCTCCGCTCTGGTTGCCAGGACTGGAGGCTACCTGGTCCGCACCTCCATGTAATACAGGAGGGGCCGGGTCTCTTGTGTAGCGGAGCTGAGCAGGATTCGGTATCAGTCACCCCTTGCTCCTCATCGACACCACATTTGCCGTCGGTGTTTCTTTCAGTGACAAGCCACTCCATCGCAATCGGTCCAGTACCCAGGCGGGGAGGAAGGCACAGCAGCTGTGTTTTTGCACAAGGTCTGATGCCTCCCAGCCCAGCAAATTGTGCTCGGTAGGCGACTATGACTCTGTGACTCTGGGACTGGCAACTCCGGAGGCAGATTCTGGCCAAGTTCTTTGTCAGGTGGACGGGGCTACCACGCTGTTTCATTTCAAACCACTGGAGAGCCCCCAGGGGCCTTTATTGTAAGAGCCAGAGCTCTTAGAGGCTCCTGGGGACCACCTCACCTTGCGCTTAGGCTAGCCGTTACTTTCGGGATTTTATTCTTCTTCTGCCCTTATTTATTTCCTACCACTTCATCCTTCTTCCCATTAAAAGTATGCAAAAGCCTTACTCTCTTCACTCATGTGAAAATACATTTTGTTCTCTTCCACCATCATTTTGCTGATTGTGGTTTTAGTTCTAAAATCAGTGAGACTTGTTTCACATAATGAAAGAAGCTATTATACATTTCAAAAACTTGCTTTTCGTTAGCTTCTAAAGCATACGTAGAATAAATTGAAAAATCCCCAAACTTTATGAAGCGTTTTGGTTTTGCGTGGACTTGGGAGCGTGGGGCTAGTTGTAGGACCCATTCGAGAAGCCATTCGATGCTCAGGTCTGCTGTAGCACCGGATGTGATTATTAGTGCCAATTAGGCTAAACTGATGTGAAATGGGAGACAAAGAGGTCTGGAATATAAAGCTATTGGCCCCCGGCACAGGCTACCTCTTCAGCCTGACCATAAACAGGCACTATAATCCCTGTTTCTACCTGAACACTCTGGGGCTCTCACAGCAGTGGACAAGACCCTACTTTTCCATTAGCTTTGAGTTGCTAGGATCCTCGACCGCCTTAATCATCAGGGCTTATTTCGGGAGAGGAAAGGTGCGAAGATAAGGGAAACTACCCAGGTTAGTGATACCAAGAGCAATAAACATGTCCTTTCCCAGACTACCTTTAGAAACAGGAGCCAGGATTGCCTGGGGATGGTGTCTTGTCTTACTATTAATCTTCGCTAATTCTTTTTTTTTTTAAATAATTTTTAAAAAACATTTTATTTATGTATTTGACAGACAGAGATCCCAAGTAGGCAGAGAGGCAGGCTGAGAGAGGGGGAAGCAGGCTCCCTGCTGAGCAGAGAGCCCCATGGGGGGCTCGATCCCAGGACCCTGAGACCATGACCTGAGCCGAAGGCAGAGGCTTAACCCGCTGAGCCACCCAGGCGCCCCAATCTTTGCTAATTCTAAACAGTTTTCTCAGATAAGCGTGGTTGAATGGGAAAGAAAAACAAAGCAAAACACCCTTCTGAGATGAAAAGAAAGTTTAAAAGGTACCAAGCTAGGTCAATGCACATTTACAGTAAGGGGACGTCTGCTGATCTTTCAAAACACCGTTGCTCAGTTGCCAGTTGTCAAGTAGGGACTGTTCCCCTTTTAAGGCACCATTCAAACTCTTTAGCCAATATTTTGCATTACATTGATAATACGTCCCCAGCCCAAGGCAAGAAGGAAGGTAACAAAGGGAAAGTGTCACTTGGTGCTTTAGCTCTGGTACCATATGCTGTCCTGGTGGGCCCGGGGATGATCATGCTTTCTCAAATTCTATCACGCCCAATGAACCACACTCACTGCCACACTGAAGTATCTGCTGGTGTAAAGACTTTCATATTTTTTTTTTCCCTCTTGAGTATGTGGAACTAATCATTGAGTCAAAAGTTTAGTTTGGAAACTTCTTGCTGGCATAAAATAATGATTTCTCCCCCTACTACTTGGATTACATTATCTCACAAAATGGGATGGAAATTGAAGGGTCTGTCTCACTTAAAATAAGAAAATCTTTGCAAGCTGATTTGCAAATCTACCCTGAAGTCATTTGGCTGTCTGTTCCTTTTGTTTTAGTATTTTCATCCATCAGAGAATGAGTTTTGTCCATGAGTGTAATCAATATGGAATATACAGTCATCAAATTTAAAAAAAAAAATAGATTTGGCGTTGTCATGATGAAGTGCGCCTTTAAGCTCGTAGTAATACAAATGTAAATCAGATATAGATATTTGGATGCCTTGCTTATTGCATTTCTTTGGTTAAGTGACAGAAAAATGATTGCAGTCCTTGTTTATTTTAATAAAAATTTGATCTCTTTCTAGAAATATTGTGATGTTTATGAAATATAATGGAAGATTTCTTATCTGGATGAGAACACAGTAAGAAAGGAAGACCCAGGGAGCCTCAGTTACGTTTCTTCTGGTCACTGCTTTCTAGAAAAGGACAGAACCTCTGGAGGTGGGTGGGAGAAGCTCTACAGAAGCAGGGGAGGAATTTGGGGGGAAAAAGTCCACATGAGAGATTCTGGTGAGGAACCCCTACTCTGATAAAAATTTGGTAGGTTAATTGTCTTGGTTTTATTATTTTAAAAGACATATAGGCACTTATTTATACAGCAATCTTTTGGTGAGGATCAAAGCCTTTTTACATTTTTTTAAAAGACTTTATTTATTTATTTGACAGAGAGATCACAAGCAAGCAGAGAGGCAGACAGAGAGAGGGGGAGGCAGATTCCCCACTGAGCAGAGAGCCCGATGCAGGGTTTGATCCCAGGACCCTGTGATCATGACCTGTGCTGAAGGCAGAGGCTTTAGCCCACTGAGCCACCCAGGCGCCCGCCTTTTTACATCTTTAAAAGCATAGGTGCACATGTTCCAATGTCATCATTCTTTTATAATGAGTTTTCCTAGTTTCCAGTTTCAATTTCTCTAAAACAAGGACGTGAAGATGGTGGCAAAGCAACCTCAGGGTAGAACAGCTTTTACAGTTTTAGGTTTCCCTTTCTTCCCCTTCTGTTTTTATAGTCATTCTGCCTGCAAATAATTCACCAATTGTTTTCGCACACACCTGCTTCCCAAACCTCTCAACTTAGTTTTCCGTAGAAACAACTCTTTTATATCAATGGCTCATTGGTGTACTTGACTTTTAATTAAGAAATTCAATATTAAGTACAACTAACAAAAACAGGGCTGGAGCAAACATCACTGACTGCTGTCGAAACTCTCAGATTGGAAGAAGCAGACGTGTGGAAGCTTGCTAGCCTCAGGTGCTGGCGTGCCCTGGGCATCACTTGGGATATATTTCAGAGGGACTGCAGGGAACTGATACCTCCGTGTGCACTGCTAGAGCATTCGTCACGCTACTGAGCTCAGATAACTCAAATTCCATAGTGTTTACTTTTGAAAAGAGACAAAACATTCTAAGTGGACATCTTTAGATGTTAGTTAAATGTGTATTAATTATAGGCCAGCGAATAGATTAAAAAGTGTGCAACCTGCTCGATGTGAATGTTCTAAAGATGTCATACAAGTATCTTTGCATAGCTGAGACAATTCAATTGTCAAATTTGCACTGATGAGTTCAGACGGAGAGGGACACCAGTGTCATCTCAAAAACTATATGAATCTTGAGTTTATATCCCTTCGATTTCATTAGATTAGTATTTCTCCCAACCCACTTTTTACTTTGCTATAACAAGCAAAAAGTCAAAAGGGAAAAATAAACTTTATTTTTTGGCACTAATAATAATGCTATCTACAAAGTTATTTGTAATGCATCAGATTCTTTCTCCAATAATTTAATTAACATTGAGTGTGTACAATATGCCAGGTTGGTACATATGTGATTGTTGTTGTTTTTTGTTTGTTTGTTTTTGGGCTGGCCTACGATCTCTCAGGAGACCATCTCATCACTTCCAGAGGAACCGGCAGAAAGCTACTGACACCTACGGCTCTTCTTGGAGCAACTGGCAAAGTCCTGCAGGAAAGAGGCAATCTTTTACCTAAAAGCACAAAGGAAAAAATATATAGCATTTCTTATAGGGGCTTTAACTCCCTGTATGCCATGAAATATGTCCAGGAGTCAGGCAATCAGGAGCCTTTACACATTTGGCAAAGCCAGATTCTCTGTTCCAAATTTAGGCTGTTAGATGCAAAGTCAGAGAGGTGATATACTGAACACGGTATAAGATGGAGGCGTTGGAACAGAGACTGACAGTACAGGGAGGACTATATCTAGGTCAGACCAAGAAACACACAGCATTTTCAAAGGCATTACTCTTGTTGTTGTTGCCGTATGGGAGGCGGTCACGTCTTAGACAAGAGTATTTCTGAAAGGTTATAGATGGGAAGAGAGTGTATGTGGAGTTTGACCAGCCCGCAGGGAAAAGCTAGAAGAATCCCCCTGCCTGACATGTCCTTATGCAGCCACATCTTTCCCTGCCTGTAGTGTCTTTAATTCCGGCGGAGCTGCCCCGTCTCCTAAATCCAGACGTGAGCACCTGACCAAGGCACAGCCAACCAGGTGTCTCTCTATCTCTTTGTCGTTGCTGTGGGTCTGGACACGTGATTTTGGCTAAGCCAGTGGAATATAAACAGGGACCTGCCTGTGGTCATCTTCGTTATCCCCAAGGGAGAGTGTGTTTGAGAGCAGTCAACACAGGGGGAGGCAGAGCTGAGTGATGGGAAGATACACCGCATCAAGAGGACATTATTTGAGGATCCAGATCCAGTCATATCGATGACCCGGGCTGCCCCAACCTACTGGGGGGCACAAAATAATTCTTCTGCTGTTGTTGTTGTTCAAGCCAGTTTAGTTGAATTCTGCTACTTACAGCTGAGAGAATTCTAATACTGCCTGACTGGACACTGAAGGATGGGTAAAACTTAGAATCTGTCCTCCCAAGCCCTCCTGTGAGCATCCCTTGAAGTGAGTGGAGTAAGTTAGATTCCACTACCATGAAATTTTAGTGATGACAAAAAAGCAAACATCAAAGAAGTGAAGTCAACTGCCCAATATTAGATGCTCCGCACCGGGCAGAGCAGGGACTAAAACCCAGACGCTCTGACTCCACGTTCTGTCCTCGTGCCACTGTAATCATGCGCAACGCATAACCAGCGAGCTTAGGGAATAACCTCAAAACTCATTTCCTCAAGAAAGAGCCAAGAAAGAGTTAGGGATGCATGCCAAGCAACATTTTCAGATGTAGATGCTTCATTTTACCTCCAGATACCACTCATCTTGTTGATCAGATCTGAAATTTCCTTGACAAAGTTACGTTCAGGGGAACTCAGTGAAGTTGCTTTGAATTTTTGGTCTTGTTTGTTTTTTGGGATAAATGATAATATTACTGAACTTCTGAATTCCTAAAAATCACTGTAGTCATTATAGGAATCATTTCAAAACATTCAACTTACAACTTTGTAAAATGGAAATTCTCAGTAAAGTCTTACTATGTAATGCATAATCCTATAAAGTGGTTTGATTAGTTTTACTTTATTCTCATCCAACTATTAACTGTTTTCACCCAATTTATTTCATGTGGGTTGTTAATTTCCTAGCTGTATGTGCACATGGAATTATTGCCTAATTAAAACTTCCCTAAATTCATTAACGAAATCACAACGAAGTGACTATCACTTTGCATTACATGGGTATGGTGTGTAAGGTCAGAAAAATAACACTGTGCCCCACTTCAAATCATTACACAGATGAAATCATGCCTGTATGCCCATGAAGAACAGCCCTAAGGAGGAAAATAAGTTACAAAAAAGGATTACATCGCAGGTACATTGATGGTGGTGGTAGGGAGGAAGAACGGTAGGTCCAATGATTATTGTATGGACGGTTGGTGCTTTACAGAGCCTCTTAAGCTACGGATACACTTACAAATGGCCCTTGTTGAGGGAGCCTGGCCACAATATGGGAGTTGGAATCCACAAACACGACTGGGATCTTGAGCCTGGGACCTTTAGACTCCTGAAGGTCTGGTCTAAAGTTTAGAATGACTTTTCCATTATTGCTCTGTAATCCTGGCACTTTTCTGAAATCTATACTACATTTGTTTTGCCCCTGTAGAAAAGTAAGTACATTTGTCAGTTTCCAATGTTTTTTTTCTGATAAAATAGGTATCATATTTGTTTTGAGGTATGATGAGACCAGTGGCAATCAAGTAGAAATATGAGACATTGGATATTGATGTGTTTCTCCATGAATGTAAGAGGAAAATTGGCTGAATTAGTTCATGTAGCATAGTAGAAATTGGGGTAATAGCCCCAGACTGGCCACCAACTAGTATAATACAGGGTGATTCACTTAACCTCCTTAGGACACGTATCCTTCTCTGGAAGCATTCCCAGTCAGTCACTTAAATATAATTCCCAACTGTATATTCTAAACATTGGGCAGAACATACAAAAGAAGACAAAGGGGAGATAGGGCCTGAGCGCCATGTCAGGCAGAGGAGAGGGCGGAAACCACATCTCATCAGCAGGTAGGGCTGTCTGCTCCAACTCACCCAACAGTGGCCGTCCGTCAGGGTGAAGGCTTTGATCAGCCTTTGGTTGCAGTGTGTGCACAATCAATGCATAGCTAAAAGCAGGGCAAAATGAGCAGAGATGGCAGGCGCCAACGTGACAATCCAGTCAATTAGATCCTTATGCCAGCACAAACTGCCTGTGTTTAAAACTACATCAAGATGGGCCCAGATAGAGGAAATATATTCCTTTTCAATATTTTCAGTCAATATAAATAGGAAAGGCCTTCTGATTTGGGCTGTGCTGATACAAGTATTCTCAAAATACCATTTAGAAGAGCATATTAGCCATCTAACTGAGGAAGTTTGCTAATGTTCTAAATCTTTCTATTTTGGAACATAATTCCGTCTTATTTATTTTCTTCAGTGTTAAGCACATCGTGTCACAGAAATGCTTTGGCATTAGGAAAAAAAATATGCTTTACTTTTAATCCTTTTGGATCATTTCTTTTTTAAAAAGTAAGAGTTAGCAGGCAAAGAGCATAATTAAATTGAGCAATAAAGATCTTGATATTTTCATGCTTCTAAGAAATTTAATATGTTATGTGACTTGCTGGAATAAAATCAATTCAATAAGCGTTCTTTTTTCCTCTTGCTGTTTACTTGGGCTTTTATTACCCATATGATGCTCAGGATGGGTGGAAATGTTGAATTCTGAAGTCTTCCAGTCCTCCATCATACTAAGGGTTATCAGGTGGAAGGACAAGGCAACTTTGCTTTTCTAGTACGTGGTCTCATGCCCTCAGAGCCCCACATGGTCTGGTTTCAAGGACATGGTCAAAGGTAGTTGTAGTTTTGTCTTATCACTGTTTTTCTAAACTCACACAGAATACACAACATGCATTCTCATACTGTAAGACTGTGACACAACCTTGAAGTCAAGCAGCTCAGTAAAATGTGGTCAAGGCTTTGATCCATCAGGAGGAGCCAATGAATATATAGCACTTCTGCCCATAATCTCAGGATATAAATGATCAATATATGGGGCAAAGGTCTGTGTCCATCAGGGTTTAATGAAGCACTAGGGGAGAGAACAAACACTTACTTAAGTTCATGTTTATAGGGTCAAGGAATAGCCAGTAGACTTTCTTGTGACCGTCCATAGGTCAGCCCTGTAGGTTGCAATTATCAATGTGGATCACCATATAATTAAGCACTGTTGTTCTGTACTAAGAATTAAGAGTAGCCATAGCAAATCACCCCATCCCCAGTCTTCTGTCTTAACTGTGATGTGCAAGTTCATTCTTAGGATAGTGATAGCTTCTGTCTGCCTTTTTAATTCACTGCATGGAATCTGTTATTTGCATTTCAAGCTTAGGTTCAGGTGTTTGTAGTAGATCAAAGACATCAGTCTTTGTATGAAACTTAAGCATTCAAGCTCAGTCTAGAACACATTTCACAGTGTGTCAGAATATCCTAGAGCCAAAAGCCTACCCATAGAACCATCTCAGAATGTGGAAGATCATCCAAAGTATGCAAAACTGTCAAGGGTATTATCTCCTGGGAAAACAGCAATCAGCTTAGAAATTAAATTTTACTCTTCCTATAGGACCTTAGCCAGCTACAAGACTTTCTTCGGGGATTCTTAAAACCATATTAGCTATAAGTTTGCAAGTAGCTCAATTCATTACTTATAATGATGAGTTTAATTACTGTAAGATAATATCACAAAGAATTACAAGATTTGTCAAGTGCCCTGAAACCAGTTCTAATCTGAGAAAATGGTGGGAAAATAATAAGATTATCCTTCTCAAAACCAGAAGGAAAGTGTTCAGATCAGGCTGACTCACGTCGATGAATTTGCACAGACTGACCATGACACTGTTCCTGGTCTCCTCCTGGAGGCGGCATTCGCCATGTGCTCTGCTATCACCTTGCTTGGCCAGGATCCTGGGTGTGCATCTACTAACGGGTCAGACTTGCCTCAACCAGTGGTACTCAACTCACTCACTATTGCCATGATGCCACGCTCGAATCTCACTTAAAAAAAGTAAGAACATTTTCTCTGGCCTAAAGAAAAGGTTGAGTGATTGTTTGCAACCCGATTGTACATAAAATAAAAGAAGTACAGTTGACTCTTAACATGGGTTTGAAATGCGTGGGTCCATTTATATGTGTTTTTTTTTTTTTTTTCGTAGAATGCTATAAATGTATTTTCTCTTCCTTAGGATTTTCTTGATAACATTTCCTTTTCTCTAGGTAAATTTACGGTAAGAATATAGTCTATGACACAGAGCAAATGAAACCTGGGTTAATCGACAGTTTATGTTACTGATAAGGTTTCTGGTCAACACCGGGCTATTAGTAGTTAAGTTTTAGAGGAGTCAAATGTTAATATGCAGATTTTCAGCTGTGTAGGGGATTGGCACTCTTAGCCCTTACACTGTTTAAGAGCCAACTATACAAGTTTATTTTACCCAGGGGCTGAAAGGCATGTGGTATACATTTCTAGAAGATGCATACGTAAACCAGGTTCAGAAAGGTTTAGAAACATGGTTCACAGATCTGTATCATCTGAGAAGGGATTTTCCCCCAGATGGCTGCCATGATATTTCTTATTTCAAAAGCTCATCTCACAGTGTCCTGGTGACACTCCTCCTTTGTGTGGTGGGGTATGCATCTTCTCTTCTTGAACCCAGGAAGAACTTTGTGACAGACTTAACCTATAGGATATAGACAGGTGATGTTGCTATATGACTTCTGAGGCTAAGGTCACAAACAAGGCCCACGCTTTTGCCTTATTACTCTGAGAGACTCCATCATGGAACTCAGCCACTGCACTGTGGGGAAGCCCAGGCCACATGGAGGGGCCACCACAGCTGTCCCAGCCCTCAGCCAGGACCTACTATGAAGATGCCTTCACACCACATCACCTCCCAGAGGTTGGGTTATCCCAACCTTCAAGTCTTTCCAGACGAGGACTCAGACGTTGTGGAAATGGGACAAGCCATTCTACCCATCGTGGATCCCTGCCTCATGGAATCCTTGAACACAGTGTATGGCTCATTTATGTCACAAACCTGTGAGATGATTTATTTTTCACTATTTTTTAGAATTTTGTCCAGAGAGAGAGAATGAAATAACTCAGATAACAGATTAAGATAGAAGTCTTAAGTTTTATTTTATGAGCAGGAATGCTCTTCCAGACATGTATGATTGGAGGTATGTTTATTTACTCAGTACCTGAATGGCCCAGCATGGTATTTCTAAGTGCTTTATACAGTTCCTCTCTCAATGAAGGGGAATGTGTGTCCCAGCTTCCTGCCCACCTTAGTTCCCAAGACATCCTTCAACTGGTTCTTTCCAATGACTGTTGGCCATTTCCAAGAGCATGCTATATTTTGTGTTTGTTTACTATGTTGAACTTATACAATGTCTTCATCATATTAAAATTTCCTTCATGACCCTTATAATCTGTATTTTTGTTATATTTTCATATGGATCAGTGCTTTACCCAACAGATTATGATTAAGCCATGGATTCAGACCACTTTATCACAGGGAAATCTATGCTTATCTTTAAGAAGAGAGTCTTAGCTTTAATTAAGACATACACATCTAAGATTTAACAGTGTGATACTTAATGTCTGTGTTTGGAATATACTCTTTAGGTTCTAATGAGCAGGGTCAACATGGGGAAATCAAAGGCACTTTATCCACTTGGATGTCTCTGTCTGCCCCAAAACTAATTACCGGAGCTCTATTTGGTCCCAGTGGGGATGAGAAGTCAGCTTGCCTTTAACTCTGAAATGACTTCTCCAAGTCTGGTGGGGACAACAGACAGCAGAGTAGCAAGCTGGATGGTCAGTAACCCTTGGGTTCCTACGTTCTGTGCAAGTCCTTGAGGGTGGGTCCCCAGGATTTGAATTTTCCAAGGCTGTCAAGTAATTCTGACACAGAGCATGTTTTGAGAAGTACCATTCTTCAGCCATTTAGGCATTTCTATTTGAAGATCTTTAGGGGTCATCTGACACATCTTTACTAAGTGCCTATCTTCTCTCCCGTGGCTGGGAGGAGCCTAAGAACGCCTGACCCATAGCCTTGCCCTGGAAGAGTTGACAGGTTGGTAAAACCTTGCTCCAAGGATAACCATCACAGAGGACAGCCTTTCAGTCACTATTAAGAAACTCTCAGTACTTTCCAAGTCAGGATGACTTTCAAAAGTTCATTTGTAAATTAAACGCCGAAGAGAGTTTCTTGTCAAAAGAGGTTTCAGATGTCTCCATGTACTGTTTCTTGTATAAATCACACACTCATTTACCAAGAACCCTGAGTTGCAGCCCACATGTGGAAACTGAAGGTAATCTGTCCATCTATCATCCAACACGGATTTAATAAAAGACATACAATAGTCATCCGGGTCTCACATAAAGACATTCATCACCACGCATTTGCACATTTTGATGTTTCTTAAGTGCAGAATTCATGACACTCTGCAGCTTTTCCAACCAATTTACGAATCATTTTCATCCCTCATTTTATTATCCTACCCAGAGTTAACTTGTGCTTTTGGCACAATCAATCTGACTGACTGGTAGGGTTTCGTGGTGTAGCGTTTTAATTTATGCAGACATCTACCCCATAGCATTTCAATCACCCAGAGCATGAAACAGGGGCAGCATCAGATTCATCAGGAAATGCGTTTTTGTTATACATATATATCTAAGGACAGGGTCATTTATATCCAAGAAAGCCAGGGTGGTGACAGACAGGACTAATGTATCAACGTCAGAGGAAAATGCAAGTCAAGCTATGGTAGGAAGAGTTGGCCTCGGAAGGTACTTGGAATGCTATAATTTAATGCCCTTCTGAGTAGAGGGGGATATGATATAATCACTGAATTATCAATCATGAATGAAGGTCTATCGAGTAGAATATACCATCATATTTATATAAGCAAATCTTTTCATCTAGGGGTTTATGGTGCTTTCAGTCTTTTACCAGTTTTGTCATTATACTCTCCAACCACAGTTCAGGTTTCTGAGATATAACAGTGTGCAGTGATAGAGGGATTACTGATATTTACAAGTTACCTGTTATTAGCTTTAAACAAATAGCATTCAAGTAGAAAGTAAGAAGTACCTCATTTACATAGATGTCAAAAAGTAAAACATTACATAAGGTGCTGATGGAGAATGGGATGCAAATTACCTGTGACTTTGTAAATTACTTGCTGCATGCTGGAATTTAACCGAAACAGCTCTTGAAAGTTAAGAGGAGGTCGCAAACTTGAACAGAAACCTCCAAGAGGCTCCAGGTGGTCCAGTTATAAAGGCTGAATTTGCTGTTAATACCAACGCCACATTAGTTCTACAAACTGCCCCCAAATACTTAGATGATCTGAGACTCAAGCATCCAGTCTGCCCAATGTTAAGCATCAATCCTTCGCTAAAATTGTACGCCCTCCACACTTCATCAGACATCAGTGCTGACTTATTATTAGGAGAGAGGCCGCTGTCGCCTCCAAACTGTTTGCCAAAGACAATGTACACAGACGTTGCTGCATGAGGCCACGCACGCCAGGCGCTAGCCAGGGCTGGGCACTCACGGAGCTCCATCAGCCAAACCGCCACCATCACCACCATCCTCCCCCACCCCCTATGCCAGAATAGTCCCAGTGAAGACCATCCAGGTCCAGGCCATGAACTTCATGCATTTCCTCTTGGAGCCTCTCTCTGTGGACTGCAACATCCTTTCTAGCCCTACAGGAACAAGCAGCTCACACTCTCCACAGGATGGGGAAACACACTGCTGTTACCATGAAGCCCACATAGTGACTCTAGCCTGAGCCCGTTGTTTGTTAGGAACGCACATTTGATGTCAGATTCAGAAGACCAGAATCTGTACTTGACGATGCACTCGTCAGTGTCACTGAAGACTCCTAAGGGGACAGTGCCACTTGTAAACGGGTCAGACAGCCTGAAACCTGCAGAGAAAAACCACACAGGGACACTCCGGGTCCATATTGTGTGGGACATAACAGGACCCCATTAAATACCTGTTAAGTGATTGTTTTAAACATTACTTAGGTAAGTGATTAAGATGCAGATAAAATAACAAGGAGAAAAAGATGAAGTCACTAAAAATTTTAGTATTTATTTTTTTTTAAATCTGAAGAGACGTTTTTGTTAAACACAATCCCACTGTTTTCCCTTCGGGCCGGTTCTGCGTATGTAAGCGTGCAGCTCTGCCCGCTGAAGCTCCTCGTGGCTACCCAGACCCGAAACCACGTGACCCTGAAGCCCTGCAGCTGTGCCGGCTCCGGGAGAGGGAGAGCAAATGCCACTTCCAGGGTGGGGGGCGGGGAGGAGGCCAGGGGGCGTCAGAGGAAGGGAGGGCCCCTCCTTGCTGACAGAGGGAAGAATGAAGAACAAGTCGGGAAGGGCCGGTGCTTGGATTCCAGCGGATTCCCTGCCTTCCTTTCTGGTCCGTGACCCTGGGAAGGGGCAGCCCCTGACACTTTCTAACAGCTAAGTTTCAGGAAGTCTCAGAGCAGTGTGTCTTGTCTTTTCTCTTCTCTTCTTTTCTTTTTTTAAAAAATTGCTTCTTCGAATGCAGACAAGGAAAAGGCCAGGCCCCTTCAGAACGGCGTGTGTTCCACGTGGCATTTGGAGAGGACAAGGGACACGGTGGGTCTACAGGCCGTACGCCGAGAGCTGACCCTGGCTGGGACCTGGAACTTTCCTCTGGGCATAGAAAAGGCCAATGAAGGCCACTGGGTGGCTCACTACACCCCGGGGAGGGATCCCCGCTCTGAAGGGAGTGCGGGGCCGGCCCAAGAGGGTGCGACCTTGCCGGGAGCCTGGACGACAGGGCCGCGCGGCGCCCACCACCTGCGCCGCTCAGGGTGACCGAGAGGGTGAGGCCGGGTGTGGGCAGAGCCCCCGTCCGGGCCGGGCACCTCCTGGCCACCCACACACTCAGCGCCCCCTGCCAGCATCGCACAGGCCAGCGCTCAGGCAAGGAAGGAGGACGACAGGGCAAGACGCTGTCCCCTGCGCGAAGCCCACCCGTCTGGGCTCACGCTCTGCAGGCCGACAGAGAGGAGAGGCTCGAACTGCAGACGGTGTCCAAGGTGATGCGGATACCTGAGGCGACCAGAGAGTATCAAAAAGAGACCAAGTTTTCCAACAGAAGTGGCTCAAAAATCACTCAACTGAGTTTCCCGAAAGGCCTGGATTTGTTGTCCCGCTGCTGAGTGAAAACAGCATCTTGCTGAAGAAAAGTTGCGCGGAGGGAAGTGAGTTCGCACGCGCTGATGGCTCTCCGTTGAGACGCGCCACGCAGACGCCCCCCGCACTCACTCACTCACTCACACGCGTAAATATTTCAGTCCGGTTTTCTGACTTCCCGGGGTGGCATAAATCAGAAAGTGACGGGCCATCTGCCTGGTTGCCTCCAGACCAAGCTCCGTTTGTCGCCGCTTTCCAGTCAGGGGGCACGAGGAGAGGTAGACGCCGTCTCCCAGAACTGCTGTGGCAGCTCAGATAGCTCTGGAGCTTGTTTTCAAATTTCACAACTGTGCACCGCGAGCAGACGACATCTTGAAAGGAAACCGGTTCTTCAAATAGTCTCTCAACGAGCACAACACTCGGGGGTGGGAGTGAGGCGCGGACAGTCAGCACCCTGCGTCCCGGCCTCGCCTCTGGAGCCATCTCTAGACGCTTCCCGGCTTCTGCTCTTCCATTCGACGGCAGCCGTCCCAGTCCCCTGCCTCTGCTTCAGACCCAGCCTGCGCGCCCCTGGGCCGCGGCTTTCATCACACGTGGGCTGCTCCGTCCCGGGTTGTCGGCCCTCGTCCTCGTCGGGAACTCGGCGGCAGCATCCCCGTTATCTGGCTGCACAGCCTGACCCTCCAGGAGACGGGCCGTCACCACAGCACCACCGGCCGGCCCGAGTCGTACTACCTGGGCCCCGGGGAGGCCGCCGAGCGCTTGCAGGGAATCTGAGGTACCAACCAACGTGCTCCGCAACCCAATGACCAGTCTTCCAGCGACCATTTCGACAACGACGGCTCCTGATGTGTGTGTCTAGTTCACGTCACTCCTCTGAACTCCACGTCCCGGCAAGGGACTCGCAGGCCTTCCCCGAAAGGCCTTTCCCCTGGGGAAGTAACTCCCCCGTTCCTAAATCCTTGGTCACCCTCAGCCAAAGTGTCCTAATACCTATCAGCACCTCAAATTATCTTATTAACTTGTTCGCATGTTTATTTTGGATGTCTCTTCCCTCTCGCCGCTCAGATTTACCAGGAAGGAGGCACGATATTCTAAGAGAATCATAAAATACTGTTTCAGTGTCAAATAAAAGAGGCAAATGGCCACGCAAGTTAATTGAAGACAGGGGCTCTTGTAAGTTCTGTTCTCCTGACCCTAGAATGGTACTTGGCACCAGTAGGTTCTAAATAAATATTTGCTTACTGGGTCAGCAACCCATATGCCGAAGTCCACTTGACATTTCTACTTGGACATCCTTTGGACACTACAAATTCAGTCCAAAGTTGAGCTCATGATGGTTCTCCATACTTCCAGTCTGCTCCATTTTAAGTCAAGGGCACCACGATCTGTCCAATTGCTAAATCGAGACCCCTGAACATCATCCTCTCTCTCTTCTCTCTCTCTTCCCTCCATCTAATCAGATGTAAACTGCCTGGTCAGTTAACCTCTGAGGCCTCCTAGCTCTAGAACATCCATGCCACCCCTTCTCACGTAGATTCCTGGACAGACTTCTTTCTGTCCAATTAGACCCTTTTCCATGCAGCAGCCATACTTGTTTTGTAAAAGGCAAATACGATGGAGATGCTTCTCTAAAATTCCCAAGTGGCTTCCCACTGTTCCTGGAATACAGCCCCGCGTCTTTGGAAGAGCACTCACGGCCCGAGTGAATGGGCTCTTCCTACCACCGGCATCTTGTAGCCACAATATGGCGGTTCCACCTCAAAACCTCATGCTCCAGCTTATTGTTACTAATTTTTTAAATCCCTCAATTACCTGTTGTATGTTTCTGAGGAGGTAAAACTCCACCCCAGAACTTTTGACATTTCAACAACGAGAATTCTTAACGAGCTGCCAGGTGGAGGGCTGGGGATAAGCCTGCTTCTTCCTGTTTTTGGACACGACTTGACTTGCCATTAAAAATAAATTGGTTTTCCATCGATCAGGAGGCACGAATGAAAACTATGTATGCCAGCTGAAGCTACTCACATTTTAAAAGAAGGGTGTCGTGCAAATGTTGGCCACATCACAGCGTTTTCTCATTTTCATTGACCCTGACTGATAAACTCCGTCCACAAAAGGAAATGTGTATAGCGAATTGTATTTTCTCCAAAAATGCAATTTCATTCTGAGATCACTGTAATCAAAAGCCCAACGGCACTGCTCACCAGCCATGTCCCATGAGTTGGTAGAGTTGGTCAGTTATTACACAAGATAGCGTCACCTTGCAGGAATGAGAAAACAGCTCCCCTCTGCTGTTCTTTCAACTGCAATTATCCCCCGAGTCACGTAACTTACAGGACAGCCGCTAAGATAATCATTTAAAACCAGGGATCATCTTTGGAAAGCCAACCAGTGGAAACAAGTCTCTAACAACAAGAACAGCTGGAGAGTGTACTTTAGAGGAATTCAGAAGTGCCTCTGCCACAGGATTTAGATAAAGGTCAGATTTTTAATTACTATGGGTACAAATTTTACAAATCGCAGGCCGCCTTTACTGCTACATAAAATTGTCAGAGGTGGAACCTGGGGATCTGTGGAATAATAGGCCTCTGTGTGCCTCCTCAAACTTAACAAATATCTCATCGTTAGGAAGCAGAAGGCAGAGAACTCACCAAGAAGGTGAAGTGATACGCTGACACAAGTATCGGTGCTGTTTTATGATAAAATGAAAGAGGCAAATGTCAAGAGCCAGGAACTGTTGGTCAGGTGGTCCCTATCTTAGTACCCTATGTTGTCTAGGTGCCCTACGGTAAAATTCTACGTGTGACAGTTCATTCCTTGGCTCATTAACTCCTTCTTTCTAGAAGATTCTTGGACCATTTCAGTGGACACAGAAAAAGAAAAGACCAAGGACTAAAGGCAATTTGGGGATGCATCCCTGGGATCTCAGGGTGCCCCCAGCATAGCACCCTCCATATAACATTTGTTCACACATGTTTGTTGAGTTCAATAGGCAAGAGTGATCTATCTACAGTGTCTCTACATTGTGCTCGGCTCAAGAAAAAGAATTAAAAGATTCCTCAAAGAGGCAGACATCGGATGCCTATAACAGAAATAAAATTATATTATTCATTTGACACGTTGAGCAGCGTAAATCCAAAAGTGCCCAGATGCATTTATATCTTGGTCCCCTTGAATAATAAGTGGCATTTGCTTAGATCCCACTGTGACCAGAGCACCATCAGTAGAAATGACATCCACAAACCTTACAAAGAATACAGAACTCAGTATGACTAAAAACCACAATGTTCCTTTGTCGGACAATTGCAAACATGGAGATGGACAGACCAGCAGTCTCGGGAAGGGGAAGGTGAATGGTGTCATGGCTGACACTTTTATTTGTCTAAGTTGTCATGACAGCTTAATGCAGTGCTGTCTGTGCCTTCTGGAAGGTCACTTTATTGCTGAGGTTACAGAACAATGTCAAATGTGGACTAGACAGAAAGCGGTGGGGACGGGGGTGCTAAGCTGGAAGTGAAGGAGGCACAGGAGGGAATATTCTGTGGACAAGAGTGGGGGCGGGGGGAGGTAGTGTCACAAGAGCCCCTGGCAGGAAGGCTGACACGGCGTGGGCAGGATGAGGCCGTGCAGGGTGTGACGGACAAGACCAGGTCTGGGGCTCTATCGTCAGTGGGTGTGGGACCTTGACAAGGTACGAACAGTCTCTCAGACTCTGTTCCTCTTCTGGCAAGAGCTGGTGGTCCAAGGGCAGCTTGCTCTCCAGATTTATTCAGGTGGGGAATATGGATAAGGAGAGAGAGATTCAACAGTGAGTCTGGACAGGGATCTGTTATCGCAGTCATCTAGGTACCATCTAGCGAGAGCGCCAGGAGTGCGGGAGAGCAGCAAGGGCTCTCTCAGAGCTGTTGCAACAATGAAATAAGACAACGGACGTAGGCGAAGGGCAGCACCTGCGCCACTGCCTGGCCTCGGAAGGTGCTTTGGGCGCGACTACGGGTATAGATGACATTTAATTAGCAGGACAGCGGATGCAGGGCACCGCCGAGCAACAAGGAGGCGATCTGGTTTTGATTCAAGAAGCAACGGTTGCCAAGCTTTTGGTGCAGGGTAATCACGGGGTCACACCGGCGATCCAGAAGCCTGCTACGGGGGGACCGTATGGGGTAAGTGACCAGTGCCAGGGCCACCTGGGGAGTCATGGAGGCCCCCACGGCACCTCAGTTCAGAGCAGTAACGGCTGTGGAGTCTTAGGGCCTTTCGGATACTTGAAAGGAAGGGCTGATTCTTCAGCAAGAACAACAACAAAATGCTGCAGAGGAAGAAATGAGACAAAATAAAACTGAGAAGGAGATTTCTGTGCAGATGGAAGACAAATGGATGATGTTCTGCAAGAAAACTTGGGGATCAGCAAGTTGGGTGAGTCTAGGCCGTTCTTTTAAAGAATGAGTTTGCCCAGGAAAAAGAAGATAATAGACATTAGAAGTGGTCAAGGGGCCTCCCTTTCCTGAGGCTGTCTTCTTGCGTCCGGGCCAGCCGTCCCCTTCTGCTGGCTCCCCCTCACCCCCCAAGGCCTGGGCCCCCAGGCCTCACAGACCCCTGTGCGCTGCGACGGTGAGTCCTGATGTGCTGTGAACACTGTATGGGAAAATCCATCTGCCAGGTCTTGTTCCTGCTCAGATGCCGAACCTCCAGCCTGCTCCTCCCTCAGCCCTCTTTATCTCAGGATCATCTAGTGTCTCCCGTCAAATCCCTCGGCGCCATCTTTGACTCTGCTTTTCTCTCACACGGCAGCTGCTCACTGACCGCCCCTTGGCTCCCTCTAGCCTGGATGACAGCAGCAGACTTGCGTGGTCATCTTAATTCCGCCCATGGACCATTCTCTACACATAGTTCCTCCAGTCCTCTGTACCTTTCTTGCTTAGCACCTTTCAGTCCCTTTTCATGCCATTTAGAGTACAAGCCAAGTCCCTTACCAAGGCCAGCAAGGCCCTCCAAACCGGGCACCCTGCTCCCCGCCGGTTGCCCATCCTCAGCAAGTCTTACTTGGTCTTCCTTGGCCATGCTGGATTCACTGCTGTCTATGCAAACCACCCCCAGAGCAGGTCTCTAACCTCAGGATGCTTGCACGTGTCTTCACTCTGCCTGGAACTTTCCTCCCCTAGCATTTACATGGCTGTTCATCCCTGTTCCTTTGGGTCTGCATTCCAGACTCTATTTCAGAGACCTTCTTGGCCCACTCTATATAATGCAGGAACACCGTTCCACCCCAACATGCCCCAGCCTTCGTAAAACCTGTTTTAGTTGATCTCAAAGCACCCACTGTCTCATTTACTGCATATTTACTTCTTCCATTTTTCACCACCAGAGTGGAAATGCTCTGAAGGCAGGGACAGCTCACTGTTCATAGCTGTGTCTGCAGCTCCCATCTAGAACAGTCTGACAGATAAGTAAGTTATTGAATAAACGTGTAGTACAAATATGTTTTTTTAAAAAACATAAGTACCATATTTCTCTATCAGAGCATAATGAAAGAGCTGCATGGAAAAAACAAGGAAAATATTGGCCAAAAAAATTTTACAAAGGCTTCAGTGAGTCAAAAGAGACGGAATAAAAGGCTTTAAAACGTGCAAGTAGTCAAAGTTCTGAGGAGTAATGTGTTGCTTTGCAATGAAATGTAATCTGACAGCCCCTCTTTCGCTTACGATGTCCCAGATGGTAGACCGCTATTTCATCCATTAACTGGTGGTGCATCCACTTGCCAATTCTAATTCATTCGAGGAGCTTCCATGGTGACTGTAATGCAGGTTGGGTTAGTTGTTGAGGGGGGGGGTGTGGTTTACTGGCTTTCCCCCCCCGGAAGCCGTGCGGATCTCCTGGCCAGGATAGCACAGCGGTGCCCAGCGCCACCTACTCTGGAAGGAGGCCCGGGCCCCACCACTGCCAAGGCCTTAGGCTGTGCCTAGGTCCCTAAGCACCATGCAGGTTCATCCTCCCTTATCTAATCCCCTGGCTTGCAGACCTTTTCAAGTTTTCAGAAGGTGATACAATGTGTATACTGTAACATACATTATGTAACATACTCAGCAAGGTCTGATCCAATCCACTAAAGGATCCCTGGTGAAATATCTGAATATTCATACTTAATGGGATGTAAAGTAAGGCCATAAATAGCTTCACATTTGTTCATAAGAGGTTTCACCACCAAAAGGGGTCAGGTCAGGCACATTTTGCTTCTAGATGAGTCAGAAGCATTACAGTTTAACTTACTGTTGGGTTAATGTATTTAAAAAACACTTTTCAGACAGATGCAAATGACTTTCATTATTTATGATTTTAAGGAATAATATTCCATTATCTTGAGCTTCTGTTAAACACTGTCTTTGTCCATTCTTCCTTCCAGTGAGACTCTAAGCTCCCAAGGGCCAGCCCTGTGTGAAAGGGTAGGTGCTGGAGCAGAGATGTCGCTCAGAGAGGGTGGGTGGGGCAGCACAGTGAGTGCCTAGAGGACACAGGGAGGGGGCTTTGGGCACCAAGCCCTCCAAAACATCCATCGGTGCCCTGGGTCCTAACCCACAAATAAATGTAACAATTAAGTAGAACGTGGGCCTGTAGCAGCTTGGGGATGCAGTTCACCTACAGCGCTCTCTCCCCTACCTTCTCCCAAACCCTTCCTAGTTGTAAATTCTAGCCCTGCCCCCATCAGTCACCCCCAGGAAGGAAAGGATTGCTGGCTCCACCTGGGTCCATCATCCACTGACTCAGCAATTTAAAGCCACTCGGGCACCCAGCCCTGGGGAATCCAGGAGGAGCTCCAACAGACAGGCACTTTTCAGAGGGGGAAAAAAAGAGAGAGAGAGAGAGAGAGAGAGGGAGAGAGAGAGAGAGAGAGAGATGGTTCCTTCTCACAGCTTAAATTTTTCAGGTGGAAACAATCAGAGCAAAAGAAATAGCGGGTCTTACCATTAGGGGAAAGAGGTTTAGAAATAGCATTTAAGTCAAGAATGTTTGATTTGTTCCAATTGTCAACAGAGTGTGAAGTGGTTCCATTCAGGCTTTCTAAATGGCCAGGCTATTGCCTGAGTACAGCGTACCTGTTCAAGTGGTCGTGGGTTTATTTATAGTTACGACAACCTCTTAGAGCTGGTATCCTTTAAAATACAGCCTAATACCAAAGCCAAATGGAAAAAAAGAGGGGAAAAAAAGGCCTAGAGCAGAATATCAAATTCTGACTAGTCACTGAATAAAGCAAAGGTACTCATGACAATTTATTTGTGCCAAAGCCTATATAAATTGGCAGATGGAGCCTTTCCAAATATGGAGAAAAATCTTAGTTTGGGTTCTAAAAGAAGTAAGTTAATTTAAAACAAAACTAACCAATAAGAGGACTAATGAAAATTTGTTTAAGCTTATTGTATTAAAAAAAAAGACTTCAAAATCCATAATCTCAGAAATGGGTATGTGTTAGGTATACTGCTAAAAAAAATCATGGAACATTCTAATTTCTTTCTTTTTAAGATTTATTTATTTGCTAGAGAGAGAGCACACAAGCAAGGGGAGTAGCAGGCAGAGGAAGAGGGAGAAGCAGACTCCCCCCTGTGCAGGGAGCCTGACACGGGGCTCGATCCCAGGACCCTGGGATCATGACCTGAGCGGAAGGCAGAGGCTTAACCAACTGAGCCACCCAGGCACTCCTAATTTATTTTCTAAACAATGAGAACATTTGAACAGAAAATTTAGTATTTTAATATTAATGCCACGTTTCTAAGTCTGGGGTCTATTCTCTCTGCTTTTGCCTAAAAATGCCATTTCTGTGTGGGCAGATCATGGAGGCTGATATGCAAGAAGGAATTGAATGTGTCCACCAAACGGGCCCAACATACACAGATCTTCAAAAGGAAAGGCGTTCCTGTTGATGTTCTCATGTCTTCGTGATGACTGGTGTCTGGACGTTTCCATGTGAATGACACGAGATAATACCTGGTATCGTCCACCCCCTACAGATCAGCTCTTCTTCTGACAAAACTCAGTCTTTCTTAACACCATCATGAACTCTCAGCTGCACTCCATATGGGAAGTTTAAGCCCTAACTCCTCTCTCGCTCTCAACCTCACCCAACCCCGTCCATTCTACACCGAAAGGTCTGTTGGGATTTAGCTCCATGAACCCTTTAGATGGAGGTTGTGATTTTGACCTGGAGCAGTGGTATTTAAACTTAACAGCAACAATAACAAAACTTGTGGGGGACCCTTTCTTCCCACCATGGGTATGTCCATCAGGTGGGACACTGAAATGAGGAGGCCGCTCCAGTCTCCCCTGGTCTTTGGGGCAGCCCCAAGGCAATGGCTCCCCTGATGGAGCTTGGGATGGGTCCCTCATCTGATGTTCCTGGCCAGGCATCTGCCCCTGCTGGCCCACTGCTAACAGATCTGGCTTCTGGCCTCATGGGTCAGTGGAGGGGGGCAGCTGGTATAGCAGAAAAGATCGACCACCTGGGTTTGACCCCAACCGGGCGCTTCCTAGCCCTACACACTTACACAGCCAGGGCCTCTGTTGTCTTGCAGCCTCTTTATTTATCTCTAAAACAGGGAGTAAATAATACTACCTTTCTCTGAGACACTATCAGCTCTCCATAGGGTCTAACACTCACATGCCACTTATTTTTTTCTTCTTTGGGGGCATGGTAGATTGCGTCTACTCGTGATCAATTTTAAATAAGGTACTGAGAAGACTGATGTACCACTGCAGCAAATAAAGACTACCTGTAAAATTGGCAAACTTCCTTCAACAAACTTGACTTTCCTGGAGATGATGCTTGCTTTATTTTTTTTAGATTTTATTAAAGAAAAGGACAAAAAAAATTAATTCTTCCCCTTCTTGTTGCAAATGATGTAAGAGGATCCCATGGGATGCTGGTATGTGTCCATAATTTTCTCCTCCTGCGGAGGAAAAACTCCGCAGGAGGAGGAGTTAGAACAATTCTCCCTGTCTACCCAGTGCACTCTGAAATGGTCCAAGAGTTTTGCTGGGAGAGTCTCAGCTGGACTCAGCTGGACTGTCTACATCATCAGAACCCCTGGCTGGACTGGACAGCCCTGGGGTGCTGCCCAGTCATGTGACTGTAGACTCCCAGGTTCTGTGAGCAAGTAGAGCAGGGGGATAACATCCAAGATTTACTCAGTGTTGCATTTTATGGGAGGGTAAAAGACAATGAATGAACCCCTCTAGCCAGTCTCTGTCATGTGTTCTGAAATGTCTCTCTCCTTATGATCAACATAAACAAGGAAGATCTGGTCACACAGAAATGGCAGCCACCACTTGCCACGGGGCTGTTAGGAAGCTTGTGGGAGCTTTTAGCTTGAGCTTTTCCTAGTGCCTATCCACCGGCCATCTAGAAAACTGCAAGTAACAGTTAGCCACATGGAGTGCCATCATCCATTTTGTGGTCAGAACCCAGACTCCCTACAGCTATAGAATAAACTCCAAAGGTCTTAGCATGGGCCACCCAGCCCTTCACACTGTAGCTCTACCCTCCTGCTTGCATGCACCACTGGTCACCCCCTGATCTGTGGCTGTGCCCTGGGCTCACCAACCTCACAGTTGTCATGGTGCCAGGGCACAGCCAGGATGTGTCTGCACGCTCTGCAAGGTTGGCATGATCATCCCATCTGTCCTCTTCCCTGCTCCCTCCCACACCACCCACCTTTACACAGAGCTTACAGTCTTCCCTGGGTCACTGCAACTCTGCTGGTCCTGTCTTTAGGAGACTCATTAGCCGGTTTTAGGACCGACAACTATAAGCTCCTTGAGGTCTAGGGCTGGCCTTCCTCATCTCTATATTCCTGATGTCTTGCCTGGTCCCAAGTATATAAGAGATAATCATTAAGTTATGTGCTGACTAAATAAATGGTTGAATGAGTAGTAGTATTTTTTTTTTTAAGATTTTATTTATTTATTTGACAGGAACACATCACAAGCAGGCAGAGAGAGAGGGGGAAGCAGGCTCCCTGCTGAGCAGAGAGCCTGATGGGGGGCTCGATCCCAGGACCCTGGGATCATGACCGAAGCCAAAGGCAGAGGCTTAACCCACTGAGCCACCCAGGCGCCCCAGAGTAGTAGTATCTTTTAAACTTTATTTTTGGATAGCGGAAAGACAATCAATTTAAAAAATACTAGCAGTTAAATACAAGTTGTAGATTGTGGGTAATTCTCGGTACCATATTTAAACTTTTCCTCATTTCCCAAATTTCATGCCACACCAATAATCTGAGAAAATAAAAGAGGGAGTGAGGAAAAACTGTGAGGGTTAATTTATGTAGCCATGCAGACATCAAGTAATGTTAAGTGTTAGTGTTAGCCTTTCCTAATGACGGCCTGGGCACCGACTGTTTCCTGTATGAATGTATGGATTCTTGCAACAGCAATCACCGATGGGGTTCGCTTGAATCTGATGAATGTTTGCCTAATTTATTCTGACCTAATTCATTAGCTTAAGTTGTTACTGCATTTCTCAGCTGTAAGTTTTATTCATTCACCTGCGAATAAATCTTTGGTATTATAGAGGCTGACGTTATGAAAATGTGTCAATATTATCCTACCTTTCTATCAAGACCTTTAGCCCATACATAACATCCTTTGTTTTAAAGGAATGAGATTTGTCTTCCAAGAAAAAAAAAAAGATGAGTGCAACTAGCGATTTGACTTTCATCATCAAAAACCAGAAACCCATGACACTGGGTACAGACCTCACTTAAAGATTAAAAAAAATAAAAATAAAAAAGAAGAAGCTCTTACAGTTTTTTAAATATGATGTAAAGCTGCCTGTTTGTTTAAAATAGGAACAAAAATAAAGCATACTCATAATTACTAGAAAAACTGATCCACAAATACTATATACTATGATCATTTAACATTTTCGCACCAAGGCATGCTACAGCGTTGATTATCATGACCACCGGAAAGAGGCAAACTGACCTGACCACAGTTGAGCCCTATAAGACTAAATGCTATGAATTGTTGCCCCATGAAGCATTAGGGTTCAACAAGTCTCAGGGGTCTGGGCCTGTTGTAACAAAGACTGCGACGATTTTTTATGTGACGGTCTATACCACAAGGAAAACACACATTATTCTTATAGGCCTTTGGCACACAGAAGATGGGTATTGGAATTAAGAGTAATTAATAGTAATTAAGGGACAGTTCTGAGGCACTGTAACTAGGCCTAAACTATGTGGTGATGACTGATGGTGACGGGGACTATGTGGTGGTGACTGATCTTCAGCAGGTCCGTTGTCGATCTGACCCATGTTCCCCTCGCCCCACGGGGGTCTATGCCTAGAGCCCCCCCAGCCTCACTGTCATCCTTCTACGGATCACCCTCGTGGTTATGGGTCCATGACTCTCTCTCCACGCACTCCACACACACGGGTCAGCCAGCAGTCCGATCACTGTTAGTGTTTGGACCACCGCTTTCTAAAACGGACCGTTCCTTTCTGGCTTTTACTATGAAACTTGCATTAACACTGAGGTTATATGGATCCAATTTTCACTACAACCAAAACCAAACTGACTCAGACTTGTCTTTTAAGAGTCAATGTGCCCAACAGGTAAACTCACAACAGAGGATTAGGTTCATTTGTCTCTCTTTACAAGTAGGCTTTCTGTTCCAACTGCTAGGACTTCGCTCCTGGAAAGAGCTGAAGGATGGACAGTGTTTTTATTTGCTGCAGTGTCAGGAACAATAGCTACCTGGAAGCTTATCACCAGTTCCAGACACTGTTCTAGAAGCTTCCATGTAGTCGTTCATATAATCTTTGCAACAGTCTTCTGATTTAGGGCTCTTAGCCCCATTTCACATGTCAGGCACTCGAGTTCTGAGTTTGGGGCTCAAACCAGGCAGTGAGTCACTGGGGCCCAGGCACTCACCCTGTGCACGCTGCCCCTGCACACAGCGGGCCTTGAGAAATGGGAAACTTTGGTCGTCAAGAGTATCTTTCTCTCCATCTGGCATCCGGTACATTCACTCTTGTGGGAACAGGTGCTAGAGACAACGGAGGTTCCAAGAGATATAAGTGATGTGGGAGAGGCCTTACACTCTTTGTGTTTTAAAGCCCTGGGTGGGCAGAGGCCCTGGATGGGGGTTCAGCTTCTAGGATGTGATTTTCCAGGAGCTACACTAAGGAGTGTGTCATGGGGGTCAACCTGCACACTCACACACATCTGGTCTGTTTAAACCAGTTCTTAGAGGTGAGTTGGGCGGGGGGGGGGGGGGCAGAATAAATGGAGGTCATTCGTTTCTGAAGGCTTCCCTAACAGAGGACCGCAAACAAAGTGGCTGAAAACAGGGAATTCATTCTCTCACGGTTCTAGAGGGAAGAAACCCCAAATTCAGATGTCAGCTGGGCTGTTCCCCTCTGGTAATTCTGGAGAAGAGTCTGTTTCATGCGTCTCTCTGAGCGTCTGGTGTTGCCAGCAATCCCTGGTGTTTCTCTGCAGCTGTATGGCTCCTCTCTCTGCCTCTGTCCTCACGGCAGCCTCACGGCGGCCTCTTCTCTAGGTCTCATCTCATCAGAACATCGTCCGATTGGAGTCCGTCCGCCCTAACCCAGCAGGACCTCAGCTTGACTCTGTTTGTAAAGATTCTATTTCCAAACATGATCACTTTGGCAGGTCGTGGAGGTTAGGACTTCGACATATCTTTCTGGTGGACACAATTCAACTCACAGAAGGAGGAGATTTTATCCAAAGGAATAGGGCAATTTGGCTCCTGATGACACTAAAATGTAATTCCCTAAGTAAGGAAGTCAGCTAGGGATTAATTCTCTGCATTAATTAAATTAATTTATCTGCAAAGGAAAAAACCCTGCTTCTTCTCTACTCTTCCATAACTTTCAAAACTGCACTTCTGACACCAGATGTGTGGGTGGTTTTCCCACACCAAGCAAGTCTCCGGTTCTCTGCAGATGCCAACTGGGCATCACCCTAGAATCCAGTTTGATGGCGACACTACCCACCTGTGGCCCACCTCCCAGATTGCTCCCCTCCAGGTGTCAAAAGTCCAGGCAGTCACCTGTGCTTCTGACCAACTGGTTATAAATTGGAGGTTCCCAGGACTCCCTCCTTGGGTTTGACCATTTGCTCAGCTGGCTCAGGGAACACAGAGATTACCTTTGGTAACCAGATTATACAACTGGAGGGATGCACAGGGCAAAAGATGGAGGAAAGGGGCGCGGAGCTTCCCACCCTCTTGAGGTGTGCAACCCTCCCGGGACCCCCACCTGGTCAGCAACCTAGAAATTCTCTGAACCATGTACTTTCGAGACTTCCATGGGGGCATTGTTGTGTAGTCATGATTGATTAAATCATTGTCCTTCAGTGACCAACTCAGCCTCCAGCCCCTCTCCCCTCCCTGGACTGAAAGTTCCAACCCTCCAATCACAGGGCTGGTTCCCCTGGCAACCAGCATCCACAAGGTGGTTATCTAGGAGCTTTCCAAAGAGCTAATACTCATTAACATAAACTCAGTTGTGCTTGAAAGGGCTTTCTATGAATCACAAAAGACACTCCTCTCACCTTTATCCCTTCAGAGCTGTTTTAGGAACCTTGGACAAAAGACCAAATATTATAATGGACTATGTTCCTAGTGTTCTCACCACTCCAGAAACCCCAAGGGTTTTTAGGAGCTGTGTGCCAGGAAGGGGGACAAAGACAAAATATTGATTTCTTACTATAAATCACAATACCACACTGTGCCTGGTTACAGAAGGGAAAACTGCACGCAAGGGCTCGTGTTCTGCTCTCAGAAACAGAAGAAGTCAAGACAACCTGCCCGATTTTCCATAAATCTCTAGGAGCAGCAGCAGTGCGCACCCTTTCTAAGTGCTAGTGGTAAGGCTGACCCTACCAGCCGAGACTATAAATGTCTCCCATAACATCATTTAATGGGGAGGAGCGGCTAGGGGTCCTCACATTATCATTGCAAAGAACACACATCCACGTCATGGTGCGTCCTGTTTCTGTTACACTCACGCCGCGAGTCACTGCGTTCAGCATTTTAATGCTTCATAGATCAATAAATTAAGTGCAATTCTATATGGATTTGACCTTTTCAATATTCCACAGTATGACTGACGGACTACTCCAGCTCCTCCCCTGCTTGTCATTTCACTAACCTGGATGGGAGAAGCCAGCTCGCCCACCTATAAAAATGAACAGCCCAAAGAGCAGAGTCGTAAAGCCGGCACAGCCTTCCAGAGACTATATTAAGGGATTAAAATTTTGATATTTCACTATTTTTTTTTCCTTTCCAGAGCAAGCAATCATACATTGAAAAGAGAAGAGGGAGACAAAAAGTAATATTGACCCAAATAAACAATGTTGCTGTTTTCCTCAGTTAATGTTATTACCCAGAACCCTAGGGGGCTCGGTCTCTGTTTACTGTTGCCTTCAAAGGTTTTCTTCTAGAAGCATTTTTGTCTCCATCAGAGTTAGTAGAAACTCTAATATGAATTTCTGTTACTCTGCAGAGAAGCGATGGTTTTCAGAATTATGATGAAATCTGAGCCCTTAAGAGGTTTCCTCTCGGTGTAGCCTGCACCGTTGGCTTTGTTTAAGCGCGCGTGAATATGTTATACTAAGCTCACTTCAACTTTCTCGGTGACTCTTAATACAAATCAACAATGCCAATAAATTATTCAACCTGCAGGTTACAGGAATACCAATTGACAACCCTAATGTCTAGGCAGCAGTGTCTGACTTCTGACAAAAAATAGAAGAGGCAGATGATGGTATATATACCACGTGTATAGGTTGTATTATGAGTCTGATAAGGGGAAAAAAACCCCTTCAACACCATTAATTAGCCATATGTCCACTTTTAAAATGCAATTGCTAGATGATGAACAACTCTTCCTACCCATGTGAATGTCTAAATAAAATAGCAATAACTAAATAATGTATAGATTTGTTTTTTAGTAATTAGTACTTTTTTAAAGATTTATTCATTTATTTTAGAGAGAGCCTGTGCACACGTGCACTGGGGGAAGGACAGGGAGAGAAAGAAATCCGCAAGCCAGCTCTGCCCAGGGCAGAGCCTGGACACGGGGCTTAATCCTAGGACCCTGAGGTCATGACCTGAGTCGAAATCAAGAGTGAGCAGCCTTCCCGACTAAGCCACCAGCTACCCCAGGAATTAGTTTTAATAAGCTTTTCACTTAACGATGCCATGGAATGCTATACTAATCTTAAAGGTATCATAACACAGTATCAACTTAAAATTAAAAATACTAAAATTAAATAAAGCCTTTCCTGTACGAATCTATAAGTGATTCATTTCACAAAAGCTTCTGGCCTATTCTAGAATCATCCCAAATTAAAATTATTATACAATATTTCCAATGAATTTCCTATCAGGCGCAAAATTACTACGTCAATAGAGTATACCTTACTTAAAAGACTCTAGATCACCACTGATTAGATCCTTCACAACCGTAAATTAATGGATTTGATGAACAACACACAGAACTCAGCCATACACTTCTATCATAATTCATTCATTTGAAACATAGTTTTGGAGTGCCATCCACTTAGCCTGGCCTTCTGGGCACTAGCGGTACAAGAGTATATAAAATTGAGACAGACTCTGCCCTCATGGCACTTTTCATTCAAGATGGCAAGACAGAAAACATGATGAAGACTCTGGGAAACTACCAAGTAAGTGAGTAAACCTGAGTCACTTGGTAATAAGACCTGCAAGTCCTCAGAGAAGACCACCGAGATAAAGTTGCTTTGAGCAGGATGGAAATGAAGGTGGAGGGTGAGGCATACAGAAGTTGGGAAAGAAGCCCAGACAAAAGGAACAGGGCACAAAGACCCCAAGAAGGAAGCACACGTGAAGATGTGAGGTATGCAGGGCTGGTGTGGGCCATGTGAGGGATGCCTTGAAGAGGTAAGGGACTTAGCTTGGGCAAGATCCCATTGGCCTTGGCGCTACTTCAACTACTTTGGCTAGGAAGCTCTCACAGACGTTTGAGCAGAAGATGGACATAATATAACCTAAATTTTAAATTGTTCCCCCTGGCATCTTCCTGGAAACCACACTGGGAGGAGTGGAAGCATAGAAGCAGGGAGGTAAGATGGAAGGTTGTTGCAATGGTCCAGGCAAGAGGCAGTGGTGGCTTGGACCAGGGTGGAAGCAGTGGTCAGATTCTGGAAAGAGCTTTGAAGAAATGTCTGTAGGATCTGCTGATTAGTAGCATGTGTGGTATAGAGAGAGAAGAGTCAAGGTGACTTGGAGATGATGCCTCTGGCCTGGGCACTGGGGTGTTCCTTTATGGAGGTGATGAAGACTGACATAGAAGGATCCAGCATTCGTGTTTGGAAGCATGAACTACGGAGGCCCATTAGGCGTCTGTGGGGAAGTCAGGGAGGCAACTGGAGGTTTCATTTTTGAGTTCAAAGGAGAAGTTGGGGGCAGGAGTATAAATTTTAGAATTGTCAGAATATGGTGGATATTTAAATCTAAGAATAGTAGATGAAACTACCTAGAATGAGATGTAGATAGGGAAGAGAAGAGGAACAATAAGGGAGGAGGGGTATAGGTCTGAGCCCTGGGGGACACGACCTGTCGACTGAGGTCTTGGAAATGAAGAAGAACTAAGATATCCTTTAATATAACAACGTATCATAAGAATGATCTGAAGAACTTAGCAGTCAGCATAGAGTGGACTGGCGGTGGAAGGGTGGCTTTGCCGTATTAGTTTTTATTGATTATCTGAAATAAACAAATGTAAATGGATTACATTGTAACTTTTATATGACTATACTCATAGCAATGATTTTTATTGATGCTATAGTCTCTATTAGGTTAACTTCAGTTGGTACCTATTCAAGGGTTTAATCCAAGATTTAGAGTTCATTAATTCTAATATGAACATTTTTTTTTTCACATCTTAACATCTCTGAAATCGAAATGTGCCCTACAGTTGATGGCATCTACAGTTATAATGGGTGGCATTTTTTCCTTCTTAGAGGCACACACCAAAAAGGTACACAATTTGTAGCATCCTAGATTTGATTAAATAAAATACATATATTTTAAGTCAAGACTACTTGTCACTGCCTCAGTTGATGCAGATGCAGAAGAACTGGGCCCAGACATAGCTGCCGGGTGGGCAGGTACCTGCTGGGAGGATGCAGAGCCCAGGGGAGGGAGGCGGCGGCCACAGGCAGTGGCTTGTGGGAGATTCTTGTCCGTTACCCTTGTTTTGCCTAGGCTTCACTGTGGGTCGGCTCTAGGGTCATACACCTGCAGTGACTTTGGCCCCGAGGAGGATAGCAAACACAGTCTTAAACTTGCACAGAGGCTCATTCTGGCATCATTCTCCAGACAGGTCCTTTCCTAGACTCCCACATTCCTGAAGAGCAGAAGCTTGTTACATTTTCATGTTTCAGTTAACTTTCTTTCTTTCTTCCTTCCTTTCTTTCTTTCTTTCCTTCTTTCTTTCTTTCTTTTTTAGGACTTTATTTATTTATTTTGAGGGAGAACGACAGCACGTGCAAGTGGGGGGTGGGGCTGAGGGGGAGGGAGAGAGAGAATCTCAAGCAGACTCCATGTTGAGCACAGAACCCAAGGCAGGGCTCGACCCTAGGACTCTGATATCATGACCTGAGCCAAAATCAAGAGTTGGACACTTAGCCAACTGTGCCACCCAGGCGCCCCCATTTTGGTTATCGTTTTTCTTTTTTTTTTTTTTAAAGATTTTATTTATTTATTTGTCAGAGAGAGAGAGAGAGAGAATGAGCAAGCACAGGCAGACAGAGTGGCAGGCAGAGGAAGAAGCAGGCTCCCTGCTGAGCAAGGAGCCCTATGTGGGACTCCATCTCAGGATGCTGGGATCATGACCTGAGCTGATGGCAGCTGCTTAACCAACTGAGCCACCAGGCATCCCCCGGTTATCTTTTAATCCCCAGAATTTAGCACAATGTCTCATAATCACTGGTCCTCAAAAAATAATTTAAAAAATTTAAAGTCAACCCTCCACTATTTGGGTGTAAAGATTCATGGCCCACAATTTCAGAGGGAATGTATGATCCATTCCCTCCCCGAGCTGTGATGGCTGAAGGTTACCATCTGACCATGTTCACAGAAGGCATCTTATCTGAGCACCGAGGACTGGATTCTGGTGTTGTCTCCATGGAAACACGGAAGGGAGCTCTTAGATCCTCGCACAGAAACAACAAATGCATACTTTACGATAACAAAATGCAGCATTTATAGATGGGATAATAACCTATGTTGTGAAACATGCAATTTAATAACTCTCTGATAAAAAGGCAAAGACAACTACAATGCTATCATTTACTTCTGGTGGTGGAGGTGTCAGGTTCATGGGCAGTGGTACTGAGCGGCAAGAATTAATCTTTCTCATCTGCTTGTCAACCCATTATATGCTTGTTTGCTGCTCGTGATGCTATTTTGTCCTTCTCTTATTATATTTTCCAACTCATACACCCTCACCTCCTCTTCTACTTAATCCTCCCCTGCATCCTGACCCGTGTTCTATATTCCTTACAAGAATGTCCTCAAGCAATTACAAAGGACTTTTAAAAATAAAGACATAAAGTGTTTTACAATTTCTACACAAGCCTTTTTGTGAAGATTGTACTTTACATGTATTGAAAACGCCTAAGAGAGTAGTCATAAAAGTGAATTTGAAAATGCATTTGAAATGTAGATAATGTTTGCAGTGGTCACATGATGCTGCTTTAGGGCCCAAACTTAGCAAGAGCTCTCTCTACTTAAGTCTCGAGTCATCCTTTCCTCAGAACTTCAATTACGTGACCTTTCAGAAATATTCGGAGTCCTGAACAGGAAATACTCAAGAGTGACCACAATTCCAAAAACAATTCCTTTTCTCTCTTGGACTACAGAATCTTCTTTTTTTTCCCCCTAAGGATTTTATTTATTTATTTGGCGGGGAGGGGCAGCAGGAGAGGGAGAGAGAGAATCTCAAGCACGGTCTAAGCTGAGCGCAGAGCCTGACACGGGGTTCAACCCCCAGACCCCAAGATCATGACCGTGGTTTAAAAACAAAAGTCAGATGCTTAACCAGCTGTACCACCAAGGGGCCGTAAGGGCTATGGAATCTTCTGAGATCGTGGCATCTGGGTGTACTCTTAAGGGTGCAAACGAGAGTCATTGGCTCAGAACAGAAGTAGAGTTAGTAGTATCTAATAGTATCAGAGTAATATTAACACATACCTTTGCAGTAATATCTGCCAGTATCTACTGAAGTAGTATTAATGGAAACTACTAGAATACTCTCTTAACAGATTCTCTCAAACGAGGATTTTTAATTTATTTTTAAATTAGGGGCCACTGTTTCATAGACTTGCACCACGTGGACTTCAACAGGCCAATGACTGAAGAGAGATGCACCTGCTGTAGCAGTCCCTGAGACTGGCCATTTTCAAGACCAGTTCAGACATCTTCGACCAGGGGTAGATAAGCTGGCCCAAAGCTAAGAAAGAATTTCATGTTTTTTTTTTTAATGGTTATGAAAAAAAATTAAAAGAATACTATTTCATGACAAGTGAAAATTACACGGAATTCAAGTTTCAGCGTTCTTAAAGTTTTCTTGGAGCCAGCCATGCTCATGTGTTCGGGATTGCCTGGGACTGCTTTTGTGCTATGCCAACAAGGCCAAAGCTGAGACAGGGACTGATGGCCTGTGGAAAAATATTTACTGTCTGGCTCTTTATAGGGAAGTCTGCCAATCCCTGCCTTAGATTTGCAGGCCCAGACAGAGGTTAGTCATCTGGTTTTGCTTAGGATGCTGCCGCAAGACTCTGTGATCAAATTCTGAAGGAACGAATGGGCCATGACCAGGAAAGAACATTTCAGGAGAAAAGTTGGCCCTGTCAGATACAAGGATGAGAAAGAAAAGCTCCTTGGTGGTGTAATTAGTATTTTAAGTAGCTTTGTCTGCAATGATGCTAAAGTAATCTTCAGTCCTTTATCATGTTCAAGCAGAGTGCACAAAACCACTCAGCTCACTCTAATTGCAAATATACCTTAATGAATATATATTTGCTTTGGCTCCTTTGCTCTATTTTGCATCAATCCTTGCAATTTCGCAAGTCATAAAATGCCCCAGGGTCCTTTTGTTGCGATATTTTCACCAGGATAAAAAGATATAAACAGATTAGAACAATTCTTCGTGAGCTATCCAGGAAATGGGTGATGCGACTGGATTATGTGTTTTCTGATCTAGAAAAGAAGGGCTGATGGAGAAGACAAACAGTAATGCTCTACAATGGAATCTTAGCCTTGGAGCGGTGTTTGGGGAGGGCGATGGAGTGGGGAAAGTTGTGTTGAGAAAGGTGAAGTTACTCACAAAAGTGCTGGATGCCTACCAACCCTCCACAGGATACATGGAGAGCTGGAATATGGAATGTGAAGGGCTGGACTGGAGTCTCAGGTTCTCCACTTCGTAGCTGACTGGTCCATGACAGATCACTGCCTGCCCCCTAGAATTGGCTTCCTGAGCCGTGAAGCAGTAGCATAAGGCCAACATTGCTACGATAGTCAACGGGAAGGATGTAGAAGGAAGGCTTTCTGAGCTGTTTCATGACAACGTCTATTACGGATACCAAAGAGCGCACAGAGATAGTTGATTAAAATTTGAATGTGATGTCAGCTATCCTAAAGTTGAAATTTAAAAATGCCTAAGTGGCACTGTCAATCTAGGGGAATTAAGAAGAGAAAGGGAAATGTTATTACTGAATCACGGCCTTAACTAACATTCGAGAATTTGAGTTGAATCACAGACACTGTTTCTAAAAGACACTGAAAATGTTTCATCCACTAAGACTGACAACCACCAAACAAAAATATTCTACAGAGGTGAAACCAGATATCCAGGGACCCCAAATTTTCAATCGTAGTGAAGTGAAATTTTTTAAGAATTGCTATTGGGGGTCTTGGCGATTTATGGAAAATAGTCAAGAATTTTTTTTTCTTAGATTTATTTATATATTTTAGAGAGAGAGAGAGAGAGTTGGGGAGCGGCAGAGGGAGAAGCTCAAGCAGATTCCATGTTGAACACAGAGCCCAGCTCTGGGTCTTGATCCCAGGACCCTGAGATCATGACCTGAGCCAAAAGTTGGACACTCAACTGAATGAACCACTCAGGTGCCCCGAAGATACTGGTTTTAAGTCTCTCAAGATACCTTATCCTTATCATGAAACTCAAATTATTTGCTTTAAAATAAACTACAGGAAAAAAAAAAAGTAGTAAAGCTCTATTTTAATGGAATTATTTTTACTTTAAAATATCTCTTTAAAGGAAGAATCAAGAAATAAAAGGCACACTGATTTAGAGCCCGAACAGTATATACTCGGGATATTGTGATTAGACATGATATTAAGCCACATTTTTTTTTAGTGAGCCGTTTGCCCACAAGATAGGAAAAGTAAACCACTAGCTTCTCAATGGAACACATGGGCTATCAAAGGGCTCAAGGTCACAGGCTTTAGACAGAAGTCTGGGTTTCAGTTCTGGCTTTACCACTACTGGCTGTGTGAACTGACAAATTACTTAATTTCTGAGGCTCAGTTTTTTTTTTTTTTTAATGTCCTAAATGGGGACAATTATAATAATAGTAAATGTGAAATAACAAATGTAAGCTTCTGCACAGCAAAGGAAACAGTCAACAAAACAAAGAGGCAACCCGCGGAATGGGAGAAGATATTTGCAAATGACACTACAGACAAAGGGCTGATATCCAATATCTATAAAGAACTTCTCAAACTCAACATCCAAAAAACAGATAATCAAGTCAAAAAATGGGCAGAAGACATGAACGCACACTTCTCCAATGAAGACATACAAATGGCTAACAGACACATGAAAAAATGTTCATCATCATTAGCCATCAGGGAAATTCAAATCAAAACCACACTGAGATACCACCTTACACCAGACTGAATGGCCAAAATTAGCAAGACAGGAAACAACGTGTGTTGGAGAGGATGTGGAGAAAGGGGAACCCTCTTACACTGTTGATGGGAATGCAAATTGGTTCAGCCACTTTGGAAAACAGTGTGGAGATGCCTTAAAAAATTAAAAATAGAGCTACCCTATGACCTGGCAATTGCACTACTGGGTATTTACCCCAAAGATATTGATGTAGTGAAAAGAAGGGCCATATGTACCCCAATGCAAACAGTAATGGCCACAATTGCCAAACTGTGGAAAGAGCTGAGATGCCCTTCAACAGATGAATAGATAAAGAAGATGTGGTCCGTATATACAATGGAGTATGATGCCTCCATCAGAAAGGATGAATACCCAACTTTTGCATCAACACAGATGGGACTGGAGGAGATTATGCTTAATGAAATAAATCAAGCAGAGAGAGTCAATTATCATATGGTTTCAGTTACTTGTGGAGCATAAGGAGTAACATGGAGGACATTAGGGGAATGAACCGTGAGAGACTGTGGACTCTGAGAAACAAACTGAGGGTTTTAGAGGGGAGAGGGGCAGGAGGATGGGTGAGGCTGGTGATGGGTAGTAAGGAAGACATGTATTGCATGGAGCTCTGGGTGTTATATGCAAACAATGACTCATGGAAACTACATCAAAAACTAATGATGTACTGTATGGGGACTAACCTAACACCATAAAAATTTAAAAAAATAAACAAATGTAATGCACTTAGCACAAGGAAAGCACACTGTAAAAATTATGAGGAGTGGTAATACCTATATCCTAGCTTATAAACATGGACTTTATATCAATTATGGCACTTATTGAGGAAAAAAAAGTTTTAAATTTCACCTTCATTTTGGTGTGTGCTTGTATTTATTTACTTTTTTAAAGATACTTTCCAGGCTTGGAAAGAAGTGGGCAAAGTACACATCCATTTCATGATACTCTTGCCTGTTGGTGGTCCCAAGTAGAAGTAGAAGTTTTTACAGTGTGAATCAGTGAGGTATTTGAAGGAAGGAAGGCCACACACATGTACACACACACACAGCGCACACTTCAGAACAGAAGCTGATTAAGCATACACAGGTAGACCCAGATGGCAGCATCTCCTGCTACAGCAATACCTAGTGAGCAGTTACCCTTCCCTCAGCTTCTAGCTTGGAAGGAGACGGAGCACCAGCCTGGGGGGAGGGGGGGTGTCTGGTGTGTGTGACTAAGTAGCTACTGTAACTTCAACACCTACAGGACAATATAATGAGACACCATGTTTTACTTTTCCAGGCAAATGCACCCCAGTATGGCTTGTCTCAGCAGACACAGCCTGGAGCTAGTCCCCACAGCCCCCTCGGGAGGTCTGAGCTCTGCAGAAAACATGCAGCGGGGACAGCTGTAGCTCAGGCTCCCCGCAGCAGGCCTCAGGAGGACCTGTGTTCAGGCAGCAAGTCAGAATGTTCTAGTTCCAGCTCCCTCCCTTCCCCAGAGATCCTTGAAGTGTTTCCCACTTGGGCTCTTCCTTGGCAAGCTGGAGTTTCAAGCCTTTTTTTTTAAACACCAACCTAGGGCACTCCAGACAGTATAAAAACACCATCAACAAAATGGGGAAATAAGTTTCAATAATAGAAACCTTTCCTTTAGGACCCTACCTTTTTTAGAAACGGGAAATGTTTTCAACATTTTTTTCTTTTTAAATTAGAACAAGCTTCTGGTTAAATGGGATAATTCCAGGACAACTGGCCTGGTTGCTGGGGAACAGTAGGAATTCATGCCGTTGTTCTCAATGACCTTTTCGATCAGGAGATGGAAATGCAATGACATGTCATAAAGGATGCGAAAGCAGCTCTGCCCTCTCTCTTTAATTAGAGCACTCAGTATTGTGATAAATTAGTCTGACTCGGTAAACTACAGGAAATAAATCTGCTGAACAGTTCCATTTTCCAATTGCTAGCTGGGTTAACACGCTTTAATAAACAAATAAATATCTCCATATGGACTATTATCCAAAGCCACTGTAAATCCTTGCAGCACTGGGCTGCGCAAGGCAGGGGCATCCTTGGAACGGCTGAGCTCCGCGGAAGTCCTCCGGTGTCCCTTTGAGTCCCTGCCCAAATGAGGGGTGCCCTTCACTGATGGAATAAGGTGACACTTTGATTAATGCAAAGAGCATGCTGCCGAGTGCTACCGCGAGTATTAAAGTGGCATGTGCTAATTTAAAATCTCAGCTGTCATTAGACTAGAGTGCATAGGGGAGTCACCTTCTCAGAAGAGCATTTCCCTCCCAGAGGGAATGCGAGCAAGGCTGACTGTCTGCCCCTGCAGGTTTCCCGTAAGCCAAGTGCTGGCTCTGGAAACACCCTGAAATGATTTTATTTTTCTTGCTGAAAACCAAACCCCCAAAAAGGTGCCAAGCAGGTTCCGTGTGGAAAGGTATGAAATGAAAATTAATATTTTAATAAAACCAGAAAAAAAGGGCAAAATGGGAAAAAAGGATAGAATTAAAAAGTGATGCTTTAAACTTTTATCTGTTAAAAAAATCGTTAGATCTTAAAACACGTGAGAACATGTTTTTCATTGTGACTGCTCTCTGTCAAGACCTCAGACAAGGTGTGCATGACTGTCAAAAGGCATTTAAAGATGGGTTTGTGCTTGTGTTCAAAACACAAAGATACATTCTTGCGAGCAGCTAGACATAATCATTTGGAGTTTCTCCTAGTGATCACTGGAAAATGCTACATAAAAGTGGGTAAGTTCTGAGTCATCAACATTGTTTACCTTTTTTCCAATTGCAACTCTTAAAAAGAGTCAAAACAAATCTGTTTCTTCCTGATTCTCCATGAAAGAAGAAAGACTTTCATTTCCCTGGTTTCCAGGGGCAATCCATTTAAAATGACATACTGTTTCCTAAAATGTCAATTTACATATTTTATTTAAAAAAATCATACACTCAGGTAACGCTTATCTACATTTTGGTTCAGTCCTGGATAACTGTTCTTTCACATTCTGACCTGCAGCATGTGTGATATTTGAGTTTCCATTGACCAAGTGCTCCATGGAGAATTCACCGCGCATCAGGTGTGGTCCTTGGCAGAGGCCCCCGTTGAGCTCAGCACGTTCCTCTATCCTTCAGTAGCTTATAGTCCTAAGAGGGAGACAGACGCCTGTGGCAGGACGATGGGCTGAGCCTATTCTGTTCACTTGAACTTCCTTTTCTCAATTCTAAGATGGTAGCCAAGCCCTCTGTACTTGCCTCAGAGTATGTTTATGTTGTAGGGTGAAAACAAAGGGGGGCTGCTGATAATCCATGGCCACTACCCTACGCTTGGTGGAGCCCAAGTTCGCCAGTTATTCTGGGAGTTCTGGAGGGGGAAGAGAGAGAGAGAGATAGTGGCTTTGAGGGAAAGAGAATCAACTGGATAAAGATGGCAGCCTCTTCCAGAAAAGGAAAGGCCCAGAATTGGCATGTCTTATGGAAAATGACCATCAGAAGATACCAAGAGCTTGCCTGGCCCATGAGAGGTGCTCTTTATGCCTTTCCTTCTCCTAAAGCAGTGGGGAGTGGTAACAGCGGTTAAGGAGGAGCCCAGCACGCCTGGGCCCGAGGGGAGGTACACCTGACCTCCTGCAGAGTAGGCCCCTCAGGCCTCTGGGGACAGAGCCCGGGGGGCTGGGGGGGGGGGGTTGAACAACAGGGAAGCACTGGGGGCAGTGGTGATTCTGACTATAGCCCAGTGACACCTCTTCCACCTAGTCCCCCGACACACGCGCTGGGTCCTGGGAAGAAAGGGAAGTGGGAAACAATGCTTTTCTCTTGATCTGTGAAGCAAGTGGCATGCGCTCTACAACTTTGGGACCCCTCTAAAAGGATAAAACAAGGGGGCAGCCCCCCTTCTTCTCATCACCCTCATTCCTGTCCCAATGCCTCAGATTTCCAAGTGACTCTGACATCATGTCAACCCAGGGAGGTTAGCAGGGACAGTCTAGACGAATCTGCAGTGCTTGGCAGGATAGTGTGCAATCAACTAGATGAATTTGTGCTCAGGTACCTGAGGAACATACTCCGAGGGCTGCCAGAATCGAAGAAGGAAAGCTTTGAAATTTTAGACTTACTGTGCTGTAATGGGACCAGACGGGTAACTCTTGGCTGGTGGGGTCTGGAGAGACCGGATTATGAAAGGACGACTGGCGACAGTATGGAAGGGTTGTTGTGGGCTGCAGGGTGGCATACACACCTGTCAGAGGAAGGAAGCAATGACTAAAGGGGAGGACAGAGGACTTCGGAATGAGGGAGTGGCAAAGGGACACAAGTTCTTCAGTATAGTGGTATTTTACTTAACTACCTGCATAAAAACAAAAAGTCAAAAGGGAAAGTTTGGATTGTCAGCCATAGCAGGGGACACTCATTTCTAAAAGGAAAAAGAAGAAGACATTTCAAAGTATTTTTACAAGTACATGTTCAAAGTAATTGAAATTTTCTCATTGCTTTTAGGGATAAGATGTTGGAGGCAAGATGTTGGATAATTTTTAAAATTGGTCTTAGAGCATTTAAAAATTATGTCCACTTGGAAAAAGTATTTTAATGATTTATTTATTTATTTATTTATTTATTTGAGAGAGAGAGCGAGAAAGAGAGAGAGAGATGAGATGGAGAGGACAGAAGGAGAGAGAGTCTTAAGCAGACTGTGCTGAATACAGAGCCTGATGTGGGGCTTGATCTTATGACCCTGAGATCATGACCTGAGCCAAAACCAAGAGTCTGATGCTTAACTGACTATGCCACTGGGAGCCCCTAGAGAAAATACTTAAAAAAAATTAATAAGGAGAAAATCCACTTATTGGCTCCTATCACTCAATGATCAATAGTCTTTTTTTTTTTTTTATTGGCTAAGAAACTTGTTACACAATAGAGTTCATCACATTCACAATACTTTATTCAAAGCTTTGTGTGATATCTCATTATTCCAGTGTCAGTAAAGTCTGTTATATATCTCATTAAATTTGTAAAGAAGTCCAATATTTGGAAAAAGTATATAGTAATGACCTGGAAATAACAAGCATTTCATACACAAATGTAGATTTCTAAGCCTGTGAAACATTTAAAAAAAATGGGATAATCTGACAAATAAGGGTTTTAGTGACAAAACCATAATTATCTCAACAAGGTTTATATTTTAGGTCATAGAAATTGCCTTCTATGAAAAATAACAGCTATCCGTGTGCAGCACTTTACAGATTTCAAGGCATCATTAAACAACTGAGAAATGAATTTCTTTTCAGAACAGAAGGGCCATGCATCACTTCTATTGTATCTGCATCTAGTTGATTAGCAATTGAGTTAAAATTCCTTCATTAGGGGTCAGAAGCCTTTGCAAATTGAAATCAGTTTGTTCTCAGGGCTGCTGGTAACATAATCTTGTTGTTTATTGGAAACAACAGAAAAACTCTTGTTTTTTTCTATCAAAATGTGTACCATTTTGATGGCTTTGCCAATACTTTTACTAGGCAAATTCTCTTACTTCATCTGCTGGTAACGCTTTAGGAGGTCCCCCTCCTCCCTGAGTGGAATGATCTTGCAATAACAAATTGTGCAAATTTTCATCAGCCACAAACATGGGCTTTAGGGCCAAGAAGGCCAACATGGCTCATTCTGTTATGGTCCAGGTTCCAACATGCTGGGTCCAGAACAATCCAGCCAGTGAGCGCCTGACTGCCTTTTAGCATCTTGCCTTCTCCTTTGGGGAATATAAAGTGTAACAGAAAGTAAATGCCATGTTTCCCTGCTTAGAGAAGGGGTCTCTGGGTCACCTGGACACACTAGAATGGAGAAGCCAAAGCTCTATCATTAAGAGACTTGGCCTTGACTGTCTGTGGCTGCAGAGCTACTGCGGGAACTTGAGACCCAGCACATTGTTTCTTTGGTAGCAGAACCACAAAGACACACACTTGGCACAAATCCTTCCTAGTGATCAACTTCCAAAAGGACTAATTACAGCTCCAAACTTGATGGATACTGTTTTCTCAGAGTAACTCTTCTAGTAACAAGTCAGTGGTCCAGCCCTTTACAGAATCGAACAGGTCACCGATACCCTATCACCACACTCAAATGTATACATATTATGCCCCTTTGTATCATTTCTTTCTAGGTAGAGCAAAAGCCCAATGACTAAATATCTATTTGGAAAGATTTGGGGTAAATTGTTGACCAGCCCTGATTTTATAGAGCTGGGTTTGATTCTCTGAAAATGGTATATTGGAGCAGAGGGCTCTAATGAACTGTGAGGTTCCTGGGAATTTAGGTCATCCACATTTAATTATCAACACCAGCTTTTAGCTATAGTTCTGTGTTTTGTTTTGAAATGAGTGCCTTGAAGATTTTTACATGATTTTGATGTATTTAGCAGCTCTCCATGTAATGTGTCATTGGATGGAGTAAAAAGTTGGGTGCCATGACACATAACACCTACCTTCCCGCGTTCCTTCTCACCCCATGCTTTCCCCATGTGTTTATGTTCTACTTTTCCACATGGTTAAAATTATACATGCCACAGGTAGGAATTATGTATACATTATAATGCTTTTATAACTTTGACACCTTGTTAACATTGAATAAATAGTAAAAAGCATAAATCACAGAAAAAAACTGCTAGTGACTTTTCTTATCGATCTCATCTACTCAGTGAATTCCCATGACCTTCAGAATAAATTTCCAGCTCCTTAGGATAGTATTAAACAACCCAGAGCCCGTTGCTGAGATTTTCCAATCTTTTTTCAAACTACTTCCTGTCAACACACAGGGTTCCAGGTAAATCACGGTTATGTTTTGAGAGGAACTGGAATTTCTGCCTTCAAATCTTTGCCAGTTCTGTTCTTTTGACCTGAAATGCACTTTATCCAGAGTCCCTTGCTAAAGCAAACCATGCCATCGCCATCTTCCCTGAAGTCCCCAGGTCCCAGAACCCCTCTCTCTCTACGCCCACAGCACTGCACACATCACTGATGTAGCAGGAACCATGCGTGGGGTGGAGATACAGCTGTCTGTGGCTCCTCTTACTTCCTGAGGACGAGGTAAACTCTCCAAAGACAGAGAACATTCCTCATAGCTCCCTCCCTGCTACGCACATTATAGAGGTAGAAAATATGTTACGCTGAGTGGAAGAGAATCAAGACGTAATGTGTGGGTAGTAGAAAAGGAATGGACAACGCTATATTTTAGAGCATAAAACAGAAAATATTAGAGTTAGATCTATCTTTCGTGAATATATATATACATGTCATACAGTTCTAACACCGAAAGCCTTAAGTGTCTGCTCTCAAATGGAAATCTTGGCACAGTTACACTGCACCCTGCTTTCATCATTAATTGAAGAACGTTAGAGGTAAAACTTAATAAGAAATTGTTTCATAATGTACTTTCCTTAGGCACCTTTCTACCTCTTCAGTAGTCCACACAGAGTGCATTTTATGTCCTTCCCTCTTCGATCTTTTAAAAAATGTCCCCCTGATTTCGACTTCCGCCATTCAAGTCTCTGCCCCTAAACCAGCCTTCCTGTTGCTTACAGCTCACGCTAGCCTTCGAGCTGCGCTACCTTCCTGTGAATCATGCTGATTCTTTAATGAAGGAGACAGAAACACGTCTGGAAATGGTGTGTAAATGCCATCAGTGGGCGCTCAGTGAACTTCTGATTATTTTCAGCTCCAGCCCTGGGACTGACTCTAGGCTCTCTTCGCTTGTCTTGGGAGGGTTTCCCTGTTGGTATTCGGGAAGAAGGGATGGGATTGTGATTTTCTCCTTTCCCCAGGGATAGCAAGGAGGATAACAGGATGGAAGGGAGTTATTGAAGAGTATATCAACAATATATCAGAACACATGTAAGAGCCTATGTTCTCTTACACATTCCTAGAAATGGGTTTTTATCAAAAAGCTTCACCTAAGCCTGAAAGTTCATGCAAGACTCATAAAATAAGAAAGTGACACTTTAAAAACGTAAATTTCATTTATTTTCAAACTTCAACTTTGCTGCCACCAAAAATGTGCTTGTTCTGACTTCTGCCCCCAGGACTTTTCTTTCAGGGACTCTAGGCTGATTACATATCATGGGCAAGTCCTTTTCTAAGTGACACAAAAATAATGGTAAACTAGACAGGCCCATCTACACTCAGAGGATTCACATTTTTGTGCGTGAAACAGACAATCAGGAAGTGAATGAATAATCCACTATTTTGCTGTTTTAAGTTACTCAGTTATGCCGAAGGGCTCAGATGGGCTATGGACCATACTCTTTGGAATGCCAAGTTCAGCAGCAAGGACACACTGACTGTTAGCACTTCTCTTATGTGGCACGAAGATCAACACGAGACGTGGAGGGAGACACAGAAGTCTCAAGTTCTTGTTCCAAGAAAACAATTCTACATATGATTGCCAATTCATGTGTAGATTAGTCTATAGAACTGGGCCAAGATCACCAAGGGAAACTGGAAGTTTATTGCCTTCTAACTTTATTTCTTTGAGTGCAAACACTATGAAGATAATCTGTTCTCAGTCAGAGAAAAATTTAATATAGTGCTCCCTGATTTCTTCTATTTAATTCATGCTCTCCTGGCAGTCCCTACAGTGCGTTCACTGTGTGTTCAAGTTTTGCCTCGATGTTTGTTTGCATCAGAGGGAGAATTAAGTTGTCCACCAAAAGAAGAAAAAAAAAAAAGAGTTCAGGTCCCTATTCCCTTAAAGCTGGCCTGAAAGTTACTGTTTTTATATCAGATTTAATCAAATGTTTCTATAACACTCTCTATGTCAACTCATTCCACTGCTAACACTTTTGTTTTCTAGTGATTAACCTTAACACACACAATTTTGCCTTAGCTTTGCCACTCTAAGTTATATAATAATTCCGAAGGAAAAGTTCAAATTTATGGATTTCTGGACTACTCACTACCCTGTAGAGACCATCAAAACCTTTTTTTAATAAAAGCTATTACTTTCCATGCCAAGAAATCCCCAGGTCGTTGGAAGCATTGCGTCTGTCTTGTTCACCATCCCAGCATGCACCAAATGTCCTCAGTTAATGCTTTCCTGAGGGTTAACCTGCTAGTTGTCCTCTTGAAACATTAACTGTTTTCACTTCCAGCTTAACCAGATTCATCAGAGGGTTTTTTTTTTATATTAAAGTGTTTTGAAAAAGAATAAAAAATTTAACTTAGAATTAAATGAAGTAGAATAGTAAGTTTTATGCCTAGAGGTGGATTCCATGCTCTAATTTCCTCCTACAGTTGGTGAAAAATGCATGAACATGATTATCCCGTACAATGTATCCTAAAAGATGAGGTCGTTCTGTGGAAACTGTACGGCAATACCGTCTGCACATGGGGAAATGGGTCTTTCTGTGTCTACGTTTTTGAGTCCTGTAGGTACAGGTTGTCTGGATCCTGTTTTTTTTTGTGTTTTTTTTTGGGGGGGGGGTCCTGTATTTAAAATGGTTTCTGGCTCCATCAGTATAGTTAACACACATTTTGTTGTGTGTGTGGGTTTTGTTTTGTTTTGTTTTGTTTTTTTTTTCCTTTAGATTTTACTTATTAGAGAGACCACAGGAGAGAGGTCATGAGGTGGGGGGGGGGGGAGGGAGGGGCAGAGGGAGAGGAAGAAGCAGGCTCCCTGCTGAGTTGGAAGCCTGAGTCTGAAGTGGGCTGGACCCCAGGACCCCAGGATCATGACCTGAGATGCTTAACCAACTGAGCCATTCAGGTGCCCCCACATTCTGCTGTGTTTTAAGCAAACTTGAAGGATGAAAATTTGAAAATGCAGAAAAGACATGAAGGATTGAGAGTAAATACTTGGTCTGTAAAAACTTTAACTGTGATATTCTTTAAAAGAAGAATACATTTAAATTATAAATCAATGATTAAATTTTTATTTGAAAGCCCACTTTTCAAAACACAAGTACTGTACAAAGTGATGGACACTTGGCTACCTTTAATTCTTGTAATTTGTGGTAGTTATGTTGTATCGAGCCACCCTGAACACTGACTGAGCGAATACTGAAGCATTGCTTCCAGAGGAAATGCAGGGTTAGGTTCCTGGAGCGTCTGGCTGGTACACTTTCATCAATGGACCGATAGACAACCTCGTTTTATATGTTATATAAACATATATGTGTTTCTGTTTAAAGACAACTTATTTAATACATACTGTTGACTTATTAATTGAACTCTTAGCCAAGACACTCTGACTCCTGCCTGACAGAGCTCCTCTAACACATGTAGTTTTCTGCCTAAGGCACACCACGCACAGCCCTATTGTGGGCAGGAACTAGCCAGCACTTGAATACTGTGCTTGCGGCCATTTTAAACAGCAAAGTAATCAACAAAAAGCAGGAAACTGTGAAAACATGACACTAAATGGGCCATGGAAAGGACACTTGTTTATAGCGTGGGAGCTGAGATAAGAAGCCAGCGAGGCCCTTCCTTGACCTCCACCAGGAATGAGTTTCTCACGGGACTCCAATTTTCGTCAGTCTATGCCTGTCTGAGCACGTCCAAAGGAGGACCAAACGTGTTGATTACAAATAACTTTTAGTGAGTAGGTGAACTTGCCAATGCAGAACCTGTGACTAATCAGGGTTGACTGCAATTATGTTTCGAACAAAGTATATTTGCAGTTAGCCAATTTGTGGATTATCCAGAATTTGTGCTAAAATTTCACTCTCTCCAACTTCCTATGTTTTATGTCTTTCCATGTCAATACACAGCACTCTAGAAAGGAAAAGGGAAGGAAAGACACAGGAGAATGGGGATATCAGTCTGGGCCGTACACTGAAGCCAGACTGGCCTCTAACCCCCTCTGTGTGCTCAGTTTGTGGGAGCATGACTTTCTTCCTGAGGAAAAAAAAACAACTGGAGGAACTTGAATCTTAAAATAAATACCAAGAAGGAGAAAACAGCAAAAACACAAAACAATTTCCTTTTACAGACCGTTTTTAAAGAATCACTCAAAAAAAAGCAAAATTAAACCTCCAGCCTATAATCACCCCTCAAATGAGTATTGCACAGATAATTACTCTCTGTTGCTAAAATCAGCACATGTTCCTCTCTTTATGCTCTAAAATGTGAATGAGATCAAGGAGAGCCAAAAACAGTAAGTAGGCAGTGGCTTAAAATATTTTTTGCAAGCACTGACATTCTGGTCTTTATGGGGATCGTTGTGAGGGGAAACTGTGAATATGGTTTTAGAAGCAAAAGCTTTCATCTTAATGGCTATAGGTTGAGAAAAAGGTAAGAAGCTGGTATAAGAAAAGTGGGTATACAGCCCTACTTATCTTCAAGTGAATTTAGTTTTAGCAATCCTGGCAATTTTTTGTCCTTGATTTTAAAGATATTACATTTCTGATGATAAAAATATTTTTCTGATCATAAAAATAGATGTTGTCTTTAGAATTTGAAAAACACATGAATATATGAAGATGATAATTTAAAAAAAAACTATAAAACATAGACGGAAAACCAGTCCTAGTGATTTTTGAAAACCAATTACAAAGTTGTTTTAAATGTGTCCTTCACAGAACAATACCAACATAGATTTTTTTTTTTGAAAAGATAGATTTCTTTTCCTTGTCTTAATTTTAAAAAATGGTTTATTTTGTCCTCCATTTCTTGCATGGAAGTAGATGGTTTATCTTACTAGATTTCATTTCAAAGGGAAAATATATGTAACTCAGTCCCTCATCCAGGTGATAGATGAATCCAGGCTGACCAAATAATGAAATTGGCAAGTGTGGGGGCATCTCCCTATTTTCAAATTCCCCACATCATCTGTCTCTGCTAAAAGATACACCAAATTATAAGCAGCAGTAGGAATTTGGAGGGCTACAGTTCCAGGGTTCACAATAGAAATCCATTTATTTCTAATATTGGAAAAACCATATGTCTTTTAATATTAATAAGTATCATGAACAACTCAAGCTTTCCCAAATTTAATCTTCAATGAAGCACTTATGATAGGCTTTCTATCCCAGACTTAATTCTTTCGAAATTCTTACATATAATTACTTCTTATAATTGGTGCACAGCTATTAAATGATGTACGGCCAATTCCCAAAGTTTCAAATGGATAAATATTAGTCTAATGTGCTCAATCAATGCCTAGAAATAGCTCTAAGCCCTTTTCCTGCAAGGGAAAATATTTACCATATATCACAGTTAGATTAGCCACAGGCACTAAGCAGCTGATGGAGAAGCCTAGAAATTCTTGTAAATGTCCTTGCACTTCTGTGAAGGACATCCTCAAAAGACAGGAAGGAAAAGGAAAAAACAACAACAATAACAAGATGCACTAAACATTATAGGGAACTTTTAATATGCTTCCGTTGCCAGATTATCCACCATATATATATATATATATATATATGAATGACATGTTATAACAACAGAGTGTCAATAAAAAAGCTTTGACGACAAATTATGGAGTAACCAGGGTCATAGCAGACCAACTGTATAATGAATCTAACTTCAGAAAAATCAAAATAGTGAAATACTAATGAGATGCACTTCACATAATTTTGCCTTTTTTATTTTTAATTGGGGTAAAATATACATAACACAAATGCCCTTTATTATTTAAAAGCAATTAGGCATACAGTGTATTATTTATAACTACTATGAACCAACTTTGCTCTTTTCCACTTGAGTCAAATCAGTATGGAGTTTTGGGCAGGGGGAAGAGGGTAAAATTTTAATTGTAGAAATGGATGGTATCTTTTTCCTTCCTCAAATAAATTCCTGCCAGTCATACTAGGTCTGTCACATTCCAACACTTGGTTTTGGCTGAGAACAAGAAGTACATGTAACTGTCCAGTTTCTTTTATGGAGTCCAATAAACAGAGTCTTCTTACAGTAAATAGTTCTGTTTCCTACCCCTCGGGTGCACTGTGTGGGGGAGGGGATTCCTCTTCTAGCATGAGCAAAAGACCTATGGATTTCAGTACCACCTAAGGAAGCATTTTCAGACAGCCTTGCTCTGAGTACAAAATAGAATTGGCTGCTTTATGATGTGGGGGCCCCCGGTGGCTGGAAATACTGAATGCTCACATGACATTACTGTACAGCAGATCAACTACCACAGAACACAGATGCACGGGCCGTAGCCCCATAATTCAATTTCAGTTGTTCTTGGATGAGACTACGTGTTGGTATATTTAAAAAAAATTTCCCAGGTGTTTTCAATGTGTTGTGAAATTTGAGAACCCCTGGGTGCATCAGAGGCCAGGGATTCACAGGTCAGCCAAGGTGGGCTCCTGTTGTTCTCCCACCTTTGCCCTGAGATCGTGAGATGGGACGCTGTCCTGCCTGGTGACTATCCCTGCCTCCATCAAGGGAGAATGGAGTTGAAAAGCATGGCACCAACTTCACTGACTAATCTAGGAACTGAAAAGCTCAAAAGAAGACATATGGAGTCAGAATATACCGTAAAGCAAGGAAATGTATTCCAGATACCTGAAATTGGGGGTAAGGGGACTTCCCTAAAACAATGAATGAAGGACAGAGGACAGAGTCGCCATATTGTTTTTGAACTTAATGAGGATCAGATCAGAGGTAAAAGGGACTTTTTCCCCTAGTATACACTCCTTGGTGTAGCTGTAACCACCGTTTTAAGGAATTCAATGTCTTCCCCAGCCCAAATGCGTTCTCAGGAAGGGCCTGGACCTCACCGTAGGGATGATGGAACTTCACCTGGTAACCTGACTCAGAAGCACTGCATTTGGAGGCTTAACTGCATGAAATGAAAAGGCTTGATTATTTTGAAAGGGATTTAAAGAATAATTCATGGAGTGGGAACTTCCTTTTCCTGTAAGTATGGGATCTCTGCATAGAAATGGCCATCATGGAGGAGGGATACAGGTGAGAGCTAATGGGGGGTTCATCTGAGAACAGAGAGCTGGGAGCAGTACGGCACCCCGAGGGCATTGGAAAGTGGCAGAGAGAGGAGGGACCAGATGTTCTTCACTGTCAAAAAAGATACAATAAGAACAGAGTGGGCTTAAATCACAAGCAAATGGTGTGTGAGGGACACCTTTCTGACTACTTTGTTGAATGGGTGATGGATAGAGGCTGCAGAACTGCCTTTAATGGATGGGTTTAAAAACAGGGTATCTTTGTCTCTGTACAGAACGTCCAGGAGCATTACATATATTTCTCATTCCTCCCATCCAGGATAAAAGAGAGGAGAAGCCACATGGCTCTAAGGCTAGGGCATGAAAGACTACACCTGCTGGGGAGTCAGAGGAGAACCAGGAAATAAAGGGGTTCGGAAAAGGTAAAGCATTATACAATCTGGGGACATCATTTCTTCTCCAAAGTGAAGCAATCCCACCTGTCAGGGTCTTTGATGTCACTTGGGGGGTTGACATTCTATTTTCGTGGCCTAAAATATTTGGGTAGGGTATTTGGGAGTTTCTATTCTATGGAACTGAACTCGGAATGAGTAAAGGACAAGACTCAGCTTAGTTCCATGCAATTTACTTAAAGGCCCCAATGCAATGTAAGAGTAGAATGGACCAAGACCCTCAGGTTTGCGATATTCCCTGTGTCTAGTTTAAGGACACACCTAAATCTAAGGGTATTCCTAACTGCTTAGGCAAAGTTTTGGAGGCTCTTTGATAATAAATATATTTAGTGGTCAGCCTGGATGATAATGCTGGCTTTTCTATTTGTGAGATAATTTGCACTATGTTGTGAGTGTGAGTGTGTGTGTGTGTGTGTGTGCACTCTAACCAGGACATTTTGAAATATATGGTTATACTATCTTATGAAAATTTTATTTATTTTAAAAATTATTTTAGAAGAACAGAATATAAATATGAGTACATGTGAAATTTAGGTAATGAAGGCTATACATGCAAATGTACTACTTTTTTGTGATTTTTATTGCAGAAAACAGTATTTGCAAGCTCAGTTGGCCTCAGTAGTAATATCCGATTTCCCAATTTGCTAATATTTTGTGGGTAGAACTGTGCATCAGGACTCATAACTGAAGAGAACATGTAAACTCTACATTCTTTCATGGAAATGCTGAGACTCTGAATCTTGGGCCACTCTTCGTGAGCACACAGGGCACTTTCCCTGTTCCCACCAGTACAGCGGATCTGGGTACAGCTCAGGATCCCCAGAACTACACAACATTTTAAGGGCTCCTGCTCTCTTTCTTTATGTGGCTCCATGTCTAAGAGCCTGTCAGTCCCTAAGTGTCAAGGTATGAGCGAATCATAACAGATCATTTGAAATCCGGAAACTACGGGCAGTTCTCCAGCTGGTATGACACCTGCCTTGAATACTGAGGGATCAGAACAGCTCCGTTTCCTGAAGCACACCTCTGCAGCTACGGTGTTATGAGAGTTGCTGTTTGTAATCTTTCCCTTCCGGCGTGGAAGGAAGGGCAACGATAAAACAGAAGGCACGTATTATAAGGTTGCTGTTAATGCTGGGTGTCCTATAAAAAGCTAATAAATGGATGCATGCTTTTTCTCTACACAACTGTGTTCTGGCAGTCCCTATAGAACATGGCCACCCATAGTAAAAAATTTCAAATCTAAACTTGACCAATCATCAAGACCACCAACTTCATTCTCCAATCTTAATACCCTTTACTTTTGTTTTGGGTTAATCTGGTCCTCTTAATTAGCAGTATGTAAGATGTACTTTACTTCTCTACGACTGAATAGCAGGGTTAGAATATTTTCCCTCTTTCCCTTCCCTAATCTTCTAAGCCATAGGTAGGTTCGATAGCTGTTTCCATATGCATTCCCATCGACCATCATCCAGAAACACTCAATTCACCATGACCTTTAAATTGAGATTGCTCTTAAATTAAACACCAAAGAAGGACAATTATTGAAAATCAATCCCTGGCATTTCCTAATTGTAGAACAATTTTCCATGTCAGAGTCCATGTTTATATAGACTAATTCTTGTTTTTTTTTTTTTTTTTTCTCATTTTAAATTCTACGGTTACAGATTCATTCCCCACTAACTACTCAGAAAAATGCTCCAAGTTTCCTCCTCATCTTTGGCTCTGTAATCCCATGCACAACACTTGGGCAAGGCACATGCTTAATTACAAAGCATACTAACATAGGTCAAAATCCAACCAAAGCTTCTAGTAGGAGATTAATTAAATAAAATTAAATTAGTATGATTGAATTAATTAACTGAAGCAATTAAAATAAGAATAACATGCATTTCAAGCATACATGTAAAGATCTACATATTTAAAAATTTAAAGAACAAAATGCAAAAAAATCACACTGAATGCAAGTAGGTTGACAGACAAGGTATAGAGAGAAAATGGTCTAATAATAAAATGTGTTTTTTTAAAAGATTGATTGATTAATTGATTGATTTGGAGTGTGCACACATGAATGGTGGGGAAGGGCAGAGGGAGAGGGAAAGAGAGAGAACCTCTAGCAGATTTGGTGCTTGAGCGCAGAGCCTGAGGCAGGGCTCCAAGTCGGACACTCAACTGATTGAGCGACCCAGGAGCCCCACAATGTGTTTTCTATGCCAGTACATTTGGGAATTCACAATGGGTTAAATAACACATTTAAAAAGCTATAAAGAAACTTAAAGGTCAATTATCCATCCAGTGACACAAACATTTATCATGGATGGTTGGAGTCTAAATTTGTCTAAGAGAATATACTTGTTAGCACGCATTCCAATGTAAGGATATAGTCTTATTTCTCATATTGGGTATTTTCTATATGACAGGCAGGTAATAATCATTTTATTTAAGTACCCCACTTAATTCTCACAGTAAGACTGTGAAGTTGGTATGGTATATTTATACTTGGCCTTTGAACAATATAGGCATTAGGGGCACTGACCCCCACACAGCTGAAAATCTACATATAACTTTGACTCCCCAGAAACTTAACTATGGATAGCCTGCTGTTGACTGGAAACCTTACCGATTACATAGTCAATCAGCACACATTTTGTTTGCATTATACACTGTATTCTTAAAATTGAGTAAGCTAGATTAAAGAAAACGTTACCAAGAAAATCTCTAGAGATGTACAGTACTGTACTGTATTTATTGAAAAAAAAAATCATGTATAAGTAGAACCCTATAGACATCTACCCCAAACCTGTGTTGTTGAAGGACGGACTGTATACTAATTTTACAGAAAAAGTACTGGGGGCTTAGGCAGAACTGAGTAAATTGACAGTGCCGGAGAGCGAGGAAGTGACAGAGCTTGGAGGTAATTAAACCTGCCCACGGTCAAGAGCTGTGAGCGACTTGTCATCTGTGTGAAGTTAGGGACTGGCCTCTGGCAAAGGTGCTAATTAAATGAGTAGTTAGACAAAAAAGTAAATGAGGAGGGTCTATCTGACTTCAGAACCTGTGCTCTTCAAGAATGTATCAAAATTCCTTTGAAAAGGAAGTTTCTCCCAAATCTCCAATTTTTCTTACCAGTCCATTCTACACGTGAATGAATTGGACTTGAGCATTGCTCTTAAAAATACTTATTTATTTGAGAGAGAGAATGAGAGAGGTAGAGAGAGAGAGAGAGAGAGCATGAGAGGGTGGAGGGTCAGAGGGAGAAGCAGGCTCCCCGCTGAGCAGGGAGCCCGATGCGGGACTCGATCCCGGGACTCCAGGATCATGTCCCGAGCTGAAGGCTCTCCCTTAACCAACTGAGCCACCCAGTCGCCCTTAAAAATAATAATTTAATTATTATTTTAATTGTAATTAAAATCAGCAAGAAGAGGAGAAGAAAGTGTTCAGTTATATACAAAGGAGTGGAAAGGTTAAGAAAGAGCAAGAGAAGGGCCTTTGGAACTTCCCGGTCTTCTTGACTCCTTTTTGGGATTGTCACAGAGCTCCCTTCCTAAGTCTGGCTCTTCCCAGCACTTCACTTCTGCAGCTATCAGTGTTATTATTCATTTCTATGAATTTAATTAAAACTATACGCTCTTACACTTCTGCCTCTGGCCAAGAGGGAGTAATGGGGACCAGACTCAGCCTCCTGAAAGAAACCAAACAGACAAAATAAATGGATCAACGGTTTTCAAGATTCTGTATGTCAGGCAACGATCCCTGAGAGATGTTCCCCAATGAGGTGAGTCCTACTTGTGCTAAGCTGGCTGTCTTGAGAGTTTCCAGACTGCAGCTGGGGAAGGGGAAATCCTGCAACTCCACCAGCTCCCTGAGTTGAGGAGATGGAGAGGGCAGATTGGGGAGAGCAAGGAGGGCAGAGTTCACAGAACAGTGTTCCAAAGAGGGAAGAGCTACCTTGAGAGAGAATCCTGACGGTCCCCTTGAATATTCAATGGGTATTGACCAGCACATATGAGACGACTATCCAAGGAAAGTGCTTTGCAACAGGATGAAAGGATAGTGCCTGACATTCACTCTGGCCCAGGAGCAGCATCTGTTTCCACCATCCAGCAATTGGTGGAAACAGAAAGCTTTTTTGTTTCCAGAATTGCTGGTGAAAACATCCAACTGTTTTCCCATCTAGCAGTTGGGGAATAACTGGTCTTGGGCCAATTATCAACTGCTCAAGCCCCAGCTAACAAATCATGAAAGCAAGACACAAAAGGATCAAATGGTTTCCAAATAAAATAATGGCACTTCAGATTAAAAAAAAAAAAACAACAACTCAGGAATATTAATAGAAACACAAAAATATCTAGCACCCAACTTGCTAAAATCCATAATATCTGGCATCTAATCAAAGATTACCAGGTATGTAAAGAAGCAGAAAAACACAGGTCATGACAAATTACCCCACAAATGGCATATTGGAATTAGCACACAAAGACATTAAAATATTACTCTAAGAATGGAGAGATCTATCTGGTGCATGGGTCAGAAGACTGAATACTGGGAAGATGCCAATTTCCCCTGATTGATCTACAGATTCAATGCAATCCCAGTCAAAATCCCCTCTGGGGGGTGTGTGTGTGTGTGTAGAAACTGACAAATCGATTTCAAAATTTATGGGGAAATCCAAATTACCTAGAATCTGTAAAATGCTTTAATAAAAGAACAAATTTGGTTAACCAACACTACCTGTTGTCAAGACTTAAAGCTATCATTATCAAAACAATGTGGTATTGCTATAAGGATAGACAAAAGAAATCAAAGGAATGGGATAGAAAGGTCATAAACAGACACCCACATGTGTGGAAAACTGATTTTTTAAAAAGGTGCTGAGGCGATTCCGTTGAAAAAAGAACAGTCTGTCCAACAAATTGTGCTGGAATAATTTGATATTCACATGCAAATAAACCTTGATCCATGCCAAGTACCACAAAATGGATACTAGACCTAAACTACCATAAAACCCCAACCTATTAAACTTCTAAAGGAAAAAAAAAACAAACTTTTTTTTTTTAAAATCATGTAACAAGTTTGTTTTTTTTTTTAAAGATTTATTTATTTATTTATTTGACACACAGAGATCACAAGTAGGCAGAGAAGCAGGCAGAGAGATAGAGGGAAGCAGGTTCCCCACTGAGCAGAGAGCCCGACGTGGGGCTCGATCCCAGGACCCTGAGATCATGACCTGAGCCGAAGGCAGAGGCTTTAACCCACTGAGCCATCTAGGTGCCCTGAGAAAAACTTTGTGATCTCAGATTAGGCAGAGTTCTTAGCTGTCACACCAAATTCATAATAAGAGAAGAAACTGATAGGGGCACCTGGACGGCTCAGTGGGTGAAGCCTCTGCCTTCAGCTCAGGTCATGATCCCAGGGTCCTGGGATGGAGCCCCGCATCGGGCTCTCTGCTCCGCGGGAAGCCTGCTTTCCCTTCCCCCTCTGCCTGCCTCTCTGCCTACTTGTGATCTCTCTCTCTCTCTCTCTCTGTCAAATAAATAAATAAAATCTTTAAAAAAAAAAAAAAGCCAACACTTAAAAAAAAAAAAAGAGAAGAAACTGATAAATTGGACTTCATCCAAATTAAAATGTCTTCTCTTTGAAAGACACTGTCAGAAAACTAAAAAGATAAGCCACAAACTGAGAGAAAATAGTTTTATAAATCTGATAAAGGACATGTTACCAGAATATAGAAATAACTCTCAAAACTCAGTAATAGAACAGTCTAATTAAAAAGTGGTCTGGGAACCTGGGGGTCTCAGTCCCAGTTAAGCATCCAACTCTTGGTTTTGGCTCTGGTCACGATCTCAGAATCGTGAGATCGAGTCCCAGGTTGGGCTCCATACTCTGCGTGGAGTATGCTTGAGATTCTCTCACTCTTTCTCCCTCTGCCTGCACCCCCCCACATACTCACTCTCACTCTCTCTCAAATAAATGAGTAAATAAACAAAAATCTTTTAAAAAATGGTAAAAGATGTGAATGGACCCTTTACCAGGGAAGATATAAAGATGGCAGGTAAGCACGTGCAAAGTAGCTCACCATCATTCATCATTAGGTAAATGCAAACCAAAAATCCTGCCACACGCTTACCGTGATAGCTAACATTTAAAATGCTGACCGCTCGCCAAGTGTTGGCAGAGACGTGGAGGAACTGTACCCTCACACACTGCTCATGGGAATGGAAAATGGCGTGCCCACTTTGGAAAAGAGTCTGGCAGTACTTAAAAAGTTAAACATATATTTACCTTATGACCTAGCAATTCCATTCGTAAGTATTTACCCAGTGGAAATTAAAGCCTACATTCATAAAGACTTGCACATGATTACTCATCAGTTTTATTTTTAATAGGCCCAAACAGGGAATGTCCCATATACCCACCAACAGGTAACTAGATAACTACCTGTGATCTACGGCATGATGCAATGAATGAAAATTAATGAACTACTGATACATATTACAACATGCGCGACCTTAACTATCTCGATAACATATATCTCAGTATCATTATGCTGAGTGTAAGAAGGCAGGCAAGAAAGAGTACATACCATATCATTATTCCATTATATAAAATTTTAAGAAATGCAAAGTAAGCTACATTGACAAAAAGCATATCAGTTGTTGCCTACAGATGCAGGACGGGAGGGAGGTGTAGGAGAAAGGGATTGCCAAGGGGGGATGAGGGAACTCTTAGGGGTGATGGAGATGATCGTTATCTTGAATGTGATGGTGGCGTCACAGGACCACACATAGGCCAAAATTATCAGATTATATACCTTCAATACAGGCAGTTATCCCAATTAAATTGTTACAGAGTTATATAATCCCTCAATTTTCCCTCTACTCCAGCATGTACAGTTTTGAATTCATTGGAAAACTTTAGAAGCTTTTACTAGACGTCGTATTACTTTGTCTGGGTGGTCTGCAGCCACGACTCTTTCTAATCTTCCTTTGTTTCCATTCATGAGCCATCACGCACTCTTGGATCACTGTGGTATCGGGACCACGACCCCTCAATTCTCAATGGTCTTCAAACATTTTTTCCATCTTCCTTTCTAATTACAGTGTAGATGGAGCCCTTGCTTATATCCTGAACTCTCCCTGCGCTGTGATGCCCAGCTATCCTAATTCTGAATTCGCTCAATGCTCCAGACCTCACCTTGGCTTTCAGTCTTCTTATTAGAACTTCTTTACTTCTAGGGACTTTTCTTCGACCCTCTTTTGTGCTAGTGGATTTCTACAACATTCTCACTCCGCTGCACATCACTTTCTTGGGAAAGTGTATTTTTTCCATCAAAGTTTTCCGTAAGTGACCCTGAACCATGACTCCTGAACTTTTCCTACCAGCCTGTGCCTACCTGTTTACCTGTCAGTACTCCTTTAGGGTATAAGACTACCTTGATCTGAGCTGACTGGGGATCTGATACAAACAAGAGGGAACTGAGTCATCTTCGTGAGTTTGCAATTTCTCTGTTTATCCAGAGAAAATTTAAGGACATGTTTCTTTCTTTCTTTTTTTTTTTTTATTTATTTGACAGAGAGAGAGAGATCACAAGTAGGCAGAGAGGCAGGCAGAGGGAGAGAGGTGGAAGCAGGTTTCCCTCTGAGCAGAGAGCCCGACGTGGGGCTCGATCCCAGGACCCTGAGATCATGACCTGAGCTGAAGGCAGAGGCGTAACCCACTGAGCCACCCGGGTGCCCCTAAGGACATGTTTCTGATGAAAGTCAAAACAATAACAAAAACAAGACCATATTTATAAACTGCCCTTAAGCATGATATAATAAATCCAAAAGGCATGATCAGTTCTCTTACTGAGCATTTATATCATTTATATTTGGGACATTTTGGTCCTAAGAAATTCTTCCCTGTAGTGTCTTAGGATAAGGAAGTTTCGAAGTTGCAATAGCCATAAACTACATAGTTTTTAAAAGTTGGCATGAGTGTGTCTTAGCCAGGCAGGGATGAAATGGAGATCTAATCTAATCTGGGACCCTCAAAAGAAATTCTAGGGAAGGAAACATTCCAAATTACGGAGTTCGTTTACAAGGTCAGTATGCAGTAGCTGACTGTTGGCTTTTGTCTGTCTGGAAAGACACAGCGTTTCCAAAAGAAACAACTTTGCTTTCATAGAAACTGGGGAGGGAATCTCTTGAGATTATGTAAATCTACAAATCCAACATTCTTATAAATGTGTACGTTGATCTCTAAGTGGTTAAGAAAGGTGACAGGAACTGAAGTAACCTAAGTAGAAAAGTGTCACTGCAAGTTCTTCTGATATTCTAACTGTTCCTAGGAGGTGCTCTTGGGGCAAGAAAGAGTTCTGCCTGTGGATTAAACAGTAGCTTTACTCAGCCTCAAGCAGAGATGACTGTCTTTTTCAATTTGGAAACACAGTTTCCATGACTTGCCTCCCTGCCATTTATGGGTAGTTGGAATATGTTTATCCTTATCCTTATACTTAGTCCAAGAATTTCTTGGAATAAGCAAAATGAAACATGAAAATAAAGTTGCTGGGTTTTTTGTTTTTTGTTGTTTTTTGTTTTTTGTCTTTTTCTGTTTTGTTTTTATATCTTAGCTATGGATTTCTGGCAAACATTTTATTTAAAGCATAACCTTTCAAATAAGCTAAAGAATATTCATAAGAAGTGTTTTTCCTCCAGTGATAGTATCCATAGTTTTTTCTTTCTTCCTAACCTATTATACAATTACAAATCATTGAACTATATTCTCTTTAGTATCATAATCAATTTCTGGCAATTAGCTAAAAATTTAGGAGTATGTATTAACTAGCATTGACCAATGTGATATCTAGCATAAAGCATATCTTGAATTTTGTTCAACGAAATTATGTGCATGTATATGCATCATATGTATATGGTTGCTGTGTATATATATGCATATATATTTATTTATAATATTTCTATATATAAATATACATTTGATATAAATTAAGAAGTTAACATTTCAACTCAGCATGTTTATTCTAATTCTTAAACATATTATGGGAACAGAAATACCTAAAGAAACTATGGGAAACCTGAACACCAGCCATTCAGGAACTTCAAGTGGTAGCCAGTGGGAAATGTATTTTTGATAATCTGCATCCACTAAGGCCAGACATGGAAGTAGTGACAAATCAGTGGTGTTACTGGTCTTTTACTTTTTTAACTGTAAGTTATCGCAAGAGCTAATTGCAATCATTCTTTATTTTTATAGAATAATCTACTCATCCAAAGTTATACTCTTTACTATAAAGGTACATTTCATTTTTCAGTTATTGGTGGTAAGTCAAAAAAGAAATATAAGTATCTTATTGCTAGACATACAAGAAAATTGAATCCTGTAACAATAAAATATCATTACAAGAGGATAGAAATTCTACCAGAATTAGTGAAAAAGATAAATTTTTTAGACTTCAAAAGTAAATACAAGGTGGAAATAACCCACGTGTCCATTGACAGATGAATGGATAAGCCAAGTGTGTTGTATATGTACAAAGAAAGAGTACTCAGATTCAGAAAGGAAGAAAATTTCAACACCTGCTACAACATGGATGGAATTTGGGGACATTAGGTTAAGTGAAATAAGCCAGTCACAAAAAAACAAATACCGTATGATTCCATTTAGCTGAGGTACCTAGAGTAATCAAAATCGTAGAGGCTGAAAGTGATTGGTGAACGGTGATTGCGGGAGCTGGGGGGGGGGATGGGGTGTTAGTGTTCAATGGGTGTGGAGCTTCAGTTTGGGAAGATGAAAAATGTTCTCATGACGATGGTTGTGCAACAGTGTGAAATGTATTTAATGCTACTGACCTATACACTAAAAAATGGTTATAATGGTAAATTTCATGTTTTGTATACTTTACCATAATAAAACAATAAATGTAAGACCTAAGCATACAATGTAAAAGCTATAAAACTTTTACACAGAAAGCACAGGAGAGAACCTTCCTCATGTGGAGCTAGGCAAAGGCTTCTTAGACCCAACCAAAAGCATGAGTCATGAGGAAACGCGGATTCCCTGGACTTCATCATAATAAACACATTTTTCTCTGCAAAAGACACTGTTAGGAGAATAAAAAGACAAACTAGACCAGAAGAAAATATTTGCAAATTACATATCTAACAAAGGACTTGTATACACAATATATAAAGAACACTGAGGACTCAACAGCAAGAAAACACAGTACTCAGTTTCTGAATGGGGAAAAGAATTAAGCAGAAAGTTCATCAAAGTCAGAGAGGTAAGAAAGCACACAAACAGATGGTCAACGTCACCAGCTGTCGGTGACATGCAAATAAGACTCGTGCTGAGATGCCGCCACATGCCTGTTAGTGTGGAAAAAGCAAAAGTCCTGACAACGCCAAGTGCTGACAAGGATGTAGAACACTGAGGACTCCAAGTGACAAGACTGTCTATGCAGAAAACCCCAAATAACAAATTATTAGAGCTGTTTCCCCACACAGATACATGATTCCTTCTCTCATCCTCCGCCTTTCTTTGCTCTGTCAACTCTTTGGTAACTGAATATTTGTGCCCCCCACCCAAAGGAGTATGTTGAGACCTGATCTCCATGGTGATGAAGTTAACAGGTGGAAACTTTGGGAGGTGATTAGGTCTTGAGGGTGGGGCCCCTATGAATGCCATTAATACCATTTTTATAGAGGCTCTAGACTGCTCCCTTGTCCCTGCTGCCATGTGAGGACACAGTGAGGGGATGGCTGTCCATGAACCAGGAAGCCGGCGCTCACCAGACACTAAATCTGCCAGGACCCTGATCTTGGACTTCCAGCACCCAGAACTGCGAGAAGTAAATTTCTGTTGTTTTAAGCCACCCCATCTGTGGTATTTTTGTTACTGTGACTGAATGAACTATGACATCTCTGTGGTCCACTCTGTTCAATACTTGGATGGTTCCTCCCCCAGCACTGTCCATCCCTCCTTCATTCTCTCCCCTCCTCACTTAGCAGATCACACCCTAAGTGCTATTTACTTGATTTGTGTATTTCCTGTCAGCTGCACCAGCTGTGGGAGGACATGGATCTCTGTCTCTTTTGTTTGGTGATGTGCCCCAGAACCTCAACCAGTGCCTAGCAATGCACTACGGGCCCAGTAAATGTACGTTGTGTGAATGAAGCCCTTCGCACCTTTTTTGTCCAGGAGTCAGATGAAGGCATCTCCCCCTTGGTTTGGTCACCCCCTTACCTCATGAGGCTACGTTCATCCCTATCTTGACTCACACTGGCATCTTCAGTCAGTTTACCTTTATTCTCTACTTAAGCCCCACCTTTCCATTCTATTTTATTCTTTTATCAAGATTTTATTGTTTTATTTGCCGCAGAGAGAGAGAGAGAGAGAGCGCGCGTGCATACGCGGGGCAGAGGCAGAGAGAGAGGCGGACTCCCGCTGAGCAGGGAGTCGGGTATGGGAGTCGCAGGACCCGGGGATCCTGACCTGAGCTGAAGGCAGATATTGATGGAGCCACCCAGGCGCCCCCCACTTTTGCATTTTAAACACTCCCAAAGAGAATGAGTTTTTCTGGTTTCTCTTCTTTACACGCGAGTCTTTACTACGCGGGGATTCCTCTCTTGGTCTTTTAAAAATCTCGTCCTCGGGTCTCATCTAAATCGGGGACATTGGCTGTCAACCCAAAGCGGGGAACCCGCACATCCCAGGACTTCCGGTCTCCGGCCGGGCTGCGCGTGGCTGAAGCCTCGCCCCGGACTCCAAGTGGCCGCGCGCCAAGTCCCCGCGCCCCTCCCCCCACCCCTGACCTTGGCTCCGGGCTCGCCTCGCGGACGCCACCTGTCTGTGCCCCAGTAATTCTTCCCCGCGCCCAAGACGCAGACTTGGGCATCACCTATGATTCTTCCTTCTCCTTCCTTCCTCACCGTCATCCTCCGACAGCAGGTGCCCCCTTTAGCCGCAGTTTCAGTTGTCCACGGGCTGCCACGGTCTGGAGGCAGATGACCGCCCTTCTGACTTCCTGCCAGAGGGTCAGGGGTGGCCTAACACCGCATCCCAACACCTGTGTCCTTCCCGTCCCTTGGTGTCGTGACACGGGCGTGGCACCCCTCACATCCTCACGAGGAGGAGGGAGAGTGTGGTACAGTAAAGCGGGGGCGTGAGGGAGGGGCCGCGCTCGCGTGACCTTGAATAGTCTGTTGTTACAGTTGCTCTATTTTTATTCCTGTTGTTCACCTCTTACTGGGTCTAACTTATAAAGTAACCGTTGTCGTAGGTGTGTACGTCCGGGAAAAGACACGGTCTGTGCAGGGCTGGGTTCGATCTGTGGGTTCAGGCAACCACGGGGGGGCTTCCACGGATAATGGGAAGAGGACTGTTCAGATCTCTCAGTACTGTGGGGCTTCTCAGTCCTGGATGTGCTTTAGATAAAACAGGGGACTTAAAAAAATGTGGAAGTCTGGGGTGCATCCCAAACATGCTGACGTAACTGGTCTGGGGTTGGATCGAGGCTTTGGCATCTCTTAAAAGCTTTCCAGGGAAAGTTGGTGCCTCCAAAGGATGAAACCCACTAAGAGTGGGGGACTGTGGGCTTTCGAGTCGAACGCATTTGTGTGGCACTTTAACCCACACAAACCCCAGATTCTCTGCCGTACATGGGGACTCCTGCCTCAGCCTCAAGGGCTAAAAATTAAAAATTTCTAATAAAAAGTGGCAGGTACTCAATGCATACCCGTTCTCTGTCCCTTCCATTTTCTAATCTGGAAAATGGGAATAAAAGTACTTGCTTTACAGGCTGTGCTGAACGGAAGGAAAATTCCAGCAAAGCAGCCTTCCCTAACGCTTTCTATCTTTCCAAGATTCAGTCTAGATGCTGCACGTGAACCTTCTCTCCCCATTTCCTCTTCCTCTGCGTTTCTCCCGCTGCCCGGCTGGTGCTCGCCCCGTGGCACTGTGCCCGCTAGGCTTCTCGTCCAGTGCCGGATTCAAAGTACAAATGCACGGCTCCAGTCATGTCAAGCAGGCAGCAGAATCGCCCTACGAGTCTTTGCTTCACAGCATTGAAAGTCCCAAGCTTGTCAGTCTTCAGTTTCTGAACTGTAATCAGTTTCCTGGCCCAGAGCGCAGCGTCCCTGGGATGGACACCAGACGATAATACCTCAGCGGGGAAGGACTGACAGCCACTGTGCATCTCATGGTCACTCTCCAAACTGATCTCCTGCCCTGCAAATCAGATCAGTAGATGAAGTCACTGCTGCACACATCCCGAAGCCTTCTCAGAGGCGGGAGGACAGAATCAGCATTTGCCCGGCTGTCATGCTAAGTCTGTTAGCCTGGCCCAGTTCCTTCCTACCGCTGTCTCTCTGCACGACCATGGCCGCATTCTCTGGACTTCAGCCAGTGGACTGATTTCCACCTTTGTGGTCTCTCTCCCCACCCCTGCCCCTACCTCTGCCCAGGCAGGATCCTATTCTCAGGACTGAGCTCAGGAATCCCCCCTTTGAGGTCACTGGCACTGGCTTAAGAGTCACATGCCCAAGGTGTGCCCATGGCGCCCTGGGTTCACTCCTCTCAAGGTGCTTCTCAGACACACAGTAGAACTCTGTCGACCTGCCACCTGGTGTCCTATTTACCTGTTCTAGCACTGGGCGGGCGCACGTGGGGAAATCAGCAAACGAAAGACACGACACAGAGAGGGAACATTCCAGTCCCCGCCTGAAGTGTTCCAGGCGGCCTGTTTATTCTAGTCTGCTGCCTTACTGCAATATTAAAACAGCCAGCAAGAGAATGGTGTTAATGTTATTTCGCAGTAATTAGCAAAGGCAAGAAACAATATCTCATAGAAAAGTCATGGTGAAGAAGATGACATAAATTTTCATTTTCCAACCCACGGTGATCACAGATTTCTCATAAACTGTTTAATTTTTCATGTCGGCTTGTGAGTCCTCTGTATGTGTTTGGTAGATAGAAAGCAATAATAGATCGTTTAGGTCTAAAAATACTGACTTCGACATTATGGTTAATTTCCAGGGGATGCTGCGCCATCTACTTAAAAAAATTCCCGTAGAAAAGGGGTTACTTGTCATTTACATATTTTAATGTTAGCAATAAAATGGAAGGTGGTTAAGCTTAATAAATCTGTATGGTCATAAGAGAAGGATGGAGATAATTCTGAGTAGGTTGTTGCTGCTACAATCAATAGAGCATGTCGTAATTGTGCATTAAGGAAACGTCAGTGTGGTAAGGTGAAGGGACAATAGTCACTAAATAAGTGGTCCCTTGGGAGTTCATGAAAAATCTCTTTCTCCAACAGGTGAGGAACGCTCTTTAAAGTGTAGGGTGCCATATGGACACGCAGGCATACGGATGGCTTCTAGATGCTCTATATCAAACTGTTATTTTTACATTTTCAACGTAACAAATATACAAAGCAGGTGCTTTAAAATGTCACACGTGGAACAGCAGTAATTTAATTAGCATAAAAACCCCACTGTTCTTAGTAGTATCCCTGAAATATTAGTGGAACTGAGATATGTCATATGGGATATGCTGAAGCTATGTATGTATAAGTGGTTTCGGATTTTAATGGATATTTTTTCTCTCTGTCTTGAATCAAGGTTTCAGCTACAGTGACCTGATTATTCTGCAGTATGACAATGGATTGGTCTTTATTACCTATCCCTTTGTCACTGGCTGCTGCTTAGTTTTTCCCAAGCCAAGAACCCTCCTATTGGATTCAAACTTACAATAAACCAGAAAGGACTCTACTGGCTACTTGTTCCTCCACTTATAGATTAGAAGTTCTCCTTTAAAAATAACACTGTTCTCCTGAACCCTAAAAATAACCTAAATATTAAAAAATAAGAAAATAGTTAAGTAAATATTTTACATCTCACTTCTGAAATATTTTGTCCTCATTTATTGATAGGATAGTTTAAAAGTATCTACAATTGTCTCTAGCATTTGTAATAAAAGGTATTTCTTAGCTATAAATACAACTCTTCCTAATAATGCAGAAAAACTACAATAATAGGATTTTTAGTGAAGGGAACAGAATATGAAATTGTCTGTAGAACAAGAGATGAGCTATGTTGTAAAATGCTTATGGATTAAAAAAATTTTTTTTTAAATGATTGTGTCTCACGACAGAACAGGAGACATTTGTTTTATAGTTTCTACTCAGTATTTTCATATATTTTAATGGAATTATATAACTTTAAAATATTCAAAATATTACAAAGAATAGAATTTTTCATTTTATTTCTGTCATAATTACATAGGTTTGTAAGTATTTATTGTTAAAATAAAAAAGAGAAAAGTACTAGAAAATTGGAGGACCCTGTGAGGATGGGGGGATATTTCTGGACTTGCAAAGCTGCACGGATCATATCACTCGTTTAATTGTTCCTTAACCAAATACAAAGTTTTCAAAATAACTGTAATAACACTAATACGTAGTATATACATAGTGCTTCCTGTTTTAGATTTTAAGGAAAGGATTATCTCATCTGACCAGTAGAACCACTCAGTTAGGCAGATATTAATTTCATTATAAAAGGGAAAATTAAGCCTCAGAATGATGTACAAGTTTGCTTGTAAGTACTGGAGCTGGTCTCCAGAGCCCTCGCAGTCATAAATGATGTTGCTCTTTCAGACAGGCCAAGTGCAGTGCTGGAACATGGTAATTCCACATGAAGGCCCATATCTGCCCCCAAGAAAATAAATGACCTAAAGCTATGGTTTCCAAAAGAACTTTTAGTGATGATGGAAATGTTGTATATCTGTGTTGTCCATCATGAGGTCTACTAGCCATATGGCTAATGAACACCTGAAGTGTGAATATTAAATTAAATTAAATTTTTATTTTATTATTTTTAAAAAAGATTTATTTATTTCAGCGAGAGAGAGGAGAGAAGCAGACTCCCTGCTGAGCACAGAGCCCAGTGTGAGGCTCGATCTCACTACCCTGAGATCATGACCTGAGCCAAAATCAAGAGTTGGACGTTTAACCGACGAAGCCATCCAGGCGCCCCAAATTTTATTTAATTTTAATTAATTTACATTTAAATTTAAGTAGCTAGATATGAGTGGTGGCTACACCACTACACATCTCAATTCCAAAGGCAGAAACGGGTAAAAAGTGGCATTTATAAAATAATATTGCAATAACTAATAACAGGTTTTAAAAATAAGATATACTCTTGGAAAAGGTGACCCTGTTGCCCTCTTGCTGTGTATACACTGCTTTCTAAGAATAGTTAAGTTTCTCACTTAAACTGGAGATATAGTTTTAACTATTGTTAAATGAAAATAACTGGCATTGAAGTCGTCAGGATATATCTTTATTTCTGCTCTCATGTGAATTTACTAGAATCAATTAATTATTTTAATTAATTTTAAGTGATTGCACATGTAGCTTTTTTTTTTTCCAGAGAATATATTATTTGTTTCTCCCTGAGAATACTTATTTTGTAACATACCAAGCCCTGAGCAAATGCTCCAAGTGAAAACTTTGACGCTAAACTAAGCTCTCAGGGCAAAAATGCTCATCTTTGCTCTAAGTGGGCAAATGCTACATTTAAAAAAAGGAAAACTGCGGGCCAATAAGGCATGCATTTAATTGAATTAATATTAAATCACAAGACAAACCACGAGACTCAATAATGTGAATGAAGACGAGAGACTATAAAATTCTTAACACGAGAAGCCAAACATTTGTCCTATTATTTCTTTTAATTTATTGTATTTGATTTGCTGGCTCCATTAAATATCAAATTTTCTTCTAAAATAATCTCAGGATTTCCGTGCCTTAAGGATTAAGCCTTTTATAAGAATTCTGTATGTAAGACATCTAAGACAATGCTTAAGGGTGGATAAAAATAAATTATTCTAAAAGCCAAAAATTACCAAGTTTTCTTAAACTTCTTTGTAATAAAGTGCAATATAAATGAATAATTCCATAGAAAATATATTAGAAAAATTATTCCTTCCAAGTAAAATTATCACTCTTATTAAGTAATCAACACCTGGTGGAGATTATTAGATTTCAATAATAATTGAAATGTGTGGGCTCCTGAGGAACGGCACCATGATTAAGCACAAACCGGTTCAGAGCATTTGTTTGCAAATATTTGACAACTAAAGATGACATGTATTAGGATGATTTGAATCTAAACACCTGAAAGAAAGAAAGGAAATAATTCCCCATGAAATTTGGTCAATTGTTCAATTCCTTCATTCTAAAATCAAATCAAAACAAAACAATAAACCTAGCTATTCTCATCTCACCTTTAAAGATAAAATAACAGCTGTGCATTTTTGATTCTTATGCTTGATATCTTCTGAGTTAAGCTTACTGTATAGGTGTGTGGGGTGTGAGAGAGAGAGAGAGTTCACTGTTCTACAAGAATTTAAACATCCTGAGAACAATGTACCTTCCCGACTTCTGTTCCAGCTATAATTATGCCTCACCTCTATGTGCCCATGGTAGGCAAGTGTGCCAACAGGCCAAAAGCCAGCTTCTGACAGCCTGGCTCCATCCACATGAATCAGACAAAAAAATAGGGTATTTTCTTGCTTTCCACTGTCACAGAGATGTTTCCTCTCTTCTCCCCATCCCTCCCCTCCTCTCCTGGCCTTTCCTTTCTAAAAAGGCACCTAATTTCATCCTGCAGTAGACATGGGGAAAGAATACTTCTAATTCCCATTGTCCAAAGACAAACAGGATAGGACATTAAAAAACCTGTCTTCTGGGATGTGTTTTAAAAACAGACACAGGAGAAGGATGTCAAGTCACCTGTCTCCCTCTGTCTCTTTGTCTGTCTGTCTCTATCTTCTAAGACCTGTATCTGTATACAGAAGAGGACAGAGGCGTGGAGTCATCACATGTGGAAAAGAGACGGGGTCTGGCTTCCTTGGGCATATGAGTTCTGCTTGATGGTTAGCAACCTTAGGTTGGTAGAAAGGAGAAATGCAGAGGGCACATGTTGCAGGGAGACGTGATGGAGACTCGCTGTTGAAGGGAGAAGACCACTGGCGGTGTATTCCAAAGGAGGGCCACAGGTCAGGAGACGTCCCCTGACAAGCAGTACGGAGTCCCCAGAGGTGCTTGACACAGTTGTGGACATTCAGTCACTGGTGAATAGATCATTCTGATAGAAATAGTGTGACTTGGATGAATCAGGGTATAGGAAACTCAGTTAGGATGGTGTTGAACTGATCTGGTATCACAAAGCCTTAGCTCTTAACAATAGTTGAAGAACATGGCTGGCAACTTTTGACCCAGGGTTGGAATCTGTTTTATGACATTTCTGAAATGTGTTCATTCAGACTAAAAACCTTCTAGCAACAGTGACCTTACAATTTCCCTGGAAGAGCCGGTCCATTTCTCAGCAGTACTAATTCTCAGATTTGTTCTCATTCGGAATATAAATCAATTGCTTATTAAATGTCCTTCCATATGAATCCAGATTCTTCTGTAAGAAACAACACAGTTGATTTCTAGTCCCTCTTTCTCTGGATAAGCCTTCAAATATCTCCAGGACGTATCCCAGATTCTCCCACGCTCACACCTGGTCTGCTCTTCCCCAGGCGAAACTGACAAACGTCTTCAACTATTGCTCCCAGAGCCTCACTGTCCATCACTGTCCTGCTCACACTCATTTGCTCACATTTATGCTGCCCTTCAAAGGACACAGCGGGCTTATAGGGCAATGGTCCATCTGTGGCTCGACCGGAGTCGAATATACTGAGATCTGACATTGCAACACTGACCAGTACCTGTGGCCACAGTGAATCACAGATGCTGAGGGGCAGGGGAGAAGGAGAGGTCAGCCCTTGCCATAACATTCTGGGAGTGGAGGACTGCCTGCACATTCCTTTTTAGAAATCAAAAGTCCCTGGGGCGCCTGGGTGGCTCAGTGGGTTAAGTGGCTGCCTTCGGCTCAGGTCATGATCCCAGGGGCCTGGAATCGAGCCCTGCATCAGGCTCCCTGCTCGGCGGGAAGCCTGCTTCTCCCTCTTCTACTCCCTGTGCTTGTGTTTTCTCTCTCATTGTGTCTCTCTCTGTCAAATGAATAAATAAAATCTTTAAAAAAAAAATGATTCTTAAAAAAAAAAAAAAAATCCAGGCAATGTAAGACCCTAGAAGCAGAGAAAGATAAAGGTAATCATTTGCCTCACACCCAAGGAGTATTTCTTAAAGGAACACAGAGGTAAGCGAGTGCATTTTGAAAGAATGCCGACGGCCACACTTCTGCTATTGTTCCTACTACAGGAGCAAGACAGACGTCCTACTCTTTCTGGCCGGGACCCTGCAGACCAATATCAGTGTTTCCGTCTTTGAAACCGGCGTTTGCAGGTTCAGAAAATCCCCACAGTAGAGTAAACTTCCAAGTGCCCACATGTCTTTCAAATACGACATTTTTAGTGCCTAACATTATTATTATGATTATTTTGCCATTCCTTCATAGAACCCTTAATAACCACAGATGATAACATTCCTCGTCCTTAATGTGGCTGAAGGCTTTAATGCCACAGTTACAAGGAGCTCTGCATCCGCTCAGCTCACATTGCTGGGTCCCTATTATGAAAATACACACATTAGCTGTTTTTATGGTTTTTGCTTTCTTGGAGCTGGAGTAGCTCTGGGACCTGTCATTCACTGGTATTAAGAGGTTGCCAATGGTAACACAAAATCCAATGCAGTAGATAACAAAAGGCAGAGAAAATTTGAATCAGAGAATTGCAGGGCTGGAAGACCCACCAGAAGCCACAATCCAGTCATCTTGCTAACCTTTAGAATGATTTGAAATATCCTACATGTCCCACGGCCTTTCCTTGGTGACGGGGCTATGTGTATTTGTTGGCTAACTTTTTTTTTTTTAAATTTGTTTGTCTGTATCTTATCACTTTCACTCGAATAGGTGTCACTTTTTAATATGAACAATATACTTTTTTTTCATTTAAAAAAATCGATGAGATTTGGTTAGTAATGATAGTCACCATACAGTCATTGATGAGTTTCTGATGTAGTGTTCCGTGATTCATTGTTTGCGTATAATATCCAGTGCTCATTGCAACACATGCCCTCCTTAATGCCCGTCACCCAATTACCTCATCCCCCGCCCCCCCCCCCCCCGCCCGTGTCCTGGAGAGACTATGGACTCCGGGACACTGTTGCTTCTTAAAAAGGCCATGACAAGAAGTGGTCACCACCATTGCCCAGGTCCTGGTCAGCCTCCAGGTGGGTGTGGCCGTTGCCCTCCATCAGGGCTGGTCGATGTGTTGGTGCCCAACCAGGTTCAGTGTTCCTGGAACTGACCCAGAACACTCATCACGCGGGACATGGCTGGCCGACCGCCACCTTCCCATGCCATCCTGTAACCCACCGAGACTTCCTGCTCTGCTCTCCGTCCCTGCAGTGGTTCCCAAAGTGAGAACCCTACAGCAGCACCGGCCTCATCTTCTGGGAATGTGTTAGAAACACAAATCACAAAAGCCCCAGCTTAGACCTACTGAATCAGAAACTGGGAGGGACCCCACAATCTATGCTTCAGCCCAACCTTTAGGAGATCTGATCTGGGCTGGAGACAGAGCTGCCAGGATTGGGCTCCTCTTGTCAGCCCTGCTCCTAAAGCGTCCCCAAAGCCCCGTGACAGCCGCTGTTTCTCTAGACACAAAGACTTGGAGGACTGGGTTAACCTGAGAGCAACAGCAACCTTGCTTCTGCAGTATGCTTACAGAACTGCCTCCAGAGTAATATTCTCCTGCCAGATGTCAGGACTGATGGAGAATCCAGGAATGGGGAAGGACTAGAGGTGTTTTCTGGGCCTCTGTTGTTTCTCTTCATTTCCACCGTGCCATCGGCATGAAATATAGCGGGGCTGCATTGAAAGCTGCAGTGCCGATTTTTAAAAAAATGTACAGAAATCCTTTCTCCTTGTGTGTGGGTGGCAATTGTTGCTTGAGCTTCAAAACCGTGGCTGCACTAGGAACAAAAAAAATGCTTTTCGAGGCTGAGCCCTCTTGACCTCTTTCTCCCAAACAAACAAATAAACCAAAATGCTGTGTCTAAGTCCATCTGTCAACAGGCATTTGCGGATACCTACTGTGTTTAAGGGATTTGATGTGCAAGGTGTCTCAAGAGGGGGAAAAAAACCCAACAAATACAAAGTCCGTGTACTCAAGGTGTTTTCACTCTGGTTGGGCAGAAAAGGCTTGAGAACAATCGGAAGGAAACACATTGTTTCAACAACAGGGAAACAAACCAGTGCAAAGTGTATTCCTGACTGTTCTGCTAGGCCCAGGTGGGAGGCGGGCTGAGGTTAAGTGCCTAGAAGGAGAGCACTGATAAAAGATCTGGTTTAGGGGGTGCCTGGGTGGCTCAGCAGGTTAAGCCTCTGCCTTCGGCTCAGGTCATGATCCCAGGGTCCTGGGATCGAGCCCCGCATCAGGCTCTCCACTCAGCGGGGAGCCTGCTTCCTCCTCTCTCTCTCTCTGCCTGCCTCTCTGCTACTTGTGATCTCTGTCTGTCAAATAAATAAATAAAATCTTCCAAAAAAAAAAAAAAAAAGATCTGGCTTAGATACAATGAGCAACAGGCAAGCACTCTGGGTTCGGGACCAGCTGAAAACCCTACATCATAATTGCACTAAGGGCCCGTTACCTCCTTAGCAGACGCAGAGACCCCGCTCTTGGGGGTATTCCCAAATGGGAACCCATAGACATAAAACACGGGATGACTCCGGATCATCTGTCAGGTCGACGGAGCCAGAGTGTGGGAGTGGTGCTGTGTTAGGGTCCGTCGGGGTGCTGAGGTCACAGTCCAGGTAGAAGGTCGAGAGTCTGGTCGGGTGGTGAGAAAGTGCAGAGCAGAGCACAGAGAGGAAGAAACGTGTTTAAGGCCCCTGGCAAATGAAGGGAAATGTCTCTTGGTTCCCCTAGTTCACGGATTCCTAAAGAATCCGTTGCTCATCTCTTCTGGTCAGCCAATCAGTGGTCGTATTCACATCTGAATTACGCTTCGTAATAGCAGTGCTAACCCGGAGAGGTAGACAGAGAAACTCCTCTCCCAAGATGCTTTAAGAGCTTACATTTTCCCTGCTCATGACTGAAGAGAGTCTTCTCTCCCTTAGGAAGAAAAAAAATTGAGAAATTGCTCTAGTTCATTTTCAGATGAAAGGGCCAGTGCCGTGACTTTGGCAGCATCTCACAATGTAGGATAAACTTCTTCCCATGAAACAGGCTAAGTGTGTCTCAATCCCTTCACGCCTAACTAAGGCTGTTATCAACAAGCCTGGCACTAGTCACGATTAAAAAGACTTGCTTATTTGCTTTTTTGCTCTAGAGTCAACTATTTAACCAATTTCTGGACTTGAGGTGGATTTACTCTCTGGAAGGGATCTTATCAACTTTTTTTTTTTTTTCTTAATGGCCAGTAATCACACTTGATTACGTGACCACAACATGAAGGTGCTACTACGTAGCCTTCGATCTGCAGGTAGAGATCTTTTAGGTTTGGCAAAATTTCTCACTTTGAGATGTAAACTGTTGTTTTTAATTACAGAAAAAAAAGAAGTACAATGTGATTTTGATCCAACTGCATATGTGTTAAATAAAATTAAGCAATTTAACTGTTAAAGCATAAAATGGAGCTATCCCTTGAAACAGGACTTGTAAATTCTATGACTTGTATGATTTGTAAAAGTCTCCTTCATTAGAATCCACAGAGTATGGAGTAAATTTACATATTTTTTTAAATCTACTTTTATAGTGAGTTTAGTATACACACACAAATATGTATTAAGATAGCATAAATAGGGTTTTCTAGAAGGCCAATATCTTCCCTAGTACCAATATTTGAGCTATAGCCTATCCTCCTGGCTAAAAACGGAGACACAAAATATGCGTGGGGCACGAACCTTCCGAGGCTAGGTAGTGATGATTTACTTGTTAGAAAAATAAGATGGAAAGATAAATATTAAAAGGCTTCTAAGGGCAGTCTTGAATGCAGTACGGTGATCCTGGAAACTGAAATGAATTTTATTCACACGAGTGTGTGAAGCCCGGAGCACTGGGCTCCGGGTGCCCCGCGGGCTTGGGGTCGGCCACGACGCCTGTTCGGCCACCCCACCTACTATTACCCGCTGCTTAGCAGGCGCTGCGTCCCAGGGTCATGGTGTCGCCCCTCACACCCCACCCCCACTCAGTACACGGGCAAAAGTTAAGAGACTTCAAATCACTGCCCAGAAATAGAGTTCTTCCGCTTGGACAGTGTCAGGTTCCACGCGAATCTCAGCTTTTCCATATTAAGTGGAACTGCTTTGTCCCCAGGCTCTCAGCTAAGGATGAAATGAGAAGTTTTTGAAAGGGGATTAGAGTAAGACCTTAGAAGCACTTGGTCTGGAAGCTATTTTTTTTTTCCCCACTCAAAATGACAAGGAAATCTGTTTAAAGCACCAAACGATGACTCCTTCCTTTGTAGTTTGGGACATTTGCTGTAAGTCTCAACCTTTGGTGACACAGGTGGGGCTAGCCAACCTCCCAAACCCCATGAGGTTCCAAGTTACACCCCTAGCATCTGCCTCTCCCGTCAACACAAAAGAACAAAACCAAAAAGTCTCTTCTGATCACGTAGACAGTTCGAGAAGGAAATAGGAAAGCAGAGACATCCACAAGGCACAGGCAGACACATGCCAGAGTTCTAACACGCTCACGTGTGTAGATTTCTGCGTCATCGTAGTCATGACATACATATTGTTGTGCAGTATCATTCGGTCAACGTACCCTGCAAAATCTGGTGTTTTCCTACACAAGAGGGTTTCGGTAGCTGCTAAAGATTCTTCAGGAACAGCCCAGCACCTGCTGGTGAACTTTAAATTGTGTCCATCTTTCTACAGTGATAAATAATCATTTAAATAACAAAAATGAACACAATTTTGGTTACCTATCTAGAATTTTCTTAGGATAAATTCTTAATAATATATTTGCTTGTCCCATGGTTTTGCTATATCAGCAAATTTCTCCCCCAGAACATGGGTCTGATTTACCCTTGGATCCCGTGCGTCCTACCACAATGGGATGTGACATGTATTTTAAAAAATATTTGGCAATGAGGTACATTGGGCTCTCATTATTGATTTAGTTTGGCATTAAGTTGTCGACATTTCCTATTTACTGAATTGTTTGGTCTCAGTGTTTCCCCCATCTTTCTATTAAAATAAATCTTTATCTGGGTTTCCTCTCCTGATTTTATACTTTGGAAAATTTCCCTCCAGTTTTATCTCTTAAAAATCTTTTTTTTTTAAGACTTTTTTTTTTTTTATTTGAAGAGAGAGAGAGAGATAAAACACGAGCAGGGGTCAAGGGTAGGCAAAGGGAGAGGGAGAAGCAGAGCAGGGTGCCTGATATGATCATGACCTGAGCCGAAGACAGACGCTTAACCAACTGAGCCACACGGGCACCCTAAAACGTTTTTTTTTTGGAAGACCTTCATCAATTTTCCCTTTCTCCTATGAACAGGCCTGGATTATGAGCTAACAGTTGTGTGTCTGCCTGATTACAGTAATGCACAAAGATCACTTTTAATCACCAATCCTTTAATCGTCACTTTTTCTTTTAATGTATGGTGATACATTTATATTTTAACCTGACCCACTGCGAGTTGGAGCAAGGATTCAGGGTGGGGAGACTCTGCAAAAGCCCCTAACCATCCAGGATCAGAAACTGTCCACATATTCACCAGGAAATCTGCTCTGGACCCCCTGTGTTCCGGACATGGTGCTGGACCCTAGGGAGACAGCCACAAGAAGACACGCACACGTGGTCGCTAATGTGATTTGTGGTTTTGCCTGGGTTTTCAGGCCATTGGTAATTTTCCCTGTAAATGTCTTATTCATAGCCCATGTCCTTTCCCTAAGGTCTTGCAAGACGAGGGTGTGGAGCATCTGCGCTGTAAGCCTGTCTTCCCGGGAGAGCTTTGCTCTCGTTCCCTAGGCTGGGGTTTCGCTCTAGTCATGGACATGCTCCACCGGTTCCTGCCCCTTGATCTACGGATGTGGCATGGGAGGGGGAAGCTGTAGCTTTTGCTGGCTTTGCCACCTTGAAAACAGTGGCTTTCTGGATACTGCTGCGGGGGGGGGGGGGGGGGGGGGCGGGGCAAGGAAACTGATCTACGGCCCCTGGGCAGCCCCAGATCCTGAGGTTCAAACTCGGTGATGAGAAGACTGAAGGGCAGACGCTTTCTCTCATGCATCCAGAAATGATGACTGGCCTGCTCGAAGCTGAGTCTGTCACTTTTTAGCAGGGCCTCTGGTCACCTTGGAAACTGAGTCACGTGTTCTCCAAAACATTAAATGTGGCCACAAGCCTCCCCTGGCTCTAGAATCTTGAGTCTCTTCTTTCTTTCCCCACTCATGTTCCCCGCAAATGCTCCCCCGAGATGTTCTCAGGGAAGACTCACTCTTGCCCACCGTCTCAACAGGAACAGAGAGCAGAAGGGCTCAGCCTACGAACGCCGCCCTCGCCGACCGTTCACCTTCCCGCTCCACAACGGGCAGACGGGCCTGCGTGTTGCAGAAGATGGAGAAGGCAGATTTATAGTAACATTTCTCTCCTCCGGCGACACAGGGGAAAGTGGAGCTTTCTTCCTACTGCTTCAGTGATGTTGGGCTCTAAGGGTGCCTCTCGATCGCCCCTAAGAAGACTAGGCACAGGGGACAATTTCCCATTTACCAGGTCCTAACGATGCGGCCACAGAGCAGGAGAGCCCTTGTCATGTCAAGTCAAGAGTGAGGCTGCGTGTTCTATCCGGGTCCGAGCACACAGCAGCTCTCCCAACCGGTTAGCACACACGTGCACAAATGCAGAAAGACATATGTACGGACACACCACAAACAAGAGGCATATTCCTGCAGTTGTAAGAGAATCCTACTTGAGAATTGTCATAAGCATTCTCACTCTTGGAACGGTCCATGTGGAAGCTGGTGTTGGTGGTCGTGAGAACAGGAAGCCTGAAAAATTATACTCTGGGCACCCATGCTCACATTTCCAATGTCTATCCAAATTTTTACTGACCCAAAGCCTGACTTATGTTATCTATTCACCTCATATCCCTTAGGGTCTGGATGCTAAGCCTCTAATAATTTTCGCTGAGCCTGGACTGAAATGCTCGATTTTGCTTTTCCCCCAAGTTTATCACATAGACTGCAGATCTACAGGCAGTCCTTTATAATTCTGGGGCCGGCTAAGTAGGTGGAGGTCTGGAGGTTACTAGAATCCATCTCACACTGTCTGAATGATAATATTAATAACTGAAGTTTAATTGTGATAAATGTCCAGAGGATTACATTTTTTTGGTCTGACATAGACATTTCAATAATTCAGCAGCCCACGGCTCTGAAATTATAAAGGCAGTGGATAGGGTAACCTCAGACTAGTTCTCCAGATCCTAGATTGATTGAAGGAAGCAGACTTAGGACAAATAAAAGTAAGAACTACATCACTTGGTGCCAGATAGGGTAAGGAATCAATTACCTTCAAAGATAGTATCAGCTAAATATTTAATGGGTTCACAGATGACAGATGCAAAACTGCGTTGCCAAAGGGGTGGGCAGGGCAGAACCTTAATCTGTCCAGATGCAAATAGCAAAGATGACCCCAGTGCTCTCAGAGTGTCCCCAGGGGCCACCGAGGCCCACCGCCTGGCTCCTGCTGCCTGTCCACAGCGATGGCACCATTCTGCTAACCATCAAAAGAGTCTGAGGGCTTTGAGGGGAGGCTGCTGTGTACCCCAGTGCTAGGACTGCAGGGAGATCAATTAACCTTCACTCTTAGTTTGCTTGCCCACAAAACAGAGTGGATTCTTCTGTCTCTGGGTTGAGTGTTTGAGAGCATTTTGGCAAAGACCCCAGCTCTGTGCCCGGCACCTGGTGCGATTGGCAGGGACGAGCCCTGCGGCTCTATCCACCATTCTTGCCCTCAAGTTTTTGATCCGCCATATCCTGTGAGAGCGGAAGGTCAACCACAGCAGCTCTAGGTTTTCTTCTTTCAAAGGCCATACGCTCCCCCTTGTTTTCGCACATCCGCTGGCCGTGGCGCTGAAGAAGGCGGTGCAGTGCGCAGCTGGGACAACAGGGCACCGACTTCATTCCACAAAGCAGAGGGTGAAAGTCAGTCTGAGACTTCTGTCCATCTGCACCTTGTACACCTGGATCCCAGCTATGAGACACTCATTCCCAAGGAGAGGGGTGGAAATAAAATTTAGCTCACTTCACATAATAGAAATGACATTTCTTCTATGTAAAAATAGCACCCAGGTGGATGAAAAGATGTGTCACATCATCCAGTGTATTTTGGGAAACTCTGTTTGCTGTTAAGAATTCCAAGGACCTAAGGCATGAATAAATAAAGAGAACAAATGTGTGCCATAATAAAGTTCATTCAGCTGTTGCTGGTGAAGAAAAATCTGCCGAGGGGGCACCTAATGGGTCGTCTGGCACACAGCAGGTGCTTAATAAGTGTGAGTGGCCTTTTTATTCCTTCTCCTAACTAAGAACTGATCCACATGGTGCCTCTTGACCTTGAATCTAGGACTGTCCCTCTGAGAGTGTCATTCAAACATAGCTTTAAAGACAGACGATAAAATCACCACTCACCAATAATCAGTTTAACTGAACGACACTCCACTTAGCAGATCGACGACAGTCGATGCTGTTCAAGTGAGGGCATCGCACCAGAACTTAAAAACTGTCAAGCGGTTTAGGAGCGGAGTAAGGGTGATACTAATAAAACAGAAACACAGAAGGGGAAAGGGACAGAGAGATGCCCAATATTTCAGACAGCTCTCCCAAGCAGGAGACACATTTTTTTCCCCCTGAAACTATGAAAACAAAATTCAGGCTTATATTCTTTTCAAGTAAGCGAAGCTCCTTCTGTTTTCGATCCTTGCTTGGCTCTTCCAAACTAGCGATGTGAGTAAACCGTGGCTAGCAGCTGGCTTCTGTGTCCTGGGTATCATTGTCGCCGAGTCAGAGAGAGAGGGAGGAGCGGTCCTGCCCTCCTGACTTCCTTCCTCACTGGACAGCCTGATTTTTAGTGATGCATAGTGGTCTTTTCATGGATCCAAGGAGAGAGGGAGAGGGGGACAGAGAGAGGAGACCACAGATGGCCACTACCAGCTAATGGTAATTTCCCCCCACTGGAGTCCTATTTTCTCGTCCAGAAGAAAGGCAGGGAGAGAGGAAGGGACCCTCTCACACCTCAGTTGTCTAACCCCTCCCGTGCAGATGCATTAGTGTCCCACGTTATCCCGAGGACTGCCTTCTCTGGGGAGGACAAGGGGGGGACATGCGGCATACACAGGACCTGAAGCCCTGACCCTTATCCCCCCAGGCCACTACAAGTCCCCGAAGGAGCCCTGATCAAGAAAGCATGCCCAAAATTGCCCACGAGAGAGTGCCTTGCTTTAGATAACAAGGATGAACTGGTAACAGCTCAAAATGAAGAAATAGATAAACGTTTAATTATTATTATTATTTTTAAAGATTTTATTTATTTATTTGACAGGCAAAGATCACAAGTAGGCAGAGAAGCAGGCAGAGAGAGAGGGGGAAGCAGGCTCCCTGCTGAGCAGAGAGCCCGATGTGGGACTCGATCCCAGGACCCTGGGATCACGACCTGAGCCGAAGGCAGAGGCTTTAACCCACTGAGCCACCCCGGCGCCCCTAAACGTTTAATTATTGATCAATAAACACAATCCAATCGATTGGAGAGAAAGGCTCAGCATTGCTTACTAGGTTCCCTCATTTTATGGTCTTTTAAAGATGCTCCCAGTGACTCTGCTATGTGGCTGATCTACTTCAAAGGGAAGGCGGGGTCTCAGTCCCTTCTGACCTGCTGTGTTTGTCTTCAACACTTTAGTGCAGGGGCTGGAGGGATGTGGGCTGGTGCTGGGCTTTTATTCCTAACACCCTGTGCTGGGGATAAAGGAAGCCAGTGATTTTCCATGAGACTGGCTGGCACTCTGTAACTTACGAAGACACGGAATGTTGCGTTTTTCTTCGTTTCCGTAAGATCTGGTTTATTTACGGCTATGTACTACTGAGTGCTTTCCTCTGAATAGCAAGAAGTCTTAATAAGGAAATAAAAATTTCTGCACCTCAGAAAATGATCCCAAACACATCATTCTGGTAATCACAGATTTTAAAAATTTTTAAGTAAACTCATAACTGGGGCCTCAGACGTTCTGGAAGAAGGTGCCCGTCGTCACTCGTCTGGCTGTGCTGACAGGAACTCCCAAGAGCACAGATCTTGGTCTCGTTCAAGTCTGAGGACTTGTGTTTTGACAGTGCTTTGCACATGCCTAAAGATGCCGTGAACATTTCTGGCAATTTGCAGACCGTCTACTGGCTCAAGCTTCTCTCAGGTCTCAGCAGGGGGAGCTAAGAGAATGGATTTTTTTCCCATCAAAATGTAAGAAAAAAATGCTATCCCAGAGAGGTAGAAATTCTACTCAAATAAGAAAATAAGTGATTTCTGATTTGGGGCCCAATGATAACAGCTCTTCCTTTAGCTAATCTTGGGTCTCTGTCTACTTTGCTTTTTCGCTTCAAGAAGATCCGTTCCCACTGGCCCGTCCCGCTCTCTCTAAAGCCAGATCAGCGCTGCACCTGTCAAGGCCGTCTCCCCGCCTGACTGAAAACGGAGCATGTGTCAGCAATGCCCATTTTCTGTACAAGTTTCTGAAAAAAGTACTGTAAATATTGTCTCAAACTGTCATTAAATAATAGATGCCCATGGTCGAAAGCAAATGAACAAACAGGCAGAAAAGGAGGGATTCTCTCAAGTGCGCATTTGTTCATTTTCTGGTGAAATGTTTTCCTGAGGCCTTTGAACCCAGCACTGCCTTCGTGGGGGAGGGGCAGGGGCAAAGTGGCTCCGTCGGGGGTGATGCATGGGTTCGTGAAGCAAGAAGTAGCACGATTGTAATCTAAGCCACACTGTTCTTCCCAAAATGAATAGGCTGAACCAGCAAGAAAACATGTTGCAAAATAAAAACATCCAGGGGTGTATACTTAAAGCTCCGCACACACTGTCCATTATTTAACCATGGAATTCGGAAGTCCGTCCGCATTAAGCCGACATAAAATCAAACTCAGACATGCCATCATTTACCGAGCAGTCTGTCTGAAGCCCCCGAAATGATCCTAGCACTCAAAAACTGAAAGGGAATGAGATAAACAGAAGGAATTAATTAAAGTGGGCGACTGCTCTTTGTCCAACTCTTCCCATGAAATACAATTTATTTTGCTATTGTAATTCTCAAATTCAACTCACTCAATCAAGCATCTGAGATACTGTATCACTGATCTTTAATTAAGAAGACTTAGTAATTATTCATGGTGATGTTTTCACGTATCTCATCAACTCTGAACACCATAAGGTAAGACCAAATGGAAAGGAAAGCTTTACATAAAACCTAAGGCTCAAGAATGCTTAAAGGGGGAAAAAAAATCTACTTTTTAAGAAATTCCATGGATATAATCCTTCTCTCTTAATAATTAAAAAAATGACGAATTTAGTCTATGTGTGTGTGAATAGTTAAATCAATTGCATTTTTAACTGAAACCATTATTATCTTGGGTTATGGTAGACTGGAAAAAAAAAAAATCTTCTCCAGGGAGAAGAATAATCAGTTTAAAAATTGTCCTGCAACTTGACACTGGCAGGCCGTTTTATATTGTTTAGTCCGTTTCTTATCTTCGATTTCACTTAACCCAATCTGGAGACTCAGTGCCGTGCTTCTTTAACCTTACTCACTGAGATGTCCAACTCCGATGTGCTGTGTGTCCAAAGGAACTGGTGGTTAATAATGCTAAGATTTGCAAATTAAAAAAAAAATATATGGTAGAATATGTTCCTGGTAAAACCTGTGAAAACTTCGCTTGAAGGCAGTTGCATTCTGGTACGTTCTCTTGTTGCAGAGATTTTAAAATGGAGCCGTATCCAGGGTGACAGTAATGACACACAGACGATGGGCACACCCATGGACTGGGATTAGACCAAACCCATTTGGTGGGTCATAACAGGAAAATAGACGGCGAACCATTGGCAAGGCCCAGCACATGGCTGGGATCCTTCCTGCTACTTGAAAATCTCTGTGACTGTTTATAGTAACTAGGCATTTCAAAACATCTAATCATTTTCTGAAATTATGCTAAGATTTTATACATGTAACATTACACGAACTCACTTATTTTGAATTTAACATAAGGCATAAAATATTTTAGAATAAATGTATTCATTTTGAGCATATTTTCTCCTGAATTGTGTACATTGTGTGTGCATCTTGAATGTTTGTTTTAGCTAATAAAAGATGTAAAGGTTTGGGGAAATATAAAAGTGGCTGAACCACATCAAAAAAAAAGAAAAAAAAAAACCCTCTGAGCTGAAGAAATGTAAATGGGAAATTACAGGATGAGTGGAATGGACTCCAAATCAGGAACAGACTCGACACAGATAAACAGACTGCTGAAGACCGCGAGGCGCGATGGAAATGAGGACCAATTAGACAAAAGTATTGAATAGGAACAAGCAGTAAGCTGAAATTAACACAAAAGAGAAACTGTGAGCACCAGGGTATACTGTGAATATACACACCAAACACATACATTAACATATGTGCATGACTCTCATGATCTGGCAGGAGGACATGTATTCCTTTAGGTGCAGCTACTATGTTTAAAGATCTAAAAGACTTCTGGGTCTAGCTGAATCTCAGTTCTGTGTCCAAGGGGGACGGTATTGTCTGGGCCACCTGGTCTCACCCTCACTTGTTGGCAGCATACGAAATTGATTAGCCTCAGAGGGTTCTTCCAGAGGACAAACAGTGATCGCTAATATTGCCTCTACCCAGGAAGCAAGAGCACAACAATGAGGCCATACAACGTCTCAGTAAATGTCGACTTTCTACTTGAGAAAATGTTACTAAAGGGTTAAAAAGATTGATTTGTATCAATTTGATAATGGAAAAATTAATATTAGTCTTTGAATATATGAGTCATCATTACCAGCAAGATATTAAACTGCTCGTTTTTCCCGCTGTTGTCTATCTAGAAGAAAAAACTCCAAATGTAATCTGATTTAGGGCCATATGGATTTTTAAGTCTTAAAAGTAATGGAAAAGGCCACGGGATCCCCTTATGTGGAAAAGTACAAAAATAGGCCAGAAGTAAAAGAACTGATTAAGACAATTTCATGAATTCTTTTGTAGGTTTGTAATTTTATTTTTTATCAATAAAATTGGTGTGGATTCTGAATCCCAATTCTCTAGATCTGTTGCACGTGTCCTGTTGTACAAATAGTAACACCAGGCAGAATGATTTTCAGATGTGAAAGGCAACTGTAGAGACACTTTTTCTGGAATAATAAAACCAGAACATTACAGGTAGTAAACTTTGGGAATGATTACTAAACCTCTGAGAAGTCAAAAACGTTCTCAGTTTCCAGCCTAACGATTGTTTATACAACTTGATATGAAAAGTTGTCCAGAATTTAATCCTAAAGGTAACTTAGTTTGCTTACATGAATCAGAGCTTGAGCCCAAAGAGAGAAAATTTTCAGTCTTTGGCAAACTGTTGAACTGATTTCACTTACTTTGGGTTATTTCATGGATTAAAAAAAAATGTGGTTTTATATCATTATCTTTACCTATATCCATACCTTTCGGTCCATCTATCTATCTATGATGGAATATTATTCAGCCCTAAAAAGGGAAATCCTGTCATATGCTGCAACATGGATGAAACTTGAAGGCCTATGCTCAGAGAAATAAGCCAGTCACAGAAGGACAAATAGTACATGATTCCACTTATATGAGGAACCTAAGGTAGCCCAGCTCAGAGAAGGAGAAAGGAGAGTGGTGTTTGCCAGGGCCAAGGGACGGTAAAGGGGTTTGCTGTTCAGTGGGAACAGAGTCTCAGTCATACAAGATGGAAACGTTCCAGAGCTCTGCCGTGCGACTTCATGCTTATAGGTTAACAATACTATATTGTACATACTAAAATTTACGAGGGAGGACAGACCCCACATTATATATTATTTATCACAATAATAAAAAAAAGAAAGTTCACACAATGGATGGATAGGTTAAAACATGGATAAATTAAAACATCAACTCTAGCTTCTTGGGGGAAAAGTATTGATTTAAGCCACTAAAGTTGACTAACAAATGGCTAATTTCCTAAGAGTTTAGGTCCACGCAGGTGAAAGATCCTGGCACAGGTGAGGTTTTAATGCCCATTTTTACATTTGTTTCCTTCACTGGGTGTCTCATAAGCAACACAGAGAACTGAACACACTTTCTGAGCAAATGAGGGCATATTAAGTGGGGCTGGAATGACTAGGTATTTACACTATTTAAGTTATCTGTTAACAGAACCCACATTGTGGTTTCACTAAACCTTCACAAGTCTCTTTTCCATCTGCCTAGACCACGATGGTAACGCACCAAGAGAAATAATATTAGTGGTGTGCACATCGATATCCAAATATCCAAAATATTAGTTTCCTTTTAGAGTAGCTGTTTTAATTAAACCCAAGTTTGCCAACAGACTTCTCATGGAAAAGACATTTTCTTTGGATGAGGCAATGTCTTTTTAGGCAACAGAGATCAGCAAAAAGGACACACAAGTCGCCCAGAGACTCACCATCCAGTGTCAGGCTCTGCACTCCCGTTACAGGGCGTCCTCTGGCTCTCTTTCCCCTCATGCAGAAGTATGTTGCAATGTGTACTCCTCTTTTTAAAGGTTTGCTTCTATAAAAATTTTTATTATAAATATTAAAGTTTATTTATTAAATAGTACGTATTTCTTGGCCATACGCTGTAGATGTATAAGGTAACACATCCTTCCCTGCAGTCGTGGGAAGGAAACAAGTGCATACGTTCACTTGCTCTTTTCCTCACTCATTCACTCCTTCACTCACTACTTGTTAGGGTCAGAGTCTGCACCAGGTGTGGGGGCCATCCCGAGTAAGACGGAATCCTACCCGTCAAAGAACTCGGTATGACACCAAGACTGATAGTCACATGAACGGTTACCAAAGTGAAGGGGCTTTTAAAGCATTCAGACTTCTGCTGAAATCTGGCCTCTGCTGTTCCTGCCTGTATAATCTTGGCAAACTCGTTACCTTCTGTGCACCTTTATTTATCTATACGACGTGGACTGTAGCATGTATGAACGGCACCAGAGACGAGGGGCGAGAAGACAGGCAGAGCGCACCCTGCAAGGCTGTCGTCGGAGAGGGCACAGGCTGTGGCGGGGAACGTTTCTGAGAGGAAGGAAGGAGCTAAAGCAGCCTGCTGTCACTCACTCCCTTTACCAGAAATCATCCCTTGGGGCTGGCCTCTGGTCTAATCTCCTCGCCAACTAGGAGTTGCTGGAGGAAGAAACCAGATTTCTGAGATGCCCTTAGCAGGATATCCCTTGGGTAAGGATTACCTGTAGTAAATAGAGCACAGGTCTGTAAGATAAGCCTTCCCGGAGGATGTCAGGTAAGCTATATAACTTCTATGGGTACAGACTGGAGACCTTCTGTATTTCAAATGCTCCCTAATTTTGGAGACATTCAGACACTCCATCTACCCTAGGCAGAAGGGTGCGTCCAACATGAGAAGGAAGGACCTGGGGAGCTTCCCTTGCTGCCCCAAATCTTCCCTTGTTTGTCTGAGGCTTCCGATTCCCTGCATCCTGGACATTACTTAGTAAAGCACTATTGTGGGTAAGATCTTTTGCGCTTGGGAGTCAGAGCTGACGTGGCTGGGGGTAGCTCAGTGTCCTGCTCCTGGAAGAAGAGCCAGTGCTGGGCAGGGGCATTAGCAAGCAGGAGAAAGAGACAGGAAGGAGAGAAAAGCAGGCAGTGGGATGAGAGGCCAAAGTTCAAGCTTGACAGGAAGGGGAGAGGTTGATTGTGACGGTCAGGTACACCTGAAGAAATATGGATTTTTCCACAAAGACCAGGGAAAGCCACAGTGTGACTGAATCAGGGGCCTGCCTGACCAGAGCAATGGGCCTTATGAGGGAATTAGGATGGAGTGATTAGGGCAGGGAGGGCCCTCGGAAAGTTCTAGATGAAGAACGATACATGAATGAATGAAGAGCAGAGGCTAGGGATGGAAAGGAAAAAATTGGAAAAAAAATGTTTAGGAGGATATGAGACTTTAAAGAAGCTTTAATTTAATAAGGGAGATAAAATATGGATAGAAATAAGTATAGGCACAATGATAAGAATGATTAGAATATTTTTGAGCTCTGAGATTATCCAATCAATAGTGGACATGCTTCAAATACATTAACTCATGAGAACTTTACGCTAACTCTTTGAGGGAATTTCTGTTATTACCCCCACGAACCAAGGCAATTCCAGAACCCAAGCCTTTAACCGTTACAACGTTAGATTATTCCATAAACATGGCGGACAATCGCAGAAGCCACAGCACAGACAGCCCCAAACAGCAGGAGGCGATTTCTGACGAGTTACATGAGGCCGTTCTAGAAGAAATGGACTCAAGCCTCAGAATACTCCATTTCACATCTGATACATTACATATTAAATGCAACCCATTAAGTTACTTTTATAGCTTCGAAAGACCATATTTGCATGCCTCTAAAATAAATAAAGTCTGAAAAAAAATACGTTGGACAAGCTCTCCTGTACAAATCTGGCCCGCCTTCTTTGATAAGCCTTCAGCATCAAGAGTAGCAGATGTGAGATTTGACTCCAATTCAAGAGGGAGTTCAAAAGTGAGATGAGGAAGCAGATTTTTCCTCAAATGCAGCCGATTCCCCTTCTTAGATTTTATTATTTAAAGACTAGAGAAGAAATCTTTATTCCTCCGAAAAGTAACACCAAAGCTTCACCTATCAAGATGGAATAACAGTACCAAGGGAGTATCTTTGTCAGGAATTTAATTTGGGGGAAAATGAGCCTTTATCATTTTATGGCATATGAAAGCAAATAGATGATTGTCACATTGGATGCTAAGAAGGGCCTCTTTACAATCTGTATTTCTGCTCTCCATATTCCTCATCCATATGTTAGGACCTTTATCTTAATGGCAATAAAGGGGGTTAGCTTTCATAAACCTGAAAATTCACTAAAATGCACCAACTACTGAAGGGAGAAAAAGAAGCCGGTTTTACGATCTCTAACACAACACAGCAAAGGGTAAATGAAATAAAGTGTCTCTCTGAAACATCAAAGCACCAGGGACCACTCGTTCCTAATGCCACCAGCTGTCACACACATGGAGATTCTGGAAGAATACAGGCTTTGGACCCAGCGTCGAGCAGAGCTGATGGAGAACTCATGTGAGGTTGTCGACACTGAGGCTATGCCCGACACACCCCCTGGAGCGCAGTTCCCGTGAGAACTGCACTTACCACTTATGGGGTTTCATATCCGTCTTAGACTTAGAGATGGGCTGTTCCAGCAGGCAGGCTAACTGTATCTGCAACCACCCAGTTGGATCCAAAATGAAATCTGGGTGCTGACCCACATCAATAGTTTATTGGCTGCAATCTGCCTAAGGTCAATCTTGCCAAGTATCTAGACTAGGGAATCTAATAAGTCAACTAAGTATTAGAGAAGAGGGGGAAAATGTAGGGAAAACTCTGGGAAATAGGATTGTCAGATAAGAAGGTCTGGGTTAAGGTGAAGGCGCTCACTGGAAATCAAAAGACATAGATGGGCTGGTACCTACTGTGTGACTTAACTCCTTTGACCTTGCTGGGTCCGAGTTTCTTCAATTGCGAATAAAGGGGGTGCACTATTTTTGAAGTTCCTTTCATTCGTAAAATTTGCAATTTTTATTTGAATCACAGAAATTAACCGGTTGTACGCATAACAGCTCTGTATGTAATTGAATCTAGAAGAAAGTCTACACAGGTTGTTTAAAGTTTTCTGTGATTCAGATTTCCTTCCACTACTTTTCCAAACTCTTATGTTTGAAAGATGTCTGTCTGTCCAAAAAAAAACCAGGATTTAAGTACTTTTCTCTTTCTTTCTCTCCTTTTCTAAGTCAAAGACACACGGCACTGTTAGTGAGGACTTCGGGTCAGCCTGAGTTAACAACACATCGAAATGAGTTGATATAATTTCTGCCCAAAGCAGCCTGACATTTCACTTAAGCTGTGTAGCCCTCTAAATGAAAATGAACACTCTCCCGTAAGCTCTTTTGAAATACTGGAAGTAGCACCTGGGTGCCCATGACCATCTTCATGATCCCAGAGCTGGATCTATGAGCGCACATACTGCACCTTTGACTTGGATGGTGCTGTGGTTGCCAGCGGTCTCGTTCTGCATCGATGGTGTCCACACAAGACCAGCCCTTCCACTTCCCGAGACCAGAGCTCCCCTTCTCAGTTCCTTAGGACCACCTGCCCTACCTCAGTTTTCCTTGAACTGCAGGACTCCTACTTGCAGCTTCTCTGCCTCAGTTTACCCTGGGCAGTCTCTGATCACCTGGCCCACACAGGGAAGCCCCCCGGCCCATCCTGCAGGTGCCTGCTTCAGTAGCGGTTTCTTGACTGGTCATTCTGAAGGGCTGTTTCCAATATCAGTGAACACATTTCAGAAACTGAGTGGGTAGCTGGATCAGCTGTAGGTTTTACAACTATAAGAAATAGCTGGTACTCGGGTAGGCAGCTTGGTGGTAACAGTGTAGAACAGTCAGTGGGCCTGAGCTTTGCAGCCAACTACATACAGAGGATCACAAGTCCTTTGACTTGTTGATCATCCAGGAAGAATTTATCAGTCAGTATGATAACTTGCAGCGAAACAGTAAAGCAGAAAGTCTTTGAAGAAGACAGAGAATGGGCCCGTGGGATGGAGAAACAGACGAGGCAGACGCATTCTGATCTCCAGGGAACAGGTGGCGTTTCCATATGCACAAAACTGTCTCACCATCTCCACTGAATTGATAGTTTGAGGGCTTTAAAATACTGATTAGCCCAGTTTATGAATAATTGGGTAAATCTGCAAATAATTGATAAGTACCCTGTAAGCCTGGAATTTTCCCAAATCCTTTTGCTCGTGTGTCCACAGTCCTGTACTTTTCATTCGGAATTTAGCCTGCTCTCCAGGGTCCTGCTTGATCCTGAACTTGACAGTTTCCTTGAGATCATTCAGGAGACTTTGTCTACTCCGAGAAGTTTAAAAGCATCTGTCAAATAATTAGAGAATTTCTCCAACAGCTTGTATTCATGTAAGGTAATTCAATGGATTTATTCAGTGGTCATGACATCTAATTATCACTCTGAGGACCTGATTAAAAACCCTCAGAAACCAAGTCTGGGAATAAGGACCACCTCCAAAAGTAACAAGACATCTGAAATGAAAAACCTCAGAGCCAGGGTAAAACTAACAGGAGCTGACACAGAGGCTGCAGGTGGCTGTCTGAGACCGGACCAGGAACCAGAGGATCAAAGCGTCTTGTGGAAAACCGATCTGGAGACAGTATTTGTGTGTCTCACGGCATTGCATGCAGCTCCTGTGTCTCCAGAGGCAATCTGGTACTCCCCCCATGAGGCTGCACAATCTTGCAGAGCTAGAGGGATGGCTTGTTCCGATACCAGCTTCGGGCATGAGGCCAGGGCAGCAGGAACCACCCTGCCGGTTGGAAACGTTTTGGGACGCTCTTGCCATGGGGTGCACAGATGGAGTCTCTAGTTCAACCTCTTTGCTTAGGGAAGAGCATGACTCACACCAGCTCAAGTAATTCCGTATTTTGTGTTATCTGGGATACTGAATATGGTGCCTTTAAGACAATATAATCTTCCCGTGTGCCCTTGAACTATGTCCAAGGCCCTCACAAACTCAACTTGAAAAGCAAGTGGGCACCGTTCCATAGCGAAATTCTCACAGATTCGAGGAAAGTTCAAGCTCAAAGGGTTCAAAGTTACCAACCTGTTCCTCCCCTTCACATTGCTGATGAGACACCTAAAACTGAGAGGTAAAGAAACGGAGGCTTACTGAGCCTTGGCATTATGCCGGGTGACTTCACAGGTGGCCATTTATGGCCCCCAAACCCTCGGGGAGGCGGTGTTATCAACCTGCATTTTAAGCGGAGGAAGAGACAAATGCTGGGAGCTACAGGTGCGGATGCTGACGGAGGGTCTGCAGGGCCTGTGGCTGACGGCCAGTCCCACCCTTCCATAAGGGCCCGGATGCCGTAAGAGGCATCAGGGCTTAAAATCAGGTTGGTTCTGAGGCTTTGCTGCCTCCTGGCATAAGCCTCTCTAAAATGCGTCTGGAGCCAACAAGTCCCTACCTGCTTCCTTCATAAAACTAGCTTTTTAAAGATAAGTTATAGCATATTGGTTTAAATGGATATTTTCTCACAGATGAAATTTGGTGTAAATGTTTCAGACAGGGCAATATTCTGCCCGCTTTTGTGCTGTGGCACTCCCCGCCCTTCCCCGCTCTGCTGTATGGTTTTCCTCCCCACCCAGAATAGTGACCGCCATGAGTGACCATGAGTCAGACCCGCCCTCCTCCCTGCCCCCACCAGAGGAAGGGCACTGGGCCCCTTGTTTGCCCCCAGCCCTGGAACATGGCCCGGGGTGAGCATTTGCTGAATGAGCATGGGATGGAGGCTGGTGGAAGGGGCTCTGAGGCATGGGAGGTGCAGCTTTTCGCAGGGTCCAATCTGGCTCTTCACGTTCTGGTGTTTGACTCTTGAGAGGGAAACAGTGTTGATGTTCAAACCGGCTTACCTGCATCTGTGAGTGAGTCTAACCAACAACACAACTCTGAACACAGTTCATTCTGGGCCACGGTTCTAGCAAAGCGCTAAAAGTCCAATATATCCTGGTGCAGATGTGCCCTCGAGTAAATGAATGGGACACTGACCTTAGAGGCCAGGAGTGGGTCACACAGAGGGGCCCCGAGAAGCCTGCTGCCCGCTCCTATTCTCCCGGGCACACCTACCTGCATACATGTGGCCTCGGTTTCAGAGCTCCCACGAGGTCTAGCCACATGCTGTGTTTGGTTGTATGTATGTTAGTTCGCTTTTTGAAAATCACTCTAAATATTCATTCAAGAACTCGGCTAATTTCACTTGAGTTATTACCTCTTTTTTTCATAAGGCAGGTGTAATAAGCCTTCAGTTGTGATACTCCTAGATACCACTTTGTATCTGGAATGTTCAGATCCCCCTCTAAAGTCTGCAAAGAGCCACGCCTGGGGTGAATATGTGAGCAACGGCTTCCAAATGCTTGTCCTGAACTGAACCACACTGTGAGTTACCACAAGGTTCCAAAAAACTATAAAAATAAGAGGCAATATTAGATAAGCACAGAGAAGCAACAGGGTCCATTTCATTAAAAGAAACCACCACTTAGTGAATGCCGACTACAGGACATCTGACGCCAGTTTCCCATACCATACTTGTAATTCTCATTCCTCAGAAATGCATCAGGGAATTAGGAACAAGATTAGGGTTCCTCCTATGACCAAGAGGTTGGTTCTCATGGCCAAAGCCACAGCGAGGGACAATCCCGCACGCAGCATCTAATCCTGGTCATCCTGGTCTTTCCACCACCATCCTGATGCCCCGAACTTCAAAACAACAGGGTATGGGCAGGTGCGTTCCATAAAGATTTGGCAAGTGACTAAATACAAGTCTGAAAAGGTTCCTTCTGTAGGCAATTCCAGCTCGGGTTTTAACAAAAGCTAAGTTAATGGCATTGGGAATCACTCTTTCAATTACGATGCTCGTGATAGTTAACAGCAGCAGCCCTGAGAGTTGCTGAACCTAGGGCAGACCCGCCATTCAGCACCTGCTATCATCTCAATTAGCCCTAACAGGTGGATATTAATCTTGTGTCCACTTGACAGGTAAGAAAACTGAGGCACAGAAGGATTAAGGAAGGTGCCTAATCTCACAGAACTGTGGAATCACAGGCGTGTGATATTTGAGCATAGTTAGCCTGAATCCAGAGCTCTGACTTCTAATGCAGAGCTCCGGTTTTAATGCCCAGAGAACCGTGAAGAGATACTATGTATAATACAGGAGTTACAGGAGTTCTGCTTCTTCCCTGGAAGGAACTGATGGTTTAATCAGGGAGACACGAAAGAATGAAATGACTGTGTGCAGGATGGCGGCTGAAAGAGGGGACCCTTAGCTTGGGCAGGTAGTCAGGGTAGGCTTCCTGGAAATGGTGGGCTTCCCAGGGCCCTGAAATGATAACCAGCTCTGAGCAAGGCCAGAGGCATTCTCTAACAGGGGACTGAGGAGTAGTGTCGTGGAAAAGGAGTCGGTTCAGAGCATGCCCACCTGGCCAGGGACAGGGTGGCAAAGGATGGAGGAAACTGTGAGGCTCCCTGATAGGGCACACAGGGCCAGGCAGTGACCTGCATGGAGGACAGACACCTCTTTCCCAGTTGGAATGGGAATGCCTTTTGGGCAGCCCATGCATTCCCAGATGACCCCTGAGGACCCGTCTACAGCACCTTTAAAGGCAGCAGGAGAAATAAGACTAGAGGATTTTGAGGATGTAAGTGGCAGGTGAACCAGGAGCCACAGGACAGCTTGTTGCCCAAGTGTGCAAAGTAGGGCAAACACCAGGGAAGGCACGCTCGGCTGTTGCCCTGACACACGGGCGTTTACACTGCCCGGCCGGAGGGAGGTGAGGCTGGCTTGCTTGTGCTGGGGTATCAAAAGGGGGTTCAGTGCTGATCGGGTCACATATATTTTCCTATGTAAGTCTGCTGCAATCGCTGCATTTTGTTTTCACATTAGTCACATGAGAAGTGACCACAGCTTAAAAAAAAAAAAAAAAGAGTTGGGGAGTGAGCTGCTTCACAAAATGAAGCCGGTCAATAGTACCAGGGTGGAAATATGTTGGTTTTCTGAATAATAAAATAAAATGAGAGAGAGAGACAGAGATCAAGTCCTGGCTGAGGAAATCTTTGAATGCCTGTCCCCTTGTCCCCCCAGCATCACAGGGACTGACTGCCTGCTTCTGAACGGGGCACAGAGCTTTCTCCGAGGCAAACTGGAATAAAGTGTTCATGACTTGGGGTCCAAAGTGAAATGAAAAAAAAAAAATCTAAATCTCAATGTTTATTATTTTATTCATATTTCTTATGTTTATTACTTTATTCATATTTTCTTAGTTTACCAGTTAAGAAAACAAATTATGGCCTAATTAGTTTGCGAGATTACGATCATGCTGACATTCTATTTTTATTTGTTTTTCAGTATAAATATTATCGTCTTTATTTTAAAAAGCTGATGACATGAAAAGCAGGAACTAAGACAATTTAAAATGCTTCCCTTGGAAAAATAAACAACGATTTTGACAGAGAAATGTGGTGTCGATTCATTAGGACTGCAAAGCGACTTCACAGTATTCTTGATTTTATAATATTAACAACTTCTAAGCGAATGATTTCCATGTGGTGCCAGTGAGTTCTGGATAAAGATTAACAAAGAAAAGCTTTCCTCTTGAAGGTCAAAGAAAAAACCTGTTCAATCAAAGTTTTCAGTTTTGATAAGTTTGTTAGAACTTCTCTTCTAGGTCTTGGTTTTAGATGAAGTCGTAGACTTAATTCCGCACTCTAACAACCATTGGCCTTTCCTTTCCATAAGTCATGCCAATAAAATCACAGAAAACCAACATATGTGTTATCCGTGCACGGATGCAGAAACGTGTCACAGAGGAGGAAAGGGTCTAGGATTGCTAGTAAAATGAAGATGGAGGGAAATGAGGGGATTCTTGTGAGGACAACCAGTGGAGAGCCTGGCCTGGGCAAATCCTGAACTTGGCTATCAAGGACGGAGCACAGGTAGCACACGGGTCACGCCTTCCTCAAAGGCGATGATGTAGGACTGGGTCTGGGAGGGAAAGGACCTTCTGGGGAAGAGGGAGTGGCAAGAGGAGGGTGCAGGTAGGCTCAAGGGGGAATGACTATCTCATGTCCCTACATAAGTCTGATGGGAAGAGCAAGTGATCATTATTTTCCACTCAATTAGACATAAAGCATGATAGTGGCAGCCTGGTATGCATTCAATTAGGGCTGAAATGTGATTAAGCTGATGGTAGACATTTTGCAAACCTCCCTGTGCCTGTGAGCAAGGCCGAACCACAGCTCCTGCTCCAGCCACAAGCTGAGCCTCAGGGATCCATGTGGACACCTCCCTGTGGGGGCCTCTTCCGGGACAAAAGAGGTTTTCATCAGGAGGGCCCTGACTCGCCAAAGGACAGGGTATTACGGGATGGAAAGGCACAGAGAGAAACTTGGCATTCATTATGAACCTACTGAGATCCAGGCATGTCTCCCCAGAAATCTCAATTCTCTCTGTGAAGTAGGAATCATCCTCCTCAATTTAATGATGCAATCATGGATTTGGAGGTGAACACATGTCCTAAAGTGGCATTGGTATTCAAATACAAGTGTCCCTGCCAGCAAAACCCAGCATCTTTCCCCACGAGCTACGATGGGGAGATTTTGTAGGGGCTCTCCGAGAGTAGAGCTGCCCATTCACCTTCACCCTGGCTGACGTCTGTAAAACCTAGCTATGGGGGCAGAAAGAGACTTTAGGCAAAAAGGCAAGTCATTACTTTATGAAGAGGTGGTAACTGACTGGGTTTATGTCCAGATTCTCTGTAAGGTTAATGTTCAAGCACCCACACGGAGAAAAGTCAAGGAGAGGGCAGGAAGACGGAAGGGAAAGCCGAGAGAGCCAAGTGATCTAAGACAGCTGCCATGTTTGGGTGAAAGGAATTTGCACGTGTGTGCATGTGTGTGAAATGAAGCTGATAGAGGTGACTACCTTGACAAAGATCTGATCTGTAAATACCATTACGACTCTACTCTTCCCATATTATGTTGAGGTATCACTCATTATATTACTGCAGAGACATTTTGATTTGGAAGCGCTCATCACACACCCGCTGAGGGCTTTCTATGTAAAGCACTGGCAGGATACAGATGTCTATGGAGTGAAGGCCATTTACTGAACTCATACTGTGTGCTGGACTCGGACGATTCAGTATAAAAAAACAAGGTCCCCGTCCTGTAAATGTGCACTGCTTGGAAGGTGGAAGAAAAGCCGTGGTAAGAAGAAACTGCCATGAGTTCCCACTTTTCTCTTTTAGGATTTCTGTAACAGACATGATGGAAGTTATAACCAGTGTAGATGCCTACCTGCTGAAACTAAAGAGAAATCATGGTAATGCACAAAAAGAGAATGCAACTGAAATGACATGAGGTTGTTTTTTTTCCTCCTCAAGATATTGGTTACTGAAAAAAAGTTGGAGAGAAAGAGAGAGAGACAGACAGACAGAGAGGGAAAATGAGAGATGGATGGATGTGGGGGGATCGCATGAAGGTGATGTGTTCACTTCTGAGTCGACTCATGAAGTGTCACGTACAAGAAGCTACATGATATGCTGTAACGCAGCCAAATATTAATTGAAACAATTAACTGCAGAAAACACGTGGGCACAACAATATTAGTAGTGCATAATCCTTTCTAGCTAAGAGGTCCTTACTGGATTACTGCAGCAAAGCTCTGGAGTTCTAATTACCTGTGGAAGTCCCACAAGGTTACTGCAAAACGTGGTAATTAGACGGTTGTAATAGAAGGTGTTAGCAGGGGATTGAGGATTTGCTCTAAGTACCATGGTGTTTTCATGGCTATTTACTGAGCAGAGTACCAGAATTTAATGGAATTTGGTGGAATTCTCCAATGACTATTGTGAGCATGTAGTTAGGAAAAAACGTATCTTAATGTGAATTTCCTGGTTTTTGCGGGGGTGTTGAACACAACGATTCTTAACCAACAGATGGAAGGAAGGTGACCTGAATGAGGTGGATTATGTGGATTTATTTCTGGGACCCACGGCTCTCTTCTGTGAGGGTATTTTATTCGGATGCACCACAGGCCTCGGAGACCAGCACCGGGCCGGGCAGAATCAGCATTAAGGAGGATATGGCTCGGAGCTTCGCTCAGACCTCAGCTAACACTTCTACGGACTCTCTTGTACAACAGCACTGGGACATCATGACAGATGTCTGTCCAAGTTTTGAAGAAGCATCTGCAACCCATGGGTGCACCGAGAGAGACATTTCAGACGTTCAGTGGTGGGCACGATATATTAACTCAAATGTGTTGGTGAATATAAAAACTTACCAGTTGAGGGGCGGGGATAATGCCTTGCTTTTCTTTACTTTTTTGACAAATCTGAATCACTCCCTCACATCTCTTTGTCTACGTACTACAAATGTATACGTCAAAATGAAACTTCAGACCATAAACTTTCCTCTGCCCCCAGCGTACAGGACATAAAGGTAGTCTAAAGAAAATATTGGCATAGCATCTCTATCCCTGCTTTGACTTGTGCTCAGGAAAACAGCTCATCTTTCCACAGGGTGTGGGGGGCTGCCCTGGGCCAAGGCAGGTGCCGCCGAGCACCAGCCCACGGAGCAGGGAGCACAGAGGCTGATGCATCCCGGTCTGGCACGGGCGGTTGTGGGGCCATTACACAGTGCCAGTCATTAAGAGTCGCTTCTCTCCTGTGGGTCCTTTTAATGAGGCAAAAGCCAAAAAGGGGCTTCTGGGAAGGCAATGCTGCCAAGTGTGTGGAGAGCCAGATGCCACAGCTTCCTTGGAGCGCCTCACCTCGAAAATCATTCCCCTTGTGCTCCCGCTCTTGAGAGCTGAAAGCCTCCTTTCAAACATTTAAGCAGATGAGGAGGGGATAGTTAGCTGCTCTGCTGAAGTGCCTTTTAGTCCTGAGCTTAAAGTAAAAGCTCTCTGTGGCCTTCCCTGCCGAGGGCGGGAAGCCTTCATGCATGAAAGGATGATCGGAACGAATGGGGCCCATAAGCCACCCCTGAGGCAGCCGGGAGACACGCGCACGGGTGGACAGAGATGGACGGTCTGGTGAGACGGAGGGTCCGACTCCTCACACCTGTCCAGCAGGTGACTCTCAGCAGCACAGGGTCCCGACCGGGGAGCTGGCTGGCCGTGAACCTTGAGGATGTCTTGCTAACCCAGCAGGGTCCACCTGCTCGTGCTAATGCCGCTGGACCCACCCTGCGGGGGCCCGGCTTGTTTTTCTGACAGCTGTCGAATCCGTGAAGCCAGGTGCCATCCGTCTCTGAACACCGCACAGCGACCGGCAGAGCGCCCAGAATGTACGTACGACTGATGCACATGTACTTATAAAGGCACGACTAACTCTACACCGCTCGTGCATGTTAAATTAGACAGCATTTAATGCTTTCAAGGAAGAAGGAAAGTACTTATCTGCAAGCTGCATTTCTAAGTAGGAGAAGTGATTCCTAGTAAATTCTTAATGCATTAAAATTTTCACTAAGTCTTCAATTCTAGCAATGGAGCTCTAACAAGGGTCCTGGGCTCTGCCGCCCTCCTTGAGCTGCACTTCTTATCATCATGAGGGACAAAGGAAAAGACAAAGACCATCCCTTCCTGGTGGCACTCTGGAAGAGTGTACACTGGGGAGCAGCTATGTGGATTAGGGCCGCGGTTGTGGAAGGGACAGGTAAGGCCCAGCCGTTCAGATCTAGTCCCTCCTCCCCCATTCGAATAACTCGTGTAGTTAGATCTAGAAATTCTCATCCTACTCCATGGTTCCCTCTTCTCCACCATTCACCCCTTCCTGCTCCTTCATCTCTGGCCTGAAGAAAGTGCCAACTAGAATGCTTTGAAAATCAAAACAGAGATGAATTCAACTGATTTTTTAATTTTTATTTTTTTTAATTTTTAAAAATTTTATACAAGATTTTATTTGAGAGAGAGAGAAAGAGCACAAACAGGGGTGGGGACAGGCAGAGGGAGAGGGAGAAGCAGACCCCCCCTGCTGAGCAAGGAGCCCGATGTGGGGCTTGACCCCAGGACCCTGAGATCATGACCTGAGCCAAAAGCAGATGCTTAACTGACTGAACCACCCAGGCACCCACATCTGGTTTGTTTAAAAAGCCCACTCTTTCACATATTTACATTGAAAGCTGAATTTATATTCTTCTGTGTTTGCACTGCCTTTGATATGATAGCTAATTCTTCTTTATAAATACAGGGATAGTATGGTTAAAGCAATATAATTTGACTGACATATTCTAAATTAGTGGGACATTAATAAAAATGGTATGAATGTAAGTTATACACATATACTTAGTTAAGACAAAATTGTTCGGCCTTCTGACTTGCAAGGCCTGGGAGCCCATTCTTTTTTCTTATTACCCAAGCATGTTGATAGTTTTTACATCTTGGCAAAATATGGGCTGTAATTTAATTGACTTAGCAACACTACCAAGTAACACATTGATTCCCCAGGGAAATTTCTTTTCATGCTTTCTATTGGAACTTCTAATTGACTTCTATTTCTGAATAATTGTTGAAACTAATAAGTTGGAAGGCCTGGTGATTTCAAATAGCTATAAATGAGGCATCAAGGCCTTTTTTTTTCTCCCTGCCAAACCCATAAGTGAGTTAATATTTTAAAAGTCAGTATTGAAAATTCTGTCCTTTGAATTGATTGAATGGATGAGTCAGTAAGTCTGGTTTGACCATCCTAATGCAAAAAGATTAAGATCTAGGTACACCAGATATGTAATTATGTTACAGGTGGTCATTCAAAAGGGGATGCAATTGTGATTCACCGGCCAGAGAAACAGGGATATGGGAAAGAGTGAAAAGGTACAAAATTCAGATGACCTTTTATTTCAAACTGCTGCTCTTTGATTAGGCACATTTGGTTTAACATTAATCATGGATCTCCCTAAATACCTTAAACATTATTTTTCATTTCACTGCGATGAGCTACCAATATCACAAATAGTACATATTGGTGAAATGCATAAAAAGAAAAAGGTTCAAGAGAACCAATTTGCAAAATGTAAAACATGTCGTTTTAAGATAAATGTCATTTATGGAGGTCTCTTTTCATGCTCAAATTGAAAAATTCTCCTGTTCTTGGTGAACACCTACAAGGACAAGATGAGCAAATCTCCCTTCAGGTAAGACCTCTCCTCTGTTTGGTTTCCTCTGCAGGGAGAGACAGAAATGAGGCTCTCCTCACACTTCAGATCAATCATAATTCTATTAGCCAGCTGAATACTCTGGTACACTCAGTGCCTATCAAATATTAAAGCCTTCCCATTTTGAAATTCAAATAATAGCTTGGTTTGTTATCTAGCACTAAATCTGTACTACATTACAAATTTATGATTACCTGTAAATTTCACGCAGATATTTAAGTTTTAAGATATGTGGATGCTTTTAAAAGTGTGTGAGAACATAAACCAAATTACACGTTCTAAAATAAGTTAAGAATTATGGCAGCCCAAGTCTTACAGTCCAGATTATGATATTTATTTGCATTAAATAATCCGACTGATATTTATTGTGCCCCAACTGTGTGCCCACAGAGAGTGACCAGCACTGAGAGCTCAACTGTGGCCAAGATGGCCTTTTAAGAGGTGACATCAAATAAACTAACTAATGAATAAATAATTACAAATTCTTACAAGGAGCGTGCAGCAGAGTGAAGAGGAAACTCAAAGGGGCCCAAGTGGAGACAATGGTCAAGCCGGCTGCTGATCTGGTTGTGAGGCAATAAGAAAGCTCCCTTTCAGCGGCTTCTGGTTTTACACGGAGAGGGTAGGTATGTATGCAGTGTGGTCATCTGGTCAGTGGTGGAGGGAGGAGGATGACCAGAGACGGGAGGGCAGAGATCAAGGTATGAAGGTCACAGAGGAGCATGGGACACGGGGCCACTAGAGAAGAGCGATGGGACCGCCAGGCGGCAGCCAGTGCTCGCGTGACAAGGCATTTCAAGTAGCCGGGTGTGTCTGGATGCGTAGGAAGCCCAGTTCTGCCCGGTGGCCTGGGCTCTGTCCCAGGGACAGTGCAGGGAGGGGTTCGTGTCCTGTCAGACCGCTCCCCAGGAGTGAGGGCAGAGTTTGGGGAGGAGAAACTTCTGTGACTGAGCAGGGCTGACCTGAGGACCCAGTGTCGCAGGGAAAGGAGGGAAAGGAGATGGCTAAGACCAATGGTGATGACCCTCAGAGGAGTTTGGGGCTAAAGACGGTCCTAGAAGAGGAAACAGTGGGCTTAATTAACGGACCCCTGCTTTATCTCTGGGCCTGTGGTCTGGGAAGAGGGAGGGAGAAAGCGCTGCCCCTGAGAGGGCAGAGGGCGGGGGTGTCCTTGGCAGATGGAGAGACTAGAGTGCCCCTGAGAGCTCCGGAGTCCAGCACTGCCCTCCCGTCGCGAGACCGCAGTGGTGGCAGGTGCTGGTGACCCGTCCAGATTCCTTTTCTTTCCTTTCCTTTTAGCTCTTCTCACCTTTGGCACAAAGATGACAAATACTGTGCTAAAGAATTTCAGAACATTCCTTATATCTGGTTCACCTATTAGAGACTCTCGAATTCTGGTTTTAAATAACATTACAACTCTCTTGACATTAGATCTCGATGTGTAGCTTCTCCGATGTGTCACAGATTCTTTTAATGAGAATCTCGACAAAAGGATGTTGAGAACTGTCTCACCTTCTCGGGATCCGACCTGGGAATGCTGCCCCGGGGGAGAAAGGTCACCAGTGTGTCCCTGCCAATACGGTTAACAGTGAAAATTCTTTTTTTCTTTTGAGTGGGGATCAGGTAATGAAGTCCCAAATAGGTAAGTATTTTATTGATCACTTTACCTGGCCAAAATGTTTTTTTGTTTGCTCAGGGATAGTACCAAACACTACCAGGGTGGGAGGATTTTCTCTCAAGCGCCCAGGGATACAGTGGCCATAAGAATGCCCACTTTCTCGCCACAGCGGCACTTCCACAATGGGAGGACTTTATATTATTTGTATCATCGATGCCCTCTGCAAAAATGCTTATGAGCAACACTTTCTTCTCAAAGTATTGCACTGGGTGACATGAGCAGGACTCCTTTAAAGGAGAAGGGACCGAGGCAGAAAAGATAGCAAGGAAAAAAAAAGAAAGAAAAGAAAAGCCTTCAATATCTCTGTCATTCTTCCTGGTGACCTTTCATGTGACAGTAATTATCATCACCCTCAGGGAGTGCTGAAATTCTCACACTGGAAAGACCGGAGAACCATACCACAAAGGGGACTGGATGAGAGAATGGAAGGAGTACGCACCTGTGTCCCCATGATGAGAAAAAGTCTGGATTACATTCCTGACATTCCTAGAGAGTGAGTTACTGGCAGTATTTTTATTTAACATGTACTAAAGTAGTGCCTCATCTGTGGCAAGCAATATTTAAGTGGTTCCTACTATTATGATAATAATCAAAGTGTTTTATTGCTTTCATTATGAAACTCATTGCAAAAACGGACACTAGACAAACACTACTCGTAACAATTCAGAGTGAAGCCCCTGGAACTAAAACAGTATTTCTGTTATTCGGAATTTCATCATTTAACGTTCTGTTAATCAGGATTTAAGGGCATTGCTGGCTCTCTTCACGGTGACCAGTTCACAGAAAATAGGTCATAAAGCAGGTGAATGGGAACCAGACTTTCTCCCCCGAGGCCACTGGAACTGGAGATATTGCCCTCTGTTGCCAATAGGTGGTGGCCGTGTGTTATCGTTAGACAAAATGCTGAGGCCATTGAGATGGGAGCCTCGGGAAAGGACTCACCAGCAGCTGAAAATGAATAATCAGCCGGGATGAGACGGATAAATGAAGGAATCAAAGGGATAAACAACAATGAGACTGATTAAAGGCAAAGTGGCTGAAGAGCTAATGGCTTTTACTCAGAAATCATAGTTCATGCAAATTAGCTAAACTAAACATTCCATTAAAGAGAACTTCCTGTCAGCTTTTAACTTCTATTGCTTAGTGTTGTCCAAATTATTCTTTCTTTAGGAATCCTTTTCATACGTAAAACCAAACAGCTGCTTTTCCTCCCTTTCTCTCTTTCTCTCCCTCTCTTTCTTTCTTTCTTTTGTGTCTTTCCTTTCTTTCCTAACTGAGCTGCCTGGCTCCCGTGGGACCCTGAGGTTAGTTTACTACTGGGTTTGCGATCGTTCCAGCCTCCTCACTGTAGACTTGGGAGCCAGAGGACAACAACAGAAACCAAGAACAGCCAAGACAACTTTGAAAAGGAAGGACGAAGTTCAGGGATAATGACTTCTAGATTTCCATACAATTATAAAGCGATAGTAATCAAGATTGTATGCAACTGGCATATAGATAGAGAGATCGATGAGACAAGACACAGAGAATAAAAATGCATCCTCATGTATATGGCCAACTGAATTCCAGCAAAGGTGCAAAGTTAATGCGGCGGGGAAAGGGTGCTCTCTCCTGTGAATGGTGCTTGAACAACTAGATATCCGTATGAAAAAATGAACTTAAATTCAGACCTGGCCCCACACCCCAAAGATAACTCAAAATAGATCAGAGACATAAATCTAGAACATTACACAAAGCTCCTAGAAGAGAACACGAGAAAACCTTTGTGACTTTTGGTTAGGCAAAGATTTCTTAGATATGACACATAAAGCATGATCCATAAAAAAATGAATTAATAAATTGGACTTTATCAAAATTAAGAACCTTTGTTCTTTGAAAGCCGTTGTTAAGAAAATGAAATGCTAAACCACGGACAGGACAGGAACAAGATTTGCAAATTATTTATCTGATACTATGCTGGTACTTAGAATATATAAGTTAATCATATTATGTATTATTATACTAAATTTTTATAATCTGAAAGCAACCCCATTTTTAAAAATGGCAAGGATTTGGACAGCTCCTTCACCAAAGAAAATTAAATAATGGCAAAAAATGCTTAATCTTATTAGTCATCGAGGAAACGCAACATAGGACCACAATAAACTACGACTACCCATTTAATCGAATGAGGAAATTTAAAAGACTAATTATATCAAATGTTGGAGAGGATGTGGGGTAACTACAACTCTCACACATTCTGGATGTGAACTTAAAGCGGTGTAAGACCCTTGGTAAATAGTTTGGCAGTTTCTTAAAAAGAAAGTCCTAAAATACAATCTGGTCATTCCACTTCTAAGTATTTATTCGAGAAAAAATAAATATGTACGTACAAAGACTCACATAAAATTTCATAGCAGCTTGGTTTGTAATAACCAGAAACTGGAATCAACCCAAATGTTCAACAGAAGAATGGATAAGCAAATTGTAGTTATATGAGCATAATAGCATATAATTCAACAATGAAAAGGAATGGACTTTTGATATACATACATGACAATGATAAATCTCAAAAATAATTTTGCTGTATGAAACAAATCATACGAAAAGAGGACATACTATATGTAGCATTTACACATAAATCTAGAAAATACAGAGGAAATGGAAACAGATCCACAGTTGCTTGGGGAATGGGGGTTGGGCAGAGAGGTGTGAGAGGGGTTGATAAACATGTTCCTTATATTGATTGTGATGATTTCAGTGCCATATACACATGTAAAACTTACCAAATGGCACATTTTAAACATGTGCCTCTTTTATGTCAATAAAACTGTTAAAAACAATAGAATTCCCCATTAACCATCTAATTAACTCAGGCGCACTTAGAGAAGAAGCCTTCCAATTAGAGATCAGGAAGCCAAAGCCCAGAGAAGCGGAGTGACTTGTCTGAGATCGCACAGCCAGAAGAGAATGAATTCAGCCTCAGGTCTGCGTACCAAACCAGTCTTGTCCTCTTTGGGGTTTATTCCCAGGTATCTTATGGTTCTTGGTGCTATAGTAAATGGAATCAATTCTCTAATTTCCCTTTCTGTATTTTCATTGTTAGTGTATAAGAAAGCCACTGATTTCTGTACATTGACTTTGTATCCTGCCACGTTACTGAATACTGAATACTGAATACCTGTATGAGTTCTAGTAGACTAGTAGTCTAGTCTTTTGGGTTTTCCATATAAAGAATCATGTCATCTGCAAAGAGAGAGAGTTTGACTTCTTCATTACCAATTTGGATACCTTTTATTTCTCTTTGTTGTCTGATTGCTGTTGCTAGGACTTCTAATACTATGTTGAACAAGAGTGGTGAGAGTGGGCATCCTTGTCGTGTTCCTGATCTCAATGGGAAGGCTGCAAGCTTTTTCCCATTGAGGATGATATTTGCTGTGGGTCTTTCATAGACAGATTTTATGAAGTTCAGGAATGTTCCCTCTATCCCTATACTTTGAAGCGTTTTAATCAGGAACGGATGCTGGATTTTGTCAAATGCTTTTTCTGCATCAATTGAGAGGACCGTGTGGTTCTTCTCTCTTCTCTTATTGATTTGGTCTATCACATTGATTGATTTGTGAATGTTGAACCATCCTTGTAACCCAGGGATGAATCCCACCTGGTCATGGTGGATAATCTTTTTAATGTGCTGTTGGATCCTGTTTGCTAGGATCTTGTTGAGAATCTTAGCATCCATATTCATCAGTGATATTGGTCTGAAATTCTCCTTTTTGGTGTGGTCTTTGCCTGGTTTGGGGATCAGGGTAATGCTGGATTCATAAAAAGAGTCTGGAAGTTTTCCTTCTGCTCCAATTTTTTGAAACAGCTTCAGGAGAATAGGTGTTATTTCTTCTTTGAAAGTTTGGTAGAATTCCCCAGGGAATCCGTCAGGTCCTGGGCTCTTGTTTTTTGGGAGGTTTTTGATCACTGCTTCAATCTCGTTACTAGATACCAGTCTATTCAGGTTGTCAATTTCTTCCTGATTCAATTTCGGGAGTTTATAGTTTTCCAGGAATGCATCCATTTCATCTAGGTTGCTTAGCTTATTGGCATATAACTGTTGATAGTAACTCTTGATGATTGTTTCTATTTCCTTGGTGTTAGTTGTGATCTCTCCCTTTTCATTCATAATTTTATTAATTTGAGCTTTCTCTCTTTTCTATTGGGTTAGTGTGGCCAATGGTTTATCAATCTTATTGATTCTTTCAAAAAACCAGCTTCTAGTTTCATTGATACGTTCTACTGTATCTCTGGTTTCTACCTCATTGATCTCTGCCCTAATCTTGGTTATTTCCCTTCTTATGTGTGGAGTTGGTTTAATTTATTGTTGATTCTCCAGTTCTTTAAGGTGTAGAGATAGCTGGTGTATTCTGGATTTCTCTTTTTTGAGGGAGGCTTGGATGGCTATGTATTTCCCCCTTAGGACCGCCTTTGCTGTATCCCATAGGTTTTGGACCGAAGTGTCTTCATTCTCATTGGTTTCCATGAATTGTTTAAGTTCTTCTTTGATCTCCTGGTTGATCCAAGCATTCTTAAGCAAGGTGGTCTTTAGCTTCCAGGTGTCTGAGTTCCCTCCAAACTTTTCCTTGTGATTGAGCTCCAGTTTCAAAGCATTGTGATCTGAGAATATGCAGGGAATAATCTCAGTCTTTTGGTATCGGAATAAACCTAACCAAAGAGGTAAAGGATCTGTATTTGAAGAACTACAGAACACTCATGAAAGAAATTGAAGAAGACACAAAAAGATGGAAGACCATTCCATGCTCTTGGATCAGACGAATAAACATTGTTAAAATGTCTATACTGCCTAGAGCAATCTATACTTTTAATGCCATTCTGATCAAAATTCCACCGGTATTTTTCAAAGACCTGGAGCAAATAATCCTAAAATTTGTATGGAATCAGAAGAGACCCCGAATTGCTAAGGAAATGTTGAAAAACAAAAATAAAACTGGCGGCATCACGTTACCTGATTTCAAGCTTTACTACAAAGCTGTGATCACCAAGACAGCATGGTACTGGCATAAAAACCGACACATGGACCAGTGGAACAGAGTAGAGAGCCCAGATATGGACCCTCAACTTTATGGTCAAATAATCTTTGACAAAGCAGGAAAAAATATACAGTGGAAAAAAGACAGTCTCTTCAATAAATTGTGTTGGGAAAACTGTAGAAGAATGAAACTCGACCATTCTCTTACACCGTACACAAAGATAAACTCGAAATGGATAAAAGACCTCAACATGAGACAGGAATCCATCAGAATCCTAGAGCAGAACATAGGCAGTAACCTCTTTGATATCAGCCACAGCAATTTCTTTCAAGATATGTCTCCAAAGGCGAAGGAAACAAAAGCAAAAATGAACTTTTGGGACTTCATCAAGATCAAAAGCTTCTGCACAGCAAAGGAAACAGTCAACAAAACAAAGAGGCAACCTATGGAATTGGAGAAGATATTTGCAAATGACACTACAGACAAAGGGCTGATACCCAACATCTATAAAGAACTTCTCAAATTCAACACACACAAAACAGATAATCATATCAAAAAATGGGCAGAAGATATGAATAGACACTTCTCCAATGAAGACATACGAATGGCTTTCAGATACATGAAAAAATGTTCATCATCACTAGCCATCAGGGAGATTCAAATTAAAACCACATTGAGATATCACCTTACACCAGTTAGAATGGCCAAAATTAGCAAGACAGGGAACAACGTGTGTTGGAGAGGATGTGGAGAAAGGGGAACCCTCTTACATTGTTGGTGGGAATGCAAGTTGGTGCAGCCACTTTGGAGAACAGTGTGGAGATTCCTCAAGAAATTAAAACCAGAGCTTCCCTATGACCCTGCAATTGCACTATTGGGTATTTACCCCAAAGATACAGATGTAGTGAAAAGAAGGGTCATCTGTACCCCAATGTTTATAGCAGCAATGGCCACGGTTGCCAAACTGTGGAAAGAACCAAGATGCCCTTCAACGAATGAATGGATAAGGAAGATGTGGTCCATATACACTATGGAGTATTATGCCTCCATCAGAAAGGATGAATACCCAACTTTTATAACAACATGGACAGAACTGGAAGAGATGATGCTGAGCGAAATAAGTCAAGCAGAGAGAGTCAATTATCATATGGTTTCACTTATTTGTGGAGCATAACAAATAACATGGAGGACTTAGGGAGATGGAGAGGAGAAGGGAGTTGAGGGAAATTGGAGGGGGAGGTGAACCATGAGAGACTATGGACTCTGAAAAACAATCTGAGGGTTTTGAAGGGGCGGGGGGTGGGAGGTTGGGGGAGCCAGGTGGTGGGTATTAAGGAGGGCACGTATTGCATGGGGCACTGGGTGTGGTGCAAAAACAATGAATTCTGTTACGCTGAAAAGAAATTTAAAAAAATAAAAATAAATTGGAAAAAAATCAAAACCAAAAACAAACCAATCTTGTCTCCACTCTGCCACAGCCACTCTCTACCTTTCTGTGCTTCAGTTTTCTTACCTACAAAGTATCCAAAACAGAGGATCATAGGCGAAGAGAGGAAAAAAATAAAACAAGATGAAATCAGAGAGGGAGACAAGCCATAAGAGACTCAGTCACAGGAAACAAACTGATGGTTGCTGGAGGGGAGGGGGTGGGGAGGGGGAAATTGGGGGATGGGTATGAATGAGGCCACATGATATAATGAGCACTGGGTGTTATATAAGACTGATGATTCACAGACCTCTACCTCTGGAACTAATAATACATTATATGTTAATTAACTGAATTTAAATTGAAAAAAAAAAAAAAAAAAACAAGCAAAAAACCCAAAGTATCCAGGCCTTTCAAACAATCTCTAGGGTTGCTATCAGCTCTGAAGTTCCAGGAGTCTCTGTGAAGCAAACTGGTTTCATGCACAATGTCATTCATTTCAGAAGACACCAGATTTCCTTCAACACGTATGACAAGGATAACTAACAGACATGTCCCAGTTCAAGGCACGTCTGCACTTCTTCCATCAGTAACTGAAGCTAAATTCCCTCTGGTATGTTCTTCATTGTGAAGGACTGAGAGGACTTCTTTGACCCTCCATTAGAATGTGTTTGGTTGGAAAGCTTGGCCATTATAGTAAATACAAAGGTGACGTTCTGAATGCTTCAGAATGCACTAAAAAGCCATGAAAAATGAGAGACTAGTGGAACAATTGTGTCTCATCTTCACTCCTAATAACCATGACTATGTGCCGTCAGTAGTCTCCGAGATGCCAACCATTCCAAGAAAGCTCAGTACCAATACAGATCCTTATCACCCACCAGATTAGGTAGCATCCATTCCCTACTTCTTTTATTCTATATACTTTTTATGCCATGAATATATATCATATTTCAGTTATCTTTTCCATTCACTGACTCAAATACATTGAACTTACTGCTAGGTCCCTGTATGCTTGTCCATTGTTTGGCTTATATAACCTTATTTCTAAAATGGGTTGCACAGCCAATGGTCCCAACGTTTCAGACTACACATGGTGCCTTTCCAGTGTGTTTTGGGGTTCCCTGGATATAGAAAATATATACCAAAGTATAAAACTGGGTTCAGCTTTTTCAGGTGTGACCAATTAGTTGACATAGCTAATAGTTCACTAACAAAAAAGAAGCTTTGTGATAAAACTGAAGGATGTTGTGTACTTTCAGTGAGCAAGGCATAAATGTAGCTAATTGAACCACAAATCATGTTTGTCAATCAAATGGCCTTTTTGTCTTGTCTTGAAATATACCCTTTTAACACACAGCTCATTCTTCAAAAAAAAAAAAAAATCCTGTGGTCATAATGTCAATTGCTAACTTTATTTTCTATTTACATCATTCACTTATGAATACCCTTTTCTTCGATTTAATTAGTTAGTGTCACTCACACTTTAATTGGTAACAGTGGAAGACTGAGCTGAATTTGAAAATGATGCCACCATGTCAGCGCAAGCCACATCAATCCCGCAAGTGCCCCCGGGAGCCAAAGCACAGCTAAAGACCACCTATACATATATATGTGGCCTGGAATTGGATTTTGTATTTTTAGTTTAATAAAAATGACATACGAACTAGAGTAATACCTTTGAAGAGGAGAAAGATTCATTTTTTTTTTTTTCCTCCCTCAATTTCAGTTCTAGTACTGGAAGGATCAAAATTCAGTGCAAAAGAAAAGCGAAGTTCAAGCATAAGGCCTCTGAGAGCATAAATCATCAGATACTGTTATTTTTCCTAATGTTTGTGGGTTTTCAGCCTCTACCTACACATATCCAAACCATTACGGAGGACATGATTGAGTCAAGTGTTCACTGATGCAGTAAGTATTTCAATACAGTACAAATTCTTTGACGCAAAAAACAAGGTGCTTTTCTCTGTGTCATGCTTTTAGTATTCAGCAGTAATTTCAGCGGGACAGAGTCCCTTAAAACTGAGGCCAAATTCTACCAAGAGAATTTTATGGCTTAAATAGATGGTACAAAGAATTACTCAAAATTAATGTCCTAGTCACAAGATATTACAGCCATTTTAATTAAGAACAACAACATGATAAACTATTATGTTGCAACAAAATATAGTAGGTATTTGCCTATAATAAGTAAATTATTCAATGTCATAGTTTTGTGTGTGTCTATTTCCAAATAAGACTGGAAACTCCTTCAAAGAGGAAACCATGTCTTCTGGCTGCTGCGTTTCTATTATGAGCACTGGCACTGAGCTCAGGAATAATCCAATCCATGGAGGGATGGAATTGTTCCAATCTAGCACAATTGTTAACAGGAGGCTTTGCAAAATGTTCACATGCCAAGTGACAATCAGATTTATCAGATGTAAATTCAGCAATTTCTGAAAGCTGGTACTACCACGATATATAAGGGAACCCAAGAATAAAACAATTAGAAGACTAACTTTATAAAAATACAGAATTTTAGGGGTGCCTGGGTGGCTCAGTCAATTCAGCATCTGATTCTTGGTTGGGGCTCAGGTCACGATCTCGTGGTTGTCATACTGAGTCCCACCTTGGGATGTGCTCAGTGTGAAGTCTGTGTCAGATTCTCTCTCCCTCTCATTCACTCTCTCTCTCTTTCAAATAAATAAATAAATAAAATCTTTAAAAGAATAAAAATAAAAGTACAGAACCATCAGCAAGTGAGCAGCCCAATCTCCTGAGAGCAAGGAAGCCATTTTGGACAGGGAAGGAAGCAGTCCAAGCTCCCACAGAGAGCGAGAAGCAGAGCTACAACCGGAAGTCAGAGTACTAACTTTGGTCCAAAGTTTATATGACCTCAGCAGTTCAGCAGGTGCCCATGTATGAAGTGGCTTTTCCTGGTGAGGTTGCCACTGAGCAATGGGGAATCCAGAGAAAGAACCAAATTTGAAGGGTGTGTTCAAGGGGCTTACAATTTAATTTGGAGTTGCCGAGAATGATTTAGATCAGGTAATGCAGTCATATGCAATGGTTTCTGGAGGGGAATAGGAGAGGAGAATCTTGAAGACAGAACACTGGGCCTGGGGAGGTCTAGTCGGGTGGAGGACATTGAGGTCTCTCGAGTCACAGAGGGGACACGGCCAGGCAATCTAGGCCCAGGGACACAGAGAGGAACAAAACTTCTGTATGTGAGGATCCACATGCAAAACCACAGGGTGCTCCAAGTTAACAAGAGAGAAATTCTGGCTGCCAAGGAGGACACCGAGGTGGATGTGATACTAAATTTCCGAAGCAAGATGAAAAGTCACGGGAGGCTTCGCCAGAGCACTGATGTGATGGGTGAAAATGGAATCCTGATTAGTGTAAACACAGGGAGCGAATGGGCAGCCTTGGGAAGACCTTGAGATTCCTACAGAATTCGGGGATGAAATAAGTGAGGTATGCATGTTGAGAGCTACAAACTAGAACGGAAGCAAACAGAAAAGACAAAAGCCCCAGAAATAGGACTAAGAAGGAACCAAAGGGTGTCAGTTTGGGTCTTTTAATTTGCAAGTTACTTTCAAGCTATTAATGAGAAAATTTCAGACTATCTGATGTCATGCTGTGCGACAGAAATTTCTGTGATGATGAAAATGCTCTACCATCTGTCCTAGTGTGGCAGCTGTTTGACATGTTTAAATCATTTTATGATCATCGGAAACTGAGTTTTAATTTTAATTTTAATTGCTGTAAATTTGGATTTAAATAAGCACGTATGATTAGTGGCTACAGGTTAGTTACACGATGCAGATAAGGTATCCAATCACTATGGAGCCATGACATCAATGCCTGAAGAAAAGGAACAAAATTCTACGAAGACCATGTTCTCTGTTATACTTCCATCGTATATCTGCTATGTTCTAGACCATGACTGTTCTCAACCCTTTTGGCACCTAGACATTCTATTACTCTTTTCAAGTGGAATTCTTTCTTTATCCATCTTCTAGAAAGGATTTAAGATATTAGAGAAATATATACAACTACAATAAGATTAACCAAAGATATGGGAGAGAACATTAATTTTAGGAGTGCAAAAGACCACTAAGGACACAGATTTGGGACAGCCATGCAAAAATACACTACCGTAGAACGTTACAGTTGCTGGAGCTATGCGTTGGAAGCTCCGATCTTTCCAGGGGTCAGAACGGAGGAAACATCATGATCTCCAGCAGAAATGTTTCATGTGGCATCGAAACTCTATGTGTAATTCAGGAGAATCAATGCTTTTCCCTCGACTAAAGTCCAAATATCTTTGTATCAAGCGAGTCATTTGACTAAGGCATGTGACTTTAAGCTTTACGCTTATGAGCCAAGAGTTGTATCTGTGGCTCCAGGAGTCGGGGAAACAGAGGAAACTCATTTATAGCAAGGGTGGAGGGAAGCAGACAGGTACAGGTATACAGAGACATGAGTCTTTATCACGCGGATCCCTGGGCAACAGGAGACACCCCGCCCTTAACAACGAACTCCTCCTCTCTTATGGTTCTGTTCCCGTCAATCACAAGAGTCTTAGTGTAAAGAGAAGTTTCTTCCATGAGTTGACACTGAGCTAGTGGGCAAAATCCTCAAAGGCAGACCTAGAGGAAGACATTCTGTGCTTGTTTCTTGTCCTGTGCTTCTCTGGGATTGGAGAGGCATAAGGCTACCGCAAACCCGGCTGCAGTGATTCACGGAATCCCACTTCCTTAGCATTCCCCCTGCCCGCCTTTTCCCACACCAAGTGAAAAGCAGACCCTTTCCCACAATGAACTGAATAAAAAAGAATTTTCTGTGTACTTTTAGATTCTGTGATACTTTTTGTGAGTGTTTGCTAGTTACAATGTAGAGAACACTTTGCACCCAACAAATATACAGCATCATTCACCACAGATGAATCTTAATAAAAGTACTAAAACTTTCTCTTTGTTTTCCACATGTGCTTTATTGGGATTCTCACCCATTTTGTAGTGAAGGTAGAACCCTAAGCAATATCTTTCAACACCTCTCTCTTGCCTTTCTTCCTACAGTGAGGTCCATCACCACCTCCGGTCACACAGGACTTGCACAGGACTCTGGAGTCGGTCCAGTTCTTTCTGGGTCCAGTGGCGCAGGCACCGGGGTCACTCAGGCAAGCTGACACTGAGTCCGGGCTGCAGTGCTCTCTACCTACCGCTTCCTGGCTTTCCCCTGCCTCCTTGCGCCTTTGCAACTGCCTTCCTTTCTCCGGTGGAAGTGATTAAATACAAACCCGATTCTGCCACTTCTCTCTCTTTTTTTTTTCTTTTTTTATTTTCAGTTTAACAGTATTCATTGTTTTTTCACCACACCCAGTGCTCCATGCAATCCGTGCCCTCCCTAATACCCACCATCTGGTTCCCCCAATCTCCCAACCCCCGCCCCTTCAAATCCCTCAGGTTGTTTTTCAGAGTCCATAGTCTCTCATGGTTCACCTCCCCTTCCAATTTCCCTCAACTCCCTTCTCCTCTCCATCTCCCTATGTCCTCCATGCTATTTGCTATGCTCTACAAATAAGTGAAACCATATGATAATTGACTCTCTCTGCTTGACTTATTTCACTCAGCATAATCTCCTCCAGTCCTGTCCATGCTGATGCAAAAGTTGGGTATTCATCCTTTCTGACGGAGGCATAACACTCCGTAGTGTATATGGACCACATCTTCCTTATCCATTCAATCGTTGAAGGGCATCTTGGTTCTTTCCACAGTTTGGCGACCGTGGCCATTGCTGCTATAAACATTGGGGTACAGACGGCCCTTCTTTTCACTACATCTGTATCTTTGGGGTAAATACCCAATAGTGCAATTGCAGGGTCATAGGAAAGCTCTAGTTTTAATTTCTTGAGGAATCTCCACACTGTTCTCCAAAGTGGCTGCACCAACTTGCATTCCCACCAACAATGTAAGAGGGTTCCCCTTTCTCCACATCCTCTCCAACACACGTTGTTTCCTGTCTTGCTAATTTTGGCCATTCTAACTGGTGTAAGGTGATATCTCAATGTGGTTTTAATTTGAATCTCCCTGATGGCTAGTGATGATGAACATTATTTCATGTGTCTGATAGCCATTTGTATGTCTTCATTGGAGAAGTGTCTGTTCATATCTTCTGCCCATTTTTTTGATATGATTATCTGTTTTGTGTGTGTTGAGTTTGAGGAGTTCTTTATAGTTCCTGGATATCAACCTTTTGTCTGTACTGTCATTTGCAAATATCTTCTCCAATTCCATAGGTTGCCTCTTTGTTTTGTTGACTGTTTCCTTTGCTGTGCAGAAGCTTTTGATCTTGAGGAAGTCCCAAAAGTTCATTTCGCTTTTGTTTCCTTTGCCTTTGGAGACATATCTTGAATGTCTATACTGCCTAGAGCAATCTATACTTTTAATGCCATTCCGATCAAAATTCCACCGGTATTTTTCAAAGAGCTGGAGCAAATAATCCTAAAATTTGTATGGAATCAGAAGAGACCCCGAATTGCTAAGGAAATGTTGAAAAACAAAAATAAAACTGGCGGCATCACGTTACCTGATTTCAAGCTTTACTACAAAGCTGTGATCACCGAGACAGCATGGTACTGGCATAAAAACAGACACATGGACCAGTGGAACAGAGTAGAGAGCCCAGATATGGACCCTCAACTCTACGGTCAAATAATCTTTGACAAAACAGGAAAAAATATCCAGTGGAAAAAAGAGAGTCTCTTCAATAAATGGTGCTGGGAAAACTGGACAGCTATATGTAGAAGAATGAAACTCGACCATTCTCTTATACCGTACACAAAGATAAACTCGAAATGGATAAAAGACCTCAACATGAGACAGGAATCCATCAGAAACCTAGAGGAGAACACAGGCAGTAACCTCTTCCATATCTGCCACTTCTCTTATTGAAAGCCTTGAGAGTTTCCATTTCTTCTGAGGGCAGGGGTTTTAAAGAGACCAAAGTCTTCACTCACTGCATGCTAAGGAGCAGGCTGCTGTGGCCCCGCCCACCTTCCTGGGCTCTTTTCACTGAGGGAGCCACTCTGGTCTGCTTTCTGTTCCTCAAGCCTGCTTTCTTCCCTCCTGTCTCCAGGTTCGATTTTGGGATGTTCCCTTTGTCAGGACCCTTCTTCCTATCCTGCTCTAACTTCCCGCATTTCTTCCACCCCTTATCGAAATCAGGAATTACACAGCTGCTAGTTTGATGGATGTCTGTACCCCCCAGCGAACTGTGAGCGCCACGTGGGGGGCAAGGCTGATCTCTTCTGTCAACTGTTGTTCCTCCCTTTGACTCAAACAGAGCCTAGAACGTAGAAAATATGACTACAATGGCCATGATAATAAGATCTGCTTTATCTGGTATTCTGAGGGCAAACTTTATAAAACAGATAGCCCTGATGTCTGCTTTTACTCAGGTGATACAAATGATATCAGTAAGATGATATCAACATACTTCCCCCAAATGGCACCAAGAATAATTTTTAATGACAATGAAAGTCCATTTCCAAGTTAAGGGGAAATATTTTAAACTATTTGGATAATTTCTTGAAGATTACAGTAATTAAACTATCCATTTCTACATGAAATAAAAACAGTAAGCTTAATAGGATATTTTTGCAATATGAATAATTAATATTTAAAATTTAGAAATATGTCTCCTTACAATAGTTAGAGTCTCATAAAGAAAATGTATTCTTAAAACAATAGCTAAATGTTCTCAATCCAAGGTACTTTGAATTCAACCCCCCGGGGCATAACTCTGTAGTCTGTTCTAGAATATGTCCAACATTCTGAAACACACACTTTTTTGGCATCTGAAAAGCAACTGCAAATGTTTCTCTCACATTCAAAGTCCTTTTAAAAAAAGACTCCATTGCTAAGCTGTGACAAATGTCCCTCCCACTACCTCACTGGGTTCCTTCACAAACACACAATTCACAATTATAAGCAATTTTGTAAAATGCATGCTATTTTCCCAGGAGAATGTCTTACAGTGGTTAAATATGTGATTGGGTAATTTTCTGAAATGCTTATTATTTACCTGAGTCTCATTTCAGTCTCTCTGGTAAACAGAATATTCCTGCCAGCAGTTATCATTCCCCAAAAAGCTTCCAAAATTGTCAGTGATCCTCTAACTCCCCCAGACACATCTTAGGACCTGGGGTGTAGCTGTGAAAAACAGCTTCCTGTGCCAGCCGCCTTCTTGAAATGACAAGGTGGGCTTCCTCTTCCCAGAACGGGGTGTGGGGGGGGTGTCCTGGGTTTTAGGCACAGTGGAAAATAAATAACAGGACTTTTAAACTTCTTCACGGCTTAGATTGTATCTTAGATGACTGCAAATCTCATTACCAACTTTACAGCTGTTTTCCTATCTTGATTTATTGTTATTTTTGGATCAGAAAGAAGAATGGCAAAATCGCAGCCTAGAGGTTTGCTTTGGAAAATAAAGTTTGAATTTAGCCGTTGTTGATTTATACGCAGTGTGCTACACTTCGCATGTACATACAGTTACGGATACTTTATAGGTAATTACCCCTTCTATTGATATGAGGCAGCTGTGCACAGCCTAGAATAACACCCAGTTTTGGAAACAGTACCTTCTAAAGTGGTCTATTAGGTAAATAAATTCTGATGATGGTGGTAGTATTTCATCCAACAAGAGATCTTACTCCCTCTGAACCAACATCTTTTACTACTTGCCTAGTTATGTGTGAACAATAAAAGCTCACCAAGACCAGATTTAACTAAAGTGAGTAACAGAAAGTAAACAGTCTCTAACTGAAATGAGTTCACATTAAAATACAGAGACAGAAATCCAAAGGAAAAAAATGGTTTGAGTGGTTTTGGAGTTGGAAGTGCCCTAAATCTTTTACTTTTGGGTCCTACTAACGAGACTCCATAACACAGTACTTCAATTGTAACAACCTCAGGGTCTCCCTCTATGTCAATGATATACGGCAATCAAAATTTGGTCTTCGGGGTGCCTGGGTGGCTCAGTGGGTTAAAGCTTCTGGCTTCGGCTCAGGTTGTGATCCCAGGGTCCTGGGATCGAGTCCCACATCTGGCTCTCTGCTCAGCCACGAGCCTGCTTCCCTTCCTCTCTCTCTGCCTGCCTCTCTGCCTACCTGTGATCTCTGTCTGTCAAATTAAATAAAATCTTTAAAAAAAAAAAATTGGTCTTCGCCATTTTTAATTATGTAATTTTAATTCACATTAGAAAGCATGTAGTTCTTTCATTTTATTCTTCAAAATTATGCATATAAAGAAAACTAAACCATTTTAAACAGTCTGCTATGACTTGACGTCCAAACAGATCCTTCATTTTGCCTGGTAAGTATTGAAATAGGACCCTCAGTTAATGTAACAGGCACAACCTGTGACTACATCACTGTCCACGTATTTCCTTCTACATAAAATAAGGCTCAGGATGCCATGTGGACAACGCCTCCCATGGGTCCACGCAACAGAGTTTGAAAACCACTGATCTAAAGACACCCCACAGAGCCTGAGATGTTAGTGTACCTTGCATATCCATTAGCTGGTATGTGCTCGTGTCATTGTGGTTTCTGTGCTTTATTTATTTATTTATTTATTTATTATTTTTTTATTCTGAGTCTGTTAAAGTTCATGGAAATAATTAGCAACTCTTGGTTCAGGGGCCAACAATCAAGGATCATAGCGTTTTTTGAGGCGGATGAGGTTCTGGACATGAAATTAATTTCACGAATAGAAAGTGGACAGGAAAAATTAGTTTTGGAGTCAGGCAGACCCACATTTTACTTTAGCTTCTAAGAGCCTTAGCTTTCTCCCTCGCAAGCTGGTGTTATTAATATTGACCACACAGACTCATTCTGAAGCTTTAAAAAGGTAACATATGCAAGAGGCTTGCCCTGTATCCAGGAGCTATGAAGTGATTTGACCAAACTAGCTAGGTGTTTCGTTAGTAGTGGTAGAGTCAGGACAAGCCTCACAACTTCTAGTTCAACACTATCTCTACAACAGCCATCTAGTGTTCTAGAGAAACAAACATAAGTTAACTTATGAATGCAACTTATTGTAGGCCCCGAAGAGAGAATTGCAAGCAAACTGTGACCATTTCCCTTATAAGAATCAAAATGGCAGAAACCATCACAGCCAAAGCTATAAACAGTTAACTACTGCATTTTTGATGAACCTTTAAGGGCATAAAAAATAATTTATTTATAAATCACAGTACAATGGAGAAGTGAACCTATTAGAAGTCACTACTTTTTAGGCTATTAAAATATTTTCAATTATCTTTCTCTAGAGGTCACTGCATGTATGAACGGCAGGATGGGAGTGAGGGGAGGTGGGGCTCTCTGAATGTGGCATGGATGAAGACGGTACATGACACCCAGGTATGAGTGGGGTGGGAGCCCCATCCCGGGATATAGTTCCAGAGCTTCCATGTTATTTCTGTCTCTGGTGATGGCATTCCTGAAGATGAAATGTACATCTGAAATGTGTTTCCTATTGAGTTGTATCAAAAATTCACATGTTTTATTAAATTTTTCTAAATGCCTAGTTTCAGAGAATGGATGGTAGATGGATGGCTTTTTTCTGCTTTGTTCAAATCTAGTCTGTTAGATTAAGGCTTTTTTTTTTTTTTTTTTTTTTCAGAGTAAGACGTGAGCTATATTTAAAAGTCCTATAAACGATTATAATTACATAGTATTTGAGAATACTTCCGGCCCTTGAAATGACTGAACACTAAGGTGGATTCCTAAGGGAAGGTATGGTATTCCTTTGAAGGGATAAGATTTAAAATGGGCTGATTTAAAAGAGGGCTGGATTTTACCTGTTTTGGATGCATCTAAAACAGGTTAAAACTGAAAATAGCAGAGTGTGTCTCACATGGTAGGAAATTATGGTTTTGTGAAAGGTTTTTAAATTAAATCTATGTGTAAATTTTATACATTTACATGACCTCTTCAGATTATAAAATTTTTGAGAAAGGAGTTAAACTTCATACTAAAGTCCTAGTGAAGGCAGCTTAAATTGATGCTCTCGGTAAAAGAAGAGAAATAATAAAAGTAGCCTCATTAATGCAACTATTTATACTCCTACATATATCTACTTTATAAAAGACATTTGGAAAATCTGGTTATACAGAGTGAATATAATGTAGGAATTTTAATAAGAACGCCTATCAAGAAATTTTAAGTATTTTTTTACAGGATTATATTTATGTAACATTTTATACTTTCTATAATGTTAATTCCTGACTCACAGGAATTATTTCCGTTATTTGTTAATGTGCTAATGTAGAAAATGTCAAAAAAGAATGTTTTATTTTTGCGTTTTAGCCTTGAAACCTTAATTAAATCTAAGGTTCAGCTTCAGGTTTCCTGTTAGAATTTTAAAGATCCAGAAAATATTCTGAAGTTAGGGCCCCGGACTGGTGGTGCCTGGGAAGTTACCACATACAGAATACCTACTGTGTATCAGGAACTGTGCCAGTCATTTTTATATACAATCTCATTTAATTCTCCTTGGGTTCAGACTTATTTTCATTTTAAGTGATAAAATACCTCCATATCTGGTAAGAAAATCTGGAATTGGATACATACCATCTGACACCAAAGTCAGAATCTGGCCCATGATTCCCTAATCATGGATGTGCAACTGAGTCTACCACTCAGAAGCTGAATGACCGACTCTCCAAAGGAAGACCTTTTTGACAGAGACTGCCAAGTGTCTACCTAAATTCTGTCTGCCCCTAGGCATTTATCCAGATTTCGTTTCGCAAGTTCTCTTGTAGCACATAAAGCTGAAAGTCTGTGTCCTAGCCAGCGGAATGAAGAGATGTGTGCCATACCCAGGCAGGGGCTTATAAGGAAGATGCCCGTCTTCATTTACTATTTCCTACCCCTCTGCCAGCTGGACCCTGGGTGTGGGTATCAGTGTGACCATGAAGACAATGATGAATTCCAATGCGGTAGCAGAGCTAAAGGATGGAAACACCACTTTGAAGAAAACCACTCACCCACCTGAAAACCGCGCCCATCCTAGGCGCAAACCAAGCTACATTTGTGTGGGAGACATTGTATCTTGAGCTCTGTTGGTTATAGCACCTTAGTCTACAATAACGAGTAAAACCTTTCCAGAGGCTCTGATTCATGACAATCCATCTGGGAAAACCAAAGACTGAGACAGGGCCCAAATGACCTCCTGACCACCCTCGCCTCAAAGGAGATTACTGTGCACCTACTTTGACAAAAGATGTAAAAGTTCAGTGGATCCTCTCAATCTGTTATTGAGCCCAGACTTTAAAATTAGGCAGTTGGCAAAAAGTTCCCAGTATTCCTTAGGTATACAAGTGTTGATAGTGGGAAACCAGTCAGTGCCAAGTAGGAGTGGGGGTGCTGGAGAAGGAGGGAGGGAGGACAAGATTCACCTTCAGGAGCACCCCGCAGTTAAACCACTGTGGAGCGGAACTTAGAGACGGGGTTCATGCTCTATAGACCTTCTCCAACTTTGGGGATGCCAAGCACTTGAGAACTATCTCAGAATCTAGAAGGGGATGTGATGGACTGTGTTTCTCAGACTTTCATGTTGAAAGCCTCAGTCCCTCAGAATGTGACAGTATTTGGAAAAGGGTCTTCAACAGGTAACTTACTTATGGTACAGCCATGAGGGTGGGCTCCAGTCTCAACTGACTAATGTTCTCACAGGAAGAGGAGATTACAACACAGGGAGAGACACCAGGGCTACACACACTCCCATTAGACCACTGTGTGAAGGGGCAGCATGAGGGTGGCCATTCGCCAGTCACAGAGGAAACCAAACCTTCTGGAGGCTTCCAGAACTGCCAGAGAGTAAGTTTCTGTTACTTAAGCTGCCGAGTTGCCCCCCCAACCTTTTTAAAATTTTTTACGTCCGCCCTAGCAAACCTATACAATAGCCAATTCAAAGCACTGTTACTTGTGAGCCACAAGAAAAAGCCCTTCTTGGCAGTGGGAGGGGAGGTCAGACAGTGTAACTGCTTCCTGGAACATGTTCCTATTCCCCACTCCTTTCCACTGCTTTTCCTAGTTTCCTTCTATAAATACACAGGTCCAAGATAAAAGATTTCTAGTAAAGGCTTGAGAAGCAGACAACATAAGAAATGCTAATTTGCCCCAGGCACCTAGGTGGCTCAGTCGGTTAAGAGTCTGACTCTTGATTTCAGCTCAGGTCATGATCTCAGGCTCCACGCTGGGTGTGAGGCCTGCTTAAAATGCTCTGTCTGCCTCTCCTTCTGCCTGCCCTCCCCTCGCCTCTCTCTCCAATAAATAAATAAAATCTTAAAAAGAGTTACTAATTTTTCACACTCTGAGGTAGTAGGATATATAAGATGCCCTGAAGACATTCAGATTTTACTGGAAATACGTGACATAATTGCTTGGTTCAGATATTATATATTTATTTCCATCTTGACATTAGAATATTAAACCACTCCTCCTCTTGCTAAATGGGCATGCATCTAAAACACTAAGTTGTTTCCCTGTCCTGCTTGGGAGCCAAACGATATAAACTCTCATGAATATGTAAATCAACTCCTCCAAGCACATTATTAATTATTTCAAAGATAGTTGGAGGTCACCAGCTCACAGCAATTTCTATGCATGAAGTTTCACTAATACAAGACACCACACAGTAAGGAAGAACAAAGTGTTATCATAGTTCCTGCGTGTGTGTGCATGCATGCACACATGTGCATGCATGTCTGTGTGTGCACATGTGTGCACATGCACACGTGTGTGTGGCCAAAGTAACATACAGAACTGAGCACAGCACCGGCGGGCACTGAGGCTAGCACTGTGGGTGATGATGCAGAGGGGGCAAGTCACAGAGGAAAGCAACAGCTGTCTCAATCAGGAATCGTGGACTTAACATCCAGAGAAATTTCTGTCTCAACTAGACTTAGGTTTTCCTGAGCAAGAGGCCACCAATGGCCCTGATTTCTTCAGAATGAAGTTGTGGCTCACTCCCAAAATCTGTAGCTCTCGACCAGCCAGCACCCTCCTCATTTCCTGAGACACTAGAGAGCACGCGGAGGGTTTGGTCCCTGCATCTGTAACACTAGACGCTGCTGCGAGCCTCTCTGGCAGCTCTCACCAGCTTTCTCAGTGGTTCTCAGCAACTGAAATGCTCCTATACAAATCTTGGGACAGCTGAGGTATAGCCTCCAAGAACCATCATGCCAGGCTGTTGACAGGGCACACAGAATTACCGACAAACGGAGGAGAACACTGAACATAGCGAGCTGTGCTGTTTAAAATTCACATATGGATATAAGACTCTTATTCTCAATCAAACTGCAATAAAATTGATCTTACTCGCCAAGTAACTCTTCAGGGTCCCTGTTATTATTTACGTTTATACATCTGATTGCAAACTCGCAATTTATCTGGTGAAAAAGGGAATAAAAATTCTCACAGCAGATAGCAACAGAGATGAGGAAGAGAAACATAAACACACCCACTATCTAGTATGGTTAGTAAAAAATATATATATATTCATATATACATATATGAATATATATATGACATATACATATATATGACAAAGAGAATAATGAAAATCCTGAATAGTGGAACACTTTGCACATACGGTCAGGGTTTTCTGACTGCGGGTATAAGTGGAATTTAGATGCTTCTTGTGAAGGAAATTTGGCAAAACCTTTCAAGCATCCACTTGAAAGTTAAAAGTGGGCAATTATCTGTCATTTTTAGGGATGTGTGTCCATAGGGGGTGATGCTATGAGGAAAAGTAAGGGAATGAGTATTACAGAAGTCAAGGTAGTAGGAGCATCTAGGCAGGAGAGAGGAGGTTGTGACGGGGAGGACAGCTGAAGGCTTTTGGGATGCTGGGGTGCTAGTTGGCTGATCTGGGAGGTGGTCCCAGAGGTTCCCTACAACCGTACAAATCCATGACAATACAAATGTGGGTAAACACTGTTGCGTATGCATGTCTCACGATAAATTTAAGAACACATCAAGCCATTTAAAATGATATACTTAAAAGTCAATTAATATTCTATTGATATGGTTATAATCCTTGGAGCCTCAGAAGAGCACTCTCTGGACTGATAATGCCAAGTGCACAGACTCAGAAGTTGTGCCAACTGCCAACAAGGCCTGGGAGAGGAATCGGGATCTATACGTTTTAATAAAAAGAAGAAGAAAGCCTAGAGACCGCCGTTTTGAACAACTCTTGTCACTATCTTAAGCACTTACAGGCATTTTTCTAGAACTCTTTGGGTAAGTAATAAATTTATACTTAAAAATAGTTTGCTTTTACCCCCATAAAACAAAGGTAGAATGTTCTTAACAGTGCAAGGTGGAAGTAGGTGGAAAGAAATTATTTTTGCTTTCTCTGCTGGCTATGGAAAGCATTCCCACCTTACTTCTGTTTTTCTAAAATGTTATTTTATTTTTAACCACTTAATAAGATGCAAGAGAAGATGAAAAGCAGCTTGGAAAGTAAAAACCCAAGCCAAGTAGGAACCAAGGACATCGTTTCCTTGGACATGGGCTTCCTCCTAAAGATAAAGGGAGCGATCCTGCTGGGGTTATTTCCAGTCAGTGCACAGAATCCCTTCAACGGTACAACCCTAAAGACACACACACACCAAACAACGGCGGAAGTCCGCTGTCCTCGCTGAAGTAGGCATTTCCAAGGTCAAACGGATGACCGTGAAGACAGTGCTTGCTGATCTAGCTAGAATGAGCTCCTGAACACCATTAATTCTGTCTACAGCTCTTTTTCTGGTGCTCATCCATAGACCAGGCACTCCTTACAATAAAGCGACCTTGACTGAGTGTTGTTCCTGCTGCAGGAGGGGAGAGGAAAGTGGAAGAAAAAATCATTCAGTGACTGTGTGCTTCACCATCCTCTCCACCAGCATTGGAGACCGCTATGTGTTTGCAGTCCTGTTCGCTTTTCCTTCTGGGCACTCAGCCAGACCCTATTCCCCCATCCCCCTACATGTGCGCACGCACGTGCGCGCGCACACACACACACACACTCCTCATGTGGCCAGGTAGGGCCGTGTGACCGAGTTCTGGTATAAAGAATCTGGGAAGAGACAACGCGCTCCATCTCCAGACCCGGTCTCTACAGACCTCATCATGATGCTCACACCCTCTCTGCCTCTGCCAGCTGGCCTGGAGGCAGACGATCAGCGGGATTCAGAGGCCCCTGGGGGTGACAGAAGCCCTAGGTGGCAAAAGTCAGACTCTGAGTCCCAGAATGACGCCATGGGGCGGGGGTATCCCCAGGCAACACACACTGGATCAGGACATGAGTGGATATAAACCTTGACTCTGTGACTTCAGTGTCGCTTTTAAGAAAGTTATACTATGATCCTGACTTTAGTCCATTCAAATCAAAGGAAAACTGTCAGAGTGGCTAAATCATGAACCTCCTCCAAAAGAAACTGAAAAGAAGTTTAGCATTAATCTCTGGAAATTAGCAAATTTGATTTAATTTCAGTTAATTTTGAGGCAGAAAGAAGATGAAGTATGGACTCCAAACCTGTCAGCTTCCTAACTCCCGGCACTGGCATCTCCATGGTATCTACCACAATTGCTCAAGATCTAGGAGCTAGGGAGAGAGCAAGCTATGTATTTCAGAGTCAGACAGACAGAGAATGTGTGTGTAAATAGGTTTCTATGGAGCTTATTGCTATTTTTAAGCTCATACTATACATTGCCAAATTGCTTTTTAGAAACATATGATTTTACATCCCTACCTGTTTTGAGTGTGTGTCCATCCCACATTATATTTTACGCTTTAAATCAGCAATTGTTTAGTAACTAATTATGTTAAACTTTTCATGTGTATTGATTTTGGGCATATCTTCTTTGGTAACCCACCTTTTTTTTTTTTTTTTAAGATTTTATTTATTTATTTGACAGACAGAGACAGCAAGAGAGGGAACACAGCAGAGGGAGTGAGAGAGGGAGAAGCAGGCTTCCCGCAGAGCAGGGAGCCAGAATCTGGGCTCAGTCCCAGAACCCTGGGATCGTGCCCTGAGTGGAGGCAAACGCTTAACCGACTGAGCCACCCAGGTGCCCCTGGTGACCCATCTTTTAATTTATGTTTTGGGGTTATTTATTTTTATTACGTTACGTTAGTCACCATTCAGTACTTCATTAGTTTTTGATGTAGTGTTCTTTTCAGTGTGGTTTTTAGAAATTATGGTGATTTGATTATTTGTGTGTATTTGGGAGAGTTAATACTCAAAAAGCCAAAAGCAATTATTTCAGGTTTTATGTTTAGCTCCCTGACCAGCTGTCCAGAAACCAGTATTCTTGACTGTGGAGGCATCAAGAAGGGCTCTGCATCTCCAACGGCCCAGGACTATCTGCCTAGTGCTTTATGTTGCCCACAAAGATGCAAACGACCCTAACGGACTGCCGTTGGTGACTGGACATATTAACTAGAAAGGAAATGTCATTCTGAGTTAAACGGAAATTGGAATTTTATAAAATGTGAGCTTGGGAGAGAAGAGTAAACAAAACAAAACAAAACAGAAATGCAAACCACTGAGTACAGAGGGAGGGATGCACCGGGATGGGACCGGCGGCCATGGCAGTGGCATGTCACAGAGAAATGAGGAACTATTCCCTCAGACACCCCAAGGCTACAGGAAATCTGTGGTGTCAGGGCTCCTAATGGACCAGGGGTAAATCTGTTCTCCAGTCTTCATTTAATTCTAGAGCACACTCCAAAATAAATCAACCTAAATTAATAAAGCTCCATCAAATTTGTGTGAGTGACACTCAGTCTTCAGAGCAGATGCAAACAGTGCTTTGGCATTTCAAAATAATTTCTAGATTGAATCCTCATAGTAGCAGGTACAGAAAAAAGACAGCAAACATTTCAAAATAATTATAAAAAGTTTCTCCCAAAGCCTGGAGCTTCATGCAAGAGCTTCTCAGAGGTTCTGGAAATAGGCCATTTGGGCTGTGTCTGCTGATCTTATTTTCAACTCCATCAACGTTTATTGAAAAACCTATGCTGGCTAGCAAATCAGATTGTGCATGGACAAAATGGGCAAGGGCAGAGGGAGTAATTTTTACTTATTAATGTTATAGTATCCCACTGAAAATACCTTATTGCTTGTAGAATGCTCGCCCCCACAGTAGTCCCAGACTCTTAAGCCCCAGGCCTCAACAAATACTGGGAGCCATCCCTGAGGTTCTTCTAATTGGCCTGAGGCATTTCATGTTACTGGAATGTACATCTAGGGTTGAGAACCACCGCCCAGAGAGGAGCAGGTGGGAGAGTGGAGAGAATGTGGAGCCTTGGAGTCTACCACCGCTGGATGGAAACCTCGGCTCTATTCTTCCTGTGGTCCTGGGCACTTAGTTGGATTAAGGCTTTACTTCTTCCTCTGTGAAATTAGAACAGTTCAAGTTCACTGTTGGTTTAACTATGGAAAAAGTGCTAGACAATTAGATACTCGTTTGACATTCTTTTCCACAGAACTTTCAAAGGTCTAGTACTTTACCTGTGGTTTACAGGCTTCTCTATTCATATGGCGATTAAGAAGACACATCCTAGAGCCACAACTAGTTGGCACTGAACACCAGCTCTGTGATTCGCTAACTGCACTATTATCTGTATATTAATTAGCCCCGTGAGCCTCAAGTGCTTCATCTATAAAAGTAGAAAAATGGCAACATCCATTCCAGGGGGCCTTTGGGGGAATGAATGGAGATATATATATATATATATATATATATATATATATATATATATATATATGGAAGCACTCAGAGAGGTACTGTACACACAATAAGTACCTGGTAACAGCTCTAGTCATTACTTTTTACTCCCAGGGCAATACAATTTGGCATCCCAGTCTTACAAAGCATGACAAAATTTCTGGCCAAATGAGAGGCTCACACAAAGGAATTAGGTACCTAAAAGGGTTTTAAACCAGTTTTAATTGTTCATCATTCTAACTATGACAATGAAAAAGGATGGTTCGTTGTTGGCCATCCATATCTTGAACAATGTATGTATCTGAAATTGAGCTTGGAAGGGGTTTAGTTTAATGATCTTGAAAGAGGCTTGAAAGACTAGATTATGGAAAAGAAGAACACTTATGATTTGGTGGTGAGAGGTATTATACATTTATATAGAAATGGTGAATTTGCATAGACACAATTTAGCAAGACATTGGGTATGTGGGTCATTTAGCAATGGAAATAAATGCTCTATCCAGCCTTCTTTTTTTTTTTTTTTTTTTAATGGACAGGGCCAGTGTAGTTCAAAAAATAGTTTGCTAATTCTTCTTAGAGCTTCTATTCTTTTATGTAAAGTTTGTAGTCCCAGAAAACTGATGTCATTTTTTCCTTCATCATGTCACCATTCAAACATTAGAGAATGGTTTGTTTCCCAGGCTCTGCAGCCAGTAAGTGATGGATTTGGGGGAGAGGCTGTCTTGTATGGACTGGCAGAAGGTAGGGTTACACAGTTACATTGAACTCCCGGGACGGAAGAGTATCTTGAACAGCACTCTGCATGAACTATGGACACCTGTTTCCTGTTAGTTCTGAAAAGTACCCATGCCATTCTACAGGAGGATCGCTCTAGTTGGTGAGCTTCAAAAAGTCCTTTGGCCGGTCCCAAAGCAGGAACACAGTCATCAAGCAAATTCAAATATGTATTCATCAATCAATCTGCCCTATTTATAATTTCATGGAGACCCCTGAGGCCAGAAAAGTCAAGCTCTGGATTCCAGGGCCAGAACAACCATCTCTTAGGGTTAGAAATGAACTCTGTCTTTGAGAGGAAGTGGTGGCCTTAGGAATACAATGCCCCTTGATTATCTAAATAAATCTTGCATTAATTTTCTTGGAAAAACTGTAATCCAAAAATGGCTAGTAGCCACCATGCGGGTCTGAAACCATTTGGCTAGACATTTTAAACCACCATGGTGGAAAGATAAACGGACAACTCTTCAGAGAAATCAACAATATTCAGTCAGGCTAAACCAACTGACAATAAAGAGCACACACACACACATACACACAAGCTAAGCTTCCAAAACACTGCTAATCCCCCAAAAACCAAAGATAAAGATAATACTGGGCCTTTGAGATCCAAGTTTTCTACAGAAGACTATTGAGGTCAGGCAAGAGCCATCAAGGAAATGTTCTACCGAGCCATGATCAATGTGACCAGCAACACACTTCATGCTGAGTGGATCTGGCATGGAATTTGAGCCTTGCTGGAGTAATAACAAGCTGACCTTGCAATACAGTTTTCGTTCTATTATGGAATTAGCCAGTATTTTTGCTTTTTATACATAGTATTAAATTCTCCTTATGATTTATTAAGTTTTATTTATAAGATTTATAGACATTGATATAACGTTTCCCATTGCTATAACACTTTAATTAACCCCACCAAGAAAGAGGGCTGTGCCATGGAAATAGTATGAGTTCAGTCATCTGTTCCTGATAGTCTGCTGTTCTTATCTACAGTTTGAAAAGCCTTGATTTTCTATTTCTTTTTTTTTCTAGTTTATTTTATGTGTCTTGTTCTACACTCCATGAATCAAAGTAAAGCAAAGTAAAACAACGACAACAACACCAACAAACCGGATGGACAGGTGAACAATGCTTGGTTAATGGTTGATTTTGTATGATCACAGGAAACACCAACCTATAGTTAAAGAATGTCTGATCATATGTTCCTCTATGGATATACACATATATGCACAAATAAATTGCATATATTGTCTGTAGGAATGCATGTTTACAGAACAACCCAAATAACAAAAACCAATCTTTGTTATGCGCTCACTGTCTTCATTATTTAACACAGTCACTTTATATGGCATTATTTTAATTCACCCACAGAACGATGTACAAAATAGGTGCAATTGTAGCGTCTCCCTTTTACCTTAAAGCAAAACCAAGACCTACGAAGGATAAGTAACTTGCCCTACATTACAAAGGGGATGAGTCTCAGAGCCAGGATTTGAACTTGACTTCTTTAACTCTCTGTGTATACCCCAGGATATGGGCAAAATTATTCATTGGTTTATGGGGAGGTAATAATAGGGCTTATATAGATTTTATATAAAATATGAAAAAATTAGTCTTCATGAAGACTTAATGTACAGGCTGATATCAGAACTTACCATACCCTGGTGTGCATACTGGATACATCATGTCATGAACTGGAAGTATCTTGAGGGGCCAGTGAGAGTCTTAAAACACAGACTCTTAGAGAGTCTCTGGTCAGAAAGGATTCAGGATAATCCAGTTTGGTTTTTACAAAGTAAAAAAAAAAAAAAAAAAAAAAAATTCTATAATAACATCTGAAAGCCTCTTTTCACATACTATGAGGAATACTTCTAAATTGAGCCACAGTTAAAAAAAGGCTAAATAACAGATGACAATATTGTGACAAGCTGAATTGTATTTTGTTATAAGCACCTTTGAAGATACATATTAAAACACTGTTGAAAAAAAAAGGAAAAAAAAATAAAACACTGTTGAAGCTTTAAAGAAACAAGTATCAAAATGAATTAGACCTTGTAGAAAGTTTACTACACAGTTGAAAGTCAGCCGGTTGTTTTTAACTCCTCTCAGCTTGTGGTTATTTGCTATGTTCCTTTTTCCTGGTTTCCAAAGTTTATTAAAAATCAAAGACTAGAAAACCTTTCCATGAAAATACGTCATTTTTTTGTTTCTACATATTGCAAACACACACACAGACACACACACACAAAGACACAAATATACACATCAAGATGATTGTTATTGTTTAGCTCATCCTGGAGTGTGTGACCCTAGTGGTGGTCAGGCCGGTTCACTCACGATGGGGATGGAGCATGGCACCTGTGTCTGTGCACTGAGTTTTAAATCACACCCCCCAGGACACTCGCCCCACAGTGTTTCCTTAATGTAGGGTGACAGTCAACATTGCTAATGTGTGGAGAGCAGTACAGGCCTATGTACTAGTTTTTATAAATATTTCTTGATCAACAGATTAACAATTTTAAGTATCTTTAAATACTTTTGATAACTTCAATCACCAGAACTGCAGACAACAATGGGCTACTCTATTCCAGATACGTTGCCTTTTTAATAACCAAATGCACAAATATGCAGCTTTCTTCTTCTTATTGTTAAACACAAAAAGAAATAGATGCCAGGAAAGATAAGTTCTTGGTAGTAAGTGGCACTCTAAAGAAATAAAGCGAGGTTCTATGAAGGATTTAAATAACCAGCAATGAAGTAGGTACAGTCACAAATAGTATTTAAAAGGATTCCAAGGAAAAAAATAAAAGCTAGCAAGAAATACAAGGAAAGCCTGGAACAACCTGTTATACTAGAAAGCCTGAATAAGGTGTACAAGGGGAGTCATTGCTCTATTTTTTTTTTAAACTTTGTATGCTTAAAATTTCTTAGATTTCAAAAGGTTTAAAATTTAAAAATAAGTGAGAAATAAACTGATGGTTGAAAGTGTCTTGAGTGTGAGAAGCTACGAAGATGGATATTTAGAAATGTTTCCACGCTATATGGTTTTGTGAAAAAGAGGGTTTATCAGTACAAAATTATCACATGAAAAACATTAAAAACAGAATCTTTCAATCTGCAAGGAAATGTTACACTCACTTTTGAATGCTTTTGTTAAAAATATAAAAGCACAATGTCCTCCTGTGAGTTTTCCTTAACAATATGTTGACACACATATTATGTGAATCTTAATTAAAAACATTGCATTATTGGCAGATGCAATTGAAAACAAGTGTCAGAATTTATAAAGTCAACAATGCAATTAGCTTCTTCCATTTGGAAATGTCAAATAATTTTGAGGTATATTTTTCAGCTTTGATCAACATTAAAACTAAGTACAAGTAAGTATCACAAGTAAGTACTGAAATGAATTAAACTTAAAGCCTGACCATTGAATCAAGGAATCACATAGTTTCAAACCACAATTCTCAATAGTGAAGCATATTTACTCACATTGCAATCATTAAATATATATATTTATAATGACGTAGGGACCCCTATCTCACTCCATATATAAAACAATAATTCAAAATGTATCAACGGCCTAAGAATAAGAGGTAGTCTATTAGAGGAAAACGTGCGGTAATTCTTCATGACCTCGGGTTTGACAACACAGTCTTACCTTTGAAACCAAAAGCATAAGCAACAAAAAAGGGATTAATTGGACCTCATCAAAATTAAAAACTTCTCTGTATTAAAGGACATTATCATGAGAGTAAAAAGACAACCTACAGAATAGGAAGAGTGCTTGCAAATCATGTATCTGGTAAGTATCTAGTATCCAGAATACATAAAGAATTCTTATATCTCAACATATAAATCTCATTATATCTCAACAGATAAATAACCCAATTAAAAAACAGGTAAAGACCTGAAGTGATAGTCCTCCAAACAGGTAACACAAATGGCAAATTAGCATGTAAGCTAACAGTCGACATCACTGGTCATTAGGGAAATGCAGATCAAAAGCACAACGACATGCGACTTCAAAGTTAATAGGATGGCTATTAAAAACCAAACAGAACAAAACAGGAAAATAACAAGTGTTGGAGAGATTGTAGAGAAATAAAAACCCCTATAAGTTACTGGTAGGAATGCAAAACGGTACAGCAGCTATGGAAAATCATTTGGTAGTTCCTCAAAAGGTTAAACATGGCATTATCACGTGACCCAGCAATCACACTCCTCAGTATACATCTAAGAGAAATGAAAGCATATCTCTGCAGAAACAAGTACACAAATGTTTACAGCAGATTATTCCTAATAGCGAAAAGGTGGAAACAACACGAATGTCCATCAATGAATAAATGGAGAAGCAGATTGTGGTATGTCTCTATAAGGGAATATTACTCAGTCATAAAAAGGCATAAAGGTACATGCCGTGACTTGGATGAACTTATGTGAGGTGAAACGAGGACACAAAAGATCACATATTGTACAATTTCTCTTACAGGAAGTATCTAGAATTGGTAAATCTGTAGAGGCAGACCATAGTAGTTGCCAGGAGATGGGGGCAAGGGGAAATTGGGAGATTATTAATGAACGTGGGGTAATGACATTTTTCTGGGGTAATGAAAAAGTTTTGAAACTAGACAGAGGTAATGGTTATCGCATAACATCGTGAAAGCATGAAATTCCACTGAATTGTACACTTTAAGTGGTTAGTTGTATGTTAGGTGAATTTCACCTCAATTTAAAAAAAAAACACATGTAACAACAGTAGTGTAATACAATTAAAGAATGCTCTGCAACGTTGAAAGATGAAACAATTTAAAATATTAAATATTTCAGCTTTCATCTCCTTTAATTTCTTTTTTAAATACATTCTTTGATACACCTGTGTATGTGCTCACAATTTTTATGAATAAGGGTACCAATTTAGAAATGTGACTAGTGCTGCTCTAGATCCAGGGTAATCTAGAGCTTGCAGTATAAATCCACAGACATACTTTGTATACATTGGCTGAATAATATTTTACAATTTGTTTCCCATACTTTTGTGCAGATGATGCATTTTCTAGGCCAACATAATTCCTTCCTACCTTAGGGTTTTATATTTTTTTGTGATCCAAATGTTGTTTCTTGCACAACCGGGATAAAATAGATATTTGACTTTTCAACCCTTCAGCCAGGGATTGAATTTATCAGAGATGGTTTTGCATCCACAATTCCGTTCTTAATTAGCATTAAAAATGGAGCAGAAAAAAAAAGTGCCAGACTTACCCACACAAGGCAGAGAGTAGCCGAGCTGAGGGTCAGGGATGAACTGCCGGTCATTCAGTCTTGTCACACAGTATAAGTAGAAACAATCTAAGCAAATCACGTGGCGGTGGTTGCACTGGAAAACCAGGACAGGGCTCCTGTGGAGGAAAAGACAGACATTTCCTCTAGTATTTCTGAGGGTGGAAAGGCAGCAGGTGTTCAGGGCACTTTGTAATGGTGCTGGGTGGCTTACAGCATGCTCTGCTCCATGTGAAGACCTGCACTGCTCAGCACTGAGCACAGATCGATCAAAGCTACATCTTAAAAACTGGATGTACTTCATTAACTATCTAAAACAGTGATTCTCCTAAATTTATATATTTTTATATAACATATTTACCAATCAGCTGTTTAAACCCGAGCTCAGATACATCTCTTTACAGAAGTCTTCTAGAAGCCTCAGAATTTGCAGTTAACTCACAAATCACCCCAGACATTTGTATGTATTTTTACCGATCCATAATTACATCACCGTATTGGTGACGTTTCTGCTCTTACGGACTGTGAGCTCGTTGAAAGTAGATACTGTACTTACTTCACATTGATATTCTTGTAGTGCCAGGCATCGTAAGGTTTTAAATAAATGTTCCTTGAATTTAATTTTAATGATATATAAAATATGAACTTCCCTAAAGCCATAAGAAAAACTATTGTTGGACCAAAATAGGCATGTTCAACAGTCACTCATATTTCATTGTCAAGCAGAAAAGTAGAATTCCGAAATAGAAATTATCTGCCACAGATTCATTTCTTTAAGATTTTTGTCTATTGTGTCACCCCTCCACCCAAATACCCAATTTATTAAATTAAGGTTAGGAGCTCACTAACAAATTGATATATATAAATTCTAAAAAAATTGTATTCCCTTAAAGTGCTTTTTGTATGGAAAAAAAATCCCCCCAAATAATCATGTATTTTTGCTTGCAACTGGACCACATGATTTTATGACCAAAAAAAGAGACAAATGGAATATATTAATTCCACATTAGCCTCAAGGCCATTTTAATAGCAAGAGAATCATTAGAGCTTATCTCATTAAACCCATTCTCAATATAATGACAACAAAATACAAAATATCTTTTTTATTTCCTACACAATTCTTAACACATGGTAGAGCTCTTCAAAAGCCTTCCTTCCCAAAACACTTGATATTTAACATTACTAATAGAATATAATTTCTTAACAATTAAAAAGTTTTCAAAATTCTGCTTTCCCACTTATTTCAAAGCAATATCTAATATAAAACAAAATGAAAAAAAAAAACTTGGTATTTTAATGGCACGGGTCTACAGGGCAATGGTCAACTTAAGCTGAGTTACAGCATCCGTAAATGTTTTTACGTGCTTCTATTTCTCATCTCTGAACCCACTGAAGTCCTTTCAGGGCCATCATTCCCATTTCCAGAGCCTTTTTCAATTAGGCATTGACTGTGTTCTGAACTTTCAACCTCTTCCCTTCTAATAACATTCTGCTTGAAGACGATAAAACATAACACTGTCCCATTTCTATCGAGAGTCATACGCACACACGTGCACAAGGACCCACATACCTTATTCACTCTGGGTGACCCTACTGAACTGCCACATTCTACCTCCTCCTCACAGCTAAGTTCTGTGAAAAATACTCTCCATTCTGCTTTCAGCAACATGGTTGACTAAGCCTTTAGAGATCCCTAATCTGCTATCAATGCAGGGAAACACTGGAGAAAATATTAGAACATTTATAAAAATGTTCCTATACACAACAAGGTTAAAAAGAAAGCTTAGCAATTACCTTGCAGAAGAAAGAAAAAGAAAACTTATAAAGTCAAAGCAGTCAGCCCGTGAACTACTGCCATGGTGTCCCAGAGAGACATGGAGGTACACGGTCAGTGTGCGGCCACTGGCCCGGCAAGTGTGTTCTTTCCATCTCTCTTAAGGAAAAATGGAAAAGAGTTCTCTTTCATGTATGGACAACACTACACGTTTATGGTTTTGCCCTTCAGTTAAAATATGGTCCAGAAGAACCATAGACCATGAAGACGACTCACAGAACATCAATGGTTCTACTCTACTGATGGCATCCTACTATTTAGAGCAGATCAGAAAGAAATGGTAATTACACGAGAGGCCACAGTATGAGGGAAAGCCTATGTGGATCCAGGGGCCCACCACACTAGGGAAGATCCGAGAGGCCCCATGTATGGGGCATGGAGGGACACACTCAACAAAGTGAAGGGCACAGTAGTCCATCTGTCCCTCCTTCTACTAAACACACACACACACACACACACACACAGCACCGACAGAAGCGATCACAGGTCCTGTGGAAACAAAGGCTCTGGTTCCCACAGAGAGGAGCACGTCCTCGTGGAGACTCAGGAGGAACCCTACTGAACATTCCACTGCAGCCTCACCAGTCCACTTCTGCCTCCTGGAACTGAGATCTAGGTGAGAAGGAAACTGGTCAAGCTTCCAGGACTACTTGGCCATCATCATCAGGATGGCAAGAGCGGCTGCTGCATGCAGGGGCAGGGGAGAATTCTCGTGGTATCTGGCTGGTCCACTGGGACACCTCGTGGTCCTCCCCTCTGGGATTTTAATGGGAAATGGACAAGGCAGTGGTGAAGGCAGCACTGAGAAGTGCAAGGTGACCAGCACCTGAGAGCCTTTATGGTTTACCTGTTGTGGCAGCTAACATCAATGACCCTTATTATTACAAAAAATACGAGACATCAGGAAAGGCTTTAGGGAAGGTTTACCTGGAACAGAAAGGAGCTGAAATGAACAGCGGGGAACAGCGGTCTAGCAACAGCGAGGCACGAAGGGCACAGGGCCCAAGAGATAAAAACGTGTTCGGCACTGGAAGGGAGGACAGAGGATCATGTTAAGTCCCTCGAAGGAGGGCTCCTTCCTAGACACAGGGTGCCCCATGCAACCACGAGAAGCTAGAGTGTCAGTGACTGGAGAAGCCACGTGCATGTTTCTACATGACCACCACGGAAAAGAAAGAAACTTACGAGCGTTGTACGGAGTTGCACTTATAGATAAGTCACTCGGGAATTTTCACCATCCATCACTCTCCCTATGTAGTGAATTTAAATATACACACACAGACGGATATGGAGACATATAAAATAAAGATGTAGAAAAAATATGTATGTTGATGGACAGATTTGTTACAGATATAGACGTAGATAGTAGATGCATATATTCAGATAGAACAATCAGCCAGTTGGATTTCTTGAAACAGTTTTGAGATAAGATTGCTCATCTCCTATTAAGAATATTTGTAGTATTTAGGGAAAGTTAGGTGAGGGATAAGCATGACAACCCTAGAAACATTATTGGATTAATCATCTGAATCATCTGAGAAAATGAGTGGGAATCATTTCATGGCTGGAGGGACCACATAATTAACTTCCTAAGCACTAGGTAAGAAGAAGGCGGGAAAAACTAGGATTTATGATCACTGCTTTGGGTCAGGTACTTTGCTAGGAGCGTCCCATAGGTTTTTCCATTGCAGCCTCCTAAAATAAAGTGCCCCCCCCCCCACCCCCAGCCCACATCCCGTTCCACTCTCTGCCTCCAGCTGGCTTCCAGTTCTCTTACTCCCGGGCTCAAACTCTTTGTCACCCAGTCGTCAGTACCATACCAGCCTTCACATCCAAATCAAAATTCCAAATATCCCGGTCCAGTTCAAGAGATGCCCTCGGAGGAGTTTGGCCTGGAATTTGTCTCTAGTAGGGTCTCTCCTAATGTGCTCCAGACGCTGTCTTCACTTCTATTCCAAGTGCCTCCTAAATGGCGCTCCTGGCTGTCAGCAGTAAATGAAAAGTCCGGGGAGGATGGAGGGAACACTCGATTAACACTTTCATGACCGAGGTCTTACCAGATTCAGCGGTGAGCGTGCGGCAATTATGTCGTCAACAGCCATTGACCACACCAGTGACCAAGGAACAAAACCCTCTCATTTCCTAACTTCTCTGCTCCCATCCTTGTATTTTTTACTCAGTTACTCATCGAGCATCTACTTGGGCTGAAGTAGGCGCTTAATACACGCGGAACACAGCAGCGCGGTAAGTGTTGTAAGTGTTGGGGAAACACAACACCGTCCGAGGCCCAAGTCCGGGACCCCCATGTGAGTGGAGCGGGTATCCAAAGGAGGTCTGTGTGGTCGTCAAACTCTGGTGCCACAGAGTTAGGACAGCAGACGAGTGTGCCTCAGGGTTAGGGAACCCAGATGAATTTAGGGGGAATGGAAGGATCGACACGAGGTCCCTGGAGACAAACATGGATTCTGGGTGGGGCAGGAAACATAAACGTGAAAAGGAATTCTTGAACAGAAGAGCTGTCAGTTGGGCTGCCTGAGAGGATGTGTCCGGGAAAGAGAAGAAATGAAAAAGTTGTGGACGGTGGCAGGGCGTGCAAGGAGACAGGCCTCTGGGTCCTGGGACTCGCTGAGGCTTCTGAGGATGGGAAGGGAGTGATGTTTTCAGAAGTTTGACTCTGAGAGACGTGTGGAGGAGAACAAATAGGCAGGCATGAGAACTATTTGGAGGTCATTTTAATAACTCAGGCATGAGTCACTCAGGAAGCACACTGGGGTGTACCGACGGTTCTAGAAATGGACAAGGAGTGACGTTTCTGAGGAAAACCTGCCAGGACTCCTCTTCTCTTGGGCCTTTGTCCCTTCCGACATTCCTCTGTGCCCTTTGCTCAAATTACATATAAATGTTAACTGATCAGTCTAGAAGATGGTTTTACCCCAAGGGGCCAGGCTACAGAGCAGTTAATCAAAGGTTAAATAAAGTTCTCAATCATATGGAAAAGGAATTATAAATGCTGCACTTGACATTACCGAAGAGTTATTATTATTTTGTAAAGTCAATTAACTTTTAGTATAATTAGGTATTTCATAGAAACCATAATGTAGCAAACAGGGTAATATGAAAAAATGTTTTAAAACTGCAGGTCTGGGGGCGCCTGGGTGGCTCTGTGGGTTAAAGCCTCTGCCTTCGGCTCAGGTCATGATCTCAGGGGCCTGGGATCGAGCCCCACGTCGGGCTCTCTGCTCAGCGGGGAACCTGTTTCCCTTCCTCTCTCTCTGCCTGCCTCTCAGTTTACTTGTGATCTCTATCTGTCAAATAAGTAAATAAAATCTTAAAAAAAACCCCAAAAACTGCAGGTCTGTACATGCGGCTCTGGCTCCATCTGGAACAGGCTCTCCTCCATCAGGCACATCAGTTGCCCTTGGCCAAAGCCTTCCTGCAGATGCCGCCCTGGGCACACAACTCTGCCCACAGGCAGCAGCAATGGTGCTCTCTGCATGTGCAGCAGCCGGGGCGGGTGTAGGCGTCAGGACAGGTGTGGGCGCGGGGGCAGGTGCAGGAGCCAGGGCAGGTGCGGCAGCGGGGCAGGTGCAGGTGCAGGTGCAGGGGCAGGTGTGGGAGCCACCAGGGGAGCAGGAGCAGTTGGGTCCCTTTCGGGACAAGGTGCGAATGGAGGCCCAAAGCGTGTGGCACAGGGAGTCACAATGTGGGCTGAAGGCACGGTTTTAAAGAGTTACTCGTAAGCAATGACTTGCCTGCTTTTACTAACGGAGTGATCCGAAGGCCTTTTGTTCACAGAATATCAGGCCTAATTGAAGGAATCTTAGTGAAAAGTATGGCAAACCACTCACATACATCACACAAAGCAGAATATTGTTACATAGAAAGTAGTCCAAACATTTACACTCTCATAAAATTAGCTCCCTGGTAGCTACAAAATAGCATTGAGGTTTTCATATTTATCTGATCCAATGTATAGTTTAATCTGCTCTCCACCTCATTTGTGTGCACGCCTGCACTCTCTCTCTCTCCCTCCCTCATTTGCTCTCCCTCACACTCTCTCTCTCTGCCAAAATCTATTTCTCTGTCTCCATCTACTTCTTTACCACAGGTATATCTTCATTTACACCCATTAAGTGGCTGTGGTTTCCAGCTTCTCAGTGGAATGTGACACATCTTGAATGCAATGTCCCAGAATTTTTAAGATATGTAAAGATAAGGAAGCAAGTCTGAACTCTAAAGGAAATAAAAATCCAATGAGGTGGGTAGGAAAGGGATACACAAAATTGTAATACGGGATAGAACATTTTAAATTACGGAGCGACGTCAGAGATATTGACAGGTTCTGCGGGAAGCAGCCTCCGGGTACAGCCGTCCCCACCTCCTCCCTAGCAACGGACGGAGCCCAGGAATCCACAGGCGATGTGAGGAAATGACAATGAGTGATTTCCGGGACTAGGTCTGAGAAGGCACTGTGGCTTCTCTGTGCTCTTTCCTGGGTCCCTTGCTCAGAGGAAAGTGACAGCCATGTAGTGAGGACACAGTGATCTCATGGAGAAGTTTCCACAGCAAGGAACCGGGGCGGGCCTCTTGCCATCAGCCAGCACCAGCTTGGCAGCCACCTGAGATCATCAGTCATATCCGAAGCAGACCCATAGGCACAACACAAGCCCTTGGGCTACTACGGCTACTACTACTACTACTACTACTACTACTACTACCCTGGCTACAACTTCATGAGCTAGCCTGCACAAGAGCCATCCTGCCAAACTGTGCCCAAATTCCTGACCTGCGGAAACTGTGCGAGACAACATCTGTGTTTGTTTAAAGCCATGAAGTTTTGGGGTAATTATTTTATGCAGCAATTTATAACTAATACAGGCTCAGAGGAGGACGAAATCACATTCAGATAGCAAATCAGAAAAGAAATCAGAAAAGAATTCATTCAAACAGTAGCATTTGTAGGAGGATCAGACAGGACGCCTGGGTGGCTCAGCTGGTTAAGCATCTGTCTTCAGCTCAGGTCATGATCTCAGGGTCTCAAGATGGAGTCCCTCATTGGGCTCCCTAGTCAGCCGGAGCCTGCTTCTCCCTTCTGCCTGCTGCTCCCTCTGCTTGTGCGCTCTCTCTCTCTCTCTCTCTCTCTGATTGATAAATAAATAAATAAATAAATAAATAAATAAAATCTTTAAAAAGAGAAAATGAAGGAGTATCAGGTTTCCAGGGCATGGAGATAGGAAAAAACCTTCCAGGTCAACAGAAGAGACTGGAATTGCAAAACTACCGAGCGTGGGAAGAGAATGCTGAGTCACTTAGCACAGCTGGCTTCTCCACTCACCCCAATGAAAAGCAAAATTATATAGAAATATATATTTAGGGATAATAGAATCATCTGAAATGCAATGAAAAGCAGCAAACATTAGAATAAAAATATTAAGTACAAATCATTGAGGAGATAAAAATAAAATTTGCTTACTGGAGAGAGAAAGTTAGTCCTTGAATATAGCTAGCACTTGACCCTTGAAAACTCACAAGTTGTTTTTACAATATTTCATTTGTGCAACAGTAACACAGATGTTATGCCCCAGTTAGCAATCTTTTAAAGCTCTCTACAAACCCTCAGTACAGGAACAACTATGACTCCTGGGAATTTAATAAAGCATTAGATTAGATAAAAATAATTAGAAGAGGAAAGCTTTGCCACGAAGGAACCCGAATCTATCTTCCTAACAACTGTTACTTTAAATATCTTTTAGTTAGAACAACAATAAATAGACAAAAGACTACAATCTCAGAAACCAAATGCATTTTCATTTAATCGATATCACCTGCTAATTGCCCAAATGCACCACTGGCGAAGGAGTATCCAACATGGCGCCTGCCCACAGAAATGCTAGAGATAACACTTTAGCCTATGCAAGTCCCGAGAGTTCATTACTGGAGTTAGCCAAGTGAGCAATCCCCGTCGCTGGAGAGCCCCTGATCCAAGATGCTAATTGACAGACTCAATGTTAAGAAATTAAAATAAGCTTCAACAGTTGAATGACCTTTGAAATTCCATCCAGCAGCCAAGTTTAAAATCCTGAAGTAAGTTCCTTTATCCATTAGTCTGCTTGGAATCAGAATCCTCTTAAGGCGCTGGCAGAACCCAGACGAGCTCATTTACCACCCGTTCCAATTTCTTCTTCTCCTTCTGCTCATGATCTCACTATTTTATTCTGTCCACTTTGCTGCACAAAAAGGGGTGGCGGAGGCTCTGTGAGCTTGCTCGTACAAGTCCCAGTATTTCAGCATGAACATCACCAAGGTAAAGACTCTTTATTCAAGCCTACGTTTTTGAACCATTGTCATCAAACCCTTCTGCTAAGTCTCTTGAACTGCCCCACGCTGGGCACTGTCCTATGGGTGCCACTTGAAAGCCAACAAGCCACAGCCCTTTGTCTCAGGAGGTCATAGTCCTATGAGGCTGACGACAAAAGGGCAATTATCTCAGGGTGCAGTACAAGCCACCATCCGAGGAGTTTAGAGACCACCTAAGGAAGCCTTTGAGGTCAGTGTAGTGGTTCTCAAGGCTGTTCATGTCTCAGTGCATTCAGTCCATATAGAGAAAAGATACCGAGCAAATGAAATGGCTTCCCTTGTTTATAGAAGCTTTAAATAAAATAATATATAAAATCATACAGTAAACATGTTACAAATAAAATGAGAAGAAAATTCCCTTTTCCTCTTCAACCCTCATTCAGTAATTCTGTATCTCATCTGTGACATTAAATGGCAACTGAATTCAAGAGAACTCTAACCTCAGCATTTGTTCCAAGTCTGACCCCCTGACCATGACTGGGCAAGCTCTCTTGTCATTAATGCACAATTTTATTTCTGGAAAGCCACCTGGTTTTATGTATCCTGGGGTTATGATACTCACCAAAATATTCTAAATTCTCGTATGTGCTCAGAATCCAACACTTAACAATTCCAAGGACATACTTTCAGCAGTGGAACTAAGCCTTGACCTCATGTGTGTTGTGGGTAACTACTATTTGCTAGGCCTTTTGTTGTGGGTACCCAGGCCTTTTCAAAAACATTTAACAGCTCCCATCAAGTCAAGTCATCCCTATGATATGTTAACTTGTCTTATTTACTGTCATTAGAGAAAAAGAAAATTTCAAGAAGCAGCCACTTTGTTTCAGACCTGATTATTTTGCACATATACTTATTATTTTTGAGAGCCGATAGAGTAGGAGCTATAAAAATAGTTGAGTAAAAATACAGAGTAGCAAGAGTGTGGTGCTTTCTACAGCAAATGGATTATATCTTCAAGTGTTGGTATAGTCTGAATTCCAGGCCCATTAGCAATCAGTCTGGAGAAAACCTAAGCGAGCACCCACGCCATATCTTCCTCCCACTTTCACCACCACCACCAACCCAATCCAATCAGCACACGTCAGCGATGTTATTCTAAAGTAGCTTTCGTCATGGTAGGTCTTGGCCAAAACCATGAACTAATTATCCAAAGTCAATGGTTTTTTTTTAAAGATTAGATTTTGTTTGTTTATTTGACAGACAGAGATCACAAGTAGGCAGAGAGGCAGGCAGAGAGAGAGAGGAGGAAGCAGGCTCCCTGCTGAGCAGAGAGCCCGATGTGGGGCTCGATCCCAGGACCCTGAGATCATGACCTGAGCTGAAAGCAGAGGCTTTAACCCACTGAGCCACCCAGGTGCCCTCCAAAGTCAATGTTTTAGGACCCCAGGTTTTCCTTCTTGTTTTCAGAGCTCTCCATAGGGCTCCTCGCCCCACAGTACGGATCTCCCAAATTGCCATTCCCAAATCCTTCCCAGGTCATTCTCTTCACGGCTTCAGAACGGAGCCTCCTTTCCCCTTATGCTCGTGTCCCTCTGTGCAAAATTCCCCCTATTTATCTTCATTTTCCCCTTTCAGGAAGCTGTTTGGATAAAACTCCGGGGAGCTGATTCCCCCACTCACTTTCTAATTTCCCTTAATGCTTCGGTTTACAAAGTAGTACTTTTCTATTCAACTGTGCTAGTACGCATCATCATGTTGTTGTCTACCTGCTTTAGGAGCTCAAATTCAACACACAGTAACGGGAAGACTGCTCCGTGCGGTTCCCTTGCTTGATGTGGGGATGGAATACACAGTTTTTGCCCTCAGGGAATTCTGTCTAATGGGGAGATAACGAAGTCTGGGGTGCTCTGGTAAAAGCTTAATCCAATGTTGGTCAGGCAGAGAATGTTTCCCCAATGAAACAAAACAAAATGAAGCAAAAAAAAACGAAGCTCCAAAAGGCAAGAATGAATTAGCATGACCAAGAAACTAGAGGGAAGTGAGGAAAACATGGAAAGATGCTTAAAATGGCACAAAATTAGGTAAGATTTGGAAGCCATGCCATACATCTCCATTTGATCTCCTCGGCATGTACTGAAGTTCTGAATTCCTCCAGAAATTAAAAATAAACCTAAGGCACAAGGACAGTGCTTCCACAAGCCACACACGCAAGCCCATGTTTTAGGTTTATATAACACTGGAACTGTGGCTGCATTAGGTTCCATTATTTATAACATTTTGAATCATTAACAATAAACAGGCAACACAAAACAGAAATACGAAGCCATGATTGCAAGAGGGAATTAATGGATTATTAATTTCCTCCAGATGGTATCAATCTTTGAAAATAATTACTTGATCTTAGTATAGCTTATATATGATATTTCCAAATTTAGTTACTGTTGACAGGTTGAGTCTAAACATAAACCAGTACATTCTAGAAGTGTTAGATTGTAAACATTATAACAACATATATTAGAATTAAAAAATAAACTTCATTCTTTTTGAAAACTTAGGTAAAGTTTTAGAAGGAAAGAGATCAACCCCTTTTTGTAGTAATTCATTACAATGATTTGGTTTACTGGCAACAATCCCAATTTTTCTTGCTCAGGCATTTATATTAGCAAACAGATGCCGCTAAATAATTGTAAACAGTGGGCAAATCATAATGAAATAATTGTTGCCTGTAACACAATGAAATTAAAAATCCGAAGAGGTACCTGGCCCATGGGAGCAAAATGCATCTCATGAAAAATTATCTACAACATTACATGTTCCTATCCCCCAACTCATAATGTTAATTTCGATTCTCAGGATTATGGCTATAAAAGGCCAAGTGCTGGATGTTGTGTTTGCAGGAGTCCGAGAGTTCCGAGTTACCGTCTCCGAGCAGGCTCTGCTCTGTTCAGACCATCAGTGTGTACAGCTAGGGAAAGCTAAAACGCGCTCTCACGCAACATCCTCTCTGGGTCCGCGTGGACCTGTTGTGTGACACAACCCGGTAGTCGGCCGCTGGGGAAGCCGGCCGAGCCACACCAGTTCCTGAACCTACGCTGTCTTTGTTTTCCCTTTTGTGAGCACAGACGAATGCGTAGGTCCACGGCAACAGAATTCCGCTCAGTCAAGAACGATACGAAGACAGATCTTGTTTAGACAAGAACCCCTCTGTGAAATACATTGTTCTCATGGGTCCCCAAATCTCCTGATGGGAAATACTAGTGGGCCAGGAGTCTGTCCAGTGGCTGTGACTGTTCAGAGCTATTTAACACAACAAATTATCGCCAAAACAGAGTGGGTTTAAAAGGATGCATCTTCTGCGGCAGCCCACAAAAACCCTGCACAGAGGACCTCTCGCTGGTCTTTCATTCATTCTTAAAATGAATGAACAATGAATGCAACTTGAATGCTAGGCCTTTTATTCTTCTTATCAGAGAAACAGTAAGAATCAGTTTCGCTGAAGGTCAGTAGTTTGGACTCAGGAAATCGTCTACACGATGGTAGACGTTTGACAACAGTTCTACAGCAAAAATCTTCAAAGTGAGGCGGTACTGGGACATTTCTGAGGTATCATTAGATGGATTCAACATTAAAATATTAACATCATTTAAGAATGTGTAGAGTGCAGCTGGTCAAATTATTTTCCTCATTTGGTTTTTTGTTTTACAGAGAGCCAGAAAAGCAATCCACAGCACGCCAACATATTTCCCTAAAAGTAATAAAAATCAACATGACGTAACGCTACAAATCCAAAATGAATTCACACAGCAAAGCAAGCTAAGGGAATTCACGAAAAGACTCAGTGGCCTGGGCTGCACATCCCAAGAGTCTGGAGGCCGGGGTAGGGGAAGGTTCTGGAGAGCTCTGGGCTGAGAGGGCTGTGCCAGGAGCAGGTTCAGAACACAGTTTTGTTGGAAAGGGATCCGCGCAATGGCAGGTTAGCCAGGGGGTCTCTAAGACCTTTCCGATACCGAGATTCTAGAGTCTCTACTGTGTGTGATCACATTTCTTCCTCGCTGCAAGCTTGCGGAACTCAAACCTGCCTTGAAATTCGGTGCGAGACACCAGTCCTACATAGGATCCAGGCTTTACCTCTTGAACCAGTGTGCACGCTGCTTGCCAGGCTGAGAGTCTGAGGATTTCTAAAGACTTTGCTTTCTTGATGACGTGCTGGGAGGGAGGCCCTGAGCCAGCATATTGAAAGGAAATCAGAAGACAGAGCTCAGTACTAAAAAACAGCAAAGTAAAACAAAACAAAACAAAAACAGAGCAACAAAATATCTTGTAACTCTCAACAACTAAAAGCTAATTTAAAACTCTTTTTTCTTCTCTCTCTCTCTCTCTCTCTTTTTTCCCCCCCAGTAAGGTCAGCTGGTGACTGGAGTCAGCTGGTGATCGGAGCCAGAGACCAGGTGCCCTCTGCCGTGCACTGTGCTCTCATGGACCGCCCCCCCACCCCACCCCCAAGGGGCCCACCACAGCACAGAGTCAATTATTTGTTTGTTTCTGTTCTTTCTGGACCAGAAGTTGGCAAACTCCAGCCAGGGGCTAACTCTGGCCCACAGTCTGCTTTTGTAAATAAAGTTTTATGGAAACACAGCCATTTTCACACATTGGCTCTGGCTGCTTTTATCTATAAAGGCAGAGCGGGCTGGCTGTGACAGGGACTGCCTGGACCTCGAAGACTTTCCAGGAAAGGTTTCCTCTTCCAGCTCTTGAATCCATAAACCCAAGGGCTGTCTCTTGGTTTCCCGAGTGCCTGGCCTATGGCTGGTGTTTGGTAAATGCTTATGTTCTAAGTGGCCCACTGACTGCCAGTTTGGCACAATGAAGGAGTACAAATAAAGAGGGACATAAAGAAAGGCCAACAGAAGGGAGCCAGAGAGCCAGAGATCGATGACTTCTGCAGGTGGCCAGGAGGGCAGTCAGTTGCTGGTTTGAGCTAAGCCATCGATGCTACTTGAGGGGGTGCCCGGGGAGGCCTGAGGCAAGCACCACATTGACACCGATCCCCAAATGGCACGCGGTGCACACATCTGATGCAAGCGGGCTCTTGTGGGCAGGAAGAGCTAGGGGAAAGCTCCCTTTGGATGGCAGCACCTGGCACGCTGGAAGAATTAAAAGCCACGTCGGCGTGACAGGGACACACTGAGAAGCAAGGGGGGTGTGGAACGAGATGAAGTTCAAGTGGACGGGAGGAACAACGTGAAGTCTTTGTCTAAAGAATCAGGAATCTGACTCAGGCCGTAAGAATTCAACACAACGTTTTAAGCAACATGACGTCATTTTTGTCACTGCACTTCGTGCAATGTGCGGACTGTCGTGTGGCCAGAAAGGGAGGGAGCCCCGTGAATGTGGTGAAGTCCTCCTGGGAGAGAAGATGCTGGTTTGGACCAAGCGGGGGAGCCGGAGAGACATGGACAGGTGGACAATTTGTCTGGGACGACAGAGCATTGGCATGTCTCCTACTGAGTTCTTTTCTATTTCTGCTAATACTTGTCGATTTCTCCACTTTTAGGAAATCTCAAGACCATGCCCCCAAATCCAAGGGACCACTGTTAGAAAATCAACGCCTTTCAAATAACTTCATATTAAAAAATGCAAACTTTCCAGTGGTTTCCATGTAAATTTAACTCAAAATCTTTGCCTGGGGCCTACATTAAAAGGTAAAAAACTAACAAAAATCTAAAAGCAGTACAATAATAAAAATTTGAAACTACGGTGCCAGTACTTGCCCTGGGAGTATTTATTGCTCTCCTACATGGTGCCAGGTGCTGGGCATGGCACGGGGCCCAGAACGAGGAGCAAAATGTGCACTGGAAACCCACCGTGGGCCCAGGACAGGGGTCCCCAAGTCAGGAAAGGCTCTGGGAGACAGGATCTTCAAATGGGGTGCTGACCCTGGAGATATCAGACATATTTAGGAAGCAAAACTGTCAAGATTCAGAGGTTAATTAACTTGAGGCGGGAAGAAGAGTCAGGCATGATGTCCAGCTTCTCTTTTTAAACATTTATCAGATCCTTCTAACGGGCCAGGTTCCCTGCTAAGTGCTTTCTCTGCATTATTTATTTAATCCACTGAACTATAAAAGCCCCGGGAGGGCAGGGCCCCTTCTGTGTCTTCTCTCCTGTGATCTCACTACCTAACATGGGGCCTTGTATGCGAAGGCGTTCAAACATATTTGTTGAAAGCTGGACGGACGTCTCCCTGTCCCGTCCTTGCCATGACAACAAGGACAGTGAGATGTTCTGCCGTGGGGGGCACAGGTGAGGGTGCAGGGGCGGAGAGCTCTAAGGCCTCTGGGTCCCAGAGCCAGGGAGTGACAAAGGAGGGCACCGGAGTGACTCCGTCTGGCCCCACTCATGTTCCTCAACACTGCAGGACTCCAACTGGGCTGGCCCCGACATTGGCGACATTTGGTGATGCAGGACAAACACAACCAAGGAACCAGGACTGGAAATACAGGTAGAAGATTTCGTTCGGTTCTAGACTCGCTGATTCCGAGATGTCCTTGGGATGTCGTATGATCACATGCAGAGATCGGTTCAGTATGTGCCCCTTCAACTCCGGAGAAAGCCTAGAGCTGGAAAAGGCTCTGGAGACCCATCCACCAAGAGATGATGATTCTAACCCTGTGGGCAGCTGAGATCACCCGTGGACAGCATGAAACTGGGAGAGGAGGGGGTCCGGAAGAGCCCCCGGAGAACACTGACATTACAGTGTCATTGGCTTGATGAAGTTTTCACTTTACTGAGCTATAGACATGAAACAGTTGGACTTCTGCTGCAGTAACGGGTAATTTTGTGTTCTGGCAAGCAGGCCTGCTGAGCGGTAGGCTTCCAGCAACATCCAGATCCCATGACTTCTAGTCACTTCCAGTTATTAAAATAATCTAACGCTGGCCCCTGAGCCTTCGACCAGCCGGTCCTGAACTTCCCTCCCAGCCTGCACGCAGCTCTTGCCCCGTGGGAACCAGAGACGAGCCACAGGTAGGGAAGCCACACGTGGCGGGGAAGGTCTGCTCACACTGGGCTGGGGCAGATTTGGTCAACCCAGTTTCTGGGGGACAATGCAATGTCATGGAGGGATCCTCTTTTTCTTGATTTCCACAGAAATCTGCTTATGTGCAAGCAAATGATTGATTCCAAGGGTTAAACGGTGTACAAGGCAGGTCTGTCTCACAAGGAATTCGCAGCTTCAGAGAGGAAAATGCCGACAAGAGCTGTGAGGGAACAGGCTTGCCGAACCCACCCATATGGCACGGAAAGCTCTTTGGAGGAAGAGCCTTATCCCCTGAACAAAATCCAGGGTGGTGCTTTTAAAGGCAAAGTTAGATCATCCCCCTCCCCAATTCAATCCCTGTAACAGCTCCCCACATTATTCAGCATAAAGGCCCAAGTCTTTATAGTGGCCTAGCTCAGTCCTCCAATGCCGCCAAACTACCCCTCCTGGGCCCTCATCTTCTCTTCTGCTCACTGTGGTCTGGCCCAGTGACCTCAAACATGCCTGGCATTCTTCTGCCTCAGGACCTTTGCACTGGCTCCTCCTTTTGTATGAATTTTGTATGGCTTTCCCCCAGATATTCACAGGTCTCACATCCTGACTTCTTTCATCTCTTTCTCCAAATGTCTCCATCCAATAAGCCACTCCCAGACCGCCCTACGTAAAACTAGTCACCTCCCCCCACAATTTTGCATCCCCAAACCCCTTATCCCATTATTTTCTACCTTCTGCAGTAGACTTGCATGATTATTCCCAATGCTTCCTCCTTCCCTGATCCCACACCCTTCACCAGGTGACTTTGCCCCTCCTCCCACTAGAAGCGGAGAACACTTCGGCAACCCACTGACAGTGCGCTGAGCCACGTGGCTTTGTTTGGCCAAGAGGATGTGAGTGGCTATACTGCGACGAAGCACTTGAGAAGCACTGTGGGCTCAGGCTTGCCCTCGTGCGTTCCTGCCTTTCCCAAGAAGGCCTTCCCTGGGGTACCTACTGGATCGATGATGATGACACACACAGCCGACTAGAAACATCCACTGCCCAAGGCAGAGCTGAGCTAAGCCTGACCACAAGCAGCCAAACGCAGGTGAAGCTCGGAGGGTTAAGGGAGAAATACTACTTATTGTCATGTGTCATTGAGATTCCGTGGTTGTTCATTAGCTCTAGCCGACCCGTGACCTTCCGTAGGTTTCCATCATTTATTATACATTTTGTTTATTGTCTGCCTCTTATCAGTAGAATGTAAATCTCTCAGGTCAGAGATCTTGTCCACTCACTGCTGTATCTCAGTGCCGGGCCCAGAGCAGGTGCCCCCTCTAAATGTGGTTCCTAAATGCAGCAAAGGCTCAAGTCAGATTGCCAGTGACCCGCCCTAAATAGAAGGGCTTTGTCCCAGTCCATTTCACTAAGAGGAAGGAAAGAAAGCTGAGCCTGAGAGGGGAGTGGGCGTGATGCACACATAGAGGTCAGGGGTGGGCCTGCTGGAAGATTCCTGCCACGCTTCAGAAGTGACACAGCTCCCCTGGGACCCACCGCTGCTCCCCAGAAACTGCCAACAGGAGCTAGAATGGCAGTGGGGTGTGTGTGTGTGTGTGTGTGTGTGTGTGCGCGCGCGCTTTAACTTGGGAGTTCAATTTCAACAAAGTAGTTACTGCTTGAGCAATGCAGAGCCTCAGGAAGTATAACAGGGGCTCTGAGTACCTGCCCGTCTGCCAGCAGCTGGAGCCACCAAAGGCCTTGTCGGGAGACCGGAGAGGAGACGGTGCACCTGGGCAGAGGAGCCAGCAACCTTGATCTGGGATGGTCTGGTGACGGTCTGGTGACTGTGCCGTGCGTGTGCTGCCATGTGTTGTCAGGTTTCCGCACGGAACCTCTGGGGTGGCTCAGCGGACACTCCCCTTTAACAGGCTGGTGGCCTTCTGCCCCAGAATGCAAAAATGAAATCTGTTTCTCTGCCCTGGGTCTCTGATCCCCTCTCTGTCCCCTGCCCACTCCACATTGGTGAGGTTAGATCCACAAGGAGAAGGAGAAGGCAGGTAGCTGGAAGGGCTGGACAAACCCTGCTGGGCTGCAGAGACTTGGGAATGAGGCTGACGATTTACAGAAGACAAGCTGCATGTCTATTTCAATGCCCCTTAGCTACAGTTCGTGTGCGTGTGCTCTGCTGGGTCTGGAGCCCGGCCCAGTACCACACTGGGTTCTGGAGATCGGCAACCACAACAAAACCACTGCATAAAGTTTCAAGCATCTTCCAACACTTCGGTGGAAATTTCTAGATTCTATTTCCCCAAACGATTGCTGTTTCTTTGCTCTCCTGTAGCAGAAGGGCCCGATCCATTACTCAACCTTTAAAGCCCCGTATTTTCCACATGTGTAAACAGGCCTTCATGAATTCTTACTTTTGCAGGTAAGAAAGGTGGGCTATTAATTGGGGCTAATAACTTGTCAAAGGTGGCGCAGGGGTTCGGCCTCAGTTCGGCCACCGGTTTCCGCTCGCAGGTTGTAAGAATCTAGGTCATCCGACTGCCCACTTAACCACATTTCCACTTCCCGCCCACTACAAAAGGATATAAATTGGGGAAATCTCACAGTGGAAAGCCGCTATATACAGTCATGAGTGTTCTGTCTGGGTTACCGAAGAAGCAGTGTGTCTCGCTACACAGCTGGTATGTTAAGATCATCTTCGCCGAGAAGATGAATCCCCTCCCTCGTGGCAACCTTGTCTTACCGTTCACCCTCTGTCGATTTCAGTATCGGATGATAGAGGACGTGCCTTTTGCAGTATCCACCCTCTCAGACCGTGCACCTTGATCAGACCCAGCAGTGCTCTTCTGCATGGCCTCCCCCTGTGCACCTGACACACGCGCTCTAGGGCTCGCTTGCCACGGGCCCCGACGGCGGCCCGTCACCCGGAGCCTCTCCTGTGGGTCTGTTCTCATGCTTCTCTTCTGCAGCCCCGTTCCCTCTACAGTGAGGCAAGGCTCCTGCCATTTTGCAGAACACAGAACAGAATATCCCTGGATGTGATATTCTCAAGCTTCCTTATTTGAGAAGCAGCAGCGGTCACCCAAGAAGGGGTCCGCCTGTATTTCAGTTGCCCTGAAGAGCCACGGATTTCTCTCACGCCTGCCCCCGGGCGCACGCGCACCGGGACACCGCGGCAGCAAGGCCCCTCCTCGCGGGCAGCCCTCCCTGTCTCGTTCGACCGAGAGGGAGGGTCTGCTTGTCCTAAGGGTACAAGAGTTCCACCCCCAGAGCCGCGGTAGTCTCCAGCTGTAATCCTTTCTCGGGTGAACGGGCACCATCAGGAGCGATCGAAAGGTCAATTCAGTAATGAATATTGGAGATTTCCCTTTTTGTTGGCCTCCAAAGCAAGGACTAGAGAGATAAAGAGCGGCCTGGGCACCCAGGCTGTGGACACCAGCGCCCACGTGCCCTGGCAGCACGAACTGGCCCGAGGCCCTCCCTGTGGAGCAGGGGCCGCCTGCCCCGTGTGCAGCAGCAGACCCCCGGCAGCCCCGGCCTACCGAGCCGGTGAGCCCTGATCCACGCTTGTCACAGCCCTCAAAGCCTTGGCTTCTCCGACACAGAAGTGACACGGTATGCCATCTTTTAACCCAAAAGGACCTATGCCAGTGCTCTTCCCCCCCAAACCTATGTGGACACGAAACCTTTTCTAGTCCATTCTCTTCCTACAACAGCAGAGAGCCCATGCCACCTGTGGCCGTCTGCTGGACAGCGAGGATATCCCTGACATGGGATGCTCTCCACGCTCCTCCTTCTTCTGGAGGACAAAGGGTGCGAGGCAGGATCCTCCCCTGGGCACCGGAGGGGATGGTGGGAGGCCAAGGGGAATTTCACAGAAAAATAGGAAACACAGACCCTTTCTTCAAGAGATCATAATCGAGCTTGAAAGATACTTGATATTGAACTACAGAGAGAATCACACAGGATCAATGGAGAATATTTAGACATTTTCACAAGGAGTAAAAAAAAAAAAAAAAAAAAAAAAAGTCTTTGGAACACGATCTGTACAAGATCTCACCCAGTTTCCACCGTAAGCCTCGTCTGAATGTAACGAGGGTGGCAGTTACAGATTGCCAGGGTGGTCTTCTTCGGTAGTTTGACTTGCGTGGTAAGTGTTATTTAAACATTAAAAATAATCTAATCTTTAGCAGAACTAAAGGGTACTAAAAATTACCTCGTGTTTTTCTCAGTACAATTTCACAAGGATTAGGTTCAGTGAATCTCATGGCCCAATGAGAATGTGAGAACGAGGTTTGTTCCATGTTACTGTGAATCCTTAAGTTACCAAACCGCTTTGCAGAGATCTCAGGAAAGGGCGATGGGGACGACAGGTGCACCATAACCACTGGGGAGGTGTGCAGGAGCAGGCGCTGGCCCTCACCCGTGCACACACACACACTACTGTGCTGGGGCTGCCGTAACAAACCACCACAAACAGGGTCATTTAAACCAAATAAATTTGTTGTCTTGCGGCTCTGGAGGTGAAAATCTAAAATTCAGGGACCTACAGGGCCACACGACCCCCGAGGGTGCTTCCTTGCCTCCTCCCAGCTTTTGGTGTTGCCAAAAATCCCTCCACTTTGCCACGTCCCTCTGCGCGTGTCTGCCTCTGTCTCTCCTCTTCTTCTAAGGGCCCCAGTCACGCTGGATTAAGGGCCCACCTGACCAGTAGGACCACCTGACTCACATCTCAAGTACATCATCGAAGACTCTATGCCCAAAGAAGGTCACACTCACAAGTACTGGGGGTTAGGACTTCAGCGTATCTTTCTGGGAACACAATTCAACCCAAAGCTGTACAGACACACAGAGTTATGACTGGCTTGGCTGGTTGTGCTGAATGTGATATCGTTTAAACTATCTGGCTGATCTCTCATGTTTTATGATCTTGGATTTTCTGGGACCATAGATATATTCATTTCTAAGACAAAGAAGAGGGCACAACTAACTTTCACCACCAGATAGCAAGAGGGATAGGATAAGCGACAGGAAAAGGTAGATGATTAGTATTTTCCTTAGAGATCCTATGTCTTAATTATTTAAGTCAATACAAAATACTCTTCTGAGAGGTTTAGATTTTGAATCTTAAAATATAATTTTTAGTTTGTAGAGGACATCCCTGGGTCAACTGACAAAGCTGAGGAACAGCTGGTAACGTACACGGAAGAACCGTGTCAAGGTTAAGTTTACTGACATGAATGACGGTGCGTCTTCATGCAAGAGAAAACAAATGATGAACGCTGCTTGTCAGTAAAGGGCTATGCTGTTCACAACTTCCTCTCAAATACTTCAGAAAATCACAACGAATAAACAAGAGTGTGTGTGTGTGTGTGTGTGTGTTCAGAGACAAAAAGCAGACCAGAAGAAATGTGAAATGTTAACAATAGGTGGACCTTGTTGAAGAGCAGAAAGTTTTCCTTAATGTTATTTTTGCATCTTTCCTAGAAATTTGAAATTGTTTCCAAGTAGGAAGACTAAAATGCATTTTTAAAAATTCTATTAAGATAGATAAAGATAATTAATAAACAATAAAATACATTGTCCAGTTTTCAAGCCGTGTTAACCTATTTTGGGGGCAGGACTTCAAAAGGCGTCATAAACAGAAGACAAAAGAAAAGAATTAGACTCTGTTTACTCCACTATCAAGGTGGCTATCAAGACTGTATTCACATAACTTGAAAAGTTCAAAGTACTGCCTGGATGGACAGTATTCCTGTAGTTACAAATACCGTGCTGGGCATGCCCCTTCCCATTTCGACAATCCTCACGGGACGAAGAGGAACCAGAGATGACTCAGAAACTCCAGAGGCCAAAGAAGCCCAGAGCCGAGGAAGGGTCAGGTGGCTGTCACAAGGGAAGGTGGTGAGATCAGTTCCGGACTCGTGTTTACAGCAACGATGAATCCAAAGTACAATGCCAAGCAGTCAGATAAAAATGTAAGAATGAACTTGAGGGAGGAATTGGGTCGAGATGTATAGATTTTGGAATCACTGGTGCCATCTGTGCTCTGGAAAAAAAGGGACAAAAACCAGACCAGATATCCCCGTTGTTTATCAGCTCATGGCCCTGAGTAGCAAAGTTTCTTCTTAAGGAAAATATTGACTTTTCGCAGATTTAACATTATTTAATATGTCATAGTCTTGTTCTTATTTATTCATCAGTTTCTGAAACTAAAAACACAGATCATTCTAGATTGACAATATATACATTTTGCCTTGATAAGTGCACTTAGGGCACCATTCGTACTGAGAAAATACAGAAGCTGTGTAATATTTAATCAGCAGAACACAGGGATATAGGTGGATGGGGGTCACTAGCTGGGACTCCACATTTCAGTATGTTAAACCGACTTCAAGTAATTAAACAGTCAATCAAACTAAATGAGTCTGTTTCTATCCTAAAGTAGCGAAAATACCTCCAATACCTTAGGAAACTGTTAAAAACAGTGTTGAACAATAAACTTAAGAAATGTTTAATAAAACATCATAATACTAAACTTAAAAATGATGTATATGTATACCTACACATTGTTATGGGCTGAATTATGTGCCCCAAAATTCATATGTTGAAGTCCTGACCTACTCCCCATCCTCCATAATTCAGCGTGTGACTATGCTTGGAAACAGGACCTTTACAGAGTTGAGTAATTCAGGTCAAATCAGTTCAGATGGATAGGCCCTAAGGACACCTGTCTGGTGTCCTTAAAAGAAGAGGAAATCAAGACACAGACACACAGTGGGAAGACCACATGAGGACACAGGGAGAAGGGGAGGCCTACAGGCCACGGAGAAGGAACTCAGAAAAAGCCATCGGAAGCCAAGGGAACATTTTAGGCAGGAAGTAGCAAAAGCCATTTTATTTCTAAGGAAGAGAAATGAGATGTGGAGCGTGGACCCAAGCAGATGAGAGACCGATAGGAGGGAGACTGGATGTCTAACCTTTGTGGCTGGATTAGATTTTAATGTACATGGAGACAGTTTCATATTATGGTTTTTTTCCCCTAAAGGACATGTTTAGTTATACGTGGAAACATAGGGGAAATGTTATGAACTGTTCGTCATGGTTTTGAATCGGAAGTGTGTGTCTGAGTGTACTCCAGTTTCCCTCTGCTCAGTGTCTAGTCTTGGGTTCCTCGTCCATCAGATGAGAATAATGTCCGCAGCTGCACAGCGTTCTGGAAAGGCAGTAGGACAATCCAGGGGAAGCTACCAGCCGATTGTCTGGCACATAGATGGTACTCATGGCTGTTGAGTCTCCTTCTCCTTCTCTTCCGCCTCTCTTACTGAAGGGGAAAAGTACCTACATGACCTGCTATCATCTGCAGAGTAAATCCGTGTACACAGTAAATTCCACGCGCGTGTAGGAAATGCATGTGAAGATCACAGTGGGTATCTTCTCTTTGGCGCATGGTCCCCACCCATACCCCCTCATCATAATTATGGTCCTCCCTTCTAGGAGTGCTCTGGGGCCAGGAAGTCAAATGTTCAGGACTTGGGGCTTCCCTCCCCTCTGGCTGCCAGCCACCTGCTAGCTTTGACCATCTTTTCTGAGAGTGGCTTCATCCCTCCATACCTGTAGGTCCCCCTGGCCATCTTCTCCCCTTCCACCACCACTCACAGGGCTTCAGCTATGCTAACTACTTCTCTGCTCCCTCCAGACCCCACGGGGTGAGGGAACTGCCTTCCCTGGGGGCCTCCCCCTTCCTGCCCACACCCCTGCAAAGCCATCTCTGCATTAAGCCATCTACAGTCACTTGCCTTGCTTCTGTTTCCCGCCTTAGACCTGAATTAAGAGCCTTGAACAGGTAAAATGGACAGTGGGAGAGCCGACAGACCCAACTAGAAGAGAATCCTTTGATCTCATGCTTAGAAACTTGCTGATAGAAAGTGAGAGCCAACATTTAAGGAGCAAGAGCTTCCCACCTGCAGGGGCAATGAGCAAGGCAGGCTCCTCTTACTCCCATGGTTCTCCTATGAAAGCATCATCCAGTGTTGTTTTCCACCCCCATTAAAGTCTTTCTCACAGAGACACAGAGCAAACGTTCATGCCCAGACCAATACAGCAGTGCTGCTGGAGGCTTTCCTCTCCAAAGGCAAGTGGGCTACGACCTCACAGGTTTCTGAAAAACACACACCATGTCTTATCTGAGACTGACATCACATAGGGGTCTACGAGGTGCTTTTGCAAAAATGAAAAAAAAAATCTCTTTAGGTGTAACTGCTTCCCAGGGCACGGAGTTGAGTGGGTAGAGCATGAGCTGTGTTCCAGCCCTAATTTATCTTCAGTGCTAGGACTGGCATAACCGTGAGTGACAGCCCTTACTCCATGTGATTCTGGGACAGTCACGCTGACTCTTTGGACACCAATTTTCACATGTATAAAAGGGAATAATAATATACATTTTCTACCTAGTTTTATACAACCTGAGGTATTATACTCTGAATTAAAAGCAGGAGTATATGTTTATCTAATAATGTCGACTTGGGTCTCCTATACAAAGAAAAGCTGCCATTCTTTTATGGGCCAATGATAGGTTATTTAACAGATGACTTTACTTCCTGGTGATTAAATTATCAGCTCTTAGTATCCAATGAATTTTACTTAGTCAACTTTCAAAACTTCCTTCTCAGAATTCCACTGTTGGCCGAGATAGATTAACACGCACTGATTTATCTTCCTGCTTAAGAGAACCTGATGATCTGGACAAAATATTTGAAACAATGATTTCATGACTGCCTTAGCTTTCTGTTGTGAGGGAGCTTCCAGGCTGCCTGAGGGCCAGAGAACCAAGGAAAGCCCAATGGACTTGCAGAGTCAGAGAGACAAATCTGGGCCTCCTGGGGGGACGAGGCAGCGAGAGCTTTGGGGACCGAAAAGGAGAGGAGGGGCCTTGTCATTAGACAGCTGCACGGGGCCTTCCCCTCAAGCCTCCAGCTGCTCATGCAAACATAAAACTGTGCAACCACCTGACGAGATGGCTTGGTGGTTTCTTCAGCACATTCCCAACGTTGAGACCCACCATTCCTCTCCTAAACATGTAACCGACTGAAGGGAAGCATGTGTTCCCGCAGAAGCTCGGACATGAAAATTCATAGTAGCCAAGACCGGAGACCACCAGACGTTCCTCAGCTGGGGCTGGAAACAAACCATGGTTTAGCCACACAATGCCTGACTCCTTAGCAATAAAAAGGAATGGATGAAGGACCCGTGCAACACTGTGGATGGATCTCAAAATAATTCTGCTGAGTGAAAGAAGCCAAACCATCTTATGCTGTACAATTTCATTTGTAAAAGATTCTAAACGATGGAAACAACCTACTGTAGAACAGAGAAGGTGAGTAGTTTACCGGGGATACGAAGCAGGGACAGAGAGGGGCAGGAGGGAGAAAACATGAAGAAACACAAGCAAAGTTTTGGGGAAGATGGAGATTTTCCTGATCGTGATTGTGCTGGTGCTTGTACCTGTGTCCTGACTCACCAAACCGCACACTTTCAATAGGTCTGTTTTACTCTATGTCGACTTTGCCTCAGTGAAAAATTCAATGGGCAGAAAAGAGAATTAAGAATGAAATGCTTTCTTCAACCAAAGATTTTTCAGACCCCACTACCTTCTCATAATCTAGTTGGAGGCAGGCAGCAAGCAGACTCTGTTCTGCACATGACTGCTTTCTTAACCCCATTGTTGTCACTGAGCAATATATATATATATACAAAAATATCAGTATGCTTCATTCGAAAGCAAGCTCCATTTCAGATGTCCTGAATGGCAACAGGGTTTTTCAGAGAGAAAACAGAGTTGAGATAATCTGGTGTATGCCTTGACCCCTGTCCTCCCAAATGGGACACACAGATCAGTTCTCCCTGCAAAAGGAAACTAAAGAAATAAGGTAAGGTCTTGCTTTGGGCTTTAATTATTTCATATGTAAATATACACGCATGTCACGTGCAGAGGTATGTATGTACATCTGCGTATACACATATATAGATTGATCGATCGATCTATCTAGTTGTTCTCTTTGATATTGTAATTTCCGCTTTTATTTTCCCAGGGAAGAGGCTGGACCATAGGATTTGATCAATTCCACTTTTTGGAAATGGGTTCCCAGTGAATTAGAAGATAATTAATCTGGAATCACATTAAAAAAAAAAAAAAACCCAAAACCCACTCTTGACACCTTCCCTCCCCACTGCTTCTGAAGGAAAAAAAAAAAAAATAGAAAGATCAATCAATGTGTTTTGTTCATTCATGGACTTCCAATAAATTCTGGGCACCAATACTGGTCAATTTAAGAGGCTCTGAGTGGTGGCAGTCTTAAGTCTCACTTAAGTGGCCCCTTCCACGGATGGAGTAAGAAAGGCAGCGTGTGCTTCCCAATGTCCAGTAACAGGGCTTGAGACCTGCTATATCGTTTTCACCAGTGACTAGTGATAAAGCCAATTTATTCTAATTAAAAGAAAATCCTTTATTTGGAGACTATATATTTCCTGTTTGACATGTTAAAATGCCTTCCTTTTATTAGATTATACTGAGAGCAGACACTTCTGATTTTGTGTTTTTAAATATTTTCTTCTGTAAAATAAAATACTGTAATTCTTTATTACTCTAATACTCCTTTCTCTCCTTTTAAAAAAATACATTAATTGGTTAATGAAAGTCCAAAGTCCTGGCTTTGTCAAGAGTTTTCAGGGCATATAAAAAATGTATGCACTTTTTGATTTTGGTTTATATAGGCTTAATTATAACAAAAGAAGTTTAAACATAATCACACATGGTCACAAGTGACAATGCTGTATCTACTGGGTAAGAAATCGCATCTTTAACTTCCTCGATGCAGTATCTCCAGATACAGCCTGAGCCACCAAGCTTTCGGAAAAAACAAACAAGGAATCAAGCAAATCAGTTCACACTGTTGCTCTAAGAACACTGAGCACCTGGGGATTTGGAGCTCTGGTAAGCTAATACTCCTTTGAACATCTCCTGGAGAAGGGACTATGCGAATGGGGACCAGCTGTGGTGACCACGAAGGCGAAGCTTAGACCATAACACGGACATACACTTTCACGAGTGTGACTCTGTCCAGCCACACAGCAGTGTCGGGTGCAGATGAACCTAACTGGACTGAACAGGGTGAAAAGAGGGAAATGGACAACCATCCAGTGGTGTTCCTGAACTCTCCTGAGAGACCAGGTCTGGGTTACCATAAAGAAAGGGTGTGCAGATGGGAGCCAAGGGATCCTAATTTGATTGGAAGGTCCTTGTGAGGCTTAGGTCAGGGAAAGTACAATACTGGGGTCATGCTGACAAAAGTCAAGCAAAGTGGGGAGACTGGGTATCGTATTCACTGAATTTAGCAAGTGAGACAGTTAACTGACAGCAAGGAAAGCCATTTTCAGAGAAGATACCAACACTGCAGCAAAGGGATGATATTCCCTCAAATAACGAGAAGGCAGCTGACCTCCAAAAGCAGGGGCTCGGCACTGAGCGCGCTCGTTTCTGTACATTCCATGGAGTCGCAAACCACTGGAGATGGGTCGTTAATGATGGGGCTGCTGTGCCGGGCGGGCCCTGCAGTGCCATAGGCAGGAACTCAGAGCCACCAAAGTCAGGCGCATGGGTTTCACGTCTTGTCTTACCCTCTGGGTGGGCAGGGAGACAGTCAACACAGAGCATCTAACTCTATAAATGCTTCAGAACCCGCAATCTACTGGGGTTATGCTCTTGGAAATGTACATTTCATTCAAATATTATAGTCCAAACTAGGTATCAGGCAAACGGTATCATAAATGGAGATTTCATTTTTCATAGGGTCCTTGATGATCTACTCAGGCCATGAAAAATAAAGGGGATAAAGACTACGTAGGAAGATAAATGTAATGCACTTGAAAAATAACAGCAAATAAATGCATAAAAGGAATGAGACAGATTTACTTTAAAATTTCTTACAAATATTTCTTGTATCCTAATAGTGCGACCCCTGATAAAACTCCCAAGTTAAATATTAATATTAACATTAATAATATTAATTAAATATAAAGAAAATAAATTTAGTTTAATAAAAATACATGCTCAGCTTATAACAACAGAAGTTCAGCTCTACTCTGAGGACGTCAGTATGACAGAGCTTTAAAAATGCATATGTTCTGAATTTAAATGCCACCTTTCTGATATTAAGGCACATCATACATTAAAATGAATGTCAAAGAGAAGATAGGTAAGTTTATTTTATTCACCGCTGACATCCAATCACCAAGCACATACACAGGCATAGCATGTGAGCAGAAAATACTTTTCAAATAAAAAAGCTAAAGGATTTATCAAAAACTGCCAATGAAAATAGTAAAAAACACTATTACACAACCACAGAAGTAGAACAATGACATAAACACAGCTTTCCCAGTGAATACTCGAAACCACTTAACCTCATTATTAACAATAATTTAAATTTATTAAACAATGAGATATTATTTTGCCTATCAAAGTTACAAGCTTTTCTATTCAATGGTGGACAGTTTTGGTAAGACGGGCTTACTCATACTGCTGGTGGGAGGGTTAAATGGCAAAATCTTTAGAAAGACAAATGGGTATTATGGTCTGTATCCCAATTTGTTGTTATTGTGGTTGTTTAAGATTTATTTGTTTTAGAGACAGAGAGAGAGAGTGTGTGAGCATGAGGGGCAGAGGGAGAGGGAGACAAAATCTCAAGCAGACTCTATACCAAGCACGGAACCCAATGTGGGGCTCGATCTCTCCCTGACATCACGACCTGAGCCGAAACCAAGACACGGATGCTTAACTGACTGCACTGCCCAGGCACTCCTGTATCACAAGTTTTAAAGAGTTTGTAACTCTGAGCACAACTCTACTTTTAGCAATCTCTCCTATGACAGTGATCGAGATCGGGACAAAGATTGTTTATAAAGGTGTTTGGGGCAGCATTATTTATAAGTAATTTCTAAAAAACTTTCCAAGATTTGAAAGTGATTAAATACAATATAGTATTTGTATTTTAAATAAAATATGCCATAGAAAATAAAATGTTTGAAAACAAACATTTTTAAATGGACATGACTTCGGAAAATTCTCCCAACCTGTTGCTATGTAACAAAATAAAAAATCAAAATATTAAACTATAATTGCCATATCAAAGAAGAGGATCCACAATTATCTTTAAAGATTCCTCCATTTTTCGACTACATATTGGGTGAGGCCAAATTTACCTCATATACTTCAAGCGCACACACAGATAATGAATTCTGGTGCCCTCTGTTATGCTGACATTAAAGACATTTTCAAAAATATAAAACTCCACTTTTGTAAGTCATTCTGCTTTGAAAAATATTTATTTTCATTAAAAAAACAACATGTTAACATGCAAAAACAAAAAACAAAACAAAAACAAAAAACAATTAAACTATAGGACATGATTCTATCTTACTAATCTAACATTACACAAACACAGACACACACACACACATACACGTTTGGGCAGGTAGAAAAAACATGGAACAAAAAAACCTCCAAAATCCTAATAGCAGTGAATGAATAGTGGGTATAGAGATGATATATTTTCAATTTTTAAAATTTAAAGAGAAAACATATTCTTATAAAAATAATTACAGATTATATAAAGCAAAAAGTAAAACTCCCCAATTATCAAAATCCCCCCAAACCTCCTCACCTCTCCACACCCTCCACCAACACGCCCACTGACACTAGTCCGAGGTGAAGACTGTAAGTACATAGCTTTGAAAAGTAGTAAATTATTCTGTGTATTGTAGAGATCTTTTCAAGTTGGCATATAGTCTTCATCCTTATTAATATTTGGGTAGAATTCCATTGCTATATAGAAACTTACTTAATCCATCCCAAGATAAAGTATTTATTTATTTATTTATTTATTGAATTTACAGGTAATTTTTTGTCATCTTATTTTGTCATCACAGTAAGCGTACTCTTTGGTCTCCACCCCCTATTTCCCCCAAACTCTCCACCCACCTGCCCTCTGGTAACCATCAGTTTGTTCTCTACAGTTAAGTGTCTGTTTCCTGACTTCTCTCTCTCTCTCTTTTTCCCATTGTTTGTTTTGTGTCTTAGGTTCTACATATGAGTGAGATCATATGGTATTTGTTTTTCTCTGACTTTTTTCACTTACGGCCTGGCTCCACCCATGTCATTGTAAATGGCAAGATTTTGTTCTTTTTTATGGCTGAATAATATTTTAGATCTACCATGGAATACACATATATTTATCTCACACACCACGTCTTCCTTATCTGTTCATCTACTGATGGACATGTGGGGTGCTTCCATATCTTGGCTATTGTAAATAATCCTGCTATAAACACAGGGGTGCATGGATCCCTCTGAATTAGTGTTTTTGTATTTGGGGGGGAAATACCCAGTAGTGTAATCATTGGATCATAGGGTAGCTCTATTTTCAACTTTTTGAAGAACCTCCATACTGTTCACAGAGTGGCTGCACCAGTCTGCTTTCCCAACAACTGTGCAAGAGGGTTCGTTCCCTTTCTCCGTATCCTCTTCAACATCTGTTGTTTCTTGTGTAAAACACTTATTTTTCTATCCAGATTTCTTGCTGTTTCAAATAATTTTGCATTGAACAGCTTAGCACATTCCTGTCTGAACCTTTTCTTTAGAAAACATACATGGAAGTATAATTTTGAGGAAAAAAGGAATTGTCTATTTATTTTCACAGATACAATCAAATCGTCCTCCTAACTGGCCCTACTAGTTCACACCCTCAAAAACTATCCATGGGAGAACCCTATAGGCTTGACTAAACATTTTGTTTCATTTTTATCAATTGAGAAATATCTTATTTTAACCTGCTTTTAAAAACTATGCGTTTACTTTTATTTTTTCTTCATTTTGTTTTTCTTTCCAGTGTTCCAAAATTCATTGTTTATGCACCACACCCAGTGCTCCATGCAATACATGCCCTCCACAAAACTGGCCATTTATATTCTATTGCAAATGGCCTATTTATATCTCGAGCTGAGACCATTCACTTTTCCCTAATATTTTATTCCCTCTTTCTTCCTTAGTAGGCACATCTCGGTTTTTAATAGGGTACATGGCCATATGGGACGAAGACCACATTTCTCAGCCTCCTTTAAATGTAGGCATAGTCATTTAGCTACATACTGTCCAATGGGATATAAGAGAAAAAGAAAGCTTGCCACTTCTAGAGAGTGATTTCTAAGGAAAAGTGCATGTCCTAAGTTGGAATATGGATAAGACAGGGGAACTTAGGCATTCTTCTTGGACCACAAGACAAATATTACAGCTGTTGGGACAACAAAATAGAGGGGTTCCAATCCATAATGATTAAAAAAATTTTACCAATCCTGGACCACTTATTTCAAGACATTGCTTAAATGCAAATTAAATGTTTGTCTGTTCAAGGCCTTTCTAATATGGACCTCCTCTCACCTGCAATTTAAATCTTAACAGATAAAATATCATTTCCTAATTTTTCATTTTTTTTCTTATTGATGTGGAGTTCTTTGTAACATACGGATAGAATATTCTCTGTCTGCCAACAGAAAATCATGAAACAAATTACATAAAATCCTTTCGTTCATCCATTCCTACACCAGCTTAGTAATTAATTTCTCTGCAATTTTCACCCAAAGGCAATGCTTGGGGGTTTGTGAGGGAAAGATGCGTTGAAGACACCAGGAAGAATCCAAATAACAAAAATAATAAATTTCCCAAACCTTCTGTCTGTATGTATATGAGATGCTTGATATTATAGTTATCTAAGAAGATGAAGATATTTTTCTCATTCTTTAAAAAGATTTCATTTATTTATTTGACAGAGAGAGACACAGCGAGAGAGGGAACACAGCAGAGGGAGTGGGAGAAGGAGAAGCAGGCTCCCCAGGGAGCAGGGAGCCTGATGCGGGGCTCGATCCCAGGACCCTGGGATCATGACCTGAGCCGAAGGCAGACACTTATCGACTAAGCCACCCAGGGACACCATTTTTCTCATTTTTAATAAAGAAAAAAAACACCCCAAAGCCAAACTTCTTGCTTCTATTGGCTATGAGAATAGTATTACAGCTTTGCTTTAATGGAAAATTATGTCAAAATCACAATCCTTTTAACTCATAGGGTCTTGCACAAAAGCAACATTTGGCAAGTCACACAGCACTCCTGCAGATACAAACATGGATGAGTACACTCTCTTGGTACACTAACCTAGCACACTATTTAAGCAGATTTTCTGTTTAGTTACCAAAATAGAAGCTGTGAGTTTCTTTCCTTGTACAGGCCCCTTCTTGGTTCCAGTGGGGCTCTAGCAATGTGCTTACATGGACAAGTATTTCTGGAAATTAGAAAAGATAATTTAGCAGCAGTTGGTTAGGACAGGTCTTCCCACTCCAGCGTTCCCGCTCTGGTAGAATTCTAGGTAGAATTCTCCTGGGCTGGGTGGTATTAAAGATGTGCAGGGCTTTTTGGGTATCTCATGAAGGGGAATTGGAGCTATGTATTTTGGTTGCCATTTAATTAGATGTATTATGGGGTTTATAGTTAGTTCTGCAATGAATTAACTTCCCGCCGGGTACCCTGGCACAGGAACACCTTCCAGGATCCTCCTAGCACTGAGTTTGCCAACACGCCCACCCAATGCCATGGCTGAAGGTCAGGATCAGGGTTTTAATAGGCTACCGGGCACCAGCATGGAAATACGTGGATGGAGGAAACACGCAAGGTTTGGAACTAAGGGAGCGGGAAGGTCATCTGTGGCTATTTCTCATACTTATCAGATGTGTAAGATGATAAGCGGAAGACTGATTCCCATCGACACCTTGCCTGATGCAGCTGACACAAGCATACACGCAATGTAGGCCCTTTTTCCTTTTTAAAGAAAATAACTTGAAATAGAACTTAGTGGTATTCCTTTGCTTGAGAAACAGAATCCTATAGCAATTCCATAGCGAGTATGTCAACTATGAAGTTGCGTGTTAGATGTGCTCTCCCGTACTGGGTCGCGTCCTACTGCATCGGATGTCTTAACCAGAAGAAATGCGGACTTCAGACGAAGTAGCCGACAATCTCCCTCAGCTTAGCAAAATGCCTAAATAAGCAAATGCTCTATTCCAATGACCGAATTCCTATACTAATCATCAATAAATAACTATATGTAGCAACCAACAGGCCTTTCGATTATCCAGTAAGTAATGAAGAGGAATAATCACCGGGTCATATAGGAAAAAGCCTTAAACGTTTTGCTGATTTGACACGATACACTAACATTGACAAAAAGAACAACGAACTCAGAATACGCCGATATAAGTAACACACCAAAATTCATTGAAGAGTTTGGTCAATTTATTGAGTATTTAAGAGTAACACTGTGCCAGGAAACGTGAAGTGAACTGAAGTCTTATAGACCTTATATGGAGGAAAATTACTAGAGGTTACCTTACATTTAAAAACAAGCCTAAAATCATTTATAATATTCCAAAAAGAAGTTGTGAAACTGCTAGTTACTTCCAAAACTGTCAATAATAAAAAATAAATTTTAGTCAACCATGCTCAGGGAAAGACCAGATTATCTTTCTATTCCTTCTGTAGAAAATGGCGCCACAAAAACCCTTACCTCACGGAAAGGCCGTCAAAGATTGTGCAACCAAAAAGTGTAGGAAGAAAGTATCACAGAGGTGGGTCAGGTGGTTGGCCACTAGATATATATATGAAGTTACAGTTCTAGAAGTATGACTTTCATGGTATCTTTTGGCTTTTTAAGATCTGTAATCCATAGTGATTTGTTTTTTTCATTCTCAACCATAGTAACAATTTTGTATTCTTTTTCTTAAAAAGGGACCCCTAAAATGGCATAGTCTCAGATCCCACAAAATCTGAATCTGTGCCTGCCTCTCTGCTGAGGGTCCTCTCAGGTCTTCCTTCGCTGGCTGCTCCTATCTTCCCCAGACACCTCTGCACTGGACTGCTCCCTGCCAGGGACGCTTCGCTGCAGTGTCCTTGTCAAACTCCGAGATACAGCTTTAAACCAATGTAAAGTCTCATCTTCACGTGATCCCCCAAGCCCTACACAAGGAGCCCTTTCCAGCAAGGAGCTTCTCCAGGCTTGAATGGAATGTCATAGCCTTCTGGGCATTGGATTTCGCAAAGCAATCAGGTGATAAAAAGTGGAAACCAAGGGTTTCAGCTTGGCATGGGGCCTACCTTGAGCAAAGGTGACAGGAAACAGTGGACGCTGGAGAGGTAAATTCCCCTTCCTTCCTGTCTTATAAGGGATATCCAAGTTGTGGATTTTTCCTTGCAAATTTCCCCCCAAAGTTCTCTGGTGAAGTTGCAGCACACATGAAAGCACTGGACGGCTTAGCACCTTCCCCTCCTAACTGCCCTTCACTCTCTACCCTAGCCATCCTGAGCTTTCACTTCCCAAATAAAGGAATGAATCATTGCCTCAGGCTCTGCTCTGTAGAAGACTCTGACAAAAATTAAAAAAAAAAAAAAAAAAATTCTGGCAGCTACCACGTAGGAAGCAATTATTACTGTCAGGTCTTGTCATTCCCAGGATTATCCGTATCAAAACAGGACAGTATCAGATGACCTGATGTTATTGCTCTGAAATCCAATATGAGGAATAAAAATAAGGAATGAAATTCAGTTGAATGGCAGGAAAAAGAATCACATATAAGATAGATTTTTTAAAGAATATCCCGTTACGTTATGAACTTGGAGAGTGAAAGTATAGGGATGGACTGCATTTTCGCATCTCAATAAGGTCAAGTTTGGGTGAGCTGGTCTAGAGGGACAACAGGTGCATACATTTACCCACACAGACACACACATCCTCCGGAAGTAGCAACCACAAAGCATTTCTGTGGATCCTTGCAGAAAACCCATTACTTTTCCAGTGCAAAAGTGAAAGCTCCTAACCATTCAATTTGTGCTCGTCTGCAGCCATGTCTGGTTCGCCGTGATTTTTCTCCCGTGGAAAGTGGTGACCACGGCCGTCTCAGAAACAGAGGGCCTTTGCCTGTACCACCCGGTCCGCTCTAGACAGATGGCCACAGCACACATTCTTGAGTCATGCCAAAACAAAGATTGAATCTGGCAGAAGCCTTAACCCATAACTTCCTTTCCCAAAGACACTAAAAGCATTCGCTTGGTGGCCTTGCCGAACCGCACCAATTAAACACGGGAGCGTGCAGGAACGGACACAAAGAGCCAAGCTTTAGAGGAGAAGAAAATAAGGCAAAAATACGTGACTGAAATAGGCCTCCCCAAACAGGAAGACTTCTGTTTCTTGCTCTCATGGAAATATAAATCCTGCGGAGTGTGTAATTTCGATTTGCATTTGGAGTGTAAGCCTATAACTCAACAAGGTGGCCCTAGCGTGGCCTCCCGGTGGGAGCCGCAGGCGTGCTCTTCGTGAGCAGAGTGAACTGTGGGTGTGCAGTGAGCTCGGAGGATGGCCGCGTTTACAAAAGCAGCCACGGAGCTCTGCCTAACACACAGCTTCCATGGCCGAGTGGTTTCCATAACGAACCCACCTTTCCATGGCTAAAACAAGGGGGTACGACCTCCCCGGTTGTTCTCACTGCTGCGGCATCACCAGGAGCGCTAGTCATCAAAGAGGGGTGGCGCGTCTGGGGGGCCTGTAGACAAGGTCCTTCTCAAATGACACTTTCCTCTCGGGTCACAGATACTCCAAGGAACGGGGGCTCCCCAGTTGGTGTTTTAAGGTCATGGCCAGCAGTGTGTAGAAAGACATGTTTTTTAGACCCTGAGAAAAGTATCAGGGCAGGCAGGTATTCAGAGAATAAACAGGTCTGTGTAACTGTGTCACTGAATTAAAAAAGAAATTATAATCAATTTAGACAAGAAATTAGGGCTCATTCTTGGATTCACCTAAATGGGTTGGCCATTCTAAATGGTAGCTCATTTATTCAAATCAGTAAAGGGCAACAGAATTCTATTTCTGACCAAGTTTATTTCCTGATTATTTACCAGGTTTATTGATCACTAGCAAGTTTATTCACTTCCTTGTCCTTTTCTAGAATGTCATTGATTTGCTCATGTGAAATTGTGCTACAGTTTTTGTCCCCATGATATGTCCCCATGTCCCCATATGTCCCCATGAACAAAAGGACAAGCTTGAGACCTTTAGGAATGAAGAAATCACCTTGGGTGGCTCAGTGGGTTAAGTCTCTGCCTTCGGCTTAGGTCATGACCTCAGGGTCCTGGGATCGAGTCCTGCTCTGGGCTCCCTGCTCAGCGGGGAGTCTGCTTCCCTGTCTGCCTCGAGGCCACTCCCCCTGCTTAGGCTCTCACTGTCTCTAATAAATAAATAAAATCTTTAAAAAAAGAAGTAAAGAAATCACTTAAATTAAGAAGAAAGAAAGAAAGTAAATCCCCTCTTACTCTGTTTCGAGAGTAAGGGTCTGCACGAATAGGAAGATTCTTTTTCAGTCAAATCCCGTCCGCCCCACGACCCCGGGTAGCCAACACAGTAGTGTAAGAACAAGAAAACCATCAGACACTGTTTTCCTCACCTCAAGTATTTTAAAATTTCATCAGGTAAGGTCCAATAAAGCTTTACTAAGAATGGTTTCACATAATAGTTTCCTCATTTTTCTGCTCTTTTCAGAGAAGGAAGGATCCTACATCAAGGATATGTAAGATCCAAACATTTTTAACCGTATTTATTTTAGGATCAGTCTCCGAAGTGACTCCCTGTTCCCGAGAGCACCCCAAGCACAGCTGTGTGGTCCAGGGGCCTCACGATGAACAGCGATGGACTGGAGCCCACCCGGGGCCCTTGGGAGCCGCCGAGTGGGTGCTGCTGTCTGGGGGTCCCCTGACCCCACTCCGCAGTGGCTCTGTGTAAGGGGCTGACCGGTGAGCTGTCCTGCCTCCCCTGCTCAGTTGGCCCTCTCCTCCCCGTAACTGCCGCACGCGCCACGCCATCCCCTCTCTTTCCATCTTGGGGCTGCTTCTCACTCTGCTCGGCTGGGAGCGGGCCCTGGGAGAAGGTGCAGAGCAGTAATGGCATCGTAACGAGCCAGAATGAAGTGGAAATTCTTAGCTCCCCGGCGAAGCGGATTCTGCAGGGCCCTCCTCGGAGCAAACGGCATTGGTGGCACTGACTCTTGGGACAGGATTTCAGCAAGGGTTTCGGCAAGGCTTCTGGCAGTTTTCAGTTATCTTTGGGCTCTCGGGGTTCCCAGCAGTCTGACGATCAGGCAAGTGGGGTTTATCCCAGAACGAGCTGGACTTGGAGCTGATTTCCTGAGGTTGCTTTGGCCGAAGGGGCCCTGCTGGTCCCACTCTCTGCTTCCTGCCGGATCCTGGGGTCCTGAAAGCCACTCTCAGGAGGGCAGCCTCTGGGCAGACCCAGGCACGGCCCGAGCACACAAAGCTGGGCACACAGGCTGCCCGTGGCTGGCTCCCTGCAGGAGAGCAGAGGAACCGGGGGCCCAGTCCCGCAGCGCCCAGAGCTCAGGGAGGCCGTCTGAGGGACCATCAAAGCTTCCAGGGTCCGGTTTTGGGGTGCCACTTAGCACGAAATGCTAGTGCATGCTGACACACGGGCCCAGGATGGCAACGTCTTCCATAACAAGTTTCAAGCCCCGATCTGCCCAGCGCTGGGGGCGAACCCTTGATACCTTTGCTCAGAAGCTTGAGAATGTGCTGGTGCCACTTTGTTATTTTTTATTTTTATTTTTTTTAGGGAGAGGTAAGTAAGTCTCCACAGGGTAAAATCAATTTGCTCAAAACCATGCTCCCCAGCTAAGAAATGCTAGGACTTGTCCTCAGACTTCCCCAGAACCACTGGCTGCCACCTAACCTGACACGTGCCTCCATGACATCACTAATGGCAAAGGTTCCCAGGGACACTGTCGCTTGGCGTAAGGTACTCCCAATCTTAAATGTCTCCCTGCTGCCTGCAGAGTAAATGCACGTTTCTTAGCATGCGGTTCTGTTTGCTTCGTCCGCAGTCTCCTGATGGTGGTCAGCGCGTTAAGGAGAACGAGGAGAAGCAGCCCGGCTGATTTCTGACGTGAGGCCACCAGAGCCTACTTTCTCCTGTGACTCAGTGTCCTGACAGCGGCTCGCACGGGCTGCAGGAGCAGACGCAGGCCGGCCCGTCGTCGGGGCTCTGGCTCATCTCATTTGCACCCTGCTCCCTTCTGACCCACAGAGTATGGAGACAGAAGCCCGAGAGAGAGAAGCTAACTGGCCCAGAAGGAGAATGAACCCACACAGCCTCAGTGACTAGGTTTTATTTTATTTTTTTGAAGATTTTATTTATTTGACAGAGAGAGACGCAGCGAGAGAGGGAACACAGCAGGGGGAGTGGGAGAGGGAGAAGCAGGCCTTCTGCTGAGCAGGGAGCCCGACATGGGACTCGATCCCGGGATCATGACCAGGGCCGAAGGCAGACACTCAACGACTGAGCCACCCAGGTGCCCCGTGACGATGCAGATAATCCGGTGCTCTTTAGCTCCTACTTACAGCATTTGTGGAACAAAACACCATGAAATAAACATAAAGGATCTGTACTAAGAACTGGCCTCTCTGGCCGGAGTGATGCTTACTGGATGTGAAGCTGTTACTTGACCAGATGTGTTTCTAAGTACATGTGACACGCCAGCTGCTTCGAGATCATCTGCTTCCCCCTCACATCTCCTGCTCAAAATCAACGTGAGGTGACAGAAAGGAACGGCTGTCGGTGTCCTGCATTCTGCTCATAAAACCACCTTGACGTGTCAACTGACAGGAGAAACCTCCCAGGTCTCCACTGAGGTTCCTGATTTTCATAACATCAGTCACGCGTTTCAAGGAAATGCACCTCAAAACAACCAGATCCCAATTCCAGAGCTTGACGAGGGAGGACCGGCTACAGGAGAAGCAGGGGTGTCTTTCCTTCTCTTTCACTCAGGGGACCTTACTGTTTAGTCTTATAAATGGCAAATTTAAGTGGCAAGGAAATCTCATCTGGATGGATTTTTTAAAATCATGGTGTGTGGGTAAATGTCAGCTGGCTTGGTACCCTACCCAGAGCCCCAAGCAATAGAGGCTAAGGGAGGAGATGGGGGGACAAAGATAGGCTGAGGAAGACAGGTGGGTGGGAAAGGGGAGGAGGCAGGTGGGAGGGAGACGGGGGAGGGTGGTTAGCCACAGCGCTCTCCCACCACAAGTCTGGAGTCGCCCCTGGCCCCCATCCCTGCAGGGAAAGGTTTTGGTGGCCAGCAGTGGCAGCAGCTGTGAGCCACGGCCCCACAGGACCTGCCAGGGAGCCAAGAAGTTCCCAGGGGGTCTCTCTTAGAGTGGCCCCCAAACCCTGGGGTCCAACAGCTGGTCTGGCATGGCCACCTTGGGCTTTTCCCCATTCGGAAGTTTCTCTGATGTAGAATTTCCTTGGCCTCCTATCCACCAGTGGGAGACATTTGTTACCAATAGCAAATACCCACGAAAGCGCTAGATCATCGGATTCACAGGTTTCTTCCTTTTCAAGTCATTTGTGCCCCATTACCTACTCCTGACACTTCAGTTGGCAGCCACTTTTGCAAAGGAGCGAGCTGAAGGAAAATGCAACTGTTGATCAGGGATGCCTGAATGTTAACACTCAAAATTAAAATAGCCTTATGAGGTCCCAGAGAAACATATAGTTTTTCAATATCTGAATACTTTATTGATAGAAGTATGTTAATGAGAATAATAGCTCTGCTTTTCAGACCCTGAAAGATCCTGTTGGGTATTCTTGGAAGCTGTAACACAGAGGCAGATTTCTAAGGGTTTCTTAGCAGGCGCTTCATATTCAAAGTGTGTTTGTATAGATTAACGTGTGCCATCCTAGCAGGGGGTTCTCGGCCTCTGCACTGTTGGGATTTGGGGCTGGATAGATCATTCTCTGCTGTTTGGCTGCCCTGTGCATTGCAGGATATTTAGCTGTGTCCCTGGTCTTGACAGACTAGATCGCAACAGCACCCTTCCCCAGCTGTGACAACTGAGACACAGTGCCAAATGTCTTGCTTGGGACAGGGAGGGGGAAGCTGGACCACAGGGTACAGAATCCCCTAGCTCTCTCCCCACACACCTCTAAGAACCATTGTGCTAGAATGACACTAAAAGAGGTATTATTATTACCCCACTTTATAGATAGGAAATCAAGCACAAGGTCAATGAAATGAACATGCTTTCCAAGGTCACAGAGCACACTGTGTAAGAATCAGCCCATTCTAGAAAACCACCGACTGCCAGTGAGGCTTTATATGCAGGGGCGAGAGGATATGAGCTGCCTGCCCACTCAAACTCAGGCCTCCTCCCTTTCTCATGGATCCAGCCGGAATGGCTTTCAAGCCAGGGGAGTCCAGAATGATGGGAGCGGACAGCACTTCTGCCCCAGGGGTCCCCAACTTCTGGAGTCTTCAGCGGGCACTGCACGGAAACAGCCTCCTGTGTGGCCAAATGACTTTCCTCATATGGAAGTATTTGCCCTGAAGGCTGAGCTATTTCCTAATCCGTATGCTTAATATCTTCAGAAAGACTCATTTGAAAAACAGATTGAGTCTGTATTGAGATTAGTTAGGCTTCTTATTAATGCAAGGTGCTAATCCCTAGCCTAGAAAAATGCAAAGAAGGTTCAGACTGAACCCTCTAAACTATGACCCACAGCTACTCCGGGTTCATTAGCACTTGCTTGGTCTCAGGCCTGACATTTCCTTCTCCACCTTCGTTGGTCCTAAGGCCATGAGAGCTCCTCCCACGATTTCTGGGTAGCCAGGTGCGGGCGGAGTGGGCGAGTCCACGTAGGGACTTGGTTAGGTGAGTCCGTGGCATGCCACCCATTTTATGGATAAATGAGCAGCTTGGAAACTAGTGGCCACCGTGGTGGCCAGGTGTACCTGCTGGGCCCATGGAGACGGGATGCGCGGTGCCGCAGAAGAAAGGAGACAGCTCGGCTGTGACCCATCCGGCTGTTGGGGAGCACTTGGGACTCCTTGTAGAACCTTACATAGAATTATTTTAGAAATGCACTTTAGAGCTAACCACTTCCAGGAATTCATGATTCATCACGTATTTTTGAAGCTGTGGTTAAGGCCTGGTTCTGAATCCACGGGAAAGCGATTAATTAGAAAACATGCTACTCTGGACTTGTAAAATGGTCAAACACTGCAAGGTGGTAGGAAAAACAAAACCAAACAAAACGAAACGAAAAACCAAAAAAACACTGTGGTTAAAAAATGTCCCAGCCCAAGAGAGCTGTGCTATCGGATGTGCCGCGGCAGGGATGGGCTGGCGGAGTCTCCGGTGCACCGAGGGAGATGAAGCTTCATCTCAGTTGCTCCGTCCTCTGGGTCTGCCCGCGGTAGAGGGAAGCTCCCTCGGGCATCCATTCACGTCTCAGCACTGCCGTGGGAGCAGAGACGTGTACTGGATCAAGGCCCCTCTCTCCCAGTCCATCCGAACAGCCAGATCATCTGCCTCCAGGGCCAGAGAGGAGAGCCTCCTTCCTTGTTTGGTGCTGGGAGGCTGGGACATGTTCCCACATGAAAACCAACAGATGAGGGAAGGCACCTGGGAGGCTCAGTCACTTAAGCTGCTGCCAGTTGGCTCAGGTCAGGATCCTAGGGTCCTGGGCTCGAGCCCCGCCTCGCCTCGGGCTCCCGACTCAGCAGGGAGCCTGCTTCTTCCTCTCCCTCTGCCCCTCCCCCTGCTCCTGTTCTCTAGTAAAGAAATAAAATCTTAAAAAAAAAAAAAAAGAAAAGAAAAGAGAGAGAGAGAAAACCAGTGGATGAGACCACTTGAAGCTTCAGGACAGACCGTGCCTCGTTGACCGGCAAACGAACTTCTCCCCACTTCCCAGCCAGCCGGTGGGAATCCGGCTGCTAGTCCTGAGCCCGTCTCTCACCCATAACTTGTTTGGGCAAATGCAATAAGCCGAGGCTCACTTGAGTAATCACCTCAGTGCGATATGCTTCTTTATAATCACTCTCCCCCCAGGAACGCGCACACTCTCATTAAGAACAGCGGGCCAGAAGCTGGAGATCATTACCTCGTACCTGCGTTCCACAAATCACAGTGCACGGTGGGGCAGAGGGAGTCCTGTGTGAGATCAGGAGAGCGACACCCTGTTGCTGAACAGTTTGAGGATTTCAGAGGAGGCACGTGGGGCTGATTCCACCCTGGGTCACGGGCTCACAGACAGAGGTGGGCGCCCGGGGACCAGGGCAACCATCCAGGATTTCCAAGCTGACTCTGAGCAGGGTGCCAGCCACCATGGCCCGCCATGGGATTTGCAGCGAGTTTGCAGGATCTAGTCACCATGCATGGCTATGTGACAGGTAAGCATGGCAGCGAATAAACCTGGGAGTGCCCCCACCTCAGAGCCTGTGTGCTCAGGGGACATGCTGGGCACCCTTAGAGAGCCCTGCCGTCAGGGCACTCCGGCCTTATCTGCCACTCATCAATTTGCACTAACTCTTCCTCACTCCTGGTTTTGCAGAATCTAGAACATTTCTCTGCAAATTCTTTAAAGTGTGAAATATGAAAAGAGTTAAAAAGGCTCCAAGGAAAAAGGAGGCATCATCTCAAGTTAGTGTTTTCAAAGAAATTAAGAGACTTGGCTTTTTTAACACAGAGGAAACTATGAATATCGCCAATCAACGTGGGTAGAAGGGAAATGATTGTATTTGAGAACGAGGGGCCGCCTGGATCAGGACTAATTGTGCACACAGATCCTGACAGACCCACCCCCCTAGCGCCCCCCCACCCTGCACCCCGCACCCCGCAGGGGGAGGGGGGAAAGTACTGCCCGGATCCGCAAACCCTTGTTTAATGTGTGACACTGCCTTTGGAATTTGTCACTCTAGGAGTTAGAGCTGATGTTACAGCCTGAAGCGGAACTAAAGCAAAATAAACAATCTGCTCTATTCTGCTTCGGCTAATACGACAGTGATGTAAGGCCCGGCACGCTGGCGGCACCGAAATGCTTTCTCCACCCTCCTGTGCCCGGTGCTGGATGGGGGTTGGGGCGGTGGGAGGGGGCGGGGGAGGCGAAAGGGGTCGGGGGTGGGAGATGGGAGGGGGAGTGAGGGGTGGGGGATAGGAGGGGTGGGGGATGGGAGGGGTAGGGGTGGGGGATGGGGGGCTCTTGCTAATTATTAACAGGGTTTCGGGCAGCTGGGAGGGGCAGGGGCAGAAATTCAACATTCTGCCTTGGAACACGACAGACCGTTTCTGCTTATATCAGGGGGCGGAACAAGCTTTTAAGTGTAACATAGAAAAGTCTTTTTTATCTGATTTTTCCTGGGCGTGGGTGACCTCTGTCTTTTTGAGTCTGGAGGTTTGGAGGTTTTGCTGATCCACTAAGGCATGGTGGGAGTTTTCATTACAGTTCGCAGAAAGGGCACGCGGCTTCCAGTATATGTAGACTTTAAAGCCACCCACGCAGACCCATTTCCAGTTGTCTTAAATACTCCATATATTTTTTGGGAGCATATTTGGTCTTTTGCCATAGGCGAGTCTCTTGGTGTTTCTAACGTCCTGTTGCCACAAAGATGACAGACTTTTGTCTTTAAAGGGGAGACGGGGTAGTGCCTGCCTCACGTAGGGCTTCCTTCCTGAAGAGGCTCTTCGCCCACCAGGCGGATCGTGTTGAAGAAGGCTTTCCTTCTGGGGCGGGCTGCAGCCGTGCTGCCCCCCGTGCTGACCTATCTCAAGCCCCTGTGTTTCGGATCTGAGAGCAGTATTATTCGCTCTTCCCCTTTCATTCCCACCCAGGATCCCAGGAGTCCCCGTATGCAGGCTACCGACTCCAGCAGCAGGTGCCAGCCCTGGGACGCGAAGGGTCTCAGCCAGCCCCCTAATCCGGTTACGCCTTCCACTCAGGATCACTTGCTCCGGATGAGGGGGAAATTGCCATACATAATTCAGTTAAAATTGTCAGCTCGAGTGGCTTGGATTCAGTCTGGCCTTCTACACGCAATCAATTTCCCATTTTATCACCTCATCCTAAGCAAAGCGTGAACAGGAGTTCAGTGAACTTGGATGGAGATGAAACAGGGTCCTCTTTAATAAACAGATGCTTTTTAAACCTCCTCGTTATTCCAAATTGTGATTTTCTAAGTGTAAACCAGAGACAATTATAATTATCCTACACCTCGCGCAGATTTCTCCAGAGTCAAAACTCAGAGGAAGTTCATCAAAAGGGAAGGTGGGAACTAGGAAGGATCAAATTCCTGGTCCTGTCCAGGCACCAGGCGGGAAGCCCCTCCCCATTCACACCAGGTGTCCCTGCTTCCTTCAGGAATTCTCAGAGGGCCTGGGACGGCCCCACCTGCAGACTCTGGGCCTTCACAGCCCCTGAGCACAGGCCAGAAAGTGAGTCAGCGGGAGGAGGTGCCCAGGTTTAGGAAGAACGCCAGTGACAGCACCTGCAAAGCGGATAAGGCGTCATTTTGCGTGTGGCTCACCTTCCGAGAGCGGGATTTTTATGCCTTTCATCTCGCTCCCCTCCCACGGTCCTGGCACCGGACGGCTCACGCTCCCCAAGCAATCCTGAGTGGGCTCTGCCCTGCAGCATGGGCACTCAAGGGGCGGGGGTGGGGGGGCGGTTTGCTGCTGATTCTTCAGCACAGGCAAGGCTCTGGCAGGGGCGTCCTGCGGACGGAGGCGTCCCGTCGCTGCGGGCTCCCTCGCAGACGTCCACCCTCCTGAAAGCAGCCTTGACTTTCCAGACAGACAAAAAAAATCCTCTTGACTGCAAATCTGTGAACGTTCCCTTCCTCCCACTAATGGGATGGTGTGAATAAACATTGCAGAGGGAGAAAAAAAAAATCGTAGCAAGAAGAAAAACCATGCAATCCTACCCCTAGATGGGGCTCCTGTCCGCAAGTGTCCTGCCTGTGTGTTCTTTAAAATTCAGTTCACTAAAACCGAGATTGAAATTAGGTATCAACAGAGAATTTACAATTTAAATCAAACTTCGACTCATGTAATTAAGTCTTTAGTCCTGTGAACCTCATTCACAGCCTCAGCATTAGTCCGCTGTAGGATTCCAATTGATAAATTTCTTAACTTCCTGGGTGCCTGATTAAAAAAATAAATAAATAAAAACCAAGCCTGAAATGTTGAGTAAACGGAGAGGGAAGAGGGGCTGGCAGCTCATGTTTCCATGTTCTTGAATGACAGGTTTTGGCTAATAGGAGAAACGGGGACCCTTCCCAGACAGCCTGGTGAAGCCAGTAGGCTTCCATGGGTCCATTTGGTAAATAACTTGAAGGAAGGAGCTCGGCCTTGCAGGTGGCATCTGTAATTTGCATCGTATGAAAGTGCTGGGGAATGCCAGGGCGAGGAAGCAGGGCTCTCCTTGTGATTTCTGATACCTGATCACAGCAGTGACAGCTACCTGACATCGCTAAGACAATGGGAGGTCTGTGAGCTTCTCCTTTTCCAACCCACCTCCCTGGCGCGGGACAAAACCAAAACCGACAGAAGTCGGTGTCCTGCGTCTTGATTCTCAGTCATTCCTGTCGGGGGATGCTGTTGCTCTGTGACTGCTCCAACGGCTAAAATGTTCACGGAGTCCTTACTACATGCCCGGCACTGTTTCTGTGGCTTTGACACATGGGCTCACTTAATCCTTAAAAGCATGCCATGGTTTAAGAATTATGACAATCCTCACTAGAGATTTAAATAAAATCTGCCCAAAATCACATCCCGATCTCTTAAACTTTAGGGCCTTCTAAGACCAGGGCCTCTCTGAGAACTCAGCTTGACCCACAGTCTGACAGGGGCCACCCTATTTATCGGGAGGAAGTGTGGTTGAAAAAAAAGATGAGGCTTGTGGCCAAGGTATACTTCTCAGCAACCCCGTCCACTGCTCCAGGTCATCATATGCCTCAGGCATCCGCTGACTTTAGAACTGAACTTGAATGCTTGAAAGCCTTCCTGGGTGCAGGGGGACGGCATGGATATGGATATAAAGTGGATCTGAAGCAGGGGCACATTCAACGAGCACCGGCCCCCGAGTCCTCAGGGACCCGGAAAGAACGTCTGACGAGTGAACTGGAAGATACAGACTCATGTGCCAATAGACCACATGTGTTATTATGTAACAACACATTTAAATCCATATTCTTCAAATCCATCTTATTATGTAATTTTATTAGCCGTGACAGTTTTAAGGGAGCTGCAGCAATATTTCCAACTCTGGCATCAACATCTGGCAGATTCGATTTTATGCTCATCGAGTCCTCCAGCGACATACAAAAGAAGGGTTCACAATCTCCAGGCCCGCCCCTTGGGTGCCAGGCGCCGCTTGCCCACAGCTCCAAGCGCCAGCGTGGAAAGCTGTTTCCTACCTGCTAAAGGGCAAAGGAGGGCTCGACAGCCCCCATCCCCCCCACGTGTAAAGACCTTGACACCGTCTGCCACCCCTTCCTCCGCAGCAAGGTCATCTCAAAAGAAACCCCCCGGCTGAGCAGGCAGGCGATCACGTGGAAAGTGCAGACGGTATCATTACAGAGGGCAGGGCGCTCGGAGCCGGCATCTGGGGCATCACACAGTTAGGAAGCAGGCTGTTTCAGGAGACTCACAAGTTAGCACATTAGTGCAACAACCGGACCCAGCAGCTAACGCTCGTCTGCCCGATTATCCTGAGAGCAGCCCATCAGGACAGCTCAGAGCTGGGAAAACCACCGGGGACGGCACCAATGTCCCATGGGCGGAGAGGCCTGTGTTTCTTAATGAAACCCCCTAAGGAAACAGAGGGCATCAGGAGGTGTGGTAAAAGGTCAGGGCCATGGCCCCGGGAGATTAAGAGGAACTATGCACGTTTCAGGCGCTGGGACCTGAGGTCCCTCCGTTTAGTCCTTACAGCAACACGTAAGTGGCAAGCCCTAGTCGCGCTTCTGCCGCTGCTATTAAATGGCTTTGTGAATTTATTTGAGCTAAAGTTCCCGTTTCCAGCACAAGGATACACAGCAAACAAGAGAAAAGCATCTACTAGGTAACCGAAATTAAAAATAGGAGCTGTGATCAGGAGAGGACCTGCCTTGCTGGTTTCTCCAGCCTCCGTTTTCCGCCCCGCCGAGGGCCCCTTCTCCCCCGCCCCCTCCTTCTCCTCTTTATTCTTCATGATGATGAGCGTCTCGTTTGACAGTTTCAGCGGATTGAGGCTGAATGTTAAGTTTTCTGCCAAAATGGGTTCGGTATCTTGTCAGCGATTTCCTTTAGTAAAATGCACTTTCATCTTTAATCTACTGAGGAGGGCTGTTCATGACAGGAGATCCTTGGAGAAAAGAGGTCTGAGGGGCGGTCTGCTGCCACGTTTAAACTGGCTTTAGCCAGCTAAGTAAATACAAAGATAAGGCCAAAAAGGGTTAATAATTTATACTCAGAAAGCTTAAAAGGGTTGCATAATTTAAGCTTCCCGTGCAAGTCCAAAACCAGACTCGACGCCGCACGTCTAAAGCCAGCTTGACCCCACGACTTTCCTGTGTTCAAACTCACGGCTGCATTGTCCCCGCAGCGGCCTGATCTCAGAATCGGGAAAGCATGAACGAGGCCTTCTGCTGGCTTCTCCGTCTTAGCGGACAGTCAGTTAACTGGCTATCAGTTGTCAGGTTTCTAGTCACTAGTACTTCATGCAACTGCTTTCTTCTTTTCGCTTTGTTTTTACTCTCGCTGGACGACAGAGACTAAGATTCTCCCCTCACCTCCCCTTCTTCAAATCCGTGTACCATCTGGGATGTTTAAGTCGTAACACAGCAGAGCATGATCATGTCAAGACCAGTTCGAATGGAGTTTGCATCCAGGGCGAATGTCCCCGATGCTCCCCACCCTGGCACCCCCGCGGAACCCTGGGCAGCAGCTGTGCGGATGCCTTCAGCCTGGGAGGCTCAGAGTGCTGTCCCCACCCTCTGCGTGACCTCTGCTTTAAGGGCTCTGTGTGCAGGTGAGGACACAGAGGGCGAACGTGAGACCTTCGGGAGCAAGAGGATGTAGGATAGTGAGGAGTGGAGGTGAGGGACGGGAGAGGAGTGGAGGTGAGGCACGGAGTTTTCAGTTACCTGGAGGCAACCTAAGAAGATGGCTGAGCCCACGGTTTCTGCCCCGTCACCTTTAATAAACATGGAGCAAAAGGAACAAAAAGAGATACTAAAGTCTGAAAGAGCAAAAGGGATCTTGCAAAATGTATTCCTCCCTTATAACAGTGGCAAAACCTCTTCCTTTTGTTACCGAAATGAAAGAAATCCGAACGTAGCCGTGAAGGCAAAAGTCAAGGTCCGCGGGACATTTTTCAGCTACGGAGAAGAGTCCCCCAGCCTGTTAGAAGCCGGCCCCGACCGAGAGGGCTGGACCACGGTGTGGAGGCTGGACAGCCACGGTCGGGGGCTTTCCACAGAGCTGACCAGTGGAACTTTCTGCTTCGACGGATACGTTCTGTGTCTGCTGGGCTGCGGGCTAGCACCGGCCCCGGGTGAAAGGCGCCGAGCACAACCAGGAAATGGATTTGTACTTTCACTGAATTACCATTAATATTAATTGCAACCACCACAGTAGCTCGAAGCTACCCCATCGGACGACACAGGATCACGAGCGCCTGATGGCGAACCTTCCACGGTTGTCCATCCAAGAGCCAGAAGCCGAGGAAATGCAGACACGAGGACGCAGAAGGCGACAGAACAGAAGCGTCCGGGAAGCACGACGACAAGGAGGCCTGCCTGCTTCTCAGGGACGAGCGTGAGACCGCTGTGCACCTTCTACAGAAGAGCTAACGGGCTCCTGAACCTAACAATGCTGGGAATCAGGACGATGATAACGAGTGTACTAACGAGAAGCATTTCACAGAGTACAAACCTGTGAGGTCACTGGTGTGAATGAGGAAACGGAGGGCCCAGAACACGGAAATAATTCAGCCCGATCACAAGCCTAACGACGGTCAAGTCCAGCCTTGAACCAACGCCTCTCGGACTCGGAATCAATAAGCTTTCGAGCCCGAAGCATTTCCGACGGGCGACGGCTGAGCTGCTCCACCGCCGGACCAAGCACTTCATTCCCAGAGACCTCGGGCTACAGGGGCTTCTGGAAGGGCCAGAGTGCCCGGCCTGTACCTCCAGGCTGGCGGCCTCTGTCCAGGAGCAGCGTTATCTTCCACGCCGGTGCGGCCTACGACTGTCATCGCTCTCCTCTGTGTGCTGGGAGGCAAAGAGGAGAGGCACCGAACGACATTCTGAGAAAAGCCACAAGGGACTACCCTTCAAAAGTTAAAAATAAACGTGTCAGCAAGGATTCCGCCACACCCTTTGCCTCCATCCGTGAACAGAACGGGAGGCAGAGAGATTTTCTGGAGTGCCATGAGATTTTTAAAACCTAGTCTGCAGGAAAACACATTATAAATAAGGCAGAGTCAGAAATCACCCTGACATTTCCATAGCGAGAGATGGTGGAAACCCTAAATGAGTCAAGTCAGGCCCCAGGAGTCTCCGGGGATTAGCTTTCTCGGTATCATTACAGAAATATACATCTCAGCAAATACCCTTTGTGGCCTCCTCATTCTCGGACACACCAGGTGTCTCCACACCGCTCCCCTGTCCGGTTCTGTGAGGACAAGGGGCACGTGTCAAATAGGCCCCAGCACAGACTCGAACCTGTCACAGCCCCCACTCTCCTGCTCACCGAGCACGCTGCCTCTTCTACCCGCCAAGGATGTTGCCGATCCCGACACTAGGAAGTACCCCCGGAGCTGTGTGCGTGTGCAGACTTCGTATTAGATTATTAACAGTGACTGGAGGGAGAAGAGAGGAGAAATGGAATCTTACTGAGGTTGGCTCCAATCTTCCCCATCTAAGGAGAACTAAAAATAGGCCCCACGATTGTTATTCCAGGGTTAAAATGTGTGTGGGGGGGTGGGTGGGGGGTAGATCATTATTTTCTACCCAATTCTTCTTCTTCTTTTTTAAAAGATTATTTATTTATTTATTTGAGAGAGAGAGATTGACAGAGAGAGAGGGTACAAGCCGGGGTGGGGGGGAGCAGTAGGCAGGCGGATAAGCAGGCTCCCCGCTGAGCAGGGAGCCCAATGCAGGACGTGACCCCAGGGTCCTGGGATCAGGACCTGAGCCAAAGGCAGATGCTTAACCGACTGAGCCACCCAGGTACCCATTCACTCAATTCTTAATACCTATTCTATGTAAACAAAAGCTTGGTATGTATGATATCTAATACCAGGTTGCAACATAGAAGCAAATTTTCCCCAATTTCTCACCCTTACCACTATTATAGCCACCAAGTCCTGTTCCCATTTACGTTTGTGAGAACTTTTCCTTGTGAATTATTAGTATCAAGAATAATAGCAACTGTAATACATTTGCCTGGCATATGGCGTTTGACACAAATTAGTTTATAGTTTTCCTCAAAACCCTGAGAGATGGTTATTCTTTTTATTCAACAGATCCATTCACTCATTCATTCAACAAATATTTACTGAACACCTGTTCAACGGTAGGCAGCATTTCTTATCCACTGCCGTTTTGTGGAGCATGGGGCTCAAACTCAACACTGTCAACAATGAAGAAAATGTATGTAAAGGATTACCTCACAGCTCCTAGATAAAATTATACCACTAATACACGTTCACATTACACTCAGGTTTTTTAAAAAGTGATACCTGAATGAATAAATTTTTGGGGAGGGGGGCTCAGGTCTTGTGTCTTAAAAACTTTGTTACCACTTTATATCCATTCTTCATTTGGAAAAAGAAAATTCCTAAATGTGATTGTTCTTGTGTTGCTATAATTGGTTATAATAATTGGTATCCTTCCGGAGGACAAAAACCTTGTTTCCATTCCTTTTCGATTCTTTGTCTTCTTACAGCCAGAGCACTTAACACAAGTAGCGGTAGCATGTATCCTGGCACTCCTTGAGTGGATGCTGTATGTGATGCCAGGGTGTGTGAGTCTTTTGAAGAGTAGCTAAGTTTGTAGCTAAATCCATTAACCTTCCCAGGGGAAGGCAATTCAGTCATCCAAGATCTGGTTTTGCTGATTTTGGGGTGGGTGAATTCCTTTCTTCTCATTTTTTTCCTACTTAGAAATACCTTAGAATGTACCTTTCGAGGGAAATACAAGAATCCTAAAAAATGAATCACTGCATCACTTAGAAAAGTTAAAGATTTCCAAAAGTAATTGCTAATTGATTCAACAAACATTCGCTGAACACCTGTCACGTGCCAGGTTATGTTGTAAACTCTGGAGATACAAGTGGGGACAAGTTCTTCTCTCCTTGGACTTTCTAGCCTCTTCCACAACAGCTGGGAAAGGTGAAGGAATTCAGGATAGAAACTCTGCCTAGAACACAAAAATTGTGCACTTGGCTGGAGGACATCTAGCGCTCTGCCCTGGAAAGTCTAGGAGGGGCGCACCAGGTTGTGGAGCTCTTGGTGGCCCCCTGGTAGACATGCAGGGAATATTTAGGTCTCAATTTTCCAAGTGGGGACACTATCACTGAGGAGACAGAGTTTGTTCTGTGAGGTCCCCCAGGTTAGCGACAGTCTTTGTCCCTTTGGATCTCCGGTCCCGCCTTCACAGGACTGCTGATGCTGGCATTCACGCAGGTCAGGGTATAAGAACATATCCAGTATTATTTTGTTCTTTTTCTTTTTATAAGCTGTAGTCATCTTTTTGGATCATTGCTTTGTATTAAATTCATGTTCTCAGGTATTTTCCCCCATTTGTGTAGGATTAGTTCTCACTGAAATATTAATTCCACATTTTCAATCATTTATATGGTTTGATGGTTTAATGTTATCTGGATAAACTGTGATAACATTAAAAAAAAAAAGGCTTTCTCTACCTTCATATATTGTCATTTAAGGCATTCTTTTACCATCAAAGGAAAATCCAAATATGTCAAAGTACTTTTTGTTTTTCAAATTTTATGATTTTGGACATGGTTGATATATAGATCACAGTCAAACTTACCCTTCTTACCTCATGTGATTTTGCTTGATAAAATCAACTCCATCTCTGCGTATGTCTTTTAGAAATATGTCTCCGTTTTTCCCAAATGGATATGTCTTACATCTAATGCATAAGAAAAAATGCCAGTAGCACCTCCCTGGGGGATATGAACTAGCCCCTGATTATGCTAATAGAAGCCAAGAGGTTTTCAAAGCAAAAGAACTATAATAAATTATTCATAAATAGGTCTCTCTTTTGATGGTTTTGGGGTTTCTGGATTTTCAGACCATAGAGGATATGTGCTATGATATATGTAAGCCAAGCTGAAGATGTTACAGAGGGAAATGGGAATTGAAAATCAATTGGAATTTAAAGCATTGCAGGTTTGCATTTGGTGTACTTAGTGGAGCTGGTCGGGCCTGGGCAAGACCCAGGAGCTCCCTCAAGTAATGGTCCTTAGTGATCACAGGCAGTTCTAAAGGGCAGGGACTTGCCTCTGACAGAGCTGTACCCCAGTTCCTGAAGGAAGATGGCCCCCCAGTAACTCCTGCCCCAGACAAGGCACTAGGTAGATTTGGGTTGCCAGCCTAAAGGTCTAAAGGCTTTGCTGAGGAAACTGCTCTGTTTTAGTTTCTCACCTTCTCTACCTCCCTCTGTCCTTCCCTTTCTCTACTTCATTTGCTAGTTTCTTCCTCAGGGTCCCCACTTTGACCAAGCCCAAGGGGCACCTCCCAGTGTTCATGAACGGTACTCCCTCACAGGTGTCAAGTCCTTGGCGGCCACGGTGTTATTACACATTTTCTTGTACCTATCATCATTTCCACACTGTTTTAGAACTACTCCCTTTCTGTCACAATGGCTGTTGATGGGGGAGGAAGTGTTTCCTGTTCACGTCTACCTGCAAGGACCCGCACTCTATAACTCAAATTAATTGCATCTACTTTGTCATCTATATTTCTCTTTTTTGTACCACTTTAATATTTAAAAAAAAATCAATTTCTATCTTCAATTTAGGTCTTTTGTGTTCTCTGAACCTCACCTTACCCTCACAAATTTAGGTAAGACCCAACTCTGTCCCTCCTTTAATGTCCATGGGGTGTATGGATGAAACCACTTGTTTGCCTACCTTTATAAAAACCCAGGTCCCCTTCCTTTTATTTGAGATTTTCCTCACTCACGAACACTCTATCTACTGTCATGGCCTGAATAAAATCCTTTCGTTATGAGATTTTGTCTGGTGCCTTTTGTCTTTGATACTGAGTAGACTCCGTAGAATTTAAGAAAGACTATGAAGAGACAGAGGGCAACTTGATTTGAAAAAGACAACGCTGGGTTGAATGAGAAACTCTATAAGCCCTAATGTGCTCAGAACAGTCCAGATGTATTTTGACTGATCCAATATAATTATTAATAGCGCTCCTAATACTCCCCAAAGCATCCTGCCCTAGACAAAGAATTATATGGTCATCAGCCAGTGGTACTATTCTAAAACCCACACCCAGCACAGTCCTCAGCATCAAGCATAGCGTCACGGCATATTTGCTGAAATGCGAAAAAGAAGATGTCAACAACCATCTATCTTCCTGACAGGGACTGTGAGAAGCCAACCTGAATGCACAGTGAAGGGATCACCGGTGGTAAACACAGGAAGTGGTAAAATCTCTACAAGTAGCACTTTCCTTCCCTTACAGTACTTGACTGAATGGTTCTAGTTTGACAGGGATAGATCTTGGACTTGATGGTGGTTTCCTAGGAACCTGCTTAGAGACAGAAGTCCCTGCGTTGTTCCAGGCCTTCCTCCGGATGGGTGAATGCATACAAAATGGACTACTGATAGTGGCCATCAGTGGATATTTACTATCTTTTTTTTTTTTTCCCAGTAAGATTGCTCTTGTGGGATGAGTCCTCAATATTTAATCGCTAACAGAGGGGCGCGTGGGCGGATCAGTCTGTCAAGCATCCAGCTCTTGATTTCGGCTCAGGTTCTGATCTCAGGGTTGTGGGATCGAGCCCCACATCAGGCTCCTTGCTCAGCGCAGAGTCTGCTTGAGACTCTCTTTCTCCCTCTCCCTCTGCCCCTCCCCCTGCTTGTGCATACATGTGCTCTAATAAAATCTTGAAAAAATATATTTAGTCAACTAGTAGAAAATAAAAGAAAGGTTAAGTAGCTTTCAACAAAATAGAAGGATCCAAAAATTTTCTCTTGTGTATCTTGATAGAGAAATACTTTCTACCAGATAATTATTGCCCTTCCAAGGGAACAAAACTTGAGACAATGTCAGGAAATTTTGAAAGCTCAAAACAAATCTAGTTAAATTTCTTCATTCTGAATTTCTGACATGTTGCTCTATTTGTGTCCAAACTCTGGTTGGCATCAATGCTCCAGTTTATGTCATGCTAATTTGTGGTTGAATGAGTTCTGGAATGATAACCTATTGTTGCCTCAGTAATAAAACCACTTTTCTTCTTCTTCTATTTTAAAGATTTATGTATGTCTGTATGTATGCGTGTATGTGTGAGAGACAGAGCAAATGATGCATGGAGGAGGCGGGTGTGAAGAGAGGGAGAGAGAAACACAAGCTGACTGTTCGCTGAGTGCAGAGCCAGACACAGAACTTGATCTCATGACCTGAGATCAGGACCCGAGCCAAAACCAAGAGTCAGAGGCTTAAAAGACTGCGCCCCTCGGGTCCCCCACAACCAGTCTTATTATCTTCTTGCCTGCCCCACTCCTCCTCTTATGGGTGATTCTAAAGACAACTGAGAATATGCCTTGGATTTTCCCTGAAATCATAGGAAAAAAACATTTGGACTTTCAATGCCCCAACATCTACAAATAATGGCGTTACCAAATTATGTTTCAGAAACTTTGCAAAAATTTTATCTGTATTACATTCTGCACAAACAATATGTTTTTAATCCCTACTGTGCAGAGATGATAACCACAGAGGGAATTTTAAAAACACACAATTATAATCAGAGCAGGAGGACAGAAGAGGAGTGTCTCCTAAAGTGGTATGGAATAAAAAGAAAAAAACCGAGAGACACTTAGGTGGCTCAGTCGGTTAAAAGTCTGCCTTCAGCTCAGGTTGTGACCCCAGGGTCCCAGGATTAAGCCCCACATCGGGCTCCCTGCTCAACGGGGTGTCTGCTTCTCCCTCTCCCTCTGCCCCTCCCCACTGCTCATGCTCTGTCTCTCTCTCAAATAAAGAAAGAAAGTCTTAAAAGAAAAAAACAAAGCAAAAACCTAAAACAAAACAACAACAGAAGTAGGTCTGAATTTAACTAGAAACATCTACTTGAGAAACTTAGAATTGTTTTGGTTGTTAGTTAGTGAGGTTAACAGGGTTCAGAGTGAGGACTGACCGGGCATCAGGGGTCAGAAAACAGTGCAGCCAAGTGACAGGATAAGAGAAGACACACATCATAACCTATTTTTATGTTTTATGTCACTTTTAAGGGAAACTGGTATTTTCCTGAAACAATATATATTTGATGGAAAAGTGCTGCCCATTTCAGGAGCAGAATAAGTTTATCATATTGCTGGGAGAACTTAAGAATTGAAAATCAGAAGATAGCAGGTGGGAGTTATAAATTTTGTATTAATATGGCAATATGGAATGAGATTTATGAACTCTTATATAATGTAATCTTTCACTGAAAACAGTCTTACCTTCTCAGTGAGTTCACCCTGGTTTTACATTAATATCTTTTTAGGAAATGTATTTTCTGAATACATTTTATTTTATCTGAGTGATTCAAGGACTATTGGGTCTATAGATGCAACAGTCTGCTAATATTGTTAGGTAAGTTTTGAGAGATTATAAAAAGACAAAAGAAGAGTTTTGTTCCAATACGTTTAGACAACTACCTATTTGAGCGTACTTTTTTTTTTTTTCAAAGTCAATACTCACTTTTAAATTATATAGGATGCAAGCCTTGTGCTTTTATCTCAAGTATATTTTAGACACTTAGGTCAAGCACTACATTGAAACTATCGTATGTAATTTGGCTCTGTCTCATAGAGCTAGGAATACCGCCAATTTAAAAGGCCAACTTACTTAGACTTCTTTCGTGAAAACTAAAATGACTTCCTTTAAAATTTATGGTCCTCATAGCTATCCAAATATCATTTCATTATGTGGGAGATCCTTCAGTCGAAAACATTCCTGTCACATGCACTTCATTATTTCATAAATAAGGCAAAGAGCGAAGGCACTGAGTTGTTGGTCAGTCCACAAAACATTGGCAGGTTTTTATCCTCAGCTCAAGCAATTTTCCACAAGCATTATTAATCCCATTACGCTGGCTCGGTGTAAAAGCAGTCACACTGTTACAAGTGTCAGTGCCATGAGGTAGCCCTGTGACAGCAGAACCAAGAGAACAGAAAGTTTTCAACACTAACAGTTGACTGCAAAGGAGAAGCGCTGCTGAGGCTCATGTAATGAGACGTTCGTCAGAAGGAATGAGGTTGGGGGACAAGAACCAACAATGACAAGTGTGAGAACTGCTTCTTGTATCAGTGCAGTCCACGATGTCATGTGATTACCTTCACAAAGTTGGTGGGTGAACTTATCTACTTACAAATTTAGGCTAAGGTTTCTTCAGAATAGTAAAGAGTGAAGTGGAAAACTCCCATTATAGACAGTCTTCTAGAAGGAAGTCACAACGTCAGGACTGATTTATTCCTTGAGCTTTCTCTTGGTCCTCATACCCATTCTTCTTGAAACCAATAAAACAACTCCAGTGTCCTACCATTAAATCTAGAAACTGATTCATATCCATTCCCATGCATCAGGACCACCTGGGAAACTTTATTAAAAATAGTGATGCTCATTTTTCACTCCTAGAAACTCTTTCTGCAATGGTCTGGGGTGGGACCTGAACATTAAGACTTGTAAGACCTCCCCAGGTGATTCCGATACGCTGCCAGAGCTACGAAACACGGGTTCATAAGCAGTAAATAGGAAACATCTTATATCAGACATCTAATCTACCCTGATTTCATTCATTCTCAAATCCTCATTCTTACAACTTTCTTGTTCCTTTAGAATTTGAATAGGAATCATACCAGTATTTAAGTTGATTTAATATGTATAAAACCACTTATTCTTTTATTTATTGCACACTCACTTATATCTTACATCCCAGGATTTAGAAAAGTACTCCAGACATAGCCTACCAAGTCCCCACCTGTTGATCGAGTCATTTTATTTAACTGTTCATCTTCACAGCGACAATAACTTCATGCTTCAGGGTAAACTCTAATATAATTTCCTTTTCCCTTTTCTTAACTCTGTTCTTTACTGGTCTTTTCCTCATTATAATAATATTCAACAGATAATCCTTACTTTATATAACTTGTTTCAAATAATGAAAACAACTTAACTTATTTATGAGACTTATGTAACCTTGATACTAATAGAACCGGCTAAGAACAATATAAGGAAATCACAGGATAATTTCACATAAGAATATAGACTGAAAACCATGATGAAATATTACCTGTCTGGATAAAGTATACATAAAGAGAATAAAAAAACAGAATCAAGAATGATATATCCCAAGGGTACAATAATAGCTTAACATCAGAAAATTTGTTGATGTCATTTGTCAAATTAATAGACTGGAGGGGAAAATTTTCATGGTACCTTGAAATGTGCTCACAAAGCATTATTAGTATGAGTTGTAATATACAGAGTATATTATTATTATTATTATATCTTTGTGTGTTTGTAGACAGGCAGGCGGATATAGGCACAAGAAACTGACATAAAACAAGGAGAAAAAGGAACTTCTTCAACATGATAAAACATATCTATCACAAGTAATCCTCTACCTTTTAGAAGTAAATACTGCATTTAATGAAGAAACTTTGGGCCCATTTCCAGTAAGTTAGAAACAAAGCAGGAATGTTTCCTATCACTCCTACTGTTTAACAATATCCTGGACAATAAGGGAAGAATTAAAAATAAAAGGTATAAGGATTATCACGGAACAGAAACAGGAAAAAAAAATGCTACTTGAAGATGACAAGCTCATTACATACCATTCTAAAAGAATCAAAGAGACTTTATCAAGAAATTATAAAATTCATTGAAGAACCTTGAAATGGATTTGATTAAATGTAGAGATATACTCCATTCAGTCATGGAACACTGACTATCATGTACGTTCAGCTTTTAAAATGATCCATAAACTTAACGTGATTTTTTTTTTACAGGAATATTTTCTAGTTAGTTTTTTCAATTTTATCACCTAATGAGTATAAATCACATACTACAGAGTTTTTATAAATTATTATAAATTCAGCAGCAGCCACATGAAAGGTGCAGGGGACTAGAAGTCTGGCGTCTGGGTTTTGTTGGTTCTCCCACCAGCAGGATGGGCTAGCCAGTCACATCACTTGGCTTCTCTGAAACTCCTTTTCTTCACTGATAAATGATATGAGACAACAGGCATTTCTTATGTTTTTAAATGCATTTCTTTCTGTAATAAGCGTAAAAGTTTAATAACACCCACCATGTCTACATATCCCACCTACCCCATCACCCTGCTATCTCTACAATGCATAAATCAGCTTTCTTTTTTTTTTTTAAGTATTTTATTTATTTATTTGAGAGAGAGAAAATAAGAGAGAGAGAGAGAGCATGAGAGGAGAGAGGTCAGCTAGAGAAGCAAACTCCCTGCCAAGCAGGGAGCCTGATGTTGGACTTGATCTGGGGACTCAAGGATCATGACCTGAGCCGAAGGCAGTCGCTTAACCAACAGAGCCACCCAGGCACCCATAAATTAGCTTTCTGAAACAGATCTTTCTGGGGCATATTCTCCACATTAAGATAGAGAATGGACTACCTTCTTTCTATAGAACTTCATCAGAACAGGAGCTGGCATATTCTTTCTGTGATTTGACTCAATTAAATCTTCTGTATAAAATATAACTCAATGAAATATTTTAATAAAATATCAAACATACCAGACTCTATTGGAAAATACACATTTAAAGGACTGTCTTCTTTTTGTGTGTTATTTGCATGGTACTTCTTATAACAGATTGTGATCAGAACTGATGAGATAGGACATTCAATGTAGTTGTACAAATACACACCCCTTCTCCTCAAGGCATAATCACAGTATAGAGCAATCTCTAGGATTTTTTGTTTGTTTGTTTTTTGTTTTTGTTTTCTGATTCTACAATTCAGGAATAATTCCTGTCCTAAAACTCTTGACTACTTTGTTGGTTTTTTTTGAGATGCTCCAACACACCAAACTTATCTGTTTCTCCCATCTTTTTTCGCCCCAGCTCAACAACCTAAAATAACAGGTCCCAAGGACCAAGGCAGCAGAGTTTATATGCATTTAGAAACAAGGTCTTCAGGGTCATTGCTAATAATGCTAATAATGTGCATCGGCTTAGATCAGAGGTTGACACATTTTTTTTCTGTAAAGGATCATATAGTAAATGTTTTGGCTTTGTGTACCATATGCTTTCTCCCAAGAACTACTTAGTTCTTTCACTATAACATGAAAGCAAGCATGGATAATATATAGATGAATGAGTATGGTTGTATTACAATAAAACTTGATTTACAGAAACAGGTTTGGGGCTGGATTGGACCCTGGATCCTAATTTGTGAAGCACTGGCTCCAATGTAGTTTACCTGCTGATGAACAGTCGTGTCATATCTTGAAAGGCGGGCTTACATGAGCATGAACTATTTCTTTACTTTTTTCAAGTGAATAAGATATTTTTTCCAATGGCATACATTTTCAATTTAGCTAGGGGTGTGTGTGTGTGTGTGTGTGCGCGTGAGTGTGAAGTTATGTCCGTACTGATTTAACACATCAATTTGATTTCAACATTTTTAGATACAGCTCACTAAGCAGAATATCAGTTCAAGGCTGTTCTAGCAGACTCAGTTTGAAAAATAACAACACTGGTGTGTTATTAATGCTGCCATTTCTACACCTAGCATGGTCTCTCCTGTCAGGTTCATTAACAGTAATCCAAGTGTGACTTCAGGCAATGATCACTTCAAGTGAACTCAAGTCTATTGCCAAGGTGTGAAGTCACAAAGGCGAAGACCCAACTTCACAGAGAAGCAAATCATTCATGACCTTAACATCAAACGAGTGTTAAATAGTCACCTGGTATTAGTTAGGCAAGTTTTGCTGTAGCATCCAGTTATCAAATTGGTAAAAAGTCATTCAGTAGACATGTAACAAATGACCAAGAATCTGAAAGGCATGAATTGAGCATTAAAAATATACTTGCCATCATTCCCTCTCATGAGTAAGCTAGAGGACTTATAAAGCAGGTACTAATGATGCAACAAAATAACAAAGGGGTTACCATTTCAAAAGATGCTTGACAAAGTAGCTGAGGCCTTTTGATAATCTTTTATCATTAAATGTCTGGTTGTGTATACACTGGCTGTTGTGCTGTAGAATAGAAACATGGTTCCTTTTAATATTTAACATCAGCTCTCTATTTATAAGCTTCTGAAAATCAGACAGTACTCGTTTTGAAATCATGGTCAAGAACTCTACAAATTTAGACATTAGTAGGGCATCATCACGTTGTACAAAAACTGGGCATGCCACCTGGCTTGGAGAAGCTCTGATGTACTGGTAACAATTCCAGCTGTCAAAGCAGTAAAGGCCAGAGTGGTCTAGAGACTTCCGCCCACTGAATCTCCCCTTTGCCTATTCCCTTTATAGCGCTAATGGAACCCGTGAACACACTGTTCTAAAGTGAGCCTGACAGAGCATTCTCTTGGGTGAGATGTTCTCTCTCTGCTGGCGGGGAGACTCTTTCCTCCTTATTCTAATCCCAGCTCCCCACTGAGGAGGAAGAACACTGCGCTTACCTCCGGGATCATAACGTGAAGGCTGGTGGCATGGAGGCAGCTCTGTACGGAATGGGTAATTGCTTGGTTGTGCCTTTCAATTACCTATATCACAGCTGTGCTTTTAGATTGGCCAGACACAGTGAGGTTTCTGCTTAAAGTTGCCTTTATGAAACTGAACAGTGTCTCCATGCACCTGCCAAAAAGCCGGGATTAGGTGGGGGCATAGTCAAATGGTCTGTGTGGACTAATTGCATCTCTTTCTCTTTTCATATTCCAGTTCATTAAGAATGAAAAGCTGCATTTCTGGGGTAAGAGTTAACAAAAACACTCCTACTTCTTACCTGCTGGTCAGATTTTAAGATACGTGGATAAGCTTATACATAGGTTTCAGTATTCTAGCATGCCTAAAAAAGGAATGTGTATCAAGGGAAATGTTGCTAATATTTATAAGTGACACAGTGATGATGGCAATAATAACTCTATGCTATAATCCCCCTGAGAAAAAAATAAAATGAATTTGATTAATTTTAAAATACTCTATAGCAGAGCTAGGAACTTTGCATTAATTGCTTGCTATTATCTTGTTAAATGTAGAAATGTAGAATCTACTTTTAGACTTTTTTTTTTTTTTTTTTTAGTGATTTGAGAGAGAGAGAGAGAGCGAGCCAGCATGTGAGAACATGAGCAGTGGGGAGGGACAGAGGGAGAGGAAGAAACAGACTCCCCAGAGCAGGGAGCCTGATGTGGGGCTTGATCCCAGGACCCGGGATCATGATCTGAGCTGAAGGTAGACACTTAACCAACTGAGGCACCCAGATGCTCCTAGAATCTACTTTTGTGAGGTTCTATGGACACTTCAAAATGACCATGCCTTCCATTTCAAAAGTTAAAATCTTGTCTATTAGTGTATAATGGCAAGTTTACAGGTGGGTTTTTTTTTTTTCTTTAAGATTTTATTTATTTACTTGAGAGAGAGTGTTTGAGTGAGAGAGAGAGAGAGTCTTAAGCAGGCTCTGCACTGAGCACAGAGCCTGACACAGGACTGGATCCCACAACCATGGAATCATGACCTGAGCTGAAACCAAGAGTTGGACGTTTAACTGACTGGGCCACCCAGGTGCCCCAGCAAGTTTACAGCTTTAAAATCTTCTTTCATTAAGAAAATATTATTGCAAATAAAAAAATGTACTAAATGGAAGGGAAAAGACAGATGCTGTGATAAAGAGGAGGAATTTCTTTCCCTGTAATTATGTCTTTTTTTTTTTTTCTTTCCTCATTCAACTAATACTTGTTGAGTGTCTACTTTTGACAGAACATTTGTGAAGTTCTTCCCTGGAGTAGAAGATTTCTCTGGATGTGTGTGTGTGTGTGTGTGTGTGTGTAAGTCTGAGCAAAGGCAACCCATATATACCTGCAAGTGGAAAGTCTATGTCCCATGGGTGGTTGGAAGGGACTTGAGAATAAATTAACATCCCATTTTAAACTCCTTTTCAGTCTAATCTTTACCATCTCAAGTTAACTTTCTCCAAAATGACTCACTGGGTCCCTCTGTCCTCTAACCTCTCCACCACAGAACTCCTTCTTTCTGGTAGGGTCACCATTATCTCCCAGTCTCAAAACCTGGGGTCACGGGCACCCTGAGAAGTGAAGGATTCAGCACATGACCCCTCAGCCTGCCCCTTGCAGGGAGAGAATGACCGATCTCCGGCACGGCACGAGGTCTTGTCCCGAGATGACCCCAGACCCCTGGTTAAAGGCTGTCAGGAGAACTTTCTCAGAGCATTATGAAGAAAGGCTTACCATTGTGAATATGTACCTCTTACAACTGAGACCTGTCCTTCTCAAGGCCCGGGGAGCCACTCCTTTGACATGTACTCATCAGGAAGGATGGGGCCTCTGTGTCCCAGTCCCTGTGGCATCCCTGTGGTGGGATAGAATCACTCCCTCATAACTGCCAACTAGCACAACCAGCAGACACAGCTGGGCCACGGGTGTTCAGACCGATTAGATCAAACCTTTGTACTAATCTGACTCACTCTCCCAGCTCTCCCCTCCTTTCTGCTCTTCCTAAATGGCTCACCCGTGAATGCACAAATCAGAGCAGAGCTCGGCTCTTTCCCACCATCCGAGGATGCTGAATAAAGCCTGTCATGGCTTCATCAGATGTCCAACTGTGTTTTCCCTTTGACAGCTTCCTCTGCCCCTTTCCCACAGGCAGACAATCCCCTAAGCCTACTGGTCCTTCTTTGGGATGTGTCACAATCTAGTTTTTCTTTTCAGGTGAGATAGAAATGTTATGTCTCTTTCTAAGACCTGATTTTAACTGGAAGTTCTAAGAGCTCCCACTGGAGCTGTCACGGAGGCAGGGTGACTATTAGTTTCCTATGGTGCCACAAAAAAACCACCACAGACTTGGTGGCTTGAAACAACAGAAGTCTATCCCCACACTGTTCTGGAGGCCAGACGTCTGAAATCCTTCAGGGCTGTGGCCCCTCTGAAGACTCTAGCGGACAACCTGTCCTTTGCCTTCTCTGCCTTCTGGTGGCTATCTTGGCATTCCTAGAATCTGGCTGTGTCTCTCCAATCTCTGCCTCTCTGCTCACACCTCTTTCGTTCTGCGTGTCTCCTATCAGGCCCCTTGTCTTTGGACTTAGGGCCCACCAGATAATCCAGGATGATCTTCTCATCTCAAAACCCTTAACTTGGGGCACCTGGGTGGCTCAGTTGTTAAGCGTCTGCCTTCAGCTCAGGTCCTGATCCCAGGGTCCTGGGATCGAGCCCTGCATTGGGCTTCCTGCTTGGTAGGAAGCCTGCTTCTCCCTCTCCCACTCCCCCTGCTTGTGTTCCCTCTCTCACTGTCTCTCTCTCTGTCAAATAAATAAATAAAATCTTAAAAAATAAAAAGACCCTTAACTTAATTAAATCTGCAAAGACCCTCTTCCAAATAAAGTCACATTGACAGGTTCTGGGGGCAGGACAGGAACATAACATTTTGGAGGCCGCCATTCAACCCAGTCCAGTGAATGAGTTCCTCCATGGGCCTGAAGTGGACACACGGGCGTCCAGCCGTGTGTCACACACGCCTGAACACAAGAGTCAAGGTGGGGAGAATAAATACAAGTGTTACCCCACCTGACTGGGTCTCGGGCCTCAGGCTGGCTGTGTGGGTTCGTGTGGGGCGCCATCACACAAGACGAGGCCTCTCGTGGTGGTGACTGAAAGCGGCAGCAGTGTTGACGTATCAGCCTGCTTCTCACGATATTCCTTTTACTCCCCGTCGCCATCTTGCTATGGGGAGCTGGGGTAGGGGAGGTCGCGAAACAGTACCATTAGGAGGAGAGTACCTAAAATCTCGGTCAAGCCTGGTTTTGAGTCCGGGCCGTGCTCGCGCAGCATAGCACTGTTCACAGTGACTCTGGTAGGGACATTCTGAGGACGTGCGGGGCATGACAGCTATCGCGGGAGCAGAGCGGGGAGGGCCGGTGGTAAAAACAGTTTCCCTTTCTGCGGCAACCTTACTCATGCAGCACTGTCAGGGCCAACCAAAGGGGAGGCTCATATGGAAATGAACAAATGAGCAACTAATCAATCAACTATAAACCACAGAGACCTCAAGAGCCCAAATCCCCATACACTCCTCTACCGCTGCCCAGCCCAGTGGGGAAAAAGACTGGTCAGCTGAGCTCTAGCCCACAAACAACGGCCGGTTTGGACTTGGAGGAGAGGGGAGTGCAATGACGGGGCTACAAGGAGGGGCCACAAGGGGAGCTTGCTGCTCGGAACGGGAGCTGGTCAGCGGCTTCCCTTCCCTTCCCATGTCCGAAGGTGGATGACTGTGAGAGCCAAAGGGACCCAAGAGCAGCTGACAGTGATGTATTTCTGAAACGTCTGGATATGAGAGCGATTTCCTCACTTCTGTTTTCCTTGGAGAAAGCATGTGACAGTCAGGAGCACAAGGACACACGGTCGCACAGCAAGAATACACGACAGACACACATCAAACAGTAGCGTGCATGGGATGGAACCTTCTCAAACTCTTAACATCATCACACGAGATGATCTAATTTGGACTTCGATGCAAAGGTCAGAAACAAACGTGTCTGTGCTAAGAACAGCAAAGTGTCCGGAAGTGATCCAAACATCAAAATAAAGACACTGGAAAATGTACGTTGGAAATGGTTTGCTTGCAATTATTCCATCTGTTTTGTGATGTTCTTTTATAGAACACATTTATCCCACAAGCACATTCGATTTTTAAGACAGAAGAATAATATAAAAGATTGTTCCACAAGGAAAAACGGTATTTGTTTGATACAGACTTTTCCTACTTTCTTGTTTCTCATTACTGCTCATTGTTTAACAGGAAAAAGTTCTGCATGGTTGTCCAGAAGTTTTTACGTTAACCAGCTGCTCAGAACTCCCTGACATGAGTTAATTTGATGTAAAAAATAAATCTAGAAACTAATTTATGTTTAACAAGTATGTCTTCCTTTTCCCACGGATGTGTTACGTAACAGTGTCCTACTCCTCAGTGATGATGAGTTCAGGGAGGTATTTATCTTCGTGGATTCCCAGTATCTAGTAGAGTCTGATATTTGCCAGGAGTAACAGTGGAGGCAATCTGTAGAGGGTAATAACCCAGTCATCAGCACCCATGCAGCCCGGCAGCAGTCGAAATCCTCAGTACCCCCACCTCTACCTCCCAGCCGGAATGCCAGAGGGTAGCAGACTGGGCTGGGGATGCTTGTGCACCATTGTAATACTTTACGGTAGACAGTTCCTAATACGATTGCCATGACTGTGTACACAGCGGGTGTCAGGGAAGAGCTCCTGGACTCAAACCCTTTGAAATAACTCAGATTCTGGGAAAAGCCTTAATTTTGCTTCCAGAACTTACTCTGGCTTGAGCGGAGGGCGGGGTGCGAAGGAAAGATGGACAGACGGATTCCCATCTGGACTAGGACCCTGGCTTCCTGGTGCTGACCGGTCCACAGTCGGTGCTGGAGCCCATGGGGTGGGTCCTGAACTTGAGCCAGGCTCTGAACCATGGATTACTCATGATCTGAACGAGGCATACACACTTCCACTGGCCAGTCTGTATATTTTAAGTATATGTATATGGTCTCTGTTCTGGGATGATTCTTCATCTTTCATAGTGAGATCGTAAAACCTTGCAAACATCTGTTTTTTATCCTGATGTAGTATTTTCATTTCTTTTTTTTTTTTTTTCCCTGATAAATGTCTTGGAAGGACCAGATAGTAAATATCATAACGTCCGAGGGCCATACAGTCTCTCTGCTGCAACTACTCGATGTTACTATTGTAGTTCAAAAGCAGCCGCTGGCAATCCTTAAACAAAGGGGTGTGGTCATATTCTGTCAAAGAACAGTACATTTTATATTTATTTTGGGGCACTGAAAATTGAATTTCTTATAATATCATATTTATTTTTAAAATAGAACCTTTTAAATATGTAAAATCCACTCGAAGCTCATGGACGTTACAAAAACAGGGAAGGCCAAAATGTACCAACCTCTGGTCTACAGCAAGGTCATGATTAAATTTAAAAGATTAAATTTAAAAGATTAAAGTTAATCTTTAAACAACTGTAAAGACTATGATGCAAATAAAAGAAAAAGGTGGTGATGAGGGTATCTATGTAGCTTAATTACATAAACAAAAAATGGTTGCTGTTGCAAAATGTCTAGCATTGCAATGGGAGGTACAGATTAGAGCCAAGAGAACCAGGTTCCTGTTCCAGTTTATCTGTAACCTGTTAGTCGTCTTGGAGAAAATACTAAAATTTCTTCAATTCCATGTTTTTTTTTCTGTTGCAAATGGAAATGGCTTATAAAATTTCTAGGATCTTTTTACCATGAAGATGATTTCATTCTTATGTTTATGGCTTTTTGCTTTTCCTTTTGTATAACTCGCTACCTGTTGTTTTACTTCTATCATATACAATTATAAGAGATAAGACCTTAAAATAGGAGGTGATTGCTATAATTGAAAATGAGTACTTTTCTCTAATTTATCTTTAAAGCATAGGGCGTTCGCAGAAAAGCACAACCTTTAAGACTGGCAATGATTTATAGCATATCATCAACAAGCATACATTTTAAAAAAGCTAAGAAATATAAAATCAAAGCAGAATATAAATTATTCAGCAGAGAAGTCCAATTACAAGGAGGAAAAAAAATATTTGGATGCATATAGCCCACCTCTTGCTGTCATCAAAAGCATTTGGCAGGATTAGGCCCTGTAGCAGGTATCAGAGTCCTACTGGTTTAGACTTTCATGGCTGATGTGCTGTATTTTACAGTGTAATATAATTACAATTACATTTTCTAAAAATTTTATTGTCCAGAATTCACATACCCTATGAATGGCATAATAAATGATCTATAAATAATAATGTGGAGTTCACTGGGACTGAACCACATTTTTACACTTTTCTAGAGCAGAACATGCTACACAACAGAAAATATTTTTTTAAAAAATAAAGGGAAGCATCTACGGCCAAGATACATCATAAATACATGATCCTAAGAGCACTTGTGCCGTATCCTTAAGGACGATGAAGCCCAGGATAAGTTAACCCTTTGAAAATATAACCTTTGATAACATGGATTGGCTTGACCTGAACACACCCAGAACGAGAGGCATTACCCAGAAGCCTTGTTAATGCAACTTTGAGCCAGATTTTGCTGTTTCTGTCAACAGCAGCACACAAGACCCGTTGGCTACCTCTGAGCCCATCTGTGACTTCTCCCTCTTTGCTTTGTCTGCTCCCCGCCCCCTGGATTCCCACATCGAGAAAGCTCCTCGGCCATCAGCTGTGTATCATTTTCCTGCCAGTGCATGTACTGTCTTCTTCTCGGGGCCGACTACGACTCTAGCACACACAGGAGCTCCAAAGAAGGTTTCCACGAACGGGAGCGGTTTGGACAGTCCTCAAATGGTTAACGTGCCAGGACGACCCAACTGCACTGAGTCAGATAATCTGCAAAGGCTTAATTCCATTTAGTGATTGATCTCAGAAGACTTCAGCCCCATTTTACCGTCTTTTTTCTTACCTCTTTACTCAACCAGTAAACAAACCAATTTGCTTATTCTATACAAACACAAAATGAAATAAAATACCAACCGGCTATGACACGGGGGTGAGAGGAAGAAAAGAAAGTATTCTCATGTGAAGTTACTGGCCTTTCCTCAGGGTGCCCACAGTACAGCTGGGAAGACGACTGATGCAGACAAAATGGTGGTGGGCTGTAGGAAGCCCACCACAGCCCAGCCCAGGAAGAGTGATACGGATTCAAAGTGCTGTGGCTTACAAAAAAAGGAGGTGACTGCATTTTATGTCCTTTAACTTTATCCTCACTGACACATGAGGTAATGCAGGAGTAGGCCATACCAAACACCACTAGAGAAATCTTGCCATAGTATCATCTCATGCATTCCCAAATCAAATACACTTAATATAATTATCTTATGTTCCTCTTTTTAGAATTATTCATGCCACTGTTTCCTTTTGTTGGCATAAATCAGAGATGCCAGCATAAATTTAACATGATTTATTTACTCCTCTACCAAAATACGAATATTTTAAATGTTTCATGATCAGAGGGCTATCAATATTTTATACTAATTGCATAGAAAAGATATCAGTGCAACTATTTAGAAATTCTTCTGTCCTGTGAAGAAAAGGAAGAACGAAGCAATGAATTATTAATAGCTATTAATAATTGATAGTATACAATGTGCCAGGGACGGTGCCAAATATTTTCATGGACCTCACTCCCTCACCTCCTCAAAGCCAACCATTATTCCGATTTCTAACACTACAATTTCATTTTCCCCTCATTTATTTATATGTATATATGTATGTATGTTTGTATTTATTTATATATTTATTTAAAGATTTATTTGAGAGAGAGCGCATGAGTGGGGGTGGGAGGGCAGAGGGAGAAGCAGACTCCCCGCTGAGCAGAGAGCCTGATGAGGGGCTCAATCCCAGGACCCCAAGATCATGAGCTAAACCAAAGGCAGGCACTTAACCCACTGAGTCACCCAGGCACCCCCATTTTTCCCTCTTTTTGAAATCATATGGTATGTATTAGTTTTGTTTTGTTTTGTTTTAACTCTTCTCATGCAACACTGAGTAAAATTTACTAATGTAGTAGAATCAGATACCTAATTCACAGGGTCCCCTGCAAAATGAAAATGCAGGTTCCCTGTTTGAAAATTATAAGAAGGTAAATGCAGAACACTGAACTCAGTACAGGGCTCTCGTGGAGCGGGGCCATATGCAACCGCCCAGATCACACACCCACGAAGCTGGCCTTGCTGCACAGAATACTAAAGGCTAAATACACTGTATTTGATATCTCCATCCCACTATTTCTGGACATACACAGCTAAGTAGCCTCCACTTGGACTATTTTGAATGGTGCTGCTATGAACATTCTTACACATCTTTTGGTGAAGATAAGGATGCATTTCTACTGAGTGTATAGTTATGAAATCGCAGAGCGGTAGGTATGCCTATGTTCAGCTCCGGGGGATACAAACACAACTTTGTGGCATCAATTTACACTTCCCCTTAGTTCCAGACTTCTCAGAGTTTCAATCGCTCCACAGCCTCACCTCCACTTGAGATTCTCTCTTCTCCTCCTGGGGATATGTTTAACGTGTACATCCCTACACTCCACCCCAGACCTAGCCAAACCCATGCCACTGGCATTCTCTCTAGATTCTGTATTTCTCGAAGCTCCCGCACTGAGTCCACACTAGGCCAAGTCCAGAACTGCTGCTAATCAACTGGGTCATTTCTCAACAGGCCAAAAAAATGTTCTTGTCGCAGGGGCATCAGACGTGCATTGAATAACTAAGAACACGGATCTAGATCATTACTTCTCTGAGAAGACACGCGGCAACAATGCTGCCTGGAAGCCGCCAAGCCAGGGATACGCTGCACGGTTTCCCAACACACAGTGAAATCAAAGGGTCAGTGTTTCCTGCCCCAGTGGTGTGAAAGGGTTTTTGAGAGAGGGCAAGACCGTTACTGTCTCGAAGTTACGAACCCGCTGCTCTGAGAACACACTTTGAAAATGATTATTATAAAGTCATTTTCATTTTCAACCTTCTAATTTTTATTTTAGATAACCAAAGTAAAATCACATCACTTTACATAATTAGAGTGTATTTTACAGCTTTTCTTTTTTGTTTCAAATCTGCAGGATATCCACTTAGCAACGGCATGCCATTTTCTTCTCTTTTTTACATTTCAGGCATATGCACAGAATAAAGGGAATTCTGTCAAAATATATTGTACTTCAGGAGAGAGGCTTTGAGTCTGATACTCCATGCAGTATAAACAGTAGCTTGGGATTCAAATGTATCATGTTTGTACTCTTTCTGTGATTAATTTTAGAAGAACATATTCATGAGGGTGCTCTATGTAGACGCAGCTATCTTTAAAATACCCAATTAAAAATGCTAATAGACAGTGCATTGCAATATTTTCTACTTTCAAAGCAAAAATCATTCATGACAGAAAAGTCCCTTCTGCCACATGGTGTATGTATAATGTGCACACGTTTTTCTTTGTTAGGTAACATGTGCTACGATATATTATAAAAATTAGCATTTCTGGCCATCTTTCCAAAATTGTATTTTTAAGTATAAAAGCAAGCACGTAGAGCTCTGTAACAATGACAGATATTGTTCTCTCATATTCTCTCATATTCAAAGATCGTATTCTTTGTAGCGTATGTAACTTGTTATTAACATATGCTTGTCTTCATTTCAGAAATGTGAGTACATGGGTAATTATACAGCCAGAAATTTGCACATCTCTGAATCTCTATTTTATTTTCACATATGATACTGGTATTATGATACTCTTCTCTGCAAGTGGGGAAACCAGAGCATTATCTTAGTATCTGTCCTCAAATAGAGAGTGTGGCCACAGGCAGAGCGCCAGCTCACAGGATGGGGGGTGGGTCCTCACAGCCTGGATGTCATTTTCTGCCTATAAGGAGGTCCATTCATATTCCTGGATCCCAGTGTCTCACAAGAGGAATGCACTTCCCAGACAGTCCCTTCCTTGCCTTTCCTTCCTCTTACCATTGCTTCCATTCAAGCCACTAGTCATCATGGAGGAATGGAAAATAAACCTGGTCTGTGCTTGGGCACCCAGATGGTTCAGTCGTTGAGCATCAGCCTTTGTCTCAGGTCATGATCCTGGGGTGGGCAGTGTGGGGGGAGTCCCTGCTCAGAGGGGAGTCTGCTTGTCTCTCCCCTCCTGCCCTTTCCCCCTGCTTGCGCTTGCTCTCTTGTTCTCTCTCTCTCAAATAAATAAATAAAATCTTAACAACAATAAAAGCCACAAAACCTAGTCTGTGCTTTCATGACGTTCCAGTCTGCCAGGGCTGCTAGAACAAACTACCATAGATGAAGGGGTTTATAACCAACAGAAATGGGCTTCTCACAGTTTTGAAGGCTGAGGCCCAAGATCAAGGGGTAGCAGATCCAGTGTCCTGTGAGGACTGCTTCTTGGTGGCCTTTGTCTTGGCTAGCTGAGGACTGCTTCCTGGTGGCCTTTGTCTTGGCTAGCTGCGTCCTCACATGGTGGAAGGGGGAGGGAGCTCTCCAGCATCTCTTTTATGAGGGCATGGATGACCATGAGGCTCTGCCCTCAAGACCTATCGCTTTACCCAGACTCCCCTCCCCCGGGCCCCCCCAACCCCCCCAATACTATCATATTAGGGGTTTGGATTTCAACATACAAATTTTGTGGAGAAAACAAACATTCAGTCTAAGGCATGGGGCAGACAAAAAGGGCAGAGTCACTTCCCCTATTGAATACCTGACCCATTACTTCAAGTAGAGCTTTGAGAGGAGAAAACCAGGGACCCATTGTTATTTTAATTTCTAAACTGTCACGCTTAAACAAATGCTTTCATGTAAATGTAGAACCTCAAAGCCACTCCTTTAAGACACATAGAGAACAGAAAGAAGGGCCTTGTCAATGCCCTGGATCCTGTGCCGTCTTCTCCTTGTTCAGAGCTTCCACACAATTCCTGTAAGAACTTGAAACCAGCTTCCCTGGAGAACAGATGTCAGGGAGCACAGCTGGCATCCTGAACATGCCCTATCTGGGAGCACGTCGGCAGTCAGACAGCTGGGGAAAACAGACTCAGAGGCCCGAATCCAAAGTAGGCTAGCATGGTAACTGTGTTGTGTTTAAAGAAGCAGGAAGGGCTTTCCCCACCTTTTTTTGGGAGGTGAAACAGGCGGCATAGAGACGGGGATATTTGTGTGAATTGCAAGCATCAGAAAAATGAGATCCTAACACAGGGGAAGAGGTCAGGCTGCCCAGGGCTGCCTAGAGGGAGCGTGGAGCGGTTTAGCAAGGCATACTCCTCACCACTGACCAGATCCCATGACTCCAGCTGCAAATATGGGGTGCTCCCACATTCTGTAAGAGGCGGGGTCAAAAGGGAAACCTTATGAAAAGGTCCATGAGGACTTAATGACCAATAAGTTACAAAATGAAGAGTGACACCTTGTTGTCTCCTAGAAAATTGGAATTCAGTAAAATTTAAGGTGATATCTCACAGGATGTAAATAGGCAGGGCCTCCCAATGCCACGGAATGGGAAGGGCCAAGAATATCAATCCCACTCTACAGACAGAGAAACTGAGACTCGAAAGGTCATTATCCGAAAACAGACCATGTGAAAGCCGTTGCTCCTTTGTTTGAGAGAGCTTATCCACTTTCTCGGGAGTCTGTAAGATGTTCTGGAACACCCAGCCTACGCATTCTTCTCTCCTGATGTTGACTAGGGCAGCCGGCCACGGGGTACAGGCATCCCGGGATGCGGGGCTGGGAATCTGAAATCTGTACAACCCCCCCACTCTACCCTCCCTGTTCAAATACGTCAGCATAGTTGGTGGGCAGATAGGCAAGCATACAGTAAGCAGATTATTTAGAATAGCCATGGAAGGCCTTATTCACTGCCTTCATTCTAGAATGTGACAGAAAAATAAAAATAAAACACACGCAGCAAAAGATGCCTAGCCCTGGGTTTTGGAGCCTCATCTCAACACCTCTAGTTACAGGAAGAACAGGATTGTAAGCTAACTTTACTTCCCTTAGATTTGTTACTTTGTATTCTGTATTCTCAGACTGGCTTTTTTTTTCACTGTGTGAAAGGATGTAGTTTATGATGTCAAAGTCCATGAATACGTGGAGCACGCTGGCATGGGGCCAGGGGGCTGGGGGGGGTGGTTAAGGCGGGTAAGGTAGGCAGGGTGGCCCTCACCTTCCCCAGCTCCCCCCTCCCCAGAGACGCAGGAAAGTCACTGCGCTTCCCAAGGCAGCAGCCTCCTCCCAGACTCCCTGCAGGAATGGGGTTCTCCAGAATGAGTCATGCACTTCCCGCTTTAGTCCACTCTCCCTCAGCATCCCTGTCTGAGGGGAATTCTGCACTGGGGGATTAAGTCAAATAAAGTTCAACCTTGGGCTTCTTCAGTTTGAATTACAGCAAGAGAAAGTGCAGACACTGAAGTCAAGTGTGTTATAGTTATTTATCTCATTTCTGTACTAAAGCCCAATTATGTGAACACTGATGAGTAAGACTGAATAATGAGATAACTCTGGGTAGTTATTCATATTACTTTAAATTGTGCATTATATTCTCTACTATCCGCCTATCATTCTATCTATCTATCTGTCTACCCATCTATTACCTATCCAACCATCCATCCGTCCATTCAAAGAAAAATACACAACTAAATTTTAAGACTTACGGCCTCCCAGGTGGCTCAGTCAGTTGAGCATCTGACTCTTGATTTTGGCTCTGGTCATGATAATTTTCACAATGGATTGGTGGTATTATATGTCACCTAACATATTTTAGAGTTTTATGAAACGCACAATGATGATAGAAAAGGCTCATGTTTTGAGGTGCATTGGAATGTTTCTAAGGTAGTAATTATCGTGAAGATGTGTCCTGTCAACTAATTTCACCAGTCAAGTATTTCTATCAGTTAATATTGCATGAAAATGGAATTTCAGAACCTATGATAATGCACAGCAGACCACTGCTATGAGCTGAATTACACTGTGTAGCTTAGTTTCATTTTAAAATTCAACCATGGCATATTTAGCCAGAGAAAGATATTAAACCCAACTCTTGTGTATTTAATATAATTCAACTCAAATGTTGCATACCTTCACCTTACTTTTTGTGACCTTAAAATGCTGGATATGCAACTTTTGGTGTAGGGGTATCTTTTAACTCTATGATTTCAATATGAATTCTTTTTCCAAGTAATTTATTTTTACTGTCCTTTCTGTAATTCTTGATTTCATTGAAGGAGCAAATCTGCTCACAAGTGAATACTCGTAACTATTTAGCCCACAGAGTGATGTGATGAAATTAGCTCATGCACTTTCTCTGAACTGGTAATAGTCCCATGAATCTAGATGGATGGTTACCCACGTGTGTATCTATATAAGAAACACACATTTATTATCTAAGCAAGGGGCCAGCAAACCTTTTATGTAAAGGGTCAGAGAATAAGTATTTTAGATTTTGCAGGTTATAGGGTCTCCGTTGCAACTACTCATCTTTGCCACCGCAGCAGGGAAAGAAGCCCTAGATAACGTACAAATTAACAGGGTGACTGTGTTCCAATAAAACTTTATTTACACAAGCAACAAGAATGGTTTACATTTACATCTTGTCTAAACTTTTTCTTTTATAAATGTGGTGATAGACCAGCTGCTTCAGTATTAACTAGAAGCTCATTAGAAATGAAGACTCACAGGCCTCGTCATAAACCTACAGAACCCGAACTTGCATTCTTCAAGATGCTGGAGCCATTCATTGCACATGGCAGCACGGGAGGTGTTGTTTTGTTTTGTTTTGTTTTTTTCCGCTCTACAGTTTATTGGGTTTATAACTGGACAAAGTCACATGTGTACAAAATGAAGCTCACACTATCCCAAAGCAGAGTAGGGACTGAGGGCTGGGGATCCGTTACTGGCCTTTGGGGGAGCTCCGAGGTGAGGGGCAGCCAACCCTCCCACTCCAGAGAGATGTGGCCACAGGGGAGGGGAGGAAAGGGAGCCCACCTGGCTTTGGTCACAGAACAGAGAGCCTGGCATGGGCCAGGGCAGACAGATGGATGGTGGAGTAGGAGCCCCAAAAACCACCCTGCCCAGGGAGCCCAGGGGCCCAGGGAGCCCAGGGAGCCCAGGGAGCCCAGGGACTGCTCCACCAGTCCCGCTCGCAATGTGGTGGGAAGTGTTTTATCTCAATCACAGAGATGGGCTTCTCCCCGGATTCACAGAGCAGATAAAGGAGGTTGCACTAGCTGGGTTAGTTGTCCCTTCTGCAATAAGGACAGTTAAGCCCTTAGTCCTCTGATTATATATGCTATGTGCTCATACCACGGTACAGTATCCTTGTGAATCATTTTATATCCCTCTGTCCTGTAGACTGACATTCTCTAAACTCAGCTGCTGGCGTATCTCTCTCTCTCACACACACACACACAAACACACACACCCGACAGTATCTACTTACGTAATTTTTAAATTTTGAAAGCAAGATGAAATTATGAATTACAATTATTCAATCATACAGATGGACCTTGGTGCCCTCATTAGGACTGTATGCCCCTCATGATGTGCAGAGAGCCACGTTCCCTGCTGAGAGGATGTGTTTCTATCTCGCACAGGGCTGGCAGTGTGCCTCCATCAGCGGAAATCTGTTTCCTTTCCAACTGTTGCAATATATAACACTGGTTTACGCTTGTAGGACTGAGTGAAATATGTTCCCCAGGCTTCATGGGATCAATCTTCCCAAAACAAATGCTTGTAAGCGTTTTCTGCAAAGAAACTGTAAAAACTAAAAGAATACTAATAATATAAACACAATTAAGCAGCACAGGAACGAGAGAGCTATTTCTTATTCACCATGTTCTATTCCTGCATCACATTTTGAGGTTGAAAACAGTGATAAGAATCACAATTTTCAACTTGAAATGATCAAGAAAATGATGATTATTTGACATATAGACTTCGATTAGTAGAAGTGCAGACTAGCAGATATTTTAGAAAAAAAAATAGAAAAATAGAAAGTTTTCTATACCATTAGAGTAGATGTAATTTTTACCAAACACAAACATCCCCCTGCCCCCTTTATAAGGAACTTGGGCTTTGAAGAGAATGCTTTAAAAAGGGATGTTTGAAATATTTTTATGATTTTGTTTTTAAAAATATAATTGTGTTTTGAAAACACATCTGCATCCTTGAAAATGCTTGCAAATAAAGTGGATTCTCCATTTTAGAAGTATTCGAAAGAAGTGTTTCAGTAAATTTTGAACCTATTTAGTCAGATGCAATAGTGACCCACCTTCTGAAATTGCTTGGTGTCAATGAAGCACCTTACTACTCAAATTGCAAGAAAAATTATCACCTAATTAGTGAATGTGATTCAACCACTGACTCACGATTCGACAGGCAGCCGACATTGTGGCCCTTCCATTGGAGGCATTGTTTCTGTGAATTAACCTCCTCAGCTACAATTGTGGGAGAGCTGCATGGCAGAGCCCACTTTCAACCCATCCTGCTTACAACTCTCAAGAACTCCTGGACGGCTTCAAGACGATTTCCTGCTGCAGAGTATCCGCTGGCAAATCCCCAAACATGGCCAATTACAGTTCACATCTCACTCTGTGCCTGCTTCTGAAGTTGACCTTGGGTAGACAGAAATTCACATCCTTACCCATGGGTCTGAGTTTAAACATAATTACCCAAACCTCAAGCTTTCTCGCATAAAAACTGCACTTGAAGATAAGATTGGCAAGAAAAAAAAAATAGAAATAGAAGTAGTATGAAATTTTTCAAAACATTGTATTACAAGGAAACAGAAGAAAAAGCAATCATGAAGTCAGAGACTTAGAGAGCCATGCTATTTGAACATCTCAGAAGAAAATTTCAAAATGAAACAATGGACAAAAATACCAAATTCTGGGGGTGCCTGGGTGGCTCAGTCAGTTAAGTCTCTGACTTCGACTCAGGTCATCATCTCAGGGTCCTGGGACTGGTCCCTGTGTGGGGCTCCCTGCTCAGCAGGGAGTCTGCTTCTCCCTCTTCTTCACCTCTCCTTCCACTCATACTTTCGCTCTCTTGCAAATAAACAAATAAATAAAATCATTAAAAAAGAAAAAAAAAAGGACCCAAATTCTGGAAAGAGAAACAAAGACTATGTTCACTCAGAAACCTGCACATGAATTCTTGCAGCAGTTCTAACCCATCATTGCCACAAACTAGACACCAACAACATGGCCTTCAGTGAGTCAGTGGTCAGACTCTGTGGGTAAGCACACAACGGACGCTCCCGCGGGCGGGGAGGGACCGGCCATGCACACGCGCAACCACACTGCGGCATCTCCAAGGCATGACACGGAGCACAAGCAGCACGCCTTCAAGGTTCCCTAGTGTACTTTCCGCGTATGCGGTGTTCTCAGAGACAACTATGGCCACGGAGAACATATGCGTGGGTGCGAGCAGTTAGGGTGTGACAGAGGAGGACCGTAAAGGGATAGCACCGGGGATTTCAGGCGAGGGAAGAGTTCTGAGGTCTGTTTCTGGTGATAGTCACGCTAATTTATACATGTGTTAAATTCAACTGCACATCAAAAGGAAGAAAGTCGAACTGGAAGACGGTTTTTAAAAATTGTGCTGAAAAAATGCATTCATTAAGAGAAAACTTCTCTATTCAGAACTTTATTAAAGAAAGAGTACAAAAGGTTTGGAGAGTATGGGGTAATGAAATTGCAACCTCCAATTATCTTTACCTTCTTTAAAAGGTCTTTTTAAAGAATTTATTTTTCATTGCTAAGAAGCCTAAAATAGAATGTAGTAAGCTTTGTAAGACCTCCCTCCCCAAATCATATATTTAATAAATCAATATATATTTGAACTGGCAGGTACCTCAACAGCAGCTGGGTCCTGGGGCTTCTCACTAGACCCAGGGGCCAGAATGGTTCTCACACTGGCTCTCCAGCTCCCCAATTCTATTATCCTGTCATTTCCCTTGTGTGACTACACAGCAATGAGATGATTTATTCATCCGAGCCCTATGAAAATCAGTTCCTATTTCATAATATTCTGAAACTGTTCTTACCTTACTTCGTATCATTTGAAAAGGACTGCTTTCTAATATAACACTTCTCAAGATCAGATTTACTCTTGAAAAAGTCCCTCTTCTCGTTGCCAATCTCATCTTAGTGGGCCACCTTCCTTCTCTTCCTCTGGGATGCAGGAGAGCTGAGTCCAACTCCGACAACAGCCTGCACGTGGCGGCCCGCGGCCTGGCATCCCACTGCATTCAGTGAAGGATACAGAGCTTCCAAAGATTCTGGGCTTTTGGGTTCCAATTGAGACAAAGATCATGCACTGAGGATATTTAGGGGGGAAAAAATCTCAAGATGTTTGAGAAATAGTTCATTTTTTAAAAGACAAAGAATAAATATACAATTTAACTCAGAACAAAACTGAGCAAAAAAAAGACTTAGTGTTAATTTAATAAGTTAAGTAAGCTTATATGCATGAGGAGACCCTGGACTCTTGAGGCGGGAACATGTGCAGAGGGAAGGGTTTCTGCATTCTGTGATGAAAAGTATAATCTGTCCTTGGGGCAGATTCCTGGATTTGTTTTTTTCTTTTCTCTTCTGCACAAGACCACTATAGAGGGTGCTCCTAACTTATGCTGATATAAGGCAAATACCTATACAGTGTTTTTTCGAATGCCCTGAATGGAATGAAAGTTCTCCAGATGAAGACATTTCAGACTGAATTAGTTCTATTCACACTAATGTGTCTAACAACAACAACAACAACAACAAAAACCAGCAAAACTTCAGTTCCTTATGACATGCAGTTGACCCCTGAACAACACAAGGGTTGGGGATGCCAACCCCCCCACACTGAAAACCCACGTATTCCTTTTGACTCCCCCAAACCTTAGCTACTACTAATCTCCTGTTGACCAGATGGATGGCTTACCGAATGACACAAATAGTTGATTAACGCATATTTTGTATAGGTATCATATATTGTATTATTACAATAGAGTAACACAGAGAAAATACAATGTTCCTAAAAAATAAGGAAAAGAAAATACATTAACAGTTCTGTATTATATTTATAAAAAGAATCCATGTACAAATGGACCCACACAGTTCAAACGCACACCGTTAAGGAGTCAACTAGAAATGTTTTGACTTATTCCTCCAACTGCGCCTCACAAGTCTTCTGGTCACCTGGTAGCTTTCCTTTCCACAGAGACTCAGGGATACGAGCTCCTTCGATCTTGTGAGCTACTGCAGGTCAGGTTTTCAGTGCTCTGCTTCCGACCAACAGAAGGGAAGAGGAAGATCGCACAAAGCACACCTGTTTCTTGCTGCACTGACTAGGAGGGGACAGGGAACACTTCTCACATCTCAACTTGTTACTTGATCCCACCTACACATGGGGGCCTGGCAAGCGTAGCCTCTGGCTCTCTAATAAGTAACCATACGACTATACCAAGCACGCCGTCTTCCACCAGGATAGCTGTTGTAGCCGGGCTTTGCAAGTTAAGGTTCCTATTTATTAAAAAGCTGCTGTTTATCACTAAAGGAAATAAACAGGTTACTTTCAAGTGGGGTGGACCTCTGCAGAGGGAAGAGGAAGCCCCCATCCTTTGGAACCAGGGGAGCACTGGGGCCTGGACTCTGGGAGGAGAAGCCCATAGCGGTGGATGGACAAGTCTAGCAGCCCTGAAGGCCACAACATGAGTTTGGCAAGGATTCTGACCACAGGTGAGATGCGGCAGTTCTAAGACACTTCTAGAAGCAGCTATAAGCTATTTTTCCTGTATTACTTCTGTTGTCTGTAAGCATTTCATCACGTCTGATAAAAGTCAAACTTGGCTTCCCTTAGCTATGAGGGGAGAAAGTTGGGAAGCAGTGCCCATCACCAACGCCCAAGTTGAGGTGTCTGGGCACCAGTAAAAACACAACGAACAATGCACCAAAGGGTAGAGGTTATGATCATCAGTGACACAGGCCACAGCATGACGACCGGATGAGAAGTCTGGGATGAAAAATCCTACCCCATTTGGCCTTGAGTGTGCCTGCGATGGAGCCTTGGAAAACTCTGAGAAACTATGTCCAGTAAGTCTAGGAGAGTTTTGTGCCACAGTAACTTAGAAATAAAAATACAGCATATGCTAATTGTACTGCTAGAAGTAGGTGATCCAGAAAAATAGGGACACATATATATTTACTATTAAATATTCTTAAACACTGCAAAAATGTATGATCAAATGATAGTTTTGTCTTAGGCAAGACTGAAGCAAATGATGTTTAAAAACAGCAACTTAGTTTATGTTGCTCAGGAGGGTAGTGTGCTGAGTTGGAGACTCACCTGCTGGTGATGAAGAACTTCCAGAAGGTATAAACTCAGAGGGGATGCTACGGGAAGGTCAGTGACACCTCAGCTTTAAAGTGGTCCTAATAGAAATGGGGAGACAGATCCAAAGACCTGTCCACTTTCCTCCAGCTGTTTGCTCCATGAACATAATCCCCCATCAAGGATTTACCCTGAAAAAGCCCGTCTGACTCTATTCCAAGCACCGTGGATTCCTTTGGGAAACAGAATTCTAAATCCCAGTGAGTGGATCTCTAAGATAATAGGCAAACGATCACATTCACTCTTAAGCAGAGCTTATGTCCCATAATGCTATCTCACAGCCAATTTAGTTGTATTCCCCATTTCCCTGCTTCCCGGGTCTTAGAACGATCACTTTTTCCAGAAGATAACATCGCCAACCAGGATACCAGACAGTAAGTGAAACTTGCCGTTATGGGGGGAAGTGAAGTGGACTCCTATGATCTATGGTTGGGACTCTCAATCCATTTTCAATATATCCCCAGGGAGACTTCACTCTTGCTACGAAGTAAGAAATAACAACCATAACAATCACCACTGTAACAGAACATATTATGAGGGGCATTCTTTTAAAAGCCTCTAAAATGCTACCAGGAGAGTTTAATGGCTACGCCGAGTCAGAACTCAGCCATGGTTCAGGACAACGGGAGAGGGTGGGATGGTGGTAGCCCCAGGAGGGCCACATCTCAGGATTGGCTTCAGAGTTTCTCTTTTGTTCAGAGTATGACAAGCACGTTCATGGATGCCCCGAGGACAAACTAGGCACAGCTCGAGCTGTTCTCAAAACCATCTTCCCATAAAAGTGACTTTTCTTTTTAAGCTAAAAAGCACTCTTTGTAATGCGAGGTAAAAGCTAAGATACGAGTGAGTACTGCCACTTTATGTTTACTTCCTTGGATTTCCGACCGCTCTGTGTAGGACTGGAAATAGGGTATCAAAGAGAAGAACTAGGTTCATTGTGCTGGATACCTATTCTCCCAAACACCAGGTGTCGAGGTCTTATAAACTGGAGTAATTCTTCAGCAGCTACAGACAGTTTGTTCTCAGAATGTCCTTTAAGCATCAGCCCCCTGTCCAACATACAAGACCGAAACACGTCATGGGATTTGCAGAACTCCAGCCCGCAGGATGGCTTTGGGAAACGCAAGCACAGCCCCAGGGAAGGAGACAGACACACCTGGCCTCTGACATAATCCAGGCTCTTCAGAGGTAAAAGACTTAAAAGCATAGGCACCACCCAGAGAGAAAGCAGTTAGAGCTAATTGTAGCTCTTGGTAGAGAGACTGTGCTGGTTCAAGAAAAGCAAATAACGCAGGTTAAGAGCACTGCACAACCTTGAGAGCTTCACACCACTGCAGGCTCTTAAGAGAGATGCCCTCATTTAGTGCTTACGTAGACTTCTTACAAATAGGCTTGTGCAGTCCTCTTGGAAGTGGATGTTTACAAATTCTCAATCTATTATCATTGGGCTCTTTGGATGATCTCTAACCACGTGAAGGGACAGATTTGCCAATATTGGAAATCAGGCAAACCGTCCCCACTGCCGTTACTAGAAATCTTCATTTTCCCCTCTGTGCTTGTATCTTAATATCCTTAAAATAATGCTAATTTAGGGAAGCTGGGCATGAGTTTAAGGCTCTGAAGAATGCATCCGGTACAGAAACACCCCCCACTTTGTTCTCAACGTGCTTAATAAATGGAAGATTTCTATATTCCTCTTTAGAGCATTACGTCAAAAGCTGCTTTCGGTAAGCTCTGTCAAACCAAGGCATAGATAATCCCAATCATCAGGACTTTACTGAGGAACTTGAAAGTAGAACTAATACAAAATTGTATTAACACATCAATGACTGGCTTAGCCAGTTAAAGCATACAATTTACGAGGTTTGGCCATTGGTTTATATCCCATGTCGACCAGTTGCCTTTGTTCGCCTCAGGAAACAAAATATCTTAAAGATGCATTATGTTGATAATAAAGAGGATATGGTTGAAAACAGATTTTCAGCTTAAGTCTCATACACTCTTCTGCATCCTTGCTATATTATCTCTGCTGCCCTGTGGAAGGAGTAGGGGCTACCCCCTTGGGTGACCTTGGGCAGGTTCCTTATCTTATCAGAGCCTCAGTTTCCATTTGTATAATACACACCAGTTCTTGGTACCTAGCTCAGAGGCTCTGTGAGAACTAGATAATAAAATACCTTTAACACACACAGAGCTCGGTGTTCGGCAAAGAATAACTCAAGAAATGGAAGGTGATGATCACGATCATGACTAATCAGGCTCCCAGGGTGAGCAAGAAATAATGATTTGGAGTTTCAGGGAGCTGTGTCTTTCAGATTCTGCTGTTGGGACGATTCTGAGACTGGCTCATGATTCCTCATGCCTTTCTCCTCAAACCTGGCCCTGCTCTCTTAGAAAGAACTACATACGTCATCTCTGCATTGCCAAACTTTTTTGGGCACTCTCTGGCACAAAGAAGAACACAATGAATGAATGATTTTTGAGTGAAGAAACACTGAGTCAAAAGCCATATTGTCGCTTCCACACCTGTCCCACCTGAATCTTTGCTTTAACTGGAGGGGCTCCTCCTGTGCTCTCAGACGGAAAGTTCCAAATCTTGGAGACACCTGTGACACCACCCTCATGCCCTTATTCATTCACTGCACGACTCACCCTGTCAATCTTCCTCACCATCAGCTGGTTGGAAACCATTTTATGGCCACTGCCAGCAATGACTTTCCTATGTGTCCCCTTCCCTCCTACCCAATGGTCATGCTCCTCTTCAATCCCCCCTACCTCTTTCCTAGAGCACCATGGAAGGATTCTGGTAATTGCATTGCTTAACTGTAATTCAGACTCCAGATGACTCAAAGATTAATCGTCCTCAATCACAGCTGCAAACACATACATCCATGTTCTCCCCACAGTTTCAGTGGCATCTCATCCCTTTCCAAACTGAACACAAACTTGTCAGAATGAGATCTGAGTCTATTCCCAGCGTCGCGCCCACCCTCCTTTCCAAGACTGATTTCTTCTAGGGCCTTGACTAGACCTTAGCGCCTCTTAACTCCTGCTGGTTTCCCAATCTTGCTTTGATCCTGCATTTTTCTGTATCCGGAACATGCTCCTCTCGATATCTTTGCCCTTGAAATTCTTCCCATTGTTATGTCCCAACTGAAATTAGGCTTTCTTCATGAGACCTTTTCAAACGAATGCTGCCGAGTGGCCCTAGTCCTTAGTTGTATCTCCTATGTAAACTTAGGAACACATCATTGTCCCTCGCAAAGCACGCTTTGCTGCTTTAATAATTTTCAAGTTATTACTTACAGACATTAAAATGGCACGAGTGTGGCTTAAATGTGGCTTGTTATTTATAACTGTATTCATTTAATGCTGACATTATTTTGCTCTGCCCCAAAGTCAAATTATGTGCTCATGACACTAAACTTCAAAATGGTGAATTTGACGCAACCCCCAAAATCTGAGATAGCAACGGATGTTATCTCCGAGGACCAGACCTCCCTCTGGGCTACAATCAGGATATTTTATAGACCACTTGCTTGGTGCTATTAAAAAAAATTAAAAAAAAATATATACACACACACACACACACACACACACAAACTGAGTTTTCTTATATTTGGTTGCTTTCATGACCAGTGGAAAAATTTTCCAGTAAAAATAGAGCTGAGAAGAATGAAAGAGAAATGGATAACATAAAGCCTCACATTTAACTGCCACAGCAGGAAAATTCAAAATTGAATTCCAACCCCAGCTCTTAAGCACCCTGGTCAAACCCCCCTCGGACTTCCCCGAGCCAGGCAATTTTTCTCCTTTTCTCACAGACGTCAAGTCTGCGAGGGAGAGCGCTGAGTGGTCGCCAGAAGAAAACGAACGCGCTGGGCAGGTCGGCCCTGGCCCTCCGGAGCCGGCCCGCTAAGGCGGCCTGAGGCTGTGCGGAGGCGGCCGAGAGCGCCAGCGCAAAACGGCCCGTCCCCACCTGGGGACTCGCGTCCCCGACGGAGCTCCTGAGGTTAATGAGCTGCCCGGCTCGTTCATCTTGCCCTGCGGGTCGTGGGGGGCGCCGACCTCAGGAGCGTCTGCCGAGTAGGGAACTGGCCGGACGGGTGAGTGGGTGCGCGGCAGGGACGCGCGGCGCGGTTTGGAGGGAGGCCCCCGCAGAAGCGAGCAAGGAAGGTAAGGAGGGATGAGCCAGTGAAGGATCTGGGAAGGCGTGAGGGGCCTCCTGTCGGCTCAGCGGGTGGGAACCGAGGCGCGACGGAGGGGCCGGAAGCCGCGGTTCCCAGCAGGACGGGAAATGGCTCCGCAGCCCGGGGGTGGGGGGGAAAGGTCTGCGCGGACACGAGGCAGGGCCGGTGCGCGGAGACCGGGTGGCGGGCGAAGAACGGTTACAAACGAGGGGACGAGGGGGCTGCTTGGTTTTCTCAACTTCACAAGACACTGAGCGGACATGTAGACGGGAGGGGGCTCTGGGAGAAGGGAAGACGGTCACGGACGCTGTCACGCTCCTTCCTCCTCGGCCGTGGGGTCCCCGTGGCCGCTCCTGGAAGCCGGGCTCAACCCGAGGCCGCTTTGCTCAGAACAAAGCCGTGCGGGTAAACCGCCCCCCCCCCCCCCCCCCCCCCCGGTTCCCGAGCCCGGGCCTGAGCCGGGAAGCTTCCCTGGGAGCGCTCAACTCGGGCGCTGCCCGTCCCGGAGAGGCGCATCCCGGGAGGCCTCGCGTCCGGGGTCCCACCGACAGCCCCAGCCCGGGGAGCGCCCCGCCCGCCCCGCCCGCCCCAGTCTGCAGCGCGCACACGTGTGAGACGGTAAAAGGCCGCGGGAAGTTGTGAGCTTTGGGGAACATGTTACTGAGCAAGAGATAACCCGAACAGGGCACGTACGGATGGTTCTGGGGGACTACATCCTTGTTTTCACCGCGCCAGGCCTTCCGAATCTTTCGTAAGACGCTGCCATGGCCACGCTCGGGGCCCCTTCTGGCCCCGCAACTCCTGCCCTTGTGGTTCTAGGTTCGCTTCCTTTTCCACCTCTCACTCCTGACGGTGAAATTAAGTTTGGAACAAGAGAAAACGCACTGCACGGCCTCTCTTTTCTGGCCTTGTCCTAGTCCGGATGACAGGACGCGCGGAGACCCGAGCGACAGTCGTCACTGTCCTCGCGGAAGGGAGCCACCGGCGCTCGCGGCCCCAGGCGGGCGAGGAAGCCGCGGGGGACCCGGCCTCTCCCGCTCGCTCGCCCGCTCGCTCGTGCACGGCAGTCACAGGAGAGAAGGAAGCGACCCCAGCGGCGCCCTCCGTGCCAGGTGACACTGTTTTCCGTGTACTCCCGGGCTTCCTTCTTTCCTTCTCTGGACGGTTCCCATCGTCACCGTCCCAAACCCTCGGGCCAGAAAGCGGATAAACAGCGGCCGGTGACAGAGCCCGTGGTGTTCGCGACTCACATCCGCTCCTCTGGTTCGGGCTGAAGCCAACGGACGTGGCCTCCAGGCCCACCTGCAGCCTCCGCGAGCCCGAAGCCCGCACCCATCGTTTAACTGAGCAGGACACAGCTGCCCCATGTGTGCTAGGGCGGCTGGGGTCTCCTGATCCCCCCCCCCCACCTCCCTCTCAACTTTTCTCCTCCTCCCTCCTCCCCCTCCTCTCTCTCATTTCCTCCCCCCCCCCCCCCCCAGTTATGCCATCACCGGACTCAGGCATGCTTTAAGGTTCCTTTTTCAGAATCTAAGGGCCTGATCCACGATCTCGCTGCTAAAGCATTATCATCCCTCTTTTAGGCTCACGTCCCTTCTATAAGAAGTGTGCTTTATTGGTATTGGAGAATACAACAGTTTAATGATTACATTACCAAAGCAATGCAATTTCCAATGATAAATAATAGATTTAGATACTTTATGTGTCAGTTTTTAAACGTAATGTTGCTTCCTTATCACATTTTGGTTGAGAAGTATATATTTTCCCCCTCTGTTACAACGTATGTTGTTCATGGCATGTGAAATATCTCCTCTTTCTACAGACAAAGCTTTTCTCATCTACTATATCTTCAAAAAAATCAAGAGCAAATCTCCAATTATTGAGTTTTGGAAGAGTGAATATATTAAACCAACTAATAGCAAAGCGGATTTTCTACAGTACAGCAAAACACTGTGATACTTTTATTTGATACTTTAAGCTGTTTAATATTTGCCTCTTCTCCAGTAACAATAACTTGGCAAAACGCAAATATTACGAATGAACCTCAACGAACAATCAGATTACCTGGGCATAGTGAATCTTGTGAATTACAAAAGTATATTTTCAAAATTATTTCCTGGAAATGAAGGATTATGGTGTATATCAGGTAGAGGGGAAATGAGCTAGGTTTTAAAGTATCATGAGTGTGCCACAACCAATGCTATTTATTTGCTAATTCTGTGTATCCTTCTATACTTTCATAATATCCCTTCCTCTAGGTCATTTTAATACATACTTCACAACAATTCTCTAAAATGAACACAATTAACTTTGTCTTCCGGATGAGGAGATAGGGACGTATGTAACTGTGCTCATCAAAGTCATTGTTCATCTAACAATGCTGTGGCCCAAGTACATCACCCGCGTGATTACTAAATGAGTGGTTTCAGGGCTAAAATTGCTGGGAGTCTTTGCTGATGATGGGATGTCATTTTGATATTGGGCATTTGATATTGGGTGAGTTTCAGAGTCTTCTTGTTCCTGAAGTAATGGTTAGGACACAGTTTGATTAGACAAGAATTTGGCAAACCTCCCCCCACCCTTGGAACAGCATGAATTTTAAGAGAATTGTGGCAGTGGCCCAATTCCTGTCACAGAGCTCATACTTCCTTTGTAATTTGCTTGGGAAGGAGGGTCTAGCCTAGCCACTGGGGAAAAAAAAGTGTTCCCAGAAGCCCAGGTTCTATATCTAGGGCAAATCATAGGTTGAAGTCAAGGGGAAAGAGACAGGAAACGTTCTGATTACCTGCCTGCGGAGTCTCTTCCTCGAGATTGGCAGCCGGCCTCACAGCAGCTCCTGCCCTCCCGCAAGGCCAGGCCACCATGGACGCCCTCCGCCCCGCAGCGTGTCAGCATGGCCTCGAGGAGGAATTTGGAGTGGGCAGCCCTGGTAAGCCAGCCACAAAGTTCACAGATTCGGGTGGAAACCAGAAACTCCAGAAAAACACATATATTTCCCATCGTCCAAAAAGGAGGCCAGATGAAAACACCTTCCAGTTCATTCCATGATTAGAATTACAAAATAATACCAAATAAATCTATCTTTGTAATAGCCACTATACAATTTATCCCCATAGGTGACCCATATTTACTCCCTATAACTCCCTATAATATCACTCTGAGGCAGTCTTCTGAAAAACTAAAATACGTGGCTTTGTGTTTTTATAAAATATTTACAAAATGCTCTGACTTTCAGAGAAAGCCCAAGGTGAGAGTGAATAGGGTTTATCACGGGGAAGTGAAATTAAGGATATTACTTCTACTTTTATTTATATTTTTTCATATGCCAAAATAGCATATACTACCTTTACAAACAAAAAAATCATTTTTTAATGCTTTACTTCTCATCAGTCTATTCATGGCATCACCTGGTTATGTTCAATCAAGTTGGAATCAACAACTACTTCCTGAACAAATATCGTCCATTTTTCTAACCATTTTTCTCCAGTTATCCACAAATACATCCCAAAGACATACTGTTTTTCAGACAGTGTACTATGTGCATGTTGTGGGATCCAATACAGTAAGAAGTAATATATTTGAAAATATAGACAAATGGAATATTCTGGGTGAATTCAGAGAAAGTAGAAAAAAGTTGAAGTTATCAAAAAGGTCTTTCTGGAATTGATAGCGTGCACACTGGACTATTTGTAGGTCAGTAGGATTTTAACTTGCTGAAATGGAAGCAAAAGGGGAGCATGACTAGAAGGAGGAGCAGAAGCAGAGTCATGGATGTAGCCCGACATGCTCTGGGTGATGCCAAGAAACCTGTAGCTCACACTCTGCTGTCACTGGGTGTCTGATTGAACTGGGCAGAGAAATAACATTGACTACATTTAATAGTAAAAGTAAAAAACAAGTTCAGGAAAAGAGACATGATGAATACAGTGAATTCAGAGAGAAGAAGAATGTGCCTAATGGAGTGGAGTACAAGAAAGAGGTACCGAGAGGGATAGACAAGGAAGAGACAGCGCACCGTTCCGCTTCGCCCCCCCCCCCCCCGCCCCGTGAGGGAATTCTTGTCTTAACCGTGGCATGTCTGAATGATCACGTTCTGAAGTGTTACCGAATCCGACCACACTCACTCCAGATTCTCTGAGATGGTCCAAATACCAACGACTCCACTCCACGTTCCCATAAATACGCTACAGTCGGATGTACAGAGATAATGGCCCTCAGATAGAGAACTATGAACCATGGTGAGGATCTACAAGACAGAGAGGAAGACAGAAAATGAAAATACCTGTTTTAGGACACTGGCAACAAGAACAGGGTCTTGTTTATTGCATCTTGTACATTTCGCGGGGTCACAGGAAACATCAATGATCTCATGCATTTTAACAGAGAGAGGTCTGAGGGCAAAATAAGGACTTTTCCCCCCAGTAAATAATTAGTTAAGGAAATTCTCGGAAAGGGCCCTTTGCCCCTCCTGCTGCTGCCTTCGGTGTTTTCTGCGGGGCTCAGTGGCGCAGGCCGGCAGGGGACACGGAGCGGGGGTAATGGAGCCCGCCGCGAGCCGGGCTGGCACATTAAGTGATGAATCAGAGCGAGCGAGGCAGTCAAATGAGGAATTCTTTCCCGCATGTTGCTGCCTTCCCGTTACTGAAGGCGAATTCCTCTGCCTCTGTCTCAGGCCATTATAGCAACAGCAGACTTCTCCTTTGACCAGGGAAAATAGGACAAGAGGAGTTCATGTATTTGCATTTTGCTAAAACACTGGTACGACGGGGCCACGTTGTCCGCTCCGTGGATGCACCGAAGAGCTCCCGGGGCTGGCCTCCCGCGCCGGCTCTGCAGACATCCCAGCCTCGCCAGGCTTCGCCAAGGCCCCAGAGAAACTTGCCTTTGACATTTAACTTCTGATCAAACCATGAGATCGAGCTGGGTACAGTCTTTTTAAAAAAATTATGCAGTCTTTTTAAATGATGTGCTAACCTAAATGAGGTTAAATGGTCCAAGTGTTTCCTAGAGGTTCTATTATTTATCCAAAAATAGTTGTACTTTTAGGCAGAGAATGATTTAGAGTCCCTGGGCTGTTGTGCGCACGTAAGTGTGTATAAATATATTTATATTTGATATATCAGATGTAATATATTTTAAGTATATATAATAAATGTTAAATATATTTATTCTTAAATATATGTGTCATATTTAAATATATATTAAATTAGATATAAATGACAAATATTTAACATTTACAGTTAAAAAAAAAAAGAAACAACAAAGTGAACCTTGATGGAAGGCATCTTTGAGTCCAGAAGATAAAAATGGCCTGACCAAGCAAACGGAAGGGGAACTTTGCTCAGGCAAACAGGGAGAGGCTGTGGCTGCTTTCTGAGCTGGTGGCAAACAGCCGGCGCCTCAGCATAGCCTCTGCTGGGAGGGCAGGCGTGTGGTTTCGAGGGCCAAGAACATCACATATTACTTGTTGAGTTGCCAACCAATTTGGAGACAGAAGAAAAAAAGGGTAAGCCAGGCGACATTGACTTGTATCTCCTTCCTCGTAACAAACGAGTGGCTCTGGATCTGGGGTCAAAGAGCAGATCAAAAATTCACCCAGAATGAAGCACCTCTACCCGCTCCACTTGGCTGACAGCGAGGAGGGAAGGGAGTGTGTGCAGAGGCCAAGGACGCAGAGGACTGTCTCCTGATGACAGACCCCCTCCGGGGTCCAGAGGACAAAGTGCGAAGGGACAGGAGTCTGAGGAGGTGGGAGGGGTCGGAGGAGCAGAAGACCTTCGATGTTCTCCAGCTGGGGATGCTCTGCTACTGCGCTCCCTCCCGGCCAATTTTTGGTCATCGGTTTTATTTTCAATTCTTACGCTGACTGATGTTTTATCTTAAATGCAGTCTTGTTTTTAAGACTTCTCTCCATCTTGATCCGTGGAATTTGGTTTTACCTTGACCATCCTGACGTAAAATGAAGAAACGAGGGCCTGTGCGGTATCTCTACCTCTTTCCTCTCGTTTCGGAGCTTTCTCCCGTGATACCATTATTTTTCTATTTTATGATAATGTGACCTTTACATTTTGCTATGTAACATCGGCAGTTCTATCCCCTGTGCTTTGCCTATAGGTGGAGTCCAGAAGTTAAACACACTGACAGACTACATTTATGCAAATTGTATTCACTGGTTCCCACTTTAAGGGACGGTCCTATCCTCTGTAAGTAAAGCCTGGGCCAGTCGAACAGGGGATCTTCCAAAATTTGCATCAAATGCATTATTCTTCCTTATACACAGTTAATTGCTTTTGAGTTTTTGTTTTATACACGGAAAGTCTTCTAGCACAGATTTTTGCTTTTCTCGAGTGTCAAACTGTGTTTCTTCCTTCTCATTGACAGAATAAACATACGCCTTCTCTACCTAACACTAAACCCCTCCAGCGTTTTCTCCATTTCATAACCTGTTCTAGAATGACTTCTCCCTTTTCAGGATGGCTACCAAACTGCCTTTCTAGAATTTTCTTACTGAATCCTCCGTCTTCTTTTATCTTGGTTCCAATTCTTTTTTTTTTTTTTTTCTTCAGGAGTACGTTTTCAAGTCATCTTTTGTTTCCTCCTCAGGAAATCCTTTTTATTCACTCAGAGGTGTCCCTGCATTCCACTTTGTGGCTTTCTCTTATCTTTTGCTTGAGCCCAGATCACATCATAGATATTTTCAGAAAAACTGAGCGGGAGGTCAACACTTCTGGATGCTTCGTGTCCGCACGTGCCTCTTTAGTTACTTGCTACAGTGGTCAATTTTATGTGTCAGCCTGACTGGGCCATGGGTTAAACATGCCCGGATGTGGCTGCGAAGATCTTTCCAAATAAGATTAGAGTTTGAGTCTCTGGTTCAGGTAAAGCATATTGCGCCCCCCCCCCACCCCCAGTTTGGGCAGGCATCAACAGGTCTGTTGAAGGCCTGAAGAGAATAAAAAGGCAGAGGAAGAAGGTATTTGGGCCTTTCTGTTTCCTGCCTGCCTGTTGCAGCTGCGACATCGATTTTTTCTCCTGCCCTTGGACTAGGATTTACATCATAGACTCCCCTGGTTCTCAGGTTTGGACTCAGACTGGAATCACAGCACAGGCATTTCTGGGTGCCAAGTCTGCAGACGGCAAGTGGAGGGATTTTTCAGACTTTATAACTGCATGACCCAAATTTCTCATACTCTTGATAGATAGACAGATAGGGAGATGACAGGGCTACCTATCTTGATATTTATACCTGTATCTTGATAGATGTATCTGTCATTTATCTATTTCCAGAGAAACAGAACCGATAGGAAGTTGCGTATATTCTCTCTCAGAAGCTTGACTAACACACTTCGACACTTAATAAAAACTTGAAGAGGTACAGGATTCCATGTTGAAAGCAACTTCTCAGAACACTGTGGGCATTTTCTGGCTTCTGGAAGCAGCCTCGGGGGGGCAGGGGTTTCCACTTTGGTGTAGACAGGAGATCTCTTAAGGAGACAGGCTGGGATCCTGCCCAAGCCAGAATGAAGACACTCTACTCTGGGGCTCCATCTTGGTATCTCTTCGTCAGATGATAAATAATACTTCCAGTAGCTTCTTTTGCTATTAATTTTGTGATTGATTTTACAAGCTTCTAGGGAATTGTGTGAGTTATATCCAATTTTCCTCTGAGGAGTGTAATTCTGAGTACTATTTCCAAGGTTTTGTTCTTTTCTCTGTCTTTAGAGACTAAACTCTTTTTCACTTTGGAGAGCATTATTTTGTGCTGCTTCTGGAAGAATTCCACTGCTTTAACAGAAACTTCACTGTGCTTTCACTAAAAATCAGGCAAAAGCTTCAAGAGCTTTGCTCTCATTGGAAAATGATTTGTAACCAAGGACTGGGATTGATGGATCATTCATTCTTAAGATGATCAAAATCTTATTACTATACGCACTTAAAAATTATTTCTGCAAAACAACTACACTTGCAAATCTCTAATCCTTATACATACAGACATATATTCTATATTGTACTGGAATTTTGCTCACCATTTATGTTTTCCGAGTTACTCTAAATTGTAGTATTTCTTTGCATCCTTATTTTGGTGCTTAAAATAAAGTGGGGACAGCCTGCACAGCTGTGTGCATTTCTGAGATTAAAAAGAGCACCACAGCCCTCTGAGCAGGCTACACATTTAAGAGCAGTGCAACTGTTAGGACATAAAGAATATTCTATGAAACCAAAACATAAAGCTAATCGTCTGTTCAATTTGCGTGAACAACAATATTGGATCAGTTTAGCTCTGTACCACCAGGAACATGTCAAGCACATGGCAGTCGTGGGGGCTGATCACTGGTACGCACACCACACCAAGAGGAAACCTGGCCTCCGAGAATCTTCCAGATGGATAGTCAGGGTCTTTACCCAAGTCTGGGTCCTTCCACAGCGAAGTCCTCCTCATGTTCTTTCCCCTCTTCTCATATTACTCAGTTACTAGAGAGGAAGAATATCTTTTAAATCTTCCAAACAGCTTCCTGGTATTTGGAAAACCAACCCTATTCTGGAGATTTAGAGAATTCTATTTGAGGACAAGAGCACAGTAAAATGGTATGAAATCATTCTGAGAGAGGTTAAGAAGATTCTATTACACGTATTACTAATTATGTGCAAAGTGATAAAAATATGTTTAATTTAAAATCTAGATTTTTACGTAATTATCACAAAAAATCAGGAGAGTTATTTTCAAAGAAAGAAATAGCAGTTCCATAATTTGGACGTATAAAATTTAGCAATAACAAAATTAGGGGGTATAGCTTTTAGTCTATTAATTTTTAAAAAGGCATCTCAAGGAATGACTTTTCTGTTTATTAAGCCCTTGTATCAACACACATTTAATTGGCCAATGATAACATGGAAAGAGAAAAAAAATGCAGGCGGAAATTCATGTAATTAACTCCCAAAATTAACACAGCTTAAGTAAAAAATATGTTTTTGGTCTCCAACCTTAGTTGCAGTGACTATATATCGTTTTGCTCTATTATTTATAAGGAGATAATAGAAAGTAACAGAAAATAAAAGAGGAGGTCCAGCAAACAAAGGGCTCTGTGTGTATTCTCTGACTGCTCACAGCCCTACTGAGTCAACTTTACAGTTTCTTTTGCCTTTTGGTGCCTCCTGATCTCTGTTGATAAAGCTCACGGAGGACTTAGACCCATAGGAGACTCCTATAAATGACTCCTAAGGAAAGGTTAAAGCAATCTGGGGTTGTCTGTACTGGAAAATAGAAAAATAAAAACTTGGAAAACTTTTCCAGGTGTATGACTGCAGGAAAAGAGGTTATGGGCACCGGCGATGACTCTCATCTGCTGGAGAGAATACACACATTTTCCTCCCCCAAAAGCGAGTTTTACATAGGCTGGAGGAGGTCCCACCTCTGCAACAAAGCCCTTCCATAGATGCTCTATGATGGAGGGGACATACCTCAACCACTTGGTAAATGAAACATGAAAGAACAAAGGAAATGCTTGAGTGACTTCCATCGTCATTATGGATGCCAGTATCTCCTTCGCGACAGAGAAATACTTAAATAATAGTTTCTCTATATTGACTACATAGATTGGTCGTATTATCAGGGGCTTACAGTGAAGAAGTTGTTATCCATAATACACTGCAAATATTCATGAGTTAGATCCAATGTAGGAAAATCACATGCATTTCAATATAAAATTAACTTTCTCTAACTCAGGAGAACATTTATTATTTTTATTTGTCTTATGTTCTCAAGGAGCCAGAACCGAATGGAAGAGAGAAGGTATGGGAAACCCCTAAAGAAGCCAAGGCCTGGGCCCCAAGGGCCTGTCCCATCCCACCTAGACTGCCCCCAGGGATGCAGGGGAAGGAGTCGCCCGTCACACACAGCTGGGCACGACCTTGCAGGAGGGAAGGCTGCCCCCTGCGGACCCTTTGGTCAGACCATTTACAGCGGAGCCCGCCAAATAGAATTCAGATGAACATACTCAGCCAGCCTCCTGGCGTCACTGCTTAATTTATATTTTTTAACAAGGCTTAAATCCCCTTCCCACATTCGACAAAAAAACAAGCGTTGACTTCCGGGTTGTGTCTCCTCAGCCATTTCTCTTCGGGAGTTGCTACCCTCTGCTAAATCTCTCCCCTCTAGAAAGAGCTGCCTCTGCGGGGTGCTGTCACTCAACCCTGCATAATGTGCCTTTGTTTTCCACATAACCTCAAAACACTGAAAAAAGAAAATCTGCTATTCCCAGCCGTCTGGTGGAATTGTGGCTGTAGGGAAGACAGGGAAGCGCCGCAAACAGGAAGCATGAAAACAAACACACATCAGTGCTGGAACTGGGCAGACGGTAAAGATGCTGCTTCAGATCCCCCCCGCAGAAGATTCTGAGGCAGATCTTAAAAATAGCGAAGTTTAGTTCACACCTCCATTTCATTTCTTAAAAGTAAACTGACGCTGGGTAAGACAAAACTTGAGCTGGAAAAATCAAAGCATCGAAAATATTAGAGGCAACGACGGGTGAAAATTTTATAATTTTGGAGTCATGCGATCCTCTCTAAGATAGCACTAAAACCAGAAGGCATAAAAAGTAGATAAAGCATCTGACTACCCAGCGCATCTAAAAATGTTTTTCTGTGGCAACCAGACCCAAACCAACCCAACCCAACCCAACCCAACCCAAGCCCGCCTTCTGGCAGTTTGCTATCCAGGTGGTCACTAACGAACGTTGCTTTACAGAGCAGCGCCCTTGGGTAGCGCCCTCCCCTTGAATCTAGGCAGGTCTGTGATCTGCTCTAACCAACAGAATGTGATAGAAGTTTCAGACCGAAGCTCCTACAGTTGTACTCTTGGAGGTGCCGAACTGCCAAGTTAGAAGCCGCGCTTCCCCCCCGGAAGATAACCAGGTGGAGAGTTCACGTAGAGGGGCAAAGTGGGGAGGAGAGCCCTGAGCCTCAATAAAGGAGAACCAGAGAATGTAGGGGACACGAGAACCAAGGCCCCAGAACTGTGGCCCTGGGCACCCCATTTCAGCAGCCAGCAACCCGCCACCCCAGGTCCCTAGCCGAGCCCTACCTATCTGCAGTGAGAAAGCGATCTGAAACCTCACAGCCCCAGCAGGCGTCATCCAGAGAGTCACACTGTCCCCTCCATGCTCTGTCCTAATTCATGGCCCTCAGAGTCTTGAGAATAAAATAGTTTTATTTTGTTTCAAAGACAGAAGGTAATTTGTTACGGAAGCAATACGTAACTAGAACACTCCATTAGTCAAACAACAAACTGGGAAAAGTCTAAACAATACATGTCACGAGAGACTAGTTAAAATAAGCAAAAAGATCTTACAAATCAATAAGAAGGAAAAAAGACAACTCTATACAAAAATAAACAAAATGATTAAAGAAGTGATTCAGAGGCCCGCAACCCAAGTGGTCAATAAGCCTTTGAACAATGACCAAGCTCAATCTTAATCTTTTTAAAAAACGGAATGAGATTCCATTATTTGCCTCTTGGATTGCAACATATTTAAAAGCTTAGCAATAAATACCATGAAAAGCTAAGCAACAGACAGAATGGAGGGGATGTGAGACCACTACAGTCTCATGAGCTTCTCTTTGGGAGCAACACACCAGTTTATTAAAAAATACAATGTATATATTATTTGACCTACCAATAAGGTTCCTAACAGGATGTTTTATAAAAATATTTACTCGAGGATACAAAGATATATAAAGTATTATGAATGGAATGTCTGTGTCCTCCCCCGCCAAACGCATGTGTTGAAGTCTGAACCCCCGCAAGGATACGGTACTTCAGATGGAGGGCCTTTAGGGTATAGTCAGGTTTAGATGAGGTCATGAGGGAGGGGCCCCCATGATGGGATGAGTTTCTTTGTAAGAAGAAAAGAGACTAGAGCATTCTCTCTTTCTCCTCCATGTGAGGACACAGAGAGAAGGCAGCCATCTGCAAGGAATTCCTTAGAGGGTCTCACCAGGAGTAACATCTGCTGGTACCCTGGATCTTAGACTTCCCAGCTTCCAGAAATGTGATAAATTTTTGTTGTTCAAGCTACATTGTTTATAGTATATAGACTGCATAGTATAGTAAAGACATTCATTATATATAATATCTGAAATGTTGGGAAGTTTGACATACGCACCCATAAGAATCTCACTGAAAACAATGACAACACATCGACACAGTGTGGCAATGCGTAGCTTCCAAGAGTAAGGCAGAACTGTGCATCCTGATCTAGGAGGGTATCTAGATGTTTGTAAAGTGAAAAAAAATCAAGTTGTAGGTCAGAACATACTGTAGGATTCTGTTTGTGATCTTTTATGAAGAAAAAAACCAAGCACACACATATCACGTTATTTGTATACAGATACCTTTATATAACATTTCTCAGTACACACAAGAGACCGTTAATGGTGATTAGGTCTGGGGACTGGGAGTCCTGATGTTGGACGACATGGCGTGGAGAGGGAATGAGACTTTCTTTCCACTCCATACCTGTCTGTACATGTTAGTTGTTAACATGAAGTTCTTATTAAAAAAGGAAGGGGGGGGCGCCTGGGTTGTTCAGTGGGTTAAGCTTCTGCCTTCGGCTTAGGTCATGATCCCAGGGTCCTGGGTTCGAGTACCACATCGGGCTCTCTGCTCAGCGGGGAGCCTGCTTTCCGCTCTCTCTCTGCCTGCTCTCTGCCTACTTGTGATCTCTCCGTCTGTCAAATAAATAAATAAAATCTTAAAAAAAAAAAAAAAAAGGGAAGGCAAATAATGACATGCTCCAAAGGCTTTGTGTCAAAAGCTTCGTCATTCCCCCAGGCACAGAGCACAGCAGCACTGTTCATCTCCATCTTTACTTTGGGCTTGTCCATGTACACCGAGTGCATCTGAGCAGCCCCAGACTCCGCCGCAAGCAGGGAGGGTCTCACCAGCCATGCACCTGCCGAAGGAGCAGCGACGCCGCTAAGGGGACCCTAAGGAAGCCTCAGCATTCTCAGACAGCCCAGACTCTGAATTCAGACGGGAGGAAATGGATCAGCATTGCTGACAGTCATATCATTTTTAACCTTGTAACCTTTATAGATTAATTTTCCTGAACCTGACAGGTGTTTTGTCGAAGAACACCTTATTCTTCCTATTCGATGTTCCAACAGGATCATATTGACTCACAAGCTTCACTTACACACAGTTATTCGGATATATTTTCTAGGGCTTGAAAACCAAAATAGATTTTTAATTTTCTTATAAAAAAACCCACACGCCTTTATATTACAGTGTGAGGTTTCTTAATATCTTTTGTGTCACCCCTTGTAAATGTGAGAACTGATTGATCTCTGTTATGCACGTGTGACAGACCAAATCTAAAACATGGTCAGAGGCAAACAGACCTTGAAAATCTTGTGGAACTGGAACATTTTCATTACCTACACCATGCTGTGTGTCCAACAGGCATGCCAATCAGGTTGGGGTTCCCAGCAGGGGGAGCACACCCGGACCTGGTGTGATGGTTTCATTTAGCCTTCTCATTTGCAGAACATTCTGGGATATGTGAATATAGAACTAGGAAATGTCCAAATAAACACAGTATTGTAGTTCAAACATACAAGTACTTATGAGAGCGTGTTACCATCCCATCGAGCAGGGTGTGAGTGTGAACCCTCAGTGCAAATGGAAGGGATGGTCCTGGATGGCAGGCCTGAGTTACGACTAAACCGCCGCAGATAACGTTCATTTCCAGCAGTATCGACGGGCAAAAAAAGGAGCCAGGCATTTATTAAAAAGAAACAAAAAGCAAAAAACAAAAAAAGCATTACCCTTATTTGTTTAGAAAGAAAAAAGGGAAAAATGGAGGGGATGGGAAGAAACACCTCGCTGGAACCCTGAACAACCAAATGGCTGATACTGAGAACGTTTGAATAGGAAGATTTGGGATTTTTTAAAATAAGAAAATTAAGGTCTATTTTGGTGTTTCAGGTTATAGACCAAAAGATACTCTGGTAGGATTATAGAGAAATGAGGGATTGAGAGAAAACCCATGACAAGATCAAGAACAGGGGACTGTTTATGAAATAGGAAAACCCACGTATAATTGAGCTTTTGACAATGGACGATATTTTGAATTGCAGTGTCACTCTCTAAGTGTACAATGCATAATTCCAATAGCCGAGTGCTGTCAGCCAAATTCAAAATAAATGAAGAACTAAGCAAAGAAAAATGTAAAGCCATTAAGTGGAAGAAAACTATGATGAATGATATGATTACACGGGAATTTTTTAAAACGATGTCATTAGAACGGTCTGGGAGGAAGCCAGGGAAGGAGTTATGAGGCCTTCTATTGTAGTTTGGGCCTTACAGATCTTTAGGCAAAATTGGTCTTTATTTACTACTTATTTCTGCTTCCTTGGTATTTTCTCTTCTTTATTTTACTTCCTTCATTTTAATTTTTAAATTTGATGACTTTCCTCTTCTGCCACAAGGCTCCTTCCCTTGCTTTTCTTTGATGAATTATAACAGTCTTACAAGAACACACCATGTAGATCTTTAATTTTTTTAATTTTTCCATTTCTGCTTCAAATTTATGTCACATGTTGTGGATTGTCCCTTTGAAGAAAATCCCGTAACTTTTTAAAAAACATTTTATTTATTGATTTATTTGACAGAGAGAGAAAGCACAAGCACATGGGAGCGGCAGGCAGAGGGAGAAGGAGAAGCTGACTCCTCGTGGAGCAGAGAGCCTGATGTGGGCTCGATCCCAGGACTCTGGGATCATGACCTGAGCTGAAGGCAGATGCTTAACCGACTGAGCCACCCAGAGGTCCCAAATTCCGTAACATTTTAAAAGCACTTTGGGATTAATATTCGTGGTAGTGATGAGATTTTGATGGTTTCTTAGTATTTTGGTGCAGAAAAACAATAGGTTATGATGACGATAGAGTCTTTACGTTAATGAGGCCAGAAAAACTACATAGTCACGTGGATAGATCTTTAGGACTGCTGGCTTTGGAAGTTTTTAATGAAAACCTAGGAGATTTATAGACAGCCAATTTCACCATGTTTAGGGACACAAAGGCATGGTACTATAGTAGCCACAAATACTAAGCAGTATTCAGAGCCTAAATACAATCAAACTCATTTTGATTGTAAAAATTTAGTTTTTCAATTTGCCTCCTGCTGCATAGAGGTAATACACCAGGTGATTCATTTCCGTATGCAAACTGTTGTTAACCAGAATGGGTGAAGGAGAGCTGGATGCCGGGTTGGGCCATTATGTCGTACTCGGAAGAAAAAGGAATAAAATTACAGTACCGAATGACCTATCAAATTTCCTTGACAGGTGCTAATTCACTTTGATCTATCCTTCACCGTAATTTCACTGGTGGGGAGGGCATACATATTTATAAGTGTGAAAGCAGGCTGCTGTTGTACTGTTTGTAATTTACAGCAACAAAGAATTCATTTAGATTTCCATACTAGAAGTCCCAAGGTGACCCTGTAGTGGATACCGGCCCCCTGCTGTGTAGGATTCCTAACATAATAAAGAATAAAGAAAAACAACGGTACATCACAACCTGGCCTCATGGGTAATCAATTCACATCTGTACCACTGGCACAACAGCACCGTGCAAAGCAGCGTCATCACTACAATGTGCTGATGAAAACCCTAGGGATCCCAGGAAGTGCCTGACTGAGAAGCAGCTGATTAATCTGAGTTGCTAAGCTTGGTTAAAGAGTTATTGTTTTAATCATAATTAACTATCAGTAGTTACTCATGGAAAAGTTGCGGGGGGATCCAGTTCGACCCCTTGTGAGGCAGACAGCTTTTATGCTTTTTTAACCATGAATTATCAACAAATATATCCAATAAAACAGAGTACCAAATGGGAGAACAATGATGGTTTTGATTTCCAGAAGTTGGGTTTTAGAATCTCATTAGCTATGAAAAATATTACACATTTTAAACAAATATCCCTTAGGTGACATGACCATGCTGTGTTAGCTCTGTATCCCAGAGAATGCTTCAAGAGTCAGCAGGTAAGTTCTTTTACTTCTAAGGAAGGAGAGTCCAACTTCCATGTGCATAATAAACACTCCAATGCATGGTCTGACTAATACAACGCCATAATTAGGTAAAAAAAAAAAAATGTGAATAGGTATTTCACTAAACAAGATGGCCAGTTAAAAAGCACACGATAAAGATGCTTACTATGACTAGTTATTAGAGAAAAATGCAATTAAAGCCACAATAAGAACCCACTCCACACCAACCAGAACGGCTGTAATGAGAAAGACGGACACCACCCAGTATTGGCGACGATATGAAGAAACCGGACCCCCTCCCCTTTGATGGTGGGATGTAAGACGAGACAGCCACGCTGTTATACACATCACCACAGCATTCAGTGACTCCTCTCCTAGGTATTCACCCGGGGGGGAAGTGAAGGCACGTGTCTACACGAAGACAGATTCCAATGTTCACGGCTCAGCCCACATAATCTCAACTAGAAACAAATACAGATGTTCCTCAGCTGGCGAACGGACAGACTAGATGGACGACGTCCCGTCAGCAGGACTGTGCTCCTCAAGGAGACAGATACAAGCGACGTCTCTGGAAGCTCTCAAAATAATTATGCTGAGGGGAATCAGGCAGACAAAAGATTACATACCGCCTGATTCCACTTGTATGAAATTTCTAGAAAAGGGGAAGTTCTGAAAGAGAGGACAGATGGCCAATTGCCTGGCTTTGAGGGGGGCATGAGGAGTCTCAGACACGCAGGCGGCAACACCTCGGACAACGGAAACGTTCTAACCCCGGCTTGTGACGGGGTTTGCACACTGGCATACATTTACTATCAAAACGTGTACTTACACTGGGTGATTTGCATGATATGTAAATTACACACCAATAAAGCTATCCAAATGCATCAAGGCATAAACTTAAGATTTGTGGACCCGTACACGTTCACAAATCATAAAAGCTGACTTTAAAAATAAATCAGTAAGTATGCCATAATTATCTACTCACAGCCTTATCTTTATCCTCCAGCGGCTCCCGTCAGACTTCTTTCAGAAAACTAATAACACAGCTGGGTATGCACAGAAAGGTTCCAGGGGCTCCTTTCTGTGATCAGACCATTATGGGTGTCCCTGGTCCCAAACCATTGAGAAGGCTTACCCTGGGTCCCTGGAGCCTGTGACTTCGGTGGGTACGGCCAGCCCCTCGGTGGACCGGCCAGCACTATGCGGTAAGCCACCGCAAGGACCTCACTGGGCCAATGCCCATGGCAAAAAGTGTCAGGGAGATTTTCCAGGGAACCAGACAACTTGATTCAAGAGCCATGTTGGCATTTTAACGGCTTTGTAAGTAGTGACAGGGACGCGGAGGCAAGAGTTGTGAGATCCGATTCTTCTCCTTCGCAGCAAGGGTGGCAGCACGGGTTTTTAATTACTACGATGATTTGCTTCACCCATTGAGGAAAACCATCATGAATGTGTCCTACAGCTCCAGGGTGGTGACACTTAACTGCTATGCTAGACAGTCCCCGTGCTGAAGCCACTGAAATGTCACCCTCTGATCCACTCTTAATTCTTGTAAGCACACGGGTAGCATATGATAAGCTGACAGCTGAAATGAAAACAGATATAAGGCCCTTTGCAGCAGTTCTTGTCGAACAGCATTTCAATTACGAGGGGAAGGGGATTCTTCCCGATGCTACAAGGCAGATGTCAGCCTCGATCGGCTAAATCAGAGAAACACTGAATGGATTTCTCAGAAACAATAAGGAATCCCACATCTAATTCTGATTCATGTTTAAAAACCCCAGAAAATTAATAGTTACCTACAATAAGGGAAGGAATACATTATTAACATTTTGTTGCCACTCAGGATTCAAACAAGGAGACTCTAATAAACCCCTCTGTTGTCGTTTGCAGGAGAGTCTGGTGGACCGTTAACTGCCTCCGAAGCCCTGCTTGCCCATCGTTTTTTCTAGTTCTATTCCGCTTGTGTTTTAAAATTCACAGTAAGTCATTCCTCTCACGTCTTAGGCCCAAAGTGATTCATTTCTCTTTTTTCTGACAGTGATTTGTTAAGGATGGGGCAACTGTAGGTGTGGATGTGTGTGAGGGTGTGTGTGCGCACATACATACACGCATACATGGAAATCGGTCCCATTTTGGGGGGCCTAAACCAGAATTCCATACCTTGTGGAGAGCCTGCACAGGTACACCAAGTAATTATTGAATAAAATGAACATATGTCAGCATTGTGACCAAAGTTCCAGAAGTTCCAGAGTATGCATCACTCACGTGTGACGAGACCTTAATCACGGACATGTAGGCAATAATTACACGAAAGGTTAAGAATAACGAGGCCAGCATTAGATAACATGAACAGAGAAGGTTCTGGAGAGGTTTGGGTTTAGTAGTTTTGTTTTTAATTTAACTCATCTTGGGTTTTGCAGCAAAAAGAATCAACTAGAATAAAAGCAAACGGATGCTCTTATTCTAACCATGATTATATTTCACACTTAAAGTTTAAAGAGAACCATGTCTCTCCAGTGTGCTGAGCGCCATGTCCCATTGTCACCATCTGTGGATGCTAGATCTCGGTCTCAGCCAGTCTCTCCCCTTGCCTGAACCATTAGGGTAACTCCCAATTAGCCTCCCTATGCCTGGTCTTACCAGCCCACTCTCCACAACGGAACGCGCACAGTCCGTCACGTCCATCCTAAGCTCACCCCTTCGCTGGATCTCTAAACATTTGTACACAGCAAATTCTTCCTATTCTTCTTTTAGCTTTTATTATAAGAAAGTTGCGGACTTACAGAAAAGTTAGAAAATACAATGAGCTGTTAGGTCCTTTACCTGGGTTATCCACTTGTTATCCGCTTGGTCAAATTTGCTTTCTAACTAATTTCTAACAGACTTGCAAGGAACTAGAAAACGAACACATAAAACCCAAAGTTAGCAGAAGTCAGAAAGGAAGAAAATAACAAAGATCAGGGCAGAGATAAATGAAACAGAAGCTAAGAAGACAACAGAGAAGATCAATGAAAAACAATGGTTCTTTAAAAAGATTAACAAAATTCACAAGACTTTCACTAGACTCACCAAGAAAAAAAGAGAGAATTCAAATGAAATTGGAAATGAAAGATGTTATAATTCATACCACAGAAATACAAAGGATCATAAGAAATGGATAAATTCCTAGAAGCATGGAACCCACTGAGCCTGAATGATGATGAAGCAGAAAATCTGAACAGACTGATTACTAGTGAAGAGATTGAATCAGTAATCAAAAACCTCCAGGAAAACAAAAGTCCAGGATCAGATGACTTCACTGATGAATTTTATCAAACATTCAAAAGATAATCGACACCAATCCTTTTCAAACTCTTCCAAAAAATGCAAGAGGAGGGCATTCTTCCCAATTCCTTTAACTAGGCCGCATTACCTTGATACTAAAACCAGACTAGGACACCATAAAAAAGAAAATTATAGGTCGATATTCCTGAAGAACATAGATATAAAAAATCCTCAACAAAATATTAGCACGCCAAATTCAACAATACATTCAAAGGATCATATGCCATGATCAAGTGGAATTTATTTCAGGATGCAAGAATGACTCAGTATCCATAAATCAGCCAATATGATACATCACATTAACAAAATGAGGGACAAAAATCACGATCCTCTCAGTAGATGCAGAAAAAGCATTTGACAAGATTCAACATCCATTTATGATAAAAACTCTCAAGAAGGCAGGTATAGAGGGAATGTACCCTGACATAACAAAGGCCATACGTGATAAGCCCACAACTAACATATCAGTGTGAAAAGCTAAACACGTTCCTCTAAGATCAGGAAAGAGACAAGGATCCCCACTCCCACAACTTTTACTCAACATAGCATTGGGAGTCCTAGGCAGAGCACTTAGGCAAGGGGAAAAAAAAGGCATCTGGATTGGAAAGAAAAAAGCAAAGTGGTGATACAAGATTAGGTACAGAAAACCCTAAGGAGTCACTCGAAAACCCATTAGAACTAACAAATTCAGTAAAGTTGTCACATACAAAATCAATACACAAAAATCTGTTGCATTTCTATATACTAACAGTAAACTATTAGAAAGGGAAATTAGGAAAAAAGATTCCATTTATAATCTCCTTATAGTCAAAAAGAATAAAATACCTAGGTATAAATTTAATCAAGGAGGTAAAAGACCTATATATTAAAAACAAGACACTAAATGAAAGACGTGAACGGAAAGACATTTCCATGCTCATGGACTGGAATAAGCAATGTCATTGAAATGTTCACACACCAAGCAATTTACTGATTTAATGCAATCCCTATTAAATATGAACGAGTACAATCTAGTACATATATAATTTGAGTATATTATATATATATATATATATAAAATTGTGGCTGTCATTATATGTTTGCTGTGCTATTTGAGAGTAAATTGCAGAGATCATGACCCTTTATCCCAATTCACTCAGATCTTCTAAGGGAAAGGAAACTCGGTTACGGAGCTCTTGGGCAGTCCTCAAATTCAGTGTCTGCAAGTTCTCCACACGACTTGCAAGGTCCTTCCCGGCGTGGCCCATCCAGCTCCCTCTTCTGGTGTCTGTCCGCCGCCTTTGCAGTCTGTGCTCGAATGCACTGAGCTGTCAGTCCCTCGCCTCCACTCCCTCGTGAATGCAATTCCCGCACTTTCAAAGACTTTTTCCGACTCTGTCCTTCCCTTAGCTGAACTTGCTCCCGATTCTGCATCGGGTTTGAACCCAGGCTCTGTCACTTACTAGTTGTGGGATCGGGACGTGGTTACTAAACCGTCATTTCAAAAATGGGATTTTGAAAAGGAACCGTCTCCGGAGATTGTTGTAATGCTGCAGTGAGATGCTTTGGGCCAGGAGCTCAGGATCTCGCCTGGGAAAAGGTCAGCATTCAAAAGGCACCTACTGCGGCAGCCGCCACCGTTTCTCACACCCCAGCTTCATCCCCACCCACTTTGGGAAGGCCCTACTGATCCCCCAGTGTGAACTCATGGCCCCGCCTGTCCCTGGGGCCATCTCGCGCTTCACCTCTAAGAACACCTGTACTAATTTCTGGAACTATTTTTCATCATTTGTTCCCTCTAGTGGGCTTCTGAAGCCTCCGCGGTAGGGACCGAGTCTGACTGATGAAACTTGGCAAGCCTCGTACTTAGCAAAGTGCTTGGCACACGTTAAGGGTTTAAAAAGAAAATGCTTTTTGAATCAGTGAATGAGTTTCAGTAATTCAGAATGAACTGCAGGGCCTAACGGCCAAAATGATTTTTGCAAACTTGGCTGGCAATTGATTTTTCGGGCAGGTAAGCTGTTGGACGCACCCTGCTTCTTCGGGGACTCAGAAATACCCGAATACCCAGGAAAAGTGATCTGCATGCAGCGTGCAACGTCAAGTGTGCTGATTTTCAAGCTGTTACAAAAACATGAGGGAATTAATTCTTCTGAGCAGTCAGTTTCTCACCGTCTCCTCAGCATTAAATTCGATGTTAGATTTGTTTTTTAAGCAAAGTTAACAGGCAGGAAGATGAGACAATCCATTTGGTAGTCAAATAGAACAGCGACAAGCCGGTGACAGTGCGCAGTGTGGGTACCAGGTGAGCTAACAAGGGGAAGTCAGTCCTTCAGACCCCGCCGCGGGGTGTGCCCGCAAATGGGGCTCAGATGGGCAGGGGACAGTTCAAGAACACGCTTGGAATGTACCAGCCGCCACCACTGAGGTCGAAGGCCAAGAGTCACTGGTAACAATACTGTTTTTTTCCCCTAGTGAGTCCAGGAAAAAAAAAAAATGTTATCAGCCTTCTGATATAATTAACATGGAAGTTTTTTCCCTAGGTTTATGAATAAAAGTTTTCTAAATTTGACCTTATGAAAGATTACGGATATAGTAAAACCGTACTAATTTATAGCCTGCAAAATCCACATGTATAATGATTTACATGACGGGCTAATATGAAGTTAGACGTTTAAAAATAAGAGAATAGAAAAATAAGAGAATGTCTTTGAGTTTAGGGGGAAAAAAAAGTTCTCTAAAAAATCTCTTTGGAAACTCCTATTTGTATGTAAATCCACATCTAAGGAAAAATCATTTTACATGTCACTGGTCTAGTTCAGGTTCTATGGACTTGCAACAAGATGCATTAAAATATGATTAAGCCATCCCCAAACGTCAGGTGTCTTTCCCGGACTTTAAAAGCACTCACAGTATAAGCTCCTCCTGTAAGACCGGACTGGGAAAGAACGGAAGCCCGGGGAAGATACCCTTTTTCCTCCTCGGCTCCCGCGGCGGGGAGGGAGGCACTGACAGCTCGCACGCCTTTGGAGGCCTGGGTTTGTTATTCCCGACTGAAAGTTAAGAGAACTGGGGTGGGGAGAGGACAGGTAACTGTCCCCAGAGCACTCAGCGTGTCAGTGGCACGGGGCGGCTGAGCTCAGTCTGAGGGTCTAGTTCAGGCTCTTCTCAGCAGGAGGCGCTCTCTGGGAAAGCTGCAAGTTTACCTCTCGGCACAGGAGAGGGTGGACACTCAGGCTCACGAGCTGCCATCTCTGGCCTTGGACTGCAGGAGGGCACTGGAGGAGGGAGGCGTCCTGGAGTCTATTAAATAATCCTAAAAGAGACCCACACTCAAACACCTGGAACAGGCAGCTCAAGCCCCGGCGGACCTCCCCTGCTAAACGTTCCGTCGCCAGATGCTCAGCTCAATGTTCCAACCTGACCTTCCCGCTGTGGCGCTGGCCTGAGGCCTGTCTCCCACGTGACTTCACCCTCCAGGAGGTCAGGGAAGGTGTCTGCCTCCCGCAGCCCCCCCCCCGCGCTGCACTTGGCAAGCAGGAAGTACGGGGCTGAGGTTCACTAGATGCCCGGGCACGTGGCAGTGCCCATGTCTCAATACATCCAGCTTCTGGTCTCCTCCACACACACCCTGGGCAGGGTAGAGGGCTGGGGGTGGGTGGGGCACATGACCGCTGGCAGGGCCGCCCTCTGCGTCCCTATCCCCATTTCTGCTGTTTGCAAAACTGAGGACTAGGCTGCTGAGTGCGCGTTAGGTCTGGTTCTACTCGAGCCGTCGTCCGTGGAGGCAGGGGAAGAACCCACTTCGGAATGAAAACATACGAGGGTTCTGTGGGACTCACTCTAAGTCCAGCAAGTGTTAAGATGAGAAAAATGAGACGGCTGCCTTTCCCTATAAGACATCTGAACGAGCTCTGAGGGGCTCTGGGGAGTTCAAGTAACATCCAGCCCTGGAAGTCTTCCAGCAGAATCAAATATATTCAGCCTTTACAGAAAGCCCTTCCAATCTTTTGTTTCTCGTTTTAAGACAATCCTTCATATTTTGATATACCAGGCTTTGGCATTTAAGAACATTTAATGCTAAAGCTAACCCATCCTAGAATGACTAGGCAGGCAGATATTAAAGCTATAGATACTTTGTGGGGAAAATATTATATGTCAATTGAAAAAAAAAAAAGAAAACACATGCACTAGCACAGTAAGTGCTTTGTATACAGTATTTCCTAGAATTTCCACGACTGACCCAGTGTGGGGGGTATGGTATGCTAGCTTTAACAGAGGAAGTAAACTGAGGCTCACAGAGGTCACATAGTTCCCCAGGGGCAGGATTGGTTTCTGCTTATTTTTCAAAGCACCTTGCTACCCCTAAGCCTTCGGGGTTTAGATGGGGACTCATGAGAGAATTCCTTAAAAGCCTGTCTTGGAGCTATCACAAGAATGGGCTCAACTTCCTCAAAAAGTGAAACAGAATTTCCATATGGCTCAGAAATCTACTCCTGAGTCTACACCCGAAAGAGGTAAAAATAAGGCCTCAACCCATACCTGCCCACAAATATCCACTAGCAGCAGGTCAAAATATCCCAAATGGGCATCATCAGATGAGTGGAGAAACAAACATGGTTTAGACACACAACAGTGCATCATTCAGCAGTAAGAAGAAATGCAGGGCTGATGCGAGAGACGGACGGACGCAGGGAGCAGAGAACAGAAGAATGCGGGAGAACAGATACTTCAGGGCCCTATTCATATGAAATGTCCAGGACGGGCAAATCTGCAGAGACAAGAAGTAGACTGGGGCTGCCAGGGGCTGAGGGGACAGGAAAGCCAGAGCGGTGGCTGAATGGGTAAGGAGTTTTATTCTGGACTAACGAAAATGTTCCCGAAAGTAGACAGAGGTGGTGGTGGTTGCACAACTTTGCGATTGCACCAAATGCTCCTAGGTTCTTCGCCCCATAAAATGGTTATTTTATGTTGTTTTACAGTGTATGAATTTTACCTCAAAAAAGTGGGCTCAGAGCGCTTCTAGAAATCATAAGTAGTTGAGATGATGTAATTCCTCGTTTTCATTATTGAATAAACAAGGAAGGTACTTCCTTCGCCTCGTGCATATTGCATTTTCAGTAAGATGAAAAAGTTTTAACATCTTCCTGAATCCAGCATTCTCCTGTGGGCACGAAGGGGTTGGCGGGCCAGACCGGGGAGCAGAAGGCAGTTTCTGGCCTGACTCTGGGAAGTGTGTGAACTAGGCAAGGTCATACCCGCTGGGTGTCAGTTTCCCCATCCATGGACATGGATGGAATTAGGTCAGATGAGTGTTTGGTATATTATCTTCTAACCTAAAAAGTGTTATATGTAAATATTTAATTAATGAAATAAAGTAGGACTTCATTTTGTTTATAAGAGGTATAACATCAAATAGTATCCAGAAACTGTCCACTGCAAAGCAAAACATTAGGAGTGAAGTCTGACGTAGGTCATGATAAAAATGAGGAAAGACCACTCTACAGACGTAGGCTAAGAGCTGGAGTCATAATAGATCAAAGGTTCCTCAAATTTAGCAGTCTACTTAAATGCAACAGTTTGCAACAGAAGAGGTTTGTTTTTTTCTCTCTATACCCACACGGCTGAGCACTTTCGGATAGCACGAGAGTTCCTGCACGTAACAGAAATCCTGAACCGCTGAATAATCACGACTGATTGAGGGACCATGGTCTGCAGAACAGTGGTCCCCAGTGATGTCTAAAGCCTAATCCCAGGAAGCTGTGAATAGGGTACAGGGCAAGAGGGGACTAAAGTTGCAGATGGAAGCAAGGTTGTTAGGAGTAGCCTGCATTAGCCAGGTGGAGCCAATGTATTCACAAGGGTTCTTAAAGGTAGAGCAGGAGACATCAGGACAGTCTATGTTGGGCTGATGAAATGCAGGAAAGACTCTGCTGGCTTTGACGATGGAAGGGCATGGGCACTAGGGAATGCCAGCAGCCTTCGAAGCCGGACAATCGAGGACGCGGAATCTCCCTGTGAGCCCCCAGAAAGGAACACAGCTCTGGTGACACCTTGACTTTAGGACTTCTGTCCCAGAGAGTTGTAAGATAATAAACTCGTGTTGTTTTTAAGCTTCTGTTTTTGTAATTTGTTACAGCAGCTAAAGAGAAGGAATACAGTGACTGACTGGGTCCACAGACGTGTGTGGTTCAAACAACATGGCGCCGAGCACAGCTTGAGACAGTGTGCAAAGTCCCGAGAAGATATCCTGGGAGGTGAGTCTGTATCCTCCCAGAGGCTCTGGAACTGCCCTCCCTGGGGATGGCTGCAGACGAGAAAAGTCACATCTGCGAGAGAGAAAGGAGGGCTGCTGAGTTGGTTGAGTTGGTTGAGAACCTTGGGGGGACATTTTAATAAAGGGGACATTTTAATAAAGACGTCACTGCTTCGGACTTTTTGTGGTACTCACAACGTGTCCACAGGCAAATCCTCATCTGATTCCACACATAAGAAGGTGAAGTCAGCATTATTATCCCAATTAGATGAGACGATGAGAGAAGGGTGGTGTAGTGACTCTTTGAATGCATACAACTATGTGGGACACTGAATAAGGAGGGAAACTCAAGACACTGAGCTCAGACTCTCAACACCACTGCTGTCCAGGCATTTGGACTCTACAGCCAGAACCACTAACACCCAGAGAGGGTCCTAGCTCATCTCTGTAATCAGGAAGCTGGGGGAGTTCCTGGCATCGGTGGCTAGTTTCCTCACAGTGGTCTGGACCAGGGTTGAATGACTGTCCAAACTGTCATCCCAAAGAGATCCTCTATGGATGCAGAAATTCTAAGAGAGATGGACCATAGACCCACTCCTGCTAGCCCACATCTGAGCCCCCATCCAGCCATGCGGTCTCCTCCCACCTGCAGCAACACGGGCATCCCCCATCCACACCCAGCAATGTTGGGCGCTGCCTGGGTGCTCACAGATACCACCTTGAATTGTCCCGCTGAAAAGTACACACTATAAAGAAGGTGATGACAGTGAAGGAGAGAGATATGGGCAAGTATATATTACTAAAAAGATCAGAAACAGAACCTATGAGATAAAGAGATAAGATCAGTCGGTACACTCGAAGACCAGACAGGTATGAGCAAATGTCCCATCTTTACAGTGGATCACTGAACAATAAGAAAGGTATACACACCGCAGATCCAAACAAGGGGCTCAAACATACATTTTTTTTAACTGAGTATGAAAGGGCAAGAAATATATACATTGGTGTCTGCCCCTGGTTCTTTACACAGAGCTCCCAAAACCCTTGTCAGTAGGGCTGCTAGGAGCACCTTTGGTTCTAACATTTAGTCTTTGGCCCTGGATCCCGACACAGGGCTCTGAAGAGCTCTATAGTCTCCTAAGTGATAGAAATGTCTTTTGTCCCAATGAGGTGTCTTGGTGGGATCCTGGATGAGGTCTGAACACCAGAAAGGCCAAGCCAAGATTAGAAACTTGAAGTTTTCAGTAACCCCACCCCCACTCTCCAGAGAGGGGCTGGAAATGGATTTAGTCATCTGTCATGCCTATGTGGTGAGGCCTCCAAACGTTTCTCAATGCCACAAGGGTCGGAGGGCCTCTGGGTTGGTGAACACATCCACGTGCCAGGAGGACGGCATACCCCAACGTCAGACAGACAGGAGCCCCTGCACGTGAGACCCTTCTGGACCTCGGCCTGGGCACCTCTTCACTGGGCTGTTCATCTGTGTCCTTTACCATATCCCCCACTATAAAGAAACCCATAAACTTTCAGTCAGTGTTTCCCTGAACTCTGTGGGCTGTTCCAGCAAATGAGCGAATGTAAGGAGGAGGATCAATGGAACCTCTGATCTGTAGCCAAACTGGGCAAAAGTTGTGGGTAAGCTGGAGACTGACTGCTTGGGATTGGCATCGAAGTGGAGCTGTCTCGTGGGACTGAGCCCCTCACCCATGGAGTCCGAGCCTACTTCCAGGTAGACAGCGTCAGAATGGAGTTAAGTGACAAAACCCCCAGCTGATGTCCAAGAATTGCCTGATGTGGGGAAACCTCCCCCCACATCTGGTATCAGACAAACTGTGGGACCAGAGTGGGAGAATAAAGGAGAAACACACACAGGAGCGTCTTCTCCTTTACACTGAGGGACTGTTGAGTGGGGCCAACACACCGTCCTAAAGCCTCAACAGGATCTTTCCTGGTCCAATCAACACAAACCTCCCTGAGAACCGTATCTTCTCCTTTCCCAACACCACCACCAGAACAGACGCCATGCCAAAAGAAATCAGAAGTACACAGTTCCTCCAAATTTAAAAAGAAATCAAAATGTTCAGTATCATTTTGTTAGCAGTTCGGTATTGATGTTGATGACCCTGTTTGTGGATTATTTCTACCTTCCCCTTCGGAAGGCAGAAATAGCTCAGCAGCCATGATTATCGAAGTGCATACCGGCATGATATTAGGGAAGGAAGCGCCGCAAAGCTGTGATTTCAAGAAAATGGAACAATTTCATTTCTTATCAATCAGGAAATGGTGGAGCCTGAGAACAGAAGGCAGACAATTCATCCACCGGAGGCAAGGTTATCACGGAGTTTAGCAGGACAGTGAAAAGCCTTCCGGGGTTCTCTGGGTCAAACTATTTCTTTGAAGAGACTCCAGATGCCTCCAAGTTGTCAGTCAAGAGCATGGCTGAACCGGACGGGAGGAGAACCCTGCTCAGCCAGGTGACAACTACGAGGGATCTGGAGTCCAACGGCAGAAGGTTCATGATAGAAAGAGGGGGAGAGGCACCTGTCCCATGGACAGCAGTGATGTCACACAGAATGCAAGGGACAAAAAAAGGACTTCACTTAACTTAAGGACGCACCGTCACCTAATCCAAGAGGATTTCCCCATTGAAAGTCTTACAGAAATGAAGATAATAGCACGGGAATTTGTTTCCAACTCTGTATGGAAATACATCTTTTTTTTTTTTTCCTCCCCTGGCTGAGAAGTAGTAAGACCCTATATGATTGCAGAATAAAGAAACCACCTATTATAAAAAAGAAAAAAAAAAACAAAACAAAAAGACATTATATAATGACATTATAACAATAGTAAGGAGAAAAAAAGCATATGAAGCAACTAAACTGCAACATGAGAATAAGGACTGTGAAAATGTAAAATTATTTTAGAATGAGAAATTAGAGAAACAGGACCCACCTCTAGGATCCCAACTTGGCTCTTACTAATTTCCACTTCTGTTTTCTGAATTAAAAAAAAAAAAAAAAAAAAAGGATGCTGAGGTATGGTAAATTGTTTGTCTCAATTTTTCACTCTGTCATTTACTTCTAGCAGCAGTGGCAACACCATGCCAGGTTCTCATGCTCTCAAGGTGGGTGAACGTACTTCCACAGGATTTGCATCGGCCGGTGAGATCTTGGAGACGCGATGTGAGCCGGGGGTGAGGCCCGTTTGTGCAGACGGGTCGCCCTCTTGGTCTTCTTCAGTCTCCCTGAGAAGATCATGCCCTGCTGGTTCCTGGTCCCAGAACATGGAGCAGAGTGAACCCAGAACCTTGGTGCCCAGCCCAGCTAGGTCCAGCCCCAACCCACCAAACCCCAGCTGATCTCCAGACACACAAGCAAGAGAGGTATCCTCTCATTCTATGCCACAGGGAACTGAAACTGTCACAGAGCAAAATGGAATGATGTCGCATCTATCTGGCTTGTTCAGGAAGCCCCAGTTTCTCTCTGTTGCACAGAGAAGTATTTTTAGTGCCCCCTTTCACTCCCAAATTACACGAGCATCATAATAACAATAGGTATTTAGCTTCATAAGTCTGAAAAGGCTTTCATTTGCACAGTATCCATGAATCTCGCTTCTCTTCTTTCTACTTCCTGCTGTATCTGAGGGACATCTGTTGCCCACCCTCGGCTTCCTGCACCCTGACTTCCACCCAGCAGAGAGCTACGAGGGCCTCCCCAAATTAGTCAATGCTCCTAGCGCTAGCCTCTCTTCAAATGGTACCCTCCTGGCATCATCTTCCTTTTTCCTCTGATGTATCTGGACCTATGTTTTCCCCCACTCAATTACATCGCTCTCTTTCTAACACCTGCAGTGCCAGGAAGGGCTGTCAGTCAAAGCTCCGTTAGTCTAGTCTCCGCTCCATCCCCTAATTCTCCACAAGGTAGCATCTGGCCCTCCTTTCATCTCCTCTAAACTACCAGATTTCAGGGGGCACTCACCCGCAGGAGCAAACACTTTCCCACTCTGAGACACGTACCCAGCTCCTTCTCTGGGCTTGACTGCTCTTTACCTGGCTAATCCCTGGATCCTTTTCAGAGCTCAGCTAAAACCTACTCCTTGGCAAAGCTCTTCACAAAGCAGGCACTCAACACTACTCACTGAAGAGAGGCACAGAAACATTAGCAGTACCTGACTGAGCGTTGAAAGCTCGGTGTGTCTCATCACTCGCGCAGTGCCCAACACACTTCGGTGTCTCAGTATTACCTCATCTGGAAGATGAGAGGGCTGAGCTGTAAGGTTCCCTGGGGTCCATGCAGCTTAAAGTAATACTTTCGTATGATAAACTTTGGTTTATGATGGTCGGACATTTTGGAGAAATGTATGGATGACGAAAGGGGGGGTGGGGATGATTGCGGTACCACAATTTGGCTAGGGTAAGTTACACAGCAGTGGGCTATAGTTATCATAGGATCTGAAGTAGACAAAAAAAAAAAAAAAAAAAGTAGATCTCCAACTCCTCCTTTCCACCCCACCCCCACACACACCTTCCCAACACCCAAGCTACCGCTGAGCTACATGTTAGCTGCTACAGTTCTCTTCTCTGGTCCTCAAGCACTCTGGTATGTTGTGTCAGATAACTTAATCATCCTTCAGATCACCTACTTGCATTTATAATGACTCGTTCCATATTTGGCTTCCCAGCTACAGAGTGTGCTCTAGGATAGCAGAGACTCAGTGCTATACCCCTGATCCCTGGGACAGTGGTTCAAACAATATCAGAAGTTCATCACCTATGAAAAGGGCTTGCCCAAAAGGCTTCATCAGAACCTACCCATGAAGAATCGATCAGATAAATCCAGAAGGTGGAACATTTTATAAGAAAGTGAGCCAGGGTTTCCTCTGGAATTCCGGGTCACGTCTATTTTCTTCTTTTTTAGTTGGTGAATGTCCAATAAAGTTATTATCCTGGGGTGGCATCAATGATTGAGAATGTAGTTTTATAGTCTGAAAACTTGGGGTGATCTCTGTATAGATGACCGAGATCCATTCTCTTTTGGGTAACAGATGACAAAGGCCTGGTTCTGTGTTTGTCTATTTTGATCCCAAAGCAATCGAGAATTTTGTGCCCACTGGAAAGAATAGCTCTTTTATATCTGGACCAATGTATTCTGGTGTTGCTAGGTTTCCTCCTGACACCCAGCTGAAGTTGTAAAACTGATGTGTAAGTCCTCCCTGTGTTAGTAAAGCCTTTACCTCACACCGTGAGAGTGTGAAACGTTTGCCTAATTCCAGACAGCATTAACGAGTTAGATGATAAAATCTCATAAATTAAAGGAGTTCTGTTCTGATAACCTTTAAAATGATAAATAAGTGTATATATCAAATGCAATTCCCAGTATCTCCAGAGAAGAAATTAACCTCACATGCTGAACGTGCTACACTGTTATTTTTTTTTTCCTTACAAAAACTAATTCATGTCATTATCTATTTGTCCAAACACTGGGATGTATAATCCCCAGAGTGAATCCTAATGTAAACTATGACTCTGGGAGACTATGATGTGCCAACACAGGTTGATCAGTTGTAATAAATGTAGCTCTCTGGTGAGAGGTGTTGGTAAAGGGGAGACTGTGTATGTGGGGGGGGGTGCAAAGGTTTCTACAGGAAACCTTTATACCTTCATTTCAATTTTGCTGTGGATCTATACTGCTCTAAAATGATGTCTTTAAAGAGTCAGATATCTTTATTCTAATTTATTATTATTCTAATTTATTCTAATTTATTTATTATTATTAATGATTAAGCAAGCATAGGGGCGGCTGGATGGCTCAGTTAGTTAAGGGTCTGCCACATTGAAATAACACCTTTCTTCAGTTAGAGTGGCCAAAATCAACAAGACAGTAAACAACAAGTGTTGGAGAGGATGTGGAGAAAGGGGAACCCTCTTACACTGTTGGTGGGAATGCAAGGCACAGCCACTTTGGAAAACAGTGTGAGATTCCTCAAAAAATTAAAAATAGAGCTACCCTATGACCCTGCAATTGCACTATTTTATTTACCCCAAAGATACAGATGTAGTGAAAAGAAGGGCCATCTGTACCCCAATGTTCATAGCAGCAATGGCCACAGTCGCCAAACTGTGGAAAGAACCAAGATGCCCTTCAACAGATGAATGGGTAAAGAAGATGTGGTCCATATATACAACAGAGTCTTATGCCTCCATCAGAAAGGATGAATACCCAACTTTTGCATCAGCATGGACAGGACTGGAGGAGATTATGCTGAGTGAAATAAATCAAGTAGAGAGAGTCAATGATCATATGGTTTCACTTATTTGTGGAGCATAACGAATAACATGGAGGACATGGGGAGACGGAGAGGGAAAGTGAGTTGGGGGAAATCAGTGGGGGAGACGAACCATGAGAGACTGTGGACTCTGAGAAATAAACTGAGGATTTTGGAGGGGGTGGGTGTGGAGGGTGGGTGAGCCTGGTGGTGGGTGTTAGGAAGGGTATGGATTGCATGGAGCACTGGGTGTGGTGCATAAACAATGAATTTTGGAACCCACACACAAAAATAAAATTAAAAAAAAAAAAGGGGGTCTGCCTTTGGCTCAGGGTCCTGGGATCCAGTCCCGCATCAGCTATCAGAGGGGCTCCCTGCTTAGTGGGGGGCCTGCTTCCCCTTCTCCTTCTGTCCCTCCCACCTGCCTGTGCACTCACACTCTCTCCCTTGTGCTCTCTCTCAAGTAAATGAATAAACTCTTTTAAAAAATTATAAAACAAGTATATATTTTATTTAATATGGGTTTGTATTTCCTAACCTATGTACTGTCCTGTTCAAATAAGCTAACATTACTCCTACATGTTTAAGATTATGAAAAATATGTTTGTGTTCACTGAATAATTATTTCGATACATGTTCTATATCATCTGTAATTACACTTTGTAGAATATAAGCTGAAGGATAATTTCCAAGATCTTTAGGTAACTTGCAACCTTGGACTAATATTAAGTTACTCATTAAAATATTGTTGGATACTCAAAAAACTTCAAAGGAGGATGGGAAGACTACTAAAGCATTAACTGTTAGGCAAAACTTAAACATACACCCTCTACCTACCTCCATCAACTGTTAACATTTTGTTTTACTGCATCGTCTTCCTTTTTTCCTCTGTGCTCGCACAAACGCATACTTTTTCTTTTTTTCTCTCCATCTTTTGGAACTAATTTGCAGATCTTGTGATACTTGATGCAACATTTCAGCATGAATGGCCTAAGAATAACTCCATTATTCTGCACCATGAGACCATTTTTTTCACTCCCAACTTTTTTAAAAATGTTAATTCCAGTTAGTTGACATATAGTATCATGTTAGTTTCAGGAGTATAATGTAGCGCTTCGAAGCTTCCATACCGTACTCGGTGCTCACCAGGACAAGTGCTCTCCTCGATCCCCTTCACCTGCTCTCCCCATAGCCCCACCCCCCTTGTAACTGTTAGTTTGTTCTCTGCAGTTAAGATGCTGTTTCTTGGCTTGTCTCTTTTTCCCCTTGTTCATTTGTTTGGTTTCTTAAATATGAAATCACATGGTATTTGTCTTTCTCTGACTGACTGACTTCGCTTAGAATGATACTCTCCAGCTCCATCCATGTTGTTGCAAATGGCAAGAGTTCATTCTTTTTTTTTATGGCTGAATAATACTGCATTGTATCTGCACCACATCTTCTTTACCCATTCATCAGTCAACGGACACTTCGGCAACTTCCACAGTTTGGCTACTGTCACCCCTAAGTGAAATTACATTATTTAAATAATTTTACCTAAAATGTAATTCATGTTAAAAATTTCCTGTTAGTCTCCCAATTATCTTTAATACTTCCCATTTTTTTTTCAATCCAGTTTCCAAACAATCCTGGAATGAAGTTGATATTTCTAGTTTGTCTTTTCAAAATCAAGAATGAGCCCTTGATATTATTGACTTCTTTAAGTTATTAAGAGTAAAACATTTTTAAAGGGAGACAGTCACGGTTCTCATACAAATATAAAATGAACATGGGTCCAAGATTTTGTGTATTAATCTTTAAGGGGAGAGTAAGATGTTACAAACCAGCTCATAGGAGAACCCAAAGGGCACCCACACACAGGCAGTAGGGGTATCAAAATATACAGGGAGTGTCTAAAGCCTCTGAGAAATCTGGGTTATGGGTATAACCCTAAGAGGCTATAGGTAGGTGCAGGAACTAATAGATGCAATATAGCCTTTTTTGTGTGGGGAAGAAGGGACAAAATCCATTTGTATATCTCTATAGATACACACAATTCACATAAATTTCTAGGTTTTAAAAAATAGTTCAAACACAATGAACGGTGTAGACCACCACAGAACCAGATAATGTGGTCGGTGTGCTAGACAGGTCGAGCATTTCATAAACACCGAGTGATTGACTGATGGACAAATACATATATATTTCCAAGTCTTTCACACTTTTTCCTCTCTCTCCCAGCTAATGGTCATAATAATCACAAATATTAATAATGTTTACAAAAAGGACTAGTGTTAGGCTTGGCCTGATTATTTACACAGGTGGGGCAGGAATATTCATTTACTATATAGGCTTCTTTGGCTTTGCTTCTCACAAATCAAGTGCCATACCGTCTGAGTTACTATGAAAGCCATCAATTTACTGGTTTGGAAGCTTTCATGAGGTGTTTCCGACTGGATTTTTAAAATATCTTTGGCTATTCTTTGACTGTAAAATGGAAGTTCAAGACTCTCCCCACCAGATAACACCTTCGCAACTCAGAAATTTGGGCGAATTCTTTCTGGGAATTTGCTAAGCATGCCAGTAATGGATCTGTCTCTCTACCTGTAAGGCTGGGGTCCCATAAACTCGCTCAGTGGGTTAAAGCCTCTGCCTTCAGCTCAGGTCACAATCCCAGGGTCGTGGGATCGAGCCCCATATCGGACTCTGCTCAGCAGGGAGCCTGCTTCCCCCTCTCTCTGTCTGCCTCTTTGCCTACTTGTGATCTCTCTCTGTCAAATAAATAAATAAACTCTTAAAAAAAATTAAAAAAAAAAAAAACCAGGGGCCAGGACAATCTTCGTGGGAGCGTAGGCAGTCACAGTAAGTCAACAACTGTCCTTTATTAAAAGCATATCTGTCAGTTTTGATTAAATAAGAATCATTCTCAAATATATATCAGATTGTCCTTGGTGGTATACTTCATTTGTCCCATTATATTCTGGTAAAAAGGAGGGCAAATTTTTATTCAATCTATTGCAAACTATTCTATTGTCATGAAAAGTTATGGAAGTTTAGTAAGATTACCTGAATTTGGGAGTGGCAGTAAAAAATCATATTTTTTTAAAAAGTTGTATTTTGATACAACAAATAGGGTCTACTGGATATTTGTACAGAATAGAAAGTTTAAGAAGAATGAGAAAGGGCTCTGTCAAATACTCAGAAAATTGACTACTACAGCAACATCAACAATACTGTAAATAAATAATGAAAATAAAATTTCTTCATCAGTTCATTCAGTCTTAAAGAATTAAATCTTGTGTTGCAGAATCAAAGATTAGCCATCTTATTTCACTTGAAAATGTCCTGGAAATCCTGACTCAGTCCATTGATACAGCTGAAATTTATCTAAACGCTGTTAGCTCAAAAACCTATAACCAAGAGGCAATTATTTGAATTAGTAGTTTATAGAATCTGACATTTTTTTTTTAATTTCTCAAATGCTCAACCAGTTTATTGTCTTATGTTCCTCTGTTCCAGTCTGTTTCAGACTTTATAAAAGCATAATTCAATTCAGCTCATGAACATAAGATAATCATCATCCCAGAGCCCCAAGAAGAAGAGCCAGAAAGTAACTGTTCTAAAATTAGAATGTCTATGTTACATGTAAGAAGAAGGGAAGTTCTCTCTTGCACTGTATCTGTGCACTAAAAATGCAGGATGTGCAAATGCCCAGTTTCTGCAAGGTTATCTGTCGCATCTTAGAACTGTTTCCATATGGCAAAGCTAAATTTGGTGTTCTTTTCCCGAAATACATTATACTGTCCCTTCACAAGCCAAGAAATTCATCCAGACAAACTTGTTTGGCCACGTAATACTATTACTGGTCAGACAGAACTGTAAGAGGTCACTGTCTGGTTACAGATGTTGATAGAGATCATAACAAAGGGACGCGAGGTAGAAGAAAGGGCATGCACAAAAGATGAGTCTACCATTTTAAGACAAAATAGAAATGCATTATTATTTTCTGCTTCTTTTTAAGATTTATCTATTTACCATGAGAGAGAGAGAGAGAGTGCATGAGTGTGGGGGGACAGGCAGAAGGAGAGGGAGAGAGAGAGAGAGAATCTTAAGCATGTTCCATGCCCAGTGTGGAGCCCAACATGGGACTTGATCTCATGACCTGAGATCATGACCTGAGCCAAAATCAAGAGTGGGCCACTCAAATAACTGAGCCACCCAGGAGCCCCAGAAATGCATTATTAGGAGATGATTTGAAGATGGCGGAGAAGTAGCAGGCTGAGACGACATTGGGTAGCAGGAGGTCAGCTAGACAGCTTATCTAACCATTGTGAACACATACAAATCCAACGGGAAATCGAAGAGAAGAAGAGCAACAATTCCAGAAACAGAAAATCGATCACTTTCTGAAAGGTAGGACCTGCGGAGAAGTGAATCCAAAGCGACGGGAAGATAGACCCCGGGGGGAGGGGCCGGCTCCCGGCAAGCGGCGGAGCGACGGAGCACAAAATCGGGACTTTTAAAAGTCGGCTCCACTGGGAGACATCGCTCCAGAGGCTAAACTGGGGGGAAACCCAGGCGGGGTCAGCATAACCCCAGGACCCGCGGGGTCACAGAAGGACTGGGGGTGTCTGAGTGCCGCAGAGCTCGCAGGTATTAGAGCGGGGAAGCCGGCTACAGCGACAAAGCCGAGGAGTGAGCTCTCAGCCCGGGGTTACCTTGTGCCGGTCGCAGGCTGGGTGGGCTCGGAGCGCGGCCGGAGGCCACGGAGACGGAAGCAACCGGGCACTTTTCTCCAGCTCCAGCAATTGACTGCTTTCCTCGAGGCGCGACTGCAGGCCAGGGAGGCGGGGCGGTAGGCGCTTTGCTCTGAGAGCGCACTGAGGAGCGGAACCCCAAGCTCTCGGCTCCTCGGGGCCAGAGACTGGGCGGCCGCCATCTTCATTCCCGTCCTCCGGACTCCACGGAAAGCGCTCAGGGAACAAAAGGTCCCGAAAGCAAACCCGAGCGGATTACTTAGCCCCGCCCCTGGCAAGGGCGGTGCAATTCCGCCTGCGGCAAAGACACTTGAGAATCACTACAACAGGCCCCTCCCCCAGAAGATCAACAAGAAACCCAGCCAAAACCAACTTCAGTCACCAAGAACAGCGGAATTCCACAGCAGGAGAAAGCAAATCTTATCTGGACAAAATGACAAGGCGGAAAAACTCACCTCAAAAAAAAGAACAAGAGGCCGTACCGAAGGCTGGAGACCTAATCAATACGGACATAGGTAACATGACAGATCTAGAGTTCAGAATGACAATTCTCAAGGTTCTAGCCGGGCTCGAAAAAGGCATAGAAGATATTAGAGAAACCCTCTCCGGAGAAATAAAAGCCCTTTCTGGAGAAATAAAAGAACTAAAATCTAACCAAGTTGAAATCAAAAAAGCTATTCATGAGGTGCAATAAAAAATGGAAGCTCTCACTGCCAGGATAAATGAGGCAGAAGAAAGAATTAGTGACATAGAAGACCAAATGATAGAGAATAAAGAAGCTGAGCAAAAGAGAGACAAACAAATACTGGACCACGAGGAGAGAATTCGAGAGATAAGTGACACCATAAGACGACAAAACATTAGAATAATTGGGATTCCAGAAGAAGAAGAAAGAGAGAGGGGAGCAGAAGGTATATTGGAGACAATTATTGGAGAGAATTTCCCTAATATGGCAAAGGGAACAAACATCAAAATCCAGGAAATGCTAAGAACGCCCCTCAAAATCAATAAAAATAGGTCCACACCTCGTCACCTGATAGTAAAATTAACAAGTCTGAGCGACAAAGAGAAAATCCTGAAAGCAGCCCGGGAAAAGAAGTCTGTAACATACAAGGGTAAAAACATTAGATTGGCAGCGGACCTATCCACAGAGACCTGGCAGGCCAGAAAGAACTGGCATGATATATTCAGAGCACTAAACGAGAAAAACATGCAGCCAAGAATACTATATCCGGCTAGGCTATCAATGAAAATAGAAGGAGAGATAAAGAGCTTCCAGGACAAACAAAAGCTGAAAGAATTTGCAAACACCAAACCAGCTCTACAGGAAATATTGAAAGGGGTCCTCTAAGCAAAGAGAGACCCTAAAAGTAGTAGATCAGAAAGAAACAGAGACAATATACAGTAACAGTCACCTTACAGGCAATACAATGGCACTAAATTCATATCTCTCAATAGTTACCCTGAATGTTAATGGGCTAAATGCCCCAATCAAAAGACACAGGGTATCAGAATGGATAAAAAAATAAAACCCATCAATATGCTGCCTACAAGAAACTCATTTTAGACCTGAAGACACCTCCAGATTTAAAGTGAGGGGGTGGAAAACAATGTACCATGCTAATGGACATCAGAAGAAAGCTGGGGTGGCAATCCTTATATCAGATCAATTAGATTTTAAACCAAAGACTATAATAAGAGATGAGGAAGGACACTATATCATACTCAAAGGGTCTGTCCAACAAGAAGATCTAACAATCTTAAATATCTATGCCCCTAACATGGGAGCAGCCAACTATATAAACCAATTAATAACAAAATCAAAGAAATACATCGACAGTAATACAATAATAGCAGGGGACTTTAACACTCCCCTCACTGAAATGGACAGATCATCTAAGCAAAAGATCAAGGAAATAAAGGCCTTAAATGACACACTGGACCAGATGGACATCACAGATATATTCAGAACATTCCATCCCAAAGCAACAGAATATACATTCTTCTCTAGTGCACATGGAACATTCTCCAGAATAGACCACATCCTGGGTCATAAATCAGGTCTCAATTGGTACCAAAAGATCGAGATCATTCCCTGCATATTTTCAGACCACAATGCTCTGAAGCTCGAACTCAATCACAAGAGGAAATTTGGAAAGAACACAAATACATGGAGACTAAACAGCATCCTTCTAAAGAATGAATGGGTCAACCAGGAAATTAAAGAAGAATTGAAAAAAATCATGGAAACAAATGATAATGAAAACACAACAGTTCAAAATCTGTGGGACACAACAAAGGCAGTCCTGAGAGGAAAATATATAGCGGTGCAAGCCTTTCTCAAGAAACAAGAAAGGTCTCAAATACACAACCTAACCCTACACCTAAAGGAGCTGGAGAGAGAACAACAAAGAAAGCCTAAACCCATCAGGAGAAGAGAAATCATAAAGATCAGAGCAGAAATCAATGAAATAGAAACTAAAAAAACAATAGAACAAATCAACAAAACTAGGAGCTGGTTCTTTGAAAGAATTAATAAGATTGATAAGGCCCTGGCCAGACTTATCAAAAAGAAAAGAGAAAGGACGCAAATAAATAAAATCATGAATGAAAGAGGAGAGATCACAACCAACACCAAAGAAATACAAACAATTATAAGAACATACTACGAGCAACTCTATGGCAACAAATTTGACAACCTGGAAGAAATGGATACATTTCTAGAGATGTATAAACTACCACAACTGAACCAGGAAGAAATAGATAACCTGAACAGACCCATAACCAGTAAGGAGATTGAAACAGTCATCAAAAATCTCCAAACAAACAAAAGTCCAGGACCAGACGGCTTCCCAGGGGAATTCTACCAAACATTTAAAGAAGAATTAATTCCTATTCTCCTGAAACTGTTCCAAAAAATAGAAATGGAAGGAAAACTTCCAAACTCATTCTATGAGGCCAGCATCACCTTGATCCCAAAACCAGACAAGGATCCCACCAAAAAAGAGAATTACAGACCAATATCCTTGATGAACACAGATGCGAAAATTCTCACCAAAATACTGGCCAATAGGATCCAACAGTACATTAAAAGGATTATTCACCACGACCAAGTGGGATTTATTCCAGGGCTGCAAGGTTGGTTCAACATCTGCAAATCCATCAATGTGATACAATACATCAATAAAAGAAAGAGTAAGAACCATATGATACTCTCAATAGATGCTGAAAAAGCATTTGACAAAGTGCAGCATCCCTTCCTGATTAAAACTCTTCAAAGTGTAGGGATAGAAGGCACATACCTCAATATTATCAAAGCCATCTATGAAAAACCCACCGCAAATATCATTCTCAATGGGGAAAAACTGAAAGCTTTTCCGCTAAGGTCAGGAACACGGCAGGGATGTCCGTTATCACCACTGCTGTTCAATATAGTACTAGAAGTCCTAGCCTCAGCAATCAGACAACAAAAAGAAATTAAAGGCATCCAAATCGGCAAAGAAGAAGTCAAACTATCACTCTTTGCAGATGATATGATACTTTATGTGGAAAACCCAAAAGGCTCCACTCCAAAACTGCTAGAACTTATACAGGAATTCAGTAAAGTGTCAGGATATAAAGTCAATGCACAGAAATCAGTCGCATTTCTTTACACTAACAACAAGACAGAAGAAAGAGAAATTGAGGAGTCAGTCCCATTTACAATCGTACCCAAAACCATAAGATACCTAGGAATAAATCTAACCAAAGAGGCAAAGAATCTATACTCAGAAAACTATAAAGTACTCATGAAAGAAATTGAGGAAGACACAAAGAAATGGAATAATATTCCATGCTCATGAATTGGAAGAACAAATATTGTGAAAATGTCTATTCTACCTAAAGCAATCTATGCATTTAATGCAATCCCTATCAAAATCCCATCCATTTCTTTTAAAGAAATAGAACAAATAATCCTAAAATTTATATGGAACCAGAAAAGACCTCGAATAGCCAAAGGAATACTGAAAAAGAAAGCCAAAGTCGGTGGCATCACAATTCCAGACTTCAAGCTCTATTACAAAGCTGTTATCATCAAGACAGTATGGTACTGGCACAAAAACAGACATATAGACCAATGGAACAGAATAGAGAGCCCAGAAATAGACCCTCAACTCTATGGTCAACTAATCTTCGACAAAGCAGGAAAGAATATCCAATGAAAAAAGACAGCCTCTTCAACAAATGGTGCTGGGACAATTGGACAGCCACATGCAGAAAAATGAAATTGGACTATTTCCTTACACCACACACGAAAATAGACTCAAAATGGATGAAGGACCTCAATGTGCGAAAGGAATCTATCAAAATCCTTGAGGACAATGCAGGCAGCAACCTCTTTGACCTCCACCGCAGCAACTTCTTCCTAGGAACATCGCCAAAGGCAACAGAAGCAAGGGCAAAAATGAACTATTGGGATTTCATCAAGATCAAAAGCTTTTGCATAGCAAAGGAAACCGTAAACAAAACCAAAAGACAACTGACAGAATGGGAGAAGATATTTGCAAACGACATATCAGATAAAGGGCTAGTATCCAAAATCTATAAAGAGCTTAGCAAACTCAATACCCAAAGAACAAATAATCCAGTCAAGAAATGGGCAGAGGACATGAACAGACATTTCTGCAAAGAAGACATCCAGATGGCCAACAGACACATGAAAAAATGCTCCACATCACTCAGCATCAGGGAAATACAAATCAAAACCACAATGAGATACCACCTCACACCAGTCAGAATGGCTAAAATTAACAAGTCAAGAAATGATAGATGCTGGCGAGGATGCGGAGAGAGGGGAACCCTCCTACACTGCTGGTGGGAATGCAAGCTGGTGCAACCACTCTGGAAAACAGTGTGGAGGTTCCTCAAAAAACTGAAAATAGAGCTACCCTACGACCCAGCAATTGCACTACTGGGTATATATCCTAAAGATACAAACGTGGTGCTCCGAAGGGGCACGTGCACCCGAATGTTTATAGCAGCAATGTCCACAATAGCCAAACTGTGGAAAGAGCCTAGATGTCCATCAACAGATGAATGGATAAAGAAGGTGTGGTATATATACACAATGGAATACTATGCAGCCATCAAAAGACATGAAATCTTGCCATTTGCGACGACGTGGATGGAACTAGAGGGTATTATGCTTAGCGAAATAAGTCAATCGGAGAAAGACAACTATCATATGATCTCTTTGATATGAGGAAGTGGAGATGCAAGGCAGGGGGGTTGGGGGGAGGTAAGAAAAGAAAAAATGAAAAGATGGGATTGGGAGGGAGACAAACCATAAAAGACTCAATCTCAAGAAACAGACTGAGGGTTGCGGGGGGGAGGGGGGACGGGAGAGGGTGGTGGGGAAATGGACATTGGGGAGGGTATGGGCTATGATGAGTGCTGTGAAATGTGTAAACCTGACGATTCACAGACCTGTACCCCTGGGGATAAAAATACATTATATGTTTATTAAAATAAAAAAATTAAAAAAAAAAAGAAATGCATTATTAATGACACAAACAGCAGCCATTTTAATTTTGTTTCAAATTTTTAGTTTAAATATTTTGTTTATAAAAATATCTTCATGAAGGGATAAAAGAATGTTAGTACAAGTAGACAATATTTTATTTATTTATATATATATATATATATATATATATATATATATATATATATATATCTCCCCTAAATTACAAACAATTTGACGTATGGCCTTTGAGCTACCACACTTACGAGAGCATATGTGCGGTCCTTACAATTACAGATTTTCTTCCCTGAAGAACAATAAGGACCTCTGGGGAAAAGCAGAGTATTTCACTGCTGCTCTCACCAAAACACTCATTTGAACTAGAGGCATTTAAAATTACTTCACCCAGCAAGGCTTTGTTCTTAGATGCTTCCCTTTGTTCCAATTCAAATACAGTGCAAGACCCCAGAATTGCAAATTGCTCTCATTGTATTTATTCAAAATGGAAGAACTCAAGAGATTTGATCAAGAAATCTGAATATCTTTATGAGACAAACTAAATGAGAGAAGATCGTCGATATCCTTTATTTGGCAACATTAAGATGGAAACCACAATCTAAGATAAGGACAGGAAAAACTTACATTGAATATCTGTAATTAAAGAATATGGCGTGTATCCCTTTATCAGTTGGCACACACAAAAAAATAGCTGGCATATCCACCAGGAGGCATTTTGAGGCAAAAATTTAAATTAGACATTTACAATGATGATGATTAGTGTAGATTGTTTTCTTTCTAAGACACATTCAGAAAAGACAAGAAATCTTTATTCTTATCTGTGTTGTAAATGGCACTTTTTGCCATAGAACTGCTGCTTACTTCCAGAATCTTCTAAAATGCCATCAAACTTTTTAAAAAATGCCTTCTTAAAGTATTTTAATTTAGTTTTAAGATATTTTAGGCTTATTAACCTCAATAGTGAACTTGAAGATTTTCCATTAAATTCACTCTCCCTTAGCCTATTACAGACGCATTACAATTCTGCCGTCCGTACCTGCCTTTTTTTTTTACCACGGTAGCAGTAGGTAGAAGACGATTTGGTCAAAAAAAAAAAAAAAAGAACAGACCACAGAACTATTTGATGTCATTATCAAATGTCACTGATACATACACTTTCTCGCAAGATTGGTGCTAGTAGAGGTGCCATTATCTGTCATTTATTTTTATTTTTATCACCTTCATTTTTGGCAAATGCACAAACGAATAAGTATCTTTTAGATATGAAAAGTGATATATGGATAATGTCTTTTGGAGAATATAACAATTTAAGGCTGCTTCAAAAGCCACTGTTTTAGGCTTTTAAAGAGTTCTCCAGTAAGTAACAGTAGAAAGTACACTAGGTTTCTCAGACGTCAAGGAAAATGGAAGTCATTATTGCACTTCATCCCATCTTCTTCACCGTGTTTTGTATTATCCGTCATTTGTGTTTTGACAGAATTTCAAGATATTGTCCCTAAAACCCTGCAACTGGAGGCTTCAGGGATCTGATGATCTGACAAAGGGCTGGGAGGATTTTCCCGGGACCACCCGCGGCCTCATCCAGCCTCAGGCCTGTGCCACACCCACCTCCCCCCACCTTCTGGATGCCCTGGAACCAAGAGGGGCTGTTTTCCCTCATTGCTCAATTGCTGTCTCCTTTCTGTGTGGACCCCTCCTTGGGGCCCCTGCAGACCCATTTAGTTAAGTTCCTGCCTAGTTTGTGCCTTCCCCCCACCTCTCAAGGGCGTAGACCGACTCTTTCTCCTTTCTCGGGCCAAGCACAGTGTCTGCTCAGAAGGACACACTGAGTTCTTTAAAGAAAAGGAGAAAAAGGTCTACCCAAAATACTTGCCTTATGAACAGACTCCTTATAAAGCAAAGAACAAAGGGTCACACAACTGATTTTATCAGCCCCGAGAAACTTAAATTAGAGGGAATAACCCTTTTTCTCAGCCAGGCAGAGACTCTGCATGGGTACATTTTTGCTGGATCACAATGACCTATTTAATGCTACGGAGAACACAGAATACATGCTCTATTTACAAACTTCAAAGGAAATTAGCTATTTACATTTTTCTATTTGACCCTTTATCCTCATGTTATACGTGAAGATGATTAAATTTGTCTGTATTGTCGGTGTGACCCATTCAGAGTTGAGACTCTAACAGTGGAAAATAACCAAGATTGACTTTAAAGCCTCAGGAATATAAGTATTTTTAAAATATATATATATATATATATTGAGTGAGAAGCTGAAATGGGGAGAGGAAGCGAGGATTATGGGAGGCCTAATCAGAATACGTTTTTCAACGTAAGAATCAGAAGTAATGAGCATCTCATTACTTACATACAGAAACTAATTATTTTGTCCGTTCTAGTAAGGTGAGGAAAAAATATGTCACCATCAAAGCCCTACAATATAGTCAGCAAACATGTAGGTCACATGGCGTGAGTAAGCAAAGATCCCATATGTTCAGTAACATGGAATAGGATGAAATACAAACTCTCATCCACCTAAAATTTTTCTGGCTCTTAGACTCAGACCTGGTGATGTTCTGTTAGGTATTAGGGTCCCCAGTTAAGAGGTGTGAGAGCCCAGGTTCAAAGACAAGGCCCAACACAAGAAAAACTACTGCCACCCATCAAGTTCAGAAATGGAGAGACTGCCCCCACGCCCCACCGAGGTCGCACAGTCACCAAAGCACAGTTGTGTTTAACAACAGGTTCTCTGGGGGCTGGGGGTAGGGGAGAGGCCTGATTTGTAGCATTTGCTTATTTCTATGCTATCAATACTCCCGCCTGGCCACTTCAAGCTGCCGGCCTGAGGTCCTGAAACCAGAGTTGAGCAGAGAGGCTCAGTAGCCCCTCCGTATTTTATTTTTCTTTTTTGGAAAATCCATTTACATGGAAATAACATGTATTTCCATGATCTGGATGTTATAGGTGAAAATGACCTTGACCACATAGATAATAGCAAAATGTGGATCACTAAATGATGAGGGAGAGTATTGTTACCTTTTAGAAACACAGTTTATGAAATTTTAAGTATAAGATTTTTTTTAAGATTTTATTTATTTATTTGACAGACAGAGATCACAAGTAGGCAGAGAGACAGGCATAGAGAGAGGGGGAAGCAGGCTCCCTGCTGAGCAGAGAGCCAGATGTGGGGCTCGATCCCAGGACCCTGAGATCATGACCTGAGCTGAAAGCAGAGGCTTAACCCACTGAGCCACGCAGGCACCAGCCCCATAAGATATAATTTTTAAAGTATTTGTGTTTAACAGCCGGCTCGTGAGATTCCTGAAAATATAACGGGATTCTGGTTGGCCCTCAGAGCACCAGGGCTCAGCACCTTGGGCAGCTCCCGGGACCTTCACTCTATCCACTGTGGAACTGTAATGAGATGATGGCCGGGGCTCTCATAAAACAGAAATGCACACTCCAACACTGTCACATTCACCATCGTCGGCAAAACCAGCCAACAACAGAATTCAGGAAGACCTCGCTGGGGTTCTCATCGGCTCTTGCCAGTCAGAAACAACTGGCGGGGTGCCTGGGTGGCTCTGTCGGTTCAGGTCATGATGTCAGGGTCATGGGCTCTAACCACGTATTGTTCTGCTTCTCTCCCTCTCCCTCAGCCCCTCCCCCTGCTTGTTCTCTCTAAAATAAATAAATAAATCTTAAAGACAGACAGACAGACAGACAGTGGTTCCCTGCTGTTCCCTCCAGCTCCTGACCCTACTAAAGCGCTTCAGCTCCTCGCATCCTTTCTTGGTCTCTTCCTGGGGAGTTCTTCCCCTCTCCAAGGTGCACTGAATGCATTTTCCATCAGGGTCCCCCCGACTGCTCAGCGACTGAGATTTCCCCTGTGTACAAACAGCTCACACTGAGCTGTTTAATATGTAGTTCTCCTCCTGGGGCCATTGCCCAGGACCAGGGGAAGTCAGATCGGCAAGTAACAGCACCTCTCCCAGTTCCTAATGCTTTTTATCCACATCCCCATGATTCCTCAGCTTCAACTTCCTTTCCCATTCATTAGTAAATTATGATACAGACTTTATGGCTCTCTAAGAGAATTATTGTTTCAGCTTAAGCCAAGTATAACCTATAAAAAAGCTGCCTGGATTCTAATTAATGGTGTATCAGAATGTTCTCTTTGAATTAGTACAATCATTGCTCCAGCTGGTCTTCTTCCCTCCATCCTCCTGCCTCTCTGTAATGCCACCACGCCAATGATCTTCTGAGGCCCCCTGAGAAAATACCACTCACCCTGCTCCCACACCTTCAATAGTTCCTATTATGCACCAAATAAATTGCAGCCAAAGCTTTCGACAACTTGAATTAACCTAACCTTTTAGCCTCAGTTTCTTTGCCATATGTACCAAGTTCCAGATGAGTCAGATTATATGTCAATCCATAAATACTTCTGTTTCCACATCTCTGTTCATCCTTTCCATCACATACAATATTCATCTTTTCACCTCCACCTGTCAGAATCCTGCCTGGGCATCACGGTTTCAGACCCAATCACACATCCACCCTGAGCTAGAAATGACAGGCTCCACCTTTTGTCGGACCAAATAAATACACTTGTACTCACAGCCGGGGTCACATGCCAATTTTAAGCCCCCTGAGTGAATGAGCCTTTGCTTACCATTTTTTTTGGTATGTTCCACCATCTGGCCAAGTACTTAGAAATAGTTTTTAAATTTCTATATATTTTCTCCCATAAATTCCTTACGGTGATGAGAAATTCCTTAGGTAAAGACATTTTATTATTATTCTTACCCTTTATAGTACTTGGGATTTACTTACTCAGCTCCTAATAAATATTTGTTAACTAAATGAGCTGAAATTGTCAATTTCCCCCTTAAAATACAAGTAGGAGTTTTGTCTATCTCAGAGACTTCAGGATTTTCTCAGGATTTCAACAAGGAGCAGTAGCTGAGCACCCATAACACACCCTTCAGGTCTCAAATAGCTGCAAATAATGAAGCTTCTTGTTTCCTACGCTTTTGAGGTGTTTTAAAGCTATTTACCTAGAGCAGCTATTAGGCAAAATGAGATCTTGGTTCAGAATCTTAAAGAGGAATGCAGATGAAAATAAATATTGTTATTACTGAAATATATAGATGTATTTTAAGAGACAGACCTAAATCTGTTTGAAACCTATAGAATTTAAAAATGCATATTTCAAAGCATGAATGGTGTCATGGGTCAAACATTCCAAGAGTGACTTCTGAGAGTCAGGAAAACACAGACAATTCTGCTCTGTGTGATCTTAGAATTCAGCTCTTTTAGGACTTAGAAAATCCACTGGCAGAGATACTTCAGAAATGCTAGCAAGGCTTGTGAAGACATATATGCACTGTTGTTAAATTGGAAAAGGAAAACACTTAAGCAACTTCGGTGTCTACAAACAGTGCAACGTTAAGTTGATTATAGTACGATGGAATGAGGTATGTCTACGGGCTCTTGTTTGAAAGGCTGCCCATAATATGCTAGTATGTTATTAAATGTAAAAAACAGGTTGCAAAAAAAGGAGAAAAAATCCAAATTGTTGAAAATAGTATGCAAGATGTCATTTATTTAAAGTAAGTCCTGTGTACGTGTGTACTTATAATTATGAACATGCACGCATGTACCTTTGTGTAAATCTGAGTGTTTGTTCATGCATGTACTCATATATGATTCTATATGCATACCCATGTTTATACTCACCGCTTATATGTGAAATATATTTAAGTTGGGCATATACACATACACACTTTTACAGATTTTTAAATACAATCATGGATAAAAAGGTATAGAAAGATTTGGAAAATTTTGTAAATACCTCTTGGTGGGGGCTTAAAGGAGGGAAGAGTGAAATTTTACTTCACTCACTTAGAAATACAAAAAAAAAAAAAAACCACACACACACACAGGAAGAGAAAGTTTAGGACTTCAACACGGTGGTATTGATTTGGAGGCCTGTCCCAATTTATGAACCAAACGCAATGTACCTGAGGCCTTTCCCTAAGAATGACTGTCCTTACTCCATCCTGGGATCTGCTGTTTACAAATGGCTCGCAACGAGGCTGCGTGCAGGATCGTCGGAAGCAGGTGTCCTCGTGATTCCAGCCCACTCACCCTTCCTTCACACCTGCCTGGCCCCAGAGGCCCACGGGGATGAGCTCTGGAGGCAGACTGTGTCCTGGGGCCTCATCCATGCTCAACTCCTTGAACCTGTCACAGGAAATGCCATGAGCACGTGACACTGAAAAAATGTTCTCATGTTCAGATGCCTGTCATGGAACCAGATCCTGAATTCATCTGTTAAACAGGCCACTGTTTTTGACTTACAAGAAAGAGTTCTTTTTTTTTTTTTTTTTTTTTTTTTTTTTTTTTGGTGAAACAGAGTTATAGCATGGTTATTCAAGTTTAAAAGGGTATTTTTCACTTCAAAAGATGATTTAATATAGGATTACTTTTTTTTTTTTTTTTTTTTTTTTTTTTAATATTTTATTTATTTGACAGACAGAGATCACAAGCAGGCAGAGAAGCAGGAGGAAGCAGGCTCCCTGCTGAGCAGAGAGCCCGATGCGGGATTCGATCCCAGGACCCTGGGATCATGACCTGAGCCGAAGGCAGAGGCTTTAACCCACTGAGCCACCCAGGTTCCCTATAGGATTACTTTTTAAATGAGCTGCCTTAGTGCATTTAAAATGTACTTTGATTTACAAATACTTGTCTTAGCCTCACATACTAAATAATACTTAAATGCAGCACACACACTTTCCCCTTGGACTGGAGTCTGAAGCCAAACCCGAGGCACATTTTTCCCATGCCAGCCTCTTAAAGCATATTTTGGGCTAAGAATATCTGTTTTCTGTTTTCTTACTGTGCATCTCAAGATGTAATTTCTGTAACAGCTCCCAGTAAGTATTTTCGATCTTCAAGCTGGATTCTTAGTCACTCATTCAGCACGTATTTATTAAATTCCTTCTCCCTCCCATTCTCTCTGGTCATGTGCCTGGGTACAAGCATAAACCAAGCGGACAGTTCAAGTCAGTGAAGGCAGCAGACTCCAATCTGGCAAGGTCGTAAATAAAAGGAGAACACCCATTGCATTATGTACCTCAAGAGGTGAGGCATGGCTGGCAGGCTGCAGGTGGCGGGACTGAGAGCTCTTCTCTGTGGAAGGGATAAGAAGCCAGGCTATCAGAGGTGACTAGATGAGGGTGCCACGTTTTCCTGATGGCCAACATCTTTTTAAAGCCTCCCCTCATTAGGCAAAGTTGTGTGTTGGGGGTGGGGTGAAAATAAGGAGAAGTTTACAAGTGAAAGAAGCAGCATGTGCCAAGATCCTGTGGCAAGAGGAAGCACGTTCTGCATGAAGAAACAGGGGAAGACCAGAGCTCTGGAATGCAGACAGTGAGTCAGGTAAGGGGAAGCCGGTAGAAGTAGGCTCTGGTCAGGTTTCTGAAGAGTATAACTACCTTCTTCTTTTATTAAGTGTCATTGAGCTAGCGGGTGATCAATATCCAAGCGGAGGTGCAGAACACGCCACAGAAAATACCAATAGACCCAACTGTCTATTAAATATTAAATTGGTTCTTTGTCTACAATGGGTAAGAGGGGGAAAAAAATGGCGATAAACCAAAATGTAGCCAGGCACACTGATAAAATTCAGTGCAACAAATCGTTCCTGGACTGTGAGGTCACTAAGTGTGTGGGGGAGACACGTGGACTGGGGCACCCGTGATTCGGGGAGCATTTCCATATTGACAGAAAACAGAGTGGGATTGCAGAGCCAAATAAAGAAGGTGCAGAAACTCCAAATAACATGTGACAATTGCATTGGGTCCCAGACACTCAAGAGAACCGAGAGAGGGGTGAGGGGCAGGTGTTTCGGAAGGAAGAGCAGGGGCTTCAGGTGCTAAAACAGAAACGGGAACAGCTGGTGTGTTCCTGGGCATCAAGGAGAGCTGCCTACTTGGAATGAAAGGGAAAGGGAAATTGTTAGGAAGTCAGAATATTAAGGAAAAAAATGCCAAAGAAGAAAGAAGGGTTGGAAATAATCAACCTAAAAGAAGGTTAAGGGGTGATTTAAAAATATGCTCATAAGAATCCATGATTAGGGTTTTAAGTTAGTATTACTTGAAGTTATTACAGGCAAGGCTTGGCTTGGAGGAAATTAAGAATTTCTTGATAATTAAAATATGAAATAGTATGGGAAGACGATGGAGATCTCTGAGTCTGCCTTAATTAGGCGCTAAAAATAGATGTTTCTGAAAGTCCTGTTTCCTTTCTAGGCCATCCAACTTTCTGGAGAAGAGCTTTTAATCTCCACAATGTGCTAATTGTTTCTAATGGCCTGTAAACAAACTCCCTAAACTATTAACCTTCTCTCTTCAGCTAGAGATTCAGGAAATTAGTCTTTGAAAGGAAAGTCCCCAGCAGGTTGCCCAAGGGGGTGTCCAGAAGTAGAGACATTGTCACTTTATTTGGAGGGGACTCAAGGTCAAACCACAGCTGCAAATTTGTGATGTGGAATAGATAAGCCAAAACCTTTAAAAAGGAAGAAGGAAGGAAGGAAAGGCAGCGGGAGGGAAAGACTCCTCTCTCCTAGTTCACTTTAGTTGTGCTCCTAAATGTAATGTAAATGTAAAATGTAAATGATAGCACCTCTCAAACAGCTTTCAGACACAGAAATCTGTAATTCCAGGATTTTCCAAAACATTAAAACAATATCCCCCAACTGACAAGAATGCTTGACCTTCGACCCTTGTAAATTAAAACTGATGCCATGTTGAAAACTGAGTTTCATTTATGCTTAGGAAGTTCATGGCCACCTGAGCTATCTGGCGGGGGTGGGGGTGTAAATTCAAGTTGCTCCCCTCTGTTCTGTTCATCTGCTTTAGAACATGAAAAAATTCATTTAGTTTGTTCTGAAAGAAGAATCATGGAATAGCCAAGAAGTGTTTTGAGCAAGACGGCCAATGCAAAGAAACTTTTCCAACCATGCTTTAAATTTATGTGAAATTACAGTAACTACACTATGGCCTTGGCACAGAGTGAATGAGGAATGGAGCAGAAAGGGACGCTTTCCCTGACAGGGTCCAAAAGAGACGCAGATGTATCCGTGTGATTTCAGGTTGCGACGCTAACATTACAAATCAATTGATAAATGGGGTTGGAATAATTAATAATGATAAAAATCATGGAAGTTGGATGTTTCAGCATTCTTCAACACAGAAACTTGGAAAGGTCAAAGGATAAAATATTTTAAAAAAAGAGACGAAATTGTAAAGCTATGAGAATACAACCCGGGTACATCTAATTAATTGGCAAAGAAGTTTCCTTATAAGATGGCTGAGAAATCAAAATCACTGTAGTTGAATACATTAAAATTTAACACTTGACATAGAAAGACACTCAAAACAATGAAAGAGAAACTAGCAGAAATGGGGAAAGATCTACATTTAGCATATACAAGGAGAAAAATGCTAGCATTCTTGATATAAAGAAATCTTCCCAACTTATTATTAGAAGGAAAAAAAAGGACAATCACCGAATAGAAAACTTTGGACAAGGGAGGTCAAAGCAAGTAATTCACACAAATAGTCAGTTACTCAGGAAACACGCTCGCCGCCCTGGGAGGGCAGCAGCTATGCAGCTGACGGTCACATCTCAGACGTGTGGCAAGACAGAAAAGGTAGGAAAAGCAACACATGCATCACAGGAGCCAGCGTGGCGGCATCTTCTTGCTGTGAAATCCCACGGACGTACCGTATTTGTAGAGCACACATCCGTGCATTCTGAGAACAAGAGGGGAAGCAGGAGGTATCAAAGTAAGGGGACACGTGGTGACTCGGCATCGTGCGCCCCAGTCTTTGGTCCCTGGATCGAGTCTTCTTTCGACGTATTCAGCCATAACCAGGCAGTGTGGAGCTCACTCAGGAACATACACTTTAGTAAGTGGCCTGGGATTGAGACCCTACTGTCACTTACCAGCTGGGTGACACTGGATATGTTTCCAAACCTTCTCCTTCTAAACCTCAGGGGACTTACTTGGGGCCTGGGAACAATAATGGTACCTGCCTCACGGGGAGATTCTGAGCTGGAAAGGAGGCAACGCCTGTCACCACACACAGCGCACACGAGCCGTGAGGAAGTTTGGCGAGGACAAGACTTTTCACAGCCTGGTGCGGCTCCAGCAGTCTATGGACTTAGTCGATAAGAATCTCAGATGACAACGTACCACTCATATGTGGCTTCTAGAATTCAAGGAGACATACGGCTTCTGCAAGTGTGGGCTGCAGCCCTGGGAAGTGTCTTGTCAGTGACACTTCTAGAAACCCATGATAAGCCTAGCAACGATCAGGTTTATATCGGGATAGAGACTCTGCCTTCGACATCACCACTGTCATGGAGACCCACGGAAGACTGGACTTGAAGGATGGCGAGATGCTCTTCACCTGACCTTCTCCTCCATCCTCCTTGCTTCCTAATGAACCACAGCGTGAAAAAATTCCACAGTGATTCTGAAATCACACTGATGCACCATGGAGGGTTTTTCTCCTGGAATGAAATTAATTGACTTTTGTGACTGTTTTACTAGAGAACGGCATTTTTGTTTCCATTCTTCATGAACTTAGGAATTCACTTTCATTGGGAGCTAAAAAAAAAAACAAAAACCCCCCACAAAACCCCAGTAAACACTGAAACTCAAAGGGTGACACCTTTTAAACCTGAAAGGTTTTCTGAACACATTTAAAATACAGAATGAAATTACAATTTGGTGGTTCAGGAAAATGACTTTTAGAATGATTTTATCTCCACACCACCAGCCTCACCCACTTCTTCCTAACTGCTCTTCTTAATTGAGACCATGAAGTATGTTTTCAGATACAAGCCAAGCCCAGTTGTCCTCCTCATTTATCAAGATCCCATGGAAAAGAGCCAGTCCCATGGCTGAATGTGAAGGGCGAGGCATTCATGTGCAGAAGCTGCAATTTGGAACTAAGGTTTGAAATCTTCAGACCATAGGACATTTTAGAGGAATAGTATAGTTTGGACTCCACAAGGTTGAAGAGTTAGATGGTGTCACCATTTAACAGGATGAGACCTGCCTGCCCTACAAAATCAGAGGGGGACCAGCTCCACCTCCTTGCCCTCCCACAACACACGTTCCCAACCTCGGCACTGACATTTGGGGCCAGAAAACTTTCTGTTGTGGGGGGCTATCCTGAGCACTGTAGGACATTCAGCAGCATCCCTGACCTTGACACCTGGCCAGGAGAACATCCCCCCAAGTTGTGACAAAAAAAAATACCTGAGGCACCCTCAAATGTCCTCTCGGGAGCAAAACCACCCCTGTTGGAGAATGATGAACCCACAGCATGTCAGGATACTATCGCTACATTTTCTGGGCTCATTCCTTAGCATTAAAAGGGGGGGGGGAAAGCTCATTTATGAGAAGCTTCATCAGACAGATGATGTCTGGGATCTCAAAGCAGGCACAGCGGTCACAGTAAAGACTACATACTCTAGCTGTGCTTCGTAACACTGTGGTTGGTGTAAGCGGGACAGCAAAATCTGGCGGCAAGCCCTGTCAAGACTCACCTACCATGCACCCTCCCAGAGCCCAAACCCTAGCTAAGATTTTCTGTGTCTGCTCTGGTGCTGGGCACTCCTCCAGCTTCATCTCATTTAATTTTCAGAACCTTTCAAACAAGTTCAGAGAGGCTGGGGCATCTGCCCCAAGAAAAAGGCAATGAGAAGTGAAATGGGCTTGCGAACGCAGCACTCCTTCTCCCCGAGCGCAGGCTTTCTATCAGTCTTTGTTCAGCAGAGGCTGGGTTGGTGTCACTCACTGCTTCCAAGGCCAATCAATCTCGGCTTACGAACAAATGTCGGTGGAGACCGGGGAGATAGGAAAATCAGACATGGTGAGAGACTGGAGGAGGAAAGAAGATTGTGTACCTTCTGCTAGTCTCACTATAGAAAAAGCGTGGTGTCCAATAGATGTCACAGCGGACAAGAAGCAAGCCCCGGTGCTCTTCTACCTGCTTGCGGGAAAGTAGGCTTAGAGCCAAGTTTTCAAGAAACAGTAATTCCACCTGCCTATAATTTAGTGTGGGACACACACACACACACACACACACAGGTTAATAAAGATAGGAATTATTTTTTTAAATTTCCTGAATCAAAATCTCTCTCCATATGGACTTGAAGTTGCAAAAGCCCAAAATATCATTCCCGAAAGCCAGATTAGAGCCGAACACTGACAGCTTTGTGAAAACCAATGTATGATGTGATGGGATCACCACATTCCATGCATTTTATCATTTTCCTAGAATACTGTTCTGCATAAATTCTGTAATAAGAGTTACCTGGTTTTTTATTTATTTATTTATTTTTATTTATTTTTTTTTAAAGCGTTAGATGTGATAGACTCACTCTAGCTATTATCTTAATGGCTTGAAAGGGCACCGACAGAAATCTCCATGGACGAGTGTGACTTAATAGTTTAGTAAGGGCTGAACTCAGCCAGCCCCTCAGTGCACAGCCCGCTAGCTGGTCTGCAGGCTGGACCCCATGACAAGGGGGACATTAGCGTCCTGCTGGGCAGGTGCACCGTCAGCCGGTCACCACCATACAGTTTTCCCAGCGAGGAATCGGAGCGAGATGGCACCTTCTCTCAGCCCATATGTGAAAAACTCTGGAGCAGCAGAGGGGCTAAGTGGGACTGGCAAATCTGGGGAAAATGTTCACTGATAACATTTTATAGCTTAAGACACACGCTCACATGGATTTTATTATTGAATATCACCACAACCATGATGATCCTGTTAAATCACAGCAAGCAATTACCCTGGTGCAAACCTCGGTCTGATCTCAATCTCCTTTGCTTTCTGCTCCCGCACGTTACCTCTGTCAGCATTGGTCCACGCAGACCAGGCAAAGCAGCAAAGGAGACTAAGGGTTACAGCAACCACCCGAGTGGGTTCAATGTGATTATATTTGTTAGTTCTTGTTCTTATATTTGTTAATTCTCTGTAGGATATACAGAGAGGTACCACCCAAATCCCCCATTTCAACAAAGCTCTCGCTGTGCCGTCACTCGGCACCATCAGCCATCGGCTCCTTCTAGAAATGCATCAACCACTCTCCCTGGGGTAGCCCCACTGGGAGACCGGGCCAGGCTGGAGTGAACGTTCACACCAGTGAACGCTCGGTGTGGCTCAGTGTGGCCCAGTCTGGGACACTCTGCAAGCCACCTACTCCATCCACAGTCCCCACAGAGCTGAGTTAGCCTGTGACCCAGTTCACCTTTCTCCGCCCATCCTGCTTCTTCCCCCTCTATGCGCAGGGCTTGGTCTCTAACGGCTAAGTTAAAAAACAAATAAATAAATCTTGCACACCAACTTCTGTCCCCACATCTGTCCCCGAAGAACTGAAAGTGCTACATGTCTTCAGGTTACACAGCAGCCACGTTTAAGAAGCTAAAATCTCGGGGCAGCTGGGTGGTTCAGTTGGTTGAACGTCAGACTCCTGATCTCGGGTCAGATCTCGAATTCATGGCTGTGAGTTCAAGCCCTGCGTTGGGCTCCACACTGGGCATGGAGCCTACTTAGAAGAACTTACAATATCAACTAAGATTTCTAAAGCTATCCTTTTAAAGAGGTCTTTTATTTCCCAACTATTTTTGTGCCAAGACCTGATTTCTTTCATAATTACTTTTTAGACAATCAATGCCTACCTAAATCCTCCCATTAAAACTAAAATATATTGGCCTAAAGGAACATGGTCCCTCCTCACACAAATTTTTTCCTCTGAGCTAATACTTAGGGACAAATATTCCCATTTGGATGAAGGTCTCATTTCCAAAAGAACTATTTCTGTGCAAAGGCTTCCCAAGAAGAAAAGGACCGTTAATCATCATCACTGTGACCCATGCAGAGATGTGTCGTATTTGTGTAGGGATCTAAAATTCTCAAAGTATGTTCGTATCAATTAACTTATTTGAGCCACATCACGAATTAACCGAATTTAGAAAATTAAGGTTAAAATGCTTTATTTGTCCCAAGTGAGATAATCAGTTGGTGGTGGGCTCTGGGCCCAAAGCTTGTTAGGACTCCCATCCAGAGCTGCCTGCCGTCTGTGGTGCCCCGAGCCACAGCATGACTTTGCAGGTAGAACGCATTCCTCATATTCCTTATTCCCTGAGGAACCAGCACATACGGTCCTAAAACTTGTGGCTTTAGAAATCATGACTTTTGGAATAAGCATTTGACAGTGAAACGGCAAGGCGGGGCCCTGCCGGCCGCGCGGGGCTCTAGCGCTCCCGCACCTGTGTCGCTCAAGTAACTGCACAAGGAGACGAAACTCCTACTGGAGAGACGGGGGTACGGAGAGGCTGCGCTGTGCTCCGAACCCCCCAGTTCTTGTAACCTTCACTACCCAGCCATCTCGGCGTTTGGGAAGGCCACTCCAGATAGACTGGAGATGCTCCAGCCTTAACTGAAAAACAGAGGGAAGGTGGAAGGGAAGAAGGAAGAAGCAGAGACTCCCTCCCCTTTGGCTGTTGGGGATGATCACGTGGTCAGGAGTCAGGGACTCCTTTAAGATCACATACGTGACAGTATGTGCTTGTAAGTCACTCCTGGACTGTCTGTACACATATCTGTATCCCTGAGAAAGAAAGAACCGGGAAAAGCCTTCACCAAAAAGAGCCGTTCTGAAAGAGAGGAGTTTTAAGCGAAATGCGTAAGTGGTGTGGAATGAGGATTAGTTGCCATGAGCAAAGGGGTCAGTGCCGGAAGAATCTAGGATGGCAGCTTGCTGGGGACAGAAAGTCAATCTGTCTTGCTTGGAATAAAGTGTCTTTGCCAGGACAAGGAATCGAAGTCACTCTGTGGACATAAGAAAACCAAATACCGACTCCTCACCTATCTGGTAGGCAGCCTGCTTTTCTTTTCCTTTTTTTTTTTTTTTTTTTTAATATTGATTTATTGAGAGAGAGAGAGAGAGAGAGTGCCGCACATGCCCTCAAGCAGGAGGGGCCGAGGGAGAGGGAGAGAATCTCCAAGCCAAGGCCGTGCTGAGCGAGGCTCAGTGTCATGACCCGAGCTGAAACCAAGAGCTGGACGCTTAACCAAATGTGCCGCCCAGGAACCTCATTTTTTTCCCTCACTGTAGTTTATGAAAAAGGAGAGGCATAATTTGCTTTATCGCTGGGAATTCTCACTAACAAACACAGAGAACAACACAGGAACACATGGCTCTCTGCTCCTATTTGTGAGTCAAACAAGTTTTGACTTCCTCTCCTGGGACAACCCCTCAGCCTCAGTGGTGGCAGCATCACAATTTGGGGATAACCTCGTGAAGACAGAGGCGGATTTGTTTTACAAACTTTTAGGAAACATTACTGATTTCGTCTTGTATTCTAGCATTGTAGAATGAGTTTAGCAGAATCTCAAGGCAAACAAAAGAAAAGGACTTCATGAAGGCTGAGCCCTCTCTGGGTTGTAGCACTGCTCACCTCACCCTCTCGTTTTCATCTCTTCCCGTCAGAAGAGCCCATGTCACTGATAGGCACTGACACATGGCCTGCGCAGGAGGAGGAGGGGGGCTGCCAGTGGGATGTGGGGTCTCCAGTTCAGAGGCATTTGTCTGTATGGAGCGATCTTGTCTAGCATGCAAGGTACACAGTGTCCATCTGTGCCAGGACTGGGCTGAGGTTTATGAGATGCATGAAGTCACCAGCACAACAATTGGTGGGGTCAGTAAAAACCATCGGTAATTGTAGGCCCAGTTTAAAGGAACATGTACGGAAGATAGAAGCTGGACAGTACAGAAAGCACCTGAGAGTCAGCAGAAGGCTTTCGCTGCAAGGCTTTTTATCCTGTTCTGATCACAAATCTGTAACTATTAGTGTGATTGTTGGTACCAGTTATTTATTTTGGACTAAACCCTGCCAACAGTAATGAGATCAAACAGGAAGTACATACAAAGTACTTAAGATTATAGTACTGATGCCAACAGTGTGTGGGTTTCTCCTCCCTCACACCAGGCAATTCTCAGACAATTCATCTCCATTCTGATATTATCTGCCAGGAAATAGCATTAAACCACACAATTTAAGGCCTCAGTCCTACAAAAACATGCCTCCAAAATCCCATGCCCAGGCCGTCCCCCGGACTTCTGGGCCACCTGCTAAAGATCAGAGATTCTGACCCACCTCCTGTAGACTGGAGGTCCCAGTGACCCCCTTCCTTGGGTTTGGTTAATCTGCTAGAGTGGCTCACAGAACTCAGAGAAATATTTTAGATAGCAAATTACCAGTTTATTATGAAAGGATATAACTCACAAACAGTTAAATGGAAAAGATGCTTAGGGCAAAGCATGGGGAAAGGTTTGCAAAGCTTTCATGCTCTTTGGGTGTCCCACTCTTCCTAAATCTCTGTATGTTCACCAACCAAGAAGCTATTAGAATATAATCCTTTCGGGCATTTATGGAGGCTTCATTACAAGGCATGATTAATCAAATCATTGGCCACTGGGGATTGAACTCCGTCTCCAGACACTCTTCTCTCCCTGCAGGTCAGGTGAGGGACTGAAATTTCCAAACTTCACATCTGATGGTTGGGTCCCCAAACAACCAGCCCCCATCTCCAGGTGAGAACTCAAAGTAGCCTCATTGACGTAACAAAAGACAATTCCCCACCCCATCACCTGGGAAATTCCAAGGGTTTTAGAAGCTCTGAATGGACAAAGACCAAATATATATTTCTTATTATAAACCACAATATTATAGTACAGAACTCCTATTTCTCAAGAAAGTTCATGATAAATACACGAGTTGCACAGGGGTTAGCCCACATTTTTCATCTACCAGAGGGACTTTTAAAATATCATCTACCAGAGGAAGACCAGAGACACAAGCCTGCTGCAGCAACATCAGAGTCTACTACAAAGTCCATGGTTATTTTAAGAATGCTGGGCTTGATTTTACAGAGCCAGCTCAGAAGGTACATTTGCATATTACTCAGTGAAGTGTGGTTTTTCATTTAGATCAAATGACTGCTCTAAATTAATTTGCTCAGTTTTGATTCCAGGTTTTCTTGTGCATGTACAAAAAGGTAAGTGATAGCTGCTAGTGTTAGTTTGCTTAGCAGAACTTCATGAAGAGTTAAATTGAATAGTCTCCTATCAGTGCCCCACCATACGATGAAAATGGAAATTCTGTTAATTCCAATAATTGTCCAATTATTCTTTTTATGTAATTCACTGACTCAGAGTAAAGCTTCTGAAAGTTTATGCTCTTGGTGGCAAAATATCTGACATTCTGAATTCTACTGACATTCTGTAATTCAGTTTGAAAGTTCAACATTGAATATATTCCTCATTTAAAAGTGACAATATGAATATATATTTTGGTGGAATATGACATTATGGTTGAAACCAATGTCCTTATTAAATTTAGGAACTTGTGGAACATGCTTGAAGTAATCCTGGTGTGCGTGTTATTCATAATTATGTCAAATAAACTGTGATATTCCACCAATCAAAGCAGAAACTGTTGCTGCCAAAATTTACAAATATTTTTACATGGAGTAACTGAACAACAGAATTGTGACAAAACTGATGTTGGATTAAAAAAAAAAAAGTCTCTCTTCAGGGTGGCAGTATGCACAGTCTCACTTTCCTTCCCATCATCAATCACACTTTCAGGAAAGCTTCAGCCTTAAGAAAAAACAAACAAACAAAAAACAAAAACAAAACAAAACAAAAAAACAACTACAAATTGCCTACTGGAAGGTGCTAAAATAGCCCAAAATATGCCAGACTGGCATAAGGATTATTCTGAGCTGAAAGCAACAGAGAAGGAGGAGATAAAAGAAAAACTCTTTCCCTATTTGCCTAAAAGCAGGACATAAATTTGAGAAGGTCCCCCTTCTCCATATCACCCTACCACCAGGAAGGACAGAAGTTAATCACTGGACCTTTATCAGTTCACAAACAGCACCAGAAGAATCTACGTGACAAACTTCAGGAATGAGCCCTTATCTTCCATTAGTTCCCCATATATTTACCCTTCCAGAATTTGCTGCTGTACAAGTTCAAATTTCTTTTCCTTTGTCTGGCATGTCTGTATAAATTTATTGTTCCTTTGTTAAGAGGCTAGATGAGCCCAAGTTCTACCCACCCCTTTGAGTTACTCATCTCTGGATACTCCTATGTGTATGTGTGATGCACATGTTAATGAGCTTCTGTCTGTTTTTCTCTTGTTAGTCTGTCTTTCATCAGTACCCCGGCTGAAGAAACTACAGGGTAGAGGGAAAATATTTTTTTCCTTCCCTACGCTACAATAGTATTCATTACTTTATAAGTGTCTTCTAAATTTGTTTGTATTTTATTAAAAATCAGTTTACACTCTTTAATTAAAATATTTAATTAATGGAGTACCCTAAATTTTCCATTTTTTGAAGCTTGAAGTGAATACAAATCATTAAAAACAGGTTGTGAGAAGACATTTAAATTAATCCCTACAAAAGTAAAGGAGAAATGATGCAAAAAGTTTCTATTCTGGAAGCTACAACTGAACTCTTGGGATATTTCAACTTGTCGGAAGAGTCTTTTCATACAACTCCTATTTTTAATCAGATAAATTTCTATTTCTACCATAAAAAGGTGAATTTGAGAAAAGCTTCTGATTCTGTTGCATCTAAATGTGGTGGAACTTTCAAAATATGTATAAAAAATAACTTATTTGACAAGTTCTGTTTTATAAAAGAAATGTTTGTCAAAGGAAGGTTCTTTGAGTAAAGGAAAAGACAATACTTGGACTAATAGTAATATTTATTCATCTTTAAAAAAAAGGTGGAATTGAGAGTAGTCTATCAAAATCTCTGAGCTTACTCCTAGTAGAGGGAGAGTTTTCTCAAAAAACATTATGATCTACAGGGAAATATTAATTGGAGATACTAACAATTTCAAATGCTTTAGTCACACTACAACTCTGAAGACTACAGGAAACTGTATTTCTAAATTCTTAAAAAGAAAGTAACAGAAAAATACATTTTGAATAAAATACTGAATACACAGTGTTGGAGATCATATTCTAAGAATAATAAGGAATGCAGGGGTCAGGGTCACGGGTCAGGGAATGTCATCATCATAAAGGTATGACTAATGGAGGAAAAGGGGAAGAGACAAAAACGATAGTGACAAAGAAATGGAAGAGTTTAGTGGAGTTTAGTGCCCAGCTTTTTCTCTCAACATGATGCTCATAGTTACATGTAATCCAATTCATTTTCATCACTGTATGGTATTTTATGTTCATACCAGAAGATGTCATTGATCAACACATCGTTTATGTGAAGTTTTCAGCTATCATTAATGATGCTACTATGAATATTCCTTACACGTGTTTCTGATGAACATATGTATGCATTTCTGACTGGTCTATACCTACAGGTGGAACTACTGGGTCATACGAGAAGTGGACATTCACCTTCAAGGATGTACTGCCCATCAATTGTCTAGGGTTACATCAGTTTCCAAGCCTGTAGTAGCATATGGGAGTTGCAGCTGCTTCATATCCTTACCAGAACCTGGGCTTGTCAGTCTCTTAGATTTTAGGTATTCCGTTGGGTACACTGTAGTAACACATGGCGGTTTTAATTTGCATTTCCCACTTTCGAATGTTTATAAATCACTCGGATAATCTCTTTTTTGTATCAAATATTTTGCCCATTTTTCTATCATGTTGTCTTTCTTTTTCTTATCGATGTGTAGCAGTTCTTTACACATTCTGGGCCCTTGATCACTTACATGTGTTGAAAATTGCCCACTCTGTGGCTTGTCTATTTACTCCTTTAAAGCATCTTTTGATAAGTTCCACATTTTAATGTAGATAAATTTATCAAACTTTCCCTTACAATTGATTTTTTCATCCTGTATAAGAAATCTTCCTCTACATTAGAGTCACAAAGACTTTCCACTATTTTATATTCTAGAGGCTTTATTGTTTCAATGTTTATATTTAGACCCACAATTCCACTTGATATTGACTTTTACGCATGACATGAGAAGTCAAGGTTCACTTTTAAACATAGACATTAGGCCACTTTATCTAGACCTATTAACAAACTGTCTTCTCCCTCATCTCTGTGATGCTACTCGGTTACACCCAAGTGACCATGTACATATTTGTGGATCTGAATATGGGCACGTGGCTTAAAGATATCATTTTATACCTGAAAAAAATATTTACAATTTTCCTAAGACAAACTAATGGCAGGACAGCCCTCACGATCCTTCTGCAGGGAGGAAGTCACAAGAGACAAGCAGTCAGATGATTACATGGAGCAGAGAAGTTCAGAGGGACCAAGGCTGAAGACGGGCCAAGAGGTACCACCCCTTGTCATCCAGGTCACGCTCTTCCCTGCACCGTCAGTCCTAGACCTCTCTCCTTGAGGACCTCAGGCGACATCTGACTGAGTAGGGCTCCACCCCCAGTGAGGAATCACCCTCCTGCGGGACACCACAGGGCCTGTGGGCTGCTCCGTTCCTCCAGGCCTTCTCCTGCTGGGCCTGGTAATAACCTCCACGCCAGGCAGCACGTCCTCCTCAGCCCCGCATCATGGCTGCCCCAGAAGTCTCCCCAGCTATCTGTCCCAGGGAGCTCCTCTACGCTCTGCAGCCCTAGGACCCTGAACACGGCCTCTCCTGTTAAGCAGTAGGGGCCCACACGATGCTTCCTCTGGAACACCCCCCCACAGAAACCTCAGCCTAGAGTTATCCTTCCTCTCCCTCATTTGCTGCTTGCTCATTAGGTGGTACCATTAATCCCAAATAAACCAAAAGCCACAACTCTGCAAATACTCCTTCGACATTTAACTGCCATTTGAAATCACCCCTCCTCAGGCCAGTCTCACCTCCTAGCTACACTCCCTTTCTTTTCCCACATTTTTTTTTTTTTTTTTTGAGGCAACAAACATATTCCCGAGGCCACACAGATGGGTCGCTAACTGGGGGCAGGGATTTGGGGGTCAGTATTCTTGTGGAACAAATACGGATCCACCCTCTCTCTCCATTTTAGCGGCAATGGGACCCTCAGCGCGTAAGATGCCCTCTTTGTACTTCATTCTTATTTGCACAATGCGGACAGCAGTTACCTCAGAGAAGCAGAGTGATCAACACACGCAAAATATCTAACACCTGTCAACACAGCGCTAGACATCGTCCCCTGTTGAACCTACGCTGTGCTGGGCAATCCTAGCCTCGTGGAATATGTAATGAGGTCGGATTATCTTGGTGTGCATATGGGTCCGGCCTGAGCATATACGAAGAGAGGCCCACACAGTCCGAAAATACCACAAAGAACGCTCTCGTTCGTCTCCAGAAGGGACCAGATCTGGAGACTGGCAGGGGCAGCACCAGACGTCAGAGTCTGGCTTTGGGAGTTCAGGTCTGGTCATTTCCAGCGTAGGAAGGCGCCGCGGCAGACGATGCCAGCAGCCAGCTGGCCGAGCGTAAAAGAGGGAGCAGGCCAATTAGTGCCTGCGCTGCTTAAACTCACACAAATTAGTCTATGTATATATATTTTTTTAATTCTGTCTCAACCAAGTTAAAAGAATTGTTGGAAAGGCTCGGCCTTAAAAAAAGTTAAAAGAATTGTTGGAAAGGCTCGGCCTTAAAAAAAGAAGTTGGGGTCCCTGTTTCGTAGGAATGACACACGGAGAAAGCCTTCAAGCGTTATCAAATTCTGTCCTGTCTGAACCGGCCCTTTTCCACCACACCACTCACTGCGAGCATATACAGCTGTCATCTGCGCCCCCCACCCCGCCCCAGCGAAAACATGCCTTATCTCAGCTGGAAGCACCTGGAACAGTTACTTGAGTCGTAGATGAGCTCGGTAAAGACCCATCGAGGGAACAGACAGACTTTTCAGTTCTCCCTTGTTAAAAAGGAGGTGCTGACAATGGCAGACACCTGCATGAATTTGCTTTGCCCGTGATACCAGTGTTAGGGAACACCATTTCCACACGTTAAAATGTGCATGTGACGGCGTAAGGGACTATCACCCCAGTACACGGAGTAGCTCTCTGTGTTGTGGAAATGGATATCTGGATCTAGAAACCCCGGAGGCTTCTTCTCCAGCACACTGCAGAGATAGGAGCTGAGGCCGCGCTTTCTTCAATGTGAAATTTGCTGAATTAACAAAAAACAGAAACAGCACGTGGTGACCCTTCCTTCAATAAATAACTTCGCTCGCACCCTAGGTTATGGAGACTATTGCTTATTTGGTTGTGACTAACTCTACAAACTGTGGAAGCAACAACAGACAAACCTGCAAATACTTAATTCTACAGGTCATGGGAATTAGTAGCTACATCACTGGCGTTTGCAGAGGGAAAGGTAGGTCATGTCATTGCTTACCACTAAACATGTCCCAGCAGGAAGAAATTTCCCGAGGGTAGGAATCAGCACAAATAATTTGCAATGGGAATAACTTCTTGCCCTCACCAAATTTATAACCAATTGCTCATTGCAATGAAAAATGAATGAACAAACCATTTATCATTTTTCTAAGTACAATATTGCTATTTAAAAATTCTGTGATCATTTATTTCCAATGAAAATGGACCTTAAATATAATGTGTGGCCATCAACAAAGGTCTAGCAAAGCCACTTGGATGCTTTATGCAGATAGTTGCTTCCTCACCCCCACCATCAGAAAATGAGCTGCTTAAAATCCAGACAGTTACAAACATGCGTGGTTGACCTTAACAGATACAAAACTGGTCCACAAGGATTTGCAATATTGTCCTACTAGTGCCAGTGGGGGCTGCCGTGCACCCACAGGGGCAGTTAAATGGAAAGGTGAGGCCTATGAATTTCATGCACAAGCATCTGTAACATCTTCAGGACACCCCGCTGATGCAGCCCCCCGCCGCTGAAATCTACAGGGTTCGCTGCAGGAGAAATGAAGGTCACTGACTGACATTAAAATTGACGTGGCTCACATTTCAAAGTATCAGTGCTGATAAACTATTTCTTCTGTTTTCATAAGTAACTGACCCCAAACGATAGAGCTGAGAAATCTATATTCTAAGGCTGGACTTGAAAATTTGACTTTTCCCCTTACTCCTACGCACACCATAAACCTCTCCATTGATTTCTTATTAATTTGTTTCATTCAGTTTTGGAAAATTCTATTAAATCCAGAAGAGGGTTTTTTTTTCCCCATTTGTTTGATTTCTAAATTCCAGAATAATTACTAGTGTTGTATTAGTTACAGGTGTACAATATAGTGGTTCAACACAGACATCACTCTGTGCTCATCATGACACGTGCACTCTTACAGAAGGGGTTTTCTAAAAGGAAAATGTTCCATATAAAAAGAACTTGCTTTCTGTTTGTTGCTCTGCATGAAACCATATTTGCTTTCATTCAAATCAACAAATATTGAAATCTCTTTGACACAAAGGCTTGTGGGGGACACGCAGCATCAGCACGTCTGAGCATCCATCAAGCTGGGACCCTGTCCTCGAAACACCTGCAACCTAGCCGGGCAGATGGGCTTGCGTGTAGCTCAGGCGCTTCAGCTCTTACTGGTTTTCCAACTGTCTCTGCAGGTCACTCTAAGGCTAATCTCTTCCCCCCCAGCAGACAGCCTTGCCTTTTACTCCACCAAGGAAACCCAGACCTGCAGGGGGTCAGGTGTGATGAGAGGCAGGCCAACCCCAGGGACTTCACCTGGAGGCTGATTCAACTCCTCCCTTGTGGTGTGACAAGATGTTAAGTTTTAAAATGTCCCAGCCTCAATTTCTTTATCTATAAGACAGATAATTCGAATAACTGGAAATTAATTTGGTGAACGAATGACAGGTGACTAAACACCTTTTAATTTCAAAGAGGCAATGCAATTTCTTGTATGGGAGAGTCCACCCATAGGAAGAATTCTCCATCCTGGAAGGGTTTATAGCCATTCTCTCTCAAGAGTGTGTCACGCACACCCTTCAGGAAAGAAATCGCTCACAGCATGCGTGGAGAGAACTAACTCCCATGGGGCCTGGGGGCACAGTGGGAAGTCGCCTGCTTCAAACTAGAAGACATATCTTTGAAGTTTCCTGCTTCATCTTAAAAAGGTGTAAGACACTGCATTCTACTCTGTAACAGACTCCTGTTTATTATAATATAAATATGTTATTCTGATTTACCTTTCTCTGTAATACAGATGCTCTGAGATTCTCCCCTACTTACATGAAACTATCTTCTGTTCCTGGCATGTTACATTACCTAGGAGTATACAAGCTATTTCTCTAATAAGAGAAATACATAGATCTGTCAGCACAAGGGTCTCTAACGCTCTCTCTCTCTCTCTCTCTCTCTCACACACACACACACACACACACACACACACAATCCAGCACTTTTTCCATTACAGAACTAAAGCCATTTACTGAAAGAGGCCACATTAAAGATGAGTTAAATTATATGTGGCTATATTTGGAGTCTCTGAAGATGCTCTTCAGATCCCGACGAATGTATGAAACCATCAGTTCCCATCTAATGCCAAAATGTCAAGAAACGGTTACGTTGATAAAATATAACTATTAAGCAATGTCTCGAAATTAGAAAAAGAACTTGTATATTAATTCTAAAGCAGAACATAAACACCAAATATAACTAAAATTAAAGTGTGAATGGAGAGGAGAAGCCCAAGACACAACAACTGTATTCAAAGGGAAAGGAACTAAGATCTCCATTTTTTAAACCTCTGTTAAATGAATGAATGAATGCATACTAACACGCTGCCAAACGAGAGTTAAATCACTCTCCCCCAGGATACCAAGAGCAAGTACAAATGGACTCGGAGATAAATCTTTACTAATCTCCAAACCCAAGTAAATCTTTTAAGTCTGCAATCCCAAGGCGGCATTACTTCAGGAGGCTGAATGAATCTGAAGAGAAATTTGAAAGCAAGGAAATTATAAAAATACATTTATATCAAACAACAATGACATCAAAAACATAAGTCTTTACGGGAAGAGTTGAGGAAAATTATAAAGGTAGGACCAGTTCTTAGATTTAAGGTCCTACTAGGAGCTGAGTTTTAAGACATGTTTCAGGAAAGTTAAAACTTGGCTGTGCAACAAGGTAATTTTTTTTTTTTTTTAATTTGCCTTCAGCTTGTAAACTGAAGAATGGCAGATAAAGGTGAAAAAAAGTGCAGGAATTCACTAGGCAGCCTCAGAAGGAGCAAAGCAGAAGGGTGGGGATGATTTCTTTCTTTTTGTCAAATGGTGTCATGCTAATCATTTCTCTATTTTGTAATTTTCAAATTTTATATTTTAAATTTTAAGGATAATATTGCAAGTAAGGTTCAAGAAGCAGAAATACTGTTTTCCCCCTCAGGGGCTGGGGGTGGGGTGGGAAGTTTACCAGATGTCTGGGTGAGTTGCAAGCTACGCACAGGTGTCACTATGGTACTGGTCCTGTCATTTTCATATGGCAGAGTATTGTCACTCCCAGGTCAAACTGAGGCATCCAGGAGCATTCTGAACCTTTCTGATGGAATTTCTCTTGGAAATACATCACAAAAATTATGAGGTAAGTGAGGAATCACTACGTTCTACACCTGAAACTAACATTACACTGTATGTTCACTAATTGGAATTTACATAAAAAGTTGAAGGGAAAAAAAAAGGAAATACATAATATAGGCATTCTGCCTTCAAATGGTGTGCTTTCTGCTCTTGGCTCAGATTTTTGGTTGTTTATTTGCTTTGTTTTGTTTCTCCTTTTTGTTCAACTCACTCCTTTTTGTTCATAAAGGTAAGACTATGAGCTGATAACCCTGAGTGGATCAGATCAGCTCACAGCTGTGGGTAAGTGGGGGGGACCGTGTGGCTGTGGCAGATGGGAAGCTGCTGGTTCACATAAAATCTGAGGCTGTTTCTTCTTTAAGGGAAGAAATACATTGCGTGCATACAATGTAAACTCAAAGGATACAAACCACTTACCCACATTCAATTTTAAGCCTGACACCCGGAAATGAATAACACATCTATGTTAGACACACAGACTTTTACGTATCACAACCACATATGTGGGCTCTGGAAAGGAGTGTCGCTGAAAACCTCATCTTTCATTTCTGCATTTGTCAGCAGACAGGACCACAAACAGGTGTTTTCTCAAATGATATGGTCGATTCATAAGCTGTGAACAAGCATTGTTCCTACCTCTTGCAAGCTTTTAAAACCAGCCAGAACCTTATAGATGTCCTACTGCAAATCTCAGACTTCATAAGGAGGCTGAAGGCGTAAGAGAATATGTTAGTTAGCTTAGTGGGGCTGGAGGTCCTGAACTATGTTATTCAGTATTTCTTAAGAATCATTGTAAAAAAATAAATAAATAAATAAAAGAATTATTGTTACGAAGGTAGATGAACGAGATGTTAACCTCCTTGTATACAAATGTGTGTGTTTGTAAAGCACAACGATAAATAAATTCCTATCTTGCGACCAATTCTCTACAATCTCTTTCAAAGGAAACAGAGTGAACGCTTCCTAACTCATTCTATGAGACCAAAATTACCTGAATGCTAAAACCGGACAAAGATAGGAAAACCTATACCTCTCATGAGCGTAGATGTAAATATCCTCAACAAAATATTTGCAACTCAAATACAGAAAAGCTTAAAAAGAATTACATACAATAGTTAAGAGGGACCGACCCATGTATGTGGAGCTGATTCAGCACACGAATATAATCCATTGTAGACTGAAACAGGCTAAACACCAGACTAAGAGAGAAAAATCACATGATGATATCAGTAGACACAGGGATAAGGTATTTGACAAAATCTAACACCCACTCATGATTAAAAAAAAAAAAAAAAAAACTGTCAGAAAACTAGGAAAGAAACCTGAAGCTTTCCCACTGAGATTAGTTCCAAGGCACGTGGGTCCTTACTCAATCACTCCTTTTCAACATCATACCGGATGTCCTTACTAATGCGAACAAGCAAGAAAAAGAAATAAAGGGGTCGGATAGGGAAGGAAGACATGAAACGGTGCGTGTTCAGAGATGACATAATAATCTACGCAGAAAACCCAAAAGAGTCCACAGAGTGATTCCTGAAATAATAAGTGGTTACAGCAAGGTTGCAGGATACCAGGTTAATATGCGAAAGTCAATCTCTTTCCCATATGCCAGCGACCAACAAGTGGAATTGAAATTAATCCACTGGATTTAATCTATTATGTAGTTAATGATGCCTAATTTGACTAATGATGTATGATTAGGGTACGTACAAAAATAAATAAAAGAACCATAAAATATAAATAGATACCCTCAATTTGTATTTTTAATTCTGTAATTAAATAACGATTTATCTCCAGAAAATGCGGTATTTCAAAATACAAACCAAAGAAATATGCTGAAACATACATTCACAGGTCAGAAAACCTTGTATTATCAAAGGACACACTGATATATAAGTGAATGAGAAAGTAACTACAGAGGCAATCTTTTTTTTTTTTTTCAGATTCTTCCCTAAAGCTTTCATACTCAGAAAGTTTTGCATTTTTCTCTCACAACAGAAAATGCAAATAAGCCAACAAAAAAAAAAGAAAAAGAAAAAAGAAAACACAAAAGAGAAATGTTCAAACTTGCCAATAAAAATATTAGTGACAAAATTAATGTCCTTTAGCAAATAGGCAAAAACTAAAACTATGAACATAATACTGGAAAATATGCAGCAGGGAGCCCTCTCAAGACAGACAGTCATGGTCTAAAATGGAAATAAACTCGGCGATACGCATCAAGAACCTTAAACATGTCCATTGACATTCACCTTCTGTTACCATTTCTATGACACTTAGTCTTAGATTCAAAACAAGCACTCGATGATTTTTGGAAAGGGATACAGATTTAAGGGTTACTTAATTTAATATTTTTAATTAGAAATAATTCAAATCACCAGCAATAGGGAAATGATTAGAATATTCCCAAACGATGAAATCTTAGGTAAATATTAAACAAACAAAAAAAATAAACTTTTTTTCATAGGATATTTCATAGCAGGGAAAATTTCTAATGATGCAATGCTAAGTGGAAAGAGCCAGATACAAAACTATATGCACAATATGATTACATTTCGCACAGCCCCCTCCCATGTATACACACAAATATTTAGGCATACTCAAGATGCTAGAAAGAATTAAGCCAAAATCTTACTAACCACGAGGGTAAAAACATTCTGACATTTTTTAGGGTTTTTTTTTTTTGTGAGCAAATAACTTCTAACTTAGAAAAGAAAGCATTTGTAGCAAGAAAAAAAGAAAGAAATCACAACAATCAGCAAAGTACAACATAAAATATCAGTGTGTCCTCATACAGGCTTTTATGACATCCCTATGCATGAATCCTTCACTATAAGAAAAGAGTATTTTCTTTATTTTACATACAGGTTATTCCTCTGCTGCCGTATGTAAGAAGGGACCTCATTCAGTCAAGTGGTTGATTCTACACACACACTTAAATCTAATTGAATATAGTAAGTTCTATTTTTAAAATCACCTCAAAATAATAGGAAAAATTTTATTGCAACAGACAATATTATTTTTCCAGCAATTATCTGCCCGTGGATCTGAGAAGCTGCTTGTTTTTCTGGGTGGATGTTGTGAGTTACTAATACGAAGGCGAGAGCTTGGCAGCAGGAAGCACGAGGGCAATGCTCGGAGTACGATAGCACGATCAAGACTCCGTATCTTAATGCCATCTTTGCCAACTCTAATGGAAGGCTTTTAAATATTGGCTCACAGGCTGCATTTCTGACTCTGAGAAAAACTCATTTCTCCCAGGAAAACCTGAGACGTGATTCTAATTTCTCAGTGCTGGCGGACAGTCAACCTCTTGTTCTCAAGACTCCCCAGCTCGTTTCCTGAAATACCAGAGGAATCCACTGCTCTTGCGTGCTGAGTCATTAGCCATATGCAATTGTTCTCCTTACCAGGGGATGTCCGAAAGCTACGTTTTAGGCAACACAGTGGCATTCCCTATCACACCAGGAACTAAAAGTGCAGCGGCCAAAAAAAGTCCCATTTTTATCCCTTCTTGGAAGCCAAGTTTGTCTAACAGATGCTACCAAGGATTTCAGGCTTCTATTAGTCAACATTTTTATTTAAATTTAGGAAAGGACAGAAGTGTTATGTTAGGAGTATTAATACCCCCAACCACGAAATCACAGAGCTTAAGGTAACTTTAAAAGGCCACCGAACACTCTCAAGACCAAAGAGAGACAACGCTAAAACGCTCAGGGTATTTGTGTCTTTGCTTAAAAGCCTGGAACAAGCAGGTTTCTTTGACTTTATTCATTAATTCATTTTGGGATTTCACTAGAAGTGCTTCTTGATATCGGGGCTAGGCCCTCTCTATTGCCATTTGAGCTTCTGGCCATCCTCAGAGAATATGGAATAAACCATCTTCTTTTACTCTGTTCATCTGGATGAAGTGCGGAGCTCTGCTCTCACCCGCCAACTGTGAAGACGCAGCAGGCCCAGGTTTCCCTACTTGGGGCTTTCTTCCAAACTGGAATTTAAATTTAGTCCTTATCCCTGTTTCTCTAACAGAGCGTCTCCACATTTTCTTTCTCCTACTGAAATTAGACTTAACCAGGTCCCACACTAGCTACATCCTTTTATTTGGGGCGTATGAATACACAACATGCCCTAATATAAACACAGTTATATTATGTGGAAGGGCAAGTTATGTGGAAGTTATATGGAAGAACTGAGTGTATGAAAAGACATTTTAAAGATAAAATGTCGGGGTACCCGGCTGGTTCAGTCAGTGGAGTCCATGACTCCTGATCTTGGAGTTGTGAGTTCGAGCCTCATATCTGGTTTAAAATAAAATGTTATGGATCGTACATTCCAAGAATAAACGGTGTTCATAAATTGTTACAACATTCCTAACAAGAGCATCACATTTTAACTTCTTTTAGAACTCACCTATATTAATACACGTGCTTATTTTTTTAAGATTACACTACCTTTAAACCTAAGTCATCTCATGTTTATCTTGAGCACACTATTCGGCCACTGATCCCATTAAGGATTTGGCACTTGAAATAACTTGATGATATTGAAATGTACCCACATTGGGAGAAGGGCATCGAAGCTTTGACCAAGACGCACACCAAGGATCAGGCACTTCAAACGGCTCGAGCGTACTGAAATACACCCACATCGCGCCAACGGGGCCGAAGCAACGCAGACCCTCCTCAAGAAAAAGAAACGGCTGAGGAAGTCCCCCCGAGAGGCCGTCCCTGGGAAAGCAACCTGTCGAGGCTGACGGTGCTTCCCAGCCTTACCTGACGTCGGTACACGTGATGCAGGTGATGTCTCGACTGTTCGTTGTGATCAGGTTCAAAGCTACTGACGTTTCCTTGTCGGAGGTCGGGTGCGCTCCACATTTAAAGAAAAATTCCTGCAAGAATGAGGACTCTGTGAGAAACCGCAGGCTTGGAGCCCAGCTGGCCCTTTCCCCCCTCTACACATTTTCACAGTGAACAACCTCTCCAGGCAAGAGAGGAAATCTATCAGTAGATGTGGGTTAGACATGAGACCACGTCAGATCTTTGGAGGGAAGCTAATGCCCTCATGTCAAACTAGTCAGCAATCCCCTTTAGAGGGGGGTCCGGGTGTCTCTGCTCATCTTCCTTTGCTTTCAGCCCTGGAGCTGGGGAAAGGCCCCGTGCCCCGGTTTGGCGGTGCCCTTCCGTGGTCAGTGAGTGCAGCAGCAGGGCACCATGTGCAGGGAGCCTGCACCAGCCTCTCACAAATGAGGAAAGGGAGACACCGCGCCATGAAATGATTTGCCCAAAGTCAAACAATCAGACATGAAGGCAGGACATAACCAGACTTTCTTTCTGTTTTTTTTTTTTTTTAAGATTTTATTTATTTGACAGAGAGACAGAGATCACCAGTAGGCAGAGAGGCAGGCAGAGAGAGAGGCAGAGAGAGAGGCAGAGAGAGAGGCAGAGGAGGAAGCGGGCTCCCCGCTGAGCAGAGAGGCCGATGCGGGGCTCGATCCCAGGACTCTGGGATCATGACCTGAGCGGAAGGCAGCGGCTTAACCCACTGAGCCACCCAGGCGCCCCTGTAACCAGACTTTCTAAGGGGAAACCCAGTGCTTTTTCCACGGCGCCGCTCACAGTCGGTCCGTACGCAGCAAGGATGGGACACAGAGTAAAGAATCAGGGGACACTCCTATAAATAAGCAGGTACCAACATGCAGACTTACACAGCGGCACAGTGGGAATCTCCCCGAACACTTCCTACTCCGTTTTCTGCCCCGGCACAGGGTCAGAATGCCCTGGGAGACCTGGACCCTGCCCCCTCGCTAAGCAGCGGGGGATGTTCTACACCTGTGCGGGTCTCCTGGCTCGGCCTCGTCAGCCTTGACCTGCACACGTGCTTTCCCTTTAGCTTTCCACGGAGGCCACATTCTTTTGGCTGCTTATCTCCTCCCTTCTCAACCCAAATCTTCTTTTTATTTTTCATTTCTTCCCCTTGTTACTTCTTGGTGTTTGCACACCCCTCTACCTTTTGTACACGGAGGTGCTCAGCACCGCGACTGCTCTGTCTCTTGCCCGACCGTCTTCACACCTTCCACGACGACCACGTCCACAAAGTGAGGTTCTCTGCTGCGTCCAGAATCCGACACAAGCGTATCGCTGGACGCGCCCACCACACTTTCCCCGCAACTCCATTTGAGTGTAACTACTCGGAATATGGACAGTAGTTCCCCTTTAAACACTAGACTCGACCTCTAATTACAGCTCCAGGTATTAAATGCTTTCAGCTTTGTGGGACTTCATGGATCCTTGTCGAACTTCTCAATCCTCACTGCAGACTAAGAGCACCCACAGACAATATGCAGGTGGACACCTAGGTCTGTGCTCCAATACAACTTGACCTACAAAAACATTTGGAAAATGGGATTTTGTCCATAAGCCATCATTGATGGTCCACCCCTGATCTAGACACTTAAGGATTATGGAATCCCTTATTCATACCTGTATCTTAATAGTGCCCTGCAGAAAATGGGTATTAGATATACATTCTTTTAATGAAAAAATCAGTAGGTTTATTCAACAAATTCTACCTTTTATACATCTGACAGCACTACCCTTCATTCATTCTTTCCCTACTTGAAACTAAACTAACGTCTTTCTTCTCTGACCTGAGATACCGTGACTAACATCTGTGGCTCTCAAACACCAGGTGTACCAGAATCACCTGGCTGGGGCGGCGGGTGTTAAGCTAGATGTTGCTGGACCCCACACCAGGGTTTTCTAATTCAGTAGTGCCAAAGGGGGCCCATGATTTGCATTTCTACCACGCTGGCTTTTACCACTGCTCCGGCAACCACACATTTGAGAACCATCGAGTTATACTGACATCAGTGGTAAAGGGAGTAAACCCTGCTTCTTCTCTCCGAAGACGACAGCTGTAACATACTTCGCTTATCGCATTTGCAAATGATGCCGCGTCTTGGGTAACAGGTGTTGCTCTCCAAACCTCTGAAGCGTGCCACTGTCCAGGCAACTGTCCCAAAGCCAGCTGTCTGGACCCCTGCCGTTCTTATTGGCAAGGGTCCTACCAACCCCTGATGGTATACCTGCTAGTTAGCCAGAACCTACCCTACCTGGAGCAGGGGGCACACAAGTCATCCTGCCTGTGGTCCCCAGCCCCAAAGATGAGGGTGTGACAACGGTCTCCAGCCCCAAAGATAAGGTTGTGACAATGGTCTCGCTGTAACGGATAGGGTGGCTGGTGCTTCCGTTTAGGTGTGTTCATGGCGTCATGTCTCTGAGCCCTGGTCTCTCCCTGGAGTGGCATGGAAATCATACTTATGGGTTTCTCCCCCCACCTCCCTTTTTTTTTAAACAGGGAATGCTACCTTTTGAAATTTTACAAATCCTTCAAAGGCCAGTTCAAGGATGTTAAGAAAAAGATGTAGAGCAATTCCTGACTGCCAAAACAAAAGGCAGGAGGACAGGAATGACCCTTACAAAATACACTGGGCTGGCTGCAACCGCTTTCTGTGACATGAAAGAAATCCCACTCCTAACGCAAAGTAATTCCTCCACAACAGCTGAGTCAGCGGCTATTGAGAAGGTATTTCATAAACAGATAAATAGATAGTATTTATATTTTTTCTTAGCTTGCAAAAAACTGCTGGTAGAGGTTCAGCTAACAAATCACAAACTGTTCTAACACCAGATAAAATCCAGCCAGATAAAAGCCACAGTCCTTTTTATTGGGGGGAAATGGATGCTTATAGATAATAGTATAAACGGTTATAGATATTCAGAAAATTCCAGTATTTCACATGAGCTGATAAAACTAAAAAAGAAATTATCAATTCTCTTATTAAATATAGATATCACACCAGTGAGTTTCAATACTGTCTCCACCGGTTTTTAAGAAAGGAGGTTCTTCTGTAGTGCTAGAGTGATTGGCAAGACTGGGGGGAGGGTCTGGGACTTCACCCTGCTCCCAAGCTCACATGTTACTATGCTGCAGTGTCATGGCTGCTGGCGGAAGACACGAGACTCCTGGGTCAGAGACAAAGGACTGCATGATTCGGAGCTCAGGCAGAAAGAAGTATGGACACGATGACCAACAACTATGGGATGAGGCAGATGAAAAGCTAGGTACTATAAGCAAGTAGTTCTGAACTACCTACAGGGGAGGACCCTGAGCTTAGGGAACCCAGATCTTTCAGAAGGAGCTGCAAGCAAACTGTCCTTTTGTCCTGAAGGGTGATACTATCTTTATTATACTGGATAATAAGCAGATCTTTCTATGACCTCCTTGAAAAGGTCGTCCAGAACTAGAGGTAGTAGGTGCCTCCCTCACAACGTGCAGAAACGCAAGAGAACCCTGGAGAACTGTCTCCCTATAGCAGTGACACATTTTCTGACTAATCACGAGCACGATCTGGTCATTTCCTTCCCTATGCCATCAGTGGGCTCAGATGCTGGTCGTCTTCTGATATTTCCATTCTGCATGCAAAATACACAGACAATAAAGCAAAGCAAAGGAAAAAAACCTTAAAAAAAATTCTACCTTGGGTAAGGCATCTGTGACTCCTAGTGAAGGGAATCCTAGTCCCCTTAAATGTGGGTAAAGGAAGATTCTCTAAGGGGCCCACCCCACCTTCTACAAATGCTAGCTCAAGATAAATCAGCTACAAAAATAGAGAAACCAAACCAAAACAAAACAAAAACAAGTCCTGTTAAATTAAGTGAATTCTTCTACCTAACCTGGAACTGTATTTCCCATGGGCGGCTCATTTCAATTGGCTCCACATACTCAATTCTGGGAAGCCATAATTAGTCAGCTGTAGAGTTAGAAGGTATGACAGTGATTGGCCAGTTTTCTTTTTTCCAATGATAGTATAAACTATTTAAAAAACGGACCCAGAATAAGACTTTGAAAATGAGCTTGGCTTTATACTGCAACCATGTTCAATGATATATGATTGTTTTCCAGAATCCAGCAGAGTCATATTCTTTAAGTTCATAGAAACGTACTCACATTGTTACCGTTTCTGTAGACAAGGCTATGATTTTTTCCTTCTGCTCTCAGTGAGTTATATTTTATCATAACTCACCTGTCGTTTCAGACTTTGGAGGCCTGACCCTCTAACCAAATCAGACCCATAAACACCAGAAGTATACACCAAGGTAAGACCCATGAACATCTCAGCTCAGCTGTTGGTGGCATCTCCAGAAGCCAGCCTCTCCTCTTTCCACCGTGCCACCTGACTCCTGACTCAACGCCAATGTCTCTCACAAAGAAGGAAATAACAGTAACTACGGAAACAAATAAATAAGGCAGCAAAATCTGAAAACAGATTCATACCAAGAACCCAGTTGTATAGGAACTGATAGGATCGGAAGCTAATTAGTCAACTCCAAACACAAATTAATGTGTTCCAAATTTCTATGGAAAGAGCTGACAAGTACTGTCTGGAAAGTTTTGCATGTCCCAAGCACCAGATAGTTCTACAAACCTGAAAAAACAATGGTGAGACCCTCCTTCTTTGTTCTTGAACATTCTAACAGCTTTCATTGAACTTCCCAAGGTTAATGATTTTTAGAGATACTGCTTAACCATAGTATGTTTTCCAAATAAAATATTGTGTGTGTCTTTTGAGTTCATCTAAATTTGAGTTGTGTGTCTAAATTTGAGTTAATCTCCAAATCCATCTTAGTTAATGTGCTCCAAGGAAAGCACATCTTTCTCTTGATAAAGATGTTTTCTTTATAAATATAAATTTAAATATATATATTACATATATATAATTTAAATATAAATATAAATTTATTCTTTATAAAATAAAGGGATCACACAGTTTCCACTAGAAGGCTGCAGTGAATCTGTGCTTTCTACTGAACAAGTAACTGGCCATTTGCATGGGTCAGAGTCAAGGTAGGGAAACAGGGCCCAGGTCAGTAGATCAGCTGCAGAAATTTAATACTGAGATCTAGTTACCAAGGTGGTAGAAGCACCACAGGGCAGGAAGCCACCCCAAGATCAGCAGCGCTGGGGCTCTGACCACTGGCAGAAAGAAGTATGGGAGGATGGAGGGAGGAGGCGGCTGACTGCTGGACGCTGGGAGGATGAGAGAGGCAGCCACTGCCAGGAATGTTTCTTTTTTTTAAATTTTTTAAAATATTTTACTTATTTATTTTACACATACACACACACACAACACAGAGCATGTGAGAAAACACAAGCAGGGGGAGCAGTAGAGGGAGAAGGAGAAGTAGGCTGCCTACAGGGCTCGATCCTAGGACCCTGGGATTGTGATCTGAGCCAAAGGCAGACACTTAATTGACTGAGCCACCCACCTGCCCCCAGAAATGCTTCTTGAAGAGAAAGCAAAAAATATCCTGGCGTCTTCTGCTTTCTCTCTGAACAACCAGCTCCCACTAGGTCTCCCCTGGGCAAAGCCTGCCTGAAGCAAGGACAGGGAGTCTGGGAGCTGGTGTTTGCCACGGCCAGCCCAACAGCCCAGTATACCACACAGAGAGAGGAAGGTCGGGGGATTCTGGAATCAAGCAGCATGATATATATATATATATATATATACACACACACACACTATATATATATTAGACACTATATATGTCTAATATATATATTAGATATATATAAAATATATCTAATGCGTATATTATGTCTAATATATATTAGATATATGTTATATATTATTAAATATAATATTTATAATATATTATATTATATATAATGTATATTTATATATAAATAAATATATATTTATTTATATTTATATAAATATTTATATAATATATTTTATTTATATATATTTAATTATATTTATTTATTCATATATTTATTATACATTTAATTATATTTATATAATCATATATATTTATATAATATATTTATATATAATATATAATATATATTTATATATTTATATAATATATATATTAGACATATATATTAGATGTATATATTAGACATAATATATGTATTATATATATAATAAATTGTAATATATATTGCAATTTATATATTGCTAAATTTACATATTGCTAAATATATATATTAATATATTATATTATATATATTATATTATTATAATAATGTTGGTGTATTGAGTTTAAACTCAAATAGACCTATTAAAAGATTAAATTTTCAAATAAGAGGGACCATTGTTACTATTTATGAGAAAACTGGTAAGGAGCGCGTTACATCTCTATCAGAGGACCTCGCACTTACCAAGTTATGACAGACAACCTTTCACTTAGACTCAGTCTAAAGGCGTCTCACACCCTAAAGCTTCTGCCAGTAGCCAGCAACAAACAGAGATCCGCGCTGGAGGCTCTAACTATTCCTCACCAGGTTAGATCACATCCTTTTGGGAGGAACAATTGATAGTTTTCAGTCTTATTATCCATTTCGAAACATCATTATTCATGTTCATGTTATAGCTTTCATTTTCTCCAAGCTAAAGCCTGACACGCGGCATGATCACCACACTCTCTACTTGGTTCCTACAGACAATCGGTGACTGAGCCATGCCCAAGCCTGTTCCCCTTGTGACCTGAGAGCATTTTGGCTCCGATGCTCACTTTGTGTTATGTAACTCCAGAAGTTAGTTCCGTTATTTTGGATACAAAATAACTCTGCAACTTGTTAGAACACATACCACTTGTAGACTTTGTTAATTTAATAATGTCTGTCATAACATCAGGTTACACTTAAACAAACAGAATCTCAAAAGCTAATGAGCCTGTTACTGGGTTCACTAACAGGTTTGTTTTCTCTTAATAAGGTGTTAACAAAGAAAGAAAGTCAATATACTCCCATAAAAAGGGAACTATGTCAGTACTTGCCGAGAAGGACAGCCGCTGACTGTCCACACCATGACCACTGCCAAAGCCTTAAGGGAGGGTGTGTGCCTCCTCCATGGCCCTGCGTGGGTTAATTACGAATGCATGCATTTTATGCACAGAAACTCACATCCACGGCAGGTGTGCATGCACACGCCAAGCCCATTCTAAGCAGCAGAAAGTCTTCAATGTCAAGCCAGCAAGCACATGGCTCTCTAATGTCACCACTGGCCAGGTCTTCAGTATTTCTACTTTCATATCACTACAGCTATTGTTAAATCTCAAAAGTATTTTAGAATTTTTATTTTATTACCAAAGTTAAAAGTATATAGTAGGCCCATTTCCTGGGCTAATATATAATACATACTACAAATAAAATGGCTCTGAAAACACAAAGTTTTCTCTCTTTTTCTCTCTAAATATGCCAATAACTTTTTATTTATGGCAAAACCTGACATGCATCGGAGCGACATTATTTCCAGTCTGTATTTGCCCAACTCTGTCACTGTTCATACTTTTTACTGCAAGATCATAGTTTGTTTGTTTCTTTAATGATAAGGTGTAGGTATACAGTCCTGGAGATATTCTAGAGTCAAAATGTATGAATTGTAAAATCTTTCTACAATCAAAAAGTTTTTAAATTTAAAACACTTCTGACCCCCACGGTAGTAGATAAGCAACTGATTCTACACCTAAAATTGTCTTAAATTCTTACCGATCCTGCGGGACAGTCCTTCAAGTACCGGATGCCATGCTTTCCATTAATCACAGCAGTGGTGGTTTGGCTCAGTCCACAGGAGCGGCTTAAGCCTTCAGATACGTATATAAATAAACCCACATGGACTTCCCACGTTTCCCATTGCCACTAGATATAAACAATTACACCGGTTTTAATGCCGCATGCCTTCAAGAAGTCTAACTTCAAAATCAAAGCTATAGATATCACCCTGCTTATCTTCCTCATCCACACCTGGATTGGGAGTTCTTCCATGTGCCTGACCAGGAGTTTATTCTACTGTAACACGCTCAGTCATCTAGTTATTGTTTTAGGAATAAACGGGGCCGGGGGTGGGGGCGTGGGGGCAGTTGTTGAACATTGTCGAGCATTTCAAAGGATTCCTGATGAGTAAAGAGGAAGATCTGAAGTCATTACAGATGCTTTTGAAATGCATGGGTTTATATAGATGGCTTTGTTCAGACAAGAAAAAAGAACAAAAACAAAAACAAAAACAGAACAACAAAAAATGGAACTCATAGATACAAAGAACAGACTGGCAGTTACCAGAGATTGGGGAGGGATGTGACGGGGTGGACTGGGGGGTGAAATGGTACAAACTTACATTTAGAAATAAACAAAGCTGCAGAAAATGATCCCCCTTCCCCTCTCCAGGTAATTGCTCAGACATGCTCAGATCTTTGTACTCCCTTTCTTGTCCCTAGTCCAGGGTGCACGGACGGCCAACTCAGAACACAACGTTCCCCCACCGCAACGACAGAGAAATAACCTGTCTGAGAACCAAGCCAGTGTTCAAAAGAGAACAGAAATAAGAGACAGAAAGACAGAGTTCCAGCAATGGCCTTTGTGCCCTGGATCCACCTGTGCCTATCATCCTGGTTACTTAAGTTATTATATCTTCTATAAGTAATAGCCATGCTTCGAGGGATTTCCCCCCCCCCCAATGTTTACCCATTAAAAAAATTTTAAAAAGGGGGGGGGAAGGAAAGGAAAGAAAAAAGGAAAAAGGAAAAGAAACAAAAAGAAAAAAAAGTGCAATATTTTCTCCTGGCCCAGGCTTGACCAGTGTCTGAAGATCCACAGGTAAACAAAATCCCTAAAAGAATCCATAAGCTTGGAGGAGAAAGACACTTCAACAAACATTAGCACAAAATTAAAAAAAAAAAAAAAAAAGTGGCAAATGCCTACAGATGCCTGAGCCATGGCGATGAGAGAAGGATGACCAGCTTGTGGGGGAATGAGAAGGTTTTGCTTTTGAAGACGTGTGCACTGGGTCTTACAAGGTAAGAGTCTGGCAGGCAGAGAAGGTAGGGAAGTGAGCAGGGGAACAACGGTGTGTAAGAACTCCCGCTGGGGGTTCAGACCTGCTGCAGTGCACCGAGCTTGGGCAGAGGAGTACTGGGAACTGTGTGATTCCTCCCGCATACAAGCACTGATCCCAGCCCATCATACTCAGGCTGGTGCTTTGAGAGCCTGGGAGTGTGTCAGTCTCCCTACTGACGAGGACTGAGGGGTGGCACAGAGTATGCATTATGACTAGTTCTTCGTCACCAACTTTGAAGGATCACCCTTTCAAAACAGGTTTTTGATTTAACTTAGCAGTGCATAGAAACTTCCAAGACAAATTTCCACATTAGCTTTCAGAATGGAAAACAGGATTTTCTTTTTTCTTTATTATCTTGAGAAGGCTTTCAGTCCAAGGGTTGTGCTCTAGACAAGGTATCACTGGAGAATTTTGACAACAAATGCTTTGATTATCGTCATCAGTGTTTCTTAACGTTTGTGCAATGTTATCCTGCTCTCAGCATCCCTTAAAGGTCCTTGACTCCAGCCTTTCTGGAATATAGGGGCTGCTGTCCGGGCTCCCTCAATGTGAGCTGAGAGGCCTTGACCGCCAGAGGACCCATCTTTTCATAACATCTAACTTTCTCCCAGGAATTCCCGGCTGGTTTAGGAGACTCTGGTTAACGGTTTACACAGCACCGCAGACATTCTTTCTCCAGGTCTGACACACACTCGACTGGTGGTTGCGCACTTCCCTTGCATTTCCGTCGCTGTTCCAACCACGTTTGGGAACGTAACTTCCCTCCAACCACAACAGTAGTTACTTATGTGATATCATCGGCTCAGTGTACAAGATGAGTATATCTTCTCCTTAAATTTTGTAGCCTAGCCAGACTATAAAAGACAATATTCATTATTCTGGCTGTCCTTTATTTCCTTTAGAAGCTAAAGGTTTCATAGGCTCTCATAATGTGTCGGCTTGAAAGCACATAAAGGCATCACAGCCTTCGCTGGTTTCATTATTTAGGCAAAGCTCTCCAGCTTCTGTTCTCAGATAAATAAAATAAGATGTTAGAATATTGTGTCGTTAACATAGCATTTCCTTTTGTAATCCTCCACTGCCAAATACACAGCCGACCTCTAGGCGAGGACACATAAACAAGTATCTGTTAGCTGGATATAATTTGCAAGAAACTGAGGGGACAGGTCATAATTTTGAAAATTTCCAATGACTCACCATCCCTGGATGAGTTGTGTTCCCACTGACTTCTGGGCATTCTCTAGAAATTGGCAGTTATTTTACATTTATTTCTAAATGTTAAAAAAAAAAACAAACCTCATTCTATTCAATAATGGCAAATAATGTGAAAGGATTGTTTAATCCTGTCATTTTTTCTGGTTATATATGCTTCAGCTCAAGCACGCTGCCCTGAGCAAGGCCTTTGGAGCCCTTCCAGTGTCAGCGTCAACATCTTTCCCTCCCCCCCACTCCCATTTCCGCCATAAAGACCCTTTTCCTACCCTAAAGGCTGTGTGCGTTCTATTGCCTTTGATTCCTCACACACAGTATCTCCCAACATGGACTGTCTTTCTCCTACCTTTGCCCTCGAAACTCCTAAGTGTACTTCGTGGCTCAGCTTACAAGTCATCAGCCCTCAGAGCCTTCCTGATTGCCTAGGACTGGTGAGAGGGATTTCCATGTTACCCCTTGCTCCTATCCTGCCCTTACTGCCTGGGAAGCCCTTGTTCTATGATACTGACATCACCTGCTTTTCTAACAGACTCCTCAGAGGGTAATCCTGAAGGCATTTCATCCCACACCGGGCCCAGGGCTGAGTACACAGCAGGTGTCAGAGCGGTCAAAAGACTTGACGAGTAAGAAAGGACAGTGGGGGGACTTCTGGGAAGGTGACAGAGTAGGAGAATCCTCAACTTAACTTGTCCCACAGATACAACTCAATAACACCCACACCAATCAGTGCAAACAAACAAACAATAAAACAAAACAAAGAACCTGAAGACAGGCAAAAAGACTCCCCACAGATAAATGTAGAGAGGAGGCCACACTGAAGAGGGTCTGAAGGATGAAGATGTGGTAGGGAGACAAATGGACCCGTGGGACTGTCTGGAGGACAGAAGGACACAGCAGGCATCGAGAGGGGAGAGGAGCAGACCCTCACCCCTGGCAGCCCAGGCACAGAGGACCTGCGTGGGGAAGACAAATCCCTATAACATTTGGCTTTGAAAACCAGAGATGTCTGCCAATCCGTGGGATGGAACCCCTAGAACTTTAAAAACCAGTGGGCGTGGCTCTGGGAGAGCTAGGAGGGCAGAGTCCCTGCCCTTAAAGAGACAACACACACACACACACACACACACACACACACACACACACAACCAGCCCTGCTGAGTTACAGCATAGAAACAGCAGTTTGAAAAACTCCTGCGGTATATGGAAAAGAGATTTATTTACTAATCTCAAAGCAGGTGCTGGAGTCCAGGGATCTTTGGGATCTTTGCTCTGAGAACAAAGGAGCACCACTTCCTTCCCCTGCTGACCAGCCGAGATACATGGACACCCGTGGGAAGGAGCGCAGTGCTAATACTCTCCACCTTGTTTGCTCACAGAATGCCCCATCCCCATGTGCTTCTGCAGATCTACCCCCTCCAACCCAGCCTGCCTTGGCAAGAGTTTTCTCAGGCAGCTCCAGGTCCCCTCCTGCAGCAGACCAAACGGACCCTGCGGGAATCACAAGCCCCGCCCCCAGGTTCTTCTGTGGATCCGCCCCCTCCACGATCCCTCCTTTTGGGAGAGCCCATCCAAAGCAGAGTCACAAACCAGGCAGTGTGCAAGCAGCACCAACAGGGGCCAGCACGACTCCAAAGTGACTTCTGCCCTGGGGAGGGCTGGAAGGGTAGATAATCGTACAAACCAATCGAATTATGTTCCCAGGAGTGGGCCGGCAGCAGACGTCAGGTCTGACCATAGGCCCTGCCCACCAATGGGGGCTTCTCAGGAGACAACACAAGGAGAGCACCATGTAGTTTGGTGTTACTGTATCTCTGATAAATGCCTGGTCTGACTCAACTCAAGGAGACTGGATGACAAACAACACGGGGACTGGCCTTTCCCACAACAGGTGAACAGAGCCATCGCAGACAGCTGGACCAAAGGAGAACATGCTCAACCACAATGGCAGGGCACACACGACACATACAGGAGACACCCCTGAAATGCCAGGTCCTGGTAAACAGGGGGAGTTGCACGGCAGGACATGACACGACCACTGCTGCATAAGGCCACCACTTTCCAGAGCAAGTTAGCTTTCCTAACACATTGAAACAGACTCTGAAAATCAGACAAAATGAGGAGGCAGAGGAATACATCCCAAATGAAAGAAGAGAACAAAATCACAAGACATCTTAGGCAAAATGGAGATAAATCATATGCTTGACAGAGAATTTAAAGTGATGGTCATAAAGATACTCACTGGAATTGAGAAAACAGTGGAGGACCTCAGCGAGACCCTCAACAAAGAGACAGAAAACATACAAAAGAAACAACCAGAGAGGAAGAACTCAATAACTGAAATTTAGAATAAGCTAGATGGAATAAACAGTAGACCAGAGGATGCAGAATCAGTGAGCTGGAGTAATGGAGTAATAGAGTAATGCGAGTAATCCAGCTGGAGTAATGCGAAGTAATCCAGCTGAAAACAAGAGAGAAAAAAATAACAAATGAAAGTGAATCCAGGAAGCTCAGCAACACCAGCAAGCGCGATAACATCAGCATAATGGGGATCCCAGAAAGCGAGAAGGGAAGGGTGGGGTAGAAAATTTATTCGAAAAAATAATAGTTGAAAACTTTCCAAATCTGGGCAAGGACAGAAATCCAGATTCAGGAGGCACAGATAGCTCTAACAGAATCAGCACAGGGAGGTCCACATGAAGGCACGTGGTAGTTAGAATGGCAAAAAGTACTCATAAAAAGAGAATTTTAAGAGCATCAAGAGAAAACAGTTACATCAAGGGAAGCCCCATAAGTCTATCAGCTGATTTTTCAGCAGAAATACCATAGGCCAGAGGATGGTGGCAAGATATATTCAAGATGCTGAAAGGAAAAAATAAACAAATAAACAAACACAACAACAAATCTGCAACCAAGAATATTCTACCCAGCAAGGCTATCATTCAGAATATAAGGAGAGAGAAAGAGTTTCCCTGTCAAACAAAGGCAGAGAAATTCATCACCATCGAACCAGCCCTACAAGAAATGTTAAAGGGGACTCTCTGAGTGGGAAAGAAAAACTGCAGGTAGAAATAGGAAAAGTAGGAAGCATAAAAGCAGTAAAATTAGTATATCTATAAAGATCAGTCAAGGGACTCACAAAATAAAAAGATGTAAAGTATGATACCATATGTATAAAATATGGTGGGTGGCGGGAGGAAAGAATGGGTTTAAACTTAAGCGACCATGAACTTAATATAGACGGCTATATGCCTAAAATGTTATATATAAATTTAAAGGTAACCGCTAATCAAAAACTGGTAATAGATATGCAAATAATAAAGAGAAAGGAAATGAGAAGATCAGCAGAGAAAGCCAGGAAACTGTGAGAGAAGAGAAGAAATGAACAAAGAAGAACTACAAAAACAAACATAACACAAATAACAAAATGATAATATATATACATACCCGTCAATAATTACTTTTTTAAGCAATCAAGAGAGGTAGGGTGATGGAATGACTAAAAAAGCAAGACCCATCAATTTGCTGCCTTCAAGAGACTCATTTTATTTTCACTGTATTATTATTTTTTTTCTATAAGACACTCATTTTAGACCTAAAGGCATCTGCAGATTGAAAGTGAAGGGATGGAAAAGCATTTATCATAGAAATGGAAGTGAAAAGAAAGCCAGGATAGTGATACTTGTATGGAACACAACGTACTTTAAAGAAAAGGCTGTAACAAGAGATAAAGAAGGACACGATGTAATCATAAAGGGAAAAATCCAACAAGAAGATATAACAATTATATTTATGTGCCCAACACAGGAGCACCAAAGTACATAAAGCAGCTGATAACAAACATAAAGGACGTAATCACTATTAATACAGTCAGAGTGGGGGACTCCACTTACATTAACGGACAGATCATCCAAGCAGAATGTCAACAAGGAAAACAGTGATTTTTTATGACACACTGGACCAGATGGACCTAACAGGTATATTCAGACCATTCCATCCTAAAACAGTGGAATATACATTCTTTTCAAATATACATGACACATTCTCCAGAACAGATCAAATGTTAGGACATAAAACAAGTCTCAACAAATTCAAAGGAACTGAAATTATTTCATGCATTTTTTTCTGACCACAATGCTATGAAACTAGAAATCAACTACAAGGAAAAAAAAAAAATGTGGAAAGAACACAAATACATGAAGGGTAAATAACATGCTACTAAATAATGAATGGCTTAACCAAGAAATCAAAAAGGAAATAAAAAAACCCATGGAGACAAACAAAAAGGAAAACACAACAGTCCAAAACACTTGGGATGCAGCAAAAGATGTTCCAAAAGGGAGGTTTGAGCAATATAGGCCTACCTCAAGGAGCAAGAAAAATCTCAAAAAAACCGACCTAATCTTACACCTAAAGGAGATACAAAAAGAAGAACAAAAAACCCCAAACCCATGGAAGGAAGGAAATAATAAAGATTAGAGCATAAATAAGTAAAATATAAACTATATAACTGTACAGCAGAGCAATGAAATCAGGATCTGTTTCTTTGAAAAGATCAACCAATTGATAAATCTTTAGTCACACTCATCAGAAAAGAGAGAAAGAGACAGAAGACTCCAATACACAAAGTCAAAAATGGAAGATTAGAAATAAAAACCAATACCACAGAAATATGAAGGTTTGTAAGAGAGTATTATGAAAAATTATATGCCAACAAACTGGACAACAAACCTAGAAGAAATGAGTAAGTTCCTAGAAACATAATCTCCCAAAACTGAATTAAGATAAAATAGAAAATTTGAACAGACCAATTACCAGAAATGAAATGAAATCAGTAATCAAAAAACTCACAAAAAACAAAAATCTGGAACCAGACGGCTTCACAGGTCAATTCTAACGAAATCTTATTTTATTTTATTTTACTTTTTAAAGATTTCATTTATTTATTTCACAGAGAGAGAGAGAGCACAAGCAGGGGGAGAGGCAGAGGGAGAAGCAGACTCCCCACTGAGCAGGTAGCCTGATGTGGGGCATGTGGGACTCAATCCCAGGACTCTGGGATCATGACCTCAGCCAAAGGCAGGTGGTTAACCAACTGAGCTACCCAGGTGCCCCTCTACCAAACATTTATTTATTTTATTTTACTTTTAAGATTTTATTTATTTATTTGACAGAGACACAGCGAGAGAGGAAACACAAGCAGAGGGAGTGGGAGAGGAAGAAGCAGGCTTCTGGCCGAGCAGGGAGCCTAATGAGGGGCTCGATCCCAGGACCCTGGAATCATGACCTGAGCCGGAGGTAGACACTTAACAACTGAGCCACCCACCCACCCCTCTACCAAACATTTAAAGAAGACTTAATACCTATTCTCATGGAATGAAGTTTCTAAATTCATCCTATGAGGCCAGCATGACCCTGATACCAAAACCAGATAAAGACACCACAGGAAAGAGAACTACAGGCCAATATCTCTGATGAACGCAGATACGAGAATCCTCAACAAAATATCAGCATACCAAACCCAACAATACATTAAAAAAATCATTCACCATTATCAAGCAGATTTTATTCCTGGGTTGCCAGGGTGGTACAATATTTGCATATCAATCAACATGATACATCACATCAACGAGAGAAAGGATAAAAACCATATGATCATTTCAACAGATGCTGTACAAAGCATTTGACAAAGCATTACAACCAAAAACCCTTAACAAAGTAGGTTTAGCGGGAACATACCTAAACACAATAAAGGCCATACGTGAAAAACCCACAGCTAACATCATACTCAACGGTGAAAAACTGAGAGCTTTTCTGGTAAGGTTAGGAACAAGACAAGGACATCCATTCTCACCACTTTTGTTCAATACAGTATTGGAAACCCTAGCCGTAACAATCAGACAACAAAAAGAATGGATAAGGAGGAAGTAAAACTTTCACACTACTTGCAGATGGCATGATACTTAGGTAATATGATATAGAGAAAACCCTAAAGACTCCACGAGAATACTACCAGCGCTGATAAGTGAATTCAGTAAGGTCACAGGATACACAATCAATAAACAGAAATCTATTGCATTTCTATACGCTAATAATGAAGTAGCAGAAACAGAAATTAAGAAAATAATTCCATTTACAATTATAGCATAATTAATAAAATATCCAGGAATAAACTTAACCAAGGAGGGTAAAGACTCTTACTGTGAAAACTGTGAAACACTGATGAAAGAATTTGAAGATGACACAAACAAATGGAAAGATACTCCATGCCCTTGAATTAGAAGAACAAACATTGTTGAAATGTCCATACTACCCAAATCAATCCATAGATTTAATATAATCCTATCAAAATACTGACAGGATTTTTCACAGAACTAGAATCATCTTAAAATTTATATGGAACCACAAAAGACCTCTAATAGCCAAAGCAATCCTGAAAAAGAACAAAATTGGAGGTATCACAACCCCAGATATCAAGATATACTAGAAAGCAGTGGTAATCAAAACAGTGTGGTACTGACACAAAAACAGACACATAGATTAATGTAACAGAATAGAGAGCCCAGAAATAAACCCATAATTGTATGGATAATTACTTCAGCAAAGGAAGCAAGAAGATGCAATGGGAAAAAGACAGTGTCTTCAACAAATGGTGTTGGGAAAATTGGACAGATACACGCAAAAGAGTGAAACTGGATGACTTCTTACACTATACACAAAAATAAACTCAAAATGGAATAAAGTTCTAAATGTGACATCAGAAATCATAAAAATCCTAGAAGAGAGCACAGGCAGTAATTTCTCTGACACCAGCTACAGCACCATTTTTCTAGGTGCATCTCCTGAGGCAAGGGAAACAAAAGCAAAAGTAAACTATTGGGACTTCATCAAAATAAAAACTCTGCTCAGCAAAGGAAGCAGTCAACCAAACCAAAAGGCAACCTACTGAATGAAGATGATATCTGCAAGCAACACATCTGATAAAGGGTTAGTATCCAAAATATATAAAGAACTTAAACAACACCACATGAAAACCGACCAAATAATCCAATGTAAAAATGAGCAAAAGACATGAATGCACATTTCTCCAGAGAAGACCCACAGATAGCCAACAGAAACATGAAAAGATGTTCATCATCACTTACCATCCGGGAAATGCAAATCAAAACCACAATGAGATAATCAGCTCATACCTGTCAGAATGGCTAAAATCAACAACCCAAGAACCAACAAGTGTTGGTGAGGAGGTGGAGAAAAAGGAACCCTCATGTGCCGTGGGTGGGAATGCAAACTGGTGCAGCCACTGTGGAAAACAGTATGGGGGATCCTCAAAAAGTTAAAAATAGAATTACCATTAGAGCCAGTAATGGGTATCTACCCAAAGATTGAAAACACTAATTCCAAAAAAATTTTTGCACCCTTATGTGTACTGCAGCGTTATTTCTAGTAGGCAAGACACAGAGGCAGCCTAAATGTCCATCAATAGATGAATGGATAAAGAAGATGTGGTATATATATGTACACACATTTAGGTATATATGTGGTGTGTGCATATATATATATGAATATTATTCAGTCATAAAAAGAATGACATCTTGCCATTTGCAACAGCATGGATGGAACTAAACGGTGTCATAATGTTAAATGGAATAAGTTAGTCAGAGAAAGGCAAAGACAATATGATTTCACTCATATGTGGAATTGAATAAACAAAATAGAGAAACAAAGAAAGAAACAGAAAAAAACTCCAGAGAACACACTGATGGTCACCAGAGGGAAGGCGGGTTGGGGGTTGGGTGAAATGGGTGAAGGGGTTAAGAGGATACTTATCAGGACACGCACTGAGTAATGGGCAGAATTCTCCAATCACTGTATTGTACATCTGAAACTGATATAACACTGCATGTTAAATGCACTGGAATTAAAATTTAAAAAATAAAAGGGAAAGTGGAAAGGACACTCCCTGGTATGAAGACATGCCCAGGGGAAACTGAGAGGAAACCCTGCATCTCGGCCTTTTCTGTTCCTGGGACTGAAGTGTTCTTTCCTCTACCTTCGGCGGCTCGGCCCCTTCCTCTTAACCTTTATTGCTGTTGTAGTTCGAGCTTCTCTGCTGCTGATCTGGAAAGCAGGCCCCACTCCCTGGATCAAGTCCTGGCAGAATGATGCTGTCACTTCTCTCCAGCAGCCAGAAGCTGGGAAATGCAATTCAGTGTTCAAGTGTCCGGACTGGGCATGGAAAGTGCAAGAGAAACATACCTCTCGGTAGCAGTAATTCACAAAATGATAATATAACTTGGTTTCGGCTACAGGCAAAGAGAAATATTGAACAATAAAAAAAAAAAAATCCTAGCTTTAAAACATCTGAAATGACTTGAGACTTGAAATCTAAACTTTTTCTCCTCAAAAGTCCTTGTTTCTTTGGCAAGTAGAATTTAAAGCTTCTTTTTATCCCCGTTTTCTTTATTGCAGGCAGCACACACAACCATAAACACTCCGCTCGGGCCCAATCCGGGCAAAGGCAAGTGCTTTATGTGCTTTAATGGTTTCTCACATTCTCTATGTTTATTTTATTTCCTCATTAGAAAAGGAGGAAAATAAAGTACAATTTGTAAATTTATGTATGAACTGTGTATATCCAGGAAAACTAAGATGAATAAAATTAGGAAACAAATGGTAACAAGGAGTGGGTTGTCTCTTGTTTTGTTTTGTTCTGTGATCTTATTTATTTGTTTATTTATTTATTTATGTGAGAGTGAAAGAGAGAGAGTGGGGGAGAGAGTGAGAGAGAGCACAAGGAGGGGTTGGGACAGAGGGAGAGGGAGAAGCAGGGAGACTCTCCACGGAGCAGGAAGCCTGATGCAGGACTCGATCCCAGGCCCCTGGACTATGACTTGAGCTGAAGGAATATGCTACCCACCTTTCCCAGGAGTGTTTTGTTTTGTTTTATTTTTTTATTAAGATAGTTTTTAGAAGAATTCTAGGTTCACAGCAAAACTGAGGGCACGGTATGGAGATAACTCATACCATCCCACGCCACATACACACAGGCTCCCCTGTTCTCAACATCCCTCACCAGAGTGGGACAGTTGTTACAGCTGATGAACCGAAAGTCGCACATCATCACCCAACCTGTACTTCACAGCAGTGTGAGCTCTTGGTATTTTATACTCTATATCCAAGCTATACGTTTGGACAAATGTACAATGACATATGGATGTAGATAGATATAGATATATACATATACACATACATACATATACATACACACATATTTATAGTATCATGATACTATAATAATATATATTACTATCATATCATCATATCATATATTATCATATTATCATAGAGGCTTTGTCCTAAAAATCCGCGGTGTTTGAACAGTTCATCCCTCCACATATCCTCTGGCAATCGTTGATCTTTTTAAGGTGTCCATAGTTTGCCTTTTCCAGAAAGCCATATAGTTGGAATCATATAGTATGTAGGCTTCTCAGATTGGCTTCTTTTACTTAGAAACATGCATTTAAATTTCTCCATGTCTTTTCATGGCTTGATAGCTCACTTATTTTTAGCCCTGAATAATATTCTAGTGTCTGGATGTGACACAGTTTATCAATCCATTCATCTACCGAGGATATCTTAGTTGCTTCTGCATTTGGGAATTATGAATAATTATTCTGTTATGAATAAGCTGCCATAAACAATTATGAATAAGGCTATTATAAAACTTGAAAAAGGAGGGTTTTTTTGCTGATTATTTTAGATTTTCTGCATAGATTATCATGCTATCTCTGAGCAAAGATGGTTTTATTTCTTCTTTTTCAATCTGGATACCTTTATTTCCTTTTCTTGCCTGAGTGCATTAACAAGCTCTTCCAGTATGATTTTAAAAAGGGATTTTGCGGGGGGGGCATCCTTGGCTTGTACCTGATTTTAGTGGGAAAGCTTCTAGTTTCTCAACATTAAGTATAACACTAAGTATTTTTTTTTCCATGTCAGCATAACCAATAACAAGTGGAAGAAATAAAAACCCAATTAGCCATTCTATTTATGGAATATATCTAGACAGGTGTGTGCATGTATATCTCATAAATAAATACACACACATATATATACACATTTGTGTGTGTGAGTGTGAGTGTGTGAGTGTGTGTGTGTGTGTGTGTGTGTATGGAGTGTGTGTATATATATATGTGTATGGAGTGTGTGTATGGAGTGTGTGTATATATATATGTGTATGGAGTGTGTGTATATATATATACACATATATATGTATGTGTGTGTGTGTATATATATATATATATACACATATATATGTATATATATACACATATATATATACACATATATGTGTGTGTATATATATATATACATATATATACATATATATGTATATATATATATGTGTATATATATATGTATATATATATATATATATACATATATATATATATACACACACACATATATTGCCTGCTCAGTCTGAGAGTGAAATAGATTAATATCCCGTCTATCTTTCATAGTAACTGGAATAATAAGGGAGGAACATTAAACCTTTCGAAGCACAAGACTGCCACTAAGATCACATAGTTAGCCATCTATCCCAATTTGTTTTTTGAGACATGTATGTGATGTTGGAAGGACAAAGACAGAGGACAATTTCATCCCTGAGACTACATAATCTGGTAGAAAAGAGACATGTGAAAAAAGAGAAAGACATAAGCAAGCAAATGAAACAGAGATTATGAAGAAATGATAGTGTAGACAGCTCTTCTTAATCAGGACTGTCACTACAAAACTTAAACCATTCTCAGAGATGGCATCTGTGAATGTCTGTGTGTGAGGGGAAGTCTCCCAGGCAGTCATGCCACCACTAGGAGGGACCAAGCAGAGCTCCCCCACCCCCTCCACCCCCAGATGCTGTAATTGCTTGCTGCGAGCTGTGGGAGCGGTCAGTTATGCCTGTAGGAAGAATTTATTTTCTTTCATCTGAAGAAAATTCTTAAGGAAATATAACTAGGACACAATGAAATGTTTCAATCAGATTTAGATGTAATTTGAGAATATATTTTACGAATTTTAAAATTTAATTAAGAACTGAAAGATAAACAAGCAAACAAACAAAAAAAACTACATACTGGCCAAGACCAAAGGGAGAGAAGACCTATTAATAAAATGGGCAGCATGAGGGAAAAGATCATAGCCATGCATGTGAATGAGGACATCAATATGTAAATCATAAACAGAGAAAAAAGAGAGAGAAATCAAAAACAACATAAAAGAGTTTCTGTGAGCTACAACAAATTGTCAACTACCCAAATAAATGCAAATCAGAATAATATAAAATAACATCCTAACTCATATGAAGAAACTAGCATATGTTTAATTTAAAAGGCCAATAAAGCTACCAGGAAGTAAAACTATATACCAATTTACTCATGAATAATGATACAGAGCTTCAAAATAAATTTTTGACAAATTAAATCCAGCAATATATTAAAATATGAATGTACCTAGAACATTTGTTTACTTATTTATCAAATATGTATTATCATTTCTGTGCCAGATACTATTCTAGGTGGTAAGGATAAAGTAGCAAATAAAACAGTCATAGTACACACATTCTAGAATGGTGAAAAGACAATAAACAAGTGAATGTGATACATTTCCAGGCAGTGGTGACTATAATAAGTAAGGTAAGAGTAGGGTATTTCAAACTGCACGGATCACTCAACCTTAATAAATTCATCAATTTAATTCATGCTATTCAAAACTTAAAGGAGGTATATGAGATTATGTCAGTGGTAAATCCAAACCACGTAACCAAACTTAGAAGCCATTTTTAATAAAATCCTATGAAAATAAAAAAAGAAAATTCAGCTACATTAAATATGATAAAAGTCAGCTACCATAAATATGATAAAGTCATTTGTCAAAATAGCAATAATAATCAGGCACTTAATGAAAATGTTCACTAGTACTTGTATTATCCATGGCTGAATAAGAAAAGAAAATAGAATACATATCATCAACTTAAAAAAAAATGACAACTTTGTCCTTGTTTCCAGATGACATGATGGCATACCTAATAAACCCAAGAGACTCAATTAAAAGTTATGAAAATTAATGAGAAATTTTTGCTAATTAGCTGGATACAACATATATAGTAAAAAATTAATTGTTTTGCCTCATATTAGCAAAGCCCAGCTTGAAATGGAAATAGAAAAACAATCTCTTTGCTAATGTTGACAAAAACTATAAAATAACTGGTATATTTATTTAGCAAGAAAGGTAAAGGACCTATTATGAGTATTTACAAGTAGAGAATTCAGTAAATGAAGAGGCCAAATATCTTGAATGTAAGGGGTCATTATCGATTACACACAAGTCCTAGTATTTACATAAAATTTTGGCACCGGTTACATGGGAGTCCTAGGTAGAATTATTTTGGCGGGAGAGAGGGAGATTGAACACAAAGACTGTTGAAAAGAATCACATGAAAAATAAACATGTGAGAATTTACTTTTTGAATAATGAGAGTAAGAGGAACACCCTAGCATGTGCTACAATTACGACACCATTTTAAGTATTATATTATAGTATAGCCCATGAAATACAGTATTTGCATAGAAATACATAAACAGGTCAGTGAAACAGGATCTAGAAATATCTGTACGTGTATATGGCATTTTCATTCAATGGAACAAGGATGGGTTATTTAATAAATTATGTGGGCACAATTAAATAGCCAATAGTGGGAGCGAATGAATGGACATCACTACAGAAAAGATTCCGAGTAAGTTAAATATCTAAATATGAAAACAAACAACAAAAAGTTTAATAAAATAGTGAAAGAAAAACAACATGGAAAATCATCAGTTGCAAGGGGAGTGGTGGGGAGAGCTTCTTTGGAGAGATATCAACTGAATAAGTCTTTCCTTACGTAAAGGAAAATGCTCCGTATTTCAAAAATTTTTGTAAAAGGCAAAAATGTTTATGCACAAATGGTTAATATACATACTTGTGAAAAATACTTCTGCCATTTACTTTACAAAATAGCAAACTATCCAATTCAATACCAAACAGCACGAGATGGTCAATTTAGGGAAGGAAAATCCAAAAGGCTAATAATGTAAAAAGATGCCTGACTTTATGGGTGGTCAGAAAAATGCAAATTAAGAGCAATGATGACCTGCCATTTCCAAAAGGGACTTCATCAAAAACGAAGGATCCACTGCTAGTGAATGTGTATTAAGTGACATCATGTCAACAAGTGGGAGATGTCTCAACCTTTTTGGGAAATCATCACAGCAGTTTGGACAAAAATGTTAAACATACATGTAGTTTTAGTTGGTTATTCTGTCTCACAAAAATAATAGCACTAGGGTATAATAATTTATTTATGAAGATTTTACTTTAGCATAGTTCGAAGGAAAAAAAATGGAAACCACCAGAAGTGGATTTACTTAATGTTTATGTTATGGGGGCACCTGGGTGGCTCAGTGGGTTAAAGCCTCTGCCTTCAGCTCAGGTCATGATCCCAGGGTCATGGGATCGAGCCCCGTGCCGGGCTCTCTGCTCAGCAGGGAGCCTGCTTCCCCCTCTATCTCTGCCTGCCTCTTTGCCTGCTTGTGATCTCTGTCTGTCAAATAAAGAAATAAAATCTTAAAAAAAAAAAAAAAAGACCTTTGACATCTTTAAAAAAAATATTTATGTTATGGAATAGTATGCAGATATTAAAATGAATGTTTGGTCTCTGCATGTGTTGATCTTAAAAATGTTCTAAGAACTGCCAATATGTGAGAAAAGTTATGATGAAATATAGCACTATTACCATTTTAAGAGAAAAAACACAATAAAATACTCAGTCGGCTCAGCATCTGACTCTTGGTTTTGGCTCAGGTCATGATCTCAAGGTCATGAGATCCTTGGTCTCAACACTCAGCACAGAGTCTGCTTGAGACTCTTTCCCTCTGCCTCCTCCCCTTGTGCGTGTTCTCTCTCTCTCAAATAAACAAATAAATCTTTAAAAAAAATAATAAATTTTTAAAAAATAAAATGAGTCCAGAAAAATTTATAGAGGAATACACAGAAAAAAGTTTACATTAACCATCTTAGGATCTGGAAACTGGGAGAGAGGAGAAAACCATTTATTTTCTTTATTTCTTGTTTGAATTGTTACACAGGGCATGCACTGTTTTTAGATAAAGTATTCAAAATAAAGACAACTGACCCAAAAGGGCAGTATCATCTCGTGGGCACCAGCCTAGAGAAGTGCATTTTGGAAGTTGTTTTTGAGAGGCAGAAACTCCTGGGGGACCATGGCAGAAGACCAGGCTGGAGCAGCAGCCAGAGGCTAGACCAGAAAGGGTGCTGCACCTCTCCAGGGAGGGTCAGCTGTAGCTTAAGGGGAAAGAATGGCCTGTGAATGACTTTAAGTTGGTGAGCAATGTTATAAGTTTAGAAATAACACATATAAGCCTAGTTCTAGAGACAAAAACACAACACACAAACACCTTGTGACCTTCCTTTTGGAACCTGAGGTCCCCTGGTGTTGACTGGGGCACCGGCAATGACCAGTGCGATGTTCAGGAAAAGACCATGTCACGAGCGAACACAAGCCCAACCCCAGTCTGCTAACCCAGTCTGGTTACCTGACCTTCAGCAGAGGTCTCAAAAGGAGTGTTTCTGAAGCCAGCACTGTGTTCTTCACTTTAGACAACATTTATTTTCTTTCCAGCTAATTTGCCAAAAGGTGGTCAACAGAATGAAAGTAATAGTATAAATACTAGCCGTACCCTAAAGTTACGGAATTTTATTTGTGTCTTTAATTCCTTTTTTTTAAAATTTTATTTGTTTATTTGACAGAGAGAAAGATCACAAGTAGGCAGAGAGGCAGAGAGAGAGAGAGGGGGAAGCAGGCTCCCTGCTGAGCAGAGAGCCCGATGTGGGGCTTGATCCCAGGACCCTGAGATCATGACCTGAGCTGAAGGCAGAGGCTTAACCTACTGAGCCACCCAGGTGCCCCTAATTCCTTTTTTTTTTCTTATTTATAGCTCCTCTTAACAAACGTATGTGTACTTGGTGTAAATAATATCCATTTAATTATATGAAGGATAGCAGATTCTTAGAGAGCTAATCTTTCAATCTGTTATACACTTAAAAACTTATATATCTTACCATTTCAATAAATGTATGTTTACATAGTTAACACTACTATTTGGCATTAGAGAGTACATTTGAGGGGAAAATTATCAGTATGAAAAACAACCTCCCCTAGAATGTCTTCTGCCCACGATCTCATATATCAAGCATTAGCCTAGAGGAGATATTTATGGTTAGGCTATAAAATTTGCTGGGGGGAAAAAAAAGTTGCTTATAATGAACCTGGAGAAAGCATCTAAATCATGATGCTTCAACAGGAAGTCACGCTGAAAACAACCCAACCACAAAATGTGCCCCCTGACATTGTATTCATCTCAGCAGGTAGCTCACACCTGAAATGACCCATAAATCTAGACAATCTCATCTAACTCTGCACATATAAAACAGTAGGCTTCAATTTAAGTTCGTGAACGACAGCAAACACATGCAATGAAATATCTAGTAAACTGAGATCTAGGCGACTATCACGTATAACACAATGTGTTCTATTTCACAGGCCTATCCCATTCTATCTGTTGGTGCATTAAACTGCATGAAGTTACTCTAGTCATATATATAGACCTAAGTCCTCATTAACTATAGTGACTTCTGGAAAAAATTTATTTCTTCACTGCAGTGGAAGGCTAGGAAAACATTAATTTTATGTTACTCAGGGGTATAGACTACAACTTTCCACTTAGAACAGTAACTACAAAAACCAGGTGTCTGGGGTTCTGTTGCTAACTATCCTGGTCTGCTAGAGGCTTTATCTATGCCATTCAACCTAACAAGTTATAATTTATAACTTGTGGATTTTGTGCAATGTCCCCGTGACTTTCTGCATTGGGGTCCAGTGTCACGAACATAGTTTTTCAATACTGGCCAGCTAGCTGGTATACCTCAAGGCATGGCAGTAGAGGACTGATGAGTGTTATTTTCATTATACTTTTCAACGCAGTTGGATCAGTCTACTCAGACCATGATGAAGTATATCAGGCAACTTCTGTTTGTTCTATTGATGCCATGGAGTCTTCTTCCCACCTCCCATCCATGTAAACCAGAAAACATCAATTATTCAGGCTCACATTACTGAGTGAGATACCATTCCCAAACCAGAATATATGTAAGTAACCTTACGTTTTTTGGCTGCACCCATTTTCATCACCAACACCTGGTACTCAGTGAACATATCATTACTTGGCTGGTTACCTATAAGCCCATCTGTGCAAAAATGGCCAAGTGCTGGTTCAGCTTTGGCCAGACCTGTGTTCCAAAACATGCGTGCCAGGTAATGATGAGCTTTGATGACCTTGTAACCCAAGGAAAACAAGACAGCTGACAAAAAAGTTTTATATGAGGTAATAATGTGAAGATACAGGAAACACATTATTTAATCTATTCAAAAATAATACTTTTATGATAACTTAAGGCTTTTAAAATATATTATTTCCTCTCACCTTTTCTTTGTGAGGATTTTGGGGAAGTTGAGTTCTGTCATTTAAGAGTTAGTGAGGAAGTAATACCCATCACACTCTGGGATAATCTGTGGATATAAAAATCATGAAATGACTGTTTTTTAGCTTATTACCAGCCTCAACTCCTTGCGCATGCATATTACATATACTGTGACAAGCCTTTATTCAGACCATCGTGGCTGCTATGAGATGCTTCATTTATGTGTAGATCATAATTGACATGAAGTCATGTTTCACTAAATATTTTATAACCTCTTCATAAAATTGGGAGCAAATCAGCAGCGCATAAGATCTTCCACATATGTTTGAATGTAAACAAATGTTTGTATGTTTCGTTGTTGCTGTGTTTGTCTGGCCGTCCAAACTACACTAAGCTGTTAGCATAACCCAGCAAACAACCTATAAGCTGCCGGGACTTAAGGCCAGTTATCCTGGTTACATCTTTCTATGCTGGTACCAGGTTCCATTAGCTACTGTTTTCCCATCATACCGAGATAGCAGTACTTTAAAAAACAGCAGTATTTATTTAGACAATAAATGAGAGAAAGTTTAAATGAATTTTCTAGACGCCAGTAAAGTCTCAAGGGAATAAAAGGTAATATATGAGAAGCCCAATGGCTTCATAAATATTTGCAGTGTGAATTTGTCAAAAGGTCAATTTCCAGTATATTTCCCCCTCCCCCCATGCCTTAATATAAGGGAGATCTTCGGGGAAATCATACTGTGGAAATAAGTGATTTATGGTGTCGGTTTATGTTTCCAAAGAAGAGTAGTGTGAATTCAGTATGTGTGTTTGGTGATTTTCTTTACAACACCATAATCATTTTGGGATCCTTTGAGAATGAAAACCATTCTATTTTATTTTGTGCTCTTACCCCACAAAATTGTTTGATGAAAAGATATGTAGATTCTCAATAGACTAAGGAAAGGATGAAGAGAGATTCCCAGCACCACGAGCACGAACTATACAGCGCTCTCACCTATCACAGAAGATTCTCCTATAAGGCCCTCTCTTCAGCCCCTGCAGAATCATTGCCATATTGAGTGAACATAACTCAAAAATAACAATAACAACAAAATCGGCATCAACTGCTTACGGAAGCACAGACGTAAAATTGACAGACAGCCCAGAAGGGATGTGTCCGCAATTGCTACCAGGATGCTAATGCTGCTCGTGCATTCTGTACCCTGAACTTTACTGGCCAGTGATATTAAGAGAAGTGACATTCTGTGATATGAAGAAGAGTGACTGCCCCTGCTTTGTAGCAGCTCCACAATTCTTGAAAACTATAAGGTGACTCGTAGCAAATCATCTCATAGCAAGAGCATACAGCAGCCGCAGGTCCTTATCCATGCGTGGGTGGCTAGAATATTTCCTCACCTGTTTATGGGCACCTGCGTGGCTCCGTTGCCGAAGCAACTGCCTTCGGCTCAGGTCATGATCTTGGAGTCCCTGGACTGAGTCCCCCATGGGGCTCCCAGCTCTTCGGGGAGTCTGCTTCTCCCTCTGACCTACTCCCCTCTCATGCTCGCTCTTTCTCTCTCTCTCAAATAAATAAATAAAACAAACAAACAAACAAAAAGTATTTCCTCACTTGTTTGTTGGGACAAGGGCATCTGTTTTGTCTTGTCCACATGTCAGGCAATGTGCTAAATCCCACCAATCACATGAAGGAAGGTGAAAATAATGTGAAAGACTCACGTTTAGGCACCCCTAAAGAGGGTAGAAAGAGGTACACATAATGATTGTTAATATGGTGTGTTAGATTCAGGGCTGTGGTAGCAACAGAGGGAAATAGGAACGAAGGGGGCGACGACCTCAGCTGAGAGCAGGGCCTGCCCTGGACTGTACCAACAGTGCGGAGCAACTGCCTCTGGTTCTGAAGGGCGGGAAAACGGGATCCCTTGTCGCCAGTTTCCTCAAATAAGCTCCAGAGGATTCTCTGACTTTACAACTATGAATCTCAGACTTTTAGATTTTATAAACCAAATTAATAATAATAATAATAATAAAAAAAAAGAATTGGGTTAGTGATAACCTTTAAAATACTAATAATTGCACTTCACATAAATACTAATAGTAACATCAGGCCTATATTCATAGTAAAATCAAGTGTACTTGACATTTTAATCCAGAGCAAAATTTTGTTTTACAAAATTCTGTAAATCATTTTCATGATATAAGTTTGTAAGTTGGCAGTTTTAAATTGACAACACAAAATATTAATTTTATCTTGGTGCCTTATTTTTATTAAGATATTATTGGCACACAATAAAGTGTATACAATTATAGAAGTTTTGATCCATTACCCGCCTATCACCACAATTCATATAGTGAATATATACACCTATCATCCCACAAAGCATTTCTGTGACATTTTGTAATTTCTCCAACCCACCCCTTTCACCTCCACTCCAATGCTCAAGTAACCTTTGGCCTGCCTTCTCCCACTATGAATTAGTTTGAATTTTCTATAATTTTATACAGAAACCATACACTCTTTTTTATCTGGATATTTTTTCACTCAGTATAATTTTTTGAAACTTATCTATGTCATTGAATGTGTGAAAACAAATGAACCTCATTTACTCACTACTCATACACTACTACTCATTGCAAGGAGTATAGTTCACATTCTTCAGTAGAAAGCAGCTTACTCTACAAGCCTCGGGAGGAGGAAAGAAGAACTTCTCTTTGCTTAGCAACAGTCTAGCCAGTGAGCATACAGCGAGACAGCCGTCCCAGTTCCCCACTCCCCTTTCCCTGTAAAAATAAGCCCCTCTCCTCTATTCTCTCCACTTGTTTACTGTTTGCTTGTCCAAAATTGCAATTCCTCTGCTATTCTCAAATAAACTCATTTTGCTGGTAAGATAGTGGGATTTTTTGCTTATTAAGACCAACATTGCATGGTGACCATGAAGGGACCTGGAGGAGATGAACCCCTGAGGAACTAAGGACTCCCAGAACCATGTGAGGTACCCCTTTGCCCCTTGTATTCTGATTCTGTGAGTTTCTTTTCTCTTTTGGTTGGCAAATCTCCTCTCAGATCTCCTTCTTCTTAGTTGAGCTTTTCAACCTTATTTAGGATCTGTGTTTTGTTTTGTTTTTAAATGAAGGCATTGTTCTTCTTGATGAGTAGTTTTCTATTATCTGAAACTCTGGTTTTGAGTAATGGGACCCTAGTAAGCTACATTCTCTCAGGAGGGTCCTCCTTCTGGGACCCCAGGAGATTTTATGTTTAAAACCTCTGGCCCCTCCTTACATGCATTTTTAGCTAATTAGACCAAATTAACCAAAACTGATTTAGAATTCCGATGGCCATTATGGGGAACTTCCAATCTCCCCAACTTGCTTTTCTTAGAACCACATTAGAAGACCGTGGCTCTAAAAAAACCAAACTGAATGGGATGCCTATTTCAATTGATATCTTGAGGCTTCCAAGCATATCCAGAACCCTAAAATCATCTCTTTACAAAAATACCATTTCCAAATTAACCAAGATGTACCAACAATTGAAAGAAGACAAAAAAATTCTGAGGCCTCTTTCTCCCCTCCACCATCCTCTGTCTCCTAACAGACCGCCTTTATCCCCTCTGCTTCCTCAATCTAATTTTCTCCCAGAATTTCCTTTCTCCTCTGGACCTGTTAGAACCTGTCCCTTCATAATTAGACACTCTGAAAATCCTATTCCTAAGCCTCTAATTTCCTCTGTACCCCAGACTAAGGCCAAACTATGAGCCAAAGTCAAAGATTTCCCATAGTTACTGGAGATCCTCCTGGATACGCCGATGAATTTCATATAGTCATCCAGAGCCCCCAACCAGGTTCCTCAGATTTACCCCCGCTAGTTCACATGCTTGTTGGTGAAGGCCAAATCCAACACTGGATGAAAACAGCTAACTGGGATGATCATGAAAAATCTCTACATCTGCAATTGAGATTTTTGTTCTCAATTGTACGTTCAGGCTCAGGCAATCACCAAACAACTTCACCTGGCAATTACTAGGGCTTCCCAAAACCTGTTGATTGGCACAAGATATAGGCTTGTACTCAGAAACCTAATGAATGTGTGCATGGCTGTTACAGTCTACTCCAAATTATTTTTCAGGAAATTCTGGCCTTCCTATGGAAGTTGAATCAACCTGAGTAGCCTTCAACTCTATGTTCGTTAATGAGCTGAACTGGGATCTTTCTCTTCTAGTTAAAAGGACTAGGATGGGATGAAAAACTCTCTACTCCATACTTAGTTTAGTAAATAAGCTCATCCACACTCTAAGAGGATTCAACTATAAGGAAGACCACTTCTGTCCTTAATTTTCCTCTCCAACAAATGAAGACCCCTAAACAAAACAAAACCCTCCTAGTGTGCCATTATTTGAAAAAGCTGGGACATTGGAAGAAAGAATGATACAACATAAGGGCTCTAGGTACATACAGTTTTCTGACCAGCCTTTTCAATGCTCTCCTAACTTCCAGTATTAGGACACAGGATCTATAGGGGTATTTCCCAGTATATCTTCTTAAGTGGTTTGGAGAAACAACTCTCCAGATTGGGAATGAATTTCTCTGTGTCCTTACTGACACCAGAGCTACAATCTTCAGTGTTCAACCCTACTGTTATTGAACAGACTCTGGCTCTGCCTCAGAATACTAGAACTATTCAAATAGTGTGTGTGTGTGTGGGGGGGGTCACTAATGAACTTCAACAGGTTCCTGTATTTAAACCTATGCCCTATTGTTTAAGCCCCCTAAGAGATAAACACCCTTTTCTCCTTAGTTCCTCTATCCCATTCATTATTGGGCTGAGATTTATTAGGGAAATATTCTGTAATTCCTTTCTCCTAAAAGGGGAAAATAATTCTAGAATTTGACAGCAACCAAAATAGCCAACCAGGTGAATCAGATGACCCTTCAACATCTTTCATTTTCTCCATCTCTGAGGGCACTAAAGCTGAGTCTAGGGACACTAACCATTTGTCTTAATAGGATCAGCTGTCACCCTTGACGTAGGCAAAATCCTCACTGACATTGGTAGACTCTACAGTGCACCTCCTACTAGGATGCAAGTATACCCCTCAAAACATCTCTGCAGAATTAACACCCTATACATAAAAAGGCCCTTCAAGGCATCAAGCCTGTACTAGAAGTTAACAGATTTAGGGCCTCATCTCTTGGCACTGGTCCTTGCAATACTCCTGTTTTGCAAGGAAACCTATGGCCACAGATGAAGATTTGACCAGGATCTCTGACTCATAAAAAATATTGCTATCCATCAATACCATGTTGTTTCAAATCCCCATACTTTCTTAGCTTTCATTTCCACAGAAAGTTATTTTTTTTTCTAATGGATTTATGCAGTACCTTCTTTAGAATCCCTATGGATAAGGACAGCCGATGGTTATTTGCCTTTACTTGGGAAGGAAAGCAACACACCTGGATGGTGATGCCCCAGGTTTTTTTCTGTTTGTTTTTCAGGTTTTATTTATTTGTTTATTTATTTATTTTTAAAGATTTTATTTATTTATTTGACAGAGATCACAAGTAGGCAGAGAGGCAGGCAGAGAGAGAGGAAGGGAAGCAGGCTCCCTGCTGAGCAGAGAGCCCCATGTGGGGCTCGATCCCAGGACCCGGGGACCATGACCTGAGCCGAAGGCAGAGGCTTTAACCCACTGAGCCACCCAGGTGCCCCTAAGATTTTATTTAATGGAGAGTGAGAGCAAAAGCAAGAGAGAGTGAGAGACCATCAGCAGGAGGAGGGGCACAGGGACAGGAACAAGCTGACTCCCTGCTGAGAAGGGAAACCGATGCTGGCTTGATCCCAGGACACTGGGATCATGACCTGAGCCAAAGGCAGACACTTAACCGACCGAGCCACCCAGGTGTCCCTGCCCTAGAGTTTTACTGGAAGTCCTTCCTACTTCTCCCAGACCTTGAAAGTGGATTTAGATGGTTTAAAATTACCTGGAGACTCTAATTATACCATATCAGTGACTTGCTTCTCTGCTGTCCTTCTGGGGCCTCTTCTAAGAGGAACAGCATCCACATTTAAATCTTTTAGCCTTGAAGGGACACAAAGTCTCCAAGGAGAAACTGCAATTTTCTCAAACATGTTTGATGTTTGGAGCTCCTGATCTCAGGATAAGAGATACATTTAGATCCAAGTAGACTTCCTGGTATTCTGAACTCCCCCAAACTAAATGCCATTCATGAGGTTTTCTCAGGCTAGTTGGCTACTGTTGAAACTGAATTCCAGACTTCTCTCTTATGTTTTATTAGAAAAACAACAAACCTGACCTTATTATTAGGGAAGGTCATTAAGACTTAGCCTTTAAAGCCTTAGAAGAAAACTTGATAAATAACCCTGCCTTTGGGCACCCAATTATCAACTTCCCTTTTCCATTTTTGTATTTGAGAAGGAAGGGAATGCCCTTGAGATAACTCACTGAAAAACATGGGGACCACCATTGACCCATACGGTATTGTAGCTAACAGCTGGACCTTGTCGCAGGATCCCCCCCCTCCCCGCTTGCCTCAGAGCCATTCCCCCACCACCCTTTCAATCAAGGCTACCGAAGAGATAGTCCTGAGACCCCCTTGGACCATCCTTACACCTCATACAGTAGAAGCTCTCCTGAATTCTTCTTATACTAAACATCTTTCTGCCAACTGCCTCACCCCCCATGAAATCTACTTGCAAACTGTTCCTCTTATAACTCTTTCTCACTGTAATAATCTCAGCTTCAGCTCTTCTTCCCTCCTCTATGGATGATCACTTCATGACTATTTGACTCTCATAGATCACTTCCTGAACCCTTGGGATGACTTCAGGAAAGTCCTTTGGATAATGTTGACTTTTCATGGTTTACTGATGGTTGCTTACTTAAAAGATGAAAAGGAGAACTATCATGCTGGGTGTGCTATTAAAACTCCTTTTGAAGGCAGCAACTCTGCCCTCAGCTACCTCAGCACAATAGGCTGAACTGTATGCTCTTGGTTGGGCCTACATTTCAGCCAAGGGCAAAACTGTAAATATTTATACTGACAGTTGGTACGCCTTTGGAGTAGCTCCTGACTATGAAATGCTATGGAAAAAGGAAGGCTTCCTCACTTCCAATGGTGACTTTATGTCTAGGAATTATTAGATGCCATACACTTGGCCAGCAGCTTTCGCCACGATCAAGGTCCCTGGGCATTCCAAACTTGATTTCCTAGAGGATAAAGAAAACTACCTCGTTGATATTTCCTCAAAGAATACTGCTCGCAAAGGAACCACCAACCAAATCTCTGTCTTGGTCCAAAGGGACGCTCCCCCAAATGACAATCTGGAAAAATTGACTATAGATGCCCAATAGTTGGCCTAAGAAAAGGAAAACCAATACTGGAAATCTAAAAACTATTGGTTTAATGAAAAAAAAAGAAAACTCTGGGTAGGGCCAAGTAATAATTCAGTTCCTGCTAGAGACTCTAAAATTCCCATTGCTGACTACGGTACATGCACTGAATCAATGGTCTGATAAAATGATAGCCTTTATGAACCAACACTGGCAGGGAAATATTAACAAGACCACAGAGAGTGCCTACTTTGTTTGCCCTGCCTGTACAAAATACAATTCAGGAAATCCTGTCCACACTGCTCCTGAAGACTTTGAACAGCCCCATGGACCATTTGAGGTATGGCAAATGGATTTTATTCAGCTTCCCCCAACTCATGGATATGAATATGTCTTAGTAATGGTTTGTATATTTTCTCACTAGACTATATACCTTTTCGTAGAGATAAGCTATTGCTACTTCTGTAGTTAAAATCCTACCAGATCATCCCTACCTGGGGAAACCCCCACCCCTTGAACATCATAAAGACTAGAGAACTTACTTTGCCGGTGAAGTGCTTTAGCAGATATATGCTGTTTGACCAATTTTTACAACACGTTTACTGTACCATCCTCAATCCTCATGGCTAGTCAGATTCACAAATAAGTATCATTAAAACTCAACTGGCAAAATTTGTGGAGACCCTCCAAATATCCTGGCCAAAAGTGCTGCCAGTAATCCTTCTAAACCTCATATCTACCCCTTTTGAGACCCATAAACTCTCACCCTTTGAGATAATCACAGGATGTACAATGCCCTCGGGACCTGCTTCTTTTAATCCACAACTGGTCGAGGGAATTATACTTCAACATTACAAGCCTAATTGCTCCTGTGGAGAATAACCATGCTTTAGTAAGACAATCTTTCCATAGAGCATTCTTGGGAGACAAAGACCTTAATCATCTAAGAGCATCTTACAGATTTTGTCTATTGGACAGGCTCTTCAACCCACTGGAAAGTCCCCTATCAGGTATTATTAACCAACCTTTGTTCCACCAAACTCTAAGGAATAGACTCCTGGATTCATGTGTCACATCTAAAGAAAGCAGCGAACCCTGATTAGATCTGCATACCAACTGATGACCTGAAAATAAACATTTTCAGGAATTAAAGCAGAGAACAGCTAAAAGAGACAGCTTTCCCAAGGTGACTGGACCAAAAATGACATGCCCAACACAGTGACACTGGTTTAGCACTTCACAGTGTTCTCCAATGCTTACCGTAGATGAGAAATGCCTGAGCATTTTTCCCTCTTACCCATCCTTGTTACTCAGATGGGCCTCAACAATTTCCAATCTATGTACTTTCCTTCCAACATGGGACATGATAACCAGGAAAGGTCCTTTCTGGCACCAGCAATGAAACCATTAAATACGAAAAACCCGACTCTTCATCAGCAAAGATTTTGAGGAAAAATCTCCATCAAAATGGAGAAATGTGAAAATAAAGGAAGCCTTATTTACAATGGAGTTGGGAAGTCCAGAAGGGGGAAATTTCAAACACGACCACCCAACATAAGTATACCTCACACTCCCCAACAGAAAGAAGCTTACTTTACATGCCCCAGTAGGAGGAAGGAAGAATATCTCTTTGCTCAGCAATAGTCTGGCCAGTGAGAATTCAGTGAAACAGTCCTTCCCAGCTCCCTCCTTCCCTATAAAAGCAAGCCCCTCTTCTCTGTTCTCTGTATATGCCCATGGTTTACCACAGTTTGCATGTCCACAGCTGCAATTCATCTGCTATTGCCCAATAAACTCATTTTGTGGATAAAATAACTGGGCCCTTTGTTTTGGTTACAAAAAAAAAAATGTATCAGCCATTTACCCATTTTTATCACAGGTACTTACATTACATGACTATACCACAATTTGTTTATCTATTCACCTATTGATGAAGACTTGGGTTGTTTCACAATATAGCCTATCTTTATAAATATTCCATGTGGACTTGAAAAGAATACATATTTGGCTGTTGGGTAAAATATTCTATAGCTGTTATTTAGGTCAAGTTGTTTGATAGTGTTATCCAAATATTCCATATGCCTACTGATTTTTTTGTGTGTTCGATTATTGAGACCTATTAATATCTTCAACTTTAATTGTGGATTTGTCTTTTTCTCTTTGCAGCTCTACATGTTTTTATTCCATACTTACTGAAACTCTGTTATTAAGTATAAACAATTAGGATTATTATATCCTTTTTATGAACTATCATTAGTTATGGCATTGCCCTCTTTACTAAATTATTTGTTCTGAAATCTACTAGTTCTTTGTTAACATACAAGAGAACTTTAAAAAAAAAACTAATGTTAGGATGATATGTCTTTTTCTATCCTTATATTTTTAATAAATTGTGTCTTCACAGTTAAAGTCAGTTTCTTGTAGGCAGCATATATTTATGTCTTGCTATTTTAACCAATCTAAAGTCTCTGCCTTTAATTGAGGTGTCAAGAACATTTACATTTAATGTGATTATTTATATGGTTTGATTAGGTTGATTAGTTGAGCTGTTGCTCAACTGTCTACTCTCTTGTTTAATTCCGAAAAGAAATCTTTTGTAATCTTTATTTTTGTTTCTCTGTATATAAAGTTTGTTTTCTTTGTCTACTTTCAAAGTTATATAATTTATAACTGGTCTTAAGCTCTTTGATTATTGTGTGCTTGATGTATTTTTCTTTGCATTCATTGAAAACTTTTCAGGCTTTATTTCCTCAAACAGACTGGGTTTTGTGTGTGTTTGTGTATGTTGGGGGGTTGTGTGTGTGTGTGTGTGTGTGTGTGTGTGTGTTAGTGAGCTTTTTTTTTTTTTTCCCCTTTATCCTCCCTTCTCCCACCTTTTCTCAGGGCCTCTAGTTATACATATATTAGGCTGCTGGAAATTGCCCCACACGGTTCACTGACATTCTCCTTTAAAAAAAAAAAGTAATTTACTAAGGTTAAGTTTGGACAGTTTCTTTGTTGTCCTTAAATTCACTAATCTTTTCTTCTGCAAAATCTAATCTGCCATTAATCTCATCCATGTATTTTTCATCTCAGACATTACAGTTTTCCTCACAGGGGGTTCAGTTTAGGTCTGTTTTTTAATACTTCATGTCTCCATTTAATTCTTTGAACACATGAAATATAAGTGCAGTAAGTACTGCCACTTCGAACATCTGAATCAGTTCTGGCTCAATTCTGATTGAATAATGTGTCTCTTCATTATTAGTCACATAGTCTTGTTTCTCTGCATGACTTATAATATTTAATTGAATGCTTGACACTTGTTAATTTTCCATGTTGGACTTCTGTATTCCAAAAAATATTCCTGGGCTTTGTGTTGGAATATAGTTAGTTACCTGGTAATACTTTTATCCGTTAGGGTCTTCTTTTAAAGAATTTAGTACTTGAGTTCAGAGAAGCATTTCATTTAGAGAAAATTATTCCCCACTACTGAGGAAAACTCCTTCTGAGTATTCTCTTTAGTGCCTCATTAAGTATAAAGTTTTCCAGTCTGGTTGCTGGAGAGAAGCAATGTTCCCAGCCCTGTGTAGGAACTAATCCTTTCAGGTAGTTCTTACTGTAACCTGTGGATTATTTCTCTATACAGCTTTTTTTCCTCCAGACTTTGTTCCACAAACTCTATCTTTCAGACTCTCAGCTCTGTCTTTTCAACTGCAGGAACCCTGTGGGTTCTTCCTGGCATATTTCTCCCTATGCCAGAGCCTGAAGAATTTCTTTAGGCAGTAAGATGAGGCAATCATAGAGATCATTTTTCTCTGCCTCTCAGGAATCAATGCCTTGTTGCTGGTGTCTTCAAAATTTCATATATTCTGTCTAGGGTTTTTTTCGTTTGTTTGTTTTGTTTTGTTTTAACTTGTTTGTTTTAGAACAGGAAGGGATAAATCTTGTCCCTGATTCATTGTTTTGATGGAAGTAGCAGACAGATACTTTATTATTACAACTGTTAAAAATCTAGCTTGACCTGAATGTGCTAATCAAAACAGAAACAACACTCTTTTTACAGTTTCATTCAGTTCAGACTATTCTAGGTTAATACATAGATGACAAGAATCATCTTTTCCCAGCATCAGCCTTTTTTCCCCCCATTATCACCACACAAACCTTGGAAGTCGACTCATGTAAGCCTAGAAAAAGATGAAGAAAGGAGACTGCAAGGTATCCTCACCCTGAAGCAACTCCTTTCTGGACTTGAAAATCTTGGGATGTAGAACTCTCATCAAAGGGAAATTAGGACTTTATCTGAGAGGGTGCCATAGACCACCACTGACTTAGCAGATAGTAGCTGAGAATTACTACTTAATTATTTGCTTGAGAATAGTAAGCATTTAGAGTTTAATAGCAATAAACAAATTTCTTAAACTCAGTGAAGCAAACATAATGACAGTACCAACAGTTTCCTAGAAATGCTTTTGAAAAATTATAGCCCAAAAAAGGAACCCCTGAACTGGACCACTTGCTGTCCACATACTAAGTCGTCTACCTTACGGCAGACACTCTTCCCCTGCGATAAGCAATTATGGTTGCAAACTAGCTATTGACCAACGTTTGGACTCAAGTCTGGTTGTGAATGGAAAGTAACTTTCCTGGAAATACATTTGATGCTGGAGTCAACAGGATGGTCAAATTTCAGGAAAAGACTAATGAAAGTGTTTGATTTGAATTGGCACTGATATTTTGCAAAATACTGAAAATGTGCTGCTCATTCTTAGGAACATATTATTTGTCTTTGGGAATGAGGAGGATTTGCCAGAAAAATAACTTACTGAAAATTAAATAAATCTTATAGCTTTCGAAATTTGGAAAATTTGGGAGAAAATTAAAGAAAGGTAGTACAAAACACCAAATTTATATTTGCTATTAAATATATTAATACAATTAAATAAAGAGAAAAGTGACAACATTTCAAATATGTATTTCTTCTAAGATAAGTTTCCAAACTTCGAGGGCTTTTTAAATTTGGTGTACATTCCAGTCTTAAATGATAAAAAAGGGAATAAAGTAGAGGACAGTATGAAATGCCACTGAAAGTTAAACAAATTAGGAACTTTGTAAGAAATAGTTCTATAGAATGAAGACAAAAACTGTAGGCTCATGAAGCATGTTATAACTTAGGGTAAGACATTTTATCGTATCATTAAAAATTGACTTGCTACTTTGCTTAAGCAAGAGAACGTTCTTGGGAGATTAGGTTCAATGAAACACAAATCAGCTCTCTCTGTCTCTCTCGCTTTCAGCAGGAGTATTAAATTTCTAGGAGAAATGTGGAAAAAAGACAGGAAAGTCTTGAGCTCTTACTTGCTTTTTTGCTTGAGTGTTGACAGCCTGAACTTATTGCCCTGCCAAGAACGCCTCTGGCTAGAGAGAAGAAAGACTGAATTCATGATAAAAGCTCTTTGGGCTCAGTTTACTTTTCCAAGTTAGCTTTAAAGCACTTGAGATACAGAATTTCAGGGTCTTTGCTAATATATCAAACCTCACCGTTTTTTGGGGCAAAAAAATTAATTTTAAAAACTGGTGCTAGGCATAAAGTTCAGAAGATGGTAGAGAGAAAGGCTGTATATTATTCTATTACCTAAAATGAATCTTATAATATGTATTAATAACTAGGATTTTAAAGCCACGGATGAATTCAAAATAATATAAAAGTACATATTTGGGGCACCTGGGTGGCTCAGCAGGTTAAAGCCTCTGCGTTTGGCTCAGGTCATGATCTCAGAGTCCTGGGATCGAGCCCCACATGGGGCTCTATGCTTGGCAGGGAGCCTGCTTCCCTTCCTCTCTCTGCCTGCCTCTCTGCCTGCTTGTGATCTCTGTCTGTCAAATAAATAAATAAAATCTTTAAAAAAAATTTAAAGATACATATTTATTGATATTTGATGCTGATGGTGACATTGCTAAATTTAATTTAAAAAGCTGTATCAAAACAAAGCTATTCTATTTGAACTAAACTAGGTAAATGGTACTTCTAGAGTTGCTATCAAATGCATCAATGTTTTCTTTAAAAACAATTAAAATAATTGTGTAATTTTATTTTATCTGAAATCTGTTTCTCCCATTTTGTTTCTCATATTTAGCACTGTTCTAGAACACCTAGTAGTCAACTGATAAATATTTGTTGATTAAACTGAATGAGCCACTGAAAATTATTGGGATTCTAGAAAGTAGTTGAATGGAAAATAATCTTACACAATAAACTGATACTTTGTCACATTCTTTTCACAGCAAACTGAGTCTTTAGACAACATAAACTGGATGATACTCTCCCTCTACTTACCCTCCTCTAGGTTTTCATGCCACTTGGAAAACAAAATCCAAACTTCTCACCGTGGTCTCCAAGCCTACATGATCCTGGCCAGCCTGGTCTCCATCCCCGACCACACTCCCGCTCCTCCCCGCGCTGGCCTTCTTCTAGCTCCTCGGATGAGGTGCTGTATTCCCTGCTCAGACTCTGCACTGGTCATCCCTTTGCCCGGAGCACTCTGCCTTCTGGAGTTTCACATGCCTGGCTCCTTCTCCCCATTACATCTCAGCCCACGAACCTTGAGATGATATCTAAAGTAGTCCCTCAGCCTTCTCCTTTTCTCTCTGGACGATGTGACTCCGTATTGACATCCAACACAGCCTTGTCATTAGCCGGTATTAATCTTAATAAACATTTATTTGTTTCTCTTGAATTGCTTTCCCTCCACCCACCCACTCTGAGAATATACGAGGTATCTGATAAGGCGAGTGATTCTCTTTTTCATGACTGTATTTCTAGAACTTTAACAGTGCCAGGCACATTATAGGGCTCCCTTATATATACATTTAAATAAATGAACCAGTGAATGGATGAATGAATGCAAAGTACACGAGCAGCCAAGACCCAAACATTGTATGTATTTAGAAGGATGGTGGAAAATGAGCATTAAAAAAATTTTTTTTAATTTAACTATGCCTGAAAAGCAATGTTAATATTAGTCATTTCTCTCTATTTCATGAAGGCCTGTGCCTTTATTTTATTTTATTTTTTTAAAGATTTTATTTATTTATTTGACAGACAAAGATAACAAGTAGGCAGAGAGGCAGGAGGAGAGAGAGGGGGGAAGCAGGCTCCCTGCCAACCAGAGAGCCCGATGTGGGGCTCAATCCCAGGACCCTGAGATCATGACCTGAGCCAAAGGCAGAGGCTTTAACCCTCTGAGCCACTCAGGTGCTCCAGGTCTGTGCCTTTAGAGAGTTGTCATTGGTTTCAGGATATAGTACTGTAGTCATGTTGAAATGATATGGAGGAAAAAGTGTCTCATGGAAATTCAATTTATCACTTATATATCAATTATATAATTAATAATTATATTAAAGAAAGGCAATAAGGTTTATTCTTTCATGCTAAGAATGTAGAGAAAATATTCTTCAATAATAATAATATCACTCATAAGTGAGTGATACCACACACATTTTAGGCAAGAAATCAAAGTTCTTTTAAAAATCATCCCAGAGAATAATTTTATAGCACAACACATGTTTCTTCAGCTAGGGCTGGGAGTGTTTTGAGAACTATTTCTAAAAATGAAAATGTATAATAATAAAGAAAAAAAAAAACAAGCTTAATGGGCAAGTGTTTTTCAGTCTCCAAAACTGAACTTAATAGGGACCGCTTAAATTGTTGATGGCAGAATCATCAATTAAATTTTACAGCTGAGCTGAGTAAGAAATCAATCAGCAAAATATTAGTAATCCATCTGCTCATCACAACAAATTCTGGCAGACAACGTTATTACCTTAATGATATGATACTGGAAGGAAAAAAGTAAGGAAAATGGCTTAGCATCTCCCAAAGGCGTGCAATATAGTTCCAAATCAATTTGAATTTATAGCTATCCCGAGTGATCTATAATAACCTCATTCCATAAACACTAAAGTTTGAATACCTTTTAAAAACCAGAATCAATATACATCCAAAACAACCAGGTGCTCTATTTACATGTCATTCTGATATAGCTGAATGAAAGGCTTTCATATACAACTCCAGTTTGAAAATTATAGCTGTGGATATATCTTCAGATGTCACTATTGGAGTATTTATAAGATACCTCACATTTAAGCAAGATACTAAAATTAAAAAAAAAAATGAAGCTCAGCGGAAAAAATAATTACCAAGGGAAATGGGGTATAACCGAATTGCCTAGGGCCAAAAATTTGAGTTTCTTTTGTCAATTTTAAGGGAAGTGGGAAAGCATGACTACAAGCTTATCACAGAAATCCCTATAAATTCTCAAGAGATGGTAGGGGTTCAGAGCAAGGAGGCAGAATGCATATATATGTGCCCAGTCATTCTGCACAATATAGTGACAAACAGAAACATGTACTTGGAAACTATCTGCCACCTCACATCCATGTTCCAACCCTCTCCACTCAGCTTTCTGTCCCAGGAAGCTGGGCCGAGGGGCTCCACTGGGCCTCTCACTGGTTCTGGTCAACTGTGAAGCTCCTGAAGAAGATGGACGATGGTGTGAGAGGTGTTGACTTCTCAGGGGTCATCGCGTATAGTAGTCTTGGCTGAGAGGTGAACCATGGAGCAATGTACACAATATTTAGGGCTGGTGTTATAAAGTCCTTTGACATCAAACAGGAGTTGTGGCAGAAACTGGAACGAAGTCTGGAGATTAAAGACCCCCAGAGAGAAGCTGCTAGAACAACCAAGATTCCTGTGAGCACACTGAAGAAATTTCATCAGTCTTCCTTGGATTTAAAATAAAATTCTGTAAGCAATGCTTCCCAAGTCCAAGTAAAAGGAGACAGACAAGAAGAATAGAGAAAAATAAACCTGAAGAATGTGCTACAGGTAGAAAAGACACCATGGCCCTCCACAGCAACAAAGGTGTAGACTGTATCATCGGGCGCTATTTACTTAGCCTGACGATAACTGAAGGGAATTGTATCAGCAAAGACAAAGGAGCACGACTCTAGCAAAGGCTTAGCAAACTTTGAGAACCAAAACAACAACAACAACAACAACAAAAACCCAAAACAACAACAACAACAAACCCCAAAACAACAACAACAACAACAACAAACAAAAAAACTGGACATCCTTACAAAAGTCCTGCGGGCTCAGGAAAAAGATAAATTTTGTTTTTGTTTGTTTGTTTGTTTGTTTTTAAGATTTTATTTATTCATTTGACAGAGATCCCAAGTAGGCAGAGAAGCAGGCAGAGAGAGAGGAGGAAGCAGGCTCCCTGCTGAGCAGAGAGCCCGATGTGGGGCTCGATCCCAGGACCCTGGGATCACGACCTGAGCCGAAGGCAGAGGCTTTAACCCATTGAGCCACCCAGGTGCCCCAAGGTAAATTTTGTAAGAAGGATCATGAAGAGATGAGATTGCTGCCCTGCTAGATTCTGAACTGAACGGCAAATAGAAATCTGGAAATAAAAACTGGAAAAATGGAAATCAAAGCAACTCACTGTCAAGAAAGGGACCATCCTAGTTCATGAGCTAGGGAAACATAGTTCTTTCTAGGAGTTTTGGCAAAGTGAACATAAAACCACTACCATAAGCACCACTGTTCTCCGATTACTTAAGGCAACAGAAGGAGGGGAAAGAAACCTGGAATGTGAGCTCAAAGGTGTTCTGTTTTGCTTTGTTTTTTAACCCACCAATACACACTGAAGATAAAAACTGCTCCTCATGGGCTCGGCAGAGGGCTTGAGGCCAAAAGAAGTCATCCGGGGAAACAGGAAAGGCACATTTTTTTCTATGGGAGCTCAGGGAGGACATCACTTGCCCTGCCTCACAGCGTGGGGCCAGCATCTTCAAGAATCCCACCCTTGGCCCTGGGACAAAACTATGGTTAATAAAGGCATTGAAACTTTTGGACTAAAACTAAGTTGAAAAATTGACTTGGCATTTTAATTATCCATTTCACTTTCGTTCTTCAGTGCTGTGAATCATTGCCAGGTGGCTAAAATAACCATCCATAACATTATAGCCAAAATCTTGAGAGCCATGATATATATTTTAAAAAGCTGTATTTCAGACAGATGCTTTGGGTAAATGACCTCTTCTAGATCAAATCTACATTTGAAAAACTTCAAAATTCTGTGTACTATAGCCTTAAGATGTAACTAAAAGTGTACAAAAACTTTTTTAAAATAGCAACTATCAAATTATATTTTATTTCTACATAACAATTAGTTTAGTTGATGAGATAAATTGTAGTTTAATCGGTAAATGCCTTAAAATTTTCCTTTTGGAGAAAATAGATGATAGATACAGACAGATAGGTAAGAATGGATAAATGATAGTACATAATACCATAACAGGTTACACTATCATGATCACTGAATGCTTTACTTATGTTTTAAGATTTATTTATTTGAGAGGGAGAGAGAGAGAGAGAGCGAGAGAGGGAAGAGGCAGAGGAGGAGGTAGAGAGAGTCTTTGCTGAGCACAGACCCCAACGTGGGGCTCGATCTCAGGACGCTGAGATCAGGACCTGAGCTGAATCTGAGAGTCTAATGCTTAACCCGCTGAGCCACTCACGTGCCCCAAGGTGCACTGTTCTACACAGACTTTTCAACACCTCTATCATGCGTGCACTTTTGTTCTGCTGTTCAAACATCCAGAGATAATAAACAGTATAACCATGACTCCAGCTTTCGTCTGATACCAAAGCCTATATATTTTTTTTCTTTTGGAATTTTTAGATTTTGAAATAACTTCAGATTAGAGACAAGAACTGCACAAAGAACTCTCATACATGCTTCATCCAGAGTCCCCAGATGTTGGTGTTTCATCACATTTAGTGGATCATCCCTCTCTCTCAGTACACAATGCACATCACATGTCATCACACACACATGCATATGCACACAGATTTTTTATAAATCATTTGAGAGTAAATTGCCACATGAGGTTCTTTACCCTTAAATGTGTCAGTCTGTAGTTCTTGAGAATAGTAAAATTGTCTTATAAAAACATAAGATGGTTATCAAAACCAGAAAATACTAATATAAGACTGTTGTATAATTTAACTAACCTTATTCTTACTTGTAAGTTGTGTAATTATATCCATAATGTCCATTCTCTACTAAGTAATGTTCTGGCCCAGAGTTCAATGAGGGATCCCATATTGCATTTGGTTGTTATGTCGTTTTAACCTCCTCTGATCCATCCAGCTCCTTATCTGTCTTTTTTCTGGACATTTGCTGTCATGTACTAGCCAGTGATTGTGTAAACTGTCCCTCAGTTCAGGTTTGCCTAAGGTTTCTTCACATGCCATCAATTTGGCTCAATGCATCACCTTAGGTCGCTTGGCTGAGATGGTGTCATTTTTTCCTTTTAGTATAAGTAAGTGTTTTTCTGGGGAGATAATTAAGGCCATCCAGATATCCTGTTGGTAATGAAACTTCTACTCACTAGCTTAGCATCCATTAAGGGTCCTTGCCTGAATCGATTGTTATTATGACAATTGTCAAACTGTGATTTTTTTAATGTGCCGATCCGTCCACACTTGGCAGGTCGCTGAAGGGCCTTTCTAACCACATAACCATCATTTCTATGTTCATTTGATTAAACCTATATGGGTGCACAGATTCTTATTTTACTGGATTATAATCTCTTCATAATTTATTTTTAAAATATTTTATTTATTTGATTATTTTATTTATTCATTTATTTAAGAAAGCTAGAGCATGAGGGAAGAGGCAGAAGGGGAGGGAGAGAGAGTCTTTGCTGAGCACAGACCCTGACATGGGACTCAGTCTCAAGACCCTGAGATCATGACTTGAGCCAAAACCAGGAGTCAGACTCTCAACCAACAGAGGACCCAGGTGCCCCTCTTGATTATTTATTTTAATGCTCAAATTCACTTAGGCTTTGCTAGTGGGAGCCTCTTTAAACTGGACCCTTTATCTTTTTGGCACATCTCCATTGTCATATGTGTCCCCTCTTACTTTCTGGAGCAAGAAGATGTTCCAGATCCATAGTATAATTTTCCCTGAAATCAAACCTATTCCAGAATCAACTCTTTATCCAAGGAGCCTTGTTTTTGTTTCTAGCAGAAAAAGTGTTTAGAAACCGAGACCAGAGTGGTAGGTGTACTCACTGCTACTGAGGTAGCATTGCTTCTAGATTCCCTCGGAAGACAAGCTAGGAATACACATGTTATACACAAAAAGGTCTATGGCAGCCCCCAGTTCACAGCAATCATTGTGATTCCAATCACACATCAAAGAGTTTATTCTAGACTTCTCCCTTTCAATATCTGTTTCTTCTCTATCTTTTTTGATTTTTTTTTAAACATCATAAAACAGTAGCGTGATTCCAAAGGTCAAAAAATACAAAAAGGTAAAGTCCGAAAAGAGTCCCTCTCTCTGTCTCAGCCACTTCTGTCACCCCTCATGGCTTCCACTCAGTTCCAGCTCACCCCTGCAGGTCGTCCATCTCCTTTACTTTGGGTTTACACATCTGTTTCTTTATAAAAATAAGCGGGCATATGCATATTTTCTTATCCCCGAGGAGCTGGGTTCCGGGTTAAAAACCTATGTGTCTTATGTGTGATTTTTTCACACGAGACCCCGGGTGATTGCAGGGATTTTATCTGGCAGGCTCTGCGGGGGGGGCACTGCCCTCCCCTCACCAGAGCTGGGCTGAGCCACTGCACTGCAGTCTCTGCGTGGGGCTGCAGCGAACCTTCCAGGGCCTGTCAGAGCCTGGCGGGGTCATGCTCTTCCCCTGTGGGCCTTCTCGGACCTGGTGTCTTCTTTCCCGGGCTCTATCGGAGGCCTTCAGCCAACCTCGTCAGGCTCCTCTGGCGAGGCGTCCCTGCGAGGCGGGGGGACACGGGGAAGGCAGTCTTCCTCACTCTGACTTACTACACACTTTGAGTCTTCCCGCTACACCCCCTCCCTCCCACCGAGGGTCCCCAAAACTGCAGCGAGCACTCTCAACCGGGGAAACGACTCCCATGCCTGTGCTGACCCCCAGACTCCCCACTCCACACCTTCCCAAGGAGGAGAGTGAAACCAGGGGGACGACATCTCCTTTGGCTTTAGACTCTTGCTTATACCATTCTTACAACATCGTGGTAGGTGATTCAAGGCTTCATTTACTTATGGCTCCTCTAATACCAACAGCTCAGAGTTCTCTCTCCCAATCAGCTGGGCTCTTGGCGGATTTCCATTACTGTTACACAAAGGGCATCGCAATGTAGGTTATCTTTTGCATTTTACTTTTTTTTTTTGGTCTAGTAATTCTGTAAATCACTCCACACCACTGTCCAGAGGTCTTCCTCACCGTCTTCCCAGCCACATAATTCTCTACGATGTGGGCAGACTCTCCCAGGTTTAGGCATTTAGAGTTTTCCAGGATTTCTCTACTATAAACAATGACCTTGTATATATGTATTTTCATGTGGTTGGCCAATAGTGAATTCATGTTGTTGTAGAAAAAAATATATATATATATATGTATGTGTGTACATATATATATACTTATATGTTGTAGAAAAAATGTATATGTTGTAGAAAAAAATATGTATATGTTGTAGAAAAAAAAATATATATATATATTTTTTTAACATACTATCTTGAGTGAACTTGCCACGTGATTTCTAAAAGACCTAACTTTAGGAATCAGTTCTTTTAAAAAAAAAAAAATTGATGTCAACTGTTCACATTTATCATCAAGTGTTCCCTTTAATGTAGTAGTAGGTGAGGTTTCTCTGTGAATTCTGAAATTTTATGCCAACAAATCAGCAAATTGCCTCAGCACAGAAAAGGAATTCACCAAGTGTATCACTGGATTTCACTCTGTTTTGGGGGGCGGAACTTCTCGAGATTACAAGATTGTTTTTTCCTCAATTGCAGTAACAAGTATTTGGGCTAAGGATAATGATCAAACACTAAAGAAAAGGAGAGATACATATCAAAAGTAATTGCAAATGGAAAAGCAGGACAGCCATCCCCGATTTACCCTAGAAGTACAAAACCAGCTCTATTCAGGGCAGTAATATTCTCTCCAAACTCGAGTTTCAGCTTTAGCCTAATTTTCCACAGAAATGGTATTTGTAAGCTGGAGACCATCAGCTGTGTTCTTATTTCTGAAGCCTGCTCTCAATGCATTCCTCTTCCTTCCTTTCTCCTGTCACCTTTAACTGCTCACCCTTCTGCTCTGTGAAATTGAAGCAAATTGCAATGTATTCTATAAGATTCAAGCTAGAAGAATCGGAGAGTTATTCAGATATAAAGAACATAATATAGCAAAGTCCTTGGGTGAGAAAATCGTAAGCAGAGGGCTTTCCAATCTCAGGGCTGAGAGTATGAAGGCTTCTGTGTTAACATCGATATATAAAGGCTGAGGTCAGAAATCAAATGTAAATGACACATTCATGGAAAGTATCTACTTGTGGGGTAGGATGTTTCATTCTCAGAGATGGAAATCAATTTGTTTTAAATTGACTCAAGTTCGTTTACACAAAACAGAACCTTTGTACAATAGAGAATAAACTGACAAGATAAGTATTCATCCTGAGCCTCTAAAATGGAAAAGAACAGTTCACGAATGCCAAGATGAAGGTCTCCATCTGGCATTTCAGATTTACTGGTATTTTATGAAAGTCAGTTTTATGTGGTAGAGCAATTCTCTGCCAGAGGAATAAAAGGCAGGACTAATTCTTGCTTCAAAAAAAAAAAAAGTGAATCCATAACAAAGGTAACATATCTGTTGCCTTCCCAATTTCTTATCTGTAAACTGCATGAACGGTTTATAGGTCACAGACATGAATCAGATTCAAATTAATAACAGACCCATCAAAATACAAATAGGTCAGATAGTGATGAACAGTGTTTCCAACACCCACTTTCCATATACAAGGTATGACATCACGTGGAGCCATCCAGACTGTCCCTCAGGGAAAGCCCACTCTTGAGTGGGATCAAATGCTCCCCTTCTCCTCCTTCTGGTCCTTATCACTACAGGGGGCAGAGGACTACTGAGCACCACTGCCTTTTCCTCAGCAACCCCCTTCACCTCCCACCACTGAGAACCTAAGAGCAGTGTTAGTTCGCTAACTGGGCTGTGCTCATGGTGCGTGGGGTCAGTCAGAAGTAGGGCATTCAAAGTTCGTACAGTTTAGCCAGGAGCCCTCCTCTTGTGACTAAGCCTGCTAGTCACCGAGTGAGATCACACTTTATACTAGGAGGGAACCAGAAGGTCTTCTTTGGCCTCAAGACTAACCAGGCCATGTGGTCCACAGTAGGCTCTACCCCGGAGACACCCATGGGGCTTCAGGGACAGGCCCAGCTGGTAGGAAGGCGAGCCTTCATTTCTCACTTCACGGGAGCTGTTTCTATGAGTGATCTTCCCCAGGGTTACGCACTAACAGGATGGGACAGGCAGGACATCTGTGAACCAAAAACTCTAAAACCTACCCACCCACGCCCTCGCCGGCTCTACTATCGAATTCACAGCTGCCCACTCAGAGCAGGCCTGACTCGAATCCTTCCCTCTCCAACGAGCCTGTCATATTGTCCCATTACTAATAAGCAACGTGTCTTGGATCCATTTTGCGTGCTTTATCATTTTTAAGTTCATTAGTCAAACTTCATGGAAAAGCAAAATATCTTCTGCAAATGGTTGCTTACGGAATTTTTATATGGAGATTAATTTTATGGCTTCCGTTTGGTTCGGCGGTTTAGAGTCTGTTCTTCGGATTCATCAAAACTGGTTTGAAATCCAGCGACAGGAATCGCTAGTTTGTGACATAACCAGTTGATAACGGTTGCGGATCTGAGCCTAGTTTCCCTATCCACAGCGTGAGGAGAAGGACGTTTCCCCACATGGGGTTTCTGTGAGGATTAAATGTGACGGTGTACAGAGAGCATGGGGCCCGGCAATACCGAGGCCCAGTCAATCCTATCCAGCACTGTCAGGTCATGAACGTTGTGAAAAAGATTTAATTCAGGCCAGACAAAGAAATGCATGACTTTTAACGTAAAACTGAAAAAAAAAATGAAAATGAAAACTGTAATTATTTCAAGGATTTTGAAAAACCAAGGTTTGAAAAACCAATGGATGGGAGAATTCTTCACCAGAAACATAGCTTCTGTTTAGGCCTGGGCTTTCATGTGTAATTAATCCGCCTCCTTCTCTCTCACACCAAAAGATCCTTTGGAAACAATCAAATCCATCATTTTCTGAACCTCTGCCTGTCACAGCCAGAGAAAGCCACGCTTTTAAATTTCACAGTTAACCTTTTCGGTTACTTAGATTCTCTTCTTCGTTCTTGGTTCCCATAGGACAAGTTTTCCTCTTGAAATAAGTCAATCCCAGTGTGGAGAAAAACACCCAGCGCAGAGCCACGGTTGTCTGGCTGCGCCCTCCGGAGGTGGCTGCCTCGCACCAAGGACACAGACCCTGTGGGGAAAGTCGGGAAGAGCCTGAGCGGCCCAGGCTCCGGTCGCTTCCAGAGGAAGGTGAATTACTGAGTCTTCTGTTCTTTGGAAATGTGGTTAAAAGAAGATTGATTTATACTAATGAAGATAAAAGCCATTTCTGGGCTAGTTGAATAATCTGAATTATAAAACATTCTTTTATGCAAAAGGATTTTTATTCTTTTCAAACCTTCGTAGTAATAAAAATTAAGCTCCTGTAATATTGATAGATGCCTCTTAGGGTCTGTTTTTAAAAAGCAACAAGAAGGACTCACATTTAGTAGGAAGAATTATAATATGTAAAACTGAGTATTTCTAAGTGATTTGTAAGCTTGCTCAGCTTTCCTTGACCTAATAGTCCTTACGCACTTAGAACACCTTTTTTTTTTTTCCTGCTCAGTATCATAAAGGTATCGAGTATAGCTCTCTACCATTAAATAAACTGTAAATGACGGGGCGCCTGGGTGGCTCAGCAGGGTAAGCCTCTGCCTTCGGCTCAGGTCACGATCCCGGAGTCCTGGGATCGAGCCCCGTAACGGGCTCTCTGCTGGGCGGGGAGCCTGCTTCCTCCTCTCTCTCTGCCTGCCTCTCTACTTACTTGTGATCTCTGTCTGTCAAATAAATAAATAAAATCTTAAAAAAATATATAAATAAATAAATAAACCGTAAATGAATGGACTCTACAATAACAAGATTACTATACAAAGACTTCGTGAGTATTACCCAAAACTCTAAGTTAAACATAAAATCTAAAGCATTTAGCAAGGCACCTGTCTTACAGTACTCTTTCCCCATAACTCAGCCTTGACGCCCTATCTTAAAATCAGATCATTCTTTGACATTTATTTTACTGCATTTAAATATCATCCATTCATCCGTGAAGCATTACATACTCCTGGCCACTTTGTGATCAAACCCACTTGGACCGTTGGCTGGCTCGGGCCACACTTCAGGATGAGCGATCAAGGTCTTTTCGTTCTGCTACCTGCATCATAATCGCCGGGACTAAAACTCTGTGGCCGCCTTTCTGTTTTACAGAGAAAAAAATGAGCTCCGTGGAGACGGAGAGATGTTTTCATCACCGGAGCTCTCAGTGGGAGGCCTTCCAGCTCCCCTCCTCGCCCACCCTTCCCTTGGGCCCTGGATGACCGGGAGCTCAACAGCAGATGGAAAGTGCTCGCGGGGAGCATGTCACGGAGTCACCGGAACCCGTAGGGCTCACAGCGGACTCTGCTGGGTCCCCAAGTGCTCCCGGCTCTCTCCTGCCTCGGGGCGTCCTCGGAGCACGAGAGGGACTGGAAGGCGCGACGGCAAACCCGTCTCTCAGTCGCGTGCCGCCCCCAGATCACGGACACCACCTGCGACGGGAACTCCCCCGGGCGCTCATGGGCCGGCCGCGCCCACGTGGAACGAACCTCCGCGCGGTGACAGGACCCGCCGCGGCGCGCTTCCGACGCTGGGAAGACCCGGTTCGCCCACGACGGTCCGGGGAGTCCCCGGTCCACGGCGTGTCCGCCGGCAGACGGCCGCGAGCCTTGAGTCTGCGGGTCCGCGTAGCCCAAGTCCCTTGGCTTATTAAGCATCGCAAAGAGGTGTCGCCAGCTTTAGGCCAGTATCAGCAGCCCCTGCAAGCACATCTGTACTCGCCACCGGGCCACCCACCCCCCCGCAAGCACATCTGTACTCGCCACCGGGCCACCCACCCCCCCGCAAGCACATCTGTACTCGCCACCGGGCCACCCACCCCCCCGCAAGCACATCTGTACTCGCCACCGGGCCACCCCCCCCCCGCAAGCACATCTGTACTCGCCACCGGGCCACCCACCCCCCCGCAAGCACATCTGTACTCGCCACCGGGCCACCCACCCCCCCGCAAGCACATCTGTACTCGCCACCGGGCCACCCACCCCCCCGCAAGCACATCTGTACTCGCCACCGGGCCACCCACCCCCCCGCAAGCACATCTGTACTCGCCACCGGGCCACCCACCCCCCCGCAAGCACATCTGTACTCGCCACCGGGCCACCCACCCCCCCGCAAGCACATCTGTACTCGCCACCGGGCCACCCACCCCCCCCCCCCGCAAGCACATCTGTACTCGCCACCGGGCCACGCGTCCAGCCGCTGGCGGAGGCGGCAGCGGCCCCCGGGGAGGGCGAAGGCGCTCTGGGGTCAGGAGGACAGCCCGCCAGGCTTCCCTGCGAGGAGCCCCTGCAATGTGTGACCGCGGGGTACCTTCGACTTGCACCTAATGAGGACGGAATGCAGGGAGGCCAGGGAGAGCAGGCAGAGAAACTGAGTACGCAGTGACGCAGTGCTGAGTGACGACTGATGTCAAAAAGACAGGAACAGATAAAAGCAAAGAAAACAGCAACACATGAAGTCTTAAAAGAGCCAAATGTGATTAAAAAAATAAAATCAATGTTTTCTCTCTACATTTTTTTTCTTTTCCTAGATGATATTAGAGAAGTTTCTTTTTAAAGATTTTATTTAGGGGCATCCGGGTGGCTCAGGGGGTTAAGCCTCTGCCTTTGGCTCTGGTCATGATTTCAGGGTCCTGGGATCAAGGCCTACATTTGTCTCTCTGCTCAGCAGGGAGTCAGCTTTGCTCTCTCTGCCTGCCTCTCTCCTACTTGTGATCTCTGTCTGTCAAATAAATAAATAAAATCTTAAAAAATAATAAAGATTTTATTTATTTTTTATTTGTCAGGGAGAGACAGAGAGCAGGATAGAGCACAAGCAGGGGGAGAAGCAGGCTTCCTACTGAGCAGAGTCCACCACGGGACTTGATCCCAGGAGCCTGGGATCCTGACCTGAGCTGAGGGCAGACGTTTAACAGACTAAGCCACCCAGGCACCCCAAGACATTGTCCTGTGGAGATCACAAAGTGGTTGGTGAAGCTGGACGGAGCTGACAGTCTAAACAGACACTTCTCTGGTTATGTTACAATTTGAAAGTAGCTGGTGAGCAAAGGATACATTTGAGGGAATAAGGAACAGCAAGCCCACCCAGATCTAATTACTTGAGAAAAGCTTTTAAAAAAAACATACATTTGGAAATTGTGGACTAAAGCAGTGTGGTATGCGGTACAGTTAGGGAAATGGAAGGATTTTTCTCACAAAAAGGATTAATAAAGACTCTCTCCATGTTCCTATATTTCCAAAATTTGGAAATGTCATGACAAATTGAAACCATTTTCTCGGAATTCTCTATTAAAATGTACTGTCAATATTTTAACTGATAAGAAGGCAAGTAGTTATTGCATCAGATTAAAATCACAAATAAATGATTCCAAATTGGATGCCTTTCAACACAGGCTCTAGAATAAGAGCTTCAGTACATTTTAGAGTTTGTCTGGTCCCCACTGACAGCAGACACCTTCTTAGGGCCAGGATCTGGTTCCTTCCACACCTCGTGATGCCCTGGCGTATTCCCATGAACACGTTTAGTTCAGAATCATGCAGATCATTCCGTTCTAAGCTCTAGTGACCCTGGTGCAGTCCCTAACAAAGATCTAACTTTTTATGCCTAAGGACAGACTGTCATGAAGTCATGAAGTCATTGTGACAACCAAGAAAAAGCATGTGTGTTAGAGATGAGTGACTAACCCGGAGCAACTCCAAGAGAAGCCCAGTATCTCATTTAGTTTTTATTCTCAGCACAAATACTCAATGGAAGTCTTTTTTCCCCAAGCTGTTAAATATATTTATAACATCTTATTTTATTATATGTGTGTATGTTATTTCTAGAGTAAGTACATTTATAGATTATTTATTTTTGCATAGTGTTTATAAATAATTTCAGAAGGCAAGAACAGTCTCATCTCATCATCCAAATCTGTAAAATTATTTTATTCTCTTCCTTGTGTAGGACAGGAAGCGACTCTCATCTTAGCAATGTCCCGTCTCTCAGCAGTGGCCCATCTCTCTTGGATAGAAACCATATTCGGCCCATTCTATCTTTATAATGACCTCCTCCTAATGCGTATCTTGTCTGTCATTGCCAAATTTTGGAGAAGACCTCATCAGTGAGTTTTCTGATCTGCCTGCAGCCCACGTGGGTAGAGTATGTTAAATGTGCCTTATAAATGTAGGAGTCTGGTTAGCAGAGAATTGAGGAAACCCCGAAGCTGCAGACTAAGCTCTCGTGTTCAGAAAAATGCTAAGACTTCAGACCCAATGGAACAGACTGGGGTGGGGGGCGCAGGATGACAGTCACAGGTCCCGCCCCATAAAATTAGTTAGCAACACAGCCAGATGCAGATCCGTTCACAGGCCGGGAAGCCGGAACTCTGACCCCATTATCCTTAGCTCTCCCAGGGGCTTGCTGTGAAATATACCGAGGTCAAGGGACCCTCGTGAGCTGTCCCTTCCTCAGCTCTGCCTACACAGACCACTGGCTCCATGAGCTCTCGTGTCTGTTGCTCACGTGACCGCTGTTGCTCACGTGACCGCTGAGGAGCGATCGGCTTTCCTTAAACGTGAAGGTCACCACGCAGTGTCTTCCAGGGACACTGCAATTATGCACTCATCACGTCTTGTTTATAAGTCCAGGAAAGTGAAGCCACTTTAGCTCTTAGTAAACTCTCCTGGAAAGGACCTGAATCTGGATACTTGAATTCCCCCAGGCCGTGTCCTGCAGTCTGCGGATGGTGCCTTATAAGATGATTTATGCTGTAAGACACATTTACTCCCATCTATCTTAACTTTCCCAAGAGGTACATTTCTGGTGTAAATATCCTACACTGTTTTCATCAAGAAGCTCTGAAATTCCATGGCTCAGAAAAACACTGTTAGTAAGCAGAGTGAAGCTTCCCACAGGACGTGTCAATGTGCATCACCTTCTTTCTTTCTTCTACATTCCCTTGCTTTTTGCTAATGGATATTCAAAGTTAAGTTAAATAATAGTGGCTTAAAAAATAATTTCCCTGCCATATGTTCTCCAACTCCATGCACTCAAGAAACCTTAGAGCTGACCAGACCACATGAAGAGCCAGTGATTTACGTATCAGGGTTAGGTGGCCAGGATTGCATTGCTAATGGCTTCCTTTTCATGGAATAATGATGATGTCAATGGTTCATATTTATATTTTCCTATCTAATCATTAAAACAAACGCATACACTAAACCCTATTTGGAATTCCTATATTCTAGATGAGGGGGACTAAAACAGAGAGAAATTATTTTGCCCGTGGTCATGGCTAAGTTACAGAATTGAAATTCAAACTTTCACTTTCAACTTCTAGTCCATCATTGTTAACTGCTATGAATGGCCCAATCTCCCCACCCCCATTTCAGTCACTTGTGTCTTAAGACTCTTAGTACAATTCTTTTTTATGTCAGTAAGTTGACTCCACATTTCGGGTGACTTCATTTTAAGATTTCTGCATTCTTGGGCAATGTCATCTGTCTATAGTTTACCTATTATATTCATTTTAATATGTTTCAGTGATATCATCACACAACATCTTAAACTGATGCTTTGCAACATCCCCAGAAAGCAACATTTCTTAAGGGCCCCCTGGTTATTTATCCTGCCAGAAAACTGTCCTCATTTCCATTTATTTTGAGTTACTTCCTGCTGGCATGACAAACCTCTCTACATCTTTATGTGCAAATGGTCTGCAGGCGTAAGTAGAAGAAACAAGAACAACTTCCACTGTGCTGATCACTAAATAAACAGAAATAGGGGCAGTTTCTTTGAGAGTAAGTTCATAATATTTCCTCCGTTAAGCCCTCCTGACCTCAGGTAAAGCGAACCATTCCCAGTTTGGGGTTTCCAGCAAATCCTATACAACACTGTGTAGTATCATACTCTTTAATATTTTTTACAAGTCTGTCTTTCTCCCAAGACAGCAACTACTTGACAGAGGTAAATGTGTCAGACCTCAGCACGGTTCCTGATGTAGATTAGATGCTTAGTGCCTGATTATAGAAAAAAGAAATGGGCCATGGGGAGGAAGCAGGAGGGAGGGAGGTGGAAAATAAAGGAGGAATGGAAGGAGGAAGAAAAAAATATTAACTTGTGGTGTGGTTTATATATATACTAAATATTCTCATTTTTCTATAATTTCCCATATTGCTAGAATAAAAGAGTAAATCACCATTACATACGAAATGTACTCTGAATAAACCCTCTGACCCGGATTCCGAAGAACAGAAGGAAGATAGTCAGAAGCACGAGAAGCTACCATGGCTATCAGTGTCCCCAGGAGGGTTTCTTAAGGCTGCAAATGTACTCTCTCAGAAGAGCCAGGTGTTATAAAAATTTGGTTCTTCATCGGCGTGTTTTATCTAAGGCGTGGCTCTACAAGGTGTTTTTAACCTGACAGGGAGAAGCTCTACCAACTGCCACTTAAAACCACAATCCATGTGGAGCCTAAAGTTCCCCTCAGGAGAGGAGGCCACTGTTCTGAGTAAGCCACGTAAATGGACATTTTAGTTAAAACAAAAGGAGAGCAGGGCCCCTGCCCTGCCGTGGGGCCCTGGGGCGATGCCGAGGAAGGTGAGCCGTCTTTCCTGAGATGCCCAGTGATCCTGTGGGGAGATCATGCAGGAATCTTTCTTTACTGAGGAAGCAGGACACCGGAAACCAAAGAAGCTGCTTCCTTGGAGAAACGGAGCGCACAGCACCGGCACTCCGGGCTGGGGTGGAAGACAGAGCCATGAGCAGAAGGAGGAGCCCCCTCATCTCCTGCCCCCGAGAGAGGCCTTGGGAGAGTCGGAGCTGGTGCCCTTGATCGGGGCACGGCTCCTCACACACGAGGGGCACCAGCAGAGCCAAGAGGAGCCAAGAGCTCCTTTATTGGCCTCAAGTAGAGAGGTCAGTCAGGAAAAAAAACACGCCAGAGGCAATGCAGAGATGGAAGAAAAGAAAGTGGTTTGACAGCATATTCGATCAACTCTTTGGAGAGTCCCAGAAATAACAGCTACCGCAATGTTTAACGTGATTTTTAGAATGACTGGCTAGAAAGCGCCAGAAATTCAGCTGGAACAGACTTCTGCTGCTGTAATTTGGGCACCAGCTGTCAGAATGACGGTCTTTGTACCCAAACACAACCAGAACCTGTGGGCACACCAGTCATGTTCCCGGCCTACAGGTCTTCCGATCAGCCTCGCTCCTGAATCACCTAGAGAACTTTCCCCAAACCAATGCCCCCCTCCACAAGCCAAGACTGGCACGAAGACACTGAGTCATTGAGTCTTACGTTTCTTTTCTCTTTTTTCTTTTCTTTTCCTTTCTTTCCTTTTTTTTTTTTTTTTTTTTTTTTTTTTTTTAACTTTCCAGGTAATTCTGTCTTACAGAGGCCTTTGTGGAGAACTGGGTTAAAGTTTGCAGACATAGACTTTTCCCATGAAGGACATTTCCTCCGGGCTGCGTCTCTCTCTCTCTAGCTCACTGGTAAGCTAAGTCCCTGAAGGGAAGGTTTTGACCTCCTGGCATCTCTCCCAGCATGTACTGGGGCACTTAGGAGTGGGGAAACGAAAGAACACTTGGTCTAGGCGTCCACAGGCTGCATCTCTCGGTGAGGGCTGCTCCGTGTTCTGGGCACGGAGCTCTTGTTACTCTACTCCGGCAGCCCTCGCTCTGCTAACAAAGCTGTTCGTGACCATCAGCTCCTTTTCTGTTGTGCTTTGCCTCATCTTTTATTCCCCATCTTAACCTCGGCCAATTTGGGTCCCTCCCCCCCCCCCCCCCCCGTTAAATGGCATAATAGCTTTGTACATCTTTAATTGTCCAGGGTCACTGTGGCTTTCTGGCTGTCCCACGAAAGTAAATTTTGAATGGTAAGAAAAACATGAGAAATTCAACAGAGATTAAATTTGTAGTGACAAAAGCAATGTAACCAGTTGCCCCATTTTGGCGAGATGGAGGTCCTCACCAACAGCGGGATTTCCTCCCCTTTCTGCTGGTCCCAACCGCCCCTTTCTATTCTCTGCCTAATCCTCATCCCAGAGCACCAACTATCACCAGCAAATGTTTTAAATTAAATAGAGTGCCAGTCGCTCCATGCTCATTGACCTGGAACTGTGACACAGCCGCGCAAAATGTCCCACCCCATTTCTGTGGCACATATTTCCCTGAATCCCTGGGACTTTCCTAGAACAGCTATCTAAAAACCTTTTATACTCCCCTAAAACTGATAATGCATCCCCCCCCCCCTTGACAAATGATCTCGCTTCTTACATTATGAAATGCTCCCAGTTATCTGTATGTCTCCATTTAAGAAATCACTGCTGGGAATTTGCTGTGCGCTGCACATAAAACAGTCATGATTACTGGGAACAGCTCAGAAACCGCCATTAGTCATGTCTGCCTCCCACTCTCGTCAGCTGGTCTTCCTACTGGGCTGTCACACGTCACACCGACACTCATCTTTGCACCTTTGCTGAAGTTGCTTCCTTCCTGGAATCAAGCCTGCCTTCTGCCCCCGTCCGTGTTCAAGCCCTTCTCTACCCTTTACCGTCCATTTGCGACAACCCTACCCCCTTCACACCAATACACTTCTATAATTCGCCATAAGCTGGAAATCACCCTCTGGCCAGTAGCAGGCACTGAATGGGGGCTTTTTAAGCCCTCTGTCAAGGGCGGGGTGGGGGAGTGTGCATACCTCTGTATCAACCTCATATCAAGCCTCCCTACTCCTATTATCTGACTTCTTCTGAACATTCAGGAGCAAGAGAATTCTGCCATTCTTTCTTTGAAATGAGTTTCATCTTTTTACATGGACCCGGTCAAGAGGTAAATACCACATAACAAAGAAAGCCAAATGTTTGAAGACCTCTCCATGATGATAAAAACATTCCTGATTTTGACTGTAACATAAATGAAGCCTGACCCAATTTCTCTGACCTCTTGGCTTTTCCCTAATCTGACCCTCTGGTTTATTCTTGGTTTAGAGAAATTCTTGCTCAATCTCTCTGCCTCTTTCTCACCAGACTCTAGCTCCTGGCTCATCTAGACCCCTTACAACACTTGTCTCAATCTTTGACAAGACAAAGGCTGAGACAAGTTCTGACCATAGATCATACTGGAGCATGTTAGGTGCTAGGACAGTGAGCTCACATTTCAGAAATCTGACCTCCTTTGATCCTTCTAAAACATCTCTGCTCCTGTAAGACATTTATGAGTATCTTCAGTTAAAAACCTGTTGGCACAGGAGAGCAAGACCTTGGAACAGGGATTCTTTTACTTCATATTTTTATTTGCTAAAGATGCTAGATGTGCAACAAAGCACTACATGACATTGGTAGAATATCAGATTCTAATTTACGATCTATAATTCACAGTATTTATTTTGTATTTGTATGCCTTAGGTATCTTATAAATAATGTTTATTTTTTTACTTAGAAAAAATACAGATCACTGATATTTGAAGTTTGTAGGAATTTTGAAGCTCACCTAGCCCTAACTTGATCTTTAGGGAAGAGTTTAGGTCACTTGGTCAAGATCTCTTTAAAAAAGCAAAATGGGAAAACAGTTTCCTGAGTTTTGATTATTCTCATAGGTTGTCCTATAGTTCAAAGGTGATTTTTTAACTGATTGACTTTCGTCTTAGAAATCCTTCCCTCTTGTGCCTGGGTGGATCAGTGGGTTAAAGTCTCTGCCTTCACCTCAAGTCATGATCCCAGGGTCCTGGGATCGAGCCCCACATCAGGCTCCCTGCTCGGTGGGAAGCCTGCTTTTCCTATTCTCCCTGCTGGTGTTCCTGCTCTCACTGTCTCTCTCTCTGTCAAATAAATACATAAAATCTTTTTTTTTTTTTTTTTTAAGGAAGGAAAAGAAAAAGAAATTCTCCCCCTCCTCTCTCTCTCTCTCTCTCTCTCTCTCTCTCTTTTTTTTTTTTTTTAAGATTTTATCTATTTATTTGACAGAGAGAGACATAGCAAGAGAGGGAACACAAGCAGGGGGAATGGAAGAGGGAGAAACAGACTTCCCACCGAGCAGGGAGCCCAATGCAGGGCCAATCCCAGGACCCTGGGATCATGACTTGAGCTGAAGGCAGACACTTAATGACAGATCCACCCAGGAGCCCCAGAAATCTTCCCCTCTTAATAATTTATCAGAAAGCTAGTTGGCAGACTTTTGAAAAACTATGGCAGTTGCCCCCAATTGGAATTATGCTGCTCATTTACCTTACTACATATAATATTATATGTTTGCCTCTTATGTCTTTTATCATTTTCACCTCTTGATCTCTAGAATCTAGAATCATGTCTAAATACTTGGTAAATATTTGGTGAATGCATGAATCAAAATGCCCCATACTTTCTTTTAATTCTGACCCAGCCCTATAAAAGGTTATGTCAGATGAAAGCTGCCACTTGGTGAAACTGGTCCTAACTAAACTAATTGACACAATGTAGCATAACGAGTTCTGGGGACTACAGCATTATAATGTTTGAGAATTATAAAAAAATAAAGGAAGGCAACAAATATATTTTTAAAGCTTTATAAAATATTAGCCTCTCTCACAATGTCATTAGATTGTGTAATAATAAAAATAGCCATAAGTTAGCAATAAGTTAGCCATACTTATTATGTGTCAAGTACCATGTTAGTTGCTTTATACAGATACCACCTAATATGATGCTCAAAACAACCCTCATGGCAGATACTGTTACTGCTCCCTATGTTAAAAATGAAAAGCCAAGACTGTGTTCAAGGCCATACAACTGGTAATGCCTGGAAAGTAACTTAACCCCGTGTATGTCTTTCTTGCTCCAATACTTTTAAGGTTATACTCTTTGCCTTACTAAATTGATCCAAAAGAGGTAGGGGAAAATAAAAACGAACATAGTTCTTACAAATTATTCATTTCCTTCCTGCTTATATGCATTTTTTGGAATGCTGTGTTTCACTTAAGAAAATTACATGGTAAGATATATTGAAAGACAGAAGAAGACATTAGATTTAGAAGAACAAGTAATGGTACAGAACACCACAGCACTACTTTTATGGATACCTAGTTTCACTAAAAGTAACATTATAAATCAAACAAATAATAATCCTTAAAAATCCTATTATAGGACAACTGATTTAATACACTTCCTTCTAACTTAAATCTACTGCATATCTGTAATTCAGAGAATAGTGGTCTTCAGTTACCCTTACCTAGTACTCACTTTGTCAGGTAATGAAAAATATAGCCCAGGATGAGATGTTAACCTTTTATAAAATTATAATTTAACAGCTAGGAACTGCTGATCAACCAGGAAAACTAGCCAATTGCTTGTACTTTGTATATAATAAAATGCTAAAGAATCAATTTTGGAGGCAGTTAGTTTTTTTAGACATAGCTCAGCAAGGAGATAATACCTTCCCATTATGTAATCAATGTTTAAATTACATTCTGTCTGGACTACACTTCTCTAGGATGACACCCTTAACTCATATATTAAAAATAAATTGGTAAGATTTATTTTCAAACCTTATAAAACATTCTAGGTCATGTGGAGAAATTAACTTATGTGAGCGCGACAAGGAAAAATAAGACAGCAGTTTAGAGAACTTATAGTGCCACATATAGGATAAATTATAGTGTTTAATACATTAGAGTAATCAAAACAATGTGGGATTAGAGGCAGGATAAGCAGATGAATAAAGCAGGACAGACTCTAGAGATAAGATCTCAAAGTTAATATAAAGGTGGGATTTGTTTCAAATCAGTGGGAAATGTCTTTTAGTCAATTAATGATATGGAAAATGTAATTTGTAGGTGTTGGGGGGAGAAATAAGTAAAATTAGACTTATATAAAAACCTTTCACACTTAAATAAAATCTGTATAGATCACATTTTTTTTTAAAGATTTTATTTATTTTTTTGAGAAAGGGGGAAGAGCACGGAGGGAGAGAGAGAGAGAGAAGCAGACCCCCCGCTGAGCAGAGATCCTGATGTCCAGGAGTCTGAGATCCTGACCTGAACAAAGGCAGACATTTAATTGACTAAGCCACCTAGGCAACACTACATCACATATTTTTTTTTAAAGATTTTATTTATTTATTTGATAGACAGAGATCACAAGTAGGCAGAGAGGCAGGCAGAGAGAGAGGAGGCTCCTGCTGAGCAGAGAGCCCGATGCGGGGCTCGAGCCCAGGACCCTGGGATCACCCACTGAGCCACCCAGGCGCCCCTACATTACATATTTTTCAAAAGTGAAACCATAAAAAAAAACCAACTAGAAAATATTTTCAATATATCCATACGATTCTACTCCGATGGCTTCTTCATCAAACCATTGCCTGATTTCTGACTTGAATCCCCTTTCCTAAGCGTATGGCATCACACACACACACATTTACATATCAGAGTGTGCATCGTCTTTTGTAGAATCACATGATTATGCAGAACACTGTGGAAGGTGTACAACAACACCCCCCCCAATGTTAGTGGCTTGCACATTTTTTAAAAGTTTATTTTACTTATAAAGCTGCAATTTAAGCACTGTTTGGTGGAACCTGTTTATCTCTGCTCCCTTGTCAACAGGTGGGGAGGCTCAAAAGCTGGAATGGTCCGAAGTCTCTCGCGTTCACACAAATGGCAGTTGAAGATGAGAGGGCTGTTCTGCCGGGTGTTGGAACACTTGGGTTCATTAGTCACCTCTCTTTGTACCTGTGTGGCCTCCTCTCCTTTTGCTCTCTCACCATGATGGCCTTAGGGAATCCAGCCCATTTTGTCTGTTGGTCAAGGCCTCCCAGCATCCATGTTCCAGAAGAGAGAAAGCCAGAAAGATGCGGTTTTGCCTATTGTGACTCAACCTCAGAACACAGGATCACTTCTACTGATTTCTATCCTTCAGGGATAGATCTCCATGGCTGGCCCAGGTCTTAGGGGGAGGAGAGTTAGAACCCAACGTGTGATGAGGGGACTGTCAAAATTCCGCAGGTGCTTTAGAAACAACCACACAAGGATGCATAGCTTGTTAATTCTGGGCAAGGCCCAGAGAGCTGGGAGCTGCCACGGAGGAGAGGAAGTAAGAAAGATAAGAAAGAGAGAGGGAGAGGGAGAAGGGAAAGGAGCAGAAGGGAAAAGCAAAAGAATCAGGTCTGTGGGGGTGGATGTGAACATTGTGCAGTTGGACATGTCACCCCTAGAGTATAAATGAGTGAAACAATGCGGCCCATAAATGTTGAGTGTTGTTTTAGTTCATGACTTGGTCTCTTCGAGATCTGAGTTGCTGAGATTTAGTTCCTGAATCTTCAAATGTTTTTGACCAGACCCATGGTGATTCTCATCCGCTGGGGTTCTTTCTCCTTGACATGTCTTTAGCAGCAAAGCAACATTGGATCAGGAGATTTCATTTATGAAAATGATTGATTTTCATTTATTCAGCTAACCCTCATTATTTCCTCTCCCCTTATGTCTCCTCACCTAACAGAGATTGGCCTTCACCATCACAGAGGGGTTTGGTTGTGACTGTTGTGTAATTTGTTTTCTCTTTGGAGAGCTACCTGTGATGGCTGACAGAATCCTTGAGAGGTGCTGAATCGTGGCGGTTCGAAGGAAAATGGGGAAGGACTCTGATTAAGTCAGAGTCTCCATATGAGGTCAGTCCACGATTTCCAAAGACCCATGTTTTCAACAGTGTGGAATGATGAGTCTTAGTGGATTATTAATCCTAACTTCCAGTAGTCATGAATCTGTAATGTCCTAACTAATCCTCTGGTCTGGAAAACCTTTCTATTACTTGCTTCCTTGGGACCTGATTGGCAGAGTTTGTCCAGTCTCATAACCATGGCTGATGGATCTAAGTGGCCACTTCTTTACAACACTTTTATTGACTCTGCATACTCCTTAGGAGTAGACAGAAGCCATCCTTAAGAAGCTCATCTAGGATAAAGTCCAATAAAATGTACTTTTGTATTTCTACTGTTGTGGTTTTATTCTTATAGAACCATATGTCCTAACTGCTGACCTGCATTGAACCCCAGCATGCATTCTTCTGCATTTATATTTGCTTTTATCTGTATGAGATAAACATTTCACCATTCAAGCGTGTGACTGAACCACAGTCCTTAGCAGTGAGTGCATTTAAAACATTTCATCGTCCAATCGAGAAAATGTCCAAATTTAAATGCATGCCTTATAATAACCAATACCACTCAGTATTAAATACTAAATTAGAATGGATTCTCAGAAGGGTCTTCATATATTGGGCACTGTGCTAAGTGATATGGTTTTTAATTGCTTAACATAAAGTCACTTAATGAGATTTATAATTCTTGTGAACGTCAGTGTAAGTTTTAATGAAATGTTAGAAGCACATGGAGAATTGGTTCTTTGCTTGATTGGAATAGTTCATTTTTATAAGACTGGTAAAGGATGAATAAATTAGATAACTCTAAGAATAAATGACAGCTCTATGATCCAGAAAAATAGAGGCATTTCTGAATAAGATTTGAAAATCTACAGATATTGAAGGTTATGTGGTCTCAACAGAATATCTTTCATTTCTGAAAACGAGGATGCTTTACTAAGTCCTGAATTCCTACACACTCAGTGAAAATTCAAGGGTGATATACAATCTTTGCTTCACAAATGGAGACTGGAAATGAACAGAAGTTAATTAACATGCACATAAAAACAGAAGGAGTTACAGATACCCTTCTTAACTCAGTCCATTCCTCAAACTGTTCAGCATCAAGTTCCCGTCAGCTTAATTATCCTCAGGAAGAAATGCTTCTCAGAGAGACTCAACATCTACTTCACGTAGTAACCTACTTTCTGCCTCCTCTAATATTTTCAAAAGTTAATGGCAAAAAAAAAAAAAAAAAGAAATAAAGTCTCTGGTTTTCCAGTAAGTTTGACAAAATGGGAGCAGCGGGAAGAGAAGACAAGAGAAACCCTTCACACTGGATCATCCACTTTGGGCAATTACAGATAACAGAGAGTTGCCGATAAAGACAGAATTTCAATCAACCACTAAACAGACTCCCACTGAGGAACATACTGGAGAAACATGAACAGATAAGACAGAAGACAACCATATGGCTGTTCTTAATGACCCAATAAATACAAGAAAAGTGTGGTGCTTCTAATCGGTTCCAAACTAAAATCTCATTTGTATGTTGTGTTTCTAGTTTCAAGGAAGGCAAAATGCCAATTCTCATTTACCTTTATTCCCAGGGATTCAAGGAGAACAAACAAATTGTATAAAAACTATCTTCTGTTTTTGTTCCCTTCAAGACTTTTTGTTTTGTTTTGTTCCTTACCCCACCCATCATGCCAACCAGCTCAACTGCTATTTCAGCCCTCAAAATATCGAAACTTCAACATGGTAAGGTCACTTCCATTATAGTCCTCCACATGGAAACCACAGACAACAAAACGCACGCACACAAAGGAAACTGCATTGCCTCTTGTTTCTCAGTCAGCACTAACTTCCAGATGCTTCTCAAAGGTTCCTCCCTCAGCATGACTCTTGCAAGAGGGTCCTTCTTGTGGGATGTTATCCTCTGCCCCTCTAGCAGCTCATTCCGGTTCTGCCTGCAGATCTCTGCTCCTGCGTGCCTTCCCCAAGCAAGGCAGCCCTAACTCACAGATTCAGCCCTGTTCCTTGTCCTCGTGGCACCCTGTGCTTTTCTTTTTCATCTTCCCTGATGGCAAGTGCCAGGTCATCAGGGCTGGGAGGAGCTCCACGGAAGCAGACAATGTTAGTTTTGCACACACAGGAGAGCCAAGCATACTGTCGTCTGGTAGCTAAAAGTCATTCATGGAATGAATGGGCCTCCATTTTCTCATCCTTTATTCCTATCATTTTCTCTGTCTCACAAAACTCTCAACCTTGCCAACATCACTGCCTGTGACAATTCCACACCCCCCTCAGGTGCCACCTCCCCCAGGAAACCTTTCTTTGGTCATCTCTGTAGAGGAAATTTCTCTGAACTTTCACAAACATTTTTGGTGCGTGTTTCAAGGTATTCATGCACTAATTTATCTTATTTTCTCTGGTTATTCGCAAAGTGAAGATTTTTATTTTTTTAAGAGAACTTTTTTAACAGTCTTTCATATCCATCTTTAACAGTAGTTGATGGTAAAAAAATCACCATTTGCCTAGACTTCTGATTCCATTCTGAAATCTTTCCCAAACTGTGAGAACAGCCAATGAAATATTTCCTTTTCTATTCCCAGTGCCTGTCATAGAAGACACTATCAGTAAGTTTTTTATTCTTTCTACGGAATCTGAGCTGCAATCACTTCTATAAGGTCTTATCTCTGCAACTAGATTCCCAGCTCCTAAAGGCCAGGCTTTGTTTTCGTACAATGACTAACACAAAAAAACAAGTACATATTATAAAAATATTTCTTTCAATGGAAAGACACACATTTTAAAAATTATATTTTGCTTCCCAATCTTTAAACATAAAAGTTTTCTCTTTATCTCATAAAAACATTCATGTTTATTTTCACGAATTCTGAGGATGGAGGGGATGATAATTACTACTCACTTTAGGAAATTCAGACCTGAGGATCCCAAACAATGCTTGTTTCCAAGAAATATGAGTGAAAATAAATGTTTCACCACATGTGGTCAATAGCACCTGGGATTCTTCTCAGTTTCGATTTCTTCCTCCACGTTTGTATTTTCCAACCGAAATCTCAAGTTTGGGAAACTGGCATTAAGTATTTTTTTGCAGCATATATCTTAAAAACTAAATTTTATCATGGCCCTTGATAACTTTTCAAGCATTAGCTTGACCTGAGTAAGAGAGATGATGGTTTCTCAACGACCTCCATCACAGCATGATGGAGTGTGGGTCTCTGAGAGCCATCGATCACCTGCCTGAAGGATCAAGAGGGCTATTTCTGGGCCGAGAAGCAGGCCTCATTCTCCTGCCCTATCACTCACACATCTTCCTTCTATTCTTCTCACTCCATTAGATGCCTGTGTATCTGCACAGAGGTGATCACAGAGTGACCTGGAGTCCCTAATCCCTGCTATTTCTAGTTAGGTCTCATCTACCATCCCAGCTGAAAAGTTCGATGATGTTTACAGTGATAGTTATTTAATCCTCTCTCACTCCAGTTCTCAGAATTTCATCTATAAATCTATTTGAAATTATCTTATTGTACCTATTGCTATTTTTCCTGGCAGATCGATATACCTTCTCCCCAGTCTAAAACCTAGTGCTCCAGAAATTCACCTTTTTCTGACTAATCATGATAAATTTCTTTGTTGTTTCTTTGTAGTCTTCGGCCCTTGTGTAAAGCCATAGCATAACCTTTAATTCAGCCTCTGACTAACTTTTCTGGATTTAGAATCATTCTATGGATAGATGAAAAATTAAGTACCTTCTGAAGCCTCTGGAAGTAGTAAGCAGATTTTAAATTGCTCATCTTAGGCAGTGTAGTGATAAGAGGCATGGTTTTCTTCTATTGTATACAAAATGAGACACAAATTATAACATAGAGAATCACAGGTCCTCAAATGAACAAAACTACTAATAATTCACACAGAACAGGAATTTCCTGGAATTGAGGAGGCAAGGAATTATTTTCAACATTTAAAAATATATATTATAGAAACTGGACATTTGCTTGAACAAGGACATCATCAACTAACCAAGGTCATATGTGTGGAAACTTGGTGTGGATGCTGGCTATCTTGCGTATATAGGAATTCTGATATACATGCACTAATTTCTGGTACCTGGTTTTACTTCCTTGGAGGTCTGTTTCATGCAACAGCATACAAGAGTCTTTCACAATTACATGGAGATGGCTGTTGATATAATTTCCCACTAAGTCATCAAAGAGCCCAGACAAAAAGGGGGGTTAGAGCATAGGAAAACAGTCAATTGAATTGAATCTTGGCTTCTAAGCCTTCCAAGTACTCCTAAGTCCTTTAAAACTACCTCAATTTCTTTAGTGCTCTTAAAAACTGACACTTTTTTCATGACAAATTTATTTTTACATATAAACATTTTTAAATTTTCATTCAAATTTGTAAAACCTTTGCTGACTCCAATAAAAAATAGATCTTCTAATTCCTACCTTAATTTTTAAAACTGACACTTTTTGTTTTCAAGCACTAAAAACTTACTTTAGAAGTGAACTGTCCTTGAGTCTGAATAGTTGATCGGTTTTTGAAAAATGCTCTAAGAACTTTCTAGTTTGTCACCCAAATTGCATGTCAGACAACAAAGACCACTTTGTCACGCTCAGATGCCATTCAATCATAATCTGAGTTTGACTTCAAAGCTTTCACAATTCAATTTTATTTAGAATTAAGAAAACATGACTGCCGAGAACAGCGGAAGGACAGGGAGACCATTTCTCTTCGACCAAACATCAGGGCAGAATGCGTGAGGACCATCTGCCTTCTCTTTTTCTTCTGCTTTTATTCTTCTCCCTCCACACCATGGAAGCCACAAGGGCTGGGGATGTTTACATACTTGGAATTGTCTGTGCCCATTTTGGCTACTGTGTTGTGTGGAGGACTTAGCCACATGAGGTTGTGAACCTGCAGCAACTTTTACATCTTGCGTATAACACTGTCTTTTGTGACTATCTCAGGGATGCCTGGTCAACCTGAGATCTTTTCTTAAAAACAAAACAGAGCCATCTTTTCATTATTATTAGATACTGGAAAAAATAAGAACATAAAGTCTACACCAGGAAACCATCCTGAGAAATCTCAAGTCTCATTTTGTGAGATTCTAATCAAGTCCAAAACAACAGAAACAACCAAAAGAAACACTTTGAGAAGAGTGATTTGATTAAACTAAAACATAATTAGAAGAGTGATTTGATTAAACTAAAACATAATAAACTATTGTGCAAATGCTGTGTCTACAAAAATTGTTCAGTATTAGGTGACTTTTATTACTATTTATTTCATTTTAGTCAACATCTCCCCAGAAGATGAAATCAGAGATACAGACTCTGAATATTAACTTTTATTCAAACTAATGTTCCAGTTGACATATACTGAGCTCAACTGGGGGAAAATATAAGAAATAACTGCATGTTGAATAAGATGAGAGCTCTCCATTTATTACATTGAGTTTAGTAATTATGCTATTTGTTATAGTTTAGGGGATAGTTTTTAGTATCTAATTTCATTCAAGCTATTTTAAGAAGTCTTTCTCAACTGTTTCTGATAAATAACAGAAGTTTCATGTAAAAGAGTTTAACACCTATCAAAGTGAAATAATTTTAAACATAAAATATATTATTTTACATGAGAGTTCAGGCGAGTATTACTACTCAAAAATATAAAACACAATGTATTTATAGGCTGTTAAGTAGTAAAATAACACTCCTTAATAAGAACAAAAATATTGACCTTGGTCCATTTATTACTTTGAAGATTGCTATGAACTGAATGTTTGTGTCCCTGCCAAACTGATATATGGAAGTCGAATCCCCACTGTGAATGGTACTTGGAGGTGGTTTCCTCAGAAGGTGATCAGAGTATAAGAGCAGAGAGCTCATGAATGGAATTGGTACCTTTATAAAAGATATCCCCGAAATACCCATAGTCCCTTCCACCATGTGGAGAATCTGTGAATCAGGAAGCAGGCCCTTGATCCTGAACTTCCTACCCTCCAGAACTGTGAGAAATGAATTTTGTTTTGTTTTTTTTTTTCTAAGCCACTATGTTTACGGTATTTTTGTTAGAGTAGCCTGAACAAACTAAGACAAAGCCAGATTTAATTTTTTTTTCCCCTTGTCATCTAAAGAACTATCCCCTTCTCCTAAACTCTGCTGTCCAATTATAAGGTGTGAGTGAAAAGGCAACACTCTCACAGTTGGCTTAGAAACTCTTCATTACCATAAAAGCACTACTAAGTCAGAGGTTTCCTCGGGGAAGTGTTTCATGACAGAGGATACTCACTTTAAAGTTATAATTTGGAACTCAGAAAGAACACCCAGAGAGTAGGACTTCGAGGTATGCTTCAGCCTACATGTGTGCAACTAAGTAAATCACATAATCCCAGTGCATAGGCAAGCACAAATATCTTAGTTGCTTAAGGTATCATACCTAAGACACAAAAAAGATTTACAAAGAAAATTTAAAGTCTTATGTCATATCCAAAGTTGATTTAATTTCACTAATAGAGAAAATCCTAAGTGATTTTTGTCCCTCTTTAAATCTGAAGCATTTATACCCTCTGAGATGACTAGAATTCTTTTTCTAAAAAGGTAAGATGCCTTTCAGAACTAATGCTATGCTCCTTCCTTAGATAACAGCGATTAGTGTAAAACTGAATTAGGTATAGATTTCTCTGTCTAAAGTGTAGCTAGGGTCAAGTTTATATTTGTACTCTTAAAAACCAAGGTTATTTAAAATGGTATAGATTATGTTTAAGTGTATAAATATTAATTATGAATATATTAGGGACACTGCTCTTTTGAATTTTAAGTATATGGATATTTTTCTCAAGTGATAGAATTTTAACTTTTTACGAGAATAATATATAGTGTATAAAATATTGCCAAAAAACTAAAATACCTTGCAAATTTAAATATGATAAACTACTTAAAAATGCCTATCTTCTCACCTCCTTAATAAATAAACACCATACACAATGCTTTAGAAAACACAGGAGTCAATGTTTATATTTAGCTGCATTGTAAAAATGTAATTCACACACACAAAAAACATTTTAACATAAGAAGGAGAAAGAATGAATTAAATTTCTCACACTGAGAGCTCCGCCAGCCACTGGTTAAAAAAAAAAAAGTGTATATGCCTTCAATTCCTTTATTAACTGTTCACTAAAAACGAGAGAAAAATAGTTGGATGTGACAATTTATTTTTCTACCTTTTAAACAATATATTTAAATAATTTTATTCTCTCTTCTTTTATGAAATAAGTACTGATGGTCCTAAATATTCCCTTTAAATTCTAATTTAAGAACATTCCCAAAGATTTGATATGTGGTGTATTTTCATTGTGTGGTTTCATATTCCATTTGCATTTTTACTAAGTTAATTGAATTTCCATGTTTCAGAGACATTCATGGTTATGATTTTGTAAGTGTTACTTAAATGCCTTAATGCCCCAAAACATGATCAATTGTTGAAATGTTCCATATAAGCTTGAAAAAAGAGAGGCATCTCCAGGTGTTGGGTGCAGTGTTCATGATGCATCCCTGGTCACTGGTTTTACTGATTTGTCACATGCTTCCTGATTATGCTGCTGGAGCTCCCAGCCCCTGAGAGGTCAATGTTACTATCTCCTGCCCTCATGCCAGATTTATCCATATACTTAATTAATCCTGATAATTTTTCCTTAATATATTTTGAATTGGATCAAGTTGCTAAGCTCATACAATTTTTAAAATACTATCTCTTCCTGAGTTATTGAACCTTTTAACAAAATCTAGTTTTAATAATTAAAAATATATATATATTTAATAATGTACAACTGCTGTGCAGTGCCCAGCCAAACCACCATACCTCAGCTATGTGCCCTCCACCAGCATCACATGCAAGGCCCAGCCTTGTGCCACAGGCCATCATGGCACACTGCCCACCAGCCAACATAGCACACTACAAGATCTGGCCTAAGAGTAGTAGTCCAGCACAAATTTTGCTAACATTGCCACTCTGCTCCCAAGTTCCCAGGTGGGTGCACCCCCTCAAAGCTGGCCTGCCTGGCTCCCACCAAACCCCAAAAAGCAAGGATAGCAGCAGGGTGTTCCACAACAAGTTCGACAGTCAGTTCCAGTGAGTGCACTAAAAGGGAAAGTCTCAGACACAGCCGCAAGGCATAATCAACACACATAGGATACTCCGCTGAAGTGCCAGGTTCTGGTGAACAGGGGACACTGCATTGCTGGGCACTCCAGGACCTCTTCATAAAGTCACTACTTTCAAGAGCAGAAGACATAACCGACTTTTTTTAAACACAGAGAAATAGCTACAGAGAGGCAGATAAAATGAGGACACAGAAATTTATCTCAAATGAAAGAACAGGTCAAAGCCATGGCCAGAGATCTAAGTAAAACAGATATAAGGAATATGCCTGACAGAGAATTTAAAGCAATGATCATAACGATACTCACTGGACTTGAGAAAAGAGTGTAAGACATGAGCGAGGTCCTTAACAAAGTGATAAGGAATAACAGCAGAGATAAAGGGCTTGATAAACAAAATGAAAATACACTTGGTGGAATGAACAGCAAGATAGAAGCAGAGGAATGAATTAGTGGCATAGAAGACAGTGTAATATAAAGTAAATAAGTTGAACAAAAGAGAGAAAAAATAATTATGCAAATTGAGAACAGACTTAGGGAACTCAGTGATTGAATCAAATGTAAAGACATTTGTATCATAGGAGTTCCAGAAGAAGAGAGAGAAAAGGGGACAGAAAATTTATTTGAAGAAATAACAGCTGAAAATGCCCCCAATCTGGGGAAGGAAACATATCCTGATCCAGGAGGCTCAGAGAACTCCCATCAAAATCAAGAAAAGCAGACCCACACCAAGACACATAGTAAGTAACATGGCAAAATATAGTAATATAGAAAAACAAAATTAAAAGTAACAGGACAAAAGAAGTTAGTAACCTACAAGGGAAAACCCATTAAGGCCAGCAGGAGATTTTTCAACAGAAACTTTGCAAGCCAGAAGGGAGTAACACAATATAGTCAAAGTGCTGAATGGGAAAACTATGCAGCTAAGAATACTCTATCCAGAAGACTATTGTTCAGAATAGGAGGAGATGTAGAGAGTTTCCCAGACAAACAAAAGCTAAAGGAGTTCATGACCACTAAACCAGCCCTATAAGGAATATTAAAAGGGACTCTCTGAGTAGAAAGAACAAACCAGAAGTGACAGTATAAAGGTAGGAAACACAAGAGCAGCAAAAATTAATAATTCTGTAGTATGTGAGTCCATGAACTCACAAAAGGATATACAATATATAACATAAACCTAAAATATGGGAAAGAGAGGAGAAAAGAATAGGTTTAAAGTTAAACAACCATCAACTTAATACAGGCTGCTCTCTGCAGAAGAAGTTAGACACAAACCTATGGTAACTATTTATCAAAACCCACTAATAAATATGCAACGTATAAAGAGAAAGAAATCCAAATATATCACTAAAGAAAATCAGCAAAACATGAAAGATAAGAACCGAAGAAAATCTTCAAAGACAACTATAAAACAAGGAATAAAATGGCAATATACATATCTATCAAAGATTACTTTGAATGTAAATGGACTAAACTCTCCAATCAAAGACATAAGGAGACAGAATGCATAAAAAACAAGAGCCATCTGTATGCTTTCTATAAGAGACTCGTTTTAGACCTAAAGACACTGTCAGATAGAAAGTGAGAGGATGGAGAAACATCTATCATGCAAATGGATATCAAGAGAAAACTCGAGTAGCAATACTTATATTGGAAAAAACAGATTTTAAAACAAAGACTGTAACAAGAGACAGAGAAAGACATTACATAATAATAAAGGGGACAAACCAATAAGAAGATATAACAATTAGAAACACTTATGCACCCAACACAGGTGTACCCAAATGCATAAAGCAGTTAATAACAAACATAAAGGAACAAGTCAATAATGATAAAATAGTTGCTGGGGACGTTAACATACCACTTACATCAATGCACAGATCAGCTATACAGAAAATCAACAAGGAAAATATGGCTTTGAATGACACTGGAACAGATGGATTTAACAGATATATTCAGAATATTCTATCCTGAAACAGCAGAGTATACATTCTTTTCAAGTGTACATAAAACATTCTCCAGAAGAGATCGCATATTAGTACACAAAACCAGCCTCAACAAATTCAAGATCAAAGTCATACCATGTATTTTTTTCTGATCACAATGCCATGAAACTAGAAGAAAAAAACCAGAAGAAAAAATATGGAAAGACCACAAATACATGGAGGTTAAATATCATGCTACTAAACAGAGAATGGGTCAACTAGTAAATAGAAGAAATTTAAAAAATACATGGAAGCAAATGAAAATGAAAACAATATGGTCCAAAACCTTTGGGATTCAGCAAAAGCAGCTCAAAGAGGGAAGTTTATAGCAATACAGATCTATCTCAAGAAGCAAGAAAAATCTCAAAAAAAACCACAACCTAACCTTACACCTAAATGAGCTAGAAAAACACAGAAGTAAGGAAAAAATAAAGCAGGAGAAGGAAAGAAACAGTAAGATTGGAGCAACAATAAATGACTTAGGTACTAAAAAAACAATAGATGAGAGCAATGAAACCAGGAGCTGATTCTTTGGGGGGAAAAAATTGATAAACCTCTAGCCAGACTTACCAAGAAAAAAAGAGGAAGGGCTCAGATAAATAAAATCACAAATGAGAGAGGAGAAATAAAAACCAACACCACAGAAATACAAACAATTATAAAAGAATATTATGAAAAACTATATGCCAACAAATTGGACAACCTTGAAGAAATGGATTAATTCCTAGAAACATATAAACTGTTAAAAATGAAACAGAGAGAAAGAGAAAAACTCCCAACAAACAGAAGTCTAAGACCAAATGGTTTCACTGGAGAATTCTACCAAACATTTAAAGAAGAATTAATACCTATTCTTCTCAAACTATTCCAAAAAAAATAGAAAAGTAAGGAAAACTTCCAAATTTATTTTATTAGGCCAGCATTATCCTGATACCAAAATCAGATAGAGACACCACTAAAAAAGAGAACTACAGGCCAATATCCCTGATGAACAAATTCAAAAATCCTCAACAAAATACAAGCAAATCAAATTCAACAATACATTAAAAAAAAAAAAATTCACCACAATCACATGGGATTTATTCTTGGGTTGCAAGGGTGGGTCAATATTCACAAATCAATCAATATTCACAAAACGATCAATGTGATATATCACATCAATAAAAGAAATGATAAGAAACCTATGATCATTTCAATAGGTATAGAAAAAGTATTTGACAACGTACAACATTCATTCACGATAAAAAAACAAAGAAAAAAAACCTCAACAAAATAGGTAAGTGGGGAATATACCCTAATACAATAAAGGCTTTATATGAAAAACCCACAGCTAACATCATACTCAGTGATGAAAAATAGAGCTTTCCCCCAATCAGGAACAAGACAAGGATGTCCACTCTCAGCACTTCATTCAACATAGTACTAAAAGTCCTAGCCAAATTGGTAAGGAAAGAATAAAACTTTCACACTACTTACAGTTGACACAATACTTTATATAGAAAACCAAAAAACTCTATAAGAAAAGGGCTAGAATTGATAAACAAGTCCAGTAACATTGCAGGATACAAATCACTGTACAGAACGCTGTTGCATTTTCATACATCAGTAATCAAGCAAGAGAAAGGGAAATTAAGAAAACAATCCCATTTACAACTGCACCAAGAATAATAAGGTACCTAGGAATAAATCTAACCAAAGAAGTGAAAGACCTGTGTAAAACACTGATGAAAGAAACTGAAAATGATACAAAGAAATTAAAGGCATTCCATGTTCATGGATTGGAAAAATAATTATCTATAATTAAGTGTCTACACGACTTAAAGCAATCTACAGTTTTAATCCAATCCCTATCAAAATAACAGCAGCCAAATGGCCAAAGCAAGAAAAAGAAAAGCAAAGCTAGAGGCATCACAACTCCAAACTTCAGGTTATAATACAAAGCTGTAGTAATCAAAACATACAGTACTGGCACAGAAATAGACACATAGATCCATGGAACAGAATACAAGTCTCAGAATATCCCACAACTGCATGGTCAATTAATCTTTGACAAAGCAGGACAGAATATTCAATGGAGAAAAGAGTCTCTTCAACAGATGGTGTAGGGAAACCCAAACAGCACCATGCAAAAGAAAGAAACTGGATCATTTTCTCACACCACACACAAAAATAAACTCAACATTGATTAAGGACCTAAAGGTGAGACCTGACACCATACAAATCCTAAAAGAAAACACAGGTAGTAACCACTTTGATGTTAGCTGTGGCAACTTTCTTCTAGATGTGTCTCCTGAAGTGAGAGAAACAAACACACAAATAAACTACTGGGACTACATCAGAATAAAAAGCCTCTGCACAGCAAAGGAAACAATCACCAAAACCAAGAGACAATCTACAGAATGGGAGAAGATACTTGCAAATGACAGCTGATAAAGGGCTAGTATACAAAATATTTAAAGAACCTATACAACTCAACACTTAAAAAACAAATAATCCAATTACAAACTGGACAGAAGACCTGGACAGACATTTCTCGAAAGAAGACATCCAGATGCTCAACAGACACATGAAAAGATGTTCATCATTACCTATCATCAGGAGAATGTAAATCAATGAGACACCACCTCATACCTGTAAGAATGGCTAAAGTCATCAACACAAGAATCCACAGGTGTTAGTGAGGATGTGCAGAAAAAGGAACCTTCACACACTGTTGGTGGGAATGCAAACTGATGCAGCCACCGTGGAAAACAGTATGGAGTTTCCTCAAAAAGTTAAAAATAGAACTATCTTATGATCCAGTAATCACACTACTGAGTATTTACCCAAAAATACCAAAACCCTAATTCAAATGAATATACACAACTGTATGTTAATAGCAGCATTATTTACAGTGGCCAAGATACAGAAGCAGCCCCAATGTCCATCGACTGATGAATAAAGGGGTGTGTGTGTGTGTGTGTGTGTGTACATATCTATATCTATCTATATATGTAGTAGAATACTATCTAGCCACAAAAAATGAAATTTTCCCTCTTGCAAAGGTGTGGAAGGAGCTAGAAAGTATAAGGCTAAGCGCAGTAAGTCAGAGGAAAAATAAACACCATATGATTTCACTCATAAGTAGAATTTAAGAAACAAAACAGATGAACATAGGGGAAGGGAAAGAAAATAAGAGGAAAACCGAGAGGGAGGCAAACCTTAGGAGACTCTTAACTATAGGGAACAAACTGAGGGTTGCTGGAGAAGAGGGGAGTGGGGGGGTGGGGTAACTGGGTGATGGGCATGAAGGAGGGTACTTGAAGTAATGAGCACTGAGTGTTGTATGCAAGTGATCAATCACTAAATTCTACTTCTTAAACTAATAATACAGTATATGTTAATTAAACTGAATTTAAATTTAAAAAATTTAAAAAGAAAAAGAATTACAGAGAACAAACTGACGGTTACCAAAGGAGAGGCAGGTGGGGAGATGGGTGACAGGGGATGGGGATGAAGGAGGGCACTTGTGATGAGGACTGGGTGGTGTATGGAATTGTTGATTCACTGTAATGTACAACTAGCACTAATATTACACTGTATATTAACTAACTGGAATTAAATAAAAACTTAAAAAAAGAAAAAATAAATAAAATTTTTAATAATGCTTTTTTCCCTAAAAAACGATTTTATAGGCAATGAAAATGGTTTCAAAAGCTGTCTTCGGAGGGGTGTCCAGACGGCTCCGTTGGTTGAGCCACTGACTCTTGATACCTGTATTTTGTTTCAATCTTCTGGACAGTGATCCTGGGCAATTCAAATCCATCTTCAGTATAAAGGGTTTGCTGTTGGCAACCACTAGACCGAGCAGATCACCGGGCCAGATGCTGCTTCCCAGGAGGGTACGCTGGGCAGCTTCTGAGGAGTCCCAGCCAGAGGTTCCGATGACAGCCATGGAGATGCGGAAATTGGTTGGGACCGACGATCTTTGAGTGTGTGGTTGTGTGTCTCTCTTGGGAGAAGAGGGACTTCTGGACAAGGGCCCGGGGGCATCTATGGTATGTGCACTGGACAACTTTGCACTCTTGGTCCCGCTGGCACTTGAGGCCTCCAACTCCACGTGGTCCCACAATGAAGGCATGGTGAGTAGGCCTGGGTGCTGGCCAGCAAGGACTTGACCTGGCCCAGGCGCATGAGACTCAGCCTTGAACCTACAAATTCCAGGTGTTCAGAAAGGCCTTCCAAGGAGAGCAGCCCTTAGTTACCACCTGACAATTCAGAGGGAGCGCAACCCCACAAGGACGGGAGTGTGAGGTGTCCTCAGAAACTGCACCGCAGAGAAAAGCCTTCCACGGGTAACTCCAGTGAGGAAGCCTTCATTAGAAACACGTTTCGTGTTTCACTGCAACGTTTCAAGCACAGAAAGGTGTCTGAGCGCAGTGAGTAGGAGAGAGCCAAAGCCCTCACCTCCTTCCAGAAGTCCGCACCGCAGAAAGCCCTTGGAGTGTGAAAGCCTTCTTCTGGGGCTCCTGTGTCACTTGTCACCAGAGCGGTCGCATGCCGGTAGGGGTTTACGTGTGTGGCCAATGTGTCATGCCTCCAGCAGAAGATACGCAGCTGGTGGTTCCCAGCAGAGAGGGTCTTTGGCCCCAGGAAGGTGGGAGCTCACTCAGCACGTGTCCTTGCTCTGAAGAAACGCACGCCCACCTGAGAGGAGCCGTAGGAGAACAGCCTTTGGGAGAAAGCCTTCAGTCATAATTCAGCTCTGTGCACCGGGAGCAGCAGTGGAGGGAGATCACGAGAGTCATTTGTGTGCAAACCTTCAGGGACTGTGTTGCATTCCCTGTCGTCCCCGGGCCCAGCTGTCTGACTCTCCCCCCTCTCCCCCAGACACAGCAGAAGCCCCCTCCGGCCCCCCATCCTGGCTGTGCTGACATGCATAGCAGCCACCCATGGCAGCCGTGAAGGTGGCCCCAGGGTCTCCCCTGTTACAGGGTTCGGCACAGAACTCACTCAGGTGGCCAAGGGGACCAGAGGGGCATCTGCTGCAGGTTCTGGGCAAGGATCCTTACTTCATGGATTTCTTTTTTTTTTTCCTTTCTTTTTTCATTTTTTTTTTTTTTTAAGTCGGTAGTCGATGGCTACGATGATTTCAATTGGCTTGTGAATCACCTCATTCCGGACCCACTGCCTCAGTATGCTCTCCACCACCTGGTCACAAGTCACATTTCCATGTGGGCGTCCTGTTGGGGTGGGTTGCAATAGAAATGGACGGCCGCCAGCTGGGAGGTGGTCCTCGGGGCCAGCAGCACACGCCTCAAGGCACCATGGAGTGGGCTCATTTGTCCCCCTCCTCACAGGGCCCCCGAAACCCACTGAAGGGCTCTGTGGACAGACCTTCTTGTCTGCAACTCAGAGTTAATTCTGAGTCCTGACCTCACCCTGGGCTGGGGACAATGTCTGCGATCCTAGAGTGGTCTGGGAAGGTGGGTAGGGGGTTCCTACCTCTCGGGGAGGGTGGGTTTGCCCGAGGACCCGGTCCATCATGCAACCTTGGGCAGCCAGAAGAGCAGGGCACTTGGGTGAGGAACACTGACCAGGGGATCAGAGGGAGCCGGGGGCCAGCACAGGCCACCTCTCCGGGAAGCGAGTGCCTTCCTCTCCAGCAGATCCCACAAGGGTATCATGTTTTATGGGCACTAGCTCTCTGCAGGATTCTGTGGCTTCATCTGCCACCTTGATGAAGCCACACACCCAGCGGCAGCTTCCCATGGACACGGGCCCATCTGTAGCTCCAGGGGCCAGTGGTCTGTCGTTGCTGCCAAGGCGGTGGCTCATTTCAGCTGACACAGTTTCCCCTCTGGGGTCCAGCTTTCGCCTAGCTCTGATGTATATATACCTGTCCTTATTTTTTGTCAGCACAGCCATTGTTTTAAATATTCATCATCACTAGCCATCAGGGAGATTCAAATCAAAACCACATTGAGATACCACCTTACACCAGATAGAATGGCCAGAATTAACAAGACAAGAAACAACGTGTGTCGGAGAGGATGTGGAGAAAGGGGAACCCTCTTACACTGTTGGTGGGAATGCAAGTTGGTGCAGCCACTTTGGAGAACAGTGTGGAGATTCCTCAGGAAATTAAAAATAGAGCTTCCCTATGATCCGGCAATTGCACTACTGGGTATTTACCCCAAAGATACAGATGTAGTGAAAAGAAGGGCCGCATGTACCTCAGTGTTCATAGCAGCAATGGCCACGGTCGCCAAACTGTGGAAAGAGCTGAGATGCCCTTCAGCAGATGAATGGATAAAGATGTGGTCCATATACACAATGGAATATTACGCAGCCATCAGAAAGGAGGGATACTTAACTTTTGCATCAACATGGACGGGACTGGAAGAGATTATGCTGAGTGAAATAAGTCAAGCAGAGAGTGTCAATTATCATATGGTTTCACTTACCTGTGGAGCATAAGGAATAACATGGAGGACACTAAGAGAAGGAAGGAAAAGTGAAGGGGGGAGTCGGAGGGGAAGATGAACCGTGAGAGACTGCGGACTTGGAGAAACAAACTGAGAGTTTTGGAGCGGAGAGGGGCAGGGGGATGGGTGAGCCTGGTGGTGGGTATTAAGGAGGGCACGTATTGCATGGAGCACTGACTGTTGTACATAAACAACGAATCCTGGAACACTGCATCAAAAACTAATGATGTATTTTATGGTGACTAATATAACACAATAAAAATTTTAAAAAATAAATGTTTGTAATTTTTTTTATATTTTATTTATTTATTTGACAGAGAGAGATCACATGTAGGCAGAGAGGCAGGCAGAGAGAGAGGAGGAAGAAGGCTCCCTGCTGAGCAGAGAGCCGGATGCAGGGCTCGATGCCAGGACCCTGGGATCACGACCTGAGCCGAAGGCAGAGGCTTTAACCCACTGAGCCACCCAGGTGCCCCAAATGTTTGTAATTTAACCAGCATTTTTATATGGTGGGTGCTGAAAGGGTTTTGAAGGATATCAGCTCACCCTGGCGTCAGATCCTGAACCGCAATATAACTTATTTTATGCTGAACTCCATGTACTGATATCTAAGGTCAGTAGAACATGCAACGAGCAAAGGAAATGATTCTCAGTCCCTCTCAACACAGTTTCCCCCTTTGACTGATTCACAGCTAAATCCTTAAAGATGCAAAAGTGCCTATTCTGCTGTGAGTGAATCCTGCCAATTAATATCAAGGTCCAGGAGAGGCGGTCAGACTGTCAGGAATTGTAGCAGGTGTTCAAAGGAACTCACATTACTGTAAAAATGATAGACACCACATATGTGTGTAGAAGGGTGAATGGATCGCTGGATGGAGATATAATCATTACATGTAATTGTAATCAGGAGATACTATTCACTATAAAAAGTACATGTTGCACTTGTATGCATGCACGTGTATGTAATTATACTGAAGAGTTCTGCCCCATAAATATACACACTTTCGTTTCGTCTCCGTCGCAAACTTACAAGACTGTGTTATGCCTCGATATAGGGGACTGACGTACAAGTCATTATTTTTCTTTGCATTAATAAAAACCTGTTCACGGTCCTCACCCCTGTTTGATGGAAAATGATTGGTAGTGCTGCTCACAGCTCCCTCTGGACCATGCAACCGCCCTGCGGACTGGAGAGAGGAGGCGCGCCTAATTGTTCTAGCTCAGACTCTACCTGTTGCTGCTGACAGACTGTTTCTTAGAGAAGACGCGCGCTGCCAGGTAGCTGTGACAGTCTGTGAACTAACACTGACATTCGGGTTGGCGCCGCAACGGCATTTAGAGCTCGGGAGACACCTACAATCAGATTATGAAAGATCGAGGAATTTTTGAGATAAAAAGTAAAACAATATACAAATTCTAGACATGATCAGAATATAAAATGATCTAAAAATAATTTCAGTACTTAGGGTCTCTTTTAAGAAATATCTGCTCTATATGAAGCATCAACATAGAGCAGAGGAAGGGGACGGCAGAGAACGGAAGACGGCCGTTCAGTTGTGCAGCTGCTCATCCTCACCAGATTTTCTAAGAGCCCGCTATGTCCCCAAAGGAAAGGCAGAAAGAGATAAAGAAAGAAAGTAATTTTGAACGATGAGGAATATAGATACAAAATATCACAGCACCAGCACAAAGATGAACCTTATATCTTTGTTACTGTCTTTTGCCCGAAGTGGTTCTTTATATTCCATGAATGTCACTTTGTAAGGAGTTTAAATGGACAAGTTTCTACGCAGTCACCCGAAGCGGTTAAGCCACTAGGAAAATGACACTGGGTGGCAATTAACAAGGTAGAATTTGGGGTGACTACGTAAGTATCTGAATCTGATGACACTTCAGCGCTACAGTATCAGATGGAAGAAAAATCAGTTAGCATTCTTGTCTCTGTGCTAATTTCCTACTAAACACTGAAGATGCCATAATGAAAAAAAAAAAAAAAAAAAAAGGATTTGACCAGGTACTTACGGCTGTAGTCCCAGAGCAGTGTGCAGACTGGCATTCGCCAGTCATCCGGTTTGGAATTAAGACATCATCCCAGCAAGATGGACCCTTTGAGAAAAAACAACACATACTTGGTGCATGAAATGTAACACGAATGTACTCCCTAGCACATTTTCCAAAATCTATTGATATTATAAAATGATAATGAAAGTCATGTGTAGTCCAGTAATATAAATATAATCTACAGAACCTGGGGGTCCTCTAGATCCTTTTGGGGGATCTGGTAGTTCAAAATTATTTTCAACAAGCACACGAAGATGATCTTTGGTGTATTGATCCAAACACATAAGACATTCACACGTAAGACATTCCCCAGCTTCAGCACACGCACACACACAGGTGCACCAAACACACACGTGCACACACTTCCACAGGCACACCACACACTGACATGCACCTCACCATACACACCTGCTTGTGCACACACACACGCCATCACAGCACATACATACCTCCCACCACAAGCTTACTGCACACAGGGGCACCAGATACACACACCCAGTCATGTGCATGCACACAGTTTTGGAGAAAAACAGGGGAAAGCTGAGGGAATCTGGGAATTGAGTGTCTTTCTCAAGAGGCGCTACCTTCTGAATTTGCAGATCATTAAACCAAAAGCCACTGCTTTAACCAGAGGAATATGACTGGCATGAGAAAGCGTTTGCAGCCTGAGAACGCTGTCCTTGGGGGGCTGCTTCTGGGGTGGCCCTCAACCCTGGGCCCGGGAAGCTGGGTTTGGGGATTGTTCACACTCACTTATGGACACAGAGGGTTGGCAGCATCACAAATGTCTTGAAGACAAGCTGGTGTGTGCTGAACACCTTCCTACCACCTGGGAGTCTGGAATTGTGGCCTGTGCTAGGAAGGGGTGCACACTGACTGGCCCCCAGTAAAGCCCAGGTGCAGAGTGAATGAGCTTGTCCTGTGCGGCTCTGCTGGGAGAGGGCTCTTGGAACTGTGCCCGTGGTCTCCTCCTGACATCGCGCCACATGCCTTGTCCCTCTGTTGGGGGGATGAACCATACTGTGTGAAGGGCTGTCCACGGAGTCCTGGAAGCCTTTCTGGAGAATCGCCATCTTGGGGAGCCACGACACAGTGACATTGATTCTTCATCAAGGGCATGTTCTCACAGCTCCACAGAAGGGTCAGGGTTCATAATTAAGAGCACATCAGTTATGGGGAATAAGAAAGTTCATTTCCTTTGCGCCTCTAAGCATAGTACATGCATTTTCAATCCACTGTAGCCATAGCGATGGAAACATCCACTTGATTTTCAACCTTACAATTCTACTGTTGAAAATGGATGGGGACATCTGGATGGCTCAGTCATTAAGCCTCTGCCTTCGGCTCAGGTCATGATCCCAGGGTCTTGGGATGAAGCCCTGCATTGGGCTCCCTGCTCGGCAGGAGGCCTGCGTCTCCCTCCACCACTCTCCCTGCCTGTGTTCCCTCTTGCTGTGTCTCTCTCTGTCAAATAAAATAAAATCTTAAAAAAAAAAAAAGAAAAGAAAAGAAAATGGACAGAGGATTGTGGAACCAAATACACATGTCTGCCGCAACACACGTCTGGGCAACGGAACAGTAAAGTCATAAATGTTAAGAACTGGACGGCAAGGGTAGAGTTGAGAGAGAAGGGGAAAGGGGGATAGATGTCCTGCCCCCATAAGATGTTATTTTTTTATTATAAAGCAATCTGTATGTTTGATTTTTAAACATACGCATATATCCGTTTGATCAAGACGACACGTGTATTGAAGTAAAAGCGAGATAAAGGACAGACACTTAGAACTCAATGACATTTAGCGGCCTTGCTTTCCCAACTTAGCGTGAGAGACTCAAGGACAAGCGTGGCTAGAGTGCCGCCTCCCACCTCAACCCTGGCCGAGGACCCATCTTGGGGGTTATGGTTCTCGGTATTAGGAATCAAGTTTCTTTCATTTTTAGACAACTCGGGAAATGTTGGAGTCAAATCTGCGGCCTAGCTCTGGAAAGTGTACATAGCTTATAATAAAGTCTTGGTTTACTACTACTACCCTTGCTTTCCTATCACGTTCCTCGATTTACTTTCCCTTGCCCTCTTTCCTCATTCTATGTAGTTTTTCTTGTTTTTAGCCCCAACGTATTCTTGCAAACTTGTCAAGTCCTTCTGAAGCGAGACAGGGTATCAGGAAATAATCGTGAGGGACTCATGGCCTTTCCTTCTTAATTCTCCAAAACCACTGCCCACTTCTAACAGGAGCAGCTTCTCGGGCCTCTTGCATCCGGGACACCGGCCTCCCATCCTTAGAACCTAGTGGTCTGGTCTCAGGCAGGACACGCCGTGGCTGGTGAATGCAGCACGCCTGAGGCTCGGGGGAGTCCCTGGTTGCAAAGGAAATCCATTTCGTCGTAGATAACCACTAACTAAACACCAAGATGTTGCTTCCTTGCTCTGTCGATATGGAATATTCTTTCTGAGGCTTGTTCAGGAAGCACCGACCTCCTTAGACCACATGCCATGGTGAGAGAGAAACCCAACACCAGCCCCATCTGGGGAAGGGGCACTCCCTGATCATCACAGGCACAACTGGGGTCCTGTTTGCATGTCTGCTCAGAGTAAGATTCCCGGCCTCAAAGTCTAGGATGAATCGAGACGCTCTGTGCATATCACAGATACTTATTTTTCCTGCCTGAGTTTTTCAGCCCAAAAAGCAGTGAAAGCATTTATGTAACAATTCCTATAGTTGTCACATAAAATACTACTTAATCTGATCTATCCTTGTTTTGTACAAGGAAATTATAGAAAACTCAGTCATGATCAGCCTCTCTGATCTCAAACCATAACCAGATAGCCTAAGTAATAAAACCGAACAGAATTCCAATGAATACGGGAGTCCAACATAATGAAGTAAATGAGTTAGTTTATCCACAGTACTCATAGCATGGGTATTGAATGTTACTGTGATGCCCATCCTGAAAATTGAAACAAATGTTCCAGTGCATTTATGCCATTAGAAAGAAAATTTAACATTGCTCCTTTCTAGTCTTAGAAAATATAAAATGTTAATTGGTTCATTGCTGCATACTTGCATTTTAACAGATGCCTGGTGAAAGCATGTGCAATTTATAGCCTTTATATGGAGCACAAAGGTCTCCAGATGACAAGATTAAAAAAGTACTGCATATCACATGACAGCAGTGTCAAGGACAGAAACTACCCCCCCATGTATTTAATCTATCAGATGCAAAGAACTGTAGAAATACATCTAAAAAAAAAAAAAAATCAGGGGTGCCTGGGTGACTCAGTGGGTTAAAGCCTCTGCCTTCAGCTCAGGTCATGATCTCAGGGTCCTGGGATCGAGCCCCGCATCGGGGGGAGGGGGGGGGTCTCTGCTCAGCAGGGAGCCTGCTTCCTCTCTCTCTGCCTGCCTCTCTGCCTACTTGTGATCTCTGTCTGTCAAGTAAATAAATAAAATCTTTAAAAATAAAAAAATAAATCACATGGCAGAATGGTGTGAAATACATGTTCTCCCTGGAGCACCTGGAGCACCTGAAGGTTAAGAGTCTACCTTCAGCTCAGGTCATGAGCTCAGGGTCCTGGGATGGAGTCCTGCATCCGGCTCAGCGGGGAGCCTGCTTCTCCCTCTCCCTCTGCTTCTCCCCCCGTTTGTACTTTCTCTCTTTCTCTGTCAAAAAAATAAATAAAATCTTTTAAAAAGTCTTTAAAATCTTTCATTTTATTTAAAATCTTTTTTTAAAGATTTTAAATAAAATCTTTGAAATAAAATCTTTAAAAAAAAATCTCCTTCTTTTGCCCAATACTGGCTATATGACCAAGAGAATACATAAATTATTTGAGCTTCTACAGAAGGGATGAGCAAACTATGCTCTGCTGACCAAATCCGGCCTAGTCTTTATTTCTAAACGGCAAAAGCCAATTTACAAACACTGGTTGTAAATTTGTAAATGATTCAAAGGCACAAAAAGAAGAGTCTTCATGGCGTATGAAGGGTAAGTGACATGCAGGTCTCCGTGTCAACAAAGGGACTGGAGTGGAACACAGCCGCGGTGGCTCACTTACCTGTTGTCTATGCTGCTTTTGAACTGCAAGCACAGAACACAGACGATGCGGCTCACGAAGCCTGAAATATTTATTACCTGTACCTTCATGCAGAAAGTGTGCCAATGAGGGATCTATGGTTGAAAATACCTTCCAAGTTCATATTGAAAAGCCCTTTAAAAAAATATTATGGTAGCATTTTGGCCACCATATAATGTCACCAGTTTGTAGAGTGGCTGTATTCTGGGTCTCAAGTGAGAAATTACTTCAATTAAAACCTGAGAGCCGTTGGCCTGTAGAATCCAAGGTATTGTTAGAACACAGTGGCTCAAGTTGTTGGAATCAGTAAGAGTGGAAAGCTGCAACTAGAGATGACATTTGGGGATTTCTCCCAATAGTATTACCAGCAAAAGAAAAACGTAAAGTAGAATATTATTTAAGCACATCTATAGGGTGTACGCAAATCAGAAACTCAGGAAAATGACTTGATGGCATGAAAGCAGTGGCTACATTTGTAAAGTAGGAGTCTTAAATTTTACTTTTAAAAACTGTAGGACTAATCTGTGAGTCATTTGCTATGTCTTGTATGTCCAATCAAGTGGAAAATCAAGGTACTTAAGTGGCTAATTCTTATCCAAATATTGCTTTGACAAGATCCAAACGGTTGTAGCAAAAGAGGTTTATTTTTCCCCTTGAACCATCTAAATAATTCCATAACCTGCTTTTCATAGGTGGGCATATACATTGCTGTCTAAAAAAACCTGCAAATCTTGTTTTCCAAAATGTTACTACAACATCTTGGCATTTGCAGTTTTTTAAAAGGGTTACTGTAGGGACACCTGGGTGGCTCAGTCAGTTAAGAGTCTGCCTTCGGCTCAGGTCATGATTCCAGGGTCCTGGAATTGAGCCCCACAATGGGCTCCCTGCATCAGTGGGAAGCTTGCTTTTCTCTCTCCCTCTTCCCCTCCCCCCACTTCTGTGCTCTCTCTCTCTCTCAAATAAATAAAATCTTTAAAAAAAATAAAATAAGGAGCGCCTGGGTGGCTCAGTGGGTTAAAGCCTCTGCCTTCGGCTCAGGTCATGATCCCAGGGTCCTGGGATCGAGTCCCACATCGGGCTCTCTGCTCAGCGGGGAGCCTGCTCTCTCCTCTCTCTCTGCCTGCCTCTCTGCCTACTTGTGATCTCTGTCTGTCAAATAAATAAATAAAATCTTTAAAAAAATAAAACAAAATAAAATAAAAGGGCTATTTGAATAGTACTTTTACTTGAACTATGCTTTTACCAATTGTTTCAGTTACAAATGTGTTGAATTTAGTGTATCCTTGTGAATGACTATACAAACATTAAAGTCATATAATTAAACTTAAGGGGTTAAAATAATTTTGAAAATTATACTTGTAGTCTATCATGATAGCAAAACTGTCTTTAAACTGCTACACTCCCAGCCTCCTTCTTTTCTTTCCCTTTGTGTCCACAACAAAGTGTTACAGAAAAGGAGCTTCAAAGTTCACGGGACCTGTTGAACCTCCATTCTACCAATTATTAGCTCTAGGCTCCTGAGCAAGTTTCATTCTACCTTTCTCCACCTCTTCTGAAGAGTGAGGGGTTAAATACCTCCTTCACTGGGCTCTCTTTATGTTTGCCCAGTGCCTGGCACATGAAAGATGGCAACTGTTGCAAGCAGCATTTCCTATTTCTCAAAAGAGAAGTCCCTGAGTAGGGACTTTTTAAATTTAGTAGACAGAGAAGCAATAATTGGCCTGTTCCAAGGCACCTGACTCAGCCCGCTGCATTTTGCATTTCTCACTTTTTCTAAATTCCCCCATTACCCAGCGACTCCCCAGGGATTATGTCACTTTCCAAAGCAGGTGGCTCGTAACTCTTTTAAATCATCTATTTCCATCCGTACAGTAGACATTGTTCTGGCACCTTCCCTCATTGGATTTAAAGACCTTATGTTTCTCATAACGCTAAGGACAGTGCTCAGAGTATAGCTGAGGCTCGACAAGGAGTCACTAAACAGTGAGCAGGGGAAATAACCAAGAAAAAATCCTCTTAACCAAAATATTCATCCAATCCACAAATACTTATTGAACATTTCTTAAAACCTGATAATACAGTTATGGAAAAGAGAGAAGGAACCTTTATCCTGTAGATTTTATGGAATAGCTACAAAAGCCAGTTACAAAGGAACTAAGCAACCAATTCATATAGATAGTACAAAAAAAAATATGCCCATACCAAATATTGGTGATACGTAAAACAACTGGCACACACATACCCTCCTGATGCAAATACAAAATGGCACAGCCCCTCTGGAAACCTTTAGGCTTTTTTTTTTTAGAAAGTTATACATATAACCATCAATGATTTGACAATTTCATTTTTAGATATTTATCCAAGATAAAAATGAAAACATGCATCTACACAAAGAATTATATACAAATACGGAAATAGGCTTATTCACAAGAGCCATCAACTGGAGACCACCCAAATATCTATCCAAATATGAACAGATAAACAAAATGTGATATCTCCATCCAATGGAATACTATTCTATAACAAATAGTATCATATTATTTGTAAATGTAACATGGATAATTCTCAAAATAATGTGAGTGAAGGAAGCCAAACCTGCAATGGAACATACTATATGTTCCCACTTATACAAAATGCAGACACATCAGTGGTAGCTGCGGGGTGGGGGCAGAGCATGGGATGGGCTACATAGGGGCATGAGGAATATCTGGGAGGGGCTTATGAGCCAAAGTGAGTCCCCTCAAAATTCATATGTCAAGGTCCTAATCCCCTACAGAATGAAACTGTATTTGGAAATAGGGTTTTTAAAGAGGAAATAAGTCAAGATGAGGTCCTTGTGGTGGGTCCTAGTCCCGTATGGCTGATGTCCTTATAAAGAGGAGATTATGACATGGACAGTCACAGAAAAAAAAGGCCACGCAAAGACACGGGGATAAGATAACCCATCCAGAAACCAAAGAGATTCCTCAGAAGAAACTAACCTCACAAACACTTGGACCTTGGATACCATATTATCAATAACTCTATTTTGAAACTATTTTTTTATGGGTAGAAGGAAGCAAAAGAGGGGGAGAAAGTAATTTCGTGAATATATATTCATTCCTGAGGCCTTTTTGCTTATGCTCTGTCTCTCTGGAAGCCATGTAAGAATTTTCTTCTCTTTTAAAGTCTTTATTGTTAACAGGCTTTTCCACATACATCGCTTCATGTGTCATCTCAGAAACCATGTACGAGATTGTATCTTCTATTAGTTTTCTATCCCTGTGTAACAAATTACCACACACACAGTGGCTTAAAACAACCCATGTCTACGATCTCACAATTTCTGTGAGCCAGCAGCTCTGTTCAGGGTCCTACAAGGCTGTATTCAAAGTGTTGGCAGGGCTGTGCTCTCATCTGGGAGCTTGACTGGAGAAACATCAATTTCCAAGCTCTCTTGGGGTGTTTTCAGAATTAATTTCCCTGCGGCTATTACTCTAAGGGTGTCAGCTTTGTGCTGCCCGCTGACTGGAAGGCTCCCACTGTTCTTCCCCATGTGTGTTTCCTCAACCTGGCTGCCTACTTCATGCCAGCAGGGCAACGTCGGGTCCGGTCTCTGCTGATGCACACTTCTATTAAGTGGTGAAGGGGACTCTTGTATACCATGATCAAGGGGGTGGCAGACATATCATCACCTCTGCCATTTTTTCTGGGCTGGATGGAAATCACCAGAACCACCCACTTTCAAATTTAGGGATTTCACGAGAGCAAGGATACCAAGAGGTAGAAGATCACTGGGGGTCACCTTTGTGTTTATCCATATCAGCAGAGAAGAAAGACCTTTCATAACATTAAAGTCTGGGAAGTGAAAATTCAATATGTGACTCTGGTTGCCAAGTTCTCAGGCTATTTTTTAAAGACATAAACAGACCTTCCAGTTGAAATATGTGAATATTCAAAGACTTCCCTGGAGTCATTCTTTTAAATTTTAAGTAGAGAATGTAATATTACAGCCTAGGAGATATCACAAAATAAATACTGAATGTGACCAGAAAGTGAGTTTCTATGTATTCTGGCCAAGTTAAATTTGAAGAGATTAGTACATAAAAATCAAGCGAATACACTTGTGCTTTACTTAATGTATATACTCTTTTCCAACTTGAATTTATTTCCTAGGATTTCTTAGAGCATAAACATCTTACACATTTTTGCCTCTGAATATCTAATTCCAAGTCCTGAATGGAACCCGCTCCCATAGAAAAAACAGACCACTACAGACTACATGGAGAGACTCACTCTTCACATATTAGCCCAATTGTTTCCACAAATTTTTTAAAGCAAAAAGAGACTTAGTATGAGGTGAATTAGAACTTAAAGAAAATAAAAGACCTCAAGAAGACCCCATGTCCAGTCCTTATAAATATTTTTATCTCTGATTTGGATATCAATAATAATCAACTCTTTCTTACAACTATTTTATAAGGGAAGTAGAAGAGGGGAAAACAAGTGATTTAGTGAATTCCAGCCAATCAGCAGGGGAAAAATGGATAACACAAGTAGTGGCAAAGCCCGGATAGCACCGCATTCAAGTTCTGCTTATTAGAAAATCTTCTTATATTAGTACAAAACTGAGTTGTTTACAGAGCACTCTCCCACAAACAAAACAACCTTGATTCCCACTGAAAATCTGTTAATTCTATGTCCTAGGGAGCTCTGAGACCCAAGCTGACTATTTGTTCATGTGTGGGGTAATCACAGAACTATTGGTAAGGAAATTGGCTCTCATATCCAGCTACATGGGCATATCTTAAAGACTACTACATTTTCATGACAGGGTATCCATTTTTTACACTGATTTGTTAACCATGAAAACACGGATCTCTCTCTATTTTATAAAATGGAATATCTAAAGTCCTTGCTCTTGTGGAAAAAACACGGCCAAAATTTTAATATAAGCTTAGTCCTAAGACTGGGTAGGGCTTGGTGGGTCAGCTTCATTCCATTCTGTGTATAGTCAGCCTGAACAAGTCAACTAGGGGATGAAGGGCTCACTCTCCAAATGGCTCATTGGCATGGCTGTCCCTGCAATGAGCTCCCATCTGTGGTCCCTCTTAACCAGGGCCTTTCCAGGGGCTGCTGGTGTCTCCTTCCAGCACAATAGGTACTTCCCAAGAGTGACAATCCTGAGAGAGAAGGGACAAAGCTTCCAGTTCCTTCAGACCTAGCCTGAACATAGCACCACGGCATTTCCACCATATTCTTTAGATCAAGCAGTCACAGAGTTCGGATTCACTGGAAGAGGTTGGTGTTTGAAGGACACAGCTAGCGTGGCACCCTTTGTCAAATTTAGGTCTGACAACTCACTGAATGAGAATCTACACCTGCGCTCTGCATCAGCACCCTTAGGAAGCTGTCTCATGCTGGTGCTGGCTCCACTCCACGCCCAGCTTTTTGCTCTGTTTTCGGACAATATAGCCCATTTAGATTTCTTTTCATTTTTATTCAAAATGCCTGGCTGATACATTCTCTACTAAAAGTCTTTAAATATTTTAAATACTATGGAACAGTAATGTGCCATATTGGATATGGTTTATGAAACAAAACAGCACTAATTACAAGTGTTCTCTGATAGTCCATTTGGATCTCTCTTGTTTTTCATCTGGGCACAGTATCTGCACCCATGTGTAAATCTGTCAATGGCTTCCAATTATTTAATGTCCTTTCTCTGATCACTAAAGACATTTTTCAGGATTTTTTAGAATCCGTAACTACCACCACATGCACTCATCTATTTCTTAAATTACATCCATTCGACGCTAATTTTAAGTCATTGTGGTCATTAATTTATTTGATAAATTATGCACCTAACATGTGACAGGTATCTTGCTAGACTGGAGATAAAACATCGAATAAGACTTTTCCAGGTAGGAGGACAACAGTGATTAAACAAGTAATTAACATATGGATTCTTTGAGGGATCCTTGACCTAAACCTTTGGAAGGACTATCATTTGAGATGAGACCTGAGAGCCAAGTAGGAATCAGACGGAAGAAGAGAAGTTCCCTGAGAGAAAGAAGGACTCTGAGTCTGGAAAACAGAACCAGACACCCCCAACCCCTGGACTGGTTTCTGGAATATATATTTTCAAGAAGATGATATGGATAATTGATTCATAAATAGTTCATTACTTCTGTGCAAAATCCTAAATATCTTAATCTAACATTACTACCACTACTTGATAATATGATTCAATTAAAATATATGATAAAATGTAACAGTATTCAAGGTCCTGATTCAAAGGGATGGGAATGTCCAGATAATAAATGATGTCTTAGTACTTTTGAATCAGACTGACTGGATTTCAAATCCCTTTGCCATGACCAGCCCCGTAATGATGGATAAGTCACTGAATCAGAACATCAGCTTCTTGCGTGTAATGTGGGGAAAATAATTTTTTAATGCTACATCAGAGGGTTTATGGTTAAATGAGATAAAGTACTTCACATAACACTATACACATAGTTAATATTCAATAAATATTAGAAGGTGCTGCTAAATAGCCTTAGTGTGAGAAAAACATGATCATGGAAAGAGCACCCCAAAAGACAAAGACTCAGAAGACCTAAGTTATAGACATAATTTCATTAGAGAGTAGGCTAAGCAATTTAACATCTTTATGCCTCACTTTCTTATCTGTAAATTGGGGGTAATAAAGTCTCAGGGTCAAAAGAGATAATGAATGAACTTTACAAAAAATCACAGGCCATAGAGAATAGAGCTTTGTGTATTCCTACACTGTCTAACTGTAGAAAGTGGTGGACTCATATGCCAACCCCACTTTACACAACCCCAAACACAATGCCATTTCCAGTAGAAGAGATTCTTGATCTATACGAAGCAGCTGCTGCTCGCGTCAGCAATTAACCAGAGCAAGTGTCTCTGCTCATATCGATGACCCGATGCTGCCAACTTAGCTCAAACAGCTGTTTCAACAGAACATCTCAGCTGGCCTTGGAAATTTTCTCCAAGAGCTGGGGTATCTCTATAGCTCATACAACATGATCTGGCAGGAGGTGGCATACAACACATTTCCTCCCGCTACTAAAATGCATTTCATATCACAAAAAGCAAGCATTTCAAAATCAAATACTCAATAACATACTTTTCCCCTCTGAGAAAATTATTACAAGAAAAAACATCACATCCCTTTAAAGAAAGTGCATTGTTATAAGGGAAACAACTCTTGGTCCACTGAATTACAGCTCCGCTGAGTTCTGACACAGTCAATCACTGTCATTATTGACAGTCCCTTCATGTAAGGTGCCATCATGCTAAATGCATTCAATGTCAAACAATGTGCTTATTTCTTCACAATTTCCAGTTCCCAAACTCTTCCTAAACCGCAAGATGCCTTCAATTATATTACTAAGTGTTGACAGCTTCGCTGTAGGCACATCAGAGTGATAGCAGGATTCAGACGGCAGTGATTTTTTTGTCCTATTTCATAGAATTTAAACAATGGAGACAAATAAAGACTTACAGATACAGTGATTCACTTTTATGCACTCTTAACAGATTTAATTTAGGAGAACCATATGATTATCTTCATCTGTTCAAGCTCTCTTTACTAAGAATAATCTTGCTGCCGCACGGAGGGAAATTTGCCGCAGCTCAGATTAGAGGCAGCTTCAGACAGCATGATCTGTGTCTAACTGTTGAGATGGTCGCTCTCATTTCCATTCCAGGCACGTAAATCTATTTGAATAACAACAATTTATTATCATGTAAAGCTTCATAGTTATCTCAGCTGGCTTTATATCTTGATAATTATGACTGGAACTGGACTATGCTTATTACATGAGATAAGACGTTTATTAGATTTCTAGTGAGTGCCCAGATACCGTCATCATCATATCAACATTATTTAGTTCTCAAAATAAAACTCCACGAATAACACAGCATATTTTGCTATAAACTACTGTAAATCCGCCCCTGAGGCTGGACTCCACCAGCCACCTCTTTTCTAGGAAGGGAAAGGAAGAAATAGGCAGGATGGGGTTAAAACTATGAAGGGGTCACAACTTAATTAATGTTTCTATTGCTTCAGTGCAATTAACTGTCCTTGAGGAGGTATTAATAGGGGGGATGTCCTGGCCAGTCCACAAGGCTACACACTGCTCAGTAGTATAGGTGATCTGTGCTTATAGGACTTTGACACCATGAGGAAAATCACGTCTCAAGGGTTGTGAAGAACAGTCAACTTGGATAGGCCTCCCTCTGTGAGGCGTTAGACGCACATGTAATGAGCGGGCTTCTAGTCATATCTTAACCACATCAGCCCTACTGTATATTTATGAGGCACTTTGGTCCCATGACGAGGTATGTCCCCCCAGAGCAGCAGTATGTGGGCAGGGGTTTCTCTTCTGTCCCTACAATGACCTGGGGTCTGTAGAGCTACCGAGAGTGAGGCCTTCTTCTCAACAGCAGTAATCACACCCAACAAACCCAAGGAACCAAAAATGATTCTCGGCCAAAAGAAAAGTCTCATTTGTCCTTGGATACGTATGTTGGCAAAGACATTTTTTTTCCTTAAATATTTTATTTATTTATTTGACAGAGAGACAGTGAGAGAGGGAACACAAGCAGGGGGCGTGGGAGAGGGAGAAGCAGGCCTCCTGCTGAGCAGGGAGCCCAATGTGGGGCTCAATCCCAGGACCCTGGGATCATGACCTCAGCCAAAGGCAGATGTCTAATGACTGACCCATGTAGGTGCCCTGGCAAAGACATTTTTTAAGCAGGGCCCAGTTTAACATGCATTTACACTTTGTTCCAGTTCCTACATTCTCCTCCGAGCCTTCTCACTTCAAGAGACTTCTAGTATTCCCTTTCCTTCTGTCTCCCTTTCATCCCTGACTCAGTTATCAGGGTCCAGTCACCACAAAAAACAAACAAACAAATGAACAAAAACACTACAGCCATATTTTTGTGGCCCAGTGAGAGAGGAGAGAAAAATTTTTAATTCTAAATTAAAACAATCAAATTTTTAGTTCTCTGAACTTTTTCATGATTAATTCAAACTGGTTGAGGTTCCCACCGAACGTGTTTTATGTTTTCTGACACTTCTCTGTAAGAATCACCCTCCCCATTCTTATTTCATCACCCCCCCCTTTATAAAGCTCAGTGTTTTGACTTAATAAAACAAACATGACTAAGTCTCTTTCCTTTCTGTGTGTACTTCTTTCTTCAAGTGAAACGTGAAAGATCACTGTTTGAAAACAAATCAGATCTTGGTCATAAATCATTCTAAATCTTATTTTTTTATAAAGATTTTATTTATTTATTTGACAGACAGATCACAAGTAGGCATAGAGGCAGGCAGAGAGAGAGAGGAGGAAGCAGGCTCCCCGCCGAGCAGAGAGCCCGATGCGGGGCTCGATCCCAGGACGCTGGGATCATGACCTGAGCCGAAGGCAGCGGCTTTAACCCACTGAGCCACCCAGGCGCCCCTCTAAATTTTATTTTTTGAAATAGCACTGGCAGGGGAATGCTGTCGTCTCCCCACAACCCTGCCTTTGCTCAGAGAACTGGATTCCCACCTTCACCTCCAGGCCCCACTCATCCAGGCAATCGTCCACGTGCTGTTTCTGTGACGAGGTGTGCAATCTTGCCCGGTGGGAAAAGAGTGGGCAGCATTCCTGCTGCATTCCCCAGGCTAGCTCTGTCAGGGATGGCACGTAGGGATGTCTGTTGATTCAACACCCATTTCCCTATTGGTTCAAAAGCTAAAGGAGGAAGGCATCCAGTTAATTGGCATTCTACAACCCCAATGACAACCACAGTATTTGTTTCTTCTGGACACAGCTGTGCTGAAAATATCAGTGTCCCTTCGCTGCTAGACCCACATGCAGTCTGGTTCTTAGGTTGGAGATGTTACCATGGCTTGGCTCTTCCTCTGGCTGGGACATGAACCTATTACATTTCTCTGAAAGCAAACCTACTCCCACTAGCTGCAAAACCCCTTATCTCCCTTCATTCCCAGCACAAAAAAATTACAACTCGGGACACCCTACAGGATTTCGACTGCCCAGATGGGTTTGCCATATCCCAGCTGCCAAGGTGATTTTCTCATCGTACTGATTGTTTCAAAACAAATTTAGTGCACGTGAAATAGACAGACCTGGTCTGGGCATCTTGTCAGTGAGCTGTGGTTATTCGCTCAACGTTCCTTCAAAACGGCACCCTACTTCCCCAGAACGCTCCCCTGAATCCTCAATTTTTAACAAAAATGAAAAATCCAGGATGGTTTATGATAAGGAAAACAAGAGTTTGCTTTAAACTATTTATTCACAAGACTGTCTCTGTTTATAATAATTCGAATCTATATCAGATTCCTTGTTTTTTATGTTAACACCTCAAATCAGCTCCATTAAAAAAAAAAAAAAGTGGTATCAGCAAACAGATCGAGGGTTCTTGGCTTCTGATATTCAATCTTCTCCTGTTTCTCCCAGGTGTGTAAACCTCATGATTTCAGTACAGATGCACAGTCTTTTTGAATGTACTCCGTAGCTTAGAACTACTGATGATGCTTCTTGAAACTAGTTCGCCATCTAAGGCATGTTCCTACTTGATTTTGATACATGCCACATTAAGAAACTCATTCATAGAAGTAACTGTGACATTATTCAGGAAACTGAAGGCAAAGGAAAATGCACAGGATGTTTCTCACCCAAAATTACACTCTGGCTTAAGGAAATATTTTCTCAAAACCATGTTACTTAATTTTAGCTAATTCAGATCACATCTGTCATCACTTTCACCAAGGCCAAGAAAAACAGTAATGCTGTAATTGGAACTTAGTGTCAAACTTTTCCAAGTTTTATAACGAAGCCACTCCTCTGGACCACTTGGCACAGTCTTTGCCTTCTACCTCAAAATGACTAAGCATAGGTGAGCTATCCTGGGCATTCAACTTGGCAATGACAAATAACGTATCAGAAATAAATATCGTGCCTAAAAGCCCATAAACTTACAAAAAGATTTCTGATTTCCCTGTGGGAATAAGATAGAGCATTATAACCAGGAAATGTTATATGAAAAGAATACTACTATTATATAAGTTTCCAAATTAAGACTTGGAAAAAGACCAGAGAAAGATCTGACTTGATAGACTCATAACCAGACCCTCCTTTATACCCCGTCTTCACACAAAATCACAACACCAGATGTGATTCAACCTTCCCTTGAAATCCGAGGCTGGCAGACTGGGGATCGTAAGCTCTGACTGCTCGTGTCCTGGTGACCATGAAGGGGGTAGAAAAGCTAACATGGAATTCCCCAAACTTAGTACCCAACTCACTCGGCAAGGCAGGTGGAGCCAGGCATGCCCCGTAACCCCTGACAGCAGGACTCTCCTAGAACAAGGTCAAACAGAAGGTTCAAGGGAATGTGAATGCGAGCCTAAGATCACAAGGACTGGAGGTCTGCTGGAGGAGCAGACACGGCATTCGGGAAGGAGTAGGAATACTATAAGGCAGATTTTTCAGCTCAAAACTGACTTCATCTTCACCAAGTCTTGTCCCCTCCATATTTGTTGAATTTGTGTCCTCCTCTCCAGACCCAAAGCCCCAGACTTATTTTGAGACCCTGTATTCTCTTCTGGACGATCACAATGACTTATTAATGAGTGTCTTGCTATCCATCTCAGCTCCCTCAAATGTTTTCTCCACACACCTGCCGGCGGGATATTTTAAACAAAAGTGAGAAGGTGACCAGCTCCCCTTAAAAGCCTCCAGCGGTCCCACCCCATGCTCAGGACAGTCAGTGCTCCCCATTTCCTAACATGGCTCATGAAGCTCTTTTTGATCAGCTAACTTCCCTCCTCCCCCTTGCCTCTCAGTCAATCTCCTAGCCACCCCCTGCACGAGAACCCACAGGTACACGCACAAAGAAATAGTTACGCATTATTTTCAATCCTCCCGGAACCTTTGTCTGTTTAGGAAATCCTGTGATTTTCCAGTCTTTTTCAGTTGAGAGGTCTCAGGATATGCTTGGTAACAATGATGTTTTATAGAGCCAGGGTAGCATTGCATTTAAGTTCTGTTTATTAGAACACAAATTTTTATATTTCTTTACCAAATATTCCTCCTCACCCACCATCTGCTGCTGCCTATTGCAAGTGCATGTATCTGAATGCCCAGGGTGTTGCCTTTTGTTTTTCTGCTTGAAACTTCCTGGCAACTCTGTTTCCCCTAGGATTCTTCCCCAGCTATCAAGGCTGATGGAAACAGAAGTTTGTCTGCATCAAATGAAGACGCAGAACAATGGCCACTATCTGAAATGTTTATTAGAATCTAGTGATTCAGATGATTTCCAAGACCCCATGTAATAGAAAAATGCAATCTACAGAATTAAAGTATCTGAGTTCAAGATTCGTTACTTTACGTACTATGTTGTGCCCTTTGGCAAGTCGTTCAAATTCTACAGTGCTTAGATCTCTCCAGGTATAATATGAAAATTGATATCAGGTTTCTCTACTTGGCAAGTTTGTTGTGAGGCTAAAACAACAACAGAAACAAAAGAAAAATGCTTTTCTACCTTTCAAACACTGTGCAGTGGTAGTTATTTTTTTCTTTGCATTAAAACATACCATTAGAATCTTGAACAAAATCTACATTATTAGAAGAGCATGCACGATGCTTTATATTGTAATTTAAAATTTTTAACTCCCAAAAAGAGAAATATTTTTTTCATATTATGAACTAAATGTGTCTTCCAGCCTAGTAATTGAATATCACATCTCCTTCATGGAAACCCAAATGTTTTTCCAGAAATTAGAAATAGTCACAATCCACTTACTGTTACTTGATGCCAGAAAGCTTTTGGAAACACACACACACACACACACACACACACACACACACATACACACAAACACACAGCGCCATTACTGTCTTTTACCTTAAGAACTATTTATATTTCAGGTTAAAAAAAGTCTGACATATTTCACTAAAAGCATCTGCAACAGAAATCTGTAGTCTACCTATTAAGTGGTATCAGTTAGAAAATACAGAAGTTAGTATTTCTTCACTTCTCTGAGACTTAATGCTAGCACCTAATGCTTACTAAAATTGTTATTTGTACAGGAATGCTGAGAGTCTTATTATAACCAAAATTTTTTTTAAAAACTAAAATAATGAGTAAAGTATGTGTAAAATTATCATAACAGAAGTTATAATTATGATATCCATTTAATCTTCCAAAGGGATCAGATCTACTAAACACATTATATTCATATCATCCAAAATATTTGAATGGTTAGGTCAAATTTCTCTTCCCAAATTTAGAATTTATTATAATGTGTACCCTAAATCATAGAATCTCTGTAACTTCTGCTAAAGTTTGTTCACTGCCCAGGCATGTATTGGAAAGGCAGCTGGATGGTGTCAGCGTCTGCAGAGTAACCCTTTAGAAGAAGCTGGACAGGGAGTCCAGGGCAATGCCAAATACTTGGGTTGCTGGGTTTTTAAAACTAGGCCATGAGAAATCGCTTCTTCATGTGTAGGGAAATTCAACCAACTGTGTTGTTGTAGGCAGATCTCCAGCTGAAGTGATCGGAGAGGTATCTGCAGGCCTTCTGCTATAGGTTAGCTATCATCGTTCAGTGTTATTTGGATATTAAGAGTAGAACTTGCATGAACATACAAAGATCATGTTAATGAATAAATTCGTTAAGTGTAGCATAACAGTTGTGTTTTACTGCTGCAGTAGCGAGGTAGATAATCTGAGATTTCCCAGGGTTCTTTATGACCTCAGAAATGTGGCTTACTCTAATGCTATATTCCAGGGAAACACACTTTAATCAGGTGTCCTGTGCTGTGTTACTAAAGTGGAATATTTTATGCCATAGGTGTGAGCAGCAGCATCTCTGTAGTGCATATTAAAACGTTCAAGTAAGGCTTAATTATAAGTCGGAAGATACTTCATTGTAATACATAAAGGCACACCTGGGATAAAACACTTGTATCTAAGGACTCTCGGATAGCTTGGAATTGCTGCCACTAAGCCAAACTCCACTTAATATGAAAATAAGGTCTTGGATTCCAGTTGCTTTTAAAGGTCTAAGGCAACACCTTATTCTATCATCACTCATTGCTATGTTAAGACAGACTAGCTGATCAATGGTCTTTGCGAGTGTGTGTAAGAACACACAGTCCTCGTATGGTGGGCCTGTGGTAGTAGGGACGCAGATGTCTCAGAGGACAAACCCAGATGGGACATGGGAGAGTGGCCTTAAAAACCCATGAGGACCGAAAAGTTACCAGATGTATGGGATGTGGGAGAGGGAGAGGAAGAAGGAGATAAAGAGATCCTCATTAAAGAACCAAGGCAGGCCTGCAAAACCAAACTAAAATAATTCTAGATTAAATCCTAGTTTGTTGTTTAAATGGAGGCTGACAATGAGGCATTGGCCCCAAATACAAAAACAAGTGAGCTGAAATTAAAGGGTCAATTATATTACAGATCTTTTGATTTCAAAATATTATTATTAATTATATTTATGTATATTAACTTAGAGCCTTCAACCTACATATGATTTCACACATATATATAACATATATGCATATATATACATATGATTTCATATATATATGTATATATATTTGCTTATTTAGTCATTCAAACTTCTATCCTGTATCTACTAAGCTTTGTGCTAAGCTAGAGATCAAAGATGACTAAGCTTCAGTGCCACATTTAAATATTCCATAATTTGGTGGAGGACATAAAGATACCAAATATTTGACAAAGGAATGTATTATATACCAAGGGAGCTCAAATAATAGACCAATCGCAACTTTGTTTCAAACTTGAATAACTGAAAAACACCCGTACCAGTGAGGGGGGGTTCACTTTTTTCCCAGTTATTTTCAACTTAAACTGGTCAAATTCCAATAAAATAAGCATTCAGTGTAGTATTTTTAATCATTGGATAGTTGGGATAAGTGGTTGATCAGTCAACTCCAGGATACATCTTTATTTCATTGCTTTCATTGATGCCAACCCCAATCTAAGGATATTTTGCAAGAGAATGGTATTATGCTTAAAAAGTATTTCCAGTCTCAAAACTGGGAGATTTTTCCTGCAAATAAAAGCAACTGAGGGGAAAAAAGCAAATGAATATGAAGTGATGAAGTGATTTTTATTTAATTTTTTTTATTTTTTAAATTTTTTATGAAGTGATTTTTAAAATAAAGTTACATAACAGTGCCTATTAGATACCATCTCCACTGTACTCTTATCCACCCAGTAAGTTACATTAATCATGTTCTCTGTTTAAGGCTTTGAAATTTCTTCACTGAAGTCCTTATGTCATTTTGGGGATTTTCGTAGTCACATAACAAGTAAGTGGAGAGTGAATTCACAATTAATCCATGCCCTTCTCTTTAATAAAAATTAGGCTCTTTCATATCCTACTTACAGATTCCTCTTTAAGGAAGGTTTCCTCCTATTGTTTACAATGAACTCACTCAAGTTGGCATCCCACTATCTTAAATTTGTAATGAGTTCATAACTGGTCTGGGCACCTCTCAAAACATGGAAGTCAGAGTGCACGGAAGGACTCTTTATGTTACCAGAAATCAGGGTAATCCAGGGATGCAAGTTTCTTTTAAAAAAGAAAATAAGCAGATGATCTTTCTCAGAGTATAGAAAGTCCCACGGCACACAAACACGTTCCGGGCTGGCACCCTTCTCGCCAGTGGGAAGGGGAAAGGAGGAGGAGATGCACCAGCAAAATAAGAAGCTGTTACCACAGCACCAACGTCAGCACCACAAAACACAATCTTTAAAAATGTGTTTTCAAAATGTATTTATTAGGTGATAAACTCGGGGCCAACCGGAACCAGACAGTGAGGATTAAGACGGAATCCCTGGACAAAGATCAGCGCCTCAGGGAGAAGCTAGCCGGCCTTACGGAAGTGTGGCTCAGTGAGTGGAGAGGGGCACATGGTGGCGGGTGTGAGCAGCTTTCACAGTACTTCCCTTTGCAGCATTTACCTCAACTTTAACTACGTCGTTACTTATGCATTACCTCTGGAAAATTTGTCTCTTCAGATAAAACGTAAGCTCCTTCAGAGAAGGGACCTATTCTGAATCTCCTTGACTGCTGTGCATAAAATTTGGGCTTAATGCATATTTGCTGAATAAAATACGTGAATATTTGGAGGGTTCTTGAGTGAAATTCAAGTCTAAATTGAGATGAAAATATGAAAATGCCTGGAAAGGAACATGGGCTGTAAATAGCAAGTAATATGCCATAGGATTCCCAGTTGCATGCTTCACCTAACCAGTCTTATTTCATAGAAAAGGAAGCTCCTTTTCTATGATTTGAGAGATGGGCCAAGTGCTCGAGTCACCACTGAAGTGTGCCTGAGAAATACAAATATATCCACAATAAAGACAATTTTTTGTTCATTTGTTTTTTGGTTGTTGTTGTTTTATTTTAATCTAAGTACCACTTACCTTTTTCTTTATGGCTGGACTCTCTCATCTCATGTTATTAGAAAATGCTTCAAATGGAAATGCCCCAGTCTCTAACACAATGACTAAAATTCTATTATAATGTCAAAATAAATATAGGAGAAACTGACCTAAAAAGTCAATTTTAATATGAGAGAGCAGAACAAGAGGATGTGTGCCATCTTGATAAGGAAAGGAAAGTAGAAAGAGAAATCAAACATATATTTGAACTTTGTTGAGACAGGTTTGGAGCTGCAGACAAGATTTTTATTTTGTTTAAATTTAGGTCAGAAATGAGCACTTACTCCATGCTAGGCACTCTGCTTCACAATTGAATGCAGCATGGTATCTTCCTCAAGGTGCTTACAGACCAAATTCTAGACTATTAGAGCTCCAAAGGAGTAAGCACACCATCACGGACTTCCAGTTTCTTACACTAAGGAACTCTAATATTCCTCTGAGTTGTGGGTCACAACTAGAATGCAGAGGTGGAAGGAAATAGCAAAATTGGGTAACATGGGGGTGCATTCGAGTAGTGGCCCAAATTCCTTAACCTGTCCTAAATCAATGGGGACCTTTAGAGAGGTCAGTATTATCCATATTCTCATAATTCATAAAGGAATTGGGCAGAGAAAAAAAAAAAAAGGCACTGTGTATCTGAATCCCAGTTGTAATTCCAAGAAGGTAAAAATCCCCAAAAGTATCCAATGATTCCAGAAGCATCCTGACAGTCAAAGGTATGGGATCTGGGACCATTCCATGATTTTGTCATCTCTTAGCAGGTACTAAATTAATGAGGAGCAAGAAGCAACTTGTTTCTCTCAATCATTAGAAAGCTACAAACTAATAATATATGGCTAGTTTTAAAATTAACTGGATATGAAAAAGAAATTAACTGGACATTTTGTCAGTTTGCCAAACTATTTGTCACACTATTATAATGTCTAGGAGAATAGCATTTATTAGGAAAAAAATTGGCTTAGTAAAAATAATGTGTATTTGCTTAGGAAATGCCTTGAACAAAGAGACTGAATTTTAGATGCTGATAATTCATTTGTAAGATAAGATTATGCCAACAAACTGGAGAACCAAGATGCGAAGGGCAAATCCAAGAAGGAAACAAACTACTGGAGCTCATTCAAGAATATATATAAAATCTGGAGAGACCTATAAAGAATAAAGATACTGAATTAGTAGTTTTAAAACTTCTAGGAAGGAAGGGCCCAGGCCCTGATGGATGTACTGGTAAATTCAAACAAATATTCAGTTGATTTTCAACAATGGCACCAAGGCAATTCAATGGCAAAATAAAAACATCCTCAACAAATGACACTAGGGCAGCTTGATATCCATATGCAAAGGAATAAAGTTGAACCCCTACTTTACTACATATAAAAATTAAGCCAGAGGGATAAGAGGCCTACATGTGAGGGATAAAACTATAAAACTCTTAGAAGAAAACTTAGGAGTAAATCTTTATGACTTTGGGTTTAGGAATAGTTTCTTAGATATGACATCAAAAGCAGAATCAAAAAAAAAAAAAAAAGAAAAGAAAAGAAAGAAAGTGCAGATGCACTCAAATTCAAATTCTGTGTTTCAAGAACCCATCAATAAAGTGAAAAGGTGACCTACCAAATGGGAGAAAATATTTGCAAATCGTATGTCTCATAAGGAATCTGTATCTGTAATATATAAAGAACTCTTACAACTTAACAGCAAGAAGACAAATAACCCAATTAAAAACAAATGGATAGAGGACTTGGATAGACATTTCTACAAAGAAGACATACAAATGGCCAATCAGCACATGGAGAGAGATTCAGCATCATCACTCATTAGGGAAATGCAAGGCGATACCACAAGGTATTACTTTTGGCCCATTAGGATGGCCAAAATTAAAAACAAACACACAAAAATAATGAGTGTTGGAAGGAATGTGGATAAACTGTAACCGTCTTCATTCATTGCTGGCAGAAATGTAAATTGGTGGAACCACTTTGGAACACATACACTTACAGGAAATCTTGTACAAGGTTGTATGATAGCCAAAGAGTAGAAATAACCCATACATGCATTGGCTGATGAATAAACAAAACCCAGTACATGCAGACAGTGTAATAATATTTGGCAATAAAAGGGACTGAAGTACTGATACATGCAACAAACATGGGTGAACCTTGAAACACTGTATAAACGAAAGCAGGCAGTTACAAAAGACTACAAATTACATGTTTCCATTTTATGAAATATCCCAAATAGGCAAATCCAGAGAGAGAGAGAAAGTGTATTAATGCTACCAGGGATGGGGAGAAGGATGAAGTGGAGAGGGGAATATGAAGTGACTGCTAATGCGTACAGATTTTCTTCTCAAAGTGATGAAAGTGTTCTAAAATTAGATGGTGTCCATGGCTCTAAAACTCTGTGAATGGACATAAAACTACTGAATTGTACACTTCAAGTTTTATTTTGAAAAATTTCAAACATATGCAAAATTAGAACATATATCAATCCCTCCCCCCAGTATCTATTACCCAGCTTGAGTATTCATACCAATATTCTGACAATCTTACTGTGTGTTAGGGAATATTAAAAGATTATCATTAATTTCATTAGGTATCTTAGGTATAATAAGTTATTATAGTTTTATATATGTATATATATTATTAATATATATTTGTAATAAGAATGAAGAACTTATGCCTAGAGGTAAGGGCACATCACACTGTGCATACTTTCTATACATTGTTACTATGTTCTAATAAAAGGTAATGGTGAATTAGCAAAAGTAGTAACTGGCCAGTTGAAATTCATTTCTAGGAAAAATTTATATACATTTTATTTTAAAATATTTATGTCTTCAATGAATATTGGAACACTGAAAAAAATAAAAGTAAATTAAATTTTAAAAATATTTCTGTCTTTATTGGTATGAGAATTTGAATAAAGTATTCTGAAACTTTTATAGACTCTATCTCACAGTCTAGGTCCAAACATATGTTTTCCTAGTGGTACAAACAGTAGCCAGAATTAAGGGAAATAAATCAGACAACAGCATTACTGAGGAGGTAACTGGTTTTGCCTATATTCTACTTGTTTGTGCCTAATTATTACCCATTAACTCGATACAGAACAGTCAGATTTTCTATTTTCTCATTTTACAAGACATTTTGTTTCTAGTCAATTCTAAATATAGTACATCACAAAAGCTGTATCTATACAGTATATTAATAGGTATCATTGACACATACTGGGATGTATTATCTTTCCTCAAGACTGATTTAAAATACCTCTTGAATACCTCTTGAATATATATCTTACTAGAAATATCCCATTTTATTAAAGATTTCATTTCTTATTTTATTTTTATACTTGCATATTGCTTCTATGCTATTATAAACATTTTTTAATTACAGGAAGAATTACCTCCCATAATGCACAGTTATATAACATTAAACAAATGTACTATCATAATTTAAAAAGAAATTCTAATAAAAAACATATAATTTAATGCTATTTACATCATATAACTGTTTAGAAGTAGACAGAAATGAGGAAAAATGGAAGCAGTTATATGCAATTAGTACAGTTTACTAATAATGCTCATGCTTCCCTGTTCAGCTTATGAAGGCTTTTAAACACTCAAGCTAAGAGTTATTATCAAAACCATTAGGTATACACATAATAGCATCAAGCTAAAATTGTAAAAGTGGAGAAAGTGTGAATAAGTCTAGGATCAGGGGTCCTGCTAAGTAATTGACCTGCTAGAAATCCACTGTGACACTTATGGAACAATTTATTTTCACTAAAATGAACATCACAAGGAAATCTTAATGCACGCTGAACACTGCAGGCATCTATAGCCTTCTGTTTTATAAAAGAACCCAAGTCAGACAGTCAAGGGGTTCACTCTGATAAAAAACAAAGAACCCAGGTATACCTGAATCATCTATCCCCATCATACATGTGCTTTGTTTTGTTTAATTTCATGGGTAGAAAAAAAAAAAAAAAGGCCCACCTGTTTTACTTATTGACAAATTTTGTTTTGATGAGGGAACAGTCATCATATATGATTATTATAAAAATATAAGGAATAAAAGGTTCAGTGTAACTTATTGTTTATAATTAAGTTCCCATCCTTATTGTGAGTCTGTCATTCTATTAACATACGCATTATTATTTTGGTCTTACAATACGACATAGTAAGTAAATATAGAAATGATGGTCACGTTCCATATTTTCGAAAGGTATAATTTTGGCAGCTAAACGAGCGTATACAAATAAAAATACAGTATTATCACCCCGTCTGCTGTTTTATAGTTTAATAACCTCTACTTTTGATATTTTAAAGTGATGGATCTACACATTATATACAAAAGCTACTCACAGCTTCTAAAATCGCTAGCCTTTCAGACATTTTCCCTGGTCTTTTTAAAAGATAAACATCTGACTGCTGATGAAGTGGAAAATTAGTCTTGCGAGACACTTTGTAAAAAAAACCCAAAAAACACAAAACACAAGATTAATAAAAAATATAATAGGTTGCATCACATAGGGCTGAATTTACAGCTCACACTGCAGTAAAATCCTTGATATTACCAATGTTTGCTTCATGCTCGGCCCCCAGAGCCCAAACTCCATGGGAGAGATTTGAACTGCTATCCAGAGGCATTTCACGATTTTGAATCAAAAGGTTTACAGGCCTGCATTCCAGCTAATTCTACTGCTTCTAATTCCAGCTGGACTTAAACTCTTATCTCTGGATGCCAGGCCCACAGATAGGGCCTATCACAGTAGCTCCAATTCCCAGGGAATACTCAACTCCATGACCTAAGTGAGATTAAATCCTTCCAGATAGCCTAAGTAAATGGCTCATGACTTGTTCCTGTCACTCCCACTAATGCCTTTGTACTGTGAAAAAGACCAGTAAAGGTGTAAGTATCTCCAAATTATTAGCTGCACTTCCTTTCCTTGCTTCTGCCGGTAATTCCAGCACGGTGCTCCTTATGGAGAACACGACACTGACAGGCAGCTGCTCCTGAACTTCCTCCTCAAGTTCACGAATCAATTTGTATATTACTGGTATTATACAGACTCACATTTCTCTTCTTTTCGACATCTTTCCAGTAAAATTCCTCCACCTCGCCCTGCGTACCTCTCTCTCCCTCTCTAAGAAAGACACCGTGGTTAGAAGGGCACAAATTAAGTTATATCATTTAGCCTTTATGTTGGAGCAAACAGATTCTACCTCAAAAGCGGGCGTATCTGAATGGAAGAGGATCTGGTTGTCAGCGTATGGGCCAGTTGCTGTCTCCCGTACTGGCCCACATATTTATTTAAGTGATTAAAACTGAAGCCCCCACAAATACATTTACAAATATATATAAATACATATAAAATATCTCTTGAAAACATGTCAGGAATTAGTTTTAAATGTGCCATCATTCGTGAAGATGTGATCAGGCATCCATTTCTTGCTGGGCTGGATTCCCCTGAGAACAGAGACCAAACCACGATTTCTGTGGTTTGTCCTGGATGTCATCTAGTGCTCGGCACTCGATAGGCTCTTAATACATGTTTAGGGAATAAATTAAAGGAATGGAAAGAAATACACTAAGTGAATCGGCAAAGGATCTACTGGACTCCGCAGAGTCATTGGGAAGACAAGCCTCACTTGGGAATGCAGGATAGGACGGGCCCAGAAGCGGCAGGCACAGGGATCTGGGTTCCAAAGGTCAGAACACACAGCATGTCTAGAAGCAAGTCAAACACAGGCATCCCAAGTGCAGGAGACCGTGCTGACACCGGGAACCCAGGGAAACCGTGCCAGCGCTGGGAACCAGGCAGCCCAGTGCTGCCTGGGAACTGGGGTTACAGGAAGAAGCTCAGGCAAGTGATTTAGGAATGAAAAGGTAATGAAATAAAGTCCTCGGCTGTGACTTACCTTATGAGGTTTTAGTAACGGAGTTACTTTCACAAGTACTTTATCTCCTCCACTTGACCTGGGACTACACCAGAGATGCAACCTTCACTTGAAGGACTCTACAAACACATTTTGTAATTTTGCATTTCTCCTGGGACCGGGAAGATCTATGCAGATTCTTACTGTGACACTATCTAAACGGCCCAGCTCTCCAGGTCATGGGGTTTCACTTTATGTTTTAGTTTTAATTCACTTAAGAAAATGTGGTCACATGTAACTTACTTTTTACCACGTATTTCACCCATGATTTTAATCATTCTCAAAATGAAATATATCAGTTTAGGAGAGAAAGATCGATCCCTTAAATGCATTTTCACGTTTCCTATTGAAAAAAATATTATGAAGCTTTTTATCTTGTGTAAGTCCAGATTTTTGTTTATGGAAGTGTGTGTATCAAATAATATTTAATAACGTATGAAGTGCATAATATAAACACCAAATAATACTTTCTGAGAACTTTATTAAGTGAGGCATGTTTTTAGGCCCTTGTGGAGTTTTCAATCTAGTGGAAGGTGAGTGAGATTGGGGGTGGTCATGGTGATATTTGATTGGTGATATCTGATAAAAAAAATATGATAGATGATGATGATACACAGATAGATAGACGCTATGAAGAAGAACAGAGGGACCAAAGATCTCTGAGTGGGGCTGAGGGAAAATGCCACTTTATGTAGGGTCACCAGGCCATGCCTTTTTAAGGTGGCCTTAGAACTGTTGTAAGTGGATTATACTGATACACGAATTTAATTTTTCTAGAGTTAGGTCAGGTCAAGAGTATATTTGAAAAGAAATGGGGTCCTGGCCACAAACATGTCATTGCAGAGATAAATCAGTCCTCAGGAGTCATTCCCCTCTAGGACTTTGCTTAAGAATCAACTAGTTGAGCAATTTGTGAAATCCAGGGTCTTCCTCTTTATGGCCCACTGCAGGGAGGGCTTTTGAGGTAAATGTAGGCTTGAAGCTGATCAGTTAACCCTTTCAACATTGAACTGGTATGTAGAACATCATATATTTTGAGAAGGCATTTTAAAATACTTTAACATAAAGTAAAATAAAATAAAATAAAATATTTATATTTATTTAAAATATTTATATTTATTTAAAATAAAGTATTTTAAAATACTAGTCTATTTATTTACAAAACAAAAACAATACGGACAGATTTTAAAAGTTTACATGGAGATGTGAATTATCTTATTGTAATTTAAAATCTGATAAAACTTCAGCAGTTAGTAACTTATGAGCTCTTTATTTGAAAAATAATTAATAAATTTCTATATTTTTGCTTCTGCTAACGCATATTTCTGTGCAATGTTCCCGACGCCTGCCCTTAATATCTGTATTTACTCATTTTGCATTTCTTTTCAAAGGCTCCTATAAATTCTAAAATATATTGACGCAAGCTAAATGTCTAGGAAAAATTCTGATGCTGGCACGGTTTGATGTGAAGATGTGGGCTTTAGAATTGGACATATGTGGGCATTATTGCACCTCGAACTGTGCAGAGCTTTGAGACCTTGGACAATGTTCCATCTTCAATTTTTTTCCTTCAACAGTCTACCTATCTGTAAAACAAGGACAGTGGTACCTAACTTAGAGAGCTGCCGGGAGGAGGAAGTAAAAGGCCATCTTGTACATACACACGGTGCTTGGCAAACATTTCACCTGAACAAGAGGTAACTGTTATTTGATGGGTTCAAGTGCACAGAGGGAAAGACGGTCCCTAACAGCTGTCGTCCTTCAAGGCAATTATTTTGTATGTATAGCTGACAAATTCAAGTATGTTAGGTAAATGGACAACTATAACCATTAAGATATCTATAAACTTAGAGATTATAATACTGGTGATTCCCAACCACTGATAAAAGGTTATAACCCAAAGATTTTGTTGTGTTGCACTTTAGGATACACCTTTAAATTCTTCTGGAATAGCCAACTTCCTTAACACTCCACTCACTGCGCTGTAAAAATGAGTTATAAATTATTGATATTTAATCCTCCAATGATATCTGATTCTGCTGTGGTCACAGATGCACAGGCAAATAAAAATAAACTAACCAATTTCTTCTCATTAATCCTTTAATAAACAATGTGGAGTCATTCAAAATTTGACTCATTTAGGTGTATGCTTCACTTGGAAAGCACTCCTATGTTGATGATTACCCCGACTATTACTAGAAAGATTTATTTTTCTCAGCAAAAAATTATAACCATCTCTCAAAATATAGCTAATGTTTCTATATAAAAGATCATCTTAAAAATATTACATAAAAATACCACTTACTAAAGTCAACGGAAAGAATTTCAAACATGTTAGGACACCTATTATGTGCAACAGATACAAGCACATTCATACATCAACCACATGAGCCACACAAAAGCCTTATAAGGGAAGCATCATGTTCTTATTTGACAAGTGGATCACTTAAGGCTTAGGGAGTTGAGATAATTTCCCCAAATTCATATATAGCAAGTGAGGTCCACAGGATTCAAATGTGGGTCAACACAATTTGGAGAATTTCCAAATGGTTGTTAAGGATATAGATTCTACCTACTAAATAGCTCTACTACCTATTTAGTCACCTCCAAGCTAACCACTTCACTTCTCTGCTCAGAAATCTTCAGTTCTACTACCTTCTAGAGTCATCACCCCAATTTTGTAACTAAGCATACTAACTAGTCAAAAACTTGAGCACATCCCTCTAGCACATCTTACTTGCTTCTTGAAAGATTTGGTATGTGTTACTCTACTAAGAGATTAGGTGCATTAATAAAATATAAGTTTCTTGAATTTTAGCAATGGGAGGACTGCAAGACCAAGGCAAAGTTACTGGTTTTTCACTATTGGGTAAGACACCAAACTAGAGACTTTTAGTAGTTCTCATTAGTGTTGGTGACATTTTGTGACTTTCTGGATGACTTCATTGAAGTTTGTCCTCAAGTTTTGGGTGATTGCTTGGTACGAGCTCCTGAATGGCTAGAGACTATACTATCGCTACTGGTTGGCATTGCACAGCACAACACACCCTTCCAGCAAGGTCATGGTGAACAGTGTATGCGGATCCACGGATCCACGTTTTAAATAGTGCCTCTTCCCCTGAGGGACCAAAATCCTCTCAGGTCTGATAAGACCACTGATAGTTTCTTTGTTCTGTGGCTGTGGCGGATGAAGCGTCCACACTAGAGTAGGACACCTCCTACCTCTCCTGTTGTCTGTGTGTGCTGGCCTGCAGCCTCCAGAGAGTCTTCAATACCACTTCCGTCCATGAGAGTACCTTTAGTTTAAACTAGACGTCCTTAACCAGGCTCTTGTAGGAATCAAACCCCGTGCTTAAACAACAGTTGTTTGTAGTTTCCTGTGCTTACCATATAATCCCAGGTTATGCCCAAGTGCATGCTAAGTCCCCTCCCTAAAATATCCCTCCCTCTTGCATTTCATGATCACTTTTGCATTCTAGAATATTCCTACTTACCCTATAGATAAAGTCAGATTAGGAGTAACCCCCTTCCAACAGCATGGAGGTGTTGGAAGACCTTTCTTCCTTGTACTTGGGAGAGCTAAGTGGTCCACTGCCTTGGTAGGATGGCCTAAAAAGAATTTTTCTCTGCAAGCCCAGAGGAAAGCATTGGAACCCAACCAGAGTCCCCACCAGGAACACTAGACAAGCAAGTGAAGGGAGTGGGGGATGGATGTCAAAAGAAGCATGTACTATCTGCCATCATGACTGATACACAAAATCTGGAGTCATTTTTCAACACACATAATTCAAAGCAAAGTAAAAAAAAAATTAAATGTACTATATCTTTAATAAAAGTATATTGGTTTGGGGAGATGTTGGAACATTAGTGCATTTACATCCCTCTAAACAAAGCTAATTGATGGTAGCTTGCATTTTTCTACACTACTTTCAAATATAGTATAATTTCAATTTGAATCTCCACTTTCTTTAAATTTAGCTCAAAGTTTAGATTGAATCACTTATGGCCATTTGCTGTCATTCCTAACATCATGGTTATGAGCTTTTTTTGAAAACTATTTCTAGTGACCTTGATCTGCTTAGGGAATTGAAAAGTATTCTAAGGAATATTAAAAAAAAAATGTGCTTTGGTGTGAATGGTCAGTTTTGTTAAATTTGCAATTTCCTTGTAACTTAATTAAATTTCATACTGTAACAAGTTAAACTGTTTTTATTAAAAGTCAACTTTTTGCTCCTCTCTGGAGAAACAGTCCTTCAGGAACTGGGAATGTGTCACACCAAAGACTCTTGGTATTTTCAATTTTATAAATTCTTCCACTGTCTTCAACTAGGATTCCTGGCATAAAGCAGACAACAGGATAATGTTAACTGAAATAAAATACTTGTTTATACTTTTGAAATGCCTCAAACTTAAAGTTGCAAGTATAAAGACCAATTCTTTCAAAGTGGGTTTCTGCTGTGCCCTACTGTACCTGAAAACTTAAGTTTATGTTTTCAACAAGTAAGATATTCTCTTACCTAATCACCATCCCTTCATCCAAATCAGAGATTAATATTGACACATTCTTATCATTTAATCTTCAGGCCCCATTTAAGCTATGCCAATTATGTCCTTCATTTAAAAAAAAATACTAGCCATTAATATGGAATGCATTTCATTGTCATTCCTTATTACATACTTAAGCCTAGAACAGTTCCTCAGTTTTTCCATGACTATCACAAGCTTGGCACTTTTGAATATTACAGATTGTTACTTTATAGACTATCTGGGTTCATCTGTTATACCTTCATGATTCTAGATATGCACTCAAGCAGGAATACCACAGAAGTGATGTTGGGTCCTTCTCACTGCATCCCATTAGGAGGCACATGGGTCTAATTTTCCCATCACTGAAGAAGTTTGCTTGGATCGCTCACCTAAGGTAGCATCTGTCATATTTCTGTACTACAAATTTATCCTCTGTAATTAGTATTTATTTTATAGGTAGATATTTTGAAATGCTGTACATGTTCTGTTTCCCATCAAACTCTCAATTTATTCGTTATAGACCCATGGATTCCTATTTTATTTTATGAGTTAGTTCATTCCATTGCTATCATTATTTTGATGCTTCAAATTGTCCCATGTTTAGCCAGTTGGAGCCCTTATAAGTTGGTTCCTCTGTCCTTCTTCACCTGTCCCCAACATTCTTAGAGTACTTCCTTGCCTTCTGAAACAGTAAGATGGTCCAGGCCCATCTCCTTTTCCTGCTCCAGTCCTGGAACATGGTATTTAGAAACCAAGACTTAGGCGCTAGGCATGCTTATTACTGAGGTATCATTGCTGTAGGTCCCCTCAGCGGAGCAAGCTAATGAATAGGTGTGTGTGTGTGTGTGTGTGTGAGAGAGAGAGAGAGAGAGAGAGAGACATTAACAGTTATTTCATTCTACATTTATTTCTCTATTCCAATTATAAGCCCCAAATTCACAACAATAACTCAAATTCCAACCCAATCCTATAGGGTTTATTCTTGCTTTCTTTCCCTATTTGCAGCTCTGTTTTCTGATGAAGAGAAACCTGGCTACCATTACTCTTAAATAAATGTTCTTATTTCATCAGTGCTTCTGTTTGTTGCAATAGCCCCTCCCTGCAGCCACTCCCTCCTTCACAAAGACGTCTTTTTCACTCACTTGGGCTCTGATACCTCCCAACAGACCCCACTTCTACGTGGCTGCCCTCTTCACTGTGCTCAGGTCCACCTTCCCATGCCAAGCTGTCCCCTCTTGTGATTGCACTTCACAAACTGCTGGCTTTCAAATCCTGCACTAGGCCAGCCACCCTGCACAGGGAAGCCCTGGCCACCTCAACTTAGGGTGCTGCATCCCAGCACTGGGGAACCCACTGTGTACATTTACTTATCATCCTGTTCAGGCTTCAAGAACCACCTGGGTATCCCACATACACTGATGTTCCTCCTCTCTCTGTTTTCACAGCAAAATCCAGCTCTGTGGAACCATGGCTTCCCACTTCTTCCCCACTGCAAAAGAATACCTTGCATTCCCTTTGGCTTTTGAATTGAATTGTTCAGAAAGGAAAGAGGAAGAGAAAAGGAAAGATGGAAGTATAACATTAAATACAACATTCAGATGACAACGAGGGGTCCAGATGTAAGTACTAATGCAAACACCGAAGGGACAATTATATAAACAGAAATTTGGGGCCTGGCTAAATTTGCATATTGGTAAGCAATCAAAAATAACAGCAATCATCAATATTATCCAGCTAGGTTCCTTGAGACATTTTGCATAACAGGTATCCCATTACCCTAATCTTAAAATGTAAGAATAATAAACCACTCTTTAAAATAAAAGAACTTAGATATATAAATATTTTCTTGGACCTCTCACATTCAAATGTGATTTAAATTTAATTCAAATGTGAATTAAATTCACATTTTTGAACAAATATTTTAAAATATATATGTATACATTTATTTTCTATAAAAGAGTCATGTCTTATTCCAGATAGCAAGTTGAAAAGGTGGTTGTAGGACTGCTAAGCCACAGAGCCCAATCTGTGGAAGAAACAGAGGGCATGGCCCATTATTGATGAGGAACTCAAGAGACCGAGAGTGGTATCAAGCCACTTCTCAATGAAATCGTCACCATTTGCCATAGGTATTAAAGGGCTCACAAGTTCAAAGACTTGGATAAATATAAAGGAGCCAAAGAGAGAGAGACAGAATTGTCTCCCTAATCCTCTCTGTTCCTGAAGTACCAAAGCCTATTTACACTGCAGTGGCCAAGATCTGGGAGGGACCTCACATTCCACACACGCCACAATCACTTCTGTAAGCTCTCTAATCTCCCCGCAGCACAGACAATTTGGACATAGGCACACAAGAAAACTGCAAAGGAAGGGGCCCCAAGCCCCTGAGCAAGAGCAGCTCCCAGGCATCACTGCAAAAGCAGCGGCAACATGGAGCGCCCCCACACACAGATCCAGGATATGAAGCTAGAGACCATCCTTGCCCAGTTCCTCTTTAATGAAAAGCAGTATGATTTCAAAGTAGTCTCACTTTCTATTGGCAAGGACACAGAAAAAAATTTGCTAGAAGTTTTTTATTGGCAAAATGTGCCTTCCACTTGGCCCCAACATTATTTGTATTTAGAACCTTACCTTACTCCAGGAATGCCACAGGTAAATCTCAGCAGGAAATTTATTTTTTCTTCAAAAAACTCACTCTTGAGGAGAGGTGGTTCAAGATGGTGGCACAGGAAGATCCTGAACTCACCTCCTCCCACAGACACAGCAAATCCATAGCTACATATGAAATAATTTCTTCTGAAAAAAGAACTGAAAAATAGCTGAACTGCTCCTCCACAACAAAGGATCTAAGGGTCCCACTGGGAGGGGTAGAAGAGGTGGAGACACAGTCTTGCCAAAAACCCCATTCCAGGTATGATGCCTCAAACTGGGAGGAATCTCAAAAGGCTATTGACTTTTCCCTGAGGGGCGAGCAGTTTGTGCCCCCATCTCAGGTACCTCAACCCTCTGGAATTGCATAGAGATGAGTCCCAAAAACTAGTCTGGTTTGAAAACCAGTGGCGCTCATGTCCAGGAGAACCACAGAGCGATAAGGAAATAAGAACCCACTCTTAAAGGGCTCACACACAAATTCACTCTCCCTGGGACTCAGCACAAAAGCAGCGGTTTGAACAGCACCTAGACCATATGAGAAGGAGACCACCTTGATAGTCTTAAAACCTCTACTGGAGAGTCAGAAGCCACTGGGACGCTCTCCAGAGATAGAAGCCTTGGTGGGAGCCACTTTTTAGTTCTCTTTCTATCCTTTTAGTGCTGGTGCTGGATGGTGTCACTTTGATGATCTCTCTCTAACCTGCTAGTTCCAGTGGATACACCCTGACCTCCAATCCACAGCTGTAGCCCAGCCACACCTGTTGGAGCACCTGACCACCCTGTGTTTGAGCTGTGGCTCTGCCACAGCTAATGGTCACACTCAACCCACACAGGGGATGCTCCTTAAGCACCTGGCTCTGATGGACAGACGAGCTGCTCTTTTGGCCCTAAGGCATGTCTTCTATGTAAGGACACTCCTTTAAGACTGGGAAAGATAGCTGTTTTGCCTAATTTAGAGAAACAAATACAGAGAGTCAAGCAAAATGAGGAGACAGAGGAATATGTTTCAAACGAGAGCACAAGATAATACTTCAGAAAAAGACCTTTGAAATGGAGATAAGTAATCTACCTGATAGTTCAAAGCAATGGTCTTAAACATACTCAGTGGACTCAGAAAAATAGAAGAACATTATGAGAACATCAACAAAGATACAGAAAATATGGGAAAGAACCAAAGAGAAGTCACAGAGCTGCAGAACATAATAGTTGAATTGAATAATAGTTGAATTGAAAAAATATGTTAGTGGGGATCAAGAACTAACTAAATGAAGCAGATCAGTTCAGCAACATAGAAGACAGGGCAGTGCAAATCACCTATATGGAAACCAAAAAAAAGAATTAAAACAAACAAATAAACAAACAAGGTTTTATTTTATTTTATTTTTTTGAAGAAAAGAAAGAAATCTTAATGGACCTATATAAATATATATATATATATATATGTATACATATATATATATAAATATATATAAAGCAGAATACCATTCACATTATATGAGCCCCACAAGGAAAAGAGAGATAGAAAGGAACAGAAAACTTTTTTAGAAAATCAGTGACTGAGAATTTCACTAACTTAAGGCAGGAAACACACTCAGGTCCAGAAGGCACAGAGAGTTCCAAATAAGATGAAGAGATTCATATCAAGACATATTATATGTTAAAAGTTAAAGAGAGAATCTTAAAAATAGCAAGATAAAGACAACTTGTTACATCCAAGAGAGATCCCACAAGATTCAGCTTTTCAGCAGAAACTTGCAGGCCAGAAGAGAGTGGCATGATATATATTCAAAGTCCTGAGAAGAAAAAGAAAAAAAAAAAAAAGCAAAGAACTTCCAGCCAAGTATACTTTAACTGGCAAGAATATATCATTCAGAATTAAAGGAATTCGAGAGACACAAAAGTTAAAGAAGTTCATCCCCACTAAAGAATCACTACAGAAAATGGTGAAGGGACTTTGTAAATGGAAAAGAAAAAGCACTAATTAGTAATAAGGAAACACAAAAAAGTAAAAATATCTCCATTGAAGCAAATATACGGTGAAGGTAATGGAATAACCACTTATAAAGCTGCTATGGAGGTTAAAAAATAAGAGTATTAAAATTAACTGTGTTTAAAATAATAAGGGATACACAAAGTACAAATATGTAAAATAATACATTAAAAAACACAACATGTAAAGGGGGTAAAAATGTCTAGTTGTTAGAATGTGTTTAAACTTAAGTTGCTATCAGTTTAAAAATATAGATATGCTGCTATATGTGAACCTCATGATAACCACAAAGTAAAAATCTATAATACATCCACAAAAGAAAATTAAGAAATGAAAGGAAAAATCAAAAAATGCTTTGAGACAAATGAAAATAGAAATACAACAGAGCAAAGTCTACAAGGTGCAGCAAAAGCAGTTCTAAGAGGAAAGTTTATAGTAATACAGGCCTATCTCAAGGAACAAGAAGTTTCACATAAAAAAGATCTAACATTACACCTAAAGGAACAACAACAACAAGAACAAAGGCTAAAGTTGGTAGAATGAAGGAAAAGACAAAAAGGCAATAGAAAAGATCAGGAAAACCAGTCGATAAACCTTGAGCTAGACTAACCAAGAATAAAATGAGAGTGCAGTAAATAAAATCAGAAGTGAAAGAGAAGTTACAACTGATACCATAGAAATATAAGAGAAGTTACAACTGATACCATAGAAATATAACATGCCAACAAGTTGGACAGCCTTAGAAAAATATGGATTAATTTTTAGAAACAGGCCATCTTCCAAAAATGATCATGAAGAAATAAAAAAAAAAAAATCTGAATAGACTAATTATTAGAAAAAGATTGAGTCCATAATAAAAAAATCTCCCAACAAACAGAAGTCCAGGACCAGATGGCTTCACTGATGAATTCTACTAAACGTCAAAGAATATTTAATACTTATACTCCTCAATGTATTTCAAAAAATTCAAGAGGAGGGAAAGCTTCCAAACTCATTTCATTAGTCCAGCATTATTCTGATACCCAAACCACACAGGCACCACAAAAATGAAAATTACAGGTCAATATCCTTGATGGATATAGATATAAACATCATCAACTAAATAGTAACAAAAGGAATTCAACAACATTAAAAGTATCATAAAACATAATCACGTGGGATTTATTCTAAGGATGCAAGGATGGTTCAATATCCACAATCAATCAAGTGTTACACCACATTAACAAAATGAAGGATAAAAATCATATGATCATCTCAACAGATGCAGTCAAAGAATCTGAGAAAAAGTCAACATTCATTTATGATAACAACTCTCAACAAAACGGATGTCGAGGGAATATACCTCAACATGATAAAGGTCATATATGACAAACCAACAGCTAATCTCATAAAAAAAAAAAGACATTGAAAAGCTGGAAGCTTTTCCTATAAGAACAGGAACAAGACAAAGATGCTCACTCTTGGCACTTTATTTAACACAGTATTGGAAGTTCTAGCCATAGCAGTTAGGCAAGAAAAAGAAATAAAATATATCCATATCGGAAAGGAAGAAGTAAAATTGTCACTTTTTGCAGATAACATGATATTGTGTATAGAAAACCCTAATGAGTCCATCAGAAAAGCATCAGGATTAAAAAAATCAGTAAAGTTGCAGGATACACAATTAATGTACAAAGTAGGTTGCATTTCTATACAGTAATATGAACTATCAAAGTTAAAAATCAAAAAGAACACAACTGCGTTTAAAACAGCATCAAAAAGAATAGAATACCTAGGAAAAAATGTAACATAGGAATCAAAAGACCTGTACACTGAAAATTACAAAACACTGATGAAAGAAACTGAAGAAGACACAAATCATTGAAAAGATACTCCATGCTCATGGATCGGAAAAATGAACATTGTTAAAATGTCCATATTATCTAAAGCAATCTGTAAATTCAGTGCAATCACTATCAAAATCCCAATGACATTTCCCACAAAACTATAGCAAATAATTCTAAAATTTATATGGAACTGCAAAAGACCCTGAATAGACAAAACAATTTTCAGAGACAGCAAAGACGGAGGTGTCATTGTTTATTTCAAAGTACACTACAAAGCTATAGCAATCAAAACTGTGTGGTACTGACATAAAAGCAGACAAATATATCAATGGAACAAAATATGGAGTCCAGAAATAAACCAACATATATATGGCCAATTAATTTATGAAAAAGGAGCCAAGAATAAACAATGGGGAAAAGATAATTTCTTCCATAAAAAGTGTTGGGAAAACTGGACGACTGTATTTAAAGAATAAACCAGACCACTATTTTACACAATACACAAAATTTACCTCAAATTGGACTAAAGACTTGGATGTAAGACCTGAAACCAAAAAATCTTCTAGAATGGTAAGCTTCTTAACATTGATCTTGGCATTGAATTTTTGGATCTGACCCCAAAAGCAAAGACAACAAAAGCAAAAATAAACAGAAGGAAATATACCAAACTAAAAAGCTTTTGCACAACAAATGAAACCATTAGCAAATGAAAAATCAGTCTACCGAATAGGAGAAAATACTTGCAAATCATATAAGCAATAAGGGGTTAATATCCTTGGCTCTATAAAGAACCAAGACAACTCAAGAGCAAGAACATAAAAAAAAAAAAAATTGACTAAAAAATGGGCAGAGGATCTAAAGAGACATTTTCCCATAGAACACATACAGATAGCCAACAGGCACAGGAGAAGATCTTTCAATACCACTAATTATCAGGGAAATGTGAATCAAAACGACAACGACACAACATCTCACACCTGTTAGAATGGCTATCATCGAAAAGACAGGAAATAGTAAGTGTGGAGAAAAGCGAACACTTGTACCATGTTGGTGAAATGAAAATTGATGCAGCCACTATGGAAAACAGTATAGAAGTCCATCAAAAAGTTCAAGATAGAACTACCATATGATTCAGCTATACCACTTCTGGGTATTTGTCTGAAGAAAAGGAAAATAATTAATTTAAAAAGATACATGCACTTCAGTATTCACTGCAGTACCATCTGCAATAGCCGACATATCAGAACATATCAGAACAACCTAACACCCACTGGTGCTGCACACGTCAAGAAGATGTGAATGGACGGCAAGTCAGCCATAAAGAATAAGGAAATCTCGCTTTCTGAGACGACATGGATGGACCTTGAAGATATTATGCTAAGTAAGTCAGACAGAGAAAAGCAAATACCATAAGATTTTGCTTACATGTGAAATATAAAAAACAAATAAACAAACAATACAAAAGAAAACTCACAGATACAGAGAACTGATTGATGGTCATTAGGGAGAAAGGGGAACAGGGAGTGGGCAAAATGGGTGAAGGGAATTAATTGGTGACAGATGGTCACTAGAGTAATTGTGGTAATCACTTTGTAGTTATACAAAAATTGAATTATTATGCTGTGCGCTTAAAACTAATCTGATATACCCTTTTAACCTCAATAATAAAAAAACCTTCTTCTCAAATATAGCTATACACCATCCATTTCTATCTGCTTTAACTAGATTTCTAAATTAAAAATAGCAATACAAACCACGATTTGTACCACACCTTGACGATATAGAACACTTTATTTACAGCACCAACAATTTTTGACTCTAATAATAATGCAGCAGACACTTCCAGCCCTGAAAGAACACACTTTCCCAGACTATAAAATAAGAAGGTTCCCAGACACTGACTTTTCTAATTATAGAGGAAACAGTAATCATATGAGTGCCAGATGAATACTTCAAACCACATATCCTTTCTCAGGATAAACAACATGTAAGTAAAGGGCAGATGAGCCATGCCTGCATGTATAAGGGCTAAGAACAGATCAGTGGGACATAAATTTAAAATCCTACCAGTGATCTGCCTAGCAAAAATAGCATAGCAGGCATTCAATCTGCCTGCCTGTGTTTATCACATTAAATTCTTTAAATCAAGTCCATCTCTTATTATTTTGCCACACCTCTGGTGGATGTCATAATGGAGATACATGTTTAAACAGTATTGTCTACATAGAGAACTATTTATTTGCCTGTCTCCAGCCCTTCTCAATTATAACATTGGCAGTGTCTACATAAGCCAGCAGCTCAAATTTTTGGTGAGCTTATTTTTATACTTTTTTTGTGTGTTGTTTGCTTCTGGTTAATGACAAAAAAGAAGAAAAAAATCCCCTGTATCTTCAATAGATAACAAATTTGCCACTAGTTCATTATAGATTTTATTTTCTGGCTTGCTAGCTTCTTAATTCATGGCACCAAAGAGCAGAAGGAAGATGAGTTTATGTAAGATTAGAGTGACATTTACACATTTCTCTCATGCAGACAGCAGTATAAAACATTTTAAATAGGAGTAACTGAGAGTTATTTTCTCCCTTCATTTGACATGCTGAAACATATCCAAGGCAATCTTCTATTCCCCAGTAGCTTCCATATCTGGCCAATTTCTAGATTCAGCAAGGCATCAGCTTTCCTACAAATATAGTTTTAGTTGATAACAGGTACACAGGGAACTGTGTGCGGCCCTGACTATAGTGCATGCCGCAGAGCTTCAAAAGGTCCTAAAGGCGGCTTATTGTCTTGACTCAACTAAAGCTTATTATTGTCTTGACTCAACGAAAGCTACGTAGTTTTCCACTCAGCAGTGTGAGCTTCTTAGTCACACTGCTTAGTTCTTATCAATATGAGCCAGATCGCAGCACGTCGGCCTCGGAAGAGAGACTGCAGCCAGCTCATCCCGCCCGTATCTGAAACCAAAGAATTTCTTTTCCAAGATCCTTCAGCAGAAGCTAGTCTGTTCCATTTCTGCACTTCTTGGAATGTGGACTTAAGATTTTACTATCGTCCCGTATCCTTTAATGGTTTTCTATTTTAAACCATTAGAAACAAATTCTTTATAATGCGCCAGGAGTAGCCATTTGGTAATTTACATGTTCATCCTAGATCTGTCCACCAAAGCAAGAGATTGAATTTAGATCTTTTCTTCATGTAACAACATAATGCTCTGGCTTCTCCATCAATCAGTCCTCCCCACACCCACACCAGCAGACCCCTTCTGCATCACGCCAAACACTGCTGGTTCAACATGTGGGTTGAAGATTCTCAGCTTTGGATTTACAAGCAATACGATCCTGAAAAGTGTGATTTAGTCTCACTTTTTTAATTTAGTCTGGAAGAGATAAGCCTTGCTATAGCACCTTGCCAATCAGTTTTATTAAGAGAAATAAATAGTATAGAAAATCAATCCATAAATAAAGAATTTAAAAAACGGCAAAGCTTAATACCAAAAATAGGAATTTTGCAAAAAGAATAAAGTAGATGAAGCTTTCACACACTTGATTAAAGAGATAAAACAAAATCAGACCTTAAGTAAGACACAGCTACAGACCAAGCACAGGTTTTATGGAACAACCATTGTCTAATGTGACTGAGATCCTAGAGGACATGGATAAAAACCTGGAAAAAGGTGATGGGCCCAAACTAGTGCAAGAAATGCTAAATACTTTGAGTGAAAATGTGTACGTATGAAATAAAAGGAAATGGTTTGAATAAGCAGACTCAGAAGGTTCTATAACTGAGCTCTTTCAACTTTTAAGGGACATTATTTGTATTTTAAAAAAGAGAAAAGTAAAAGAAAAGAAGCTGCCCACTTATTGTATTAATTGCAAAATAAAACAGCGATAATCATTCCATTTCACTTATGAACATATGTTAAAATCCTTATTTGGAATTATATATCATCAACAAATAGGCTTTATCTCCAGGATGTAATGACAGTTTATTTTCTGAAAGCTCGCCATCAATGTAATCCAACATATGAATAAGCTAAAAAAGGGAATTGCTTAATATCACTTTCAATATACAAAAAATGATTCAGTAAGATTTAATACCCTTTTATGTTACAAGAAAAATAAAAAGAGCAAATCAGGTACAGAAGTCCTTAACCTGATAAACCTTTACAGATAAAGCTATATTACCTGTATATTACCTATAAAACAGGTCTTAATTAATAGAGAAATTCCAGATAGCTACATTTTTTTTTAAATTTTTAATTTTTTTAATTTTTTTGTATAGCTACATTTTAACATTTGAAGTGATGAGCACTCGGTGTTACATGCAACTAATGAATCGTGGAACGCTACATCAAAAACTAATGATGTACTATATGTTGGCTAATTGAACATAATAAAAAAATCAATAAAATAAAATCCTAAAAAAAAAGAAACAGGGAAAAAAAAGGAAAAATCATAGATCATCATTTTAACAAATAAACCAAGTCAGAGGAGGTTACAACCAGCGGGATGCTGGCTCTTTGGAACCAAAAAAAGGCTCCAAGTCCCCAGTCAAGTGACTCAGGAATCAGGAGTAAGTAGGTGGCAGGTAGCTTTCAGCACTGTCCATTAGAAGACTTGCACAAAATAACTGCGCTAACTAGCTGGCTTCTTTTCTTCTTCTCATGTATATAACTGCTAAAAGCCTAATAATTATCCTCGAAACAGAAGATAAAATGTTCCTAGAGAAGCCTCCGCTGTGGGACTGAAGCTAGACAAAGAGGTAAAGCAGAACCTTGGGTGATTCTAGACCTAGGGTACAGAGCAGAGAGGAAAGGGACAGAGGCCATCTCCATTCAGGCCTAAAATAGACAAAAATATCCTTGAAACAGCAAAGACCTTCTGCAGTGTCATCATCACGACTGTGGACTTTGGGGTCAAGCCACCTGGGTTTGAATCTCCACTCTACCACTCACCATGTGACTCAGCAACTCGGTCTCTTGCCCCCAGCTCCTCATCCCTGCAATTGGCTAGTAACAATCCCTACTTTGCAGGATTATTGAAGGGACTAAAGGAGCTAATAGAGGCAAAGCATTAGAACAGAAGGTAAGCCTACGTGGTAACTGAACTCACTAACACATCCCAGAGGCCTACGACAGGATTGTGGTATGCATATGCCTACAAAATGGAATGGGGAATCCACACTAGCTCCCGCCTCTAATTATTACATCATTTCATCATAAATACTCACAAGCAAGCAGGGATCCCCATATTTTTGAGATAAGCAAATAACATGATAAAGTAAGATCAAAACTTAAAAAGAGAACGGATCCTGAAAGAAACAGAAGAGAACTTTTAAAAAACATGACTTGTAAACTTGGCATTGAGAGAGAAATCTGTACAAAAATTGTTGGGGTGCCAAGAAAGCAATAAGAGAATAAGAAGTTCTTGCTAGAAATTGAAACTATGACAAATAACCACATTAATAGAAGTATTGTTGAAGAGAGTGAACAGGAAAGAAAAGTGAATCAAGGGACCAGTGCTTCTCAAAGTCTCCTGCGCACGTGAATGATCAGAGGATGTTGAAATACCGTCGGGGTCACCAGGTCTGGGGTGGAAGCTGAGATCCTACATTTCTAACAAACTTCCAAGTGACATTAATGTTGTCGGTTCACGTTTCACACTTCCAGGGCTAACGATCTAAAAGATAAAGTCGGGAAATTCTTCAGAATTGGCGGAAAAAGACAAAGAAGTAAAAAATAAAAACAGATTAAAAAATAAAAGCTAAACTAAGAAGTAACATAAGTCTGACAATCAGTAGAAGAAGGTTGAATTTGCTCTCTGCTTGAGTTGAGACACCTATCTTCTCTTGCCTCCAGTAGATTGAAGGATGTCCACCTGCATTGGGGAAGATGAGCTTCTGTGCTCAGTCTACCCAGAAATAATGTTCTACCAGTTATCTGGGCATTTCTTAGCTCAGTCAAGTTAACACATAAAATTAAATATCATAATAGGAAAATAAAATTACCTACAGATGTACCTCAGCAAGATAAAATAAACAAACAAACAAAAAATCAAGGGTAAGAAACTGGACCTAACAGAAGAGTCTATAAGAAGTAACAGATACAAATTTGAAGAGGAAATCAAATGAGCCCATAAAAATGTCTTCAAGGAGAGGCGTCTACGTGGCTCAGTCGGTAAAGTGTCTGCCTTCGGGTCATGATCTCAGGGTCCTGGGATCTAGCCCCTTGTCTGGCTCCCTGCTCAGTCTGCTTTTCCTTGTCCCTCTGCCTCTCCTCCTCATTCATGATCTTTCTCATGTGCTCCCCTCCGCCCCAGTAAATAAATGAAATCTTTTAAAAAACGCCTTTGAGGGGCAGGTATATTCTTTTTTTTTTTAAATATTTTATTTATTTATTTGACAAACAGAGATCACAAGTAGGCAGAGAGGCAGGCAGAGAGAGAGGAGGAAGCAGGCTCCCTGCTGAGCAGACAGCCCAATGCGGGGCTCGATCCCAGGACCCTGGGATCACGACCTGAGCCGAAGGCAGAGGCTTTAACCCACTGAGCCACCCAGGCACCCCTGGGCAGGTATATTCTATGACAAGAAATTCAGTGTTTAATGACAGTCTTAAGCATAATATGATGGCATGTGTTTCTTCCATCAATAAGAAAAATGAAAATCAACTTCTCTAAGAAAAACAGAAAGTTATAAAGGAAAGCCAAGAATGTGAATCAGGTGGGAACCAAACTAAAATATGACAGGCCCTTTAGTGATTAATATTCTAGATTGACTTTGATGTTTAGAACATTACTGACTGATACAGGTTGAGAAATATTAGAATATTATTTCTTCCTCGTGGGTCCAATCATACCACATACTCGCCATGTGGTAATTACAACTTCTTCGTTAGACTGCAGCGAATCTACATCACTAATCATCAGGGAGCTACAAATAAAAACCGCAATGAGCATCACTTCACACCTATGAGAATGGCGACCATTAGGAAGACAAGGGGCAAGTGCCAGTGGGGGCTTGGTGAGAGGGAATTGTATACACTGCTGGTGGGAATGTAAATTAGTCCAGACACTGCAGAAAACAATATGGAGTTTCCCCCAAAATAAAAATAGAACTATGATACAGTCTAGTGATTCCATTTCTGGGAAAATAGGAATTTGATGAGATGCATGCACACCTGTGTCTATCACATTATTATTCACAATAGTTAAGATATGGAAACAACCCAAATACCCATCTTCGGTATATATACCGAATGAAATATTATTCAGTCATGAGAAAGGAGGGTATCTTGCCATTTATGACACGGATGGACTTCAAACACAGAGAGATAAGTCAGACAGAGAAAGGCAAGTACTATTATTATAATTCTCATATGTGGAATCTAAAATAGTGCAACCTATAAAAACAAACAAACACAAACCAGGTAGTAAAATGGTGGTTATCAGGGAACAGCGGCTGGGGGAAGAAGACTGATGATGTCTGAAAGTCACAAATGTATAACAAGCAGTAAATAAGTCATAGAGATCTAATGCACAGTATAATTAACACAGATAATAATATCATGCAATTATGCAACATGATATATATGGCTTCAGTGGCAATCATATTAAAATACATTGATGTGTCAGAGTAACATGATGTATATACATCAAATTTAAAATGCCATTTATCAAATTGAAAAAGTAAAGATTTTGAGGTAACAAAAAATGTGACTTATTTAGCAAAATATCGAGCACTTCATTACAGTTAAAGAACATAATATAAATCTTATAAGCCATGTCAATGAAACCGTAATGATGTGGCTGACAGAATTTAAGAGGAAGGGGAAAAAAGAGCAGAAATGAAACATATCGAGAAACTAATTCCTTTCACGTAGAAAATAACTAGCTGACACATACGGCCAAATTTTGTTGGATAAACAAAAGTTAAAGTACATTATGCCAAGTAATAATGTACCATGACGTCACAGGGAGGAACCGAAGACCAACTGTCCTCTGGCGGACCACAATGGGAGGTCCGGCAGAGCAGAGGCCAGGTCTGTTCCGTCTCTCCAGCAGCTCCCAAGAAGTCTGGGTTGAAGGCTGGACAAACAACGGGAATAGGGCGGGAGAAGATGCGAGAAGTAGAGTAAGTGCTAAATGAGGAATTGTTCAAGATGGGGAGTGAACAGTCATAGTTTGAAGTCCAGCAGCCAATGCATATGCCGATGATTTCCAGAAGAAGTAAGTGAAACAATGTTTTAGTAAAGTGGCTAACTCTGGAGAATAAAACTGAGGCACGACAGGGTAATTTTTTTTTTTTTTCATTTTGTGAAGAAAGTAAGCACTCTTACTCCTTTGATTACTTCTGTAATGAAAGGTATTTTAAATGGAAATACAAAGTTTGAAACGCTCTGAACATTTTCAACTCTTAAACCCTATTTTTAAGAACACTTTGAATCATAGATTTCCCTTATTTACTTCTTCATTCGACGTAGAAAGACTTCAGCATTCTTCCCAATTTCCTGCAGGACTTTGCACCATCATAAGAGATTTGCACAAGATACCCTTCTGACAGCACGTAACCCCTTTTAAAAGCTCAGAAAGGAAGAACACTCACATTCTAGATACAGCCTCTAATCACTACCTTTTCCTATGCATATTCTGTCTGACTTTCTCCTGGGGTTAAGACAGGTATTTCTAGTGTTAGTCTTGAGGGAGTCGTGAGATTCCTTACTTAAACACAGATATTACACCACATAGTGATTGTTTTATAAAGCAAATAACTAGTCTTTGAAATGAGAGAGAACAAGGGAGATTATTATTTTAGAGTGTGAAGGGTGCTAACATCATCAACTTTACAATAATACTGACCAGGAGAAGCATATGCCTTTGTAAACAGCTGTTGCTGTTACATTTCTAAGATATATTCAGTCCACCACTTTTATATTTTGTTTTTTTCCTGTTGCTAGGAATCAAGCTTTAGGCACAGTTGCGTGTAAAGTTATTGGCAAAACCTCAAAGATGTGGGTGTCTATTAAGGGCATCCGAACCCCTGATCCTATGGGTCTCGTCCAACTTTTCCGTAGTAAACGTCTCCCATTTTCTCCTCCCAGTTTTTTTCAAAGAAGACATTGGTCTGTAACCTCTACTCTTGATTAAAATCCCACAGCACTTAAATTCCAAGCCCAAGAGTTGATTGTCCACCCTTTCCTCAGCAAAACACACATTTTTTGAAATGTCAATGTTTCCTACCAACCACAATAACAAAAACAACAAAAGCCAGAATGTAGCGAGGAACTCAAATCAGAGTGATTTAAAATATATAATTATCGTGGATTCTAAAGATCACTAACAACCACGTACGTAACATTAAAAAGACAAGTGTATTTGCGAGCATAAAATCAGTTAGGTTTAAATGAAAGAAGGCAGGCAGGGTTCTTAACGCAGTGACAAATGAAAGGACACAGAGCACACATTTCTGCACCATGGGGACCTGTTAAAACTCAGACACAATTGAGAAGTAAGTCTTCATGTTGTGAACCAGTATAAGACTAGATATATAGATATATTCTCCACCACGATGGCAGGGTCAAAACTCAAAGACTCTCATACTGGGGCAGAGAAAGTAACAAAGCTATGAAAACACACAAGTAGAAGGAAAAGATATCCTTAGGAAACAGATATTTTAGAGTTCATTGGGAAACACAACCTGCCTTAGTAAAGCTGATATGAAAGCCTGCATATGCAGAAATTCAGGGTTTTCTATAGGATGTAACGAGAAAGGATATGAGGCAGTCCTGGGCAGAGAGCGATGCAGGGCAGGAGCAACACAGGGGACTAGCCATGGCCTCTCAGACTCCGGACAATGAAAGGAAAATTACACACTGGGACAAAGAGAGCTGATCCCAATGTGCTCATCACTGACAGGGCTGTGTGCTTGTCTGTTTTCACCAATTCTTAGTAAGAAGTCAGAGGTCTGAGTTAGAACTCGCTGTTTGTTATTTATAGTCTAATATATATGCATGGGGGCCTGGCTTGGCCAAGCTTATTCCTTTCTACAGATGCTATCCATTAAACACTTTCCAATATCTGAAAAGCACTTATGTAAAGATTGCTTTTCCCTTTATTTACTGCCTTCTCAGCTGTTCATGAGTCAAACTATGTTCCTGTGTTGTTGTTGTAATTTTAGATTGGACATTACTCAAGATCTGAAGCTTACACAATATTCCCGCACCTAAATCAGCATTGTTTCCCTTGTCAAATTCAATTAACATCATATACCAATTATGAACTATGAGTTACTTGCCAATCATCATCAAGAAACCTTAATATGAATCCTTGTATTGTACTTAATATGTTGAAATCTGTGAATAAGTCCGTGATTGACAGTGGTTTGGGTTTAGAAACGCTGAGACCCTTTTAAATGTACTGTGGGATAGAATAAATGAGCTAATATGTTGATATCTCTGGTGATGTGGTTTTCCACTGTGGGAGAAGACAGATATGAATACTGAATGGGCAAGTGGTGGAGAATTCTGTGGTGTTTGATTTGAACTGGAGTTACCTGGGCAAACTCATGACGACAAACACACACACACACACACACACACACACATCCACGTGCATGTGCGTGTACGATTACATTCTGAATAGTCTAGAAGCAAAGACATCAGTAGTCATGTGCACTCCTCTAAGAGCCAGACTCTAGGGCATGCAAAGTGTAAGATGAGCCTGGAACATCTTGTGCCAAGAATAAGAAAGTGCTCAAAGACTAATGGGATGCATCAAAACTAGGTAGTGGTTGACTTTAAGGAGCTCCCACTGGCCACGGTATTCTTTACAGAAAAATGTTAAATAGCAAATGTAAGAAGAGTGATAAAATTATAAATATCTCCTTTTTTTCCAATCACAAATGCAATATTGATTTGAATAGGAATATAAATGGATTGTTAGCAAGATTTAGGGACTGGGCTATTCACAAGGTCTGAAAGTAGCACCCCACATTTTATTTGCTAATTACACAAAGGAAAGGCTACCCTCACAAGAGAGAGATCTGATGGACTTCACCTCCCCAAGTGATGAAGTTCAGCGTCACAAGTATTAGAGGGTGACCTGACATGCTATGCCCGCTGAGGGATGCAATGTGAGGTCCATGCCCTCTAGGAGACATCCCTGCCGTATACATTTAACCTGAGTATATTCAAGGGAAGACCTTAGGAGAAATCCAGATTGTGGAACATGCTAAAAGACAACTGGCCCGAGGTCTTCAAAAATGTCAGAAGTCATGAAAAACAAAACAAAGTGGCAGGAAGTTGTTTTAGGTTGGAGAGCCAATAAACATGACATGGCTTGACATGACAAAATAACCAAATGTGATCCTTACCTCAACCTGGAAAAGAAAGCAAAAGAGCTATAAAGGGTGTTCAAGGGACAAATGTAATGTGCACATGGGACACACTTCAAATAATATCACCGAATCAGTGTTAGGACACCATAGTAATAGCGTGATATTCAAAAATAACTTTATGCTTAGGACATACGTACTAAAATATCAAGTCAAAAGAGGTATGCTATCTCCAACTTGGTTTCAAATAAATCTGCTCAAAATATAAATATGTACATATTGGTGCATACTATACATGTACACCGTTTATCTCATGTTTCTGAGTGAGTTTGGGTGCAAGACCTATGCAGGATGAGGGTAAATGTGTGAGAAAGGAGGCAAATGTGTTGAAATATGAAGAAATGCTGAATCGGGGGAAATAGGGTGTTTGTTGTAGTTATTTAATATTTTCTACAGTTTTATATTTTTTCATAACTAACAAACAAACAAAAAAAGGTGGAGAAAATTTTTGCTGGAGAAAGGGAGGGAGGGGAAGCAACCAGGAAGTGCTGCTGAGTGAATTAAAGAAATCACTCTTCTACATGCTGCATCTGGGCAGGTGGACTTTTTACACTGTAGAGCTGGGCCCTCACGCTTTCATAATCTCAGTAGAATTCCACAACCCACGATTGAACCCGGTTTCTTTCCAATGTGTCCGCAAGCAGAAACTGTGTTCCACACACAGAGAATCAAAATGAGCTACTAAAGTCATCCCCAATATTAGTAGCCAAGACATTATCAGAGATTGATGGATCTAAGCCAATTTTCTGACTTTTAAGCCAAATTGTTTATCTCAATTCAACATCCTCAATACTTCTATTTCCAAACATGTACTAAGAATATTTCCATCTTGGAAAATTTGAATAGGTGATGTGAAAACTTGAATGATATTTGCATCCATCAGAGATTTAACACTCAAAATCCATTTACAAATCCAACTTTATGTTAAATATTGTGGTGACATTCTCATAGACTGGATGAATTCATTTGGAAAATGATACCCCAGTCTAATTTTCTTTAGATTATGTGCTATTAAACAGAGGAACTTCATACAGTGTATTCCTATCTATATGTTTACCAGGACGCCTTTCACATAGAATGCCTAGTTTTTTCATAACATTTTTGAAAATTCTTATTCAGATGTTACCTATATAAATGTTAGAACAATTTTTCGTCACAAAGCAATTTCAGTTTACTTTTACCTTATTTGGCTCAACCCAGTACCCTTCAAAAGTCCTTGTCTCACTGAAGTACAAAGCTTGCTTCAGATGTTTGTCCTTCCCATCTGAATTGGACGCAACTTGAGGATAGGAATGAGGTCTTCTGTCACACTTAAGATATGTCTTGCACATGTTTGCCTTTCAAGAGTTGATTAGCTGATTTCATAGTTAAAAATAAATGCAATATATTCCAATAGGCTTGAAGTTAGTGCCACATAAATCTCACATAATTTGTGGATAGTAATCTGGCATCTTCCTACAGGAGGATGGGATGAAGTTATGCCTTATGTACCTGACCATTTCTATGCATTAAGCCATATGAGATATCATGTCTCTGCTGAGCAGAGACTACATTTAGAAATACCCAATTTAAAAGAATGTTTAAAGGTCATCAAGCATGATTATATTCTGTTCAATGCTGTAAAAGGCACTCAAGTGTAAATGATTATCGAGCAAATTATGAACGATTCATTCATGGCAGATTTTTCATTAGAAGGTAATGTCTCCTTTCCCGTAAAGTCAACATTATGATCCAGGATGCCGTTTATTAGAACTTACGCTATTAAACATGATATGAAAAGAGAATCTTCTTAAGAGTCTCACATCAGTTATATCACTCTCCACCTAAAAACGAACACACGCACTGCGATCGGTGTATAGTATGTGCAGAATATGATTTGAGGGAACATGCGTGTACGTAAGCACGTATACACTTTTCATCACTGATTTTTGATTTATGACTGAAAGCCAATTATAAATAGTTATTTCTTTTTAAAATATTAGACTTTAAAATACCCAGGATTCATAACTAACATATTAGTCACAGAAAAAAAAAACAAACAAACAGACAACATTCAAATGAGATTTTTGGATATTTTCCAAGTATTAGCAGAGAGAGGCTTTGGGAAAAAGAACGCCAGGGTCATTTGTAATGAGATTTGTCCAAAGCAGAGGCCTTCAGCGGTTAGAGGATCCTTTAAACCCATGCAAGCATCAGCTGGTAAAAGTGCCAGCAAGGTTAAGACAGTTTCTGGGCTCTGTCAGTGGATTTCAGGAGCAGGCTCCCTACCTCCCAGAAATGTGAGTAGTTTTGTTATGGCAAAAAGTCCTTTGGTACTATAGGTATTGACGGCACTAGTTAAAAAGATTATCCAAGGGGCATCTGGGTGGCTCAGTCAGTTAAGTGTCTGCCTTCGGCTCAGGCCATGATCCTGGGGTCCTGGGATTGAGCCCCACACTGGACTCCTTGCTCAGCGGGGAGTCTGCATTTCCTTCTCCCGCGGTGATTTCTCTTGTTCTCACTCTCTCTCAAATAAATACATATTTAAAAAATAAAGAAAAAGATTTATCCGAGTAATAATGTGTTTATTTTTGACACTCCACAGCATCTTTTTACCACTGAGAATTAAGAGATGCTTTCACTTCCTGTGAAATTTACAGGGCCACTGCCCACTCTTCATATTTTAAAAGGCGTAAACAAGAATTTTGAAAAAATAAAAAAAAAAAAAACTCCCTATCTGCCGAAGAAATTTGTCATTCAGCAAATCTCACGACTGACACATTATCTATCCTTGAGGGGGGTTTATGAATACACAATAATGAGAGAAAAATCACCAAGTATTTCAATTTACCTGATTTAACAGGTTTTTAATCCACTCTAAGGAGTATGATTTGACTAATAAACTGCAAGCCAGATAAGGAGCCGGTAGCAAAGGGCTTACTTAATTGAATCCATGGAAAAGTTCACGCACCAATCCCCTGATCCTGGCAGGTACACAATTCTCGCCAGCTGCCTCAAATCCCACTTTCTCAGTGTCAGATATCCGTTTCCACTGCTGATCGTCTCTGCATCATGATTCTAGCTCAAAGCCACTCTCCAGGATAGGTGGGTGGTCAGGACAGTGCATGCAAGCGGGGACAAAAAAGGAGGCCCTTGCCTCCCCGGTCCTCTCTTCAATCTGATACAATCCAATGTGATCACCTTTTACTGGGTATGAAGGAAGCAAGCACGGGACATACACTAGGTCATGCATCTCTTTACACAGTGAGACTAAGCACGTGCTGGGCGCCCAGCAGCATCGGAAGTCGCCACGGATTCAGAGATGAAACAAAGAGCCCACGCACGGTGCTCCCGATCTGTTCAGATGGAGTGGGAGATACAGAGCAGCAGTAGCAGTGGGATAAGTGACACTGCAGGGACACGGACAGTCACTGGAGTTTAGAGGGGAGGGAAAACGGGCGAGTTTTCAGTGGCGCGATGTAGCCGAACATAAAACCCCAGAGGACCGTGAAGATCTAAGAGGAACAGATCGAGGGAGGGTATCGTCTCCCGCATCCATCCGGAAGACACTGGGAGACTTTTAGGAACGGAGTGGCAGTACCCATTCTGAAGTTCATAAGGCAACAGGCTAGAAGGCATGGTTTCAGCCCAGTGAAGGATGTTTTATCAAACCACACAGGATGGTTTCTGAGTAACACATAAAAATGTAAATCACTGCGGGAAAGTAGCTATAATTCACGATGACACAAAAACTGCTTTAAATCATAAACACAAAGAAAAGGTTTCTTAAAGTGGAAAGAGAGAGAGAAGGCGGGGCTTAAAATGGGCTATAAAGGATGACTTTAAATCTCTTTATCCTGACATGTAAATGGTTTTGATCAGGCAGTTCCAGAAAGCTATATGACTTCAGGTAAGAATTATATTCAAGAAGAGGTGCCGGTGGTCTGACAGAGGCTCACATCTAGTGGGTTTACTTCCCTGAGGGTGTGATATGCTCCGGACACCCATCCGAGGCCCTGCTCTCTTGCACGGCACGGAGTCCAGGAAACGTAAAACCCAGTGACACCGTGAGGACAGCCGACACACTTCTCCCTCAACAGCCGTGTCTCCCTCAACAGGTGGGGAGTGGGGCACCTGGGTGGCTCAGTGGATTAAAGCCTCTGCCTTCAGCTCAGGTCATGATCCCAGCGTCCTGGGATCGAGCCCCGCATCAGGCTCTTTGCTCAGCGGAGAGCCTGCTTCCTCCTCTCTCTCTGCCTACTTGTGATCTCTGTCTGTCAAATAAATAAATAAAATCTTAAACAACAACAACAAACAGGTGGGGAGAATCAGGGCAAGGCAAAGGACGGTCCCTGAAATGGTTACCCAGGATTTGCCAGGCCTCCCCACCCCTGGACTGCTCTAGGGAACGGATCAGGACTTTCTGATTTCTCTCTGCCTGCAGTTTAGTCGCCTGCGCTAGTGGGGGTCTGCCTGAACCAGGGCCTCAGCAAGAAATCCCACACAGGCTCCACCTGCTCTCTATTCGAACACACCCACAGGCGCTGGCGTAAAGGACGGGTTAAGAGCCAGCGATCCCTGTCCGTGGAGCAAAATCATAGGACCGAGAGCGAACGCTGTAGGGTCAGTCCTGTGTAAACACCACGAGAACACACTTTACAGCAGGATAATACCGAAGGGGGATGGGTTACCCTATATTTAAGTTTGTTACAGAGACTGTTTCAATATGCTCTGAATTCTGATCTCAAATGAGGGAAAACAGATTTTCTTTAAAAATAAACATTTTCATTTAAACTTCAAGTTACAAAAACCTGTATGTTCACACTAAAAAGAGAGAAACATGTCAGATTAGCGCATACGGCCTGTTTTCTATTAAAAGCCTCACCTCGTTTTTACTATTAATTATGTACAAGTGCATTTACTTCATTTTCGTAAATGGATGGCAGCTATAAATGACACTGTGGTTCCTAAGTAAATGCCAAGTAAAGGTAGTCCGCACTGGGGCCCTAACCTCAAAATGGCTAATGATAAATTACTGAAAAACACAGCATTAATGTATGCCCTTTAACAGCAAATAAAGCCAACTGCAACTAAAAGGTATTCACTTTTTGTTTTCATTTACGAGGCAATCGGTTCATCATACACACACACACACACACACACACACACACCCCTAAGATTCTCACAGGGTTTCAGGTCAGCGTCATGCCTATAGAGATACCTTGTATGGACACCAGCATGAGGCTCCTCTTGGCACCCCATCAGCCCAGAGCACACGCCAATCATGGTGGCAGATCAATTTCATTCCATCCACAGTGCACCCTCGTGCATTTGTGACCAAGAGCATCCACTTTCACAAGGGCAATAAGCAGAGGAAAGTGAACTGAATTAACCAGTCACACCATCGCAGAAAGTGAGGGCGGATTCCTACTTTGGGAAAGAGGTTTTCAAAGTCTTCCTTCAACAAAGTTGCGGTGTATGTTGGTAGACCCAGAGAGAAAGCACTCTTTTTCTTCTTAGAAGGCTTCCTCTGGAAAGAAGGGAAGCACTCTACCAGCTTTGAGAAGATACGGGTTTTCATTACCCCGAAACATAGCAGGAGGGGACAAGTGACCCTGAAACTGGCATGAGTCTCTAGGATTTTAAGTCAAGGGGACTGAAATAACCAGGCAAAGTACAATGGATAAGCTTCCAACCTCTGCTGGTCCTTGAAGGCTGGGCAGGGCTGTCAGGTAGTTGGGCATTTTTTTCTCAACTCCAGACTCACCCATCTGCATTCCACTCCTGATGCTTGGGATGCACGCCCATGGACTACAATTCCTGGATTCCTTTGTCAGAGGGCTTTTGTTAGATCTTGTCAGTAGGGGTACGTAGAGGAGTTTGGAATGCAGGAGAAGTGGATGGAAATGTCCTCATTCCTGTCTGCTTGCTGCTCATGTCAGCAATGTGCCCGGAATGAAAGTGCCCTAGGAGTGATTCTCTGTCACAGAGGCAGCTCTCTGTTTCCAGCCTCTGCCCCCTTATGGAATTCCAGAACCAGTTTATCTTGCCCTTCTAGGGGACCCAGAACAACCAAGTCTTCAAGCAAGGAAGGCAGAGAAGGGAGAAGGTCAGAGAAACATCAGATCTGGGAACTCACAATCAGCTTTGTCTGACTCTATCTAGATGACCCACTCCAAGCACCAGGATCCAATGTCTTCCCAATCAATGCTATACCTTTCACTTAAAAGATGCAAAGAGTCTGTGGGCTTAGTTGTAGTTCTGCAACTTGTAATTCTAGAAGACTTTGGATTTGATTTTCCCCAAGTCAGCTCTAGCTTTAGGGGAAAGAGCAACGACAGTGGCGACAGTAACAAACCTTCTTTTAGGCCAACATAGAAGTTCTCTGGTTTTCGGAGCATATCCGAAACTTGTGATTTTCTCTAAGTTCCCATCCATTTGGTCTCACAGCCCTTGTTATCATCAAAGTTGAATGGGGCAAGGACAGGACTACCCAAGGCACTGGCTTTATGAGATGCTTTTTCACAGTCCATCAGAGTAAATATCCCTCTAAGACTTCTCTGAAGGGTCTTGGACCATCTAATAGGATGACTGTCAGCTGGGGTAAAAGAAATGTATCTGTCTGCCAGGGATTATTGGCTCTGATTTGAGATCGACTCGTGGTATCCAAAATGCCTTTCCTGTCCATCATGTTTCTGACAGCATCACCATCTGCAGATGCACAGAACTCCCAGTTGCTAGATGGTACTCATGCACATTGCTTCTGAATCACGAACTCGGTCACTATAAAGGATATAGGGTGATGGGTTATGTTCTTTGACTTTTCTCATACTATTCAGTCTCCCATCACCTGGAAGCAGCTGGTCTGATGGAATGCCCATCAGCCTAGTGAAGCCCTAGTTGTGGGGCCAGATGGTGACAACATTCAGAAAGGCAGAGTCACTGAGGGAACCCTGATAGGTGCTCTGAACTCGCAAGCAAGGTATGATGCCATTTTTCTCACAGTCAAAAAATACATGTGCAGAATAAAGAGGTGGATGTGGGAGTGGGTACTATCACTACTACACCCAACACCCCATTGATGGAATGTTCGATTTACATCTTCTCAACCTGGGCTCTGTTCGCTCAGATGTCTTAGAACTCAAAGCGCAGGGCACTGTGCGTGGGGGATACAAAAACAGCTCCGTTTACTAAAAGTTGAAACTGTCACCTGGCCATTTCCTCGAATACTGAGCCAACAGAGAAAAAAGAGGGATACTGGTTGGCTGGAATATCATCCCAGTTACTAAGGGAAAATTGGGTTGCTACTACATGATTCCTGTGTTACCTCTCAGTATCTCCATGCCTAAGAGTAAAAGTTAATAAAAAACTATGACAACCTAATAAAGATTTCTGTGTTTAGAGCCATAAGGGAAGAAAATTTGGGTCACCATATAAAATCATTTTTTAAAAACCCCACAAATTGAGATTATGGCTGAGAGAAAAGGTAACATAAGGGGTTATAGAAAAGAGACATTATAAAAAAATCTAAACTCTCATTACCAGGTACAGAAATAAGAACTGTATCAATTAGGAATATTTTTCCCCTTTCTTCCTTCCCTCCTTCCTTGTCCCCTCCCTCCCTCCCTCTCTCTCTCTTTCATTCTATCTGTATCTATCTGATACACACACACACAAACATACACACACACATAACGATATATATATATACAAACACATATAGTATATTTGTGTATATAGAGACTATATATCTATTATATACTATAATAGATGTGTATATATAAATGTATAAAAATTACATATATAGTTTATATATCTACATACACAAGTGTAGTGTATATATATGCATAATACATATGCAGGTACTTATACATACACACATATATATGTGTTTGTGTAGCAATAACTTTGTTCCTCCCTCCTTACTTACTCTACTTACCTTATATGTTTATATCTTTGTGGTTAACTTCATAATTTAATTTATTCTTTAGGATACACGATATTCTATTGCAATTTTGAATAAATTAAAAAAAAAAAAAAGAATTAGTTTCTCCCAGAGAGGGACAGCATGATTATTGGAACTTGTGTCTTCCATTTTGGGGGGAAGGCTCAGAGTCCTCATACGAGGGATTGTTTCTTGTTGGGCATACCTAGGGAGCATTCGCCATTGTGGAGAAGACATTCAAATACACACGAAAGGATGTGTCCTCAGTCTGAGCAGCTGAAGGGGTACTCGGTGCAGGTCCCTTAACTCCTGTCTCGCAACTCCAAGTCCACCAGCTGTTTTCCATTTTTAATGCGTGGGTTGGGCATTGACATATAAATTACTCAGGCTCTTCTACCAGCTGGTTTCCTGCTAGATGATGCCAAAAGCAGCCACAGGCAAGAGGCAAGAAAACAAGAGGGAGACAGAAGGCTTCCTTCTTCCTGTTGGGTTGCTGCTTGGTGAGCTTCATGCCGGCAGTGGCAGCTTCTCCCAGCAGCCCCATGGCTCTAGACCAGCTCTTCTCTCCAGCCCAGAGCTTCTTCTCAATGAGGAGGACTAGTCTCATCATACCCTTTTAGGGATCTGAACCCCAACATCATGCCCTTTTAGAGACCTCCCAGGTTCTGAGAAACCTAACTTCTTTCTTTCTTTGTTCCTCTAACACCAGGCATGGTAGCATCTTCTCCCAGCTATCGTCAGTCATTGTGACTAATTCCCTGAGTTAAATCCACTCTGCAAAAACCTAGTGGGATTTCTCATCCCCTGACTGCGAAAGGGGCACAGCAGAGCTTAAATCAGTGATGTTGCGAGTTCAGTGTGACATGCTAAGTACAGGTAATACAGAGTGTAAACTCGGAATGGATTCAACGGATATTATGCAAGAGAAGTCAATAAATCTGTCAACCTGGATTTGAAGCACGATTGAGAAAGGGGGAAAAATCAAACATAAGCTGAGGCGGAGTAAACGGAATATGAGGGTAGAGATGACGGGTGTTGTGATCCATGTTGAACATGAGGTGCTCGGAAGACATCTAAGTGGAAATTTATCACAGGTTAGCGCACATTTTCTTAGATTCAAGAATATCCGGTAATATTAAAAATAAAGATTTGAGAATAATCTCAAAATCAGTCTATTTAATCTAGGGGAGTAGATGAGATCACTAGATAGGAGAAGTGTAGAGAGAAGAGGAAAAAAGCAAACAAATAACCTTGAGGAACATCCGCCTTTAGGAGATAGAGAACAATGGGTCAGCGAGAGAAATAAACAAGGGTCAGCCAAGGGAAGAATGACGAAGAGGGAACGAAATCCCTTAGGAAAGTGTTATAAAATCCAGGGACGCTGTAGAGAGAGGAGCCTAAAGAGGAGGAAGTGGTCAGCTGTGTCAAATGCCTGAGCAGGAAAGCGAAGCTGATGCCAAGTACAATTATTATAGAAAGTGAGTAACTCTTCAAAATACCACCTTCCAACCAGCCAGCTGTCTTGTGGGAATGTGACACATCATCAGTCCTGACTTAATAAGAATGACACCAACAGTTAGCATACATAGAAACAGGGAGAACGCTGCCAACATCGTGTAGCACATTCCTAAATACAACCCGTACAGACTGCTTCCACGTGCTTCAGACTCTGGACCCGAGGACTCTATGAATAACCGCGTGAGTCTGCAGAGGGGGCCTCACCTCTGAAGGAGAAAACTTGTTCCACTTAATGACTCTCAAGGAAGCAATGCTTCAGATCGGTTTTTTTTTTTTTTTCAATTCTTCATTGGCATAGTATTTTGTTCTATTTGATTGGCAACATGTAAATATTATCATTATATCTTCTTTTATTAGTGACAATGTTTCTTTCTTTCTTTCTTTTTTTTTTTTCCTACAGAAGATTTAAACTGAAGGAAACAAAGCACAGTTGCACTTTCAGGAAATCTTCTAATGGGGATTGGAAGAAAGGATTAGGAAACAGTTATCCCCAGAGGAATTTGGGGATCGCCCTGGTTGGCATGTCTCTCTCCACTCACCCTGCCATGGCTTGTCGTTCACATATATAAAAGAAGCAATCACTGGGGAACGCCTCTTCCATTTCCAATGATGCACAATGGTCAAGGCTATGAAAGGTCAAATGACTCAACCTGGTGTAGCTGACGATTCTTCCCAAGAGGAGCTAGAGTCATATTCAAAGAAGATACATAGTGAGCACACAAGAAGTATTTGTTGAATAAAGGTGCAAATGGCTGTATGATGACTGATCGACACTTATAATTAGGGAATGAATCCCAATTATATTAGGGGATGAATATTTAAAACAGAGGTAAAGCATTGTCAGAGATAGCACCTGCTAAGAATAGTTAGAGCCTGGGGTGCCTGGGTGGCTCAGTGGGTTAAGCCTCTGCCTTTGGCTCGGGTCATGATCTCAGGGTCCTGGGATTGACACCCGCATAGGGGCTCTGCTTGGCAGGGAGCCTGCTTCCCACCTCTCTCTCTGCCTGCTTCTCTGCCTACTTGTGATCTCTCTCTCTCTCTCTCTCTGTCTAATAAATAAATAAATAAATCTAAAAAAAAAAAATAGAATAGTCAGAGCCTATCAGATATTGATGACCTGTCATTGCTACAAGTAGCTTCACCTATTAGCAGCAACAGAAACAGGGTATTGTGGATCATGATGTCCAATACATCAGCTCCTCGCATGAAATGCAGACATAAAGTTGAGTACCATAAATATATTTATGAGCACTTATTTACCATTTAATGCCATGGAAAGCACAATGGGAGAAAGAAGTAGAACCTGTAGTTTCTGTCATACAGAAACATCATTTATGCCAACACCAGCTTCTCCCATAGATAGACATCATTCCAATTCCTCAAGGCCAGTATATTACTAAGGTGATTTTTTATTAATTCTATTCATAAGCAAAAATAATACCTATCATCTATTTTGCTTGTGATTCCAGAAGCCCTAAATGTCACGGTGTTAAGAGTCTCCACCAGTACTAGAGCAAGCCTCCACGCTTCCACAGAACATTCTAGCTTTGCTGTTGCTGTCCTCGAGTCAGCTTCTCTGCTGAGTCCTGGTGCAGGATGTTGTGAGATGCAGCCTGCCAGGGCCCCAGGGACTCTGCACATTATTACTGAGTGTAACATACATCAAGGCTCTGAGCACTCTTCCCCTCTCCACTCCCCCTGCTTATCAGGAATGTGGTTTATAAGGGATCAACCTTGAGAAACGAGGGAACATGCTTCCCCCCTCCCCACACCGCTCCCCATCTCTGACAAACAGCAGCTTGCTTACTGTTAAAGTGGCAGATTCTCTAAGCTCGGGCTCCTCAGCTGTGACAAAAACCTTCAGAGCACAGTTTCTATCTGGAATGTTCCATGTCACCTCCACGGGACTTGGGGGGACTTGGGGAGCCAACACAAAGACTGGACACTCATACCTCCTCCTGCCGTGACATGAGTAACAGTCTCACGTCTCCCACCAGCACCCACAAACTATGATACACTGACTTATTAGCTTGTATGTCTGCTAAAATCCTGGAGTTGATCAAAGTTCACTGCTGAGAGAAGAAAAATGAAGAGATAACAACCCCATTTGCCAAAAATTTAGATTTCAGTGTCTGTCTTCTTATACTTATTCTGAAATGGGAAGAGTACCGATGTCTGCCTTTCCTTGTGTCCAGACTATCTGGGGTTTCCTTATCAGCATTTGCTAATTCTTGGACAATTGCTCCGAGTTTTCTTTTTTTTTTTTTTTAATATTTTATTTATTTACTTGACAGAGACCGAGATAGCGAGAGCAGGAACACAAGCAGGGGGAGTGGGAGAGAGAGAAGCAAGTTTCCTGCTGAGCAGGGAGCCTGTGTGAGGCTTGATCCCAGGACCCTGGGATCATGACCTGAGTGGATGGCAGATGCTTAATGACTGAGCCACCCAGGTGCCCTTGCTCTCAGTTTTCTTTGTGTGCTTGTTTGTTTTTTGTTCAACCATGGAATGATGCATAAATGTAATAACATATATTGCTTTTAAAAGTCTTCAAAGATTTTTACTTCTCCTTCAACCATGGCTGCCTGAGATCCATTTAATTAGTTTAGATCAACTTTAGAACCCCCCCTTCCCTTCATTTATCCTCACTTAGAAAATGATCATATTACATGACAAATGTTAGTATGGTTCATTTTGGAAGAGTAAAACCACATATTAGCTGTTATATCTTCAGTGTTTAGTACTTTTATAATACCTGATAATCAATTTCATCAATTCCCAGTGATAACATGAAAGGTTTTGGCCATCAAGTAAAAAAGTATACAGTGATGTATACAGTGAAAATCTGGAGGTTTTTTTTTTTTCCTTTCTACATTTCCCCCAGACAACTGTAGCCCTGACCATTGCTACTTGTTTCCATAGCCCTTTACCCCAGAGTCCATATGTCCTGAAAGCGATGTTTGTCACCATAACGGAGAAGCTGAGATTCACTACAGAAGGTGAAATACAGTGGTATTGCATTAAATGGATGTTTTTTTTTAAATGTTTCAGAAAGTGGGATCCATCTGTCTAATAAATATTTTCACAAGTCTTCTCATCAGAGAATTAAATAAATACAATTTTTTAGTAAGATAATTTGCATTTTTCATTGTAAAAGGAAAATTGCACACAGAAAGTTAGGGGTTATACATATTATAATTACACTGTTTGAAAGTAAGTTTTATAGCAGGATCAAAGTATCAATGTTTTCATAGTTAAATCTCTGATAGTTCTGATCTCATATTGTCCATAGTAAATGATTATGAAACACATGCCTCATTTATTCTGACCAAACCAGGTGTAATTACAAAATAGGACTAAGATTAGTTGCAATAATTTACTACTCAAAAACATAATCTGTGCCTGGGTGGCTCAGTGGGTTAAAGCCTCTGCCTTCGGCTCAGGTCATCATCCCAGGGTCATGGGATCGAGCCCCACATCGGGCTCCCCGCTCAAGTGGGGAGCCTGCTTCCCTCTGCCTACTTGTGATCTCTGTCTGTCAAATAAATAAATAAAATCTTTTTTAAAAAACCCATAATCTATACTCGACATATAATTAATAGAACTGATAATTAAGTAATTAATAATATATTATCATATTATCTAATAATACAATTAATAGATAATACTAACAGAACCAGTATCTTTAAAAATTTTAATATTCCAAAAGAATTCTCATACTTCTGACCTTGGCGGTACCTCCCAGCTTCTTGCCTCCTACATTCTGATTCATGAAATATTAAAAAGTAAACAAGCCAAAAAAAGAAGAATTGTCTAGGTGGATTACAGCAACATTTATTTTCCACATCTAACTGATGTCTATTGAGCGGTTAGTACCTCCCAGGCACCGTGCTAAGCACTGCAGATTTAGTGTACAAAATAGACCCCATGCCGGCTCCGGTGCGGACTGCAGTCTATTAGAATGAAAACCATGTAAGCATGGGAATAAAGAATCACCAAAATCACTTTGATATTGCTTATCAAATTCTAATGATTCTATACACCTAGTAGTCCCATAACCACGCAGAGCCAAGGACTTTCTTCTTCTAGTGTCTGTGGCAGTCTGAAAAACTCATGCTCACCAAGGAGTCCCAACCCACTTTCACCTGTAGGCAGGCTAGCTACCAAATACATCTTCCTCTAGAGCGTCGACATCTATTTGTGGCCTACGTTGAGTTAAAACTTGAATTTCTCTGGGTCAACCAGGAAATATCTCTTTTCCGTGCCCCAGTGTCCATTCAATCAAGTCTTCTCACTGAATCTAATTCATCTCTCTGGTTTCTTCTAGGAAAGATGAGCATTCCTTAATCTAATATTTTCCCCAAATTACATCTCAGACTTTGCTATGTTTCCTTATTGAACCACACTTCACAATGATTCAGTCAGATGTATGTAAGGGTTTTTTCCCTAAAACACACTTTGACGTGATCTGCTTAATGACGGAGACTGAGACCAGACATTCTTTGTGTCAGTTTTGGTGTAGCGTTCAGTTAGAAGCTCCTGATTCTTCTCTTTTTTTCATTATTCATTTCTAAAACTGCTAAAACAGTTACTTGGTCAAAGCTTGAAGGATTTCAAGGCGAATGTTGAAATAACTGTCAGATAATATCAGCACACTTTGCAACAAAATCAATTTCTACATGTTCATACTCAGTTGCAAAGGCGAGACATTTGTACCTGCCTAGTGCGGTCAATGCCAATGACATCTCTCACACAGCACATGGTGGCTGTGACATAAAATGTGTCACTCTACCAACTCAGTTGTTACTTTTAAAATGTGACCCATGCAAGGGCTCAATCAGTTGAGAGGCCGATTCTTGATTTTGGCTCAGGTCGTGATCTCAGGGTCCTGGCATCTAGTCCTGCATCTGGCTCCACGCCCAGCCAGGGAATCTGCTTGTGGATTCCTTCTGCCTCTCCCTCTGCCCCTCCCCCTGCTCATGTGTGCACTCTCTCTCTACAATAAAATCACTCATTCAAAAAATAAAAAAAATAAAATAAAGCGTGATCCATTTGATTGCTGCTTAGGAGAGATGAGTTGAAGAGTGAGAAAGAGGGGTTCAAAAATGCGAATCAGGGGAAACTTAAGGACTCCAAGCCTCTGCAGTCTGTAGGCATACCAACATCCCTCTTCTTCTTCGCCCTAGAAGCAATGGAAACAAGCATTCCGGGGCACAGCTTCACAGCCTGGGAATGGCCAGGGAAAGCCACAGAAAGCGCCATGGTGAATGAAACCAAATGCATTCACAACTTAACTAGAAATTATGACAACTTTTTGGCTGCCCGGTACTTTGAATAACTCATTGTATTTTTAACTATTTCACTAAATTAAAAGGCAAATTAAATAGAACCGTTTCAGCCACACAGATCCCATAGTCCTGGATAGGTATCTTCAAGGGTATAGTTATAAACAGTTAAAACACAGTTTGCAAACCTCAACTTGCCACAGAAGGATCCCTCCCACCTTTTCTCCCTTGTTCACTGCAATCTCTCCCTTGCTATCTGTACCTCTGGCAGAATTCTTTCAAGTCCTTGAAAGTTCTATATTCTTTCTCATCTCTCCATACTGTTCCTTCTGCTTGGGATACAATTTCTCTACTCCAGCCCTCCTTCTCTTGAAAAATCTTACTCAAGTGAAATGTCTCATCATCAATGAGGTTTCCAATCACCAAGACTCCTTTGGGCCCTCCTGCTGTCAAGTCTTCCAGAACCTTCTATTTTCTGGCACTCAGCTTTACTACAGTTACTAAGTATCTTCTGTGCCAGTGAGGTTCATGAGGACAAGGGCCACATTTCCTTAGTTCACAACAGTATTATCAGCACCTTCTACACAGTGCCTTGCACATAGTAGGGGACTATACACACACACACACACACACACACACACATACATATGTGTGTGTACATATTATGTATAATATATTATATATATGTATGTATGTATAGATACATGTATGTAAAAGTAAAAATCTGAAGTGGATGAGCAGGTGGTAAAATCATCACAGTATTTCACTGAAATGGTTCCTTCATTTGTTTTGCATATGTTTGTATTTTTAAGAGACTATACAGCCCGGAGATATACCATACTTCACTACACGTAATGCATCAAGGTTACGGATTTTCATGGAATGAGAACAAAACCTAGATCATAACAGTTGGTTAAAAGAGAGACCTGGGGAGAGGAGCCATCTAAAGCGTGACTCTGCCCCACAGCCCGAGCTGACGATAGGATGCAGCTTGCTGTAGGCCAGACGGCAACTCACATGTTGCCTTTTCAGTTGTGTATGTGCTATAAATGTCCTAATGAGAAGCTGTCTTGATACAACTTTTCAAAGACAACTAATTGAAGTCGCTTTCAGATGGGCTCCAATTAACTTAAAAGGTAAATGGATGCTTTACAATGCACATTCAAATAATGCTTAACTTTTCCAGAACCATTGAGAGGGTAACATTATATTGTGGTTGATCAAAGGTTTGTACAAAACTGACAAACCAGAGGCTACACAAGTCTCAAAAGCAGTAATACTTGATCACATATTATCAGAATTCACTTGGCTTGATATTAATAGCCTCATTATCACTAATTCATCTAAGGTTTGTTAAAACTGGCTTTAATTTTATTTATAATTGATCACATTTTGTTGGAATCTGTAAAGAATATTTGGGGCAGTATTAGAGAAAGTAATAAAACCACAATTACTGTAAATAAAGTTTCAAATCCAGATGGATGCTTACAACTCACAGTAATGTATATTTGCTAAATTATTATAATCTTAACATTTTATATTGCTAACATGTGGAATGCAGAACTGAGATGGCCAGAAGAATGGAGAAACAGGAATTTCGTAAGTGCCTCCAATTTCTCTATAGGTGGTTATTCCACACTTATCACCCAGGGAAAATGGCAAGTAGAACAGGGTAATGAAGAAGAAGAAGTGTGGGGTGTTTCCTGATGTACCAATGAGAACGTGAGTATGACATTTCGTTAGAGAGGAGCATTCTAATGTCATAAACTTAACATCATTAATTTTATTTTCAAATATTTAATAGTTTCCTGATAAACTTATCTGGTGTGATGACTGATTCAGAAAACTTAATAAAATTAATTCTGATTTTGTTATAAATGTTACTGAAAATCATGCATAATGAACTCCTGCTCAAATTATAAAGAAATAATAAATGCAGAACTGTTTTTATAACACTTGGGAATGGAGCTTTCCCTTCTATATTATTCACACTGCAGATAAGATAGCTAGATTACAAAGTTATACACACACACAAACACACACCAGAAAACACTATTGACCAATTAGAAGGCAAGAAATGAGTTTTATAGTTTCCAGAAGTGTCAAAATGGAGGAAAAGAGAACTAAACCTGCCTCCCAATTATATCAGGAAATAATTTATTTTATTTTGTTAAGATTTATTTTATTTATTTATTTTAGAGAGAGAGAGAGACCACACACATGCACACATGTGTTGGGGGGGGCAGGTGAGGGAGAGAGAGGACCATGCTGAGCACGGAGCCCAACATGGTCCCTGAGACCATGACCTGAGCTGAAACCAAGAGCCAGTCGCTCAACTGACTGAGACACCTGCTGCTTTAGGAAATAATTAAGAACACAACAAGTCTCTGAAACAAGGTTCCATCTTATCAAGTATTCCAAACCCACAGAAAAAGGGGTCCCTGTGACCCCACAATGCAGAAAGCTCACACTTTCCCAGTCTCTTTGCACTTCCCTTCCGCCACACTGTCCCACAAAATGAAATTCCTCTCACCTCATAAGTTCTCTTTTGCTTCACAATACTGTTCTCTAAATATAAACATCTTGTTGTTTTTTTAATATCTTGTCATTTTTGTCAAAGCAATTGATCTAGTTCACTCACTACCCAACAGAAGCTTTTAATTTTTAGAGGTCAAAAATCTCTGTGAGACTCTGATGAAATCAGAAAAGAAAATGTACATGTACACATGCACGTCATTTCTCACACCATTTCAAAGGCTTGCAGTCTAGGTGCTGAGCCGACAGTGAATGAGTGTGACTGGGCATGGTCAGAACGTCAGTAATGGCCAGGGTCCATCCTGAGAGGCTGTGGTGTCCACTCTGATTGCCAATGACCAACCAGTTTATAAATATGTTGAATGTCATCCCTGCCTGGGAAGGTGGGTCTTGACCTGAACAGCGGTCAAGCAGTGATGTAAAATAACGGCATTGCCCGGTCTACGATTACACCATCATTCAAGGAAGCCACACAACACACACTGAATGGAATTCAAACTTCAGAGCCAGGAAGATTAAAATCAGAATCCTTGATTTACCACTTAGCTTGTTGTGTGATATAAGGACAAAATGTATTTATCTTCCTGAACTTAAACTTTTCCATCTCTGAAATGAAGACAATAATATCTTTGTCATAGTATTCTAAAAAGATTATATGAAAGCCATCTCTAAGTGCCTGGGCTCATATCTGTCCTGAAAATGACATTTCATGGATAATGATTTCTGTCTCATAGCTTTGTGGCATTGATTATGAGGCAGTGGCCACAACCATGGGAAATTCTGTCTTGAACACAGGACCTCTAGAGAAACTTACAGGTTCAACTCAATAATCATTTATTGGGAATGCATGAGGTACTAGGCACTATATACACAGGAACTTTTACACATTATTACGTACTGTAAACCACAGCCAGAGAGCAACAGCCTCAATGAGAAAGATAACACATTTGCAAAGCAAATAACATCTAAAATACCAACCAGAATATACAGAAATGCAATAATGGCCAAGTGAATTTTAGCTATATAAATGTTCTTGCTTTCACATTGTTTCATAGCAAACATTTCTAGGCTTCTGTAAAAACGTGGTGTATGATGAAAAGCAACATTTATTATCTTAGTTTATATTAGTAACTCAATTTCCCTTAGGACTGCTAGAGATGTGGAAGGGGATTGGAACTGAATTAACAAAGCTATTTGGGTAACAGCTGAAATAAGACCCAAGAATGAAATAGTGCACCTATAAATCTTGCTCTGTGTCTGTAAATTCTGCAATCCCTTGGGCTACTTTCTTGCTACCTGGAGGGCAAAATGATTATTTTAATTTTAAAAAGCCAGTAGGTGCAAATATATGCTGTGACTTAGAGATAAGACTTACATTTTCCCAAAGATATTTAATATATTTTGCATATGAAAATCTCAGGAGTTGTTTTTTTTTTTTTTTTCCTCTGCTGATCTTCCAACAAAGACTAAAGACAAAGGCTAATTTTAAAAGATCTGTTAATTCATCTGTACACCCAAGAGATACTGGGGAGAACCTATTATCTACAGGCACCTGTTTGGGGTGGAGTTGGCAAGGATATGTGAGCCATGATCTCTGCCCTCAGCAACATCATAGACCAGCTGGAGAGCAAAGAATGCAGCCCAACATTTCTGATTTGTAATGAGGTAACTGATGACAAAAACTCACAGATAACAAGCTGGGACAGCTCATAGGATAAACACTATACAAGGCTGGGTTTGTTTATCAAAGACCCAGATTTGAGCTAAGCTTTGAAGATGAGGAGGAGTGGACATACAGAGAAGGGCAAAGAGCATCTTATGTAGCAGGAACCCAATGATGCTAAAAGTGACCAGTCCCGCTGATGGGCAGCTGAGGTGAACCAGTGAGAAGCCAGACTGGAAAGGCAGGCTGGTGTGGACTGGCTTGATTTAGGAAACAGAGCCAGCTGAAGAGTCAAAACACAGGCACAATTTACACACCGCGTGTCCCCAATGTCTATGATGGCTGATACATAGTAGATGTTAAATAGGAATATGATGAATAAAATGACCAGAGCTTCGCCTCAAAGCTTCAACAAGGTGGATGCAAGTGGCAGCAAGGTATCCTATAAACCACTTTTCCTAATAACCTGCAAGAGTTTGGATATATACATTATCTTGTCTGAGACACCATTTCTATCTGGAAGATGGGTAAAATAACTATCTTATCTAACATGGGGTATTTGTGAGGTATTTGTAATGAACACCAGGGAAATGTAGTAATAATGAGGTTGTGTACTAAAAGTACTAAAGAGTGCGGCATCTACTAACAGTTACTCAAATGAGGTTAATGGTCAGCTAATGTGTCAACTTGGTTACTTTTATATGTCAATGTGACCGGGCCAAAGGGTGTCCAGATTTAACATCATTTCAGTGTGTCTGTGTGGTGTTTCTGTATGACATCAGTGTTTAAATCTATACACTTGGTAAAGCAGGTTGTCCCTCCTTTAACCGGATGGGCATCACCAAACCCTTGAGGACCCAAGGAGAACAAAAAGGTAGAGGAAGGAGGAATTCACCCTTTTTACTTCCCACCTGCTTGTGGACATTGGTCTTCTCCTGCCCTTGGACTGGGATTAACACCATCAGCTTCTTTGGTTCTCAAGCCCTTGGACTCAAACTAGAATTGCACCACTGGATTTTCTGAATTTCCAGCTTGCAGATGGCAGATCCTAGGACTTCTCAGCCCCATCATCACAGGAGTCAAGTCCTCATAACATATCTCTTCACACACACACACACACACACACACACACACACACACACCTGACTAATAGAGAACCCTGACTAATATCCCAAATAGAAATCAATGACCACCAATGTGGAAATGGGGAAGGAGGGACTGATATGAGAGATGGTTCCAAGTTAAAGATCATAGGACTGGATATGGTAGTGAAGGGCTAGGGCATACCTACCTCTGACAGCATGGACACAATGAAGTGCCACGGGCAAAAATAAAACAGAGCTGTGGATGGTATGTTAAAAAAGGTGGCAGGGAAATCATGTTAAAGGAGATGACAGTTGAGCTGAGATGAATGAATGAAAGCATGCCAGGAAGAAAGGACAGAAACCGCAAAGGTTGTGAGGCAGCAGCCCAGTGATAGTGATCAAAGAACAATCTAGAAGCCCATTTGGCTGGAGCACTATGAGAGAGTGGAAGGTGGCAGAACACGTGCTTAGAGAGAGAGCTGCAGGTCACATCAGTAGAATGCCGTGGGCCATACAGAGTTAGGACTTTGAATTCTGTTCTCAGTGTAATGAGCAGGCATTCATTCATACGTATGGGATGCAGTTTTAGAAGGGTCGCTCTGGTCACCTGTTTGAAGAATAAGCTGAGGAAATTTCAGAGTAGAAAGAAAGACCAGTTAAGAGGCTACTGCATCAAGAGTGTGAGGGATAATGGTGATTTTGACTAGAGGGTAGAGGTGAGGATGTGGGAAGTGACCAGATTCAGTCTGAAAGATGCTTGACAAAACTTGGAGCTGGATTAGATGAGATTATGTGAAAAAGCAGGAGAAGACACGATTCCAAGATGTTTGTCCTTAGCCACTACTGAGTGAACAGCAGTGTTAGGCACTGAGATAATAGCCTCTTGTGGGAAAGGCAGGCTTGGCACAAATACTTAAGAGTTTTGTTTTGGACAGGGGATAGTCGAGATGCCTTCTTCCCACTCTGCTGTGTGTCCAGAGGGCAGATGAACATGCAAAGTCAGAGTCACGGAGAGAGACAGAGCTGGGGAGGGCAATTCTGTAGTCACCTATGTATCGTGGTATATAAAGGCCTGGGTTTGGATGACATTTCTTAAAAATGGGCAACAATAGGCAAACGCTCTAACACTGGAACCTGGTACTCAGTTCCAAGGTCAGAAAGATGAGATGAGGTCAATAGAGACAAGTGAAATACAGTGGCCCATGAGATAGGGGGGCACTCAGAAGACTTGGGTGTCCCAGAAGTCATGCAAGAAAATCACCCCTTCACCTGGAGACACGAGGCTTGCTGGAGATCTTGAGAATGGCAGCGGGAGTGAAAGTCTGACGAGAACGGGAGGTAAAGAAAGAGAGTTTTCACAGTTTTAGTTTCCTAGGCCAGAGAGAAATTGGGTAGGAGGTGGTCAGTGTGAAGAAATCATAGAAAGTTGTTTACTAAAATAGTATGTAACTTGGGGGATCTCACGGCAAGTTCATGTGCCGATGGCGAGGATCCAGTGTAGGGTTAACCTATGAAATAATCACAAAAGCTCATAGGTAGATATTATCACCACTTTACATGTGGGGGGAAAAGAGTTTTCAGGGGGAACAGGCTTGCCCAAGACAGCACAGGGACTGGCAGTGCTCCACTGGATTCGAAGAAGGAAGTCTGGTCCACTGGAACACGTATACACAATGACCACGCAGTTATTTTTACCTTATGTCTACAAAAGGCCAGATTAGATTTCAAATAGCTAAGGGAATACCAGGATTTGGATTAAGGGAAAACAAATCTCCAAACCCCTCCTTAGTTCAATAGCCTCATTTTTTTGGTTTGTTTTCTAAGGCACAGATTGGTGAGAGCTTCAAGCACTGACCAGATTCGAGCACGGGATACTTCGGTGCCGGGTTAGTGGGCAGCCAGAAGTTTCAGAAGACGGAGTGGAGTGACTGGACCCAGACACCTCAAAAACATGCAGCTCAATTAACGAGGATGTCTGGGAGGAATACATGAAGGCAGAAAAAAAAGTTGAAAAATCTTGGACGCGCTAGGTAAAGGCTTTGAAGCGGAGTTAGGATTTGGATTTGCTTCTTTTTAGAGTGAAAGCAGCTATGAGATCAAAGCCATAGGTGAAAGGAAGGGGTGACAGCAGCACTGAGAATGGAGTGGAAAAACGTTTTGATGGAGACGGGGAGTACCAGAAGGAAAGAGTGGGTGTCCGCTCCTTCTGCTGGTAAGTAACGACCCGATGCGAGCACTGCTGAACACGAGAGATTAGAGCCTAATTCCAATAGAATTGCTTCCACATGCAAAAATCTCTCAGTTTTAATAAGAAAATGTTCAAACCGAAACTATGGCGACTCGATTTTATTGCTACTAAATATACTAAGAAATGCCTGTGTGTGATTATGACAGAAACATATTGTTAATGGACACAAATAACTCGCAATTGTCCTACCTGATTTACGCCATGTCGGTAGCATTGCATTTTGCATAAAGAAATTCTACTTCTTGAAGTATATTATATTTTTAGGAATAACAAAAATCTATTGACATAAGGTACCAGAATAAGTTCTACTTTCATTACAAATTGGTTGTCCTAATTAAAAAAAAAAAGTCAGTCTAGGTTCTGAGAAATCAAACTCTTAAGTTAGATGCTAGCTATTAGAGTTAGAAGGGGCACACTTACTTCCTATATTAAACTAGTATATATTTATGCCCACAGATTGAGACATTAGAAAGAACAAAAAAACACTCTTTAATAATAATAAAGATCCTCTTAAAATAATTCGTGAAAGCCACCTTGGTGGCGCAGTTGGTTAAGCGTCTGCCTTCGGCTCAGATCATGATCCTAGGGTCCTGGGATCAAGGCTGCATCTGGCTCCCTGCTCCGTGGGGGGGTCTGTTCTCCCTCACCCTCTGCTCCCCTCGCCACCCCCTCCCCCCACCCATGCTAGCTAGCTCGCTCTCATGCTCTTTCTCTCACATAAATAAATACAATCTTAAAAAAATTAATAATGGGGCGCCTGGGTGGCTCTGTGGGTTAAAGCCTCAGCTTTCGGCTCAGGTCATAATTTCAGGGTCCTGGGATCGAGCCCCGCATCAGGCTCTCTGCTCAGTGGGGAGTCTGCTTCCCCTTCTCTCTCTGCCTGCTGCTCTGCCTACTTGTGATCTCTGTCAAATAAATAAATAAAATCTTTAAAATAATAATAATAATAATAGTTCATTGAGGTTCAAAGTTAAAAAAAGAAAAAAAAGTCAGAGCTAGAGCCTTTCCTTAACAAAGGCTTCTAGAGTGGGGAGAATGTCTCTCCTCCTACCCTGATTCTTGTCCCTGTGCAGTGCCGGTGTGTGTAACTGAGCATTGCAGCTGGGGACGCGGAGGCATCGGCAACAGGCTGGTAGGAGAAGGTATAAGGCAGAAATAATGGAGTGGCAGTGGAAGGAGGATGGCCAGACCCCTTCACTGGCATCTCTGATCACTAACAAAAGGGATTCTCTGGAACATGAAAACAATCTATTTGAAGATCCAATTAAAACTCTCATTGGGATCACCTAAGGCCAACTACAAGGTGGGAGGTGATATATTCACATTCTACAAAATCACTCAAATTCCAATCACTATATCAAAGCCCGACCAGATGGACCTCCTCCCTGAAACCTTGTCCAATCCCAATAGCTGTCCACCTTCAGTTCCGAATCCCCAGAACACCAGTCATATATGTTTCAGGAAAGAAACACATTCTACTTCCTGTTATAACTGACCTGGTCTTACCTGATTTCTTCAGCTAATAAGTGGGAAAGACTAAGATGTGACCTAAAAATAGCCATTAAGTAGATAAAGAAAATTTGCTTAGCAAATTGGGTCCTCAGTAAGTGACTGTCCATAAGAGAGGTTGCCATCTTCCAGATGATGAAAACATAATCAAACTATTTCAAGTGCAGGCTAATATATCATTGTATATTACATAATATATGTTATATAATTATCTGATATCTAGTATTATACCGAGGAATATGAACATGCAGTCAAAATTTCTACTTCCTTTCTAGTAGGAGTCACATATGATGATAACTTCTTCACTTGGTGCATATTATCTGTTCAGATAGAATCTAGTAAGTTAGTAATACATTTTTATAATTATTCTTTTTTTTTTCAATTCTTTTGAATCAACTTGGGTTACTGAATTCTGCCTTGTGTAAATGTCAGCTCATTTATTTACTTTGTACAAATATGACAGTACTAAGCAATATGTTTTTGTTTTTGAGCCATTAGTTATAGTTTTATATTTGGACTCTGGAATTTATCAGCTATGTAATTCTGGATAAGCTAATTAATTGGGGAAGTTAATTAACCTTCCTAGGCATAAGTTTTCTCACTGGTAAAATGAGGACTGTACCTCTCTGGCCTGTTGAGAAGGGGACACAGGATGATGTTTGTGAAGCACTTAGTAAAGGGGGACCTCTGTCACCATCACTGTCATTTTTGCCATCATGATCAGTTGAATTGCTGACTTTAGCTTTAACTACAGGAATCCCTAGCAGAAAAATTGCAAGTCATTTAAACACTCATTAGTTTAGAGAATAAATTCTAAGTCACAAAGCAAGAACTTGAACAGACTGTTTATAGCTCTTTTCCTGGTTGTAAAATATGGTGGAGGTCATTTCATGTACTAACACGTAATTTCAAAAGAAAAGAATTAGGTTAACACTTATTAAAATATCTACTGTGTATGTAAGTAGATTACAATTGAAAAATAATTAAATACAATTTTATTAAGCAAGTGGTACAGAGGAGAGGGTGAGAATGATTAGAAAAGGGTTTTTCTCTCAGTGCTTCTTTTTCGATGAGATTTTTCAAGCCATAATTAATTTACCTCAAGAAAAATACAGTAACATGGCTGTCAAAGGACAATCATTTTAAAAGCCCTCAGCGTCAAGTGAGCTACTTTTTAAAAAATGAATGATTTTATTAATTTTTTAAAGATGTATTTATTCATTTGAGAGAGAGAGAGAGTGAGCATGCAGGGTGTGGTAAGGGGTAGAAGAGAGACAAAATCTCCAGCAGATTCTCCACTGAGTGCAGAGCCCCACATGGGGCTCTACCTCATGACCCTGAGATCATGACTTAAGCAGAAATCAAAAGTTGGACGCTTAACCGACTGAGCCATCCAGGCTTCCGTGAATGACTTTATTTCTAATTAGCTTGGAAATCTGGCTGATGTATTATAAGAATATTATTATGTTTCACAGGCTTTGGATTCAAACAAATACAGCCAGATTCTTGGCTTATCATTTACCAGATTAAGGATCTCGGGAATGTTACTCAAGTTTTCTCAGGGTCAGTGTCCTTATTTACAAAATAAAGAGAATATGAGGATCTAAAACTATGGAGATCATATAAACCAGGTGAAATGCCTAAACCTATACCTGACACTTTCAATTCCCTACTTGAAGGATGAGCTACCGTGGGCATTGCCTGATCACAGGAAGCCACAATCCTCAAGAACAACAGCTCCTGACACTGAGCCACATGTAGTACAGGACTGTGATCCCAGGAAGAAGGGACACAAACGAAGATTTGGCCCAACTCAGTGTACCTGTAGGACCTGAGACCACAGCACAGGGAAGAGAAGCTAAACAAAATCTAGGAATCTCAATACATTGGTGAGATAGAAAGTCAAGTTCAGGGGCACCTGGGTGGCTCAGTGGGTTAAGCCTCTGCCTTCAGCTCAGGTTATGGTCTCAGGGTCCTGGGATCGAGTCCCGCATCAGGCTCTCTGCTCAGCAGGGAGTCTGCTTCCCCCTCTCTCTCTGCCTACTTGTGAACTCTCTCTGTCAAATAAACAAATAAAATCTTAAAAAAAAAAAAAAAAGAAAGAAAGAAAGTCAAGTTCAGGGAGGCTAAACTTTTGCAGGGCAGAATTGCAGAGAGAAGTGAGCTGCATAGACAGACTACCTTGAATGTACGGTGGAATATTCATATGTACACGTATGTCAGAGGACGTTAGTTAAGGTGTAAAAAATTCTTAGATCGACTCATAGAAAGAATATAAACTATTTCTAGGTACTGTTGAAATAACTTTCTAAGGGCACCTGGGTGGCTCAGTTGGTTAAGCGTCTGCCTTCAGTTCAGGTCATGATCCTGGAGTCCGAGGGTCAAACCCCACATTGGGCTACCTGCTCAGCAGGGGAGTCTGCTTCTCCCTCTCTCTCTGTCCCTACCCCTACTCATGCTTTCTCCCAATCTCTCTCTCTTTCTCAAATAATTAAATAAAATCTTAAAGAAAAAAAAAGAAAGAAAGAGAGAAAGAACTTTCTAGACCCAAGATGGACTCGCTCCAGCCCTGGTGCCATGTTAGCATACAGAAGCCTGGTTAACTTCCACGTCCCTGTAGATGCCCCACTGGACCAGAAACACCATATGTTCAGTCAAGGCACCCCAGATGCCCAGGCTGACCATGGAGCCCCCGTCAATTGGGAATTTTCTATTTGTCTCTTCCTCATTCCTTTATTCTTAATCGGGGAAAATCTTCTTGCCTCCCAATTCTTACCTCCCTACATTGTAGTTCTTTGAAGGAGACTCCCTGCTCCATGAACTGTTCAGGTTTGTTTGTAGCACCTCATTGTCTTCTTTAATCATTTTTTAACAGTATCATTTGCTACTAAGTGGCCCACCCAGAGATGAGAAAGCACCTGCAGCCTACCGTGAGTGGGTGCAAAGCATTTGCCAACGTTCTGAGTAAATGCTACTAAACAGATTAATCCAAACAGAGACGTGTCCATTACACTGATGATAATAAGTTAATGTCACCTTCGTTTATTGAAACTGATTCCTTCATTTATTGAAAAGGCCTTTGCAAACTATTTTCTGAGAAGTGTTGGGTAGTTGAATGATTTTAAGTCATTAAGTAATTCTGTGAAAAAATTAATTCAACAGGATTAGATATTAGAATATAAGCATTGTCCTTGCTAATATGATTTTGAACATTCAGTTTGGGATTTCATTTTGATTCAGTTCTTGCTCTGCAAAATTCATCACCTCCCTTCTAGCTTCCTGGTTAAAATTATAATTTCTAAGGCTAAGAACTGCAATTTTCTTTCTAACCTTGTGTTTTCCATGATAATTTAGGAGAAAAAAAAAGAAAGAAATCAAGAAACATATTATGACAGGTAATCATCTGCAAACACAGAACTCCTTCAATGCCTGCCATGTTGAGCTTCATTTTATAGCATCTGTCTTGGCAATATAAATTGTGCTTGGCTCCAGAGACGCGTGGTGCAGTACAGCAGAAAAAAGGAAAAAAAAAAACAATCGTGACAACTGAAAAATAAAGCAGTCTGTGTGTGTGTATGTGTGTGTGCGTGTGTGTCTAGTTCAGAATAGAGAAGCTCTTTGCGTTTCCAGCTTTCTTTCAAAAAGGAACAGTGTCATTTTGGTTGGTTCCTTGTCTTCTTTCACACAAAACAATGCCACCAGAGGAAACACACAACGGTCACATCTGTGATGGTTGCCAAACAACCTCAAATCAGTACAAAAGGATCTCCCTCCCCAGTTGCACAAAAGAAAGCAATTCAGTCCAGCACATGCAGATGGATGTGTCAGCAATATTTACTATTATAAAAATTGGATTTTTTCAAACAAAAGCCTATATTACATTAATTTTTTTAAGAGTAGTAGCTCAGGCATATTGTAAGGTTATATGTTATATTGTGACTGTTTCAAATCAAACAAGTCTGTCCATATTTCTGCAAAGTTTGACTTCTATGCAACTTTTCAAAAAATCACTTGAAATATGTGTTTAAAATTATAAGTTTTGTGAGTTCGTTCTTTTAAAGCTAAAGCAGGTACAAAATCTCCAGCCTTGAAAGTATAACTCTGAACCTTCAAAATCAAATCAAATCTACTTAGTGTTTTACTTTTTGATGGGTTTTGGAAGATCTCATGAGATGCATTTGGAATCGTTCAAATGTGTCCTCGGCAGTTAAGTTATTCACGAAACACTCTTAAGTGTGTTTACTTGTCTTAATGTTCAATTAGCATTCAAATTAACCAATTGAACTTCAACACCTTTTGTTTTATTGATTATTTTAAGATATGCCACAAAAATGAAATAAGTAAAATGTGTTTGGCTTGGAAGCAATATGTATAAACTCCCTGTGTCAATCAATATCAGTAATAGAGAAATTTGAAAAGCATCCAGCTTACTTACAGATAAATATATGACATTGTTATATGCTTCGTCTTCTATAAATAATGTAGTATATTACGAGGAAGCAAGGGTAGCCAAAGAGGGTGCTGCAAGGGCGGGGAGGGGGAGACAGCTAATATACAAGAAGAACTGGTAAAAAGAGCCTACCAGCAACCACTTCACTAGACGGAAGTGTACTCTTTCTCCATCCAGAGTTGAAGAAGTGTCAATCTACCTAAGATTACTGGTGTGTTTTCTGGTCTGAAAACAGTGCGCTCAGACGAGACGATAACCAATCGTCAGTGCACTGTGTGACACAGCACAATGAAGCTGTTGGTTTGACTATTTCTGATTGATTTAAACCATCGGTTTAACCAAGAGGACACAAACACGTGGCCACATATACCAATACATACGTGTACACTTCTTTAGTGATTTTAGTTCACAAGGCCCGGATATAAAATTTCAATAAATTCGAAACGTACCCAAGCAAGTGAAAGGCAGAATAGCCAGTTAGGAAATACACAGAGAAAAGAGGAAGGCGCTTGCTAAGGCCTGGCGCGGTGGTGAAATGCAGACGCTCAGGTGACGGCGCTGGGGAAGCCGGGGTGCTAGTCCTGGCACCTCCGGGGCAGGAAGTGTCACCAGGAAGAGCAGGGATCTCGTGGTCAGACCTCCCGGAGGCCCCCCGTGGGCATGCCCGAGACCGCGCGGCTGCGGGCCAGGGAGCGAGCGCGCTGTGTCTTAGCTCCCTCATCTGAACCTGGGGAGGAACACCGTCCCTCCACTCCAGCCTTGTTGCAAGGAGCAAACCAGTCAACCTTCAGGAAGGACTGGGAACTGCGGCGAGGATGTAGTAAGCGCTATGTGTCTAGGAAAGAAACGGCCCCTCCCATTCCTTGGCTTTTTCATTTATGCCCCAAGAAGAGTAACACGGACCCGAAAAGGCAGTTTTGAGGGTTTTGTTTGTTAATACTTGTAGAGCGTCGTCCACAGGAACTGAAACCGGGTCATCTCCCACTGCAGGTTAGTGGTCAGAAATGTTGCTACTGGAGTAAGGAGGTCAAATTCAATAAGCACCTACTATGTGTCTGAAAACATTCCAGACGCTGTATATTACTATGAATTATTCTCCTCACAACAGCAATCTTTGCGGTAGATTCTATCATTGTCCCCATGATATAGACGGGAAGCTGGGAACAGGTAAATGAGCATAATAAATAATCCTAGTCTGAGAAAAGCTACTAGAAATATAAAAATGTAGTTCTGAACTGAGGCAATAAACATCATTAATTTTCCCAAGAGCCCTTTAGGCCTTTCTGCCCCCCTGCCCCGCCCTGCCCAGTGAATTCCCAATTTTGTATATGAACTGGTCAAGATAATTTGCTGTGCTGGTCCTTATATACAGCCAATGGTTCTAGGAGTTGTCCTTTATATATGGTACACATGTGAGAGTTCCTGAACACTGTGTCTGCCTGCTAGCGAGTGGTCTCACAAGTATATATTTTCTTCTTCTTTCTTAGTGAGTTATAAAATATTTGAGGTGGTAGATACCCACCCACAACACTACACTTCCTAGCTTCCCTTGCAGCTAGGAGGAATAGCAGACTAATTTCCGTCCAGTGAAATATAAGCAAAAGTTTAGAGATTCAGGTCTACAGATTCCTAAAATGCAAAGGATGAAGACAGCTGATGGAAACTCTGTCTGCCATTCCGTTTTCCTCTTCACGTCTGTAGTTATGGACTTGATGGATGATGCTCCATAAAACCTCTCTGACCAAGAGGTGACCTTGAGACCATAAGCAAGCACTAAGGGCAATGACGCAGAAAGGAGAGAAACCAGATCCTTGATGTCAGTGGTGATGTATATCATCCTTGGACTACCTCCCACCAAACTTCTACTGCAGAGAAAAATACACTTGATGCTGTTTCGGTCACTGTAATTTTTGGTCCATGTTCCCAGCAGCTGAATGCAATTCTTGATGCAAGCAGTCATGTGAACCAGACATCAAGGGCAAACAGGATACATCGAAAGAAAATAAGAATGTTAATAATTATTGGCAGAAAAGCATGAGTACATGTCATGCAAGAAGTAGCACAGAGTATAATAAGGTGGCCCAGGAGAAAACTGTTCATTCTATTTGTGTAGGTTCTTAGAGGGGGTGAAGTCTGGATTGAGTCTTGAAACATGAGAAGGCTTTCAATAAAGTAGGAGTAAATGGAGGGGCTGCCGCCATTCCAGACAGAGAGAGCTCATGGAAAAAAGCACTTGGAGGCATGAATAATTTTAGATGCTTCTGAATCAAACTGGTATTAGTCACTGGGCTCAAAAATATATAATTTAGTACAAAATGGATAGCATATTTGATTGACTAAGGCATTATACAACTTATCTGGCTCATTTAAAGAAATCTACATAGTCTTCTCCATTTAATTTACCTAAAAGCAGTTTAATCTTAGGAGGGGAGGGAGAAGCTGGTGATGGAGCTGGGTTTTGCACACTGTTTCTCAGGGTGGAGATGTTAAATCCTGTCTTGATTCTTTTACTGTCCACACTTTGCATGAGGTTGACGAAGTGCCCTGAGAGGGAACCTTAGAGGCAACTTTTAGAAAAGCACAAATCTCCAATAAATTATTATTCTCTCATCATGATAAAACAACATAAACTATGCAGGCTGGATTTTAATATTCATGATTCCATCTTTCAAGAGACTGGCGAGTTATCCAATGTAAGACAATAACAAGAAAGTACTTTGTAGAGGTGTTCAACATACTTCGCAGCACTAAGCAATTCTTACACTATCCTCGAGAGAAGGAAAGGAGGCAGAACTTATTCACCAAAGTTGCAGACAGGACTGAAAGCGGCTCTCAGAAGGTCATGGGGTCCAGTTTTCTTTTGCTCAAGCCTATAAGGACCTGGTATAGCGACACTGGCATCATCACTGTGTCTGCAGGTAGGGACACACAGATAGTGGGATGTGCTATTGTGGGCATACTACCAAGGAGACCTTTAATGTGCCTGGGGGCAGTGGGGGTGGGGAGGCCCAGCATTGGCAGAATATGCACCATCGTTCTCAGAGTTTATCTCATACATGTCTGGTAGTCTGTCTGATTGCTGAAACTGGGAAAATTTTTATCTTGGAATAAGCTGAAAGCTAATGCCCCACTTGTGCCACCAACCCTAAACGTAAGCCTTGGCAAGGCGGGATTTCCTGTCACACAACACAGTGACAGCGACCATTCTCATGGGCACCACACTATAACCATTCTCACAGATTTCATTTTGCTGGCCCATTTACATTAATAATAATAATAGTAACTATAAAAATAATAATAATAAACACTTGTTACACATACTGTGTGCTGGGTATTTTTCTAAACACGAACCAGTTTAGTTAACTCATTTACCCTTCACTTGAAACTTCCTAGCTCAACTCTCCATCTTAGAAAGCTGAGGCATGATTAAGTAACTTGCCCAAGGACATATACTTAATAAGGGGTGGAACCAGAGGCAAGCTCCAGGCTCTCATGACTATTCCCCAGCAAATAATTTAGACCACAAAGAGGTTCTCTTTTTCTTAGAACTTCTGACCATGACTTCAAAGAACCCATGGCTTGGGTTCAATCAGGAGTTTCCTTTACTCCATGGTTTACACATTCTGTCTCCAATTCCCCCAAACTATCATATACATCAACTTTTGATGGAATCTATCCTTTTAAAATGTAATTTCAATGAGTCTTCTTTCTAAAAGTGTTTCAATGTGTTTTTATCATATGCTGTGCATAATGTGAATCTTATTTTTTATGTATATACTTTTTTTTACTAATTTGGTCAATGAATCCTTGCAGTGTACCTAACTGTGGTCTCTTCCCTATTCCCATCCTTCCCATTTCCCTTCCCGCTGCCTGACATGCACTGCCTGTTCCTTCAAGTGTCCTGTTACATGGTGTCTCCCCAGAGTGGCTTTCACTGGAATCCCCACCTAAGCCACCTTATTTTTTTCTTCTCATCTCACCCTGGTTATATCTTGCATAGCACTTATCTCAACTTCTACATACAAGTTCTCTCCTTTATGTCTCCCTCATTCAATCCATGAGTTTATTAAGTTTCTTGATGACAAGGCTGGTACTTACTTCACTTTGCTCACCCGTGCCGAAACCACTCCCCAGCACACAGTGGTTCATCACAGTATCTTGTGAAATAAATCAATATTCTCTGTTTCTCACAAGGAAGAGCACCAAGATAAGACTTGCAGAAGAGTGAGAGTGGGTGGGAGACGTGCATTCAGGATGCTCTCCTAACCATAATGCTACCAGCTAACCATTAGTCCCCAGATTCAGTCACCAAGCTTTGCCAATTGACCTCCATGGCATATTTTTACTATCTGGCTACTATGACTTCTCCCTTCTTTTGCTTCTCCAGATCCCTTCACTAAATTTTGGCTTCTGCCACGCTGAACCACTTCTAGTTTCCCGTATTAATACACACATCTTCTCCGGTGCCATGCTCTGTTGAAAACTATTTCTGCTGCCTGTTTCTCATGACCTTTGGTCACTACTTTTTTAGTATAAATAACCCTAGCTCATTCTTCAAAATTGCAAAAATTACCTAGTTTTTTTGTTCTGTTTTTAATGTCTACTCATACAACCCAGGCTGAGTTAGGTACCATTTTTTTTTTTTCAGTTTCATGAATCATATTCATGCTTCTTATACTACACTAGTGACCAAGTTGTTTTAGTTGAATTCAGCTTGTCCTGAGATCCACAGGAACAAAACCAATACCTCCCAAATCATACCACCTGGGCCTGGCACAATATATAGTTGTACTCAAGGTTAGTTCAAAAAAGGGTGGTACAGTATATTAGACTAAGGGAAAGTGTCAGGAGTATTATAAATGGAAATGTAGAAGAACACGTAAGTTGGAAGAGATGGGCCTTTACAGACAGACCACTGGAATCAACCCTGGAAGTCAATGAACCGTATACCATCATGTAATAGCGATAATTTAAAAAAAAAATAGTTCTTATTGAAAAAAATGTAATTGTGTACAAAATTACATAGGTGTAAAACTTAGTTCCCACCCTCAGGAAATTATGTCATTGGGGAAACAGATACATCAAATAGTTATAAAACAAATCAAGATTAAATAAATGTTAGAGCAATAAGGTATGCACTATTAGGATGCAGAAGGGACAGCTCTTCTCCATTCGAATATTCTAAGCTCCTATATTCTTTCTCTCATTCTATTTTGACCAATAAATTCCTTATTCACATTACATCATGTCACCTTGTCCCTTTTCCCTTTACCTCTGATGAATTTAATCTGGATAACAATACCACTGATTAAAAATTTCACTTGTAAAGTAATTCATTTTTCCATTTTTTATTAAGGTATAGTTATTTAAGGTAAGATTTATCCTCTGTGGGATACAGTTTTGCACATTTTGGCAAATGAATACAGTTGTATAACTACCACCAAAGCCAAGTTATGAACAACTCCAACAATATCCCAAATTCCCCTGCACTCTTATGTCACCAGCTCATACCCCCCTGCCAGTCTTTGGTGACCACTGACCTGTTTATCGTCCCTGTAGTCTTGCCTTTCATATATTACACAGACTTTTGACTCTGGATGTTTCACATGTGAATGCTTGTGCAAATGATCTCTTTCACATCAATAATCCATTCCCTTTTATTACTGCGAGTCTTCCCTGACAGAGCAGCCCGGGCCATGGTTTGTTTATCCCTTGGCCAGTTGAAAGACATCTGGGCTGTTTTCCATTCTCTTTCTTTCTTTATGAATAAGGCTGCTTTAAACATTAGTGCATAGGTTTTTATGTGAACGTAGGTTTTCATTACCCTTGGTAAATACCTAGAAGTGAGAATGTGGGGTCTCCAGGTGAGCACGCCGCTCTCTGCGCTCCCGCCAATGGTTCCACTTGCTCCACACGCTTGTCTGTTGTTTGATATTTTTGTAGCTGTTGTTGTCATTGCCATTCTAATAGATGTGTAATGGACATCACTGCAGTTTTAATTTGCTACTGACTAATGTCGAGTATCTTAGTGCTCACTTTCCATCTTTGCATCTTTGGCGAGGCACCTATTAAAATCTTGTGTCTGTTTTTAAATGAATTTATTGAATCCTGTTCTCATTTTTGTCTTGAGAGTTCATCATATATTCTGGATAAAATTCATTTATCATATATGATTTGTGAATATTTTCTCCCAGCCTGTAGCTTGTCTTTTTCATGCTCTTACTTACTCTTGTACAAGTTATTAATTTTGATGGTGTCTAATTTATCTATCATTTTTTTCTTTAAATGGATTGTGCTTTTTGTCATCTCTACCTAAACTAGGGTCACAAAAATACTCTCCTATATTTTCTTCTCGAAGTTTTATAGTTTTAGGTTTTACATTTAAGCTTATAATACATTCTGAGTTAATATTTGCGTATAGTGCAAGGTATGGATGAAAGCTTTTTTTTTTTTTTACACATACAGATGTCTAGTTGCTCCAGCATGTTTTGTTAAAAACAATCTAAAATGGTTATTTTAACTCAAAGAAAATCAGTAGTCTCAAAATTTTTCATTAAATGGTGATATGTATATGCATTATAAAAATTAGAAACCACAGTTAAAAAGTGGAAACAGAAGTTATAGCAGGAGTGGTAATCAATTTTGCTGTATATATTTCCAGTATTTTTTTTTAAAACATAACAGATAAACAACCAGAGAACCAAAGAGCGTGGGCAGCTCCCCTTGGGTCACCCAGTAAATGGGTAGTGCTGAGAAGTGACCCTCAGCAGTCTGATTTCAGGGATGCACACCTAATTGCATCACGTTGCTAGTTCAAGGTGTTAATGAACAATTATTAGTAAATGAGCTTACTCAAAAAGATTATACAGATAAAAAAGATAAAAGGGAGAGAAGTATGATGAGTAAAACAACCATCCACCTAGTCTCCTCAACTAGAATCCTAACCATTCACTTTTACCCATTAACATTTACCAATTACCAATTTCTGTTCATTTTACATCCTGAATACTTTTTAGGTCCATCCCACTAACTGATGTTTTTTTATTAGAGGTCCTCAACACCTAGAATATTTGCCCTTCAATCTTGACACACACCCCCCAAGAAAAACTGCCAAATAAAATAAAGGAAAATCAGTTAAATTTGAGTTTCAGATAAATAACAAATAACGAATAGCATTTGATATTTGTTATTGGAGAGACACTGAAGGCAAAGCCAAAACAAACATACCCCCAAATCAAATTCTGTATGAATTTTTGTTTTACTGCTAAATAATGGTTAGACTATTATTTTTTATATAATTTGCTTTTATACATTTGCAGCTAGGATAAATGCCTTCCTAGGCTTTCATTTTATTGGAACCAAACCATTTTTTTTAAAGTCAATAGCAGCTAGGCTGTTTACATATATTCATCCTACTTGGCTATGGGCATCTCAAACACAACATCTAGGTCAGCTTGAAGTGCTTTTGCCCTCCAAGACAGTCATGTTAGCCTAGACTCCAAGGGCTAAAATGACTGTATCATAGTGTGATCTTAGGGTTTGGCTCTGACTTGGCCATATTTCTATTATTCGTGGCATCCAGCCTTGTAAATAAATATTAGGTGGTGGGCGATAAACACTGACTGGCTTTGGTGAAGGAACCCATTTGTTCTGTTTTTCAATAAGACTTAAGGCTACAATTGAGTGAAACTATGCAGATAAGCAGAAAAGGACTAACACTTAAAGGGATAAGTTAGCATAGTACCAACTCATCATTTTTAGTTCTCAGGACTTAATCAAGTATTCAGGCTTTTTCATCTAACTCCCCTTGGTCATTTGTTTTTAATCACTAATTAGGAGAGAGATCAGATTAAATTTCCAATGGGGAAAAGTCCCTGTTGTCTTCCTGGAGTGAAGGTATTCACTTCAAAGCAATTTATTAAGGAAATTGAACTCTTGTTCTGATGACGGGCAACACAACCTTCAAAATACCTTTGATATATGTAAACATACAGCCTTGAATTATGCTGCTCTAAGCATTTAGCTGTCTAATAATGACCTAGATGTCAACAGTTCCTGCCGTTGTTCAAACAGAGAAAGACAATTCTTGATTTAGGGTAAGTATATATGGACTAAAATAATAGGTATTTCTTCACATGGTGACCCATAGTCTGGGGAAACATTTTTTTTTTCCCCTCTCCAGCTGAGGACTACCTTGACATTTTGTTCTAAGTCTAATGTGCCTTAGACTGTGCCCGGGAGTATGCACACATAGGGATGGGCTGTCTCTCTTTGTATGTAGCATCCATGCAGCCAACCAGCTATCACAAATGAAAGGCAGAAGAATATAGAGACAGACAGACTGGGCCACGATGACATGTTTGAGCAGTGTAGTTATTCAACCTTGGAGTCTCCCTTCCCTGTCTCTGAACTTGCTACATGATATGAACAAACCTGCTAGTCCATGGAGCTAGAAACACCTAACTAACATACAACACCTCAGTTTATATTCTTGTATACTTATTTTTTGTTACCTCCACGTTTTTCATGTGTGTTGGATATTTTATATTAAGAAACCCCTCAACCCCTCCCTTTTGTATATCATATAACAAAACTGAAAATAAATGCTTAGTTAATATTCTTTTTTTTCTTTCTAAATAAGACACAGAATAATACCACTTCTATGTTGGCTATTCCCATTCACTCCCTTCAGTTGATTTTATATTGACGTAGTTCCCTCCCCCTAAGCAAACAAACACAGAGAACTCACAGGACATCCAGCATGGAAAAGGGAATGGTAATGGTGTAAGACCATTGTGGTTATCATCTTAAATAAGTCAAATATAATAAACTCCTCTCGCCATTCCAGACGCCCAACTAAATATGACTTCATGGTTCTTACAGGTTTAGAGGATAGCATTATTTTTTCCTTGATAAAACAGAAAGTAGTCTTTTTAAGACTGCATCAACTTCTTGTGTTAAGGAGTAGTTGGTATGTACGGGAAAGGGCAGGGTGCTTATAAACCCAATTTTAAAGTCATACTCTAAAGAATGAAACTAGGGATAACCAGAGATCATTTGTGATGATCTCATATACAGTTATAATCTGCGACTTAGGGAGACATTACCAGGTTATAATTTTAACTAAAAGACTTTCAATCAAGGTAAATGTATTGGATATGTCTGAAGAAATACTTTATTGAAAACAGAGTGGGATGATAGTCCCGACTAACATAATAGAGAATTACAAAAAGGCAAAATTAAGGAATTTGTCCCTGACACTACCCAAAGACCAGAAGGCTGTGGCCACAGGTGGGTACCAGCCTGTAGGACCATTTAATGACAACAGACAGTCAGCTGCCTCAGGGTGTCATGGTTTTGACAACATCACTCCTTAGCATGACCCAACTAACTACTCTTGTAGATTCTACATTGAAAATAACCATTGGGTAAAGATTGAGCTGCCCCAAAACACTGATTAAAAGCAGAGAATGTGTTGATTAGCAAACAAATATCTTCTCCCTGAGTTGTTTTGGTTCTTACTCTACTTTAATCAACTGATGTTCCAGTTTTAAAAAAAGGAATCTGGTGAGTTTGCCCCATGTGAGGTAGCTCTATGGAGACCGGTGACTTTGAGTTTACTACCATTTGGAGTTCCAAGTCTACATACTTGAAAGGAAAAGAAGCTATAACATAGGAACCATTCTGATGCAGAACTTATGTGTGACTCAAATCCTAGTTCCCTAGATATTGCCTTTCTCAACTAGGGTTCCTCATCTGAACCACACGACAAAGGAAGTTATGCGAATGCTTATTTTTCTCAACTTGCCCTGAGGTGGTACATAACTATTACCATTCTAGATGCATTGGAGAGTGTGAATTCATCATTGGAGAGCCCAGGATGCTAGGGCTCAGTTCTTTTATGAAACCCCTCGTTCCACACTTCCAAATTGAGACATGAAACAATACTTCCCCTCCTGTGACGGGATCAAATGATCCTACAGAATTCATCGAATGGGTTTTCATCATGGAAAGGGGCTGCTGGTTATGTCCAGAGCCAGCTTGGTTCTCAGGGGCTCAAAACCATGAACACTCAGACTTATAATGGCATTAATTATGGCCACAGCTGTTAATAATTTCTGCCTTTTAAGCACACTCCATGCTTTAGCAAAAAGAAATTGTCCCAAGAATATTCTTTCCTACTTTAGTAATATTGGTGTTAGCTGGATACATGGCAGTCTACTTAGAGCCTACATTCCCCTTCTCTCTCATCTTACAGCTAGATGTGGCCATCTGCCTAGGGTCTGACCAAAAGGATATGAGCAGAAACATCCTATCTTCTTCTCTCTTCCTTCCCTTACCTGGAACACAGACTTGGTATCACATATGATCACGTATATGAGGACAATGACTAGGTATGACATTGAGTCAAGAATGAAGATGCCTAGGACCCTGACACAACTGAAATGCTACGTACACTTTAGACCAGCTCCCCAGAACTGGTACAGGTGAGAGAACAAAACTTCCTTCAAGATTATGCAACGGGTTTGCTGAGGTCTTTTATAATAGCAGCCTTATTTGTATCTTACCTAATTCACATGTACTATTCCATTGAATCCTTGTAAGGATCTTTTGAAGTTAGCACAAAAAGTAAATAAAAGTCAAGGTGACCCATGACAGGGTGAAAAAAAACAAAAACAAAAGAAAACAAAATCAGTTACCACATATTTGAAATGTAGAAAGAGGCCAGAAAGAAAGGAGTAACACCTAGCCAAAGACCCAAGGGGAACCGTAATGTGGAATACAATTTCCAGTCTATAATAACCCTTTCACTCCCTATGAAAAGCCAAAGGGTTATGGGTGGTAGAGGTCTGAGATAGGCCAACAGTCAGGAACTTGGGAGGTTCTGAGATCTGAGTCAGATTTCCATCAATAAAGGGTGTGAATTGAGAAGCAGAGATAACACACAATGGGGCCTCCTCTCATACTTCCTGCCAAGACAGAAATTGGCCCCCGTTTTAGATGACCTCAGGTCTGAGGATGTTAACCAGTGAGGTTGCGATGTGTGTGACCAGGGTGGAAGCATTTCCAGGACAGAAAGATCCTGCGTCGTTCGTGCATAAGACACCAAGATTTAGTTATAAAGAAACGGAGAGAAATGGAATATGAAGCTAAAACCGTGCTTGTGTGCCTGACATTTTCTGTGACTTTACATCAGTCTCTGTTCAAACCATCTCCCCAGTAAGGCGATCCATTATTATTTTACACCCTCAAGGTCAAACAAGTGCATAGGCCAGACAGAACTTGCTAGCTGGGCTTTAAAAAAGAGGATTTATTTTATTTGTAAAATAAAGTATAGGACTGAGTATTTTTCAAAGTCAAATCAGGAAGGAAATCAGAAAGGTTACTATCCTGTGCAGTTGGAGGCAAAATGACTGCCTTGAAGACAGGAGGTGAGTGCAGTTATTCTGGTGTTAAGTAAGACCCCAAATCTTTAGGGTCGGGTAGTTTGGACGTTGGGGGCAGGAACTCAGAGATAACCTGACCCTCAGGCTGGGACTGTTTAACTCTCTAGTAACAGGACAGGTGTCTGCAATCAGCCACGGGCACCAATGTGCAGAAGGTGAAGGCACCCCACACAGGAAAGCAGCGTCTTGCTGGGGCAAGTACAGGGAGGCAGGATTCTAGAAAGCCCCAGAGGCACAGGAGTGCCTGGAGCTGAATGAGTAAACTCACTAAGAATGCATGCTTTGTGTTGGAAAGCATTATACATGATAAATACTCTATATCCATACATTTTATCACAGGAATAGAAGAATCCTCATCTCCAACGTAGAACATTTCTAGAGTCTCCCTCCTGAGATGCGATTCCTCGACTCAGTGAGATCCAACGGGGAATTAATGAACCGACTTCTTGGTGATATTTCCAATGCCACCCAGACTCAACCGCGATGGCAGTGTCCATCTCAGAAAATAAATATGTCACTAAGTTCAGAAACAGATGGGTATTTTTTAAAATGCCTGATGGATGATGACAGTGAAAAGGAACCATCACAGCACCACGACTCAAGGGGGAGTACATGTGAAATAGACACATTTATCCTTCGTAGGGACTGTCAAAATGTTTTTAACGTGAATTAAAGTATGTGAATGCGGATGGGGGGGGTCAGAGTGCTTTCCAGTTTCTGCTGTGTTCACTCTTGATTTATATGCTGTCTCAAGAGCTTGAGAGTGTAAACTCTTTCCTAAGGGCAAACTCTTCATCGGATCCCTACACACAAGGCTTTGTTATTGTAGGCATGCTCCAGAGCACAGAGCCCCTGGCAGTATTCATTTCAGGTGAAAAGAACATCAAAGGTGTTATTTTGAAAAAGACACACTCCAGAAAAACGCAGCATAGCACGGCTTTCGCAACAGACCCTGCACCAGGGAAGGATAAATCTAGCACAATTACATTCGGGCCCTACCTTTACAAAGGCTCATTAACATCTAAATCACTCAAATGATGTGAAGAAACACTAAAATGAGTTTGAGTTTTGCCTGCCAGCCTTTTTCAAGGTAAAATGCTCCTGTGGTTCAGGTACCAGGAAGGGAGGAAACGTTCCAGCAACTCTGCTCAGCTCAGGCTTGATGCAAACTGGAAACTGGGAAATATTTATCTATTTTAAGGGAGCTGTCCAGTTTTGCTTATTCCCCCCCACATCATATGGAGTGAGTCGAGCCATTACTGAACCTCTGTGTGTGGTTGTTGAACACTCTACAAAGCACCCCAGCATCCCCCGAGACTGTGCGGTATGGGTCACGTAATCGAGTTTCTCAGAAAAGTAAGAGAGAAATTGGCAAAGCTTAGGAAAGGCACTAGTGGAGATCTGAGTGAAGGAGTCAGAGAGCAGGGGAGGCCCTAGAGTCAGCGCAGAGACGAAGAAAGGGACCCAAGAGCACGCCATGAGATTGGAGGACGCTGGAGCGGAAGACTGAGCAGGTGAGCAGAACTCTCCGCCGCCCCTTCTGGAAGGCTCAGGAAGCCGGACGTACCATTCCCGCCCGGAGCTGAATCGGAGGGTCTTCGGGCTGCACGGTCAGCAGCCCAGCTGGCTGAGGGTTAGTCTCGAGGCTTGGCTGCTATCAGACTGACAGGTGCGGGGCATTCCATTCCTCCGTTCCCAAGGGCACCTTCTTATAAAATGAAATTTCATGCTCAGTCAAACTTTAGAAACATATGATTTAAACATATGCCAGTCTCTTTCTCCATATTTGCAGCTTCTCCACTTCCCAGGCCCTTTCTTAAAATAGCTTCTGGTGGAAGAGACGAGGTTTAGATGAAAAGCGATTTTCTTCCTCTTCTCCTCTAGTCTATAGAAATCTCACATAAGACAACTGGGCAGCCACGAGAAAACTGAATTAATGGCATTTTATAATGTGATATTTTATGCCTGAGACTATTTTAAAAATTACAAAGGAATTCTCCTTTTGGAAACACACATTGTTCGCCTATAAAATTCACCATGAACCATAACCAATGAACACAGGCTAGTGTGTGCCCAGCCAGTCCCACTTTAAGAAGCGGCGGGGCAGGGGGGGCAGGGAGATCATGCGAAAGTTATGAGGATAGAAGCATCCTGAAATGACATAATAATTAATTTCAGAGCAATTTTTTATTCATATAGAGTAAGAATTTAGTTCTATCTGTAAGATGAAAAGCATATGGGACCTAGGAAACACTGCCTAGGGGTGGCTAGGTGGCTCAGTCAGCTAAGCGCCAGACTCCTGGTTTCAGCTCAGGTCATGATCTCAGGGACCTGGCATTGAACCCCGTGTCGGGCTCCACGCTCAGCATGGAGTCTGCTGGAGATCCTCTCCCTTTGCCTCTGCCTGCCCACCCCTGCCTCCCCTCAAATAAATTTTAAAAAATAAACATAAATTTAAAAAGAAACACTGCCTAAGGTCAGAGCTACATGATAATTAAGTTACACTGATTATTTTACTAAAATACAAATGGAGTGTTCTTTTGAGGAACACTAGTAAGCAAGAAATGAGGTCATTGTAATGTGTTAGGTATTCTCTACTTAACATATTAGGGATCCACTAAAACCAAAGGAGTTTATGTATTGAGGGTTCCTCAGGAGCTCCTAGGGACAGGGATCACTTCTCAGGAAGGCGTAACTGTTGCCTCCTTGGCAGAACGGGAGAGGGTGCTAGGAAAGTCCTTCCTTCACCAACCTGCACCAACTGACGCAAGTCAATGCAATGCACACTGTCCTTTCAAATACAAATCCCCTCGGGGGGCTTCTATTCATCAAGAAGGTCTTCTGACAGTTCCGCACTCCTCCATGAGGAGTGCTCTCTCATTTCCCCAGATTCCCCCTAAATCTCCTCCAAATGTGCTCCAAATGTGCCCCATCCTTCTAGACTCAGCTGAACCCCCATGTTCTCTACGATACCTTTCTTAACCACTCCAACCCTAAGATAACCTCTCACACGGCAGCATCATAATTTAACTGTTCCCCTATCCTTTCTACACACGCAAGCTCCATCAGCTCAGCCAATGTCATTAGATGGATTTAATGGTATAATAATCAGGCACCACAGGTTACAGTCCTTCCACATCCATATTGCAGGAACACAGGATGTATTACATGATAACAAGTGATCCTCTCAGGAAGAATGAAGACTTGGGGCCCACGGGAACTATGAGGCGAGCAAGCTCTAAAAAAATAGCAAGGTGATGCTGAGGTCACACACGAACAACTTCGCAACACCTGTCTAGGACAGCATAGTTGTTTCTGTTGGTTTTTCTTTTGAAGATGTATTTACTTGAGAGAGAGAGAACACGAGCCGAAAGGGCAGAGGGAGAGGGAGAATCTCAAGCAGACCCCGCCCGGAGCACAGAGCCTGATGTGGGGCTCGAACTCACCACCCTGAGATTAGACTTGAACCGAAACCAAGAGCCGGTTGCCCAACCTATTGTGCCTCCCAGGAACCTCTATGACAGCATAGTTTTAAACTGCAAGGTGCCACTCATTCACGGATTATGAAATCTATAAATTGACAGGAACCAACATTTTAAAAATAAAAGAGACCAAAGAAATATCAGATGACATCACACATAGGAAGAGTAAGTGCTTTGCAAGAATCTTGGTTTCAGCTACCCAGGTGTGCAAGATCACAAGGGAAAGTCCATTTCATGCTCTGGGACAAGGTCACAAAAGTTTCAGATACACTGATTTAGTTTTTCTCAAAATATGTTCCACAGAAAACCAGTTCCACAAGATTAGGCGTGACCAGCACGAGAGGGCTCTATAGTCAGCGATGTGTGAGAAAACAGCTGTTTAAATAAAATCAAACAGATTTTTTAAATGCTTGACTTGCCAGAGATTTTAATGCTAATATTATTGAAAATGCCCAAGACTGGAAAAGAGTATAAAGCACATTCTTAAAATTAATTAATTAATCAATTAATTAAAGATTTTATTTATTTATTTGACAGAGAGAGACAGCAAGAGAGGGATTACAAGGAGTGGGAGTTGGAGAGGGAGAAGTGGGCTTCCTGTCAAGCAGGGCGCCTGCTGTGGGGCTCGATCCCAGGACCCTGGGATCATGACCTGAGCTGAAGGCAGATGGTTAACAACTGAGTCACCCAGGGGCCCCTCATTCTAAATTTATTTGACCATGAAACCCTTCAGAGGGGCACACTGAGGAGATGGCACACCCTCATGGTACTCTGGAAAATGCCGGTCACAGGCCAATGCCTCTGGTGATGTGTCTGTCTCCTCCACACACCCTCTCTGACTTCTACCTGTACGCCAAACCCCATTCTATACACAGGGATGTACTACGTGAGCAACAGAAGAGCTGAGGATATCTGGGAGAGAGGAAAAAAAAAAAAAAGGTAAGGAAATACTGGAAAAATCTTGTTCCATCTTTGTAAAGAAGGAAAAATCCATTCCAGTTCCGTCCCCAAATCTTATAATCTAGCTTTCTGAGGGGACACTTGTTAAGTGATCGCGTTACAAAAAAAGTGTTAGTATATAAAGAAAATACCAAACATCCTAACTCTAACGACACCCAAACTAAAAGAGTAAAAGGGATAAAATAAGAAGCAGCATGTTTTAAGGAGACGGCATCTACCTCGCTCTATGCATTGTCCTGAACGTGTGCTATTTTTGTTCACTGCCTTCGTCTTTGACTTATCTCTCATTATATTAAATTCTGGTTATCTAAGAAATTACTATATGAAATATAAGAGGGAAATAATTGGTTATTTACATATCAGAAATGACTATAGTTGTAAAAGATATTCAAAGCAATCTATTTTATTTTCCTTATAAACTCATATGCTCTTTCTTAATAGGGAACAATAATTTTTTTGTTTTGTTTTTCTTTTTAAGATTTTATTTATTTATTTGACAGACAGAGACTACAAGTAGGCAGAGAGGCAGGCAGAGAGAGAGTGGAAGGGAAGCAGGCTCCCTGGTGAGCAGAGAGCCAGATGCGGGGCTTGATCCTAGGACCCTGGGATCATGACCTGAGCCAAAGGCAGAGGCTTTAACCCACTGAGCCACCCAGGCACCCCGGGCACACTGGTTTTTATCTTATATTTTATATTGACAGAAACTTAACATATAGACTTGTTTTTCTTTCTTTAACAGATATTCCCTCACAAAATCTAGGAGTATACCTTAAAGAAATGTAACCAAGTGAAGTATACTAATTTGCCTGTGGGTTTCAGATGAGGGGATCACTTTCAAAATCTTATGCACTTTTCAGCAAATTACTAACAAAAAGACTTACACAGCTGTTTTCACAGAGAAATGACTGTCCATCAGGGAGTTGAACAAAATGTAGCATTTGTTTTTCTCCTGGCACTAGCTTACCACTTTTTAATATTTCGTTTTTCACCTATGCAGTTCTTAGACATCAAATACCTGGTATTTTGGAACAGCATGACTTCAGTTACAAACACAGTCAAGTGAGAATAACTTAAGTAATCAAAGAGGTCAGGGGAAAATTAGTCCTTGTTCTGCACGTACAAATCTACTATATCAAAATTCCTACTTATTCTCATCAGAGAATTTGGGATTTGTAATTCAATCCTCGTAACTTTACAGGTGAAGTCTGTCAAGTAGAAAGGAATGGAACTGAATGGCTTCAAAGGACCGAAACGTTGACTATAATCTCCATCCTTGGAGAAACTGTTTCATCCTTAGGAGCCCTTTTCAACGCCCAGCCCTTGAACCCTGGTGCCGTAGATCTTGAGACCAGCTTAGTGGTCAGAAATTTACAATACAAGAAGAATGAACCAAAGGAAACACAGATTCAATTGAAGACAGAACCAAGACCAAAAGGTGTTAAGTGATTATGAAACAGCTTTCAGTATGACATGTGGAAGAACGCAGAAAGTCTCCAGAATGCGAGAGACGGAAGGCAATATGAGTACACATCACTGATTCTCTGAGACAAGTACATTTTTCTCAGATAAATCGGAGGGGGGGACAGGAGTTCCTGTTCCTCCATTAAGCTAAATATCTTGAATATTCACATGCTTATATGCCAGATTCATTTTTGCCATGCCACTACCATCAAAACAAATAGTACAGCAAAACTGATTGGCAATTACAGCTTGAAAAGCACTATTGAGTGAATTATATCCAATCATCCAAAAGTGAGCCTACTCAGATAGGCAGAGAGTTTTCTCTCCCTTTCTCCATGGGAGGAATGGAGCTGACACAATAAAAACACAGTTTGTAAAGTCTCCAGATCATGTGGCCCTCTCTGAATGCTTGATTTGCCTACACAGTCCACGCCTACAACTCAGGTTAACTCTAGCATCTTCTGGTCATGAATAACACTTTATGAATATCCCCAACCATTCATCTTTGACACCAATGCATTTTTTTTTTTTTCGTAGTGGAACAGAAAAGATTAAACTACTGGGTTAGCAATCAGGGATTGTTTTAAACCTTGTGATAAATATTAATCTGGTAGACTTAGAAAAACCTATCTGCAAGCCATTTAGGGCTGCAGTTTTGTTTCCTGATCTCAGATCATCTTTCTACTCTCCTGTTTGATCTCTTCTCTCTCCACTTTCCCCCCAAACCCTTGTCCCACACACCTCCATGAGCTATGCTCCATCACCCAGAATGCCTCCATCCACCTGGGAGACACGGTGCTGCCGCAGACTTTTATGACAGCTGCTGTTTCTGTTTGGTGTTTGACCTGAAATTTTCTTATGCCTGGCTTCTTCTCCTCATTTAACTCTCTCTTTCTTCCCACCAGGATGACTCACTTCCTCATGGAGGCCAGCAACGCATTCTATTCATGCTGAACGTATAGCGAGCACATCTTACACTCTCTAGAAATACTTTATTGAACAGCTGCTCCAGTGAGAACGTGGACGACAGTACAGACAAAAACACAACTGGTGCCTGGCTCACCAGAAGCTACAAAGGGCTCAGCACATGGGAGCTACTCCATACATGCTTAGGAAATTTGCTTCACAAAGAGAAAATCCAAAAGATATCCCAAGTGGCCTAGATTCCATTCTTTCAGGATTAGTATTTTCTTTTTAATTTGATAAGGTTAAGATGTAGCACAGAAGATGGATTAAATTAATTTTAAAATGTTCTATTACAGTTTCACTAGGTATTTCTGGGACTATAATGATAAACTAGTCAGATGTCCTGAACTAAGACAATCAGGAAATTAGGGTTTTTCATTGCCCCAAACTGTAGCATAATTCTACTTCTTACTCTTGCTAGGCAAGCATTTTGTAGATGTGGTTTTAGTGGTCCCTGTATTTTATCAAAAGCATATATTATATCATGAGAATTTGTATTAATTTCTTAATTTAATATGTGGTATTTTTTTCTTGTGATTTTCTATTAGATGTCTACTGCTCCTGACTGTCTATCAGAAGCCAACTCATGGGCCAGATGATAATGGTCAGGATGAAACATATTTTTTCCAATAATTTCTATTTCATTGATTAAACCAAGGTAATATAATACAAGATTTTGCTAACTAACTGAAATTTTAAAAGGGGACACCATTAGGAAGGTTTTCTGTCTGGATGATGGATGTGATCTATCATATAGTTTAAAATAATAAATTCAGTTTTCTGTCTCAATGGTTGGTCTCTTCAGTCTCCTCAGGAAATATTACATGCTGAGCATCTATCTCCTATCACAGTGGTTCTGCATATTGAAAACATGCTGCTCATACCTTTCTCGCCTCATTGAGATACAATACTCATCTTGTACAGAGTACAAGGTCAAAGTTTTAAGCAAGCAAAGTCATTATGATTGTACAAAAACAGAGAAGAACACAAAAAATACCTGGTCTGTTTATCATAATTGTTTGACTCTAAATGAATCATTAAGCATTTGGTGCTTGGTCACCTTCAGCCCCGTGGTAGGTGTTCAGCGAAGAGAAGAACAGCTGCCTTTCCGAAGCTTACCCCCTACTTGCGCAAGACGCGTCCTACTGAAAACAACGTACAAAACTGCTTAAAACTATATGAGATGACGTGTTTGGACAAAATCTGAAATTGCTCAAGTCTGCCCCCCTCATGCATATTGATTAGTTGTGGCTATTCGATACCATAAAAAATTATGGCTAATATATATTATTCGAGTGGAGAAGGCACTAAAATATTCCACATCTATTTTACAAATTGTAACATTTTAAATCTGTGGACAATGTAGGAGAATTTAAACATGTCTTCCTTAGGCACCTCTTCTTCCAGAGACTCTCCACAAAATCCGGCATCGCTGCCCACCCTCCTCTTCTCTGACTTCGCTTCACTGGCTTTCTGATGACTATCATCTCTCATCTGCCCTCTTCTCATACCTTTTCCCCCCACTCAACTCCTAAAAACACAATTTCTAGTCCCAGTTACTTGTCACCAGTAGTGCTATGGTCTTCACAATAGTCTCGCGTGAGCGGTCCATTCTGATTCCTTCCATCCCCAGGCCATGCGTCCGTGCTAGTGCACAATGTCACTCACCCCTGTTCACCAGTAGCCATTAGCTTCCCTCTAGTTACCAAATTAGGGCCAGTCTCCATGTCGGGATTCAGGATCATAGGTTAGCCCTAACCCCAACCCCAACCTACCCACCTCTATGCATGTGCATGTGTACCTGTTACCATACCCATCTCCCATGCTTACTCTCAGAGCCCATCAGGACCAGGCTGTAGGTGTAAAAACACCAGATCATTTGCAACCTCTCTGCATTCGCCCTGTACTCCTCCGCCCAGTGAATTCTACCTATCTTCTCAAAGTCTATCTTCAATATCCCTTTTTGTTTCCTAATAGTCTATGCATATCACACAGATATTTGTGTGTGAGCACTCCTTTTAGAAAAAAATGCAATGGCACTTAACGTTTATCTCATAGAGCTGGCCATATTCTTCTTCTTCTTCTTCTTCTTTTTTTTTTTATTTATTTTCAGCGTAACAGTATTCATTGTTTTTTCACCACACCCAGTGCTCCATGCAATCCGTGCCCTCCCTAATACCCACCACCTGGTTCCCCCAACCTCCCACCCCCCGCCCCTTCAAAACCCTCAGGTTGTTTTTCAGAGTCCATAGTCTCTCATGGTTCACCTCCCCTTCCAATTTCCCTCAACTCCCTTCTCCTCTCCATCTACCCTTGTCCTCTATGTTATTTGTAATGCTCCACAAATAAGTGAAACCATATGATACTTGACTCTCTCTGCTTGACTTATTTCACTCAGCATAATCTCTTCCAGTCCTGTCCATGTTGCTACAAAAGTTGGGTATTCGTCCTTTCTGATGGAGGCATAATACTCCATAGTGTATATGGACCACATCTTCCTTATCCATTCATCCGTTGAAGGGCATCATATTCTTCTTTATATTACCCTTATTTCTGTATTTTTCCCAGTCAAGAGATATCAAATTATTGAAGAGAGGCATTTGGCCTTATTGCATGGTTAGTCTCTAGGTCACTCAGCACAGTACTTTGCACACAGTATTAACAAAATTAATGTTTATTGAATTGACATTTTAGTCAAGTTTATGTATTCTCTCCAGGCATATGATATTTTAAATTAGGAAACTAATAATTAACCCTTAATGACAAAATAAAATCTAAGGATGTCTTAGTGGCAATACAAATAGTCCTCTTATGGGGTAGATGGATGTGGTACCGGTAGGGAAGGTTCTAGACTTGGTATCCAGGTTCCAGTGAGAGAGACGAATGATTTCCCAAGACTATGAATATTTGCATTTCTTCTTTTCCTCATGGCAACTGAAAATACCAGTATGAGAGCATGCGTTCCACAAAGTATAGTGAAGATATCTTCAGGACCTGGGTCCTTTCGAAGAAATCACATTGTACTCTACACATCATCATCTCTGGCAGTGGCTAGAATTCCTACTGTCTGCTGTTCTGCCATGATTACTTCTGTGTTAATAGGCTTACTAACAAGAACCACAAGTGTAATGGTATAGTAAATTAGATTTTCTCAAAGCAACTTATCATTATGAGAAAAATATCTCCAGGAAAGCATCTTTAGTTTCCCTCAAACAATTCACCATAAGAGATACCCCCAATGCCCCTAAAAGTTCCCAGATCAGAATTTTTTTTTTTTTATTTGTTCATCCATCTTAGTAAGAACTGTTCAAAATATCTGATGTCCTGGAATGTAAGGAACTATCCTTGAAGATGGTACTTTCTATCCTCTGCTGGACAGAGCAAATGAAGAGGCTTCCCTAGGAAGAAGTCAGTGTCAGGATCCCTCCAGTTTATAGATCCAAGATGGCTCCAGACCCACCCAATTCAGCTTTGGAAAAAGATGCATTACTCCAACTCTTGGGTTCTAAAGAGAAGATGGTATGAGAGAAGTCTGGCTAAAATCAAGCACTGCTATGACCAAGCCCGTAGGTTTATCTATGAAGGCCAGCCATGGCCTGGTCATATGAGCACACCCCAGGGCTCCCTGGAGAACTGGGTTAGACCATAATCCTTTGGAAAGTGTGACAAGGACACTGAACCAGGAGACTTGGAGTCCAATAGCAATACATGCCCTGGGAAGGCAGTGTGTGCCCCTAGTGTGGGCAGAGCCTTATCCTTTTCAAAGGTAATTAAGCAGTTTTAATTTAGTAGAAACAAAATTATACTTACTGGCTCACTAACTCCACAAGTATGACTGAAACATAATTTGGAACATATCTCCATTAGACATTTCTCCCTTCGATGCAAATATAAAAGTAGTAAACACACAACACGCACACAAACATACAAACAATTCTCTTTAAATCTTAACAATGGGTTATATAAAAGAAATATTCCTCGTAAGACTTCAGTTTCTCTGAGATATTATTATTTGTTTGTAATCTATCATTTCATCGAATGAACACTAACCTAAAATTTCTCAAAGTACCACGAGAGTCTGGGCTTTGAAGAAATTACACCAGTATCTCTCACTTCCTGTGTATGTCACACTCGTTTACATACAGAAGAAGCAATAAATTTTATGTCTGTGCTAAGGAGAAGACTCATAGGACGTTTCACCTACAAATCACATCTATTTTAAAAAATATGGCAAACACATTTTCTCTATAAAGAAGGCTGTTTGTCATTATTTCTCATTAATCAAATGCAATGTGTAAACTGCCAAAAAGCCCTATAGCACTTTCCTAATAATTATAGCTTCTAATCTGTATAACATGCTGTGCCACTTTAGTGAAATGACATTCTTAAACTCCATAAATACTATGAGGTATGAAGAGAGAGAGAAAATGATAACATGTATGATGTCTTCCAGCCAGAGAAGAACAAAAAAAGCAGAGAAAAGAGAAAAATCACTCATGCTTTCTACAGATGAGCAAGGAAAAGATGCACAAAACCCAAACCATGTGGGAACAGCCAAGAAACCATTTTTTTTTTGAAAAAATAGTTTTAAACAGAACAGTTATCTAGAAAAGAATCCCAACATACTGCACCACCCTGAGCAGCCCCAGAAAGCAGTATGGCACCCTGGGCAGCAGAGTTCAGTGTAATAGTGTTGTCGGGGCAGGTGGGGGGCAGGCCCAGGAGCACACGAGGGAGCACCCACGCACACTTGCAGCCACTCTGCAACAATCCGCTGCTCCTCAGGGTGCTCAGTGCGTCTCCTTGCCTGCACCCACAAAGGTGGAATTGGGCTCTGTGTGCCTGCCCCCTGCAGCTACAGGCCTTGGACAAATTAAACCAACCCCACTGCCTTAGACAAATAGCTCTGCTCAGTGATTGACAAACATTTAGGAATGCACACAAGTGAACCTCAGATGAAAATGAGGGCAGAAATGATTTATGTGAAAGGGCATTTAAAGATGAATAAGGTGAGGTTGAGAAAGTTTGCCCATGCAGACGTGGATGAGGCATTTGCTGAAACAGGGAATACCAGCTGTTGAAATGCTAGGTCAGATCAAGCAGAAATGTGATAGGTGTTATTTTACAATGGCCAAAAGGAACTTGCTAATTAGTATGAATCAAAGAAGGTTTTGGAGTGGCCAATCTTTGTGCTTTTTATATGGAGAGTGAGAATGTTATGCATGGGGATAACTATGTATTACTCTGGAACTGTGTTATACAAAGGAAATATTTAAATGTCACCATCTGGAATTTAGAAATTGTATTTCTATTGAAATGTATCACGATGACGTAAAACAGAAAGGCCTGTGAGTTACAGAATGATGTGAAGGCCTATGTGACCTCAACCAAATTTTCTTGAGGTTTTCTACCAAGTTTACTGAGACATTGGAGCGATAATTCTACTAAAAGATAGTAACATTAATTTTCACACATTATATTAGAAATTAAGTATTTTCTCTGCAATATACAACTACTCTGGTAATTGCAGATCTTATGTCAAAGATCCTGGAAAATCTACTGATGGTACCAGGTCAAAACAAAGTGGGCAAGTCTTACTAAAGATATCAAAACTGCTTCTCTCTACAAAAACACAGTTATTGTGATGTGGAGCCCAGAAATACACCTATGCACACATGGGCATTTGATTTTCGGTGAAGGTACCAAATTCATCTAAAGGGGAAATGAACAACTGCGTGTCCACATAGACATCCACACCTATCACTATGATAAAACTAATATGAGCTAGCTCTTAAATCTAAAGGTAAAGGCCAGATCTATAAAGCTTCTAGAAGAAAACATAGGAGAATACTTCATGACTTCAGATTGTGCAAAGGTTTCTTTGACAGTCTCCATCAACAACCATAAAAGTGTAATAAATTTAAAATTTAAAACATCTGATGATCAAAAGACGGTATGAAGGAAATGATTAACAACCAACAGACTGTCAGAAAATAGACACGAAACCTATATCTGACAAAGTACTAGCATCTAATATATATATATATATATTCTATATATATATATATATTCTATATATATATACTCTATATATATGTACTAGCATCTAATATATATATATATATTCTTATTCCAGAATATATATATATATATCTTTCCAGAATCTTTGGAATATATATATATATATATATATGTATATATATGTGTGTATATACACACACACACACACACATACACACACACACATATGTATATATATATATCTGACAAAGTACTAGCATCTAATATATATATATATTCTATATATATATATTCTATATATATATATTCTATATATATATTCTATATATATATATTCTATATATATATTCTATATATATATATTAGATGCTAGTACTTTGTCAGATATATATATATACATATGTATATATATACATATATATATACATATATATATATATACAGATATTCTATATATATATATTCTATATATATATATTCTATATATATATTCTATATATATATATTCTATATATATATTCTATATATATATATTCTATATATATATATTAGATGCTAGTACTTTGTCAGATATATATATATACATATGTGTGTGTGTATGTGTGTGTGTGTGTGTGTATATACACACATATATATACATATATATATATATATATATATATTCCAAAGATTCTGGAAAGATATATATGCTTTCCTAATGAATCTAATTTTAAAAGTGAGCAACACGTAAGAACAGAGGCATCACAAAAGAAAAAAAATATGAATCACCAATAAATATGTGAAAAAGGGCATGGGATGGTCGTTCATTGGGTAAATCCAAATGAGCGAGGACGGCAACCACCAGAGGTAAAGAACGTCAAGACTAGACGCTGTAGGGCCCCTGGAACTCTCATATTCTGTTTGATGGGGGTGTCCATGGGCACAGTCTCTCTGGGAAAATATCTGGCCTTTGTTATAAAACTGAACCACAATTATGCTTTGGACCACCAATTCCACTGCTAAGAATTTAATCAAGAGAAATCACATCTGTCCAAAAATGATTGTTATAAAAAAAAAAGTGCTTAAAGCGGCTTTATCCATGCTAGTCAAACACTGGAGCCAGCCCATATATCCATCTGTAGGAGAAGGAATTCTACCACACAACAAAAAGGAATAAACTACTGAGACCCAACAGAAAAGATAAACCTAAAACATAGCTCTGAGCGAATGAAGACTTACACTAAAGAGTACAGAGTACATGACTCTAGATGAAGTTGTAGAACAGGAAAAACAACCCATGGTAAGTACAAAATCAGAAAAGTTGTTCCCCTGTGGGTGGAGGTCCAGGATTACCCATGAAGGGGCCGGGTGGCACCCTGGGAGGATGGTTAACATTCCACAGCTTGACCTGGATTGGGGCTATCTAAGTGTGTGTCTTTGCCAAAACTTGGAGCATTTCACTGTATATGAAATAGACCCTAAAAAGAGAACCATAAACAATTATTAAACTCCACATGATGGTGACTGTGATGACGTATTCAGAGATGAAGTGTACCCATGTCTCTAACTCACTGGTGGTGGGTATCAAGGAGGGCACATATTGCATGGAGCACTGGGTGTGGTACATAAACAGTGAATCTTGGAACACTTCAAAAATAAAGTTAAATTTTTAAAAATGCACCAAAAATAAGATGGATTCTTAAAATGGATAGAGGTGGATATGTGAGGAACAACACAGATACGGTAAAATGTTAATTGCAGAATCCAGCTGGAGTGGATATGGAGGTTCACTGTAGAAGTCTTTCAACTTTTCTGTATGTTTGAAGATCTTCAAAATATAACTTAAAAACAAACAAACAAAACCCCTGAAGTCCAGGAACCACTGCTCTATGTGACCAACGCTTGAGTTTCGTTCTGCGGTAAACCACCCACCAAAGAAAAATCTCCTTGCTCTCCTCCCTGTTCCATCCATAGTACAACTTCCCATATTCTCATCTGTTCCGTACCCACTCCCTCTTCTTTTTCAAAGGGAAAGGAACATCCTTATTTTCCTGAAAGCATATTGGGGGCATATTACATTTTACACCAGCTAGTCCAGTAATTTTCATTTCAGAGTTCTGATAGGCGGGTTCTGTTTGTCCAGTTTCCCATCTACCTCCTAACCTTGTCTTTCTCCTCAATTTGACTGCAACTGACACTGATTTAGTTGGTCTACCTTCACCATTCCAGAGTAAGACAGAATGTAACTAATAGTAGGAATTTCTATCCTGAACAAAGTTCTGGTCACGTTAGCTGTGTTATCACAGTCACTCCTACCCCTTAAAAACACGTATCAGGTTCAGATTTGCATATTTGAGTCATGAACGTTCTCAGACAGACCTCATACCGGGCATGCAGGATTGATCACTATTTCCACTTCCCTTGGAGTACTTTCATATATACAGTTTTTTAGGTAAAGGGAAAAGATTTACATCATTATCATCGCATCATTAAATACAGCTGTTTGTTTTCTTAGAAATCCACTAAAATGGGGCTTTCCTGATGTCTCCCTCGCCCTTTGCAATGCATTCCTCCTGGAACAGGAATGGCATCAATATTAACAACATCAGCCGTTTCTATGTTAACCGAGGAGTCTAGAATTCACAGGGAATAGGCATCTTTTGCTGAAACCACACCCAGAATAAATTTATGTGGGAAGGTAGGTGTTAATGTTCCCTCTCTCTTCAAAAGATCGATTTTGTTTTGTATGATGATACCTAGTGCAACTGTTGCTACTTTCTGGAGCTGCACACATTTAGAAATGAGGTAGTTCATTTCATTTAATAACCACCTACCATAGATTACCAAGTAAATGAGGTCTTGAGACTTAGAGGAGGCAACAGGACTCGAACCGTGGTGCATAGGCAGAGGAAGACCAGGTGCCGCTGAGCTTGGCAAGGACTGGCTTGTAACTGCATTGGCAGCAAGTGAAATCTAGATCTTCAGAGAGCAAACGTCTGTGTCTCAACAACTTCAATAATTTCAGTTAAAAAGAAAGCACATTTTAAAGCCTGATACGGATGACAAGTTCAGCAGAGAGAGAACAGGCTTACGTATAAGTCAAGCCTTTAAAACAGAAATATAGACACCCAGTAAATTTCTTACGAAATTATTCATATTTTTTAAAAGTGATTAAGGGGGAAAAAAATGAAGGAAAAAAGGATGCAGTGACCCCAAAGAAACCTACACATATTTCATGGAAAAGAGTAGAAAATCCTGTGAATTAGGATGAACCAGAGAAGCAATGTGCTTGTCTAACTGGCAGAAGCAAAAAGGTTACGGCAGCTTTCTAAGCATGGATAACTAGACCAAGTGTGAAGGGGGACGCTCAGTGTGAATTGCTAAATATAACCTAGAAACCCCAGCTCCTTACACACTGCAGAGTTCCTTAAAGGAGGCTTCAGGACTTAAAGGGAAAAAAAAAATGGTTTAAAGATAATAAAATGGAAGAAGAGAGCGAGAGAGACCATGATGACTATGGGGTAATAATTCTGGAAAAAGGAAGCATGGCTGAGAATCTGAGTCAATTCCCCCTCAACACTTACCGAAGGAGATTAATCATTCCGTACCCTGAATTCCACAGTGGGCAAGTTGGAAATGCTTCTTCACAAGTGGGTCAATACCAAGGTCTCCCTAACTAGCCCAGCAACTATGTTGAATGCCCATTTATCATTTAGGGCAGAAAGGCAATTGCCCAAAAGAATTGAAAACATGGAGGGAAAAACTCGGGTGTTATTGACCAAAATGCATAACCCTTTCAATACAATTAGCCGCCATGTGAAAGAATGGGTTGGTGCTCGCATTATTCTTGTTAAAAGCTTTTATAGAAAGATGTGGAGATTATGGGACAGTGCATCCTTTTCAATAGGATGGCCAGACAGCTGGTAAAGAACAACCATCTGGGACAACAGCAGCATGGCTGCTCAAAGGAAGGCTCAATCCTCCGGCGAGAAGTGTCATTCCTCATGAGTTAAGTTAATAGGACTCTTCAACCTCTCCATGAAATATCTGTTGAGTACCTGGTATTGTCGGCAGTGTCAAGGTGCAAAGGATACAGCTGTACTAGGAGACAAGCTCTACCGTCATGGACTTTATGTTCTAGCAGGAGCAAACAGGTAATCTCAGTAATTTAACAAGGTAATTATGGCTACTGATAAATGATACCCGAATATAAGGTGTATCAATATGTATGTGTTAGGAAGTCACTGAAGAAGATGATTTAAATAGGTAACGAAGAAAACCTCAGAGTGAATGACACTGAGGTTGCTGAGAGACTGATGAGCACTGCCCTCCGCTTGGGGGTGTGAGGGGGAGAGTATCAGGCAGAAGCTGTCTCGTGCATAGACCCTGGAGGACGGAATGAGCTATGATGTTGGAGGAACAGAAAGAGGATCAGCTGTAGTCAGAACATACCGAACGAGGGAACTCTTGGTATAAGACTTATATATTCTCATATATTTCTGGAACCTACTATGGGTCCTACAGTGTTTTAGATATTGAGGGTAGAGATGCAAGCAACACTGACCAAATCCTTGCCCACATGACACTTAGTTTCCAGCAGAATCTCTGGTGGGACCAGAGAAGAAGACAAAATAGACTGTGTAGGTTGGGATGTTTTAGCCACAATAAGAGTTTGAATTTTTTTGCTAAATGACTGTGTCGAACACATTTTCTGCCCCATACCATATCCCCTTAGCATACACCTGCTTCTACCACCCTCCCCCCCCCCCCGCCCCATGGACAAATGAAGGCGTGCTGTGAAAGCGGAAAGGTTTATGTGACAACACTGGAAACAGCTCATGTCTAGAGCCAGGAGGAATGCTTTGCTGAGACCCAGATCCTGGGCTTCACTACACGGGGGGCAGATTACACACCAACCTCTCCTCAGGAGATGATCTGTCCCTACCAGAATTGCTACACTTCAGATACGGACTTGCTTCCCTTGCCTAAAATGCTTCTGCGGGCACCACTACTTGAGAGCATATGGGATGCCTGATTTATCCATATGGGATCACACATGCCATTGTATAGAATCAGAGAACATTTTTTCACAGTGAGGGAAGTAACACAATGGGGAGCAGGATCAAAGATCCCACCGATTCAGGTCTATGCTGTCCCGGGTGGAAGCAGTCCACCCAACAGGGTGTTGGAAGGGTCTATTGGATGCTGGGTTAAGGAACAGGATCTCAAATGTTCACTGATCCAATGACTGACACACGGCAGTTGTGTCTCCAACAAGCAGAATAAAAACATCTGAGGGAATGAGGTCTTACCATCACTGACTGACTTGAAGAATGTGTGCTTTCTACCCATTCAACTCTTGGCATTGATGATGAAGGTCCTGGTTCCTGAGCCGAGGCCCCAGAAACTAGGGGAGAGAGGAAGGGCTCAACTGAACCTGAAGCTCTGACTACTTCCTAGTCCCTTAGAGCCCTTGTTTGCAGTTAATTGAGAAACAGGTCATTTAATTGGGAAAAAAAAATCATCGGCACTGATTATCATGAGAAGCAGGGTTGCTCCTACATAATGCTGTCAAGATAGAGTGTATCTGAAACATGGGGATTCACTGGGGAATTTTTTGATGATTATGCATCAGATAACAGTGAATAAGCAACTGAAGGTGCCATAGCCTGGCAAGGGCGTAGACACTGAGGGGTGGAGATCTGGGCCACGCACCAAACAAGAAACCAATCAGTTGGTGTTGGCGGAGGGTAAGGGAAATGGGGATGGTGAAGATGAGAGTTGAGAATATTAATTATGGCCTCAGGACTATGTACCAAAGTTGATCCTACCACTTCTCCTATCCTAAATTTTTTTTTAAATTGTAATAGGCCACACCCTTGAAAATATTCTGTGACAAATAAACTTAATGGAGGGCCCAGAAGGAGCTGAGCAACCCAAGGGTGAAGTGTAGCAGGTGCCATTTGTGCCCCAGGCCATATCCCTACAGTTCAATTTCTCTCGGTGGCCTGTGGTAGACAGATCTTTGCACATTCCCAGCATTCGGTACCGGAAGGCCCCGTGGAATTTCTGGGCTTCCTGTGAAGCCACAGCCGGGATGGAAGAAAAGCTCTAAGGTGCCCAAAAGCAATCCTTAGCCAATAGGGCATGGGGATTGGTAGATACATGCTCCACCTTCTTCTCCGTGAGAGGGATGATTCTATGAGGCATTCTCCATGGTTCCCCAAATGCCCAATAAGACTGTGCCCCAACTGTTTGCTGCACTAAGAGGTCAGTGACCCACTCTGTATCAGCTTTCCTTACTTCCCCGTCTTACTCACCCAGCTCCCCACTGTGCTTCCCAGTATCGGCTCGCAAATGAATGATCTGGAGAGTAAATCTCAGGCTCCGCTTTTAGAGAAGCCCAACAAAGACAATAATGTAGGAAATAGCACGGACACATTAGACTATATCAGGATTGAGACATGTCTACAGTTGTGACATGTCCACAGTCACATGTTGGGGAATTAAGGAAAATGTATTGTCTAAGATATAGCGTTGTCAAATGCAAGGTGCAGCATTTGGGGAATTTTAAAAAATTGCATATATAAAATTAAGGCTCTAGAATATCAGTTGTGATGGAGGGAAGGGATCTGAAAGCGCTCAGAGATTGCTCCTAAGGGAAACAGTCTCCCCAGGATCTGCTTCAAAGCAGATCAAAACACAAGAAACGATCAGAAGTGTTTTGGATATACAATTTAAAAAATAATTAGCCCACTCTTACATGATACCTTGGAACATTGTCGTCTATAAAACTATAGTCAGTTCTTATGATAATTGCCACTGTTATGCAAAAGGAGCTAGAATCAGAGTCTAGATTTGAACCTTGGCTCTGACACATGTTTCTGTGTGACCTTCGGTAATTGCTCTGTGCCTGGGTTTATCTGCAAAAGGAGAATAGTAAAGGGTTTTTTCATTGTAGTGAGTGCTATTTGTTTGCTACTGTTTTTATTATTGCTTGGCAAACACCAAGGAATATCTAATGGAATTAGTGATTGATTAGGAATTGTAACTGAAGAAAAATTAGATCTGGCAAGTTGACATATAAGGACTGTATGGATAGAGGAAAGAAATTAACTTCCACAAAATAATCAGCACTCTGGATAAACTGAGTTTGGGCTTATTTACCAAATCTTAAATACAAAGCTAAGAAGGCATTTTTTTCCCAAGACAAGTAAAATTAAGACAAATAAGATGAAGGACTTCACATAGTGGTAAGACATATATAGAATCCATTGTTCCTCAGAGTGACAGGGATTTAACCAGTGTTTGTGCAAATCTGGGGAAAGGAAATCATGGAATACTGCCAAAGGAATGAGATCTACCAAGACTTTGAGGTTGGCAAGGGTCTTAATGAGGCGATCATTAATGAGATTGCTTGTTGGTTCTCCTCATTACCTTATTTGATTTTCATGATCCTGTTATGAATACTTGCATGAAGTACAAAATGTAATTAAAGCAAGAGCATTAATAATAGTTTTTTTCATTTCAGATAGAAGAATCATTAAATAAAAAATTCACTCTTTCGACATTTGTGGAGATGTGCACAAAAATGAAAGGAAGTCTTTGAAGACAAAATTGCTTGAAGGTTGGGGCAATCTGTTCTTGCTATTAGTGAAATTTGAGGGCCATTATAGGGAGTAGAAGTAAAATTATAATATCAATCAGAGAATAAAATATTTCAATAGAGCTAACAGAATAAAGTTGCATATCCTTACAGGACAAGTTTCTCTTCCTATCTATGTGAAACCATATATTCTTACTTGGAAAATAGCTATATAAATGTAAACTATTATGTCCGCCTCGCAGCAAATAATAACGCTTATCATAGGTACAGGCTCAGACAATGATTAGATACATTTAAAGTGGGGGATTCCTACGAAATCTAAGAGGGTGTACTTTTTTTCATTTTTCTCTCCTGCCAGCTGTCCTACCTAGAGGTAGACTAGAAAGACTAAATTTGGAGTTCACATTGGCTATCTAAAATTTACTTGTAATTTTCACTGCACTATGTATAGAACTTGTCCATGATTTAAAATTCAAAAGGGAATTATGACATTTGCAAGGTAAACCCAGGCACTTCATTCATCTAATCTGTTAAAAAAAAAAAAAAAAAAAGATCAAAGCAGCATTTAGGGACCAAAATGAGTGACAGAAAAATAGCAGGGATATGTCAACAGAAGTGATATTTCAAAGATCCAAAAGACTAGTAACTAATGTGAACATTATCGCTTCATCTCTCCAGATACCACATTATTGCTGCTCCTGTTATTGGAGATGATACAAATCTTTGTACACTCATTGTACGCTGAAAAGTAGCAGAAGGAACTGATGTTTGTGGTCAGAATCCACAACACAGTGAAAACTAGAAGTCCACAAACCAGCTCATATAAGAAAGAACTGGAAACCACCAGCAAAAGTATATGTCTACCTGGAAATAAGCTATATAAAATGGAACCCAAACAAAATCAAATTAAAAAGCTGATTTACATCCACTATTCGGATATGCATTTCTACTTTCTTGGAATATTCTTTTCTTGACATCCGAGTCCTTGATTCCATATCCCTTTGTGAGAGCAAGGAGCACAGGGGTACAGAACACCCACATATTAGGAACATGGGGTTCCTTTATAACAGGATTAAAGCAGAACAACTGTCATATTTCCTTATTTTGGTTTGGTCTTTTATTTGGTTGGATTTTTAGTGGGCTTTTCTTATTGTTGTTATTCTTATTTATTTCTCTTTGCTGTTTTTGACCTGTTCCCTGAGGAGTTTGGGATTCTCTCATGACCCTGCACAAAGATTAGCATTTTTCCAACAGAGTGTCTTCCCTTTATTTTTATTTTTTTTTTAATTTTTGAAGGAGTTATTTATTTATTTGAGAGAGAGAACACAGTGAGGGGGGGCCGAGGAAGAAGCTCGAGCAGACTCCCTGCTGAGCGAGGAGCCCAGAGAGGGGTCGATCTCACCACCCTGAGATCATGACCCAAGCTGAAACCAGGAGTTGGACACTTAACTGACTGAGCCCCCCAGGTGTCCCCAGAGTGGCTTCCTTTTAATGGTTTTGCTTTTGAGACTGAGAGTGAGACTTTCAGGGAACTGACTGACTTGGACAATGAGAAAAAGGCTAAAGGAGCAGGATGGCTTATTTATGTCTTCATGACTCTCAGAATACCTGAAATACTATATTTCTCATAATTTGTTTCTCTGAGGAGTTTATGAAACAATTTTAGCTGGTGGTTTAAGTTTGACAAAAAGACATTTTAGATGGTTAAAAGTAAGATTTTATAAATTTTGGACTTTGGTATGCACACGCATTCCCTCCCAAAGACTTCCTGATTCTCAAGCTAATAATAAGTATTCTTACCCCCCCCCACTAAAATAACAATAAAGAAATGAACGAATGAATAACTGAATGAATAGAATTTAATTTTTAAAAAATCTTCTGTTTTGTTCATCTGATAATTCAGATTTTGGTGAAAACTGATTTGCCCAGATACCATAGTATATAAAATTAAATTTACAGATGAGAAAGAACACTGCCTTCACAGTCAGAGAGCTAGGACCAAAGCCCAATTTTGTCTTTTTTTTTTTTCTTTTTATGTCTCCATTTCTTCATCTGCTTAATGAAACAGAGCAATTGATTTCTCAGTTCTCATTTTGTTTCAAGATTCTGTCATTATAAATCATTGGAAAAGTCCAATTAAGTTTTATTTTATCAACAAGCTCTAGTTATGATGACTTTATAAAGTGATATCAAAAACATTTTGAGTTTTATTAAAGGCACATACTAATATTTTTAAAAGTCTGTCATTTCTTTAAAAAAGACTCCCACAAAAAAAAAAAAAAGACTCCCACAATACTCAGGCACATACTGTAAATACACAAGATTTTCTTCTGTTTCATTACACCATGGGCACGGTAGAGCTGCTGGGCATGGGCTGGGCATGGCCTCCCTGGATTAAAGATACACAGTGATATTCTGGAGGAGGGGCTGGGTTAATTTTAATTTTAAATCTCCTCTCTAGACTAAAATTGTTCCTCAACATCAGGCCTTCAGACATACACCAAATTCAGTGGCTCAGTTGTTACATCTGTATTTGTTTCCAAAAATATGGAGGTTCTGTGGGAATTCTACTAACCATTCCTTTTGATCTTCCATTTTACATTAGGTAAAAGGTTCCAGCAGCTTCACCTTTGCTACAACATCTCCTTGCATCTAGGAGGATATGGGGGGGGGGGGGCGGGGAGAGCCATAAACTAGGAGGGGGTGGCATTCTGACACCAGAGAGCAGTTAAACGTGATGGGGGAGAAAGTAACTATGCAACAGAATGTCCTCGAGAAGGAAAATGATTTTATCGCATGACTGCCTGCCTCATTACAAAGTGAAATTCCCCACCACACATTTCTGCGTGAGCTTTCATCTTTGCTGTACAGGAAAGCAGCTCCCCAGGCTGCCCGCAACCGCAGTTACCATGAATCTATCACACGTTTTGTTTCTGCGCTCACCTCTCATGCTCACGGCCTCCATGTCCTTCTGAGGCAACTGCAAAAGAGGGATGAAAGATTCTGTCTCCTAACTCTTTCCTTAGTTCTTCATTTGTATCTGCTCTGGGGGAGAAGACCGCAGGAACCGTGAGAGCGATCCACACATTGTGTTCTAAGATCCTACGTGTATATGGCGCCACCACGGAAAAGCATCTTCCCATCAGCACTAATTAAAAAGCAATAAGTGCACCTGAGAAGCAGCTTTCTTCAGTGTCTTTTCCTCCGCAGCAGACACGCTCCTTTCTCCTCGAATGTGCACGTGAGCATTGTGCAAAAACAGAAAGACAAAAACAAAAACAACCCCCCAAAACAAAACAAAACAAAAATACAGCACAGGCAGGCAGAAAATAATACTAACACTTCGAAGAGATATTCCCTTTTCATCAATAAGTCTTGGAAAACACTAAAGTAAAGCAGGTTTCACAGCCCTGAATTATGAGATAATGGGTTTTTGTAAGGAAAGACTACCAGAACTTATGACAAATGAGCTTGGCCCTCTACCTCCATGGTCATTATGGAGCCCTTCTAGATGCTGGTCACGACTAAAACTGGAAATGATTTTAGTGGCACTACTTCTGTGTTTGTCACGTGTCTTCAGTTCAGGGCCACAGAGCAGGGAAAAAAAAATGCAAATGGCACCTGGGCTTCAGAATGACCTAAAATACAAGAACCTGAATAATTGATAAATGTTCAACGTAGATAATACTTAGCACGAAGTTCACATTCAGTATGTTTTGTAGGGAAGGTTAAAAAAAAGTGTTTAAAAAAAAGTCACACTAAGGCGGTATGCAAAAAGTAACATTATTAATTCATTTATTCAATTAACAAATTATTGAATATCTACTATGAAAGATTCTGCGCTAGAGACTGGAGCGTTCAAAGATGTGTTGATGATGGTTCCTACAAGAGTTTACGAAGTCCTGACCATGCAGCATGAAGATGGCAGGGCTGAGGAGAAACGATCAGCCCTTGTTGAGCGCCATGTGCACTCCAGCTGGAACACCTCCAAGGAGTAGGTTAGGACAACAGTGTTCACCCTGGATGAGGGAGGAAGAGCGGGTGGGGGTGTGAGGAAGCTGGGAGGAGGAGGATGGAAGAAGGAGGCAAAAAATTTCTGCAATTTTCTACTGCCATTTTCAGAGCAAAATGCCCTAGGAGACAAAATTCCACTGTAAAAAATGTCACTGCTAAGCAAACCTAGACTACTGATTCTTGACTAGAGGCTACACTATACTGAAAAGATTTAAGCGGGTGAGCATAGAGGCTTGTGCCTGCCTGACTGGGTGAAGCCCTGCTTTCCTTACGGTTTAGCCAATGGAAGGGCTCCGGGCAAGTGCCTTTCTGTGCTTGAGACTCATCCTCTGAGAAGCAGAGAAAATAACTGTACCCAGAGTAAAGGTTGAAGGAGTACGTGGAGAATGCTGTGTGCGCGGTGCTGCGACAGCATCCGATGTTCAGTAAAAGAGCAGCCCTTCGCACTGCCCTCCACACACAGGATGGGAGCTTTTCCAGGATCCCAACTCTACTGCCCCTCACCCCATGATTCTCCATCCCAACCCGATGATTCTGTCGCTATCACAGTTCATAACTTTGTTATTTCCGACTTTACACAACGTTTGCTCACTTTACTTAGCTGTGTGCCTGTTTGTTTTGCATTTGTCTTCCTCATCATAAAAGCCCTACAAGGACATTTTGAGGTCTGAAATGCAGGTGTCCAGTAAGTATTTGTGTAATCATTACTACGATGATGATGACGATGACAGTAGAGATGATGGCAGTTGGCCACCACATCACTTCTTCTTTGCACTAGCCAGCGCTCCATGAATTTTAAATACAGCGGTATTCCTAATTCTTAGGGCAACTGCAAGAAGCCGACCTCATAGGGAAGTATTGTTACTGTCCCTACCATACACATGGGGGCATGGAAGCACCGGAGGTTAGAAACTCACCCAAAGTCACACGGTAAGTAGTGCTAAACCCAACAGTCTGGCTCTCAAAATCTATCCTCTTCGTCATTACTCTGTCTGGCTCTATATGACTAAATGACACATATGAGCAAGGTGCTGCCTGGTGGGTCGGCCAGCCAGAGGACAGGAATGGTCCCTGAGTGACTGAGATACAGGAGATGAGGCAGACATTAAGAGACTAGGAGAACATCTAGTCCTTTATCATTTTCCCAGAATCCCAGTGGCTAAAGCTACCTTATCTGTAACTGAAAATAAATTCTCTGCATTTGAATACATACTCTGAGTGGTCTGCCAATCAACCATCTGAGTCCTGGTCTTTCCTCTGGTATGGCCAGATGGGTCCAAGGCCCAGACTCAGGACACAGCTTGAATGGATTTGGATTGTGGTTCTTCAGAGCAGATCAACTCTAGGAAATTTATTTACTCTTTGCTCCTCAGGTGTGTGGTCAGAGGTAAATCAGTCAACATAGAGAACAGTGCCTGGGACAAATGTAGCTCTTACAATTACCCATCTGAATTCTTTGGTCTTTTGGTCTAGTTTCTGTTAATCATGGACTTTACTTTCCAAAAGTGACAGGTTTCTATGGTTGGAAATTCATCCATTTCTGTGCTCAAAATCAGAAACGTTGAAGGAGCAAAAATGAAATGGAAGGCACACCCGTAGATGGGTGCTGGAGACTGTACGCTCATGAAATGTCATCAGAGGCATTTAGTGCAGAGTATAGGGCTTGGCCAGGGCTTGGATCCCTAGCACAACTGTCATGTCCAAAGAGTAAGAGGGGGGCATCATGGGAATGCCAAGCTCAACCACTCCAAGGACTGAGGAGAAGCACATCAGAAACAGACTAGGGGCAAATACAGGACCTGGACACCGCAGAAACCCAGTAATTGATTTGGTTGAGGATGGCGGACAGCTCATACCTCCTCCTTCATAATTTCCTGGGGCTTGCCACTGTCTCTCATTATCAAAACAGGACATGGGACCTCTTCCTGCATCACGCCATCAAGGTTCTCCTCTCGTTTATTCCAAATCCTCTAGCTCCCAGGGTCTTAGGAAAGACCTCTATTAGCCTGTGCACAGGCCTTTCCCACAAGCACTGCCCCTAATTTAGAACTCCCTTCCCCCATGCCCTATCACTATGCAGTCTATATCCCCATCAACCTCTAAATCCAGACCAGAACACCTAGCAGATTAACTAAGAGCAACCAATTTTGCCACTCACTGTTTTTAATAATGAAGACTTAAAGTGACAACTCCATAAAGACTAATAAAATCTTCCCTGGTGTTGACCTTTGACATCAGTGGGTCCTTGAGATTTTGAGACAGTATTTGATATGTGATTTTTTTTTTTTTTTTTTAAACAAAAGAGACAATCTGCCTGAATTGTTTTGACTTCTCTTGAGAAGAGTCTGGCCTACCACACTGTTCCATTGCTACCAGGTAAGGTGGAAATCAGATGTTCTCCTCTCTTCCTCCCTCCGTATCTTCTACTGGTCAAGAGGGAAAGGAGGAGGGAAGAGGGGATAAGCCCTCTGAGGGCAAACGAGTTCACATTCTGGTTCTGCCTCTGGCTAGCTGTGACTTTGGGGACGTTAGTCTCCTCCTCCATTAAATGGAACTTTAAAGGTTGTTGTGAGGAATACACACGATAATGGGTAGTTTAAATGCTCAGTAAATGTTAATTATTCTTATCAGCATTAGCTACTCTCATCATCATTATCAACCTGCGAGATGGAGTCCACTGTACTTGATACTTGGAAATAAACCATGTTTATAGATTTTTATGTATTAGTTTTCAAGGACCACCAGATATCCTGCTCTGTACATAATCCTTCTCATGCAGAGTGAATGTTACAGAGGGAGAGGATGATGAGAGATAAAATATAAGAAGCAATCGCTGAACAGATAAATTACATCTACTTATTAAGTGCATTTTGCATACAGTTTATAGGTAGAAATGCCAAAGTTACATGATTTAAAATATGCTTGACAAAGTAAAGGCTGCCCAAAGTCAGGCTGTTCTTTTAAGGAATATGTTCACATATGGAAAATCTGGATCCTCATATTTACTGATGAAGAGCTGCTCTGATCTCTTCCCATCAATGCACAGAAAATAACATTTACCCACACACATTAAACAAGAGTCAGCTGTATTGCAAGTCCCTGCTTTTCCCTATGCCCACACAAACTCATACCCCCATTAGCATCTTCCCATTGGGTCTGAACACACACAGAGATAGGAATCTGTTTTTAAAATCAATAGATTCAATGTTCAATTTCACTTAAGTTGAATTTTCCTCCTTCTCGATACCTTTACTCTGGAGTTAAAAAAATAGCTTTTCCTGTAAAATGAAACGCATGGTATTTTAAAGGTATCAGACTTCTCAGGCCAGTGGGCTTTATGTCATCATTTGTCCCGATCACTATCAGTTCTGGCTTCAAATCGGACTTCTAATCAGTTCAATAGTCTTGTTCAAGGTGTGTTTCTTATTTTCACTTCTAGGCATGCTCTCATTCATTTCACACACAACTAGTCCCATTCATAAGAAACATGTCCTTACCCAATCTGTTGTGTTTTACAAATGAATTTCTAAACAGAAAGTCATTGTGTCCTTCCAACGTCAGACATACCAACTGCAGGCACTCAAAACTAAATTAAAGGCTAATCATTTAACTAATATTTTAAATGATCTCAGGTACAGAACCAGACTGTGATATAGTTGGAGACGTGCTGAGAGTTTTTCAGATAACTCAGAAATTACAGGACCTCTTGAAGCATATCTCTCCGCCCTGCAAGGCTCTAAGCTCTCTATTGAAAAGACAAGAGGGACTTCACAGGAAGCTTGATTTCAAACTCAATTTCTTTAGCCCAAGAGTGTACTAATCAGAATTACAGCTACAAGGACCAGACACCCACTCTGGCTATCTTACATGTCACGTAGGAAATCCGTTTGGTGCAATGTTACCCTCCAAGTCCACCTCCAGGAAAACTATGCCAGAAGCCACAGAACAGAAAGGCTCTCAGATCAAGTTTAAACAATTCAGGGGTGTCTGGGTGGCTCAGTTTGTTAAGCATTTGTCCTCGGGTCAAGTCATGATCTCAGGGTCCTGGGATCGAGCCCCGCATCAGGTTCCTGAGTCAGTGGGATGTCTGCTTGTCCCTCTGCCTCTGCCCTTCCCCCTGCCTGTGCCCTCACTCTCTCTCTCAAATATAGAAAATAAAAAATCTTGAAAAAAATTAAAATGTTTCAATCACATGGTTTTAAAAATCAACTTAAAACATAGTTTGAGAAGAAAAGGAAAAGAGATATTAAGATCAAACACTCTTAGGATAGGATGCAATCAAGATGGGAAGACCATATAGCTTGGATCTGGAGTACATGATGTCTGTATGTTCTCCCTCTCTCAGCCACGTGAGCCTACCTGATGGTCTGGTTACAAGGGCCGAAGGTGACGTTTGTAGAGGGGACCTATAGGCAGCAGGTGCCCTGGACCAATGACACACATTTGCTCTACCTAAGAAAAATGGGACAAAGATCATTAGCTAATTGTTAATTAGCCTGATGAGTAACCATGTCACTCCCACGTTTTCTGGGCAGAGGAAACGTGGGTCCAAGATGGACATCACCAGCAGGTGGTCCAATTTAGACTTCCTGACCATCAATACTGAGGTCTATTTGGTGCATCTGAATGTTTGGGGCCTCATATATTTTCGTCTCCTATTTATCTAAGTACCCAGGTGCCTCATGGATGTCACATATCTCCTGGTACTTCCATCTCTGTTGGACACACACATTCCCACTTGCTCACTACTCACCGTGTACTCAACACCTGCCATGCATTCTCTGCCAGTTATTTAAGACACCATAAAAGGTTTTACCTACATTCTCCAAATTACAAACGTGTTTATGTAAAACATTGAATACCCGGAAAAGCAATCGCCTATGCTTGCAGCATCTGAAAAAAGTCCTGAGACCCCACGGAATCTCTGGAGGTTGGAGAACAGGGAACACAGAAGACTCAGAAGTAAGAACCAAAGCGAAGGTCATGTCTCTGAAAGGCACAGCGACCCACGCCGGAGCCACTGCGGGGGCAAAGACTGTCAACCGTCTCCAGGTGGTGGTGTTACTCAAGATTCAAGTGGCCAGAGGAAAGCTCAGCCAGTAGAGTCCCAGTTTTACGCCTGCTCCTGGATACGCCAGAACAGAGAGGAGAAGAATCTGGTGCACTGGATCCCACAATGGGAAATGACCAGGGCTTCCGAAGGATACGTAAACCAGAGCACTCCCAGAAGGAGCTGTGGATACCAGACAAATGATAAATGTCCCAAACAGAAAGCATTTAACCATCATTTCTGTTTCATATCTTACAGATGTGCATGACTGGAAACCATCGACATGCTGATGAATTGAAATTTATCTCAATTTATATCACATGTATCAGCCAACTGAAAATCTATCAGGCTTCTTAAAAATAAATGTCCATACAAGTTTCAATTCCCTACACACACACACACACACACACACACACACACACACACATTTTCCAGTCTTCCTAATCCTCATAAGTGACATAACTATTTACTCAGTCGGGCAAAAATAAATTATTAAATAAATAGTAAACCATGCATCTTTATTTAGAATCATGCTGATATCTCTCTCTCCCTCATATATCAAGTCCTTCAATAAACCCAAATGACTATCTCCAAAGCATATCCTATATCCAATTTCTTCTACCCTATGACATAATTCCCATTATGCTCTTTCCCTATATCCTCCCTATATCTTCAGTGTTTCATCAAATCACTTATTACTGGTATGCATTATGTATCTTTTGGTTTATTTTCTACATTCCCACATAATAATTTAAAAGTTACAAGAGCAGGTATTTTATTGTCTTTTTGGATGTTGTTGTTATCTATCTGTCACCAGCACCTAGAAAAATGGCTGGCCCATAGTAGGTGCTTTATGAAATGTGTCGAATGAATACAGATACAGTTACATGATTCTACTGTAGCTACCATAAGACAATGGCTTGGCCATCACAGACAGAGACTGTGCGTCTAGTGCATTAGGTCTTCAGCTGGGATAGAAAGTGAAGGTGGAACATCGGGGTGGTGGGCCACTAATGCCCTAGGCCACAGCAAGCCCAGACCCTGCCTCAGTTTACACTGGGGAAGGAACTGACACTTCTCCAATCAGCCCTTCTCCAAGGGCTGAGATCTGACACCCAATATCACTAATGAGCTATGCTGCCCCACCTCCATGATTTTTTCCTAACAGAGGCTGTTCCAAAGCAAAGTTGTGCATGCTTTCTGCCATTCCCCCTTTACTGAAAGGTAACTGTTGGACCTTTAATTTTAGAGAGAGGCTATAAGCATCACACTATTTTGTAATTAGTTGTAGGAAGGGTCCTCCTGGAAGATAGCAGTTGGAACACAATTTTGCCACAATTACCTTTTAGTTGAACATCCAACTCAGATCTGAGCAGAGGAGCTACTGGAGCGAAGAGGGTCTCCAGTGTATGACAAAGCTTTTAAATACTGAAAAGTCTCCAGTGGAGAGACCTGCTATTATTGTGGAGGGGGGTGGAAATGGCTACATCATATTAAAGTTCAAGCCAAAGAATAAGTGTCCAAGAAGAGCCATAAAGTTGTGCGAAAGATGAGCTGGTCAAAGTTAAGCTTGCCCTTTCATAAACTAAAAGGTATTATGAATTCACTGTGGTCAAAATAGTATGCAGGGCCACACATTTTTTGGGTCTTATCAAACAAAAGACAGCCTATAAATAATCTTATAATATATAGGACTCCATTGTGACCAAACTAACATTTCAATATATTGGGGAAAATGATTATTTAACAAATGGTAATATCAGAGAGCTCTATCCTTCCAAAGGAAATAAATTTGGGCTTCTTTGCATACGGCACACAAGGAAACATATCACATGAACTCTAAGTTTTAAATGCAGTATCTTAAGAAGAAAATAGAAGATGCACATAAAACCTACAGATTAAGGAGAACTTTATAACCAAATGGAAAGAAAAGAAAAAAAAATATATATATATAGAGAGAGAGATGGGGCTCCTGGGTGACTCAGTCATTTGAGCGCCTGACTCTTGGTTTTGGCTGAAGTCATGATCTCAGGGTGGTGAGATCGAGCCCCCGTTGAGCTCCGCGCTCAGCGGGGAGCCTTCCCGAGATTCTTTCCCTCTCCCTCTGCCTGCCCCCAAATAGATAATTAAATATTTAGTTTTTAAAAATGATGTTTTTAAAAAAGAGAAAATACAGAAATATGTGACTATATGAAAAATGTGTAAGCGAGTTTGACAAAGGACAGCATAAATAAAAACAGTAGACAACAGAAACCAACAGATAAGAAAATAATACATGCAATTTGTATAGTGGATAGAAAGAAGGTTACCATCGACCGGACAGATTTACATGCTGTATACATATATCAGTATATATGATTTAAGATGTGAGTTTTAAATCTTACTTAATATGATACAGAGGAGCATATTTAAATGCTTAATAGATGAAATAAAAATAAATTATAGGAATATTTCACCTTAGCTTATCAGACTAGGAATATAAATTTTTTTTTCTGGAAAAAAAGGATACTCTCAAATATTGACAGCAAAAATGTGAATTGTCGGGGCGCCTGGGTGGCTCAGTGGGTTAAAGCCTCTGCCTTCGGCTCAGGTCATGATCCCAGGGTCTTGGGATCGAGCCCCGCGTCGGGCTCTCTGCTCAGCAGGGAGCCTGCTTCTCCCTCTCTCTCTGCCTGCCTCTCTGCCTGCTTCTGATCTCTGTCTGTCAAATAAATAAATAAAATCTTTAAAAAAAAAAAATGTGAATTGTCACAGCTTTTTTATAAAAACACAATCTTGCAACATTTATTAAAATTAAAAATATACATGCTTTTCAACTCCGAAATCTACTGTTTTAGAATCAAACCTATAAAAATGCTATGACTTTAGGTATAAGTAAAGGATATCTATCAAACACAGAGATACACACATATACACAAATACATACAAGCACACAGGTAATCTCTATTAACTAAATCCTTGTTTGTAGTTGCACACATATGTACAATCTAGAAATGAGATGTATGTAACCAACCAATCAACAGGGAGATCTTTAAAACCCACTACAGTAGAACATAGAATATTATGCAACCATACAAAATAAAAACACAGAGCCATAAAAATGAACTCTGAGAGAACTGTGATAAATTATTGTAAAGTGAGAAAAACAAATATAAAGAAGTGATCTATTTCTGTGGGTATGAATGCATCCCAAAGATACCGGCAAGGATGGTCACTCAAATGTTAGCAATGGTCACATCAGTGTCGTCTGCCTCCTACTTTTCATACCCTTCACGCACTACAGAATGAGAATGCATTATTTATACAGTGAAAACTATAAAGCTACTTTCATTATTAAAAGGCAGTGGTGTGACTACACCTTTCTTTCTCATTTAAAAATACACTTTCAAAATAACTTACTGCTTCCATTAGCCGCTAGTCAAAGAACAAGAAAAATTACCTAATGCCCATCATTTAAAAGAACTTTGATATAATTAAGCAAAAACTGAAAGCAAGTCACTTTCTCTTTGTGCTTCCCAACTACTCTAAGAACACAACACAGGCAGAGTTGGGCTGTACATTTAATGAAGAAAACAAATTAAAGGCGAGTGCTTTGCGCAGGGACATTTGAATCTCAGTGGCAGCTGCCACATTAAAAAAAAATAAATACAGTGCCATAGATCAAGCAGCAGCGGCAGTCCTCTGAACCAGGGCCCTCCACAGGCCCGAAGCCCCGTCAAGCCTGCTTCATGCCGCGGGTGTCCTTCATTTCTCTTTGAATGTGACGGGGCCTCGTGCATGAGAACACTAGGTGGCACGCCTGCCAAGCTCTGGGACACCATTAAGCACCAGGAAGAAATGCCATTATGATTCTATTTGGAGATCATATTTTCCCCTCCAGGCTAAAGAGGCATTCTCTACCACAGACGGGCTCTGCGTCTCTCTAACAAGAAGATCAAAAAGTCTGTGAGGCTGGATGTGAGGCTGTCAGGATGGACTCTTAGAAGCAGAGTAACCCCGCAGTACGGGCGTCAGGGAAGAACACCAAACCCAGTTCTCCTTGCCGGTCCTCTGAACAATGTTAATGGTGATGTCTCAAACCCTCACCTCGGAGAGTAATTTCATAAAATTAATTCTATTTCTGATAAACCAATCTGAGCAAATGAGTCTCCCCTGGCATGGTTGATTATAACTGGCCTACCCCTTAAAATACTTGCCCCTGTGAGTCTGGGCTGACTCAGCCATCTTCGACCTGCTTCGGGAGAAGCCCCGGGTCAGTCAGGCCAATTTTCTGGTCGGCTTCCAGCTTGGCTGATGGTTCCCGTGAACTGCACTGTCACGACTGAGTGCCCTCCCTGGAAGTTGGACGCACCTGATACCCTTTGAGCTCTGTGCTTAACCCACCCTTCTAAAGACTGCATTGGTCATTTCTAACTAGTAGGACAGGGTCACGTTCTGCCAAAGTACTGCATGCCACTATGGCGAGGTGTTCCCAGGGACTGACAGGATCCCTCAGAGACCACTTTTATGAGATAAGAGATGAATAATCACTCAGGCTTTCTTCCTGGTGGAGGTTAGAGCCTCAGCCTCTGACTGAGGAGCATTTTATCTGGGTGTCTGGCTTCATGAAGATGTATAATCTCTTCCTCTTTGGTCCTTTTTTTTTTTTTTAATCTTTTTAAGATTTATTTATTTATTTGAGATGGGGCAGTGGGTGCAAAGGAAGAGGGAGAGAGAGAATCTCAAGCCTGCTCTCCACTGAGTGCAGAGCCTGATGCAGGGGTTGATCTCATGATGCTGAGATCATGACCTGGGTTGAAACCAAGAGTCAGATGTTGAAGTGACTGAGCACCCAGGTGCCCCTCTTCCTCTTTTGCCTTACGAGCATTTTGGAAAACTGGGCCTGTAGTTAAGTGGTACCTGACTGGATGCCATATACTGTATATCTGAACCTATGTTCTCCACTGGCCAGATGTCTTAGCAACCAGGCCAATAGATTTTTCATGTTTAGTCTTCAGCCAAAACTATGGCATGCCCACCTGAGGAGCCCCCCAGCCCAACCACAATGTACATCTGTGCCATTACAGATGGAACCCCAGGTCTCCACCTGGTTTGGGACACCACTGTTTGGGCTGGTGGCTTTCCTGATCTGCAGCTGCTGCATTTCCTTGGACTCCAACCAAGGGTCACCCCCTCCTCATCCCCAAGCCCAACATGCTCTATCTAGTGTGGCAACCCCTTTGTCTCATCACAAAAGAATTCCTGCCAGACAAACCCAGTTTTGGTGACAGGAATCAGAAGAGTGTATCTTAGGGGCTGTGGGTAATTTGGTAGGAGGGGCAGGAGAAAAATCTCTGCAAAATATCTAAAACTCTACCAAGATGGGAATTACAAAAGTGTACAAGTAAAAACATCACCGAGTTGAACACTGAAGATTTATGCCTCTAACCATATGTAAATAGCAACCAAGGGAAGTATCAAATGCCAAAGTCTATCATTAGTTGCCCATCTGGCTCATCTCTAGGGTGGCCATTGACTCAATTTACTGATTTGATGTGTGTGTGAAGGGGTGAGCTCATTCTCCTTCAGAGTTCTTAAACATGGTAAACGATGTCAAAGTAGCAAATGGATAAATCCCAAACTAGTGGGACAGAGGGATCTGCATTTATTTCTTGTCCCCACCCTTTGTTTTGGGAGGATAATTTCAGTAAGGGGACAGTTCTCTTTGTCATATCATTGCTGTGTGTGTGTGTGTGTGTGTGTGTGTGTGTGTTTAGCAAAGCCTATTTCCTAGAAACGTACATTGGATACCACAGCTGGAAGCCTTTGTGGTACATGTGAAATTCATCACAAAGGCATATTTGAAGTGATTTTTCTTTACTGTGATTCTCTGTGAATGTGGAGCTACATCGAGAAAGTGACAAGGAGAAAAGGATCATTACTATGATCAGCATGTTCTCCCCCAAATAAATATTTTCACTTTGTTGAAAGCTATCGGAAGTCTTGAAAACTATAAATGCATAGTCGCTTATAGCATGAACTGTGTGGAAATCTCACCAAGTAGAATGGTCAGCCCCAAAAGAGGCCTGAGAAAAAAGTTGTGTACTGTAATAATCCGTCAGTCCCCAATAGATGTTTTATCTTCCTTCTTTCTCTTTTCCTGTTCCCCATATTGACTGAATAAGTGGTCTTCTTAATTTATTCTAGTCAACAAGTTCTCAGAAGTTCATAGCAGGAAATGAACTCAACCATCAACTGTATATATATATATATATATATATATACATATATATATGGACGTCTGGGTGGCTCAGTCAATTAAGCCACTGCCTTCGGCTCAGGTCATGATCCCAGGGTCCTGGGATTGAGTCCCACATCGGGCTCCTTGCTCAGCAGTGAGCCTGCTTCTCTCTCTGCCTGCCTGCTTGTGCGTGCACACTCTCCTCTCTCTCTCTCTCTCTCTGATAAATAAATAAATAAATAAATAAATAAATAAATAAATACATAAATAAAATCCATATATATATATATATATATATATATATATATATATATATATATACTGGGGGGGTGGAGAGAAAGAGAGAGAGCAGGAGAGGAGGGGCCGAAGGTGAGGGAGAGGGAGAATCTCAAGCAGACTCCACACCCTGCCTGACACGGGGCTAGACTCATGACCTTGAAATCATGACCTGAGCCAAAATCAAGAGTTGAACACTTAACCAATTGAGCCACCTAGATCCCCTGAACTCAACCAATATATTAGTAGCCTAACTTTATATTAGCTTTATGGGGGACAAAAGCAAATAGAGTACGCCACTAAGGGTGCTAGACGCCCTTCCTCTCCCACATTTCAGTAAGTCAATTCAGTAATCATCCCGCATCCCCTGCGGTCCACAGAAGTACACGGTGGCTCTAAGAAAAGCAGATGAGGCAGGGAGCAATGAAGACAGCAGGTAACTGGTAAATTGAAAGTAAATTAGTTCTAGCTTAGACTGCACAGCCCTTGTTCTCAGATGAAAATATAAATTTTAACAAATTAATCCCTTCAACCATCTGGAGGCTTATCTATTTGCACCCTGTTTGATTCAAGAAAGGACATAAAGGAGTCCGTAACTGTACACCTAAGTGAGGATATCCGTGGGGGGTGGCGGGGGGAGCTGACCGAGGGACAGAGGAGAGGACAACTTCTGAGAAAAGCTGGTGGTGATGCTCCTATCCCAGGTCAAGTTGCCAAGTTTTATGTGTGTGCTCAAGGCAGGGCACTCATTTGTTCTGAGCCTTCAAACGAGCATAGCAGAGGGGAAACTGAGATTAGCTACATAAAACACAAAAACAGTTTGCTTTCTTTGTTGCTATTTCTGACACTGAAACTAAAGAATGATTCTCATAAATCCTAACAAGTGGATGCTTCATAGTGAGTGGAGCAACATTTCTAGGTCAGCTGGGGAAGCGCAATGGTCACATCACTTCTGAAGGACACACAGGTTCTACCACAGACAATGTGTTTTCACACGTCATAGGCTGTAAGCGTTTCCTGAATTCAACAGCAAGGGAAGTTAAACAGAAAATGGAAAAAGAAGGAAATAGATAAACAATTAAATAGAGGGTCAAGCTGAGAGCAGTGTTGCCAGTGTGTTGTGAATGAACCACAGAATCCAATCTGGTGCACCAGGGAGGCAACATACTACTGCAGCTACTGTTATGGCTACTGATAGAATCATGGGAAGAGGAAGGGAAGAAACTAAGAGTCATGATCAATTAGGAGGTGTCGGGTCAAACTGCCTTATGTCATTTAGTGCTATTTCCAGCAACCTGCCCAGAAATAAGGCATATACACTGAGTTTTAGACCTAGAAGAGAGACTAAACTAATGTAGCCAAGGGCCTTCATTTTAAAGGTGAGAAGGAGGCTCAAAGCAGTTAGGGGTCTTGGCAAAAGTCACATATCTGGGGAGAGGCATTTGGCTACACTGTTACCAAAAGCAGAAAATAAATTCTCACTCTGGCAATGCACCAGATTATTAGTGAGGCATTAATCCCAGAATATGCATCCACAGAGTGTGAGTTCCTGGCTCACCTCCTCTTATTTTCCCCAAATCTCACAAATACTGTGTGTAGGAAGAAGGAATTGCCTACAAAATAAGTCAGCATTCTGCATGTACTGTGCATCCACCAGTTTCCACCGTGGAGGTGTACAGCGGTCGGTGTTATTTGCTGTGCCTGTGGTATACCAGTAGTCTACCTGGTCACTGGAAATACACTAAACTATAGCCATGAAATACGGATGTTGCTTGAAGTTCAAATATGATGTTTAACATCATGATTCCATTTGCATTTACAGTTATAATGGGAATAAACCTGATGAGAGGTGCCCAATGTAAGCTTACAACATAGAACTGAACTGTTATTTTACATGTAGTGGTGGGGGGAGGGTATGGGGGGCTCAGCTCAGCCTCAGGATAAGCAGCACCTGTTGTGGTTTCAATGATGCTGACGGAGCCTTTCTAGAGGACTGGAGGGGTCAGTGAAGCAGAAGTCTACTTGCAAGAGAGTAAAGGGTCACCGGGAAAAGACCTCCTCCTAAGTGGAGAGGGTGTGCAGGCACCCAAGCTGGAGCCAAATATAACACTTGAGTTGGAAAGATGGGATGGTGAGTTACTACCCTTCAGCCAGCTGCCACGGTTCACACTGGCATTCGAGCAAGAATCTGCAAGCAGTATCAGAGGACGTTCTTTTTCTCACAAAAAAATGTGTATTTAAGGCTTTTAAGAGTACATGCTGGGCCACATGCCAAAGATCGGAATATCTAACTGCTTACTTTGCATCTCCACCTGGAGGTCCGAAAGGCAGCTAAAACACAAGTGTCCAGAAACCACACTCGATGATAGTTTACACCAAACCTACCGATTTCTCAGTGTTCCAGGTTTTCATGAATGGCATAGGTCCAGTTTCCCACACCACCTCTGCCGCCTGCACAGTTTCTGTTACAAAGCCACGTTTCTGCCACTCCGCTACCCCTTTCTCCTCTCCACCCTTCTCCGCAGCGCTTCTCTTAGTTTCTCCAACAAACATGCCTTTCTTGCTCCTGGCCGCTGCTTGAGATGCTTCTTCCATCCACAAGGCTTCACCAGCCCCTCCAGCCACCCGGCAAGATCTCGGCTATTTTCTCAAATCTGGCCGGCTCTGACAGAGTGGAGGGTACACGGCAGCTGCACACTCCCCTAGGAAAATGATGGGCCAAAGCAAAGTCCCTGCGATGGCCCCATGGGGCCACTTTGTTTCTGTTGGGATTCTGGATCGCCGTCTAATTAGATCAGTAGTCTGTAGAGCAGACATGTGCCAGATACCTTCTTCTCGTGCCCCCAGAATTACTCACTACACTTCTCCACATTGCTGTCTGCCCAGAGAGGTCACCACCCACAAGAGATAGTAAGAGGTTATGGCTCGATGAGATTTCTGACGTTGCCCACTGGACTCTTGACATATGAGGTGTAAGAGTCCCAATATCTTCCTCTCCAGGAAGCTGTGGGGAGTCTGTCTACGGAGGACCCCCACTGGTCTACTACTGCAGGCTCCCTGATGCGACTGGCCTCTCAGCGCTACTGGGGGTCTTCGAAGCAGCAAAGTGCTTGGGCCTCTTTCATCGGATCACATACAATATCACTTCTGTGATCACGGTGAATCCCAGAAATTGCTCCTTAATGGAAACTTCAATAATGGCATTGTAAAATGTTTTTGTTTGTGCCTTAAAATTTAAATCCCAATTGAACAAATGCTATATGATTTCAGACACTCAAAGTCAGGTCCGGGTCCTGTGAGAACCACTTTTCACCTACTTCTAAAGCCCATTATTATTCAGGCATTTCTGCCAACCTTTATAACATATCTGACAAGTTGCTATTGACACTTTTCTGCTGATCTGAAGAAATTATTATTAAAAAGGATTTCTATAAATGCATGAGTACTGGGGTAATGTACATTTGCGTTTCATGGACAAAACTGTATTTTTTTACAACCACGCAGTCTTAAGTAGATCAGATTTCCTGCCCAGCAACAGTGCACTGCATTCGGCTTCTAAATGTGTGGGGAACGGTATTTTCTCACATTGGGAATTATATGCACTAGGAAGGCGGCCGCTATCCAAAAGGGGAAAACATAAAGAAATGGAGAAGTAGCAAGATCCTTCAGAGAAAGGCGTAACTTGGGGTGGCTTCTGCCACTGAACCTGGTCCATAGCCGGCAATGACCCGAGACACAGTTCCTAAGGACACCCAACCCTCACAGGCCCAGAGTTAGCTCACGTTGGCCAGATGATTTCTGACCCAGTGTCCTCACCGAACCATCTGGGACGTCCCTGAACCTTGAAGTGGCTGGCGGTAGAGTGGGGGCTCTCTGAAAGGCAGTCACCTCCTTTCCTGCCTCAGCGGGGGATGGGAGAGACGGAAGATTGATGTGGGATAAGAACCAAAGATGTCTGCCCAAATTCTCTCACATGAAGTATGCATATTTGAAGAAATTCAGTATGGTGACAAAACAGTAAGTGTGAAGCAAGCGACCTCAGTCCTAGCAGGACATTTGTCACAACTGGCAGTGGTCAAGGCAAACCTCACCTCGTTTCTAGGCCTTGCGCTCACTGGCCATAAAACCTTCCTAAGGTTTGAATCTCTCTAGTATGACTTCCCCTGACCCCGCCATCCCACCCCCTCCCCCAATGTCAGCAACTGCCAAACAGTCACTGCATGCCGTTCTTCTCCTCCCCGCCTCTTCCTTTTTCTTCTTCTTTCTCTCCTCTTTTTTCTAAGTTTTAGGAAAATGCACGTAGATTGTAAAAAATCCAAGTAACTGATCTTACTCATCTACCCAGAATTCCCTCAACTAGGGCCGCCCAGTAGAATTCTGTGAGGACCAGAATGCCCTATAAATTGACAAACACACGTGCTATCTTCTCTCTCTCTCAATCGCCTTTCCAAAATTTCCTTCGAGCTTGCCCCCCTCCTCTGAGTTTCCTTCCATCCTGATTGCCCAGGGGAGTTAAAGATGCGCATTTCCTATGTGCTTGAAAATTTTAGCAATGTGTGTGTTTGGGGTAAAACAGGCAGTATTGAGAAGCCTTGCCTTTAGGCCTTTGAAAAACATACAGCAAACCAATTTTATCCTCTTTCTAAGACTACCAATTTCAGTCTCCTAAATGAGACATTTATTTCAAAACTCGTATACATAAAACTGTAATCTTAAAGAACAAAGCAAAATGAGGTTACTGTCCACCGTGGTCTTCTGTTCTGACAAACCTAAATAAAGCCTCATCTTATAAGGCAAAACTGACATTGTTATGAAAAATGTGTATTGGGCTCTGCCTTTCTGAACTTATAGATTGGCATTTCCCCAGATTTGTGATATTATTCAGTACATATTTCACCGAAACTATACACCACAGCACATTTTCCAATCTCATGGATTTTTTTTTTCTAAACTCATTGGAATTTCCCAAGCTCAATATAATACATAGCCATTTGAAAACAAAGATTCACTAAATTTCAAGTTGTAACAGGTAAATTTGCACTGTTTATTTTTCCAGCAAATCAAATATAAAAACTAATACTTGTGCCGACTTACTCTATTCTCATCTCCCTTCAAAATCATAGTTTTCCAAATAAAAGAAACAGAAATTCATCCCTGAACATACTGCTCCAAATTAAAACTAAAGTAATTTAAGTTCTTATTAAAAGCCATCCGTGTTGCCTAAGAAAGCACTAGGAAGGACACATTTCAGGTAAAAAGTGTCAGATTCCAGTGTTCTCTGTGTCCTTCATTATGAGCGATTTGAAAATCTTTTTCTCTCCAGGAAAGACTAGCAAGGAACAGCTTAGTCTACACGGCAGCAGCTCTGTGGTATCAAGAGCCCACAATTCAGCTAATTTTCAGTTCTTATGATCCTGATTCCACAAGCTGGGCTTTAATAGACGGCCGGAACATCGATAACGTGACATCTAGCAAAGAACGTGTCAGTGGCATCCATGGCCTCAACAAAGATGGTGACTCCAAAATATAAATCAAAGAAAATATAAGAACATCTCAGAAGAAAAGGCTGACAGTGATCCTGTGTGCTTAAAATATTTGAAATGCCTCAGGGAACTATAGAGCAAGTAGTGTTAAAGATAATGATGTACCAACTGGAGATACTTGGCTCTCTGCTAAGAGGGGAGGCAATTTGGTAGAACAGGAAAATCTTTACACTTTTTCAGACCACGTGGGTTCAGATTAGAGCCCCACCTCGTACTGTTTCTTTGGTGACTCTCTTTTTCTCTATGAACCTTGCAGAGTTTTCACAGGTGTAGACAGCGAGAGGGATGCCGACCTTTCCCTATTTATGTAGTTGTCGTATGAATCAAGGCAATGGACATGGAAATACTTTTTAAACTGTTACGGTCTCTACAGAGTCAACTTACATGATCGCACATTATATTGTGGCTTCAACCGCAGCACAGATATGATAAGCTTGTCAGCCCATAGACGTGCTGATTCGATATGCAGATTTATGAATCTAAAACCTGGTGACAGAATTTTTCAAATAAACTTTATGACTGCAGAGCAGTCTGAGGCTCACAGCAAAACCGAGTGGAAAGTGCAGTTTCCATTCACCCCCTTGGCCACCACACACTGCATTTCTGAAATCTCTCACGGAGGCTCTGTGTGCAAAAGTCGGTTCGTTAGGGACTGGATAGAGATACATTTGTGACAATGATTTCTTTGTTGAAAACTGCACTGTGGCAGTTTTCCCAACCCAACCCAACAGAAGTCCTTCCTTCATCTTAAGTCAAGAAAGAAGGGTTTCACTGGAATAACTCAGAGAGACTGATACGGAGTCAGTGGGAAGCAGTGAGTCAGGGTCTAGGCCCCACTAGGTAAGTCTAGAAGACTGGATGGACGCAGTTATGCTGGGCTCTGCTTGTGATGCCAGACTCTGTTAAAACAAAACGTGGATGAGCATTCCCTTAGAAAATGAGAAGGCGCTTCACGAATGCCACCATCCCATATTCTTCCTAGAAACTACGGTAGAGCAAGAGTAGAGGCTCAAGGTGGGGAGAGACCTAAGGAGCACCCCCACCCCAGCCCCTCAGGAAACAGCCAGCCGAACATGGGCCCTAGAGCAGGAGCAGAGCGGTGTGCCTTTCATCTGGCTGCTTGACTGTCTTTCGTGAGACTGGACACTTAATTTACTGAGCTGAAACTATATTTGGAACTTGGTTATCCACTTGGTCTTGGCAGAGATTGCCACCCTCTAGGACGCCAAGGCAGGGCCATTAGTGAAAGACACAAAAGCATGAACACTAAAAGGAACCATCAGTGCTCAGACACAGCTTGGTGGATTGTGAGCTTTTTCTACTGGAACTGCCTGGACCTGCCTTATAAAAATCACTACTGGGCACCCAGGTTCAAGTGGTGCACCATTCCATCATGTACGGTCCTGTATTCTCAGCTCCTGACGGGTGGCCACCACACCTGCTCTCTGTGAATGGTCACTTCCAATACACTTGATTCTTCAGCTCGAATACCATCGCTGTTTCAAGAATGAGGTACCTATGTAAGTTCCCTTTTTACCTTTCTGCAACTCAGACTTGTGTTCTAGAATGTTCTAGATCAACCCTCGCCTGTCCACACAAGCCCTACCCAAGGGCAAACAGGCATCTGCTGGCCCTGTCTCCCACAGCAAACTTATCTAGCAATGATGTTTCTTTCACACGCTCGCCATACTGTTCTTGACTCTGAAGCCTTTCACAGAAAAATGAATTTCTTTGAGGCAAGGAGATACTTTCAGCCTTTCTTACATTTGAAAGTCATCAGTTCATGAGAGAAAGGAAGACCCAGGAAGTAAATCGTTTTAGCTTCTTTAAACATATAAAGAGCTGCCTAATAGAAGGTTCCCTGGATTTTGTTCTATTTTCAAAGAGTAGAGCTACAAGTTAGGGGTGAAGACCGATTTCAGGGCAAATAACAGACAAATGACAGACAACAGGGCAAATGACAGAGAGTCAATTAAAGTTCCATACAACGACAACAGTTAACTTGGAGAGAAATGATTCCTCCCGTACTAAAAGTGTCAAAGTAGAAGACAAGGGACAAACAAACACTGAGCGTATATTGTAAGAGAATTTTTGTATCTGGAGGACATTTGGATTGGAGACAACAAAGGCCATTTCTGTTGTAGGATTAAGCGTAGGCCAAGGCACACAGTCACTGTGATGTCATCGGCTCAGTGATTCATTCACTCCACAGATCACGTCTAACCATCTTCACTCATCCAGCACTGTTCTAAAGCACAAAGATGGAAAAGGTATAGTTTTTGTCTCAAGGCACTAAGTCTAGGAATGGGATAGAGTGGAGGGGTCCCCAGGGAACAGAGTCTTTCATTTCTTGGTCACCCTCCATTTATTTTGTGGGATATATTTACATAGACCTATATAGATATATATATAAATATAATCATCTTTCCTGTATCTGTTTATGCAAAGCTTAAATCCTAGCTTTTTTTTTTTTTTTTGCACTGTGTAATTCCTTTATTTTCTGCATATTAGTGCTTTACCAACACTACAACCATATAGAACACAATTCCAAGTACTGTACTTTTTAGTTTGGGGAGATCACAGTCTACAGACTCATTTACACAACTCACAGATTATAGGACATTTGTTTTCACTGACCATATGACATTTGCTTTCCCTGACTCTCTACCTAAACTACTTCAAATAAGATATTTTATTCAGCAAGGAAGAGAAATAACAGGATTTTTCATTTATTTTTTAACACATTATGGTGGGGAAAGTTGCATTTGTCCATGAGATGATGCTACCAGCTCAGCTTTAAACGATGGCCATATCTGATCATTTAAATGGTAGGTCAGGGTATGTTAATTAGTACAGCTTTCTAAATTAATACGAAATTCCCAGTGAACCACTGAAGATATAAAAGATGTAAAATTCAAGGTCATGACGACTCTAGACAGAAATGTAATTCTCCGAAACTAGCTGGGAGAACTCCTAGTTTAATCATACAAACAAGTGATTGTAGAGACTCAGAAAGGTAAGTGGTGCTTGGGAGGCTCATGCCGTGGCTTCCAGCTTGGTTAGTGTCATGCCTTCCAACAAACCAGTGGACCTAACCCGTCACTTAGAAAGCAGCCGTAATGCATGAGAGCTCTCCTCTCGTTTCCCTGGGTCCCTATGTTCCACGTACACCAGTGCTCTTCACTAAAAGAAAACATCCAGGTTTCACTTTTTATCCAAATTTCCACTCCCACTTTAGGAGGTGTAGTCTAGCAAATCCGGCTTTTTTGGGGAAAAAGCTGCAGACCAAGGCTCTATGCTCCCTCAGTCCTAGTATGAAAATGAACGTATCTCAATATGGGTGCTTTGAATAAGAATCTAAACTCAGGTTCCCAGATTTAATTCCCAGTGTGGCTCCTTTCTCACGGTGGACCCAAGTAAAGTCAACGAACCTCGCCACTTCTCATCGGGCTTCACTGATGCATTTATGCAGGTAGCTTAATATTCCCAGATCAAAGATGGATATGTGCATTAGTATCAATGCTTCTGTAAAATGATTGCAAAACATATCACAGCCCTGATCTGTAGAGTCTTGTCTAATTCTGTAGCAGGGTCATTCGGTGTGGCTCTCCCAGCTCCCACATTTTCTTAGTGCTAGGTAATATATTTGTTCTTTACAAAGTATTGGCAAAGATCTACTATGGAGTAAGACAGGGTTCCTAAATTCCAGTTATCTTTCCCAGTGAGGTTTTTGGACCATGTAATTCTTAAGAAGCAAAGAACAAATAAATTAGCCCACTGCCCTAAATATCTATTTTTTTCTTTACCCAATTCTTGATAAAGCTTTTGTGTGGTCAAATGGATATCAATTTCACTCCTTAAACAACCAAGGAACTGCATTTATGTACAGAAACAACTGTTGAAGCAACAACGGCATTCACACACAAAAACAAGTTCAAGACTGACTGAATTCCTAGGGTAGCCGTAGTGATACAAATAGAGTATATAATTGGATAATACAGACTCAGTAATGAAAGTGATGAATTCACGGAAGTTATCTACAGCAATTACACATTTACAAATATGGCAGCCATTCATCATGGCCCACCCAACATCCATCTCCTTCTCTCTCCTTATTGACAGAATGCTGGTTTTGTTTGTAGAAGCAGTGGACCTAAATCAGTGGATAAATAAGATTGGTCTAAGCCAATCACGGGTATCCTGTTCATCTTTGGAAAACACTTGCTTTGCAAGCTTCCTTTGTAATTACCGGTGGCCATATGACCAAGTTTTGGAGAAGCCATATAAGAAGAAGCCTGCAAATAGGCTTCTAAAAATTACTGTTAGTATTTCCTTTTTTAAGTAAATGAGACATACAGGCTGTTCCCCATCACCCCACCCTACTGCAGACTTGATGCCATGATGCCCAGGGCTGTGCCATGGACGGTGGGTAGTAAAGTACAAACAACCCCATCTTAACCCTTACTGGTTAAGCACCTAGTTAGGTGAGTGTTCATTCCATCACTGCCAGGGGACAGCACTGTTAACCAATTAACAAAGAACCGCAGTTCTAAAATATGATACATTTAATGGCAAGTTAAAATGAAATAATAAAGTATATGGAAAACTTTCTTTGAGAAACCTTATCTCTTCTTTATGTTTTATAAATACCTTCAGGTTGTGATTGTGCCAAAATATTCTATGTAGTTCCAGTAGATATTTCTCTTGTTTTTAAAGGTATTGTCTTGAACAAAGAATAAAGTGCTAGGTAGCTCAATCGATTTCCAATTACATCGATTAATGACTACACATCATTAATGACTGACAAACTTTGGAAAACTTTTACCATCATTCACATAAAAAATGGCATTGATGTAATAATGCCTATACATGAAAATTAAAAAGAGAACTATACAAATATAAAAACTGAATGAGATATTTTGGCAAAGTACTGAGGTTAGACCCTGGTGTTCGGTAAACATTCAATAAATTAATTATTACTAATACTCACTCCTCACCATAGATAGATGATAGATTAGATAGAGAGATAGATACAAAGAACTCAATACACTTTAAAATATGTACACGTACATCTTAGAATAGCATGATTTAACTTTGTACCTACAATTTCCGAAATTTCACACTATCGTCACGGGTCTGGAACATGGCTAAACATGCAGGCAGAAATGGTTAGACACAATTTAGAGCTTGATGCAGGATAACCGCCTGGTAAGAACCCACAGCTCCAGGGGCCTCTGATGCAGTGAGCGCCCTACAGGTGTGCTCCGGGAACATGCATTTGTACAACTGCTTTCTTTTTTCTCTTTCGTTTTCTCAAAAAGTTGTAAGTAAATCCACGATTAAAAAAAAAATCACTTACTAATACAGAGTCCCTAAACAAAGAAGCAGTGAAAAGCTTTCTCCACTAAAGTCCAAATGCGAATTATTAACCAGATTAAAATGTCAGTGAATTACCAACACCGACGAACATTTACGCAGGCTTCAACTTACTGAAATCACTCCAACTAATAACAAATGACCCAAGAAAAATTCTGGAAAGTTCTGAAACACATTGTGGTTCTGACAAAAGCTCTCAACCTAAGAATTTCTGTAACTAAAACAATGGAACTGTAAGTTGCCGCCTAAAGTTGCCTGTAGCTCAGCTGGAGAGCATTTCACTTACTTCATAAATAAATTTACATTTGACTTTTATCACAAGCAATTTCATATGTGTATTTGACATTTTATTTATTTCAGTGGATAAGTGTACTTTTTGTTTATTAACTACTAAAGATTCACATTAATCTAATATAGAAAAAAATGAACTGTTTTTTCCCTATCCCACAAAAACACATCTATTGTTTTCATGTGTTTGTTTTTCTAGTGAGAAGTTCCCTTTGATTTACTAATAATTATCAGCAGTCCTCCAAAAACAAACACTTTCGTCCAGTAAAGGGGAGTGTGGCCTAGGTGGCTGCGGGCTGTTGGGATTATTCTTCAGGGATCCTGGGTTCTAGATTCCCAGAACTGTCCTGCTGGGTCTGCTCCCCATGCATGACCGCCGCTGCGTCTGTCAGCTCTCGCTGTTCTGTCCGCCAGACTCGCTGCTCATCTCCTGCTCCAGCTTCTGCTTGCCTCGATGCAGCTTGATCGAAAGTCCACTGAGGGCCTCCCCGCTGTCCATGCCAGTGATCCGTGATCGTTACACTGATGCCCGGGCCAACAGGAAAAACATGATCCCAGAACTAGTGGTGTCAGATGAAGTATAGAGGACGATGTGAATTTCAGATAAAAGGTAAGTACTGCAGTTACGTTCCATGCAGGGTCTGGAATGTACCTATCCTAAAAGAGTATTCGCTGGTTATCTGAAACCAACTGTAGTTGAATACCAGTGTGCCAACTGGCAGTGCTGCCCAGGATCCCCCGGGACGCGAGGGATGCGGGGCTCCATTCTCCACAGCTCCGAAAGTGCCAGCTCCGACTTTTGCCCAGGTTCTCATACAGACTAATGAACAATGACTCTCTGCTCTCATTCTCCTCTAAACCGTGAGGCTCAAGCCAAGTTCAAGAGGCCATTCTGTTCCCTCCACTTCCTTCTTCTCTCATTTACCACTCTCCTCCCGCCAGAACCTCCGCGAAAACCCTGGAGGAGTCACTGAGAGCCATTAAAATGACCTCGAACTTTTATGAAAAAATTTTACCTTCAGACTGTGTTCTTCTATACAGGCATGTCCTGTGGACATTTGTAGAAGGGGCTTCTAGGGAAGTCAGCTGAAAATCAATTCACCAAAAGCTGATTTACCAAATAAACAGAAAAGTCAATTTACATAATATAATTATTACTTGATTATTTGTAAGATGTGTAGCTTGGTCTTGGTGCTCCGAACTCTTCACTTTTAAAAAAAATTTATTTAAACTCTTCCCCCCTCCCCCACTCATACTTATTTGCACTCACATGCAGTGCAATATTTTTTCAGGGGTAGAATTTAGGGATTCATCACTTACATAGAACACCTGGTGCTCATCACACCAAGTGGCCTCCTTAAACCCCATCCCCCATCTGGCCCATCCCCCCACCCTCGTCCTTCTGTCAACCCCCAGTCTGTTCTCTATCTTTCAGAGTCTCTTACGATTTTTTCCCTGAGCTCTTCAGATCCCCTCCCTGCCCTCAGTGTGCTGTGTGCTCCCTGCTATTTGCCCAGATGGCCTCGAGCTACAGCAGGAAAGAGTTGGCACAGAAACAAATCTAACATCTCAGATGCTTGTATGGATAGAAAGCTGTTCAGTTCACACTGGAGATGTCTTTGAAGCCATTTCAACAATCCAGTTCAATATAAGATGCTGCAGACTTTATAATTGGTTAACAGAAATTTGGGGGAAATGGTTAACTAGTAGAGAAATTGGTGGGAAAAATGAACATTCTGGAAAAACAGAACTAAAATAACCATTAGAAAGAAATCAGCATAACCCAAAAGTTCTTACATGAAATGTTAGAGTTTTGAGTATATTCAATATTGATGGATATGTTCAAGAAGCTTCCATAAGATGAATTCACCTAAGATCTTTAGCCTTCAATAGACTAGGCATTTCTTAAAATCTGATAAGAAAATATATCACTGAATATGTTTAAGATAATCAAATGAATAGTGCAATCACAATATAGATAGAAATTCCAAAAGAATGTTCCATAATGAAATTATTCCTTATAATTATTTTGGTAAATTAGTAAATTTGGTAAAACTGATCATATAAGTTAGCAAATTAATCTGTAGTCACTGGAGATAGATCTTGGTGGTGAAGAGTATTTTTAAGTCTGAACACTAGGCCTGGATTATCCAAAACTACTGTAAGTTTTAGGAGAATGACACTAGTAGCATTCACTTACAATTTTAAATCAGTTATATCGGTTGGCATTGATAACCCTGAAGAGGCTTGGATGAACCTAATTTTGGTAGGTCATTTTACATTTAGAATTTACAGTGTTTGATCTATTTGTAAACTATCAAAAATAATGCTTTAATATAAAATAAATCATCAAAACTTAAAATCCTTTATAATTATCCTTTGAGGTTTGGTTTATTATTATTACTTTTTTATTTTTACCTTAGACTGGCTCTTTTGCAGGTATTGGTTTGGGAAAGAGAAAAAGAGGAAAACCTTTTAATCTCTCAAACTTTTGTCAGTCACTCTCCATGGGATACTTGATTAGCATGACGCCATCCTTGTGGCTAAGACAGCTGGTGTTCTACAGTGAGGACCAAAAGGAATACAACACAAAGAAGCTGGGCTTCAGGAAGACGGAGGGAGGAGAGTCGCTACAGCCAAGAGAAATCTCATGGCAGAACTGATGGCAGGAAATGAATATGGGGGTGCCCGACACCTGCAAGAGGCAAGACTTGCATTGTGTTCAGCTCCCTCTCAATTCTAAATCCTTGACATGAGATAAATCCACACAAAACCTCACTTCTTTGTAGGCCTAACATCATAACACAAATCAAAACAGACTTCAGGGTCATTTTTGACATCCAAAATGGGCTTTAAAAAATAAAATATAGGGGCACCTGGGTGGCTCAGTGGGTTAAGCCTCTGCCTTCAGCTCAGGTGATGATCCCAGGGTCCTGGGATGGAGCCCCGCATCGGGCTTTCTGCTCAGTGGGGAGTCTGCTTCTCCCTCTCTCTCTTCCTGCCTCTCTGCCTACTTGTGATCTCTCTCTGGGTCAAATAAATAAAATCTTAAAAAAAATTAAAATATATATATATAAAAATAAAAAATCAAATTAAAAATAATATATATATTTAAATTACATAAAATAATTTGCAATGACTCTTTCATTAAAATCCAAAAGCTCAGAAATGCCTAACAATTGAATAAATAAGTAAAAGTGTTGTAACACAATCTCATTTCCTAAATAAGCTTAGATATATCCAAAGGCTTTATTATATAGCTTTTGATATTAAGAGAAGCAAGTAGACTCCTTACTAATAATTAATCTGTAACAAATATTAAGTTTAGGAATGATTATACATTTAGACAATGTTTCTTAATAAATTTCCTCACATAAATTGTTCCTAATCTATAAACCAATTTTAAATAAAATCCATCATGCCAGGCATTTTACATCTTACTCTATTTATTGCGCCATTTCTCATCAGAAACCTTTTAGCTTTAATGCTATTCCATGGCAGAGTATCTCATTAGAGTGGCAAAGATAAAGTTCTTTTTGAGATAAAGTAATTATAGTGATTGTAGGGGGAAAAAAAATCTAGAGTTCTTGGCTGCAGTAATCTCCTGGCTTCTGATTCATGGGGAAACTAATAAACTGAGTGGAAACCACAAGATGTTGATGGTGGATAACTCAGGGTACCCCGAATTTGTGCTGGGGAGATGAACAATTTGTAACCTTCATCAAACTAAGGAGTCCTAGAGGTATAAGCTTAGGGTGTGAATTCAGCAGCTGCTTTGATGCTTTTTTGGCAGAAAACTCTTACCCTGAACGAAGGTCAGTTAAGAGCAACAGTTTCTGAATGTTTACTATGTAACTCCACGTTCGCTATTTTATTTCCTTTTCTCAGGGCTGCTACCTTCTTGAGAGAGTTAAACCATTTAATCCACAAAAACTGTCATGAAATTGTTTCCTTCCATTTTATGAAAAGAAAACAGAGACAACGAGTTTAAGTCACTTGCCCATAGTCGCACAGCCACTAAGCAGCAGAACTCAAGTCCAGAACATCTGACAGGAAAGGGACCTCAGGAAGCCATTTTCTCCAGCTCTCTGCTCCCAGACGGTTCCCAGTTCAACATCGCAAGACAGAAAATCCTATGCCATGTGCTCTCTACATTCCACATCCATTCTTGCTTCTGATTATTTTTAGTCAATCAATTATTTTATTCATGAATATTCTTACTGTATTTTAAGCTTGTGTCCTGTTAGAGAAGCAAGTCTGTGTGTCCCTATTCCGGAAGCTCTGTTGTCCTCCGGAGGCTGCATCCTCCTGGAGTGTGGGCAATGGCTGGAAAAAGTGGTAGGGAGGGACACAGGAGAGGGCACTCTTAGGGTTTAGGGAGCAGGAGCCCGCAGGGCTGAGGAGCAGAAGCTGTCTGAGCATGACCCCTGTGAACAGGTTCCTCGCCATGAGCATCATATTCTAACAAAACTTCATCGGCCCAAGCACAATTCTTCACACATTCTCTGGAACGTCTTGTGTCTCTGCAACTCTTATGTTCTCATGAATTGGTCCCCCGATATCTTTGACAGCTTGCCAGAGGCCCATTCCTTTCCACCACACTTCCATAAGACGAACCAGAAGGACCGTACCTGCTGTAACCTTGCATTTGCAGAGTCCTGGGGGAGGAGGGACACGCATCTTTAAGCTTCTTGGTGCTGCTTCTTTTTCCAATTTAAGTTCCTTCTTTGGTTTCCAGTCATTTCTAAAATCTGTGTATTTTCTACATATCTTGGAAAACTTTACTTTTTCTGTTCATATTTTTGTATTAATAAAAAAAAAAAAAGAAACGCCCTGAAGCTATGACTTGCTCATCATTTGAGTTTCCACACTAACGAGGGAGACAGTGATGACACAGGTTCCTTTAGGTTGCCCATTTTATTGTTCAAGCACATGACCAGAGATACATATGCAAGTACAAAACATCCCTCCTTCTGAGCTCAAGCCTGTGCCATTTCTATGTGGACCCACGTGGACACTCTTCCAAAGGCAAATGAAAATTGGAGGCCTGCCATGTTTTTCCAATCAGCTGCTGTTCACTATTTTCCAGTGAGCATTCATGTTTGCAAGGGCTATTTTGGTTAGTGGAAACGCTCGTCAAGGTCGCCATGAAATAAAGAAGGCAGCTTGATTTAAATGTGGAGGAAAACCTGGTGTCCCAGCTGATTTTCAATTTACTCTCAAGGTCAAGCTGAAACCTTGGACATCAGCTTCCCCACCCTAACACCATGACAGAAATGGCTATCTATCCTCCTCGCCAATTCATTAGAAGCATCAAATTAAATGTGAAACATGTAAACAATTAAACCTTAGAGCATTACGTATGAGAGGCCACTCATTATCTTGCACACAAATTTTAAATAGCATTGAGGAAATGTTGGCATTACGAATAAGTGCCCCACAACAACAGAAAACAATTAGGAGTTTTCTATCAAGAGTCATGAAAGGCCAAGGGCCATTGTAGACTGATTTTTTTCCAGACCAGAAGAAATAAAATTATGTTAAAAAAAGAAATAGCCCAGGTAGCTAAGTAGGTTCTGATTTTTCTCTTTGTATATAAAAAGCTCCCTAGAGAAGCTCAGATAAACCACATCCTGCTCCGCTATGGAACTTGTCAGCCACACAAAGTCCTTCCTTTCTTTTTATTTTTTTCTTGACTAGAGAAAATTCCATCAGTTGTAGATCTCTTTAGCGTTGGAAAAAAGGAAACCTAAGAGTTGCCTATTCTCTACCTAGAAATCCCTCCCCTCAGCAGATTTCAGCTCCTGCCCACCCACTGCCGAGCGCGGGACCGCAGACTCGCGTGATTACTCAGAAGCTCCACAGAGCAGGTACTGGAAGGTACTCCTGAGTGTGGATGTTTGTCAATGATAAAAAATCAAAGGGCCTGTTCTACTTATTCACCATGTACCAGTGCTGCTGCATCTAGTAACTATACTAAAAGTTTGAATTTAAAAAAAATGAAAAATAAGATTAAACAAAATAAAATGAAATTTCGGATTAAATAAGTACTCTTTAAAACATCTTTCCCATTCTCCTTAAATCTTTAAGTTGCACCCCAACCCCCCCAAGAGTATTTTGGAAGGATAGTTTAAGTATAGAGAAGTAGCTGGGTAAGCGGACACTGATTACCAGATTTGGAGACCTGTGGAAAATTCAGGACTCTAAAGAAACCCATAAGACTTTCCATCCCTAGCACCAATGTTGTTAACTGTGTGACGTTGGGTTCATTACTTAACTTCATGGAGTCTCTTTATTAAAAGCACTAGATAAGGGGCACCTGGGTGGCTAATTGGGTTAAGCCTCTGCCTTCGGCTCAGGTCATGATTCCAGGGTCCTTGGATGGAGCCCCGCATCGGGCTCTCTGCTCAGCGGGGAGCCTGCTTCCCTCTCTCTCCTACCTGCCTCTCTGCCTACTTGTGATCTCTCTGTCAAATAAATAAATAAAATCTTAAAAAAAAAAAAAAAACACTAGATAATAACACCTACTTTGCAGGTCTGTCATGAGAATTAGAGAAAAATACAAGCACCAGAATGTAAATGCAACAAAGGGACTCCATAAGTAGTAACAAAACAATCATAAGTTTTATGATTATGTGATTATAAATGCCAACTATAACTCCTAAAGTATGCGAATATACTGAATTCACGTGTCAAGGTTCAAGAACTGACACTGTTTATTTCCCATTATTCGCTCTGTGCCCCACTACGGGCAAGGTACTGGGTGACATGCTGAAAATACACCAGAGATCTGAACCCACAAGTTCTCCGGTATAAGAGGCTTTACCGACACTTGGAATATGCACAAATGGGCAACGGCACAGAACGTGGAACAGGAATTTAGCGACATCTGAAATAAAGTAGCTGAAGTCAGAGCCTATCAAGGGAGAAAATGATGAAGGAAAAGGCCAGATAGCTCTAGAAGAACTTGAAAGAGGGGTTAACGATGTACAGAGCAAAAACAATGTAGGGAAAATAAAAGTCTGCATTGAGTAATCCAATGCAGAGCCATTGTAGGAACTGACAAAGTCTGGCGTGGTCATGGCAGTGGGCCCCGGAGGCAGGACAGAGCCTGGACCGCTGGGGGAATGAGATCCTCACTCCAAGGACCTGAGGGTCCAAGTGAGCCGCTGAGGAGGCGACACGAGCTTCCGGATGAACAGTGTCAGAGGGAAGATGCTTCCACTTCTTTAAAAGGAGTAGCCAAAGTCTGGATTGATTTCACGGTGAAGTACATAAACGTGTGCGTGTGTGCGTGTGTGTGTGCATGCGTGTGCGTGCGCTAAGTACTCATGAATAATAATTTAAAAAGTAACAATAAGAAAGCATTTAAGAGGGGCACCTGGGTGGCTCAGTAGGTTAAAGCCTCTGCCTTCGGCTCAGGTCATGATCCTAGGGTCCTGGGATCGAGCCCCGCATCGGGCTCTCTGCTCAGTGGGGAGCCTGCTTCCTCCTCTCTCTCTCTCTCTGCCTGCCTCTCCACCTACTTGTGATCTCTCTCTCTCTGTCAAATAAATAAATAAAATCTTTAAAAAAAAAAAAGAAAGCATTTAAGACATCTAATTATTTTTATTTATTTATTTTTTTTAAGATTTTTTTTATTTATCCATTTGACAGACAGAGATCACAAGTAGGCAGAGAGGCAGGCAGAGAGAGAGGAAGGGAAGCAGGCTCCCTGCTGAGCAGAGAGCCCGATGCGGGGCTCGATCCCAGGACCCTGGGACCATGACCTGAGCCGAAGGCAGAGGCCTTAACCCACTGAGCCACCCAGGTGCCCCAAGACATCTAATTATTGACGTTCCAGCTACTGTTCTTTCTTTTTAAGATTTTATTTATTTATTTATTTGAGAGACAGAGAGAATGAGAGCCCATGTGCAGGGAGGGAGGGCGGAGAGGAAGCAGCAGACTCCCCTCTGCACAGGGAGCCTGACGCGGGGCTGGATCCCAGGACCCCGGGATCATGACCTGAGCTGAAGGCAGACACCTAACCAACTGAGCCACCCAGGCGACCCTCTAGCAACTGTTCTAAATACTCTTCATACAGTAACTAACCTTTACAAGAAATAAGAAGTAGATACCATCACCCCAGATAACAGATGTCCCCAAGCTGACACAGGCGGGAAATAATGATGTAGGAATTCTAACCCAAGCAGTATAAAGAGTCTGGAGAGTCGTCTTCTCAGCGTACAGCTTCTCAGCAATGACTCACTTGAATTAAGTGCTTACTATACACCAGGCTCTCTACGCACCTAACGGTAACACACCATTTCACCTGTATGGTACGATGTGCATTTAGACAGATGCTGCAGGTTGCTTTTTATTTTTGTCTTCTGTTTTTTTTCCCCCACACATGGGGTGTATTTTTATATGAGAAATTTCACATTAAAAAAATCCATATTTATGGTTTCTCTTAATTAAATAAAAGATTGGCCACGTTAGGCACCCCCAACCACCACTTGCTAACAAACTGGCAGGAGCAGCCTCCTTACCTGGGCCTTGGTCTCTGCCCCCACCATGGTCCTCACCACCCCCCAACTGCATACTTCTGACCTAAGTCTTAAATCAGCTGTCTGATCACCAGGGATATCTGAGCATATGACACTCAGTGCAAACATATCTGCGTGGTAAAAAAAAAATGGGGAGATACAAGTTTAGATCACACAGCCCAGTTCAAACCCCGAGTCTCACAAGCTCATTTCCTTAATCTCTTTAAGCCTAAATCTAAATTAAGGTTACTGACCATCCCTAGAGTGTTATGAAATAAATACATTAGATAATGCATGAAAATAATTAAGCTTGGGGCTCAATGATAATTTGTTATGACTGTTTTCACCAAGAACAATTCGAAGTGGTGAGGTGATCGAGACTGGAGCACAGACCAGAAGAACAGAAGAGGTTGTTCAGTGCACTGGAAAAGGCTTACAGCAGAGGAGAGAGTCCAGTGGAAGAGAAACTTCTATAGGACTTTAAGAGCACATTTCCCAGACAGAAGCACTGCACGGCGACACCCCCAGAAAGAGGTCCGGTCCCGTGAATCCATCACTCATAAGCTTTGTCTCCCTAAGTGCAGTCCCAGCATTCGCCTGGGTAGCAGAGAGGTTATATCAGAGTGAAATACTCAGCTGCATTTTTTAGTAATTCTACCACCTTCCCCAGGCTGGAGGCCGGGATCCTCGATTGCTCCGTTATTGGGTGTGTTCTTCATGTTCTTCCACGCCGCTCTGTTACAACTTTCCACGGGCCACCACCCTGACCTAGGCCCACAGTTCCTCCTGCATGAACCACAGGAAGTGTCTATTAATTAACCTCTTTGCCCTCAATCTGTCACCGACTTCAGTCCCAATGACAGATGGTTACAGCACTAATAAAGGTTCTAAAATGTCATTTTACAGATTGCCTTTATTTTTAACATTTTCTCTTGGCTCCCCATTGCCTGTGAAATAAAAAGATAAATGTAGCCATCATAGGGGCCTGGTAGTAAGGGGGTTCTTGACCCCACTCCAGCCCCCCATCACCTGAAGACCCCTGACCTTGACCTTTGATCATGCCAACCAGAACACCCTCCTCACTCACGCACATTCACGTCTGCATCAACTTTAGCTAAATCCTACACAACCATCACGAGGAAGCCATGGCCTTAGCTGTGCGCATGGTTCATATCAGGGTCCATCACGTTTTCTCGAGGGAGCCAGAAGCAGATAGGTCAGGCTCCGCAGGGCATCCAGTCTGGGAGGCAACTGCTGAACCCCGCCCTGGGCACAGAAGCTGTGCAGATGACAACACGTTAGGAGATGGTCGGCGCTGCCCTCTGCTACATCACGGAGACCGGATCTAAACTTCAGATCGCATTCATGGGCCACACAGCATTACTCTTTGGATATTTCCCAGCCACTTACAAATGCAAAAACATTCTTAGCTCGTGAACCATACAACCCAAGCGGAGACCACAGATGGCAGCTTGCCAGCCTCGGTTTCACAGGCACATGGTGGACAGTCCACGACTCTCCTTTTCACACCTTTACTGAGATATGACTTAGCGCAATCTCGAGTGCGCCGTCTTCAATCAACAGTCCAGTGGATTCTGGCACAAGTATTGAACTGCATTCTGGTCACACCGATCGAGACATGACACACTTCCAGTGTCTCAGAAGGCTCCTTCCTGGCCTCTTCTAAAAGACACCCCCACCAAAGCCTAACCTCTTTTTGCTACAGACGCGCTCTTGATGATGCTTTTAGGGAGGCCTGGACAAGCACATGGAGACAATGGCCCAGCACTACCTAACATGCTACAGAACGATGCATTTTTAAGTGAAACTCCAGATCCCATTAACCATTGCAAACGCACAGCAGTATGTCTTATTTTCGGTCATGGGTCTTCTCTGATTAGCAACCCCAAAAGGCAGCTCTGGAAACAGACATTTGGTTTTTCTGGGCAGTCTCTGCCAACGCCGGAGCTCCTTACCTGGGCCAAGGTGAGTGTTGCCTGTTGGCAGGTGCTGCACTGTACCCGGAGTTTTCCCGGCTGTACTCTCCGACAGGGGCCTTTGCAATAGACATAAAAGCTGTTGTAGGTTCGTCTACCTGCTGGGGGTGAGGGGAGGAAGCAGATAAAGTAGCCAATCAATGGTGAATCCAAATTGAGGCCAATTTTAAAATGATCCCCCCAGAAGCATTTTGAAACATTAGTGGGATAAAGATTCCGATGAGGATACAACAATTTAATTTAGGAAATCTGGTTTTATGCTCAAGAGTGAAAATCTTTCCTTCTTCTTGCCAACAGCCCTGTGACTTACTCAGCAAAGTGAGCGACCGCTGCTGCCAGGAGAGACGGCCAAGTGCATTTGCAACATGGGGAAGGGAAATGAATTCCGTGCCGCTCAAGTTTGTAAAAAGGACAGGAAATGTAGAGACTATTGGAAATTTAAAGACCACTGCTCCTGAATTCCATTTCATGCTTCTGTACACAGTTTTGAAGGCTCTGGATATTCCTCTTAAAATCTTATCTATAGGGACATGCCAGCCCATTTCTCGTGCTATGGCTGACATCCCCGTTTGCGGGGTTACAGTGAAGTCTTTCCAACACACAATCACACACAAAGTAAGACAAGAGTCCCGAGGGGTTTAAACAGAGCCCAGCAGTGGTGTACAGAAACGGTTTTGTGTTTCACTAGTATTCTCTACCTAGACAAATGCCATTCGAATAACACAAGAAGAAAAGCTGGACCAAAAAAAAAAAAAATCAATAATTAAACATCTCTCATCACTTCTCTCAAATGTCAGTGTACAGAAATAGTGTTATTCCGTACATTAGAGGGACCTTTCAGAGCAGCGCCCCACTGTCATTTCTGCAAAGAACTCACTAATAAATGCCTTTTTAAATGTATAATATTACTAATTAGTTCTTTTAATCCTTACACCTTCACTTCATGTTGGGTGAGGGTTACATAAAATGTCATGGAATATGGATTTTGCTTACAATTTTCCTATGAGCGTCAAGATTATGTACAACTAATAAGGAATATTTTATTATGAGTGAAAACCTTCAGTATCCCAAACATATATGGCTTATTTTTTAAAATGGCACAAAAATAATGAGAAACAAAGATCCTAAAGTCTTATGCAGCCCCATTTATTTCTTACTAATTTATATGAAAAAAAAGCCTCCATAGGCATATTGAATTATCATTTGTTCAGCCATCTTTACTGAAATTGTAAGTGACAATTCTTTGTAAAACGTAAAGCACAATAAAAATGTTAAACCTATAATTTTATCATTTATTACCAATATATTATATAATAATTATTCTCCAGAGATTAATATTTAGCTTCTACTGTGAAAGGAAGATAAAATATAAACATATGTTTGTAGTGATAAGAAACTATCATTTTCTGATGCTTCTTTGTAGCTTTACCGCCTTACTGCGCAAGATATTCAAGTCTATAAATATCACATTGTTACTAGCAAATGTAATAATTATGTAAGATATAGTCTTAAGGTTTTATATATGTCATAAATGCAATGGATAGAACCATATATTAAAGTTAGAGAAATACCATGACAACTGATAGAATATCGAAGACCACAAGGACTGACATTTTTCCTTTGTACCAAGAGCTTAGTGAAGGAGCAGGAATCCTTAATGTAAAAACCTTTATCCGAAATAGGAACAAATGCAATTTCCCAATTTTTATAACCTACTACTGTAAAGGTTAAACAATTAAAAAAAAAAAAAAAAAGAGGAGGAGGAACCGGAATGGGAAAAGGTGACGCTTACAAAGGGGAGCCTGGGGGGCGCCTGGGTGGCTCAGTGGGTTAAGCCTCTGCCTTCGGCTCGGGTCATGATCTTAGGGTCCTTGGATCGAGCCCCGCATCGGGCTCTCTGCTCAGCGGGGAGCCTTCTTCCTCTCTCTCTCTAATTGCCTCTCTGCCTACTTGTGATCTATCTCTCTCTGTCCAATAAATAAATAAAATTTTAAAAAAAACAAAAACAAAGGGGAGCGTGGGTGGCGAAGATGCCAGCATTGTTGAAAGCTCATATTAGCAACAGTTTTACAACAGGAAATGCTGCATCTAGGAAGCAGCGGGAAGCTAATGACTCTTCTCTCTCCCTTCCGGCAACAGCAACGTTTGCAATGTTGTTTCAGCAAATGATGTAGCCAGGCACAATCCCAAGACTGGGGAACCCTTCCGTGTGCTACAACCTTCAGCAAAGTCCTTGAGAAGATCGTCAGAAAACACTGCACGCCCACGTCCGTGGCAAGAAGCGCACGCGATGACCCGCCGCCTAGTACACGCTGCCTCCCAGAGCCAGCTGCGAGCTGGGGATCAATAGTCCGTGTAAGGAAGATCACGGTCGGGCCAGTCCCGGCGACGGCAAATTCAAGCTGTTGCTGTTACTGGGTCAAGAAGTCGGGGCCTTCAGGTCCATCCCGAGACCCCCTGTTCAGGATGGCTTCCTCACTAATTTGGCTGCATCAGTGCGCCACGCTGAGGTCTGGAGTGCACGGGACGGGAGTGAGAGCACCACCCTGACGAGTTTTCTGGGCAATGTTCCCATTAGCCTGACTGACGGTCTGAGGTACAGACTTTTGAATACGGAGCCCTAACACCTAAAGGAATGGCAGGGCCATGAGAAGATGCCCTGGACGCTTTCCTCCAGCTGCATCACTGTCTCCAGTCAAGAACGTGAGCCTTCCGCTCCTTTTACTTCTGTCTGGATCTTAAAATCCTTTTTCTTGCCTAATCAGCTCTTCCACAGGGCTACCCCTTCATGCCCAGCATAACCAAAGCAGTTTGTGTTTGGGTTTATAATACTTCTCTTTTTTTTATAGAATATATTTTCAGAACTAGAGAAATATGTCAAAAGTATTACGCATTATGTCCTTTACTGTAGAGTTCACCCGTTGTGAACATTGTTTTTTTAAAGATTTTACTTATATATTTGACAGAGAGAGAACAAGCAAGAGAGACAGAGAGCATACAAGCAAGGGGAACAGCAGGCAGGGGAGAAGCAGGCTCTCCACTGAGCAAGGAGCCCGATGCGGGGCTCGATCCCAGGACCTTGGCATCACGACCTGAGCCGAAGGCAGACGCCCAACCGACTGAGCCACCCAGGGGCCCCGCCAGTTGTGAACATTTTCCTGTATTTTGAGCGCTCTCCCTCTCCGTGTGTGTGTGTGTGTGTACATACACATATACGACACATACGTGTGTTCAGCTGAGTCATTTGTCGTTGACTTGCAGACATCATGCTACTCATCCCTGGATCCTTCAACGTCCTAAAAATACGGACTTTCTCCTATAAAGCCGTAGAGCTCTTTGAGGATTTGGTTGCTTCAGTTTTTCCTGCTCAGAGGCTAATCAAGCATATTTTAAGTGTCTCTTACAGAACACTGTCACAGTTTGCAAGCCATGAAAAGGTGCCAAGCCCCAATACCTGGGAATCCTCAGCCCAGTCATTTTGGGTGAGGCTAAGCCAGGCGAGCAAGTCCTCTCCGGGCGGGACGTTCAGTGTGGCTGGGACCCTGCGACGAACGCCCTGAGCACAGTGCGTGGCAGACTTTATCTGATCTCAGAACCTTTCCTCGTGTGGAACCTTTTGTGAAACTATTTCTCGGAAAAAAAAAAGAAGGAAAAAAGCCTGAAGGATTCACCTCACCATGCAGGGCTTGACGGACAGCAAGCAAAACTGCTCATGTTTCTGAACATGACTTAGAAGATGCTCCTAAACTCCTGCTGACAGGTCCTTCCCTCCACCACAGCTGTCGGTCATTTTTTATTTGTCATTTATTATTATTGTTTTATCATAAGCCAGGAGGCTGACTCTAATAATGTAATGATTTTACAAAGTAAAGTACATTCTTTTCATTCAGAAGTTCACTCCCTCCCCGCCACAGAAGTTAAAAGCACAGCCAGTGGCCAGGCCCCTTGAAGTGTGAGTCACTGTGTTCATTTCAAATGTCGCTAGGGTTCCCTTAGCATCGTGCTTCTCTCATTATCTTTAGTTTTTCTCACTCACTTTGTCCAGTTAGCATAACCCTTAGTCAAGTCTCCACCCTTCCCTTATTCTCCCTTCTTGATTCAGGGAATTACAGAAATCACTAACAATAGTCACAATATATTGAGGAAAAGTCCCTTTTTAAAAAGGATAGATATTGGGACACCTGGGTGGCTCAGTCCGTTAAGCATCTGACTCGTGGGTTCAGCTCAGGTGGTGATCTCAGGGCGGTGGGATGGACCCCTGTGTCGGGCTCCACACTCAGGAGGGACAGAGTCTCTCCCCCGCCTTGGCCTCTTCCCCATTTGCATGCATGTGTGCTCGTGCTCTCTCTCTCTCTCTCTCTCAAATAAATAAATAAATCTTTAAATACAAATAAGTGTATATGTTATTTGCTTTGGTTTTCTGAGAAACTGGCACAATATGCACAGTTTCCATTTTTTAAATGTGTTTTAGAGAATGGACTTATGGCCTAATCAAGTTGTTTTAATAAGATTGATGAACACTGATGGTGGTGGGTATTAAGGAGGGCACGTATTGCATGGAGCCCTGGGTGTGGTGCATAAACAATGAATTCTGGAACACTGAAAAGAAATTTTAAAAATAAATAAAAATTAAAAAAAAAAGATTGATGAATACTTGAGAACACACCTTCTGATTCTCACAAAAACTTCTCTTTGACCTCAGAAGTTTCCACCACTGGCTGTCACAGAGAATCAAGAGTTTAATTGCTGGGCTAATTTGTTTACTGAGGGAGAAAGAGTACAAGTTAACGTGTTTTATACCACAGTAAAATAATGTTCAGTATCTATGTCCTATAAAACCGCAGGCACACAACTGATTTATGACTATGTTTATCACACATGACCATATTAAAATATTAAGCAGAACAAGCTGCCCTAGAGAACTTTCTGTGACCACGGAAATGTTCCACATCGACACTCTCCCACATGGCAGCTCAAAGGTAGCGGGGACTGACTGACGACCTCGTCCCATTGCATAGCACAGAAGAGGAGACTAAATAACAATGGTGTGTCTGGTCCCTCTCCCCCTCCCTCATCAAGCCTGCAGATGACAATACGAAGGAGATTCTTCTCTTGCACTGACAAGTACAGCAGCCTGCTGTTAGGTGTGCAATATGAAAACAGCGTTGGCTGGTGAGAAGGGAACAGGGGAAGGTTTGAGCTTGAAGCACCATGAGGTAGGACTTGGAGACTTTGTTGTGTTAGAGGCAGAAGAGAGCTTCCCTCTTATTCCTTCCTTGCACGTGCCCCATGCCCTGGACCAAGCGAAACGAGTCTTAATGTGTGACTAAACGGTGATCGCCGTCTTCGACCACACCTTCCACCACCTTTGACCCATGCTTTCAAGGGGAAATGGCACATCCTCTATGAATTCTTCCTTTGATATCCCCCATAGAGATAATATACCTCCCTAAATAATTACTGATGAGAGTATTCAAGTATCCAGCTTAGTTTGTCACCTTTGAACACTTGACTTGTCCCAACACCACAGAACCAGCATCTCATCAGGTGGAGTCCCGCCCTTCCAAGCCTTCCTCTAACTCCTTCCACAGTGCCCAGCCTGGCACTTAGTATTCCCAGCCCTGGCCCTCCTTCCTCCTACAGCCTTTTCTTGTTTCTTAAACACCAAGGATAACATCTGCACCATTGGCTCCATTTTTCAGCTACAACCTGCCTGATTCCCTCAGTTTACCCCTTCCTCTTGTCATTTAGGAGGTACCCTCAGTCCTGTTTGACTCCTGTAACCCCACTATGGAAGAGCCCTTATCTCTGGCCAGAATTTTTGAAACTGGGGCCTTGACCCTGTGACAGGGAGTGAGGCCATAGAGAATCTTCTCCCCCAACATTTTCCAGAATCTTGCTATTATATTTCTGGGCAGTGGTCCCTCAGCCTGAGGTGGACCACGTTTGCTGGAATATATGCCTCATGAGCCAGGTGCACACCACATCTTTATAAAAAGAACAAAATCGGCACCGTCTCTGAAGACCAGCACTGTTATTTATTGTTATCTGTTCTCCTCTTCTGTGTTTTCCAATGGGATGAGTTCCTCAGTCATTCCTCACCTCTGAGATTCTTGTTTTTCCTTATGTTGACCTGAAACTATCCATTCAGTTTAAACAATGTAGACTGAGTTAGTCTAAAGCAGTTCCACGTGAAATCCATTCAGTGTGGACTCAGAATCATCGTTTCCGTGTGACATTTTGCTTTGGATCATGGAAAAGAGGAGGCTCGTGTCCACTCCAACCTAAGGCAAATTACTGAAAAAAAGAAATTTGCCCCACATGTGTCCCCTACTTGTCCTACCATTCCTATCATTACAACCCCCCTATATGGAACACTGCACCCTGTTTCCTATGTTCCAAGTAATTAGCTCAGTTCCATGAGCCTAGTAAACACTCAGTAAGTATTTGCTAGGTCAGTAAATTCTACCGCATACTGAATGATACAAAAGTAGTAGCACACAGGTTAGTGGGAGTACAAAATCCATATAAGATAGAAGGTAGCCATGATTACAAAATATTTAGAACATCTTTCCACCAGCTGGGCTTCCTGGACTAATCATATATCCTTCAAAATATCACCATATCGTATTTGAAATCAGTAAATCAATATTATCTTTAAGACCACAAAAATGGCAAATATAAATAAAAGTCAAACAAAAAATAATATTTGAAAAATTTGTACATAGGACTAAATATAATTCTAAGTCTTCGAATGTTAAGTGGGAAGAAAATGAATTCTGACAATTTACAAGTAGAACTCCTCTAAAGGAGGCAGTTATTACACAGAAAGTCATTTCATTTCAATCCTTATCCGATGGGTTAGGATACCCCACCGAACCCAGCCACACTATTCCATGCTATTAACAAGGCATGGCCTTAACTCCTGCAGAGTGACTGAGGCGTGTTATAAACAGCCTCCAAATACACAGCCATCCAGCCGGTGTATGCACTTTGAAAACATGGTTAGCAACCTCAGCTCTTAAAAGTTCTAACTTAATTCTCAATTTATGTGCTAGGGTTTTTAATTTATTATGTTTTTATTTATTGAGAGAGAGAGAGAGAGCAAGTAAGAGGGGAGGGAGAGAGAGAATCTTAAGCAAGCCCCAAGCTCAGGGCCAAGGCTGACATGGGACTCGATCTCAGGACCCTGAGATCATGACCTGAACCAGAATTGAGAGTGAGATGTTTAAGTGACGAGCCACCCAGGTGCCCCTGTGCTAGGGTTTTTAATTAACGTATCTGCACAGTAATGTCATCTGGGGAGGCAAAAACTGTAGATTAAAACTAACACTTCTGCCTGTTTGTTGGGGATGTGGCTGCTGGAAACTGATCGCCGCTTACTCATTTTGAATGTAATAACCAAATGTCCCATGGCAAGACAAACTGTCGAATGAAGCATAATTTAGGGATGAGGTTTAAATTAATAATCAGGTTCCGAGCCACGCCCAGGTAAATCTAGCCCCTTCTTCTTCCTGGAAATGGACACTAGCAGGGTATGATTACGGCGGGCCCCCCAAAAAAGTCACAGCTCTTCAAAATGCCGAATGAACACCCATAACTCTAATTTCCATGGAACAAATTCTTGACACTACAGAGGACCGCTCACAATTTCCTCAGAAGAAAATCTCTACAGTTCAGGACATGTCCATCTAGGTCCAGACCAGGGCCTTGCCTCATCCCCTTCAGCAAGTCACTTAACCCTTGGGGCCTGTTCCTCAGATGCAAAATGGGAATTATAGTGGCTCCTAACTCGTAGGCTGCCGGGGGGACGTATCAGAGAACAACAGAAGTGAGGCACACAGCACAGTATTTGTCACACAGCGGATGTCAATACAGTTTAGCTATCCTTACCTGCTGTCAACAAATTCAGAACTCGGTTTAGTCCCAGGTACTTATACCTGTGGGCACTTAGTCCTCCTGCTTTCTCAGGTGGCCTCTCTCCAACGTTTATAAATGTTGATTTCCTGGGCATCTGAGTGGCTCAGTCAGTTAAGCCTCTCCCTTTGGCTCAGGTCATGATCCCGGGGTCTCGGGATTGAGCCCTACATCAGGCTCCCAGCTTGGTGGGGAGCCTACCCCTCCCTTTGCCCCGTACTCCACTTGTGCTCTCTCTCTCAAATAAATGAATAAGATCTTTTTAAAGAATGTTGATTCCTACGTATTATTTCCATCTTAATCCTACCTCTACATTTTTAGAAATAGTTGGGGAATAACTCTCTGTAAAATTGCTTCATATCCAACCACATCCTTTACAATTAATATTATGGAACATAAACCACGATGGAAAGTCCTTAAATTGATTTAATGTTCACTAGAATGTTTTTCCCATGAATCACTTAGAGATGGACTGTAGAAAAATGAAGACTGGAAAAAGTAAACAATTGTGTAGATCCAGTCTAGAGGGATCTATTATCCCTCTAGCTAAGCTTTTGCACTTATAAGTGCAAAAAGCTAGCTATTGCACTTAAAAAAGTATTTCCAAAATGAAAACTGCGTGTGTGTGTGTAAAATGGTACTGAAGGAGATTCAAAATGGATTTCAAAATTTCATTTTAATGGCAGACTAGCTTACAGTCACACTTATGCCTTGAAATACAGGCATGACCATCGCCATTTTAGAAATGAGGAAACACGAGCTCAGAGAAGTGGAATAGATCCCCAATATGCCACAGGAGCGTCAGATCCGAACGTGAGCTTCTCTGATTACAAAGCATCTACTTGTTCCTCAACCACGTGATAATAGCTTGTTTGGGATGGCGATTTTTATTAAATACTCTAGGGGATTAATTCTGTGGCTGCTAACACGTGGCCCTTGAACGCAGGTTGGCAATTATGAACAATTGCCACAATCATCACCTGCCTTACGAACCCACTTCTCGTTCAGTCAGCACTAAAGGTTTCGTGGAAATCTCTATGAACATTTTACAGCACTGGCATTTGGCAAGAATGTGCAGGTATAACAACTATAAATAAGGAAAAGTACATCTCGTTTTTAAGGGTTTAGCACATATTCTAAAATTGCGTGTTATAGCAAGAAATGGTAATCCAGCGTCTGACCTTGAAACCAACGAATTTATTTATTTATTTTTTGCAGAAGTGAAACTTTTCTTGCTATTTAAAAAAGACATTTTTACAATTTCCTTATTTTAAATGGTCCAAGTGTTAGCAAAACCCGTTAAGGAAACAAACACCCAGTGGAATGGCTCCAGTTAGAGAATACAGCAGGGCAGGCACGACCCTCCCCACTCCCACATTCATTTTATTGCATCTACAATAGCCAATATAATTAGTTTGGTATAAATACTCCATTTAAGCATAATATTTCCAATTTTCATTACTACTGTTGAATATCCTCTTATAAATTCTGGTGTTTTAAGTATCTTATTTGGCCTGTACCAAATGATAAGACAAAATATGTAATGTTAATAAATCTGATCTTCTAGCCTGGATTGCAAAAAGCTTTTGGTGGTCATTGAGATGTAGAAAATCTCTACTGCATCTTAAAATTGGAGAATTATTATTTTTCTTTAGTGACAGTGATTAGTTAGAAATGTAAGGTGATGTCATCATGCTGGGAAAAAAAAAGATAAATTATCTTCTCTTAATCAAGGCTGATAGTCACATTGTTAATTCACAAGCTTCCAGAAATACACAAGAGAAGCACTTTGGCTAAAACACTTTTCACAGGTACCCCTGGGACCCTTGGACCATGATAGTCTTCTCACTTCATGGAAAGGGCCTCCCAGGACCCATCGCACTCCTGCTCATACGTCATGGTCCAGCTCTGGGACCCCTTTCTCCTGGTCTACAAGCTTAATGTCTGCATCACCCGGACACACCTCGTCTTCTGCAGTGGTTTCATGTGTTTAAATCACAATTCAGCTCCTAAGGTTCGGGGTTAGGTGACCCATGGTTGCATTCGTATCTTCCACACCCACCTTCAGACTAGAATAAATAGTGCATTGTAGAGACTAATCCAGCTGAGTGATCAAATAACTGAGAAACTGGAGAGATCAGGCAAGTCCACTTTAACTCAATATTGGACGGTACGAGGAGGTCACTAAGTTCGGGCTGCGGGTTACAGTAACGTCTGAGCTACCTTCGGTTTGCTGGACTGGCGGGCGGGGAGCGGGGAGGAGTCCTGCTTTTAGAGTGTTAGAGACTCCCAGGCTGGCATATAGTCCTCATCACCCCTATAAAAGGAAAACTAAAATAGATAAGTAGAAAAGAAAGAAATTCCTTTAAATTTTTTTAAGGAACATCCAGATTTCTAAACGTGGTGAACCTTGTCTGCCTGGAGTCATGTTTGCTGGGGGGAAGGGAAGGAGAGTCGGAAGGAAGCGGGGTGATGGTCATTAGCAAACAGAAAAATAACAGGAACCTACCAAGATTCTGTCTATCAATAACACTAACAGCAAACACTGACGGGAACACCTCACTATGTGCTGGAGACTTCAGCGACACATGAGAAAATCCTAAAACACAGTCAAGACAGTCCTTACGTTAACAGCTTTAAAATCCAAAAGTAACCCTGACATGATCCATACGTATCTTAAAGGATATTTATCAAAAGCCCGCACAGCAGAGAAGGACCCTAGCATTCCGCAAACCCAGGGGGGTAAGAACATACACTTCTAGTACACGGTCTCTTATCCTGAAAGTTCTCTGAGTTCCAGTTTCTGAAATGATGGATCTGCGCATTCCCACCATTCTGCCTTCCATTCAGGTGCTCCTGCCCACCCCTGGGACCTCCGGGAGACAGAGAGGAGGCATCTGCCCGGATCCGCTCAGTGCTGTTAGGCAGTGAACCCCCAACATCCCCGCACACCTTGCTTCGGGTCTCAGGTATCACAGCACTCATAAGGTTTATGCAAATTAAGGCCCCGCGAAAACCTAAGAAAGACTTCAAAAGGCGCTGGGCAAAACACACAGGCGCATTAATTAAGAAAAGATGAGTTCAGAGAGGAGCTACTTCAGCACTCAGAGTCTGTGATGTCCACTCTGGTCACCCTGTGTCTTAGCTGCACGATCTAGAGCCTGGGTACCTCGGGTCTCCTGCACGTGATCCGGGGGATCCACAGAACGTGATGTCCCGGCAGCCACGCCAGGAGCCAGGAACCGCGGTTCGCCCCCTCTCGGCAGCTCCATCCACCCTCCCTCCATCTCGCGAGGCTACTTCAGAAACAACACCTCCAGGTTTCTCGTCTCCTTCCTTAGTGCTTGTCCTGGGTCAGGCTCCTTTCGTAGCCAAACCTCTCCCGCCCTCCCCTTAACGCTCCTTTCCTCTATATCTCTCTCCTCCTGAGCAAGGAAACTTCCAAACTGCTAAAGGAATTGTCTTCTAAAAACACATTAAACAACATACTTAAAAAAAAAAAAAAAAAGAGGAAGAGGAAGAAGAGAAAGCGATGCCAGCTTCTGTTTACCTACAGCAGTGCTCTCCCCTGGAGGGGGATGACTTGCCATCCTGAGTCCCTGAATGGACCCCAGAGGAGTGCCGGGCAAGGGGTTTTTATTAAACCTCACGTGCACTTTGTATATTACTCAAAATGGACATCTGTGGTTTTCCTATAGAAATATTTAAAATTATCATTATCAAAAACAATATTCCTAGACTATGTACTATCTCTTCAGGCACTAAAATAATCACAAAAGTTGCCATGCCTTCACAGCTGAAATTTTTCAACACGGCCCCTCGTGATTTTTTCCCCGCCAATTCTACAAAGTTAATTACCACCGCCCCACGCAGTAACAAAGTCAAAACACTTGTGATTTCCATGTGCTGTACCCTCAGGCCTCCACACCTGCCCTTGGCTTGGGACCAATTCTCTCCCTCAGGAAGCCACACTCACCTTTAAAGTGTCAAACGCCAGGTCCTCAAGAGGCCTTGCCTCCCCTTCTGCACGACAGGCAGAGCCAGTGTCCCTCCCTCACAACTCCTCCGCACTGGGTTCACCTGGCTTGTGTTTGTTATTAGATTTAACATAACAACTATGTATGTCTGTATTTTTGTGCAACCAATTTTCTCAGGAGGAGGACCTGCCTTTTCAGGTTTGTATCTCCCAAGTCTGGCAAGTAACTAGTGGCAGCTAGCCTAGTAACATATTAAACAAGCACGGATTACTTACTCACCTCTTTCTATTTCCCTTAAACATTTCATTTTAGGGGTCTAGTCCCTTTAACTGCTCAGTGATGACTAGCTGCCCTGCTCACATCAGAGTGTGTCCCTATCACGAAATTCTTTTTTTTTTTTTTTTTAAGAATTTATTTATTTGACAGACAGAGATCACAAGTAGGCAGAGAGGCAGGCAGAGAGAGGAGGAAGCAGGCTCCATGCTGAGCAGAGAGCCCGATGTGGGGCTCGAACCCACGACCCTGGGATCATGACCTGAGCCGAAGGTAGAGGCTTTAACCCACTGAGCCCCCCAGGCGCCCCTATCAGGACATTCTTAACAACCTTGAACATCATGAGGCCTCTGTTTGTTCCTGGGTATCGAAGCCCTCCACCCTCAAATCACAGCACGCCGACAGGCATAAATCGGATAAACATCTCCATCTGCCATGTTGATCCTATACATTAGAAATACCTAACAAACTCATAAGAACTGGTTTTGGCATTTTTATTCTAGTATTACAAATGAATTTTCACCAAGAATCACAAACACAGATAAAATCTTTTTAAAGCAGCACCGGTTTGACCCGCACTTCTGTGAAAGCAGCTCCTTGAGACTTCTTAAATGATTCTCTGACACGAACACTTCCCAAAACGGTTACTGATGCGAGAAGCAGTTTATCTTCTCTGCCTTCTGAAACAGGCAAATATGCAATGTCATCACGGCATAATAACACGTGCACCAGGTAACAACAATACGTCAGGTGTGTCTAAACACAGCTGTGTGTCTGTTGCCCTTGTGGGGTTCCCTCTGCTTTCCTTCCCTTCTCCTCTAGACAAAAGCCATTTGCTAACAGGTCATTCTGTCTTTGCACTCTCTAGAACCTATCAGTTCTCCAAATTGTTTTCAGATTAATTTTCCCAAAGTAAATCTTTGATCATTGCATTCTCCTTAAACGTCTCCTCATTCCCACCTGAATGAGATTCAAACTGCTTTGCTTAATAAACTCAGGCCCTCCATTGCGGGCCTGCCACTGATGGTCTCTCCCTGTGTTCAAGCTAAACTACCCTCACATGACACATCCCTTCCTACCACCGCCAGAGCATGTATCTAAAACTCAGAAATAAGGCAAAAAAGGTGGGCAGCGAGACCTTTCAAAATCATGGGGGCAAAGCCATCCAAAGGTTTTCTAGGGCAGTGTCGTATACTAGAACCTTCTCCTATGTTGGAAATGTTTCATCTGTGATGTCCAACTGGACAGCCACTGGTGCCATGGGACTACTGAGCACATCAAGTGTGGTGACTCCACCCGAGGGAATTTGCGAATTTTATTTGCGAATATAATTTGTGAATTTGCGAATATAATTTATATTTATTTAAGTTAAATGTAAATAGCCAGGTGTACCCATTCAGGTCTAGGGAAATAGAGTCAATGTTACTCCTTTTTTTTTTTTAAATTTCAATTCGATTAGCCAACATATTGTATACCATTAACTTCAGATATAGTGTTCATAATTTATCAGTTACATATAACACCCCGTGCTCATCACATCATGTGCCCTCCTTAATGCTGTCACCTAGTTACACCCGCCCCCCACCCACCACTCCTCCATAGTCAACATTAATCTTAATGTCTCAGACTCAGTGAAGTTACTTGTGATTTGTAGATTTTGGTCCAGTAGATAATAATTTCTGAGCTGAGAAACAGATAACCCCAAAGATAAATGAGCTCTTCGACATTTCTATGAATAGATAGGTAAACAGATCTCCAATTTCTCAAGTGCTCTTTGGACTGGTAATAATATCTTATGATGTCCCTCATTAATTAATGGATTAAAATATTTCAAGTATCCATTTTATATTTGCTCGAGAGTCATGATTTTGCCTTTTGTAAAATATACTTTAAAACCTTCTTCTTTTTAGGGAGATGGGATTGTAAAAAGCCTCACGGGAGCTGTCCCTGAATAAGTACACAATAAATATACACTTTACTCCTTTCCCTTGACCCTGCTTACAAATCTAAAAATGCATCATTCCTCCCTATTTCTACACACCCTCATCCCTCCCCCCACACAGTCTTTTGAAGATAGACCACCTCCTCCAGGAAGTCCTCACTGATTCATCCATCAAACATAAATCCTCTTCCCCTAATTCCCACTACATTTTATTTATACTTTATTCCTGGTACTTGGATCACTTTCTATCCACCATACCCCACAGATATTTTTATCAATCCTATTAGACTTCAGAATTTTGAGGGTGGAGATCACATCTCATGGCATTCATTTCTCCCGGTGTCAATGAATAAATAATGGCAGGTGTGCGGAGGAAGTCAAGCAACCAGACTGAAAACGAGCACGGTGGCACAAGGAAGTCTTTCAGCTTGCAAAAGACAAGATGGCAAGAACCTGACCCTGAAATAACTTAATCTCTGTGACAATATAATGAGGAATGTGCTTCCAGGCCCATTAAAATGACATGCAGGTTGATAATTATTTTTACACTGTCGGGACTCTGAAACAAAATGTTTCTCAGCTTCTGTTATTTGGCAATGCTAAATGAATGTTGTCAAAAGATTAAATATAAATTGGTTATAAATCTTCATTTAACTACATTGCGTAGGGAAGGTTACATTACACCAGCCATGTTTGTGTCAGCATTAAGAAAATAGAGTCTTATTTTAATAGTGTTAAGACGACTGAAATTATTGTTTATTCGACATAAGCTTTGGATTTCAGGATGATGCCATGGATGGTCATCACCGAATATACAAGAAAGGCTGAAAAACGCTGAGGGCAGTGGACTAGCCCTTCTGGACTCCAAATGGCCAGCATGACCTCCGCCCAACAGCTGAAGCCACCATTTGCCCACCATTTGCAGGGAGCGTTGTCCTTGCCTGAAAGGTACAATTATGTTGCTAACCAGATTTTTCATACTGATTGAAAAATCTGATTTCAGAAACAGTCCTTTTTTTCAACCGAGTTTGTCTGACTTATTAGGCGGTGACCCGCGGTTTGATCACCTGTCCCAACCACATGGTGGCCTGAGTGAGATGGACTTAGGCCCTTGCAAAGGGGCTCTCTGAAGCTCCCCGGTCACCCTTCCACTCTGAGCGTGTGCTGACATGTGCCCAAAGAGCTTGACTAACCCCTCCCTGATGCGTGGAGCTCGTCAGGACCGAACGACGAGGCCCAGGCTGCAGATTGATTGCAGAGTCAGCAAAATCTTACTGAAAAATTAAACTCTTCTTCTGGCGAGGTGCTTCAGCTTTGGGAAGGTAACTTTGGGGATGAAAAACGGAATTCGGAAGACTCTAACGCTTCGGGGATTAAAGGTAAAGCTTATTAAATTAAATTTGGATTGCAGTAATAATTATGACATAACCAGGAAAAGCCTGAAACAGACTCAACCCAACTGTAATAGTTACTTGATATTCTGCAAATATTACTAAAATTATCAGTATATATACATATATATATTCATATAGTTTAAGTCTATAAATACAGACATACAACAAATATACAGATCCCATAATTAAAGAATCTTTCTTCAACCAAAGATAATTTATATCAAAAAAGTATAAAAATTATTGCGGCACCTGGGTGACACAGTGGGTTAAGCCTCTGCCTTTAGCTCAGGTCATGATCTCAGGGTCCTGGGATGGAGCCCCGCATCGGGCTCTCTGCTCGGCAGGGAGCCTACTTGCCCCTCTCTCTCTCCCTGCCTCTCTGCCTGCTTGTGATCTCTCTCTGTCAAATAAATAAATAAAATCTTTTTTTAAAAAAGTATAAAAATTATTTTTAAACATGCTACTTTCCTATTTAATTTGTAAACACTCAGTAAAACATCTTACTTTAGGGCGCCTGGGTGGCTCAAAAGAGTTGAGCATCTGCCTTCAGCTCAGGCCAAGTCCCAGGATCCTGGAATGGAGCCCTGTATTGGGCTCCCAGCTCAGCAGGGAGTCTGCCTCTCCCTTTCCTTCTGCCCCTCCCCAACGCCCCTGCTCTCTCTCTCTCTCTCAAAAATAAATAAAATCTTAAAAAATTAAAAAAAAATCTTACTTTAGATGTTTACCAAAAGTTTCTCAGATGATAAAATCATCAGAGGTTTTTTTTGTTTAGTTTTGTTTGGGTTTTGTTTTGTTTATGCTTTGCTTTATTTACTTACTACCTTGCTACAGGAGCAAGGGGGTTAATTTATCTGAATTTTTTCTAGGTATTTTGCTTTCCTTGGATTTTCCAAGTTTGTTTGCTTGTTCTTTTTTAGAGTAAAGATATGTTTATAATAACAGAAATAAACTTCTAAAATAACTTTGCCTTTTAAAATTATAATAAATATAAACCTTTATAGAATAAATTGTCTCTGTTGGTATGTGTATGTATCTATGTATCTCTCTCTATCTATCTCTCTAACAATCTATCTATCTAAAGTGCTTCCCTTCAGCCTCTGTAATGGGAAAGGCCAAGATGTGGCAGGAGGAAAATGAAAAATAGAAGACAGAAAAGCTACAGAGGAAAAAAAAAAAAGTAGCAGATGGGAAGGTACAGAGAAAAAGAGAAAGAACTACCTAGAAGAAAGAGCACAGAATTGCCAGAGAACCACGGACAAAGAGAGCACGGAGAGAGAACAGGCAGTCTCATACGATCATACTCTCCAGCCCTGTGACCTCCCAGATGTGACACCCACGGGCTATCTTCACTGCTGTGACTCCAACGGAGCTATTGGCTCCTGCCCTGCTCTCTATGTGGGACATACACCAAGGTCTGTCATTAGTTCCCTTCCAGCTCTTGTCTTGTCTCTACTGCTTCTGCCCCCTCTTCCTATAGCGTGCGTGTGGAGGGTGAGGGGATGCAGAACAGCGATCCCTCCCACTCCCTCTCCTCATGTTACATGCTGTGGCTTCTCTGACTTTCTGACTTGGTCCTTAACTTTCCAAAAAAAAAAAAAAAGACTACGAATAAATATAAATACATCAGTTAGAAAAACTATTTAAATTTCCATGGAAAGGAATAATTACTTATAGCTCAAGGAAAAAAAAAAATCAGCATGAAAATGCCCCCCAAAGGAAGGAGACCAACAAATGGGGTGGAATTCCAGCACAATCTCTTGGGGAGAGAAGTAGGTGGTTTAGAGTCCCGATGAGACAGAAATGCCACCCACAGGACTCAAACACAGTATTTCACCCTGAGGTTGCCTGGTCAGACTTTGAGAGGACTGACCAGCAGTGTCAACACACACAGCCATCTAGACGATGGGCCAGTCCATCAACCTTCCTGGGTTCCTTGAGAGCCCTTCCTGGAGAGCAGCAGAATCTCGGAGGTGCTTCCAGAACGCAGGGAAGCTCCCTGCAGACACACCTCTGGGGCAGGCTGCTCGGGGCCAGCCTCTCCCCGGCTGAGGGTGTGAAGGGGGATTAGCACATGGAACCACACTGCGGGGAGCATAAGGCTGGAGGGACCCAGGTGCTCCAGGCAGGGGCTGGACAACCCCTGGGTCTGGCTTGTTGTCCCCCTGTGGGAAGGGGCCATGGAGTCACCCAAATCAGGAAGCTGTGGGGACCCGTTTCTCTGCTCTCTGTTCTCTGGTCCAGGGCGCGTGGCAAAGGGAGAGACCTTGAGGTCTGTGGCGGTCTGGAGCCCTGGGGAGGACCGCACCTTGGAGCAGGATGAGCCTGTCCTGGAGAGCATCCTGGCAAATCCACATGCCTGGGCCTGGCAATCACTTATTTGTTCAGTTCCATTGCTGGTGATTGTTGAAGCCCACGAAGTAATGCTCATGCACCTCAAGGTATGAAAACCATTGATAAAAAGAGTCATGAGATTCAGATGAGTGGACGGAAAACAGTCATTCCAGGAGGAAAAAGCACCCTAGTGTGGGGTCCCACAGAGATCATGCTGGGACTCCAATGGCAAAGTCCCCGTCAGGGGATCTGGGGATGCTCAGAGCTCTCCCCTCTTGTTCATCCACGGCAGTGATTTAAAGAAAAGATCACTTTTTTTTTTTTTTTTTTTTAAGATTTATTCATTTGAGAGAGAGAGAGAGCAAGAACACAAGCAGAGGGGCACCTGGGTGGCTCAGAGGGTTAAGCCTCTGCCTTCGGCTCGGATCATGATCTCAGGGTCCTGGGATCGAGCCCCACATCTGGCTCTCTCCTCGGCAGGGAGCCTGCTTCCCCCACCTCTCTCTGCCTGCCTCTCTGCCTACTTGTGATCTCTCTCTCTGTGTCAAATAAATAAATAAAATCTTAAAAAAAAAAAAAAGAAAGAAAAAAGAACACAAGCAGAGAGAGCCGCAGAGGGAGAGCAAGAGGCAGACTCCCTGCTGAGCGGGGAGCCCAATGCAAGACTCGAGCCCAGGACCCCGAGATCATGGCCCGAGAGAAGGCAGACACTTAACCGACTGGGCCACCCAGGAGCCCTGAGAGGTGATCTTCTTAACTCCCGTCTGCCTCCCTGCCACCAGCCTGCATGCCTCTCTCTTTACACAACTCTTTTCAGCCTGAGATCCGGCTTCTCCTTAACGGAAATTTGCCCATAAAATCCACCAAAACCTAGTAGATGCAGGGCCTTGTAAAATAGTTCTTTATCTACAAACTGCATAGGCCATGACCACACCGGTTAGTAAAAATGGTAAAAATTGACAAGCCCTTCGCTTCTTCGCTCTTGGGCGTCTCCTGTTGTTCGTTACTAGTCTTACTTCATTTTGAAATTGAACCGCAGATTGCAAAATCGGCCAAATAGATCTTCGCTGGATACTGTGTCTTGCTTCTGCCAGAGATGATTTTCATTCAGCATGAACAGGAAAAGGCAATATTAGGTACAAAACGCACGCATGTTTTAAAATAAAGACGAAAAACCCATGTGCATCGTTCAGCTGTCCTGCACAGCACGGAGGATTAAGTGTACTTGATTAGGGGAATGTGTTTTTTTATTCCGTTTCACAAATAGGGATCTGCGATTAAACCACTTTCGTTTGGGTTGCTGGTTTCCCGGGCTTGATTCTTTGGTCAGGAAGTAATTACATTTTAGAGATTAAATGATGCTTGCGTTGGGGGTGTGCCATGAAAACAGCCGTAAATGTCACTGGCCTGCAAGAAACACACACCATCATGGTTCCCGTATTATCATGGCTTCTTTGCATAAAAATTAATTAGAAATATCTGCTGTCCTGAAGTGTCTGAGAGTGAGATTTGGGCTTATAATGAAACTATAAGAGTAGAATATATGTTCTTTAATCTTATATTCCTTGAAAATCGTTTATGACACACTCCATCGCGGCCAGATACCATTCATCGAGTGCCTACTAGCATGCCTGCTCGATGCCAGGTGCCTTAGAAGATCCTAAGGAGTTTACGTATCTATTTTATGAAATTTACAGATGGAAAATCTGAGTTTCAGGAACATCATCTGCCCAGGGTCACGTGGCTTTAGAAATGCCATTTGTGGATTTTGAACCCAACTGACTCTGACTCCAGTGCCTTCTCTCTTTTGGCCACAGTACACTTCAGCTTTTTGAAACGAGATTTTGTCATTTAAAGGCAGCCTCTCCAAGAAACTGTATCAAACTTCAAACCTGGCAACGAGGGAGAGGTTGCAATGTGTACAGTTTGGGATCCAGGAATACAATGGATTCACAGGCCAGATGGGTTAATAGCAGCTGTATGAGTTCAGACAGTACTGCAAACTTGTGGAGCCTCAGTGTCCTTACCCACAAAGTGGGGATAACAGTCCACGCCTCAAACAATGGCTGAGGACAATCAGTGAAAGAACATAATTAGTGGCTGGCCCCTACTTCCAAACGTCTTAAGTGAGAATGGTGGGGGGGTGAGCCCTGCTAGGTGAGAGCACATGGAGGGAGAATTTTCTACATTAGCTAAAAGAATGACAAAATCAATTCAGAGTAAAAAGTCAAAGTTCAAGTATACGGAGGTTGGCAAACCAGCGAACCATGTCCTAATGGGCACAGAATGGACCATTTGTAGCAAAGGCGGGGCAGGCAGACAGACCCTATGGGGGAATAATTCAGGAGGCAGCACTCATCAAACACCTGAACATGTTCAAGTCACAGCCCTCGGCAGCCATTTGCCATGCAAGGGTCGGAAACAGACAAAGTCCCCAGTAAATTCTGCACTTCTGTGTTTCACCTGTTTCTTGAAACGGGATGCGAGGCGAATGCATTTATAGATCATCTTCTCCTGAATTGCCCCGTGTTGTTTGGGTCCACTGCCCCCATTCTCTTGTTAGTGTTTATGTCCAAGGGGCTACATGAGAACAGAAAGGAGAGAACGGTAACCAAACCAGTCTGAAAATCTCCTCTCATTATGTCAGCACACACCGGGCTGAAAGATTTGTTCCTGCTGGCCTAGTTTCTTTTTTAAGAATCCAATGTACAAATAATGCATATCTTGCCCGTTTCTTTCCAAGATGTTTATTTATTAAGAAATTAAGTCCTTTCCTCTTCCTTGCCCCTAGTGCCCAGCTGAGTGACCTGCATTTGCTGGTAGTTGACACGGAATTGGGAGCAAAATGAAATAAGACCTTCTTCGCTTTGACAGTCATTTTGCATCTGTGTATTTCTCGGGCGGCAACCTGGCCAATGAATGAAATTTGTTGAGCTACAAGAAAATAACAAGGCCTTCCCGAAGCCCTGGTTCCCAACTTTGACTGCTACCTGAAACCAAAGCCAGGGAACTTTTCAAATGACTGTAGGTCTGGGTGTACCCACGTGTGGCCTGTGAGTGTGGCCCGTGGCATGAGGTCTCACACGAGGTCACTGTGGCATGGCTAGAGTTCAGCAAAACAGGTCCAAACTATTCAGTCAAATATCTTCGACTCACAAGCCATCACCGGCATCGACCTTGCTTGCCTGGCATGATTTTGTTACAAAAAATATGACTGAGGAGTGTGGGGAGCTTACGATACAATGATAATGGGGCAAGACAGGGGGAAACCCAGAATGTTTCTTCACTGGTTTTTGAGATGAAAATATTCAGGTGAAGCTCCGTAAGTTCTGAAAGGGCTTTTAAGGACTGTACATTAAGGGGAAATTGTATTTGCTTGAGCATGTTGAGATCTCAGCTTGACCACGGTATCGTTGTGGAAAAGAGAGCATTTGCAACAGAATCAGCAGAAAGTTAAAGGTAAGGAGAATTCAGACACTGAGCCAGTGACACAGTCTTCTCGAACTCTGTGCTAGTGGTTTCCGACATGAGGTACACGTTGTGTTTGAGGGTAAGATACGAGGGAGAGTGAGGACAAGAGATTCTGTAGAGCAATTTGAGAGTCAGAGAGACGTTAGCTTGAATGCCAATATTTTCATTTTGTAACCTTGGACAATACTGGAGGCAGAATTCTATGCCAGTCCCCAAGACTCTGCCCATGGTATACGAGCCTGATGTTCTCATGAAAGGGACCCAGTCTTTCCCGAAAGAAAAGATGAAAAAGAAAGTGTCTCCTGCTGGCTTTGAATCAGGCTTCCGGTTGTCAGAGTGTCAGTGAATTGGCCACAAGTGGTGGGCACATCAGGGAACTGGCTGACCACCAGCGAAAAAGCAAGACCCCAGCCCTACTACCACAGGACCCGGATTCTGCCAATAGTCATGTGAGCCTGGATAAAGACCCAGAACTCCAGAGAGGGCCACCTTTGGTGTGGCCTCTGAGACCCTGAGCAGAGGACCCAGTCCCACGGGGCCCACATTCCTGACCCTTTGAGATCATAAACAGGCATTGTCTGAAGCCATGAAGCCTGCGGTACTTTGCTGCACAGTAAAGCAGATGGATACAGGTGGGTCATTTACTTACCCCGGGGAAGAGCCCGTCCTCACACATGAAGATGGAGAGCACAGCCGAGCACCCCACAGGGACTCAGGTGATGAAGGGACTCTCTCCAGGCCCGGCCCGTGGTAGGAGCTCGGTCAAGGCGGTTACAGGAGTAGTACTGGGCATGTCAACTCCAGTAACTGCCATATGTCAGAACGCCTGAGTACGCTTATAAATAAACAATCAGAGAAACTGGGACAGGAAGCGTGTCTGTGTCCTACAGGCTAGACTACAGTAAATTATGGTATCGTCCCACCTGTCAACATTCACACATGTGGGTATGTTGACCAGCCCCAAGGAGAGCTACACAACACACACACATACACACACACACACACACACACACATTTCCAAGAGCTCCAAATTATTCCTAGTCTACAAATACACTCCATTCTTTGAACCTTTGTGTCTTTTTTCCATGCGCTGCCCCTTCCCACTGAAATGCCATTTCCACACCTCTGCCTGTAAAGGCATTCGTTCTTCAACCAGGCTCAGATGATGTGGCATCATAATGTCCAAGAACACTGCTGCTGATCACTTCATAAATACCATCACATTCAATAACAGTCGCATGAAACAGGTATTACCACCGTTCCTTCTCACCCCCCTCTTTAAAGAATGGGAAATGGGGGTCCAGAAAGACGAGCTGCCCAAGCTCAGACAGCAGAGCAGGACCTGAATTGGGCCAGCGTTGCTCCAGGGTCTGGGCTCCCAACCATTAGACTAAGCTTCACATGGGTGGCCTCCTTATCAACCCATCCAGACCCAGGTGCAATGGATTTTTCCTCTATTTGGTCTCCTATTAGACACTTTTTTTTTTTTTTTACTAGTTGGGTTTAAGGTGAGCCCAAGTTGAGCTCTATCTGGCGAATGGAGTTTGAAGGCAAATTTTTAGTATATTTACATCCATATGAGGAAGGACAGGTTGGAGAAAAAGCTTAATCCATGACCTCATTTACATTTGCCCAACTGGAGGAAAGGAACCGGTCAAAGGCAATAATCCAGAGGGTTTAGGGCCCCTGGATGGAATCTACAAGGGAGGGAGGACTTGGGAACTGGATGGGGCATCCCTCCGGGGCACACACCTCCTCCAACTGTCTACTCTGGAATTCCTGCCTCCGAGGAGGAAAGGCAGGAAACCAAAAAAGCTCTCCCTGTACCACCTAGGGCACAAGTCACCTCGCTCTTAGGTGCTATCAGAGTTTGACACGGAGGGGAAACTCTTCCCTGGTCTAATTCTATGAAGAAGCATGCTCACCGAAGGCCTGGAGGGGTGGTAATGATCTAAAATCCTCCTGTTCCAAGGGAGGGGCCTGGTGAATGTGGGAAGTTCGGGCTTGCATGTGATCGTGCTCCCTGTAAAGCCGAGAGATGGGAACACCTTCTCTCATCTGTCTTGTATCTCCGATATTTGGGGGGAAAATCTAATTAAAGAAAAAGTTCATGGGGCCTCATTTTGCATAATGACCGAATTCTGATGGAGCCAGTGAGACCTGGAGAACGTGAGGTCCCCTGGAGCCTGTGCTCTCCTCTCCCCACCCCTGCCCAGCACTGGGAGCTTTCAGGAGCAGGGTCTGTGGTCCTCTCATCTCCACACACTTCATGGAGCCCACCCTAATGACTTACACTCAGTAGACACTTAATAAATGTGCACTGGTGAAAGCTTAAAATAATTTTATAATTCCGTAAGAGCTAAATTGCCAGCAGATGTAGTTAATATATTTAAGTTTAGAAAACATGTACAGGGGGCTCTGAAACAGAAAAACAATTGGAATTCACTTTGGAAATAGTTAATAACTGATCTAAAAATGAACTACTGGCTACGGAAAATAATTGCTATTAATGTTGAGTTGTCTTGGGAATCTGAGTATATTTTTCCCCCTACTGTGAAGAAAAGGAACTGTAAAGTCGAAATGTGGCTAATGAGAAGATGCTGCTTTACAGAAAAAGAATAAATCTGAGCAGCGTTTAGGGTTGGTAGCTACTAGATTAAACAAACCTGATCTTACGGCCCATGTTATTCAGGAAAAAAATATTTAACTACAGTAGTGATAGCATTTTAGATGTTTATTTGTTTGATTTTTAGAAATGGTTCCTCCTGCTATTCATGGCCCTGTTACAAGCTATATGGATTTTTTTTAAAGGTTTTATTTATTTATTTATTTATTTGGACAGACAGAGACATAGCAAGAGAGGTAACACAAGCAGGGGGAGTGGGAGAGTGAGAAGCAGGTTTCCCGCAGAGCAGGGAGCCCAATGTGGGGCTCGATCCCAGGACCCTGGGATCATGACCTGAGCCGAAGGCAGACGCTTAAGGACAAAGTCACCCAAGTGCCTTGCTATATGGATTTCTAACGCATCACTTACAACCCTGTCCCATGTCTGACTCCTCTACTAAACTTCACACTCCTTGATGACGCTGAAAAGTCCTACTCATCATCTTATCTCTATGGTCTGAGCACATATATGACAAACAGAAGCATCTCACTGAGTACTACTGAGTGAATAAAATACCGTCAGCATTTTATAAAATTTAGAATGAATAAACCTTTGAAAGTGGTTGTCTTGGCTTCAATTCTTGATACGCACAAGGGAATACTGCTTTATTTGACTAGAAGGATGCGGAGCAAAAGGGCTGGTGCTCTGAAGTAAAGGGCTGGGCACTGGCCACAGATCTCGGTCTGAGTTGTGGCTCTGCCCCGAGGACCAGTTCTACACCTGCCATGCGATGGCCTCCGTCACCCTTCAGCATGAACATTCCGAGAACACAGCTATCTGTCCTTCTTGCTCCTGGCCACACCCCCACACCTTCCTTAAAGACACGGAGGAATGAACCAACAGGGATCCTGCAACTTCTCCTCTCAAACTCCCGCGCAGAAGTTCTTTTAAACGACACCGAATCTTCTCTGCCAATATAGGGAAAAACCACACCGTATTTTCTCATAAAATGGTTTCCTCATGATTTAAAATTCCATTGTTGTTGTTTTTCTCTTTCTATTTGTGCATGTTTCTTCCCATATGGGAGGAGAAGGCAGAGAGAGGGGGGCGGCCAGCACCCCCAAGGAGTACAAAGTCTCCTTCCAAGCTGCACTGAGGCCTTCCCAGGTGCCTGCAGCCAGGGTGACGGCCAGACCTTCCGTGAGGTCATCCTAATGCGGGAAGGTGCTGCAAACGGTGCAAACCAGTCAGGAGCAGCAGGGCCAAACGGGTCAGGTTGCCGCGTTCCCCTCAATGATATAAGCTGCTGCACCTGAGGTCATCCCGAGTGGGGAATGGGAACCGCTCATTCTCCAGGTGCCATGATAAAAGGTCAGATGGGACTGGCCGCTTGCACGGCTGCCCCTGAAGCTTTCCTGACCACTCAGGGGCAGGGGTAGGAGAATGAGTGAATAAACAAGATATTTACCCGGATTTAGTTGAACCATCGCAGTGTATGTATGGGAGAGACATACGACCGACATGTATAAATATTTACATGGCCAGCACCATCCCTCTGTCTTAAAGTCCAGATTGCAGCACAAAGCTGCCTGACACCCGTGCCCATCAATCATTGACTATTTTGCTCACTTCTCGCTACTCAACATTTTTTAAAAATGTTTTTTTCCCTTCTTAATGCAACAGAGCAAACTACTGAATATTTTCTCTTGGTTTTCATTATCTGGAATAACAGTATTTTCTTTTTTTCTAACCCTTCCTATATCCATTAGAACCCAGTTCCTGAAAATCACGGTTTTTCAAAACCCCAAACATGTCCCACTATAGTTGTAATGTAAGAAACTCTGTAAATGATCAATAAATCCAAAACCCACAAGCATTTCTGTTTTATTTTAGAAATATCTCAAATACGTGTGTCCCAAATAATGAAATTCTAGTGTTGATTTTCACTTTGCACTTGACCTCTACATTAAGTCAGAAAGAACTAAAGTCAGATTTTACAAGACTTCATGTCACTCTCTTCTTTTTGTTCTTTAACTTGGGGGAGACATGGTAGGAAACAAAACAAAATGAAATTGGACATCTACCATTCTTATTCCCAAAGTGACATATAAAAGCCAACGTGAAATTAACTACTTAGTAAAATATGCTGAGAGCATCTTTATAGTCTTGGAGGTCCAGAGAGAAAGCCCTTAGGGCTGGATTGTGCATCTACAGAGAAGTCTGTAGTAAGGATACCTCCAGGTGGCAGGATGCCTCAGTAAAGACTAGAAAAATGGGTGGAATGGAGTTTGTTTTGTTTTGTTTTGTTTTGTTTTGTTTTTAAGTAGGTCCACTTAGGAAAACAAAATACTTAGTAATTTGATTAACTTAAATGTCTTAGATGAAGGTTACTTTCCCAAATTCATGAATGTGCAAAGTCTAATATATTACTGATGACAAGATTCTTCCAAGTACAGTTGTGGAAGCCTCACTTCTGAGATCATTCAAGGAGATACACATGAAGCAAAATTTCAGGGCAAGAGGGACTGGCCACATAATGAAACAGATGTCCATTATCTACATCTCTACTTAAGAAGGTATGTTTTTCGGTAAGCATTTCAACTGAACTGTAAAAAAATCACATGCAAGTCAAATTATTTAAAAAACTCATCAGAAGGGCAGTGGAATTAATTCCATAAAATAGAAATTGTTGGAAATAGAAATTTAGAGCATTACATTTCTGATCTAAAGCATAAATGAGTCCCTAATATACCTGATCACCCATAAATACAGATGGGGGAGGGAGACTGTCCTTCACCTCTTGGCAAATGATAAATATTGATAATAATGGCCATGAAACAAATTCTCTGTATGAATGTAAAATTTCATTAAAAACTTGACACTGAAAGCTATGATTCATTAGAATGGAAACTAAGAAAGTCGGGAAATTTTCTTAGTTCATTGATCTCTCACTTTGCTGAAAGATAGCTAAATGGTTTGAAATTAATGCCTGATAAACATGTGAACTGATTAAATCTATAAATATCTTCAAAGAGTATTCAAAGCTCATGAAAATCCTTTCTTTTAATGAGGTGAAAACATGAAAATGAGCTCTACTTAAATACCTAGGAGAGCCCAATTTTGTATTTTACATATCTGTTTACAAACATCATTTTCATTCTCCTCGAAATAGAATTGCAATCTTACATTGTTCTTGTTTTTCAAATCTTTCTAGGTTTTCTAGAGTGGGGTCCAGTCACCAAGAACAGATGCTCCAGTAAGAGGAGCCAAGCAGCAAGGGCCTATGCATATCACCAGTAGCTGCCCCAGCACCTCAGTTCTATGTTGGATCCCTTGCTGACCTCCAACTGTTGGAAGGCACTATGATCCAGGACAGGGACCTCTTCATTTTTCTACCTAGACTCACTCATTTGCTCACTGGATCTTCTCCAGTCCCGTGGCTTTAAAGGTTTCTTTGATTTCCAAATTTACCAAATTCCCAAATTATCCAATTTACATTTCTGGCTTTGAGCTCCAAATTTGTACAGCGAACTGCCTCCATGGCTCTCCTGCACTAATTGTCATCTCAAAATTAATATGCCCAAATCAGAACGTATGATTACTCAACAACATAGTCTGCTTCTGCCCTGTCTTCCCCATCTTCATAAAGAACACCTCCACTACCCAGATGTTCAAGACAAATGTCTATGAATCACCCTTAATTCCTCAATTTCCATCGTACTCCACATCTAATCCACAGACAGATAACATGGTTCTATCTTCCAAATGCCTCCAGAATTGGGCCACTTCTTACACCGCCAACACTGTTCAACCCTAATCCAAGCTACACGGTTTCCTACCCGGATCCTCAAAATTACTTCCCCTCCTTCCATCCCTTCCTGCCCAAGCCATTTTTCTCTAAGAGGCTAGGGTGGTTGTTTAGAAACATAAATTTGATCCTCTAACTCCCCTACTCACTATTTTCTTTTTTTTTTTTTTATTTCTTTTCAGTGTAACAGAATTCATTGTTTATGCACCACACCCAGTGCTCCATGCAATACGTGCCCTCCATAATACCCACCGCCAGACTCCCCCAACCTCCCACCCCCCCCAAAACCCTCAGATTGTTTTTCAGAGTCCACAGTCTCTCATGGTTCACCTCCCCTTCCAATTTCCCTCAACTCCCTTCTCCTCTCCATCTCCCATGTCCTCCGTGTTATTCCTTATGCTCCACAAGTAAGTGAAACCGTATGATAATTGACTCTCTCTGCTTGACTTATTTCACTCAGCGTAATCTCTTCCAGTCCCATCCATGTTGCTACAAAAGTTGGGTATTCGTCCTTTCTGATGGAGGCATCATACTCCATAGTGTATATGGACCACATCTTCCTTATCCATTCGTCCGTTGAAGGGCATCTTGGTTCTTTCCACAGTTTGGCGACCGTGGCCATTGCTGCTATAAACATTGGGGTACAGATGGCCCTTCTTTTCACTACATCTGTATCTTTAGGGTAAATACCCAGTAGTGCAATTCCAGGGTCATAGGGAAGCTCTATTTTTAATTTCTTGAGGAATCTCCAAAATGGCTGCACCAACTTGCATTCCCACCAACAGTGCAAGAGGGTTCCCACTCACTATTTTCTTATGGCTTCTCATCCACATCCCACACACACACCTTCCAGATCCAACATAATCCCGCCTCGTCTCTCTCCAGCCTCATCACCTCATACCCCAGTCCAGCCACACTAACTTTCTTTTTATGCTTCACATACGCCAGACTCCGCCTTTGCACTTAGCACTCCTCCTCCCTTCTGCCAGTCCTCGCAGCGCTGCGTCCTGGTTCCGTCAATCCACCGGCTTAGTGAGATCATCCTTCTGAAGTCCAAACGACTTGCACTTCACTCTCTAGCCTTCTGACCTACCCTGCATTCCATTATGGCGCTAATGGTCAGCTCAAATTACATAACAAATTAATTTATAGTTACCTGTGTATTGGCTGTCTTGCCCAATGGTCAACTCCGTGTACTAGGAACCCTGTCTGTAGCACCTACTATTATGTTTGAGCACCTTGTACCATACTGACATGGAGCAGGCACTCAAGAATTATTGCTTTTTTGAAGGAAACAATGAATGTATACTCTTTCTCATAGCCTATGTGACTAAACAAGTCTTACCATCTATTATTGTAATGCAATGTGAAGTATCAAGAGAGATGATGTTGATTAGCAAGCTTATTAGTTTTCACCAAATATATTAGTTTTCATCAAACATAGCTTATTTAAAAAATTAGGGGCACCTGGGTGGCTCTGTGGGTTAAGCCTCTGCCTTCGGCTCAGGTCATGATCCCAGGGTCCTGGGATCGAGCCCCGCATCAGGCTCTCTGCTCAGCGGGGAGTCTGCTTCCTCCTCTCTCTCTGCCTGCCTCTCTGCCTACTCGTGATCTCTGTCCCATACATGTGTCTGTCAAATAAATAAATAAAATCTTTAAAAAAAATAATGATTATACCAATGATATATCAGAGACCAACAGATACTTGAGCCAACCATAGAAGTGCCTGCTGCACATAAGCCTATTAGCAGCTTTGACCAGAGCAAACATTCACAGACCAGGATGTGACCTGCATTGGGACATTCCAATTCACCAGCTTGGCTAGAACTACCTGCTGAAACAAGCGGGAAGGAGGCTACCCTCTTGGAAGTGGGTTGTTCTGCTGTCCTCTTGCTCTGCAGAGGATGCCTCATCAGTTGGACATTCTGGACTCTGCAAGAATCTTAGAAGATGGACAAACGTCATGAAAGACTGCTGGAAGCCAAGCTCTTCTTTGTAGGAGCCAGGGAAAGAGCTAAGATAAAGGCACTTGGCTGATAGCCAACGTCCTAAATTGTTCCACTTTCCTTCAGTGGCTGTTATTATTACAGTTTTAATAATGCTCATCAGGGACTGTTGGGCTGAACAACGTATCCCCTAGGACTGGTCTACTGACTTCGGCTTTAATTTTATCATATTTTAATAGAGAACAGTGTGTATGGCTTGAAGATAGGAATCTACACAATTGTTGATAATGGAGGAGGGACACAGAAATCTAATAACAGCCTGTAGAGAATCACAGTCTTGCTTTGCTATCATGCCAGTCAACTGCGTCCCGCAAGAAACTCTTCCTGTTCATTCACTGCTCCTATCTAGCCCAGGCAAACCGATTCACAGTGAATAAGAAGGGTTTTGTGGCTCTTTGAGGCGGTGATTTATAAAAATTCCATGCGTGTCCACATGAAAATAACTTTAAATCACTATTGTAGCTTTCTGCTTTTCTTTCCTGCCCATAAAAATATTTGAAAATAAAATAGTGAATTCAGACACCTGCCTCCCCAATGTGATATAAACCCACAGATTGGCCATTTCTACCCCAGAGCCGTGCTGCGGATGGTGGAGGAGTTCCACAGACAGTTTATCTGCTTTCTCAAAAAGAAGGGAAAATTCACTCTTGGAAAAAGAAGACAAAGAAGGATTCCCCTCCCTCTCTCTACTGTAAGCCAAATTAGCTTCCAAATAAGATATGTTGGAGCGCTAAGAGATCATTGATAGCTACAGATACCAACACCCACCCCACCCCACCCCCCCGCATCGCTATCCATAAAGTTTTTCTTATTGACAATAAATTCCCACTAAAAATATTAGCATTGTTTATGGAGAGAACTTGTTTCTTACACGGGAAAAATCTAATTCATTGTCCCCAGTGTTCTAAAGAGTATTTGTGTTACAAATGGATTTCCAAGTAGGTATAGCTATGTCTTCATAGACAAACATACTTTTTAAATGGGACAGAAATCCTTGAGAAAAATTCAGCACTGGTGTTTCACATTTTCCCTAACTCCCTGAAGTCTCTGAAGATGAGGAAATGCTTTTTATTTATGCCTTGAACAGCAAGAAAGTGATATGGTATAGAAGTTAATCCTGGAAAGACAGACCGAAGAATAACCACTGCCTTCTGGATCTATACCCAGAACAATCAGATACCACTCTTTTAGGTCATTTGGGAAAATAACAGTCCTGAACATAGTATGCACGGTCCTGGAAAAATTACTCCTGTGTGGCAATTCCATTCAATCAATTAATATAAAACATGCCAAGGTTTTTGTATTGTGAAATTAAGGCATTACCTCTCCATTCATAAATCAGAAAACATAATTTAATCACATTAACCATTGTCCCCAGTGATTAAATCCATCCCCGAGACAGAAAAAATTAAATCACACGAGTAATCTCTCCCAGAGAAGACAGGAGAGAAAAGGCATTCCTTTGCACAAAGTGCCCACTGCTCTGGAACCTCACTGGTCCCACCAACTCGAACGAGCGGGACTGGGGTGAGGGTATGGTGTGGCTACCTGTCACACCATCTTGGTTGTCACACCACCACGCCCCCACCTGTCACACAGAGCTCCATGGATGGAAGTTCGTCGCCTTGACTACATCACTATAGTCACGGCCCTTGGAAATGCATTCCTAATTTGGCTTCAGAATAAGCTGTCACTCCCAGGGAAAGGGGAGAGGGGACTCCTCTCAGGATTATGAGGAACGAGGCGTAAGAGGAGTGGCTGCTCCTGGATTCAACCCCACAAGTTCTCCATCCTTCCTGGCACATTCCTGACCCTGCTGAACCACAAGGACCCCTTTAGAGGCCACGCGGTCCCCTCCCCATGCCCGGCCAGCACACCCTTCTGCCGCGGGCGCCCCTGGCCTGGGGAGGGGGTGGCCATGAGAGAGGCAGCTGCACCTGCTCACGTCCCGCTCCTGCGGCTCCCGCCTGACCTTCTCACTGAACACAGCAGAGCTCACCGAATGGCTGGTCGGATGTCAGGGAAAAGTGACCCTTTCCCTCAGAACCGGCAGATTAATTGCCTTTTCTTTCACTTTCCTGTACACAGGCAGGTAATAGAGCAGTAGTTGGGTATGAAATCATCGATTTGCCTCCAGGATGAGATTAAACGAGTCACTTTAAACATTTTAATATCAGCAAAAGGCTTTGTGTGATTTTTCTTTTTTTTTTTCCCCTTTCTGCTGTGACTTTATTTGAGGTCTCGAGATCACGGGGGTTTTGACAAGTCTGTCACTGATCGGGAGCCACCAAATCAAGTGAGAAGAAACCCCAAGAAGACCTATCACGCAAGGACACGTTATAGGACCTGTTGAGTGCCCGTGTCTGCACAAAACGTGGCTGCAGACTATGGTCTTTGGAGGACGTTTGTCAACATAGATTGAAGAATTTATGGGGCAGCTCATTAACAAAGAGATCAGTGTCAGAGCTTATGTTTATTTTTTTAAAGATTTTATTTAATTGTTTGAGAGAGAGAACACAAGCTGAGGCGGGCGGAGACAAGCAGAGGGAGAGGGAGAAGCAGGCTCCCTGCTGGGCGGGGCTCCGTCCCAGGACCCTGAGATCCTGACCTGAGCTGAAGCAGATGCTTAACCCACTGAACCAACCTGGAGCCCCAGAGCTTATGTTTAAAAACCTACGCTTGGGTCAAAAAAAAAAAAAAAAAAAAAAAAAAAGGTAAATAACTGAGTAAAAGGGGAAATACCAGCACAAAAATGGTGCTTTATTTCTTCTTCACAAATATCACCGTGAGCATTAATGAACAACTAGATTTCCTTACAAAATATTGATACAGCAATGAAATAATTCAACAACACAGGGAGCCTTCAAACAGAAAACTTTAGAGGGAGTATTATAGCTATCCTTTTGCCTACGGATAGTCATATGTACATGTTATTATTCCAGTATTAACTCTTTAAAGAAAAATGTTGTAAAAATGTCTTCCATATCTGTGTGTGGAAATAGTGATCACTAATATTAGCTACTACTTGGATGTGATATTTAGAAAAATACAAATTGGCTTTGAAGTAAAACGTATGCATTTATTCTTTTTTATTTTAAGATTATTTATTTACTTGTTTGACAGAGACAGAGAGAGAGAGCACAGGCAGGGGGAGCAGCAGAGGGAGAGGGAGAAGCAGACTCCCCACTGAGCAGGGAGCCCAACAAGGGACTCGATCCCGGACCCAGGGATCATGACCTGAGCCGAAGGAAGGACAGGATACCATGCAACCACCAAAAATCGAGTATTTGAGAAGAAAACAAGTCCTGTCCCCTGCAGGACAGAGACAGTCCATTTCAATAATTGAATACGGGCTTATCCCGCTATCGGCAGTCACGGCGTTGGGTACCTTCATTCATGTATACATTCAACAAACACTTATTTTACGTTAAATCAAACACTGTATGCCAGATAAACGCACTGATCAACAAAACAGACACGGGCTTATAGACACTACAGAGGTAACTTCAAAAATAAACATGTAATCGTGATAAATCCCATGAAAGAAAACATCAAGACAAAACCAGGCATTATAATACTGGACCTAATACCGGCTGGAGGAGGGGAGCAGAGAATCTCTTTCTAGGACATGATAGGGAAGCTGAGAGCAGAGCGCGGTGCCTCTGGTATCACCCTGGGACTGACATGTGGTCAGGCTGGGGTCTGTCTGCATTGAGTGAGGGCAGATGGGTGGGGGATGGGATCTAAAGCAAGTGGATCTAAAGCAAGTGGCAGCTGGGTCCCAGGGCTCCTCATCAGCCAGGTCAAGGATTCTGAATTTTGATTCATTGACTCCATTTGGTTCATTGCAAGGTTTGATTCATTTGAGCCACTGAAAGGATCTGTCATGGGGAAAATGGCATGAGTCACATTTTTAAATTAAATGTAAGAGTCACTAATCATACAATGTAATATATTGACAAGCCAATAGTGGAAAGCTGTCCTTGGCAGTAATGGCGGCATGGAAGCCAAGTCGTGTGGATGTGTGCACCTTATCACGACCACCCCAGGCCTTGGTTTTCTCATCTGTAAAGCAGCTGGTAGGTAAATGAGATCTATGTCCCTGCAGTTCTAAGTGCAATTTAGCATCGTGGGGACACTATTTAAGACGTTGCTGTAGCAGTTACATTTTTACCAGTGTTAAGTCAATAAAATAGAGCTTTATACAAAACGGCACGAAAGGATTGTTTTGTCATTTTTGTGATACACAAGAAAACGGGGCAATCAGAAGCTTAAGGGATATTTGGCATTCGACTAAGTTTCAAAATATGAAGTACCAAAAATTACTGATAAAACCTACCCTCCAGGATGCTTTTACAACTTCTACTGTGAGGGCTAAGTTGGGAATCAGAATGTATTCCCAGCTGCATAACTATTACATTGCATGATTTTTTTAGTCAATTAATATTCTTACCTGATGGCAATGTTTAACATAATCTGAATGTCTATGTGGTTTGGAGTGTTACCATAAATAAGCATGATGTGCTCCCCTCATTCTGATACCATGAACAAATGATATAACTATCCATGAATAACACATATAAAGAATGCATACTGATGATGTTGAATTTCATCTGAGCTCTGTGTTCCTGGAAACAGTGAAGATTAAAAGAATTTCCACCCTCTTGGGTTCTAGAAAACAACTATTGCAAGGAATAACCCTTCCCCATAAAAGTCTCAGAGGTTCCCCCTCCACCTTGTTTATCTATAAGGATAGACATGGATGCTCCAAATTCCTGGTCTTTGCTTCATAAAGGATTAGCTCAACTGCTTGTTCCCAGGGACCAATCAGAACACAGTGCTTGATAACTCAACTTCGGTGAAGTTTCTCTCCTTCCTCTGAGCCCCTGAACTTTGGTCCACCCTCAGCCTGAGTGAGCAGACAGCCCCTCCCGAGCACAGGGTGGCCTCAAGGTGTCGTAGTCTCTGATCTCCTCTCCAACAACGTGACCCTTTTATTTCACTTGGCCAAGCGGGTTCTCTCCACCCTCCTTCAGTCCTTTCTATCATGACAAACAAACTATTTTCTCTAACTCTGAGAGGCTTGCAGACCTTCTGGTCAGAATGCTCTCCCACTCCAACAGCCCCCGCACCCAAGAGGCCAGCCCCAGCCCCTACAATAATCCTTTCCAACAAAGCCTTTCCTTATTAAATAGGGATTATTCTTTTATTGGACAACATCTACAAAGAATGCTTTCCCAAGAGGTCAGACCAGTTTGGTTGTTGTTTCTTAGTACCTCCTAACCTTCCCTCCAGGACTTGGAAAGGTATGCTCGGTGTAGGGTAAACACTGTGATTATGTGATTATCAGACAATAAAAAGAATTTTAAATCACCAAAGAAATCTTCATAAATCATTGGGCAAGACCGAGAACATACAAAAAGTCAGTGAAAAAATAACGGCAAAAAACCCACCTGCCCACCCAGGAAACATGACTTACATAATGAGCTCATGGTTTTCTCCTTTACGTTGGAGAAGTTTCTCTGTTCGACATTATCTCTAGTGGTCTGTTAAATGTGCTCAATGCATCAGTGCTTTTCTAAACAACATTTTGTTAGGAATGAAACATGCCTTGCCCATCAATAAGAAAGGCAGCTGAAAGATTAGAATAAAGAAATGAGCTGGTTTGAAATACTTATTTGGTTTTGGCCTTCACTTTCAATCATGGGAAAAGGGTGGAGAAGGAAAGCTTACACTTTCCATTGTTAAGGAAGAGCATTTTTTAAAAAGATTATTTATTTATTTATTTGGCAGAGACGACAAGTAGACAGAGAGGCAGGCAGAGAGAGAGGAAGGGAAGCAGGCTCTCTGCTCAGCAGAGAGCCCAACCGGGGCTGGATCTCAGGACCCCAGGACCATGACCTGAGCCGAAGGCAGAAGCTTTAACCCACTGAGCCACCCAGGCACCCCAAGGTAGGGCATTTTAGCAATAGGCACGTGGTGACAAAACTACTTAAAAAGGTGATGAGTTCATGGCATCTTGTATCATTCCAAAGGTGAGCTGTACAATAAACTGAGATGGTATTTCCAAACCTATAAAGAATGATTTTATTTCAATGTTAAGTATCCAACACAATGTAAGGGGAGGGCATTCCCTTAACTCTTGTATCCTGATACAGGCCATAGGGTGCGGAGGAAAGTGGGAGGTCCCAGCCCCTGTGTTCTTGGTCCTTGTGGCCTAGGACACAGGAACCCACATATCTAGGTTAAAAGGGTACAATGCTTTCCAAGAAAACTGGAATGAAAAACAGGGAACCTAACTTCTAGGTGCATTCCTGTAAGTATCCTCGTCAGCAAAACGAGTAATGCCAAATGTGCCAACTTGCACACATCTGCCTGTGGCTTATATGGGTTTGCATCTTTTCCCTCTATATGGAAACCCACAAATACCTGTAATGAGGACCTAAGGCTGCCACGCTCATCAGGCCCTAGAACAAACATTTTTTTTTTTTTTTAAAGATTTTATTTATTTATTTGACAGACAGAAATCACAAGTAGGCAGAGAGGCAGGCAGAGAGAGAGGGAGGAAGCAGGCTCCCCGCCAAGCAGAGAGCCCGATGCGGGGCTCGATCCCAGGACCCGGAGATCATGACCTGAGTCGAAGGCAGAGGCTTTAACCCACTGAGCCACCCAGGCGCCCCAACAAACATTTTTTATACTTCATCCTTACAACAAAAAAAGTGAGGAAGGTATTATTATTTCCATTTTACAGACAAGGAGCAAAGACTCTGGGACTTAAATAATCTTTCGTGAGGTTGTGTGACTAAGCCAGAACCCAACTCTTGACTGACTCCAAAGCCCAGGTTCTATGCTCCTATCTACTCTGGTTCTGATCCAGAACATTCTAGTGAGTTTCCAGTTGGTTAGACAAAAACAAAAAACAAACCAAAGGAAAGATGTGTGGACAGGACAAGTCAAAAAATATATGAAGTCTCGTTTTCTTATTTGAGTGTTACTAGTACCCAGACAAGAATGACATCTGGGGTCCATTGGAGACCCCGTTGCCATCATTTACAAAGTGTAGACTCCTAAGTATCCACTCCATAAACAGCGCTGGAAAAGGACCTATGGCATGAGGAGCAAAGCAGGTGCAGGTGACTAGAGGCTAACCCCCCCCCCCCGCCCCCCGCCATGTGTGCAGCAGCCGCAGCTGGCCTTCTCTGCTCCTGGCAACACCCCAGGACACCTTTGTCAACTGTCCAGGTGCTGTGAGGAAGGGGTAACTCACTCCAACACTGAGACGATCAGGGTCGCTTACACTTCCTTCCCTGACTCTCAAAACGAGCGTGCAGGATTTACACACTCTTGCTGGGACAGGCTCAGATACCTGTCTGAAAGTACAGTTAAGACAGGGAAATGCTTCATTCGCTATTCTAACCACTGGATACCATTGGCATAATACATAAACTATGGATTGGATACTCAGTACTGACAATTTTCTATGGCAAACTCATTCTTGTCTCCTACACACTTGGAACCAACTTTGCAAACAGACTTTCCTCCCCAAGCAGACAACATTGGCCCTCAGATCAGCAGGCTAATTCCCCCAAATTTTACGTTCTATTTCTATTTTACTTTCTATTTTTCCTGACTAATTTGTTTCTCTTTTATTATAGTTCATGTGTTCTTACAAACGTCTTTGATATTTTGGCATAAGATCCTATGAGCGTGGGTACCGAAAAGATGTATTCTTTCACTGGGAAATCAAACTATGAAGCACACTGAAACTTACCAGTATGTGAGTATAACCACGGTCATCACGTACTCGGAGCTTATGTGAAACTTACGGGTTTTAGATAAAATTTCCCATGCAAAGCGCACAATGATCCTCTTATTGTTACCCCTTTTCAGAGGAGGAAATGGAGACCCAGGGCAGCCAGCTAGCACAGAGCAGAGCTCAGTCCTGTCCGCCGCCCAGTGGCAGGGATCCCTGATTTGTGGGAGTTCGGGGCCATCCTCAACCCCGTCCACCCTGACTACACAGCAGAAGAACCAACCCCAGGGGGTGAGAGTTTCCAAGAATGTGTTCAAGGTACATGAGGATTCCGCTCGCAGCCCTTTCAGGGGCCTCACAAAGCGAACTAATTAGGGTGGAAAGAGCCTGTGGTGGGAGACCACCGATAAAAATGGCCTTGCAGTTGTCTTCCTTTGGGCTCTACAACATTCAGCATTTTGATCGGTCACTATTCTGTACAATTTAGCTGTCCTGGGACAAAAAGCTAAAAGCAAACAACAAAACTTTGCACTTCCCAGGTGTTAGTTTTAATCTGTTTTCACAGCCTCTCTACGAAGGCCTGATCTTGGGAGCTGCTTCCCCAAATCTGGCCTCACGGGACCTTTGAGCCGGGTCTCTGGCAACAAAGATTCATCCCAGCATGCATTTGTGGAAGAGAAGAAATGTATAACAATGTGCCAGTTACTGTCATTAATCCTAATTGGTCTCCTTTATGGTCCAACCGGAATCCGGCTTTGCTAAGCCAGCGGAGCTCCTGTTCATCAGGAAGGAACGGGTTTCCCAGCGCTTCTCCGTAAAGAGCCAGAGGAGAGAAATAAAATGATGAAAAAAGGTAAACCATGTTTGCTTTTATCAACTCCCGAGTATGAATTAACTGATACACATATATGATGAATTCTTCTTTTTTTTATGAAATTTTCCAACAAAAACTGTTGGAATCCTGCTATGCAGGTGACACCTGAAGTACGATAACTGTTGTGAAACATCTTCCCAGACTTTATACCCCCATTCATTTCTTCACATATATGACCCACTGATGGGTTGGCAGCAACATTTTTAAGAGGAATCGCATCTTTTGCCAAAACTCTGGAAGCATTAATGAGTAATTGCTACATTTCTCATAGCTCTCCAGTATTTGGAAGCAATCAACTTATTTCTATTAAAACAGAAATATGAAGAAAAGCAAAATACATCCCAATGTATCAACAAAAAGAAAAACAATAGTTGAAGGAAGGAGGAATACTCATTTGCAAACAATAATGTACTTTAAAAAATTATGACGCTGTAACTCTCTTATTCATAGGAAAAAAGCCATGCCCCTGAAGGTCAATGAGTGGTTGAGTTAATTGTGTCCAACTTTCAATGAAGGATAAAAACAAAAGACTGGGGTGAGTCCCATTAAAAGTAAGAAAAGAACAGGAAATAAAACCAGCCCTCAAAAGCACATTTTCTTAGCTAAACTGTCATTCAATTAATCATACTTTAAGACTCATATTTTGAGAGTTTTCAATCACATAAACCAATTCAAAGGTTAACTCTAGAATGATATTTCGAAGGATGTGGTGGACTACTGCCTTAGAGATTTTAAAGAACTGGACTGATAACCATCTTTCTTAGGGACTTTGGACAGTTTTACTCAAAAGCAGAGAATTTTATGCATTGACTTTTTTAATTTCCTTAAAACATTAGAAATTTAAAGCAGAGAATGCATGTTAAAGTTAAAAAGCTTGACTAATTATTTTGTCCATCTTACCCCTGTGGGTACAATTTTATCAAACACCTTTTACTATACCCTGAAAAATCACTGCTACCATCATCACCATCATTATTTTAGTCAATCATGTAGTAAAGTATAACCGGATTTGAACTTTAAGAGGTTTTCGACATTATTTAGAATGGCGTAATAATTTTATTATGAGTAAATTGTACCAAACTTCAAAAATATAATTTAAAACTGCAAAAGCCACCACTATGCAAGAAATACATTAATACTTTCATTACTTTATTCAAACAGCTACAGAACCAGCAAAATGAATTGCCACATAAAGTGACCAAATCAGAAGTATAATGAGTTCAAGTAAAGATGAGATCATTTTATGAAGATAAGTTTATTAGAGAGGTAGTGGATAAAGGAGTAAGAATTGATTAAAGTAGAGAATATTAGCACAAGTTGTAGTATCTATTTCTTATCCCTACTTATATTCCTAGCCGTGGTTTGGTTTAAAAAAAGTGTATGAAAATGATACCCAGGATTTATACATTTTCACTTCAACTATTCCCTCATCCCAAATGAGACCTACTTCATGAGAGTATAAGCTATTGTAGCATGCTTTGCTTTAAACTTAGAATACTTCATCATGAAAATGCTTACATTGTAAAAAAAAAAAAAAAAAAAAAAAAAAAAAAAAAACAACCAAACAAACATGTCTGATACTATGGAACACACTACTATATGCATTATTCAACTCCACAGATAGCAATGATCTTGAAATTCAGCATGTCACCAATGACACCAGCAAATTTTCTCACGCAGATATACCAGATTTTCTTCAATTTAGATAGTGATATTTTATTTATAGTTTACTTCAGTAAAGTAGAATTCTTTCTAGGAGGAATAAAAAAGAAGCCAGATTTCCTAGGGCTTCTCCCCCCAACAAGTACCTGTATAATTTATGAGTCTACATTCGACCATAATTTATTTATTCACTTATAACACATCCCTTGGATATTTCTAAGATGGACTTCTATACTTAACATTAAGAGGTTACAAAAGAAATGATAAAAATAAGAAGAGATCACATAAAAACAGAAGGACAGCCCAGGCAGATACATAAACTACCACCAAGTCTTGATTCCAGCAGTGACCCTCCAAGCATCCAGCAGCATGTACAACAAACAAACACTGGGCCACATTGTCTCAGGAAGGGGTGGCTAGTCCTCATTCCTGGTCTAGGCTCTGGGAGGAGATAGCCTCCTTCCCCATGGAAATGCAGCTTCCCACAATAGGAACGATCATTACCTATTTGTACCGAAAATAGAAAATGCAACCCTGAAATGAAGAAACTAGTTTAGTTCTTGCTGAAAGCAGAGGATCTAAAGTGACCCTCCCAGTAGCAGACTAACATATGTTAATTTTGATAAAGTACTCTTTGTTTTTTCTAATTAGTCCCCTCCTCCATAAAATCCACCTAGGTATTTCCCACTTAGGAGAGATATTTACACAAATGAGTTGGCTCCTAGATGTAATCCTTTCTTCACAAACAACTATTAATTCAGGCAGGAATGTGTTCTGATAATATATTCACAATGCCTTGCCAAACTAAGAGAAAACATTCCCATGTACAAATGCTTTCACTATCTGGTCGCAAAAAAACCCTGAGTTACGTGTGGACAAAAGTAACTCCTCTATGCTCTCCCCTCCTTACCAGCCTCTCCCCAACACATCGGAGAACAATGTTCAACCTCTGTTTACATGAAAGAGACTTAAAAACAATAACATAATCAGATACATTCATGAGAAATAATCATGTCACGTAATGATGACTCTTCCCAAATTACTGCTGGCTGCATGAGAAAAAGCATTTCTCTTCCATGCGAATCCTGCAGACTTACAGGAGGTGAGGAAAGGCGACATTCTCATCAGAGCTAAAAGCACACGATATGAACGGGTCCCCCACATGGCAGTGACTGCAATAAATTACCAAGTGTGTGTTCTGTTTTCGGAGATGAGCTCGATTTATCATTTTATTGAAAAGGTTCCATTATGCTAATGTCTTACAAAATCACATTCTGCTGTTGCTGGAAGGTCATGAGGGGACATAAATTTTTACATTTAGAACCAAGTGGTTGTACAGCAGTCACAGTTTCCAAGGGTTAATAAGAAGCCATCAAAGTACATTCAAGGACTTGTCAAAGGCAAGTCTTTAGACGTTCTCCTAGTTAATGGGAGGAAAAAGGAATATTATTCCAGGCTAAACGTTAAAAACGACTAATGCTACAAGAAGAAAGTACCAAAACTTGGTTAAGTATAGTGGTGATTATTTGAAAAAAATCTCTTCATTGAAATTTTGATTTACGTTTGATTTGAAGTATCAGTAAAACAGGTACATACTAAATAGGTCTCTATCTTATGGTATTTAAATTACCTAGATTACCTACCGTCTTCATTTACCATTTTCAAACACTTTCACAAATAAGTTTTTTTTTTTTTAAAGATTTTAAAGATTTTTTTTTAAAGATTTTTTTAAAGATTTTTTTTTAAAGATTTTATTGATTGATGGAGAGAGAGAGAGATCACAAGTAGGCAAAGAGGCAGGCAGAAAAAGAGGGGGAAGCAGGCTCCCTACTGAACAGAGAGCCCGATGCAGGGCTCGATCCCAGGACCCTGAGATCATGACCTGAGCCAAAGTCAGAAGCTTAACCCACTGAGCCAACTAGGCACCCCACAATAAGTTTCTTAAAGATCTATCAATGTGTGCATAACTAACATGCATATTTTTGTGTAACCTCATTGTGTCTATAAGAAGGGTGTTAAGATTTTTGACTAGTCTCAAATCCCACATTTGAGTTCTCCAGAAAAAAGAAAGATGATGAGCTAATTATTCAATGCAAATCAGATATTATTCCCTAGAGTAAGGTTTTGTTTCCATCTTTCCAAGAATTATTGATTCCCTCCAATCACCAAGGACTGTGAATATAACTCATGAATATATTGTATCAATAATTTGTGGTTATGGGCAACAACTGTCAAACAGCCGAGTAAAAACACATTACAACCAGATAGCTCCCTTTGGACCAATTATTGTAAATCAAAGCAACACTGAGGAAAAACAGTTGCTCTTTAGAAATACTTGCCTGGTGTATATTTGGCATGCAATTTTCTAATGCAGCCCAAAAACCAGGCTGTGAGCAACAGTAACCATGTTATGGGATCTGGCATTCTGTCTTACCGCGTTCAGTTGCTGAGTGGTGATAGGGGTTTCTAGTCTACAGTGTGAGTGTTCTTTAAGTTCAGGAGGCCTTTTAGAATGAATCACCGGTCACATTTTGATGCTATTCCCAAGCCAGGTATGGTCTGGGGCCAGGCATGTTCAATCTTATGGTGCATTCAGGTACAGAAATGGAATGACATAACATGTTCATTCATGACCTGGAACTAATCTGACAGGGTGGCGGGGGTGGGGGGGAGCTTTAGAAATAGGTCTAAAATAGCTTGGAATTCCAGTTCCAAAAACTGTGTTTGGAAGGAAAAAAAAAAAAAAAATGAACAGATTATATAACCTCTTCACAAACTCAAATCACAGGGTTTCTCACCAACTAGCTCTGACCATATTAAAAGTAGTTTTTCTGTGGCTGTTGTGATTCCTGTCAACTGGTGAGTTATTCAGTCAAAGGCAAGGCCATGGAAAGCAGACATCTCTAACTTAGGAAACTATTACTGAGGTATTTTACAAAGACGGGGGATTTGTTGAAGGCCTTATACTGAGGTGGTAGCTCTTGCATCCAAGTATATAGGATTAGTAATGATTTTACAAACTAGATGAAATCCAAGCATTGGCCAGTGAACCCTTTGATCCAATTCAAAGACAATGGATTTTTGACCAAAGATCTTGGTTCAAATCTTAGCCTCAACATGTTTTAGCTGCAGTATCTTGGACAAGAAACTGAACTCCTTACTCTCAGTTTTAATGGAAAAAAAAATTTTTTTTTTTTGGAAACTAATAGCTAAGAAATATGTGAAGAATCCATGTTTACATAATTAAAGTGAAGCTCCAGACCCTCTTCTAGGGCTGTTTAAATAAACTGGATTTAAGAAAGAAAAAAAGCCGTGTATCTTTTCTCAGATATGTCAGTGCTAAATATGTGGTAAGATTTTTATTTTATATTTTATAAAAGAGTTGGGTTTATTTCCCCCAAAGACAGTACTTAATCTGCATTTATACTTCTCATATTGGTTTATTAAGTAAGCAAACATTACACCTGCATGACACTTAAGTTCATGAAAAATATACATTTGTACATTTGTATTTGACTAGATTGAATCGTAATTCTGGCAAAGGTTTTATAGTACTTCTGTTTTGTAGTGGGTCAGCTGAAACAGAAGTTCTTAGATCCTTATATAACTTAAAACCTGGACTGATATTAAGTCAGGCTATTCAAAGAATAATCTTTGGATGGCTACATACTGTCTGTTATTATAAAAGCATCGATAAATAAACATAATTTTAAGTTTTTGTATTTTTTATTCTATATGCTACAAAATAGCGATTTCTTAGGTCATGTTAATCCAGTTCTATTTTTGCTACTATTAGAAATCAAACCTGTAGAAAACTGTGTAATGTGTATTTATGAGCTTTGCCACTGTGCGAAAATTCTTGTGTCTAACAGACAGTTTTCAATTACCTACCTCCCAGCTACCTCTGTATAACAAAAGTTGTTATTTTGGTTAAAAGTTGTAATTAGCTTGGGTGGCTGACACTAAATTAGAAACAGTAGCAAGAGAAAAACACAGCTGTTCACCCAAAGCAATGGGGTGAGTTTTTTATTTTGTTTTTAAAGGAAGAAGAGCATAGTTTTCCCCCCTAAAACAAAGTGGCAGTTTGTTACAGAATATGAAAGAACAGAGTGGAAGAAAAAACTTGAGAAAATAGAAAATACAGAAAGCTGTAGAAAGTCTGAGGAGAGTGAAATCCACTTTACTTTATTCATAATACTTACATCTAAAAAGAAGTTATGGCAATGAATTATGGAACACTACATTAAAAACTAATGATGTATTATATGGTGACTAACATAACACAATAAAAATAAAAGAAAAAGAAAAAGAAAAAGAAGTTATGAAATGTGTTAAAATTAGTGCAAAGTCTACCTGGTTTTGATGGGCTTATTCATAAGATAATTTAAGGGCCAAAAAAAAAGGAGCTCATAAAACCTATGTCATCAAATATTATACTTATGCAAAATTAAAATTAGACTTTTCCTTTATCTAGCTGATAAAATTCATTTTAGAACACCCAATTTTTCCCATCTGTGCAATCTTCCCAGGTATCATTCTATGTATAACCCACCAGCATAATCTCAGCTCAGTGTTGATTTTACCATATTCTTTGATAGATAATCTAAAAAGTCGAGTTTCTTTACTTGTAAATTAGCTAAAGTTCCTTTTGATCATCTTACCTTACCTACCTATTTATTTTTAAATATTTTATTGTCACTTTGTTTAAAAAAAAAATCCAAGTATTATTTCTCAGGTGCCTAGGACTTTATTATAACCAAATGATCAAACCTCCTCTGATAATTTCTTTGATCTTGCCTCCCAGAAATCAGACCTAAAATTAAAATAAAAATTTAAAATAATGATTTCAGTATATACCTTGCAATTATAAACGTCTTAGAATTTCCCAGAGGGTACCTGGAGAGAGATGCTAGAAATTCTGGGTTTGGTGTGCTTTGCGTTTCTTAATTAGTGCAGCATCACTGGGGGAGCTAGGGACAGAGCTTCAACGGAGGAGAACCGGCCTTCCTAGGTTTGGTTTGTATGGATAAAATCCCATTTATCCCCATCTTCCACAAACTGATCCCTTTATGGGGGAAAGGAGGCATAGAGACTGATCAAAGCCCATGTTGCCTATTATATGCTCTTACCTTAGGGGGAAACACTGACCAAACCCTTATAAAATAGTTATGTACTGTATCACCAAGGGGACTGTTATGCTCCCCATTCTAATATTATTGGTCACTGTAGAAATCCGATCATCCTTTTATTATTATGAAACCAGTTTGTGTTTCCATCTGAGGCTTGCCTGCAAGCTCTCTATAAAGCACAGGACTGAGCTTATATCTTCATCACAGAAGGACGGTCTCAGGCCTCAGGGAAAGGACTCTGCCAGGTGCTTTGAACTACCCATACTTCAAAGAGCAGACTCTCAGTTAGGGCTGACACCAGTGGAATGAATTAGGATTTCCAGGATCATTTCAGCCTGGAAATAGATGTCCTTCGTGAAAGCAACCCACTAACCTAAGATCCAACAAGACGAGAATTAATTACATGAGAACAGTTAAACTGATGAGGGAAATCTAATTATGGCTATTTGTTTTGAACATTATTAGTACTGCTTTCACTGTTCTATTTTTATGAATATATGAAGGTCTTTTTCTTCTTCGTTTATCTCACCTTCAGTTTAGTGGACCACACTTCTGTTTACTGAATTAAACATTTATCGATAGCCTCCGATTTTCACTGGCCCTGAGAACTAAGAAGCAAATACTTTCACGGAGCCTCTTTACTGTTCATGGCAACACAATTATCGGCACAGATCCAGTAAGAATTTGTTCTCATCTCACCACAACATAAGCAAACAAACAGTGCAACAAAGGATGCCTACAGAGTCGTATCTGACAGCACTTCTCACTTCTCACTTCATAAGGTATGACAGCACATTACTAAGAAAGGATAACCAACTTTACTTGTGTAGCCAATCCTACAAAGCCAGGACCAAAAAACAGGTTTGGTACGGGGACAATAGAATCCCACTCATGGTCATAATTCCTATCTGATATGACAGACAACCACAAAGATTATGGCTTATTGTCCTAGAAGACATCAACTGGTGCTGCATCCTATTCGGCCATCTTACCCTAACATTTCATCATCATCACCACACACACACACACACACACACACACACACACACTCACGCTCTCTCCAGTGCTTTTCTACACAAAAGTACAGAACATAGTACAATATAACCATAACCAGATAAAACTAATCAAAAGATAAAAAGATAAACTGATGGTTTGTCCACTTCTACTGACCCTCAAACTGATCACATGGCATCAGCCTGATTCCTTCATAGTAGATCTACTTGCCTACGTTCACCTGTTTGTCACTGCTGCCAGAATGAACTAGGATGTGGGAATGGTGAATATTCTGATTCTGATATTGTCTTAAATTATTATCTGGGGTAATTCTGTACAGAAAAACGTTCCTCAACCACTACGGTTATTTAGTTACTATAAAATAAAATTCTTATAGGAGAAGTTAGATAAATTATTTTTTTAAGGATTTTATTTATTTATTTATTTATTTATTTATGAGAAAGAGAGAGATCAAGCAGGGGAAACAGCAGGTAGAGGGAGAAGCAGGCTCCCCACTGAGCAGCGAGCCCAATGCAGGACTTGATCCCATGACCCTGGGATCATGACCTGAGCTGAAGGCAGACACTTAACCTACTGAGCCACCCAAGTGTCCCTCAGAGAAGTTAGAGAAATTCTTGTTGTTTTTCTTTCAGTGAACAATTTTCTGAGTACAGTTTTAATGTCCTAGTTATTTTCACAGATTTTAATACAAGTTGATTTTTTTATAAAATAATTTTAATAATTATATTTAATACTCCTTTTTATCTTAGATTATTCCATCCTTGGATAATACATCTCTGTTAGCCTATGTGTCTTTCATGCTATCCATTCATCTTTGATGACCTCCACAAACTATCAAACAAGATAGCACCGCGGGTGTCCACGGTTCATCTTGCATCTTTTCTATCCTGGTCTACATCTGCCATTCTCCAAGGATTCCTGGCACCTTTTAGTGGGACACAGTGTCAAGAAGCCAAAATTTGAGTGACCATAAATATACTATTAATTTATAGGTTTGGAGGAGTGATCTAGATGCTCTACCTGAAAAAGAGTTGGTGGGGAGGAGAGGAGGATGGCGTGATAGGCTGAGCCAGGAAACACCAAACCACAAGAGCTCCCAACAGTGCCTGCTTATCAAAATCACCTGTGAAGCCATCAAAATATAGGTTCTCAGGCCTCAACCAATAGATCTAACTATTGTTTATAATGAATTTGGAAGTCAGAGTATCTTGTAATTTTGACTGCCATAATTACAATATTAAGATATTAAGGTATCTGTTTGTCTCCAACAGAAACACTGGATGTTGCTTCAGGAATCTAAACATCTCCCACAACTTAGAATCATGGATGTGAATGAATTACATTTCCTAGTCTCAAAGGGCCATCAAAGGATTAATGAATAAATGATGTTTTTATTCATTTAATACATATTTATTAAGCATCTACTATGCTCCAAGCACTGTGTTAGGTAGTGCAGACAGCCCAGCGCAAGACGAAATCCGGTCTCATGAAGTTCACTTCCCAGCAGGGCTTGTACAACCTATGTGAGCCACCCTGGTGCTCACAGTCCTACTGTATACAGGAAAGCTCTCCAATTAACTAAGTTAAAAGGGAAAACTTGTTTTTCTTCATATGAATAAGAAAAATTATTTGCCATGAAGTCCAAAAGGAAAAGATACCTATGGAAATAATAATTTAAAGAGAAACTGGAAAAAAATAACAGGTCGGAAAAATTCTAGATTGTTCACTAATGAAAGATAACATAAGGCTCTGATCTGTTTCTCTATAATAAGGAGGAAATGATACAAATGCATGATCATACAGTAGCCCTAAATTATTGGTATGTCCTATCACTGAAGATGTGCTATATTTTACTGAGATATAAAACTTCTTACTGACACACAGAGAATGGATTAAGCAAAGGACAAAAAGCTGTTGTTCTCTTTTACTAGAATAAGTTGACACATATGAAATATGGTAGCTATGCCAGTAGTATTAATTAACCTATAAAATACTTAGTAATAGACATAATCTTTCTCATTTTCATGAAAGACAATCCTATATGGTCAATTTGAAGCATGCTGCCTCATCACCTATGGAAAAATTATAGTTCCTACTCTTCTTGCTCTGTATTTCCCCAAAATTGTATTTATTTTTCAAATATTTGAAACACCATGAGAATTTCAGTGATGTCATCATGAAAGAGTAAATGTAGTAAAAGAATATTATCAAATGACTCAACAATTTTTTAAAGAGAGGTGACTTCATAGCCTTCAGCTAGAAGTCAAAGAGTTCTGGCTGGCTCTTCATCACCAAAGCGATTACACTGGCATCAGAAACCCATACAACATGCAGCTTTTACAAATAATTACTCAGGCAGAAGTATCACTCACTAAAGCTGTGTCTTTACATACTTTGTGTCACTAAAGGAATTGCACACAAGCAGCCGCAATCTGTGAGGGTTGGCAAATCATACTTACCTAAGCCATCACTCTTGATTAAAATGTCAGCAGGTTAGTGAAGTATCTTCTCTTTGAAACGTAGGACATCATGAAGATGTGCACACATCTTTTTCCTGAAGTTATGTAAGTGTAGGTCCTTTTAGACCCATATAAAGTTCCATCATTAGTTACACGTAAACATTGGCAGCACCCAGTTTCCAGCATGTTCTGTGTAATGACTCTGGTCTGAAAACACATGCCCAGGGGATCAGTTCTGAATCTGAGTGTGCCCTCCTCTTGGTCATTGAAAGAGAAGCTCTGCCTCCATCACTAAGCTCAACAGTAACCTGTTCTTGAAGTACTCTCATCTGTCACATGTTGGCAGCGCCCCGCTGAGGTCCTCTGTGGTCACTTGTGTGATCAGTCCCCAGCTAGTCTGCTCCTCCAAAACGCCGTATGGACCTAAAGGGTCCTCTGAGCAAGTTCCAACAGGGGAAAAAATAAAGAAGAAAAGAAAAAGAAAGAAAAAAAAAGAAACAACCTCCTTTTTTTTTTTTCTTTTTTGCCTTATTTAAACTTCCTTGCTGTCCAAGTGGTTCCCAATGACTAAACAGAGATGATGGAAACTAAAAGATTAATCCTATTTTCTGATGGAATATTCTAAAAGTAGTACATTACCTAATAGAATACGAGAAAAAAAGGTCTACACAATTCATAGCTGGAAAGTGATGACAATGTAGAATTTTAGGAAAATAGCCATAAGAGGTTTTGTTGCCAATGTCGTTCTTCATCATCCTAATACACCCGCTATGCTAACTTGTGCTACATACATGCTGAAAGTGGTCAACACTTAAAACAAAATGTTAGTTAATTAATTAATCAACTGCAGTGAAATAAAACCCCAACTCCAAAGCCACACTAAGAACGAAGGCCACCTTGCGAGCAGGAGTCTCTGATACATGACATGGGGGCAGGGCTGTGTTTTTCTGGTTTCAGTCAGGTGTCTCTGAATCTATAAACTTGGGCTGATTGCATTTGATCGCGTGAGCTGGAAAGAGACGGGACAACAAAAACAGCCAACAGTCGTTAACGTTTAGTTTACGCCAAGCCCTGCTCAAAGCGCTGGTCACAAACTAGAGGGAACGAACGACATGGCGTCGGTGATGTCATCATTCATGCATCATAGATGCGGAAACTGAGGCGCCTTAAGGACATCAGCGCTTCTCATACCTGACTGTGCAATGTTTGCTTGAGGACCTTTTTTAAAAAAACAGAGTTTCTGATTCAGTAGGTGTGGGCTGGAGCCAAAGACTCTGCTTTTCTGACAAAGTCCTGAGCGACGATGACACGGGTGCTCGACAGACCACCCTTAGAGCAGCAGAAAGTAAACTGGCGAAGGTCACAGAAGCGCTAAGAAGCAGAGCTGGGATGTGGCTCGGTCATCGCCAGAGCCCATGCTCATCGCCACTACATTCAGCATCTGTGTCACAGACACGTCACACGCTGGGGTAGGACACGCCCTAGGACCAGAACAAATTCCTTGTCACCTCTTTCTACAGCACTCTCCAGCAAGCATTGGCAAACATTTATTAAGTGCCTACCGTATAATAAGCACTGTGGTAAACACTTGGAATATACAAAAACATGTTGCCTGGCTCAAGGGATTTTTTATTTAATCCACTAGACAAACAACTGGACATTTGATTCCCTTCTAATTACAATTCCATTGAGGGAATATTCTAGTTAGTTGAACTATCATACACAGAGAAGACAGAGCCTCAACTTTCAAAGAATCAGAGGGTTTTTAACACACCTCTAACACCAAAGGGAGTCAATATAATTCCATTTCTGGGGATTGAGGAAGAAATTCTTAGATATTACAGAGCTCTTGAGGTGCATCATTTGAATAATTACTTAAGAGCAATAGATTTAGAAGGGGCAGGAGTTTGGGCTTGACTCTACGGAATTATCTAGAAAAATAATTTTAAAAACAAAGTCCTGGCAGGGTTTGGGGTGGTGTTTTTTTTATTTGTTTTTTTTTTGTTTGTTTGTTTTGTTTTTTGGGGGCTTTTTTTTTAACTTACCGTGAGGGTTTCAATTTGTTTTATAAAATGGGCATTTTGCTAATTCCTATTTTCATTACATAGGTGGAACAAAGATTCTTGAATTATGTGTAAATTCCTTGGAAGCTACAGTTCACATAAAATAACACTTTCATTAAAACATTCACAAAATTTCCATTAGTCTTTATTTATTCAGAACAAATTTAGAAAGTTTTAAAAGAGTTTATTATAGGCAGCCAATTTCTACCACTTAATTCGTAATTTTTCTCTTTATCTTCCTTCTAACAAATCAAGAAAATGGAATCCAGCAGCCTGCCAGCATTTTTGGCACAGTCTGCATTAATTAGAACACTCCAGCGAGTCCCAAGACGGACCTCACCAGCTATAAATATCCTGCCTCAGCTCCCACTCTCCTGTCAAGTGCAAATCTTCCCATCTTGGCACATGTCCAGCGTCCTCTGAAAGACCTCAGAGCTCAACGAGTGAAAAATGGAGTGAAAAATGGAGATGCTTTACTTTGCGGGCAGTGGGCGCCCCAGAGACAGATGCCCATAGTAGAGCCCTCAGAGCACGGAGTCCCGTCAGCCTCATGCGGTCCAAGTGCGGCTTCTCCCTTCCCCTTTTAATCCCAATATTACCACTCTGCAGAGGTGACTTCAGAAGAGGGAGAACATCCGAGGCCCCCGGCAAGTCCCACTGTCATTTCCCACCACTACCCCCACAGTTCATTTTTAACTGCTTATATATATGACGACAGATGATCACAAACCACAAAACACTTCTCACAGAGTCCTGTGTGCCAGAAGAGGCTGGACCAAAAGCACGGGGCGGAAAGTTTAGCCTCGGTTTGTCCTCCCATTTCCAGCAGGGAGCCCGCTGTCCACGCGGCCAGCAAGCCATGGATGGAGGGAAGTGCTCTGCTCACTCACACGGATTCTGGGCTTTCCTCCCTGTGTTCTCTGTCGCACAGAGAAGGACACACTGGCTCTCCTTCCAGCTCTACCTGCCTACATCACTCTTCTTCTTTGCCAAGTATTTAAGGAAGAAAATGCAAGATGTGGGCATAGTTTCTGAAACACCAGAAAACAGGAGAGACGTGACAAAAAGTTACCATGGCCATTTTGGCCCCTGAATATTTTTTGGTGTCTGGAGCTTGACCACAGGACCCATCTCCCTCAATGTCTAAGGTCATCAGACCTCCAAACCTGTCATAGAATCCAGCCTGATCATCCCTTCAAATTCAGGCACTTCTGAGTGTGACCAGTGCCTCACCACCTCCTCCAAATCCCCAGCCCCTGCCAAGCACAGACAAGTCCTTCGTGTCTCTCAAAGGCCACCGAGGATGCCTAGCTTAGCCTCTTCATCCTCTGAAGCCTATACTGCTTTGCTTTGCCGTATTTTCACAACTCATTCCATCACAACTGCATCTGTACATCTTCTAAACTGTGAGCTACTTGAGGGCCTGGGTCTCCGTAGCCTCTGTATTACTTGTTGCCAGTGTATCATCCATAAGAAATTCTCTGACGTTCCGGCCCATGCTACACAATGGATGGGCCCTGAAGACATTATGCTGTGAAATCAGCCAGTCACAAAAAGATAACTACAGTATGGTTTCACTCAGATTAGCTTTCTGGAGTCATCAAATTCATAAGAAATAAAAAGTAGAATGCTCACTCCAGGGGTTGGGGGGAGGAGGGAACGGAGAGTGGTTTTAAGGACATGTGGAGTTTCGGTTTGGCAATATGGAAAAGTTCAGTTGTGCAACAATGTGACTATCCTTAACTCTACTGAACTGTGCACCTAGAAATAACTAAGATGGCTCCCACTGTCTGTGTTTTACCACAGCGATAACAGTAACAAAGTACTCAGAAGGTAGACTGATGAGAACTGCAGGAACTACTCATCGGATGGCTTATACTGCGCTGTGTGGACGGCTTAGTTACCGCTAACCGTCCCTTTACCAACTTGTGGCTTCCTTGGGGTTAGAACTGTCGCCTGTGCTCTGCACATCCCACGGCACACTGTGCCCCGCTGTCCCCGTGCAATTACTCACCATTTCACCCACCATGTGTGAGAAACGAGGTGAAGAGTTGTAAGGGCTACATTTTGTATGTTGAGGAAGACTTCCCGGCCGTAGGACAGTACGTCCGCCGCCAGCCATGTTCCAGGCCACGCAAGTGCAGAGTATGTGAGACTCCCCTGCACTTGAGAAGCGCGCCTGCAGCGGGACAGTGAAGGCAAAACGGGCCACGCGATCGCACCGCGGTATATGGAGAGCACCGTCAACAGGAAGGAGCGACTCGTCCTGCTTCCCAAATAGCGGTCAGACTTCTTGGGAAGGAACCCCTCGGAAACCCACCCCGAGATATGTCACGCTGACAAAATATCATTTTCACTTATGATACTGAAAGAGTGTATTATTGCAAAAATGTCTAGGCCGGAGGGAAAAAAATAAGTTCTTGGCAAAATCGCTGTATTTGTAATAATTTCCTGTGATAGCAACTTTAAGTTGCTCTCGTGTGACTGCCAAAATTTTGTTGTTTCAGGGAGGGTTTACACAAGGGGCGCTCCTAAAGCTGTCCACTACACCAAGAAATTCACACCCTCTGGTTCCAAGTCATTAGCATGTCTGATACACATTTTCAAGTACTTGAGATTTGATTTGGGATAAAAAGAGAATTAAGTCTGAAGTTTATCACTTTATTTCATTAGTAGGCCTCCATGACTGATTTGTATTTGGCAGGTGTTAACTAATTTCCAATCCCGTAAATAATTTTCATCTTGTCCTATATTGAACCACTGGCAAAAAAAAAAAAAAAATGCTGATAAGAACACATTCTCTAATAGTCATGGTCTATCTACAGGGTGTATCCAAGGCTCAAGCCTTAACATCAATTTCATTTAATTTTTAATACATTTTATTTCTTTTATTTCTTAGAGTACTTTTAGGTTGACAGCAAACTGAGCAAAAAGTACAACGTTCCCATAGAACCCCCCTTCCCCAACACACACATAGCTTGCTCTGTTACCAACGCTCCACACAGAGGAGTGCATTTGATGTAATAGTGACCCTACACTGACATAGCGTTATCACTCTGAGTCTGAAGTTCATATTGGGGTTCACTGTTGGTGGTGCATCTTCTGCAGGTTTGGTAAACGTGTAAGGACACGCAGCCACCATGACAGCATTAACAGAATAGCTTCTCTGTCCCCCCAAAACCCTGTGTTCTGACCACCCATCTTTCCATCTCCCCAATCTCTGGCAACCGCTGATCTTCCACTGTACCCCCAGTTTCCTTTTTTTCCAGAATGTCATATAATTCGAATCATATAGTATGTAGGCTTCTCAGAAGGCCTTCCTTCACTCAGGATTATGCACTTAAATTTCCCCATGTCTTCTCATGGCTGGATAGCTCATTTCTTTTTAGCAGTGAACAGTAGTTCATTGTCCAGATGGACCACAATTTTTCTGTTCACCTATGGAAGGATCATAGTTGCTTCCACGGTTTAGCAAGTATAAATAAAGCTGCTGTAGCATCTGTATGTGGTTCATTGTGTAGACATACATTTTTGAGGGGCATGGGGGGATGAGTGAGCCGGGTGATGGGTAGTAAGGAGGGCACATATTGCATGGAGCACTGGGTGTTATACGCAAACAATGAATCATGGGACACTACATCAAAACCTAATGATGTCCTGTATGGTGACTATCATAGCATAATTTAGAAAACAAAATGAAATAAGATAAAATAAAATGTAAAAAAAAATAAAGTTCAATAAAGATTTTAAATTCCCTCAATAAAAAAATTTAAAAAACAATCCTTGGTAAAATCTTGCCTTGTCTGGATCAGTTCCTCAAATAGTCTGATGTTATTTCCTATCTCTAATGAGGATAATTGTCCACCTGATACGGCTTCTAAAGAACTAAACAAGACATTTATGGAAGCAGTGCTGAGTGCCATGCCAGGTTCACAGCAAGCACTCATAGATGTTGACCATTATTAGTACCGCTAGTTCTTGATGTTACAGGCATTAGAGTATCTATGATTCACAAGGAGCCGATTCAAAAGCAGCTGACTTAGCCAGTTCCCTAAGTTGGGTCACTCTACTGCCTTGCTCAAAACTCTTCCAGTGGCTCCCTTCTCACCAGGGTAACACTTGAGGTCTACAACACCCTATGCAAATTACCATCTTTTTTTTTTTTAATTTACTTATATTCAATTAACCAATATATAGTACATCACTGTTTCAGATGCAATGTTCAAAGATTCATCAGTTGCGTATATCACCCAGTGCTCCCATCTTGACCCCCTTATGATTTCCCTTCTTCCTACTGTTTCACACCTCATCCCTGCCCAGCCATGCTGGCCTCTTTGCATTCGAAGCATATCCTGCCTTGGATTCATACCTGGATTTCTCTCTGCCTGAAATCCCTCAATGGATGCTCTCCTGAAATGTCACTTTATCAGAAAGACTTTCTTAGCACCTTACACAAAAGAGCGCCCCTTCCAACACTCTCTATTCCCTTTATTCTGCTTAGTTTTTCAACAGAGGACACACGATCACTAGTTATCTGTTTCTTTGCTTATTAGCTGCTCTCCAAGGAGAATAAGGTCCATTCTGGTAGACATTTTTTCTGGTTTTATTTTCTGCTCTATCCCAGCATCTAGGATTATGCCTGGCACCGAGTGGGGATTCACTGGCTTTTTGTTTACATAGTTAATTAACTGTATGACAAATATTAGAGAATACTCCTTTTTTTTTTTTTCTAGGCCCAGTAACTTCATATAATCTGATTGTCAGGAGGTGATGAATGACACCTCATTAAGGAAACAACAACATAACATGATAACTTAGTTCATGCCTGGGTTCCCTGGAGCTCAGGAGTAGCTTACTCAATGTTCTTATTCAAATGTTTTTAAAATAATGTATTTTATACATTCACAATACTTTAAATAATATAATTTCTTATTATTTAGGACTGTGCTATTAAAAGCATGTCTTCTGGAACCACACTTTTAGCATGACCTGGGAGTGCAAAGAAATGCAGAAACTCAGTCTTTGCCCCAAGCTGACTGGGCTGGGCCCAACCCTCACAGAACTCTGATGCACTTTACAGTTTGAGAATCACTGCTCTAAGGGTCACTTAAATGACCCATTTGAGTTCTTTGACTTCCCCTTATAAATATATAAGGATATATAACATATATATAAGGATATATAATATATATATATATTATATATAAGGATATATATCCTTATATATAATATAAGGATATATAACATGTCCTAGACTCTAAGCAAAAATCAAATTGAATTGGTTATTAATGTAGATCATGGAACTGTCCATCACATTAATCAGTTATCTTTTGCCATCTATAAATATCCCAAGGAACACCTTCCCAGGTTTCAGAAGTTCTCATTTTTTCAGCTATTTGTGTGGCTACCGCCTAGCTACTAGCTGTTTAGAGCCTCCTGAGTTCAGCACCTAAATTCCTCCTTGTCAAATCTGAATACTCTAGAAACATAAAGAAACAAGGTTTAACTTTTTTTCAATTTCTTTCTTTAAGGCACAGCTTTTCAAACATTTTGTAACCAGGGATATTCTTCTCCCAAAATGAAACGTGTTGTAGATGGGTCATATGGAAAATTGCTAATATGAGACCGCTCTGGCTGCCATGGGTTGACTTGGTTTGTCCACCTCTCTTGCCCTGACCTGCCTCCTTCCTCCCACCCAGTTGAGGATCATATAGGCAGGACCTGCAGTTGTAAGGTTGGCAAATCCCTGCTGTAGGGCATGGTTTCTCAGAGGGCAGTCAGCACCAGGATTTCTAGGCCTCTACCCCTAGCCCACTGAATTAATAAGCATGGAATGAGCATCCACAGATGGTTTTTCTGCACACTGGAGTGAATCACTGTTCTAGAAACTCTAAACTGCCATTTCTAGTAAAGAAAAATAATCATACAGGCGCACTGCCCACAGTCATTTCAAATAATCCCAAACAAGCTACTGCATTCATTCAAACACTGAAATTGCCAAGATATTTGAAGAGGTGAAGTCAAATAATTTTAAATAAAACACTGGTTCTAAAAGTTCAATATGCAGAAATTATGATGAACGGCCTACCAGATTAACAATTTTAAGTAATTTAGTAAACATTTATCATCACTCTTCTGGGAGATTTGTGGGGGGAAACTATAATAAACTGGACAGCTATCCTGTCCTCGATGAGAAGAAGTATATGCAGAGGAACTGAAATATATAATTAAAAGTAGTAGAAGATATAAGGAGATGATTAAAAAGGAGATGATTCTTCCCAGGTCTGAAGATGAAGGGAAGACTGAGTTAAGTCTTCAAGTTGACCTAGGGTAATTCATTTCTCCTTTCCCTATCCTTTCCAGATTCTACATAATTAGTGCATTCTCTCACACAGCAAGAAGGGTCCCAGGAGAGCTCAATCCTCGCCTGGGGGGTAGGGGATGGCAGAAGCACATAAGGATGCCACCCCTGCCAGCCACCTGGTACATCAGCAAGTGGTACCATGGCCAGTGCCCAGCCCTGCAAAATACACACAGGGAACAGTCAGTGCATTAATGAGAAGCGATGATCAGAGAGAGGTCAGATGTAACACTGAGATCATGTGAGAACCAAAGTCTCCCCATGGGGCGTATAGAAATCTGAAGGCACCAGCTATGGTGGTGGTGTCATTTATACGAGTTTATGTAAACCCTTGTTTGGATTGAAAGAATTATATGTTTCCATTAAAAATACTAAATGAATATTAAACATCAGGATTTTCTGAGAGCCTACTAGTACCTCTCTCAATTCCTAGAGTGAAAGAACATTACTTAATTAAAAGTATTATAGTTTAGAGAGACAATCAACTGAAGGTGACAATAATTCCAAAATTATTCATCATAAAATAAAACTGAAGATGACTAATGGCAATTTATAATAAAATAAAACAGTACAATTTGTCTTTAGTCTTCAGGTAAATACCACTGACAAAAATGGCAGAGTCAGATACATCAAGAAACTGAATAAAATGTATGAATAAATACAAAGGATAATTATTCTGCTAATATTATTAATGTTCAGATGATAAACATAAAGGCTTGCTTTTGCTCTAAACACATGAATTTTTTAACTTTTGAAAAAAATTTAAATCCTCTTGAACTAGTTTGTCATTACAAAAAAATAATAAATCCAATTTGTTGATTCATAAGTAATTATTTTGATGGTTTATAAATATATAATTTAGTTATATTTAATGTAAATTTTAACTCTCAAATATATCCTGTTTAGGCAAAAGATGTTACATGGTTATCCTACCATAAAGAATATATATAATTGTTTTGAACTTTATGTTTTGAAATTTTGCATAAACTGTATCTTACTGAACATTCCTTTGCAATTTATAACCCATTATAAGAATAAAACTGATTACTTGTCCATTCTACTATTTAAAGACAGCTATGTCATTTCTATCTTTTCACAAATTTCAATGATTCTTCTCGGTCATCCATTCAGAGGTTTTCTCATGCACTCTGAGTTCCAGAATGTGAATATCTGGCATTTCATTGATGATTATGAAGCTGTGAATTAATTATTATGAAGCTCTCTTTGGTGACTGAATCAAATGATATTCCCACCATCATGTATGAAAGCACTTTCCACCCTAGATCCTTACCAATGCTTGGAATTGTCAGACTTTTAAATATTGGCTCATCAAGGAGGCTACAGTGATACAACTTTGTATCTAAAACGAATTTCTCTAAAAAAAATAAATAAATAGGGGCGCCTGGGTGGCTCAGTGGGTTAAAGCCTCTGCCTTCGGCTCAGGTCATGATCCCAGGGTCCTGGGATCGAGCCCCGCATCGGGCTCTCTGCTCTGCGGGGAGCCTGCTTCCTCCTCCTCCTCTCTCTCTCTGCCTGCCTCTCTGCTTACTTGTGATCTCTGTCTGTCAAATAAATAAATAAAATATTTAAAAAATAAATAAATAAATAAATAAATAAATAAAAATAAAACGAATTTCTCTAATCAGTAATGACACCTTGAACATATTTCCAAGTTAACCAATCGTTGTCTTTTCCTAAATGTCATTTTATCTACTACTTTGGTCCCTCTTATTTTGTACCCATCAAACTAATCGATATTATTTTTTATACCAAAGTTCACTTAGACCAATCCACATTTACCCTTGGGTTTTCTAAGCATCATCTCTCACAACCCATTTTGTCACCCTGGGCTCAAACCCACTCCTCCCCGTTCTGAGAACTTGGTCAGTTCTTTCAGACTGGGTACAAATACACTCAGTGTTTGTCTGAAAGTGTCTTTATTTCCCTCTCACTCTTGAGCAGTATTTTTGTTAGGAATGTTGGATTTAGAACTCTGAGTTAACAGGTATATCCCTCAGTCATTTGATATTACTCCAATACTGTTTTTCTTCTATTATTCCTGCCAGGATCCATTCAAATTATTGTTCCATTATAAGTAATCTCTTTTCTTCATTTGAGTTTAAATTCTTCTTATTTTCCTTGATCTTTTACTTTCCTTATAAAGTGAATTTATTTTTATTTATCCTGATTAAAACCAATTGTGTGTTGTTTTGCTTTGTTTTCTTTTGTTTTGTTTTATCTTGCTTGGGACCATGTACTCTCGAATCAGAGGACTTATCCATCCTGAAAAATTCTCCATATTCTCCTGGAAAATGGTCTCTCTCCTAGTCTGTATTCTCCTATAATGAAACTCCTATCAGAAATATTTTTGGCCATCTCTTCCAAACTCCTAGTCTCTTAAAAGCATTGTTTTACATTTTAACCTATACCACATTTTGGGCAATTTCCCCATATCTCTCTTCCAGTTCACAAATTCTCTCTTTGACATTGCCAAACTTGCTGTTATAACCCATCCACTTTTTTTTTTTATTCCAATAGCTAAAATTATGTTCTATTTAATAGCTCTTCTTCTATTATACTTGTTTTCTGTTTTAGGTTTCAATTTTTTTATGCTTTAATTAACATAAAATGTATTCGTTTTGTCTTCTGTTTCAAATTGTAATTTTATTTTCTTGAGTCTCAGGGGAACCTAATCTTCCAGTTTATGGTATATGCTTACTTCTACTCATGACAGAATATCCTTTTATTTGAACTGTAATGTTTGACGGTGTGTGCCCCTTGACTAGGGCACGGTTCCCTCTGGAGGCATGGAGCCCATGCTTTCTGAATGTTCTCTAGGAATGCTTTTATGTACGCTCTGCTTGAAACATCAGATGCACCATAAATCTGAGTCCAATATTTGTATTAACTTCCCATTCTGGATCACATAGGTACTATTTAGATGGATCTCATTTTTTCCCACATATTGCATTTTTTTCCCTATTTCTCACATTTTTTTTTTCCAGTTTCCTAAGTGCTCAGTGTATGCAAAGGTCAGAATTCCTCCCCTCCACAGCCTCGTCAAGACTGCCAGAGTATCAGGTCATGCACTTAAACTCCGAGTTTATCCATTCCTCTATTTAAAAACAGCTGTGTTATTTCTACACTTCCACTTGTCCTCGGAAATTGTTTCTTTTTGTAATCTCGTCTATGATTTTTTTTAACTTTATTAAATTTTACTTAGTGAAATTAGCAAGGGATATTTCATATATTTTTGGCCTCCATCTTGCTGGTTCCCAAATTCTTGGACTCTGTGAAAGCCATCACAGCCCAGAACGGCCTATATCCTCACTTATTGTATGTAGGAGAGACATACATTCATGCCTTATAAAGTCATTGCTGTTATTTTGTGTTTTCTGTTACACACAGTCAAAAAATAATCCTGTTATACCTTCGACTATTTAGATTGGAAAATAAAAGACTAAAGTAACAAAGGGATCGCCATCCTTGCCAAATAAAGGCAATTTTGAAAAGCACTGTAACATGGAGAGAAGGAAGAACCCTTCACACCGAGGGTGTTATCTGACATTGCAACGCATTGCCTTAGCACCTGCAAATGACTAAAATGCCCTCTAAAGTTCTCTTTCTGCTTTTTCAAATTTCCTTATATCATCAGAAGCGTAATAAACCAAAACGCGTTTTAAGAAAATAAGAAATAGAAAAGAAAGCCAAAAGTGGAGAGAGACATACATGCACCTTAATGACCTATTTGGACCCCAGCTCAATGTGTCACATCCCCAGCACTCCTACTTCCTCAAAATAACTAACTAAATAAAACACTATTACCCTGGCCTGACACCCAAATTCACTCTTAACCTGAAAGCCCTGTTCCACGGCACTTACTACATGTATTGACCTCAAATTTTTTATAGTCCAGTGCCGTCCTTCTAATGATGCCTGCTTCTCGGCATCTAGAACTTACGGAGAAATGAGTACCTACACACTGAGGCCCTTCCCTGCGGAGGCCTGCCGCACACAGCGCTCTCCTGGTGGAGACAGAGTCTGCACAATTACCTGGCCTTCCAACTGGCAGGGTCCTGGCGTCGTCACTGCTCAGGATCACGGCCAGACCCCCCGAGTGGGACGGGAGGACGGAGCTGCTGAGGTCCACGCGCGTCAAGCTCTCAGGCTCTCTCTCCGAGCCCACCATGGCGTTTTGTGGGCCGTCCTGTCCAGTGGCCTCCCCTTCTCGGTCTTCCCTCCAGGGTCTCAGCACCACGTGAACGATGCTCTGCTGATCCAGGTCACAGCTCTAGGTGGGAGCAAAGCAGACAGAGACGAGAGCGTGCAAGCGTTAAAAGGCCAAGTAAGGGTTAACCTGTCCTCAGGCCCAGAGTACGCCCAAGAGCCTCAAATCTGTTTAGACCCAAGTTCGCACACAGTCATGGAACCTGAGGAAAGAGCCACGTGTGGCGGATGGAGTTGGACACCCTGGTCCCCTGTCAGCACGTTCGCGTCTATGTGGGCTCCGCATTCCTGGGGCCACAAACCAAAATGTGGGCATAAATGGACCACGGCGACAGAAAAACTATAGAGTGACAGTCAAAGCAACGCGAGACCGAGCGGGTCAGAACTGTACACAGGGCATACATAAGCGCGGTGACAAGCAGCATTCTTTTAAAATTGATTCACTTCAGAGGGGACGTGTCGTGCCAATCATCAAATATAAATACCAGCCTCCATCTCCATTTTAAAAAGCACAGAGAGTTGGTTATGGCCAATCACAGAGCACTTTTCTCCCCAGTTTAAAATAACTGTGTTGATGGTAGACGCCACACGCGCCCCTATGTCACCAGCAAACACAGCCCCGCGACGACGGGGAAGGAAGCGAGTAGCACACCCAGGTCGGCCCATCCAATGGCACAATTACAATCAGCGGACACTGGCAAAAATGCTCTGTGCCGACGTACTGATGTGTATGAACAGCAGACTGTAAACCTGACTAGAATTAAAGTTCGAAGTCAGATTTGCTAGGACTAAAACTAGACTAGATCAAAGCCCGGCCTCAGAGTATCTGCTGGATAGAAAATCACCCGTCTGTCTCGGCCCTCCTCCTTCATAGACACGACCTCGTTCTCCCACTGAACCCCCGAATTTCAATTTCTACAAACCACCTGTAGTCACGCTCTCATCATAGCCATGTCCAAACGACGCCACACACGCCCAGCGACGCTAATGACGGTCCTGACTGCCCCCACCCCCTGCAGTATGCCGCTGTCCGCAGCAAACACTGCATCAGCACTTCCTGTGGACACACCACTGCAGACTCAGAAGGTCTCAGGACACCCCCGGGCCTCGATCCCATTTCTGCCTCTTCCCCATCCCGTGCCCCAGACCTCTGTCACGTGGACATGCTTGCTGTCCCTGCCATCTGTCCTCACAGCGCTGGGTGTATCAGGATGGCTCTGACTCAGCAGTGGTTGCTGGGTTGTCAATCTCTGTCCGTTAGCCTGTCCCCACCTGCGTTCCCCATTTCTGTCAAATCACTGCCCCTCCCCCATGGTATCCAGGGGTCAAGTCCTCCCTGCACACCTACAACTCTGATTACCCTTCTATGTCTTCTGAAGGCTTCAGTGGGACACTCCCCACCCCCCGCCGCCCTACCCTTATACCCAGCAAGGTGCTAAGAGTAACTAATTCCGACTCAGGAATAGCCTTCCCATATTCCGCTCCCTTATTCTCAATTGCCATCTCCCCGTTTTAAGGTTTCATCATTATAACAGCATTGCAACTGCTCCCTGACCTCCCATCTCTCCCTCTAATCCGGTATGTACATGTTCCTGGAGTGTGCTTCATAATCTTTTCAAATATCTCGCTATTACTTATTACACAGAATCTGACATCTTACTATCATCTTCAGGCATGCTTAGACTTTTCTCCTTTCTAGATCACCTATCTTCTGATTTTATCACCTTTCCTCTCCTGCGTCATATACGTGATAGATGAGGTTTTTCATCCAAGCTGTTCACTCTCATCTCTCCTCCTCCTGTCCTTGATTGGGCTCAGTCCTGTGATTGGCTTTGGCCACTATGGTGGAACCAGGGCCTTTAAATGTATCTGTGCCACTGCTGTGGTCAGCGAGAGCACCCCCCCCCCCAGTAGTTTCCGCCTCCTCCAGCCTGGGTCCTCCATGTGCAGGTGGCCCAGTCCTGCGCTCAGCCGCGGAGGGGACCGAAGGCAGCGGCACCCATGGCGTGAGCAGAGCCTTCCAGCTGGAGGGGCTGGCACTGCAGACCCCCGGCAGACCCGGAGGGGACGGTCACCAACGTACGGCGCTGAGATTCTGTGGCTGTTCATTAGGCAGTGACAGCTGACAGTATCTATCTTCCACTCTAACTGGACTAACAGACATTCTATCAACGGCTACCACAGCCTCTGTGCTCAGCCGGACTCCATAATTATACAGAGCCTTTGGCCTGAGTCATTTCAAATAAAGCTACACCAAGATCTGAGTCCACCTGAGCGAGCTTGCGCAGGCAGGAGCTCGTGCAACAAGGGGAGGGAGCTGAGAGCGAGTCTCCTACCGTCCCCTGAGGTTTTTACCCACAGCGTGTTCTTTGCAAGGAGGCTCAAGAATTCAGTCAGAGAAAATTCCTCTCTTGACGTTCAGGACTTAGGTGCTGCAGGTAAAAGTAATGCCTTCCTTCCCCATCTGAACGCCAGCGACCTTTGCCGGCCATGCTCTTCTTGCAGGGGTCGGACCGTGGGCAGAACTTGTGTGCGTGTGTGTGCGTGCATGCGTGCACGTGCGCGCTCGTATCTGATCTTCAGACTCAATTTAGAAATTCCTGAGCGCAGCACCTGGGTCATACTTACATTCTGACTTCCCAGAATGCTTCATGCAGCGCTTTGAACCTAGTAGGTAGAGAACATATGTCTGCGAAAGGGAAAATCGAAGGATGGGGGCAGAAACAAGAATGAATGAAGGAAGACATCCAGATAGTCATAAACTCGATATCTAAAGTGCTCCATGGGGAGCCAAAGGCTGTGGAAGAAAGAGCATGGGATTCAAGGCCAGACAGATGTAATCTATTAGCAGCATGATTTTTGGCAAATGACTTTCCCTCCTTAAGCTCTAGTTTCTACATCTGTCATTGGCAATAACAACACCAACTCTGATGACGACTCTGAAGATTTAAGGAAACAGAAGGAGTGCAGAGCCCCATCCAACAGCAGTGCCTCCGTACACAGTAGTTAGTGTCGTAGTTTCCATCTACTTGGACAGTTAGGATCATCATTCGGGAGTTTTGAAAACTCAACGGGGTTGGCCCCTGATCTTGTATGTGGATAAAACCTCTGAATCTCACACAGTCCTGCTTGGAGAATGGACACAGAAGGGAATAAGCAATGCTAGAGATGTGATAATCACTCCGACAACATTCCAGCTTTCTGTGAACTAGAAATTGATTAAAAAAAAAAAAAATCCCTGTCTGCTCAGATGCCATGAAACACATGAAGAACCTCAGCAAATTCCCAGAGCATGCTAAAATCTGACAAACATGGAAGAAATCCCAAAACAGAGATTTTCCTTTCAAATCAAGATTATTATTATTTTTTTTTTTTTTTGGATGCCCAAGGTGGAGCTGGAAAGGGGAACGGGAAGGCCGCAAGCAGATTTCGGTAGTTCTACTGGTACGCATGGAACAGACTTCTTTCAGCCTACGTCCATGGTTCTGAGACCATTAACTGCTCAACTCTTTGACTTCGCATAAAAAACAGCACTGATCTCGGAAGCAGTCCCTTTGCCAGATGGTACAAATGCACCATCACACTGGTTCAGTTCAAAACCCCATAAATAACACATTCCAGGCATGATGACCTGGATAAAGTTCAGTTGTCCAGCCTCTCAGAAGCCCAAAATAATATTTAGTTCTCATAGGATACAAAAAAATTCCTCAGCTTTGGGAGGTAGAGATTTTCAGTGGGAAAACAGCAGAGTTCTCCAGCATGGTTTTAAACTTTCTCAGGGCAAAAACAAGGTCTTATGTGTCTTTGTTTCCTCAATAAACAGAATATTGCCTGGCAAAGAGGAAACACGTTACACTTGTGTTTTAACTTATTAATTCAACAAGTGATGCCATGATGTGAGTTGTGTAGTGTGGACAAAACAAATAGTTATTAGTCCAACTGGACTTGCTCTTATGCCATCCAGTGGAGAAATCTGTACCTTGGACACTCTCTCTATGGTACCTTTGATTTGGGCATGCCCCAGTATTAATATCTATGGGAGCTGATTGCCAACCAGTAACCAACTCTCACCTAGTTGGCCATCATTCCACATACAAGACATTGGTGTATTTTTTCCTTTTCCAAAAAGGAGTTCCTCTGCTGACACGTAGTTAGGATTCAAATATTTCAGAGTCTGGCAATCCAATCAGAACACTGGAAGTAGGGATGCCTGGGTGGCTCAGTTGGCTAAGTGTCTACTTTAGGCCCAGGTCATGATTCCGGGTCCTGGCATAGAACTGGGATAGTCCTGGGCTCCCTGCTCGGTGGAGAGTCTGTTTTTCTCTCTGCCTCTCCCCACTGCTCATGCTCTCTCTCTCTCTCTAATAAACAAAATCTTTAAAAAAAAAAAAAAAAAAAGGAAAAAAAGAAAGAAAGAACACCAGAAATGCTTTTGAAAAACGTGCTAATGCTTTTCAAGGTCTCAACCTTTAGGTCTTATAAAAACAAGTAATGTTACTGTAACAAGAAAATTCCTGGGGACTGCAAAATTATTGGAATGTTTTCCAAACACTTAAAGAAGGGCTAGACAGACAATCTCTAAAATGTTAATAACGAGATTCAAAAAGTCAATAATGGCACATTATTAACAAAGTGCTTTCATCTACTACAGAAATAACAGTCATATTAATAAAATGAAATCAGCACACACTGTTTTAGAGCTCTAGCTAGCCTCCAGGCTGCATTACAAGGTTTCTGATGCACTCAGCGGTCTCATGTTGCCAGTCTTCTGGGGGGGGGGGGGCTCTTGTCATCCCCAGGGGTGGCTCTGGCTGGCACAAACCCAGCTCTTGATTTCACGGGCTGTTCACTTCCATCACACCCGGCAGAAGACGAGGGCGAGCCACAGAGAGGTTCACGGCAGATTCGACATCCCCCGGCTCCTAAGTGTGAAGCCAAGACAGGGGCCCAGGCCGAGGACTCCCCATTACCCTTGTGTGACGTCCCGAGCTCCGCAGCTGGCTGCTGAGACGTGGGGAGCGGAGGGGGCAGACGGAGCGGGATGAGGGCAGGGGCCAGGCGGGGAGAGCAGGGCTGGGAAACGGCCCGCACAATCCCCAGGGGCAAAAGAACGAGGAGGAGGAAAGCCAGGTACCTGGAACGGGAAACGCTGTAGAGGACGGCCCTCCCGGAACCGGTCGAGGGAGGCCGCAGGAAAGCGTGGGTGGATCTGATTGAAAACCAACACAGCAGCCCGTGAGGATGGCAGCGGAGCGGCCGCTCGCAGAGCCGAGGTCAGAGCACCGCGAGTACCGCGAGTGTCGAGGGGGCGCGACGCCCGGGCCACACCCCGGAGGTCAGCACGGAATCCCACCCCCCGGGATGGCTACAGAGACCGGCTCACGTACACACTCCACCTGGGGGTGTGGAGAAGCTCAAGGATCCTGCGAAGCTCGGGTCCAGCGGGGCCGCCGACCCGGAGGCGGGAGGAGTCCGACGGCTTGAGCAACCGCCCCAAGTGAGACGCATGATTAGGAAAGCAAAGAGTCGCTCTGCGGCCCCTGTGTCCTGCCTGGAAGCCCGGGGGTCTTTCAAGTAACTCTGCTTTGGACACTCCACCTCTCCGAATTCGCGACAAGCGGCGTGTCGGACAGAACCCCCTGGCCAGGGTATTGGTCTAAACATCCTAACTCACCCACACGGGTCGACATGCGCCCGATACCAATTCCTGTGCCCATGAAATCAGGTCAGGTCATCTCCGGTGCCTTCAACCTTACTCACTTTAGCTCTCTCCAGACTGTTGAACTCTATTTCATCCTACAAAATGCTTAGATTATTTCAATGGGAAGGTTGTCACACATCTTATCGTGTACTAGCTTTACATATTAGGGTCTGAAAAAACCTCTGATTTTCATTTGAATTTTTAATAACACACATTTTTTCCCCCAGAAAAGCAATAAAATGATCAGCCAAGAATTATCAGATAAAAGGTTTCCTACTTTAATAGGCAATGATGTTATCAGATTTTAATTTTAAAAATCATTTTGACATTAGGAGATCTTTCCTAGATAATTTAACGTAAATTATCTAAATAAGAAAGAAACACTTTTTTAGAACAACTTTCATTTTCTTTTCTTTCTTTTGCTGTCAAAAATTCTGAACGCTTATTAATTGCTTCTTCTGACAATAACTTTTAACAAACATGTTTCTGTATGAGTTTTTAATAATGTATTTTCTATGTCAGAGAAAGACAAAATGGCAATTATTTAGGAAGTTATTTAAAGATATTTTTAGACATAATGGCTGGGAAATGTTCTGTACGGTTACAGCTAACAATGCAACAATGCGGAGAAAGCAGCCTGAGCCCAGAGATGTTCAGAGGGGAGTCAGAATAACCAGAAAGGAATTGTTCCCATGGGTTTGTTTCTCTTGAACTCCAATCCCCTCCATTGTCTTCAGTGAGCACTAAATGCCAATTTGTATTAATTGGGTGAGAATAAAAAACTTGAGCTTTCATTATTTTTTTCTTAGACTTGTAGAAGACAGATATTTTGTGATTTATGCTTTGAATTTATTTCACATTTCTTATGGCTGGTTTTCATTATAATCAAAGATATGACACTTAGATAAAGATACTGAAAGGTCCCTTCTCTGGTTGCTGAAGGCTGAGGAATGCAATTCCTATGAAAGGTCAATTAGCCTCACACTAATTAGCCACCGAGGGTCTGAGCCCCATCGCCATCCACTTCCCTCCCACCTTGGGCCTGGGACCATTTTGCTGCTCATTAGGAGCCACACCAGAGAAAGCTCAACGGGAGGAGAAGGGGACAAAACAGGAGTGGACGTCTTTCACTACCTAGTAGCCTTGCGGCAAATAATTTCTTACGGGAGGATGTGACCAATGTGTGCACAAGGCCCGGTCTGGGGTTCCGCTGGCCCACGTGTGCCCTCTCCTAGATACACAGGCAACAGGTAACGAGTCCTACACCCACTAAACCAAGTTACACCATGTTTTATATTGTAAATTTTACAAAAAGTATTTCCCCGTGTCATTTCATTAAATATTCCATTACTAGTTATGATAAATATCACAGTTAAAATATATACACGGATTTTGCCAACAGAATTAAATTAACGTTTACAAGTCAGTGCATATCCTTTATCATATTCACGGGGGGAGTTTGGGGCGCAGGGTTAACAAACACACTTTCTTCCCAAGCATGTACGGCAAACAGAGATGATTCTTGGACAAGAACCCATCTTATATTATACCTTTCTCCTAAAGAAATTGATACAACCACTTGATACGACCCTAGGGAAAAAAAACAGGAAGGATACAAACTGTCATCCTAAACTCTGTTCATATGGCATCTCTCTCTCGCTGAGTTTTCCCTTTTCCCCAAACTCAATGGCAAATTTATTATTGCCAAAGAGATTTTGTTTATAATGTGGAGAGAAGATATTCAGCATCAATGAGGTCATTTCAGAAAAAAAAAAAATAACCTGATAAGGATAAAAACATCTTCATATCCTTTTTTGGCATCTATTTATTGCTAGCCCCTTTAAAACAAACAAAACAAACAAACAAACAAACAAAAAACAGTCAGCCATCATCATTATTCTCCAACTTGTTTCTGGTTTCCTTCTCTTCATCCCTCATCTACTTTCACTTTCTAAAAGAATCCATTGGCTTTTGGATGCTCTCCCCTCCTCTCCCCATCCTCTTCTCTCTGTCCCCTCCCCTTCCCTCCCCACTTTACCATCTGCCCTATGCTTTCTTTTTTTTTTTCTTTTAATCTTTGATCACTATTATTGGTTAAGAGATCCTTTGTCTACCTTACATACAGAGAAATATAGTAATTTTTATTTTGGGGAACAAAATCCAGCAAAATATATGCCAAAGGCTTATCTCCAGAGATGGCTTAGGGCCGTTCAGACTGTTTCTGCTACCTTCTAGGCCTGTAAAGATGACTCATTTCAGAACTGTGAGTGTGTCCCAGACTCTGTGAAATAGTAGGACTTCCTAAAGGAAAGACAGAAAAATTTCAGATAAAGAATACTGAGAACAGCAGCGAGGAAAGGCTGCAGGAATGTTTCATCTGCACCAAACTACTTTCGACATCAGTAGACCCTCATGCTGTATTTCTAATCCATGATTTCTCCTGAGTGAACACACAGGCCAGGCTCATTCAGAACGGAAAGGAATTAGGTATGTTCCTTGCGTGGGTGACAGCCCAGTGCTGGTTACCAAGGACTAACCAAGTAAGCACAGAAAAATAGATTGATTGACTCAAGGTTGCAGTGTGTCCGTAGCCAGCCTGGAACAGTGTAAGTCTGGCTGTGTTGCGTTGTGTCGTGTCGTGTTTATTCCAGTGTAGTTAACACACAGTGTCACGTTAGTTTCAGGTGCACAATGTCATGGTTCAACAAGTTTGTGCATTACTCAGTGCTCACCATGAGAATAAGCTTGTTTCACTGTATGTCTTTGAAAGAAGTTATTAGATGACATAATAAATGCTTATTTCAAATCAGTGGAAAACCAGAGTGGTAATTTGAACTTGGATTATTTTAAAAGAGCTCTCTCCCCCTCCGGAAACAAAGAAGCACAAACAAAAACGAATCTCTCCCAGGGGAAGAAAAGGACATGAAGTCACACACCTGACCCAGAGCTTTAAGAAAAGAAATGTGTGTTAACTCTGGAAGGGAGAAAAAATGATCAGGCACCACTTATCCTCAAATATTACCATTCCTCCCTACAATTATGCAAGATAATGTAGCCATGTGCCATCATCATAACTGGGAGCCATCCAGTAAATCTGATGTCTCCCATGTCCCTTCGCCGCTGCAGGGAGCTTAACTAGGGTGTGGTAAGGTAGGATACCCACAGAGTAGGACAGGAAGGGGAAGACAATATTCAAGCTCTTCTATGGCAAAGAAGAAAGGAGAGAGGACAGGCACTTCGATACATTCTTTGACAACTGACACAGAGATAAACAGTTTCACAACTTGGCTGTAAATTCTTTAAGTTTCCAGCCTCAGGTTTAAATTTTATCTACAAATACAACACATTGTTACTTATGTCAGCTCCTGTTTCATAATCTGGGTATTTTGTGTCATGGGCAACAATTCTTTTACTCCGGGTAAATAAAACATGAAGCTACTCTCCTCCTCCACACCTGGACTCTCACAGATGTCTGCACGACTGCCCTCTAGACATCAGCTCACAGAAAGGCATGGAAAGTCTGTGTAAATTGGGACAAATTCCTAGACTCTGACATCAGACTACGAGAAAGGATAAATGGTATTCATTTCTTCCATTTCAACTGCTGGTCCTGACTAATTCTTTTCTGTAATCATTTATTCAGGAGAAACGATGTGTCAAGACCATTGCCATCCCAGGTACATTCCCGAGGGCCACAGCTTTCGCAGGTGAGTGAGGCCGGCGCTCCTCCAAGGGCCACAGATTCAGCTGCAGGTAAATGAGAGAGATGTGCTGTGGGGACAGGGACTCTAGCTTTGAACCGTTACTGTGAAAAAACTGGTAAATATTGTCTTGGATAAAAGCCATTTTTCTAAATCTATCTAACAGAACTTACTTATGGTAAACTTCCTTTAAGATTGGTGACTTTTTTTTTCTTTTTACATTTTCATAATGTACTTTTTGGGGGCATAAGTACAGAATAAAAGCTCAGCCAGCACACATTCTGTCTCCTCCTGGGATAAATCAGCTGAAGAAATTTATAAAAATCCATTATTTGGTGGGTGGTATTTGGGGACTATGAGAAAGTGCCTCAAAGCTTAGGGACAGTGTTTGCATTCTGCTCTAATAAAAGCTAATGAAGGGGTGCCTGGGTGGCTCAGTGGGTTAAGTCTCTGTCTTCGGCTCAGGTCAGATCTCAGGGTCCTGGGATCGAGCCCCGCATCGGGCTCTCTGCTCAGCAGAAAGTCTGCTCCCCTCTCTCTCTGCCTGCCTCTCTGTCTACTTATTAAAAAAAAAAAAAAAAAAAGGCTAATGAAAACACACAGGTGACAGGGCAGGCCGTAGATGTTCAGGTAATACATTTTACTTGTATCTACAGTAACTCAAGTAACTTCCTCTGCCTGGTAGAGAGAAAAGAAGGGCAAGGTGGGAGTTCATTTATAAATGAGTTCCTGAGAGGATGAGGACTCACGCTTCAACCCATCAAGACAAAAGCTTGGCTCCAGAAAGACTGGGCCTAGTACAGTGTCCTGATTTATTTCTATATTTTTTAAAAGATTGTTATTTTTTTATTTATTTGAGAGAGACAAAGATAGCGAGAGAAAGCACAAACAGGGAGGAGAAGGAGAAGTAGACACCCCACTGAGCAGGGAGTCCTATGTGGAGCTCGATCCCATGACCCTGGAATCATGACCCAAGGTGCAGGTAGAAGCTTAACGGACTGAGCCACCCAGGTGCCCCCAGCATCCTGATTTAAAAGGAATCTATGACTTCTCTTTCATTTTAATCTTCTTCCAAGTAAAGGAAGGATAGTGGGTTGAATGGTGTCTGCTCAAAATCCATGTCCATCCACAATGTGAACTTACTTGAAAATAGGGTTTTTGTAGATGTAACAGGTAGGGATCTCAAGATGAAACCGTGGTGTCTTTGTCAGAAGAAGAGAGGACGCAGTCATCCGGAGGGAGGAAAACGTCACATGAAAAGGGAAGCTGCGGTCTGAGCGACGCTGCCACGAGCCAGGAGGTGGAGGAGCCACAGAAGGTGGAAGGGGAAGAAGCATTCTTCCCTAGAGCCTTCTGAGGAAGCAGGACCTGCTGAAGCGATTTCAGCTTTTCGGCCTCTAGAACTATGAGCAATAAATGTGTTTTAGGCCTCCGCGTTTGTGGGCTTTTAACAGCCCTATCCAACAAACCCATAAAACTCACAAATGAGAGAAAAGATTCTGGCCAGAGAGAACAAGATGAGCAAAACTGGGGTTGAGGGACCTAGGGAGTTGGGAAGAAGAAGAGCCAGGATTCACTGTGGCTGGGAGTACGACACCGGTAGGCAGAGTCGAGTACAGATGGGGCTCCCCAGAAGGGCTCCCATTTTGGCATTAAATCAAGCTAATAACTCCTACATATTTGTCAACATTTATTTAGAGGAGGCTCAAAGCTCTGTAAGGGTAGAGATGACGAGAACTTCTAGTAGCAGCCACCTCCACAAACCTTCTTATCTTTGGTTCATTTTGGTTAGGTGACACACACGCTGCTCTATGCAGGACTGTTGAGTTGACACTTGTTGGCCCCTATAATTGTTAAAGCTCCCTTTTAACCATCAAATGTCTCCCAGTCTGAAAGCCAAATCCTGTGGTCATCCTACGCATTCATGGACGCGCATGACACACAGTAGCTATTCAATGCATAAATTATGAACACTTAATGAAAGAAATATAATAGCAGTAATATCTAGCATTTTTTAATTGTCCATATGCTGGGCAGTGTTCTCAGTATTTTCTTATTTTACTTTGTGCACTGCTACAGTGAGATAGGTTCTATTAATATCCTCATTTTATAGATGAGGTGTAAAGAAAGTTAAGTCATTGCCAAAGGTCATACACAACTACTAAGTGGCTGAGCCAGAATAACAAATATTTGTATGGCACAAGGGTCAGTGTTTCACAAGTCCCTTTCATAAACATCAACACATTTAATCTCACCTAATACTTTTTACTAACCCTTTTTCAAATATTAGGTTCGGTATTTTAACAGAGTCACTTAGGGTTGAGGAAGATTAAATTAATTTGCCAAGATGACACAGGAGTTTCTACCCAGGTAGTGGGCTTCTATCCAGATCAAAATCTACAGAAAAATCACCTGGCGTGCCAAGAAGAAGAACAGATTTTCACACCCCATCTTAGACTGTGGAATAAGAATCTGGAGTGGCGTGTCCTGGCCATCTGCATTTCAAATCACCTCCCCTGCGACTCCTAATGTGAAGTCAAGTTGAGAATGTCCACCAAGATCAAGAGCTGGGTGGGCATTTGACCTCTGGCCTCTTGGTCCCAACCATTCCTCACCCACTGAAATCCTCCTTTCTGCTCACAAAGGTATTCTGTGCTCCCTCCTAAACCCTCCTCAGCCTCTGCTCCAGTAGGTTATTGATGTATCCCAGATAGACATGCACCTTCGACTCTGTGACTTTCCTGACAAGGGTGCCCCATCCATGCAGGCCTTGGGGTCTAGAAGAACCAAGACTACTGTCTGGGTCACACTCCCACAACCACCCAGGAAGGCGTTCCATCAGACCAGCTCCATAGGCTGTGAAGGAGAGTGGGTGTACTCGGAAGTGGACAGGGGAAAGATTTAATCAGTCATGTAAGCTCTTAATGGGTTCTATCGACTATAAAGAAAGCACATTATACAAATGCATACAGAGAGAGAACACATAGCCAGTTGTTTGTGTCAGACATTCACAAACTACCCATATCAGATGTGGCATCAATTATACTTCAAAGGGCAGAGCCTGGAATTAACATACAAATAGTAATACTCTGTGTGCCCAAGGGCATGTGACATCTATAAGCCTAGACTGTGCTGAGTAATTTGTAAACCTATAAAATGTCTGGAGCAGCACAAAGTGAAGCCAGAAATGGAAAACAGGTTTTAAGTCAATGAAGACTTGATGAACCACTTTGCTTTTCCTGGTTTTATAATCTAGCACACCAGCTCTTCTGAAATATACCAAAGTCAAAAAGGAAAATGGGCTGAAGGAGACACATCACAAGGATGCTGATCTGGTCCTACTTCAAGGAGAAAGAATCTGAAATAAGGGAATGTTTTGGGAAATATAATTTTTTTTCAATACATTGATTTTTATTAAGTTTCCATGGGATGGAGTGGAGGGGGCAGTAACCTAGGACAGAATCTGTTAGAACAAAAAAACGATAGCACTGCATCCATACTGACACTACACACACACACACACACACACACACACACAGAGCATACTTAGAGTGTAACCAAACTAACAGTCCTAGAAGAAAATAGGAATGCATTCCTTAACTTGAATCTACTCACAGCCTTAAAAACCATGACTCAAAATCATGATGCAATAAAATATTAATACATTTAACCCCATCAAAATAAAAAATAGTCTTTCCATGGCAAACAGAACAAAGGCAAAGACCAACAAAACAAAAACAAAAACAAAACCAGACTCTTAACTACAGAGAACAAATAGAGGGTTTTCCCGAGGGGAGGGGGTGGGGGGATGAATGAAATAGGTGAAGGGAAAAAAAATAAAGAAACAGGTGAAGGGGATTAAGAGGACACTTATTGTGATGAGCAATGGATAAAGTATAAAGTTGCTGAATCACTATCTTGTACACCTGAAACTAATATAACACTATGTTAACTACACTGGAATTAAAAACAAAACAAATTTGGGGAAAGAACTTCAAAAGAAAACAAGGCAAAGACAAGTGACAAAGTGGGAAAAAAATATTTTCAACTTAGGACACAGGGAAATCTTAAAAACTGTAAAAAAGTTTAAAAATCTGACAGAAAAACATGTATGAAAGACAAAATATGTATAAATGAATACTAAAATATGAAAAGATGATGAATTTTAATCATAATAAAATAAGCACATATTGAAACTATGCCTCTTTACATCAATAACTTTGACTATATTTCGAAGGCTTCACAAATACTGTTGGGGAAGAAACTTGCACATCGCCGGTGGGAGAGGCTGGCACCAGCTAATGGAACAGTGTCTGACTTACTTCACTTAGCACAGTGTCTTTGAGGTCCATTTATGTTGTCACAAATGGCAGGATTTCTTTGTTTTTAATGGCCAAATAATCCTCCACTGCATATTTGTACTATGTCTCACTTATCCATTCATCCATCAATGGACACATAAGTGCGGCAAAGAAATTGGGGGTACAAATATATTTTCTAGTTAGTATTTTCATTTCAGGTACCGCCCAGAAGTGAAATTGCTGGATCAAATGTCAGTTCAGTTTTTAATTTTCTGAGCATCTTCCATACTGTTTTCCAGAGTGTCTACGCCATTTTCCTGCTCACCAATGGTGCACAAGGATTTCTTTTTCTCACATCCTCTCCAACGCTTGTTACTTCATGTCTTTTTCATGACAGCCATTCCCACAGGTGTGAGGTTGTATAACTTATTTTTAACATAAGCTGAAATGTATGTGTGTGTGTATTTTAAGCCCCTTTCTTCAACAAATCATAACATATTACGTATTTTTTGTGAAAAGTCTTTTTTCACATAACTCACCCTAGAACTTACTACATGATAGTATAGTGAGGTTTTCCGTATTCTTTTCCATAACTACATGGTGATCTCACATGTGGTTAAATCATAGTTTTATTCAATCAATACCGTACTGATGGACATCTGGGTTGATTCTATTTTTTTTTTTTTTGAAGTTACAAACAACGCTTCTATGAGTAGTGTGTGTACGTATCTTTACATATTTTTTCCATTAGTGATAGATTATTATCAGTATTAGTTTATTGCAGAGCCCAAGGAAGATCAGTATTTTGACAGCAAGGAGCCCACTTAATACCCAAATGTTGGTTTCAGAATATAACTTCCCACATAGATAAAACAGGACTCCCAATACCAGGTCTGAGAGAGGAAGTACAATATGATCCCAGAACATCTTTTGTATGATCCCAGAATATCTTGTGTGTGCCAGAAAGCAAGACTATGCTCAAAGACACATGGGGTCACATTGGCCAAGTATGGGAAAATATAAACATAAAAAGGAATAATGATGGTAATGGGTTATAATAAATTGAATAAAGAATCAATGAACTTATAAAGATACTCAAAATACAGGGGTGGGAAGTGAGGAAGAGCTCTCCTATATAGAAGAATGATAGAGGATAAATATGGAAGGAATGATAGACTAAGAAAATTACATTTTTAAAACTACTAATCTAATGACTACTTCAGTTAAAGATCCCCAGTAGAGCAATAGGATGAAAGAGTGCTAGGAATCAAGATACTCGCACAGAGTACTTTCGCACACATTTTAGAGGCGGAGGGTTTTTCTGCAGAAGTGGATCTGGCAGCCATCCCCATAGGCAGGGCTCATACTACCATCATCAGTTACAAACTATGCAATGTTGGTGACAATGATGTTTAACTGAATGTACTGACGAAGAAAGATTAAAACAAAGACAGCTCGCAGTACATTTTGCCAGGCAACTGGCCTGGAGTCTTTGAAATGTCTGTTTTTGAAAAAAATCCAAAAAGGATATGTGTGAGGGGATTGTTCCAAAGTAAAGGAGATTAAAGATGCATGATAACTAAATGCAATGTGTGATCCTTGACTGAATTCTTGATCAAAAAGATTAAAAAAAAAAAACACGCTATAAAGGACATTTGGGAATGACTGGAGGGAACATTTGCATATGGACTGCATAAGACATACCATTGTATCGGTGTTAAATGTCTTGGGTATGAATAGGTATGGCGGCTATGTAGAAGAATGTCTTTATTTTTTGTAGATACTGACTGTAACCCTTAGGACCAAACTGCCCTGCTTTGTGCAGCACGTCTAACATCAGGGGGCAGGAATGGAAGGAAGGTGGGGGAGGAGGGAAGGAGAGAGAGAACACTAAAGCAGATGAAACAAAGTGTTAAGAGCTGGGGAATCTAGGTAAAGGTCACACAGGTATTTGTTATACAGGTTTATTTTTTACGTTTCACCACTGAAATCTTATAAAATAAAAAAGAGAGATCATACAGCTTCATGCTCAATCACCACGTGGGAAGCACCCACTGAAAACAAGGAATAAGGTAGAACTACAAAACCTGGGAGAGAAAACGACCATACACATCGCATGCTACCACTCCCTGATTAAGTTTTCTCTCCTGTTCCTCTATCTCCCTTGAAAACTGAACTTAAAAAGAAAAGACTGAGGGAGATAAAAGCAAAATCCAAACTTGCCTGATTGAAAAAGAAATCTTTACTTTGAAAACCAGAAATCTATTTAACAGTATGGATTACCGCTACAGTTCATTTATTTTTATTTTTTTTTATTTTAAAGATTTTATCTATTTATTTGTCAGAGAGATAGAGAGAGTACAGGCAGGCAGAGAGGCAGGCAGAGAGGGGTGGGGGGAAGCAGGCTCCCCGAGGAGCAAGAAGCCCGATGTGGGACTCGATCCCAGGACGCTGGGATCATGACCTGAGCCGAAGGCAGCCGCTTAACTGACTGAGCCACCCACGCATCCCACCGCTACAGTTTAAAGAAAAGAGGAATAGTCAGTGGAAGAATGTGGCCAGCGGCGGACTCAAAGCTCAGCAGCTCATACAAACTTTAAGAAGACCACTACAATGAATAAATATATTTCTGCAAACTAGTGAAATTTTAGAATCCTAAAACAACTTCTGAAGCAGAGTGCAATTCAGGGATGAATGCACTGTGAGGATAACCAAAGAAAACAACTCGGTTCATGAATGCCCTTCTTTCTTAAAGAGGCAACAGAAAGAACCTTCCTCAACATTTTGCAATGAAGAACCTTTCCACATCAAAAGCTTCAAACAGATACGGAGTTCCACGCAAGGAGATAGTGTTAAAAAAAAAAAAAAAAAAAAGAAAGAAAGAAAGAAAAGAAAAAGAAAAAAAAAAAAAAAAGAATAAAGTAAATTACAATCCTCCCAGATGGCTACCCAAACGATCAAAAGGGCAAAAGATAGTGGAGAAACACATTTGCTAAAATCCATATGAAAGAGTATCTGAGAACATTTGCATTATGATAAACATCTAATTGGAGTAAACTGGCTCATTTTTTAAGGTATTTTGGCAAAACTTATCAATATTTTAAATGCACATACAGAAATTCTCCCATAAATGCTGAAAGACATATGTCCATGGATGGTCATTGCAGTGACAATAACAAAAAAAGTGGAAATGATCTAAACATTCACTCATTTGGGGCTACTGTCCCTCATCCATTCAACTGGTTAGTACCTGCTGTGACTCCGCAGGGCTCACATGAAAAAAGATACTGTCCATTTTTTAAATAAAAACTTCAAGTTGTACAATAGCACATATTATGAGTAGTATTACCAGTATTATCATGAACCCATTTAGTTATGAATGTATGTAACTATGTGAATGCATTCTTATTGAATGTACATACCAACTCGTGATTATCTCCAAAGAATGGGATCCGGTGGGAAAAGGGAAATTTTCATTGTTTCCTTTTACTTTCTATACTTCTGGAACTTAAGAAAGCATAGGGGTCCCTGGGTGGCTCAGTCATTTAAGTGGATGCCTCCTGCTCAGGTCATTTGGCTCAGGTGGTGATCCCAGGGCCCTGGGATCAAGCCCGGCATCGGGCTCCCTGCCCGGTTGGGAGCCTGCTTCTCCCTCTCCCTCTGCCCTTCTTCCCCGCTTGTTCTCTCTCTCTTCCAAATAAATAAAACCTTTAAAAAGAAAAAAAAAAAAAAGAATTGACCTTAAAATAAAAAAAAAGTATAGACATTTGTTACTTTGATCCTTTTGAAAGGACATCTGGGAATATATCTGCAAGTCATTCAATCCCTAATATCTTTCCTTTTTTTTTTTTTTTTTTTGTCAGAAAAGATGACAGAAAATGTTGTACGTGCAGAAATTAATTCTCTTTTGTTATTCTCCTGTTAATATGTCTGTTCTTGATGTTGTCTCTTTCATTTTGCACCGCCGGCTGTAACTTCTTTCTGACCCGCATTTTACCAAAGTTCCCCTAAATACAACCTCATCTTACACACAGCTGCTTGGATGAGAGCTATTCATCCATCTCCCCCGTTTTTTTAAGATTTTATTTATTGTGTTCCCTCTCTCACTGTGTCTCTCTCTGTCAAATAAATAAATAAAATCTGGAAAAAATATTTATTTGAGAGAGAGAGAGAGAGATAGAACGCACAACACAGGGAAGGCAGGGAGAGAGGAAGAGAAAATTTCAAGCAAACTCCGTGCTGAGCGTGGAGCCCAACGTGCGGCTTAGTCTCATCACCCTGAGATCACGACCTGAGCCGAAATCAAGAGCTGGGTGCTCAACCGACTGGGCCATCCAGCCAACCCACTCACCTCTCCTTTTGAGGAAAAAAACAGTATATTTAGTTGTGTAACTTATTCTCTTCATTCTAAGGAGACTTTTTTTTTCTTTTCCCTCTGACCTCAGATGTGTGCTTACTTTTGGAGTGGATGAGATGCTGGAAAGTTTACTTCAACACAACTGGAGTGTGTAGGAAGGGAGAGTGCGTGTGCACGCCTGCACACAGGAGCACAGGACATGCACACATACATGGCTCAAAACTTCCAGAAGCCTTTGTGAGAGCTCCAGTAAAGGTCGTAGTTGTGAGATTGAAAGTGAAGGATTATGGAAATGGGCACGTTAAACTCTGAAGCGTGCCGTTTTCTCTGATTACGCTGGTGAGCTTCAGAATCCTTTACTTTTTGCAATTATCACAGTGAAAAAGTAGAGAAGCAGAGAATAAAAACTACACCAGTGTTATTAATGTTATTTTAATCTGTTATATTTTAAAATGTATACACTGAAACTGATGTAACATTGTGTGTCAACTATACTCAAATAAAATAAAGGAAATGTAAAATTTATACATATACACTTATTTGTATATCAAGATAACAAATTACAAGAGCATTTAATATTATGTCTGGCAAATTTCCCACCTGGCATGTAAAATTTAAAGTCCTTTATCAGAAAAAAAAAAAAAAAAAGATTCTCAAAAATAGTTTGATCTTAACTGGACAACATCCTAAAATCTTCAAATTATAGTAAAGACAAACTAGATAGACATATACCTTATAAATATTTGAATATACATATTTAGCTTAAAATAAATAAAACAAAATCAGTGAAATAAATAAATCATAGGCCATCATGACCTTGGGAATAGAGACCCCAGCCTAAATGCAAAGGGAGATTTTAAAAAAAGCTAATTCTTGGCTTTTGGACTTTCAAAGGCCCAGGATGCACTGGTGTCAGAGCAATTTAAGGGATTTTAAAGTACTTGGGCATGTTTATTTATTGTGTATTTCATCTCACATCCTGACTTTTGAACTTTACCCAACCCTCCTATAAATATCAATTGCAGTATAGGTGCTAACATTTTAATTTTGAGCAATTCCCATAAACATACTTACTTCTGGATTTTCTTGAACTATAAAAGAAATAAAAAATGGATAACCTTGAGCACCCATTTGAAGATGTTCAGAGCTAAAAAAATGATACGTCTAGTGGCACAGACTAGTAGCTGACACTTCCTCAGTTACTGTATGGCCAAACTTATTGCCCTTGTCTGCCAGTACTTGACATATCTGAGTGTCATGGGTGACTTGTGTCCCCACGAAATTTAGACGTTGAAGTCCTAGCCCTTCACAGTGTGACTGCATTTGGAGACAGGATCGTTAGAAAGGTAAGTTAAAAATGAGGTCATTAGGGTGGTCCCTATCTAATCCAGTATGACTGTGTCCCGATAAAAGAGATGGGGACACAGGGAACACCTGTGAGCACAAACGGAGAAGACAGGCATCGACAAGCTGAGGAGACAGACCTCTGAGAAAACCAGCCCTTGCCTCCTTGATCTCAGTCGTCCAGCCTCCAGAACTGCAAGGAAATACGTTTCTGTTATTTCAACTTCCCATCCAGTGGGGCTTTGTTACGGCTGCACTCGCAAACTAAAACACAGTTTCTGTATCTTCGGGAACCAAAAACTTTCAAAATTCTGCTGCCTACTAATAATAACAAGGACACTCCGTTTCTACCTGCCCATTCACCTTTTTATTCATTCCAAAAGAACTTTTGTAGTCTTGGAAAATCAAACCTTTGCTGTCAGAATCTTGACTGACAGCACAACACGACAGAACAGAATGTAGGGAGGGCTCACTCTGTGCAAGTATTATACGACAGCACTTAACATCTCCCCACTTGATTCCGTAACAGCAGGTGTTGTCTTGGATCTTCCTCTCTATGTTGGGGATTTTTTTTTTCCCATGAAGGCCTTGGTTTCTCTGTACCTTACAACACCTTAGCATCACGGGCAAGGCCTGGGTTCTCTTTCATGTCACAGAGCCTCCACTCTAACCAGAGGACGACTGCACTGTTGTAAGGCAAAGGGGATACAAGTCAGGACTGGGAGGCTCTGCTGAATAAACAGATACACACAGACACGGGAGCTGTTAATTTTGAATCTCAGAAAAGGGGGACAATCACTAAGTAAACAAAACATCTTTGGCTCTCGGCTCCAATACTCAAGTGAAGTTCTTAGTAATTCCCCCCAATTCTCATCAAAGCGTATCCTAACTTTACCCACAATTGTGAAGAAAACTGATGATATATTATATCATCGGGGTTTTTACAGCAGGACCTTCACAGCTCACAGTTATCCCTGAAACCAGCACTTAGTTCATGTCTGTTGAATGAATGAATAATGATAACAATTACCAGGAACTGTTCTAGGTGCCGTATTTACTAAGCATTTCACATACTTGTAATCCTCACAATACGCTGGGAAGTACGGATTGTGACACGGACTGCCAGCACCTCGTTAAATCTGCTTCTTTCCCTCACAGGGCACCTGGCTGACGAGCTCTCCCAGCCACCTGGGCACTTGTGGACGGCCCCGGTAAGCATCCTCGCCAACACGCTCGGGAGTGCAAGGGGTGGATGCCACTTCCTGGCCACGGCACTCTTGCTGACGTCACAGCAAAACATAGATGGATGAAGAGACAGACGCACAGCAAAATGGATCCGTGAGTAGGTGGGCAAAATACAAAAACACAGAAAAACGCTCCACCATAAGCTGGGAGTCCACATCTCATGGTTGGAACCACACAACCAAAGATGACACAAGTGCAGTTCGGCAGTGTGCCCAGACGACATCATTGGTCGTTTGGAGTGTACGTAAGTTTTCTAGAGATTACTCGGCAGAGCTTGAAGTTTAAAAATGACATCATACACTCAAGGCAAAAAATTAGCAGACTGAAAGAGGAAGCTTCTTTTAAAATAAGACTGTGAATGTACAGGATGCCTGATCAGGGATAGATTTTGTCATATTTATTTTCTGGATAATTGTTGAATCCATTGCCTTTCAACATTTTTCTGATTTTCCTTTTTTAATGTGTTGTTGTTGCTTTACGTTATCTTTATAGCTCTCAGCATTCATCTTCACGTTTCCTTGGGCAGAAATAAATCATTCCTTGTGCCATGTATATCACCTCCATATTATCTTTAAGTTTTTGTTCAAATTTCAGTTCCATACAGTATAATATTAGTTTCAGGTGTACAATATATAGCGACTCAACACTTCCAAACAACACTCAGTGCTCCTCACAGCTAGTGCTCTCCTTCATCCCATCTCCTAGTTAACCGAGCCCTCCACACCCCTCCCATCTGGTAGCCATATGCTTGTTCTCTAGAGTTAAGAGTCTGTTTCTTGGTTTGACTCTCTCTTTTTCTTTCCCTTCCTGCTCGTTTGGAATTACATGGTATATTGTCATTCTCTGACTGACTTATTTCCCTTAGCATTACACCCTCTAGCTCCATCCATGTTGTTGCAAACGGCAGGATTTCATTTTTTTTATGACTGAGTAGTATTCCATTGTACACACACACACACACACACACACGCACACGCACACACACTATATCTTCTTTATCCATTCATCAGTCCATGGACATTTGGGCTGAATCCATAACTTAGCTATTATATATAGATAAGGCTTCTATAACACCGAGCTGCATGTATCCCTTTGAATTAGTATTTTTTTATTCTTTGGGTAAATACCTACTAGTGCAGGGGCGCCTGGGTGGCTCAGTGGGTTAAAGCCTCTACCTTCAGCTCAGGTCATGATCCCAGGGTCCTGGGATCGAGCCCCACATCGGGCTCTCTGCTCAGTGGGGAGCCTGCTTCCGTTCCTCTCTCTCTGCCTGCCTGTCTGCCTACTTCTGGTCTCTGTCTGTCAAATAAACAAATAAAATCTTTTTAAAGATGCCTAAAGTGCAATTCCTGGATCATAGGTTAGTTCTACTTCTAACTTTTTAGGGAACTTTATACTGTTCTCCACAAGGGCTGCATCGGTTGCATTCCCACCAATGGTGCAGGAGAGTTCCCCTTTCCATATGCTCCCTAACATCTGTTGTTTCTTGTGTTCTTGACTTTAGCCCTTCTGACAGGTGTGAGGTGACATCTCACTGTAGTTTTGATTTGTATTTCCCTGATGCTAAGTGATGTTGAGCATCTTTTCATGTGTCTGTTAACCATCTGTATGTCTTCTTTGGAAAAAATGTCTATTCATGTCTTCTGCCCATTTTAAATTGGAGTATTTGTTTTTTGGGTGTTGAGTTTTATAAGTTCTTTATATATTTTGAATACTAACCCTTTATCAGATATGTCATTTGCAAATATCTTCCGCATTCAGTAGGTTGCCTTTTAGTTTTGTTGACTGTTTCCTTCACTGTGCTGAAGCTGTTTATTTTGATGAAGTCCCAATAGCTTATTTTTGCTTTAATTTCTCTTGCCTCAAGAGACATATATAGAGAGAAGTTGCTACAGCTGATGTCAAAGAGGTTACTGCCTGTGCTCTCTCCTAGGAGTTTTATGGTTTCATGTCTCATATTTAGATCTTTAATCTGTTTTGAATTTATTTTTGTGTATGGTGTAAGAAAGTGTCCACTTTCATTCTTCTGCATGTTATTGTCTAGTTTACTCAGCACCATTTGTTAAAGAGACAGTTCGGTCCCCCCCTCCCCGCCATTGGACATTCTTTCCTGCTTTCTCAAGGATTAATTAACCATATATAGTTGTGGGTTCACTTCTGGGTTTTCTGTTCTGTTCCATGTCTCTATGTGACTACTTTTGTGCCAGTACCATACTGTTTTGATCACTACAGCTTTGTAATGTAAGTTAAAGTTCAGAATGGTGCTGCCTCCAGCTTCGCTTCCTTTTTCAAGGTTGCTTTTGCTATTCAGGGTCTTTGGTGGTTGCATACAAAGTTGGGATTGTTTGTTCTAGCTCTGTGAAAAAAAGCTGTTGGAATTTTGATAGGGGTTACATTAAATGTATAGAATGCTTGGGTAGTATAGACATTTTAAACATTTGTTCTAACAATCCATGAACATGGAATGTCTTTCCATTTCTCTGTGTCATCTTCAGTTTCTGTCATCAGTGTCTATAGCTTTCAGGGTGTAGGTCTCTCACCTCTTGGTTAGGTTTATTCCTAGGTGCAACTGTAAATGGGATGAGTCCTTTATTTCTCTTTCTGTTGTTTCATTAACGGTGTACAGAAATGCAAAAGATATCTGTACATTGATTCTGTATCCTGTGACTTTACTGAATTTGTGTATCAATTCTAGTGGTTTCTTAGTGGAATCTTCCAGATTTTCTATATTGAAGTACCATGTCATCTGCAAACACTGCAAGTTTTACTTCTTCCTTGCTGAGCTTGACGTTTTTGATTTCTTTTTGTTGTCTCATTGCTCTGGCTAGAACTTACAGTACTATGGAAAATAGCAGTTCGCCTCCATATTTCTTACCACGTGTTTGTCATCTTCATACTCCCTAAATAAAACGTGAACAACCTTTTGACCCATTTGCCTACTATAGTAAGTCTACTGGCATTATGTATACAATGCTAACTCCAATAAAACGTATCATTTGAAATTATTTTAACTCCTATGCAAAGACTGCAAACTTCTTACCCACATCTCCCAGAAACAAACCACTAGATCCTCCTGAAAGTGGGAAGAGCCTTTTAATAAGCATGCCATTGTGGTTGAATGGTTGCTAGGACAACATCTAGTGCTGCAGAAAGACCATGATAAGGCATTCATTAGGAAAGTCGGTTCTTAGGCAGCAGTGAGAGGTTTTGTTTTTTAACATTAGCCAAGTAGATAGCTTTTATATGGATTGAGAATTTTACCTGCATTCTCTCATTTTAACTTCATAACAACTCCATGAAATAAGCACCATAGATGAGAAAACTGAAGCTCAAAAACATGTACAATTTAGCCAAAGATAAATAACCAGATATGAAATCAGGTTTACCTTGTTCTAAACCCATTTTTTTTTTTTTACTATTCTCCTTGCCTGAATACATGGAGAATGAGTGAAAATATCTGTTCCAATTAACACATCCAAATCTTGCTTCGTTCTATAACCAAAGCAGTTTTATAAAAGCAGAATTTGGATGCACGGAAGACGAACTGTCAAATTGATCTCCATTGTCTCAGAGGTTGTTTTATCTAATGGTCGAGATTTCTGAAACCCTGAGAAATGATGACAGAGCATATATAAGACACAGAGAATGCTATAAACAAGGGATTCTGGCCTGGGAGATGAGCCAGAGAGATTGAGAAGTCTGTGAACCTCCCGAGGGATACAACAAATCTGACGTACCTTTGTGGTAAAGGGAGCATGTCTCCTTAGTTAAAAATCATTATGAATAATGGATATATATTTTTGGGAAGAATGTTTTTTTTTTTCCTTTTGCAAATGGTATACATTCATGAAAGTGATTATAAAATACTGTGGCTTTTCTGATAAGTCACAATTTAGGTAGGTGATATTATTTGCTTAGTAGAGAGTTTGAAATGCAAGTGCTACATTTGTGTTTGCATTTCAAGCCCAACTGGACTGAAACATAAAAAAAGGTTTGATCTATGGGCATTTTCTGTAGTTCCCATCCTGAGCATCACGCTTTTGTGTTGCAAATGTTGACTCCAGGAGTCCTCTACTCAACTCTAAAGGTTAACTGGAAGGGATACATATATAGAAAATTATTAGATATTTGGCGATCATAAATGGGAATTTCATGAAGGAATAGAAAATGGGGAAATTGGTTATGAAAAATTAATGAGAAGGGCTGACACAGACATGCAGCTAAGTTGGGGTAACTCATGCTGATCATTTCAAAGGCTGGTAACACCAGCAAAGCTCCTAACCCAATAGCAGGTGGAGCATAGGAGCACAGATTTTATTATGCTTGGGTGAGCCCAGAGGTTCATGACTTCCTATCTTCCATCACATTTCCCAGGACGGTTGTCTCAGATTTTGTATTTCTCCTGAACTGTGCTCAAGGACCTAAGGTAGAACTAGAATCTTTCCCCAAACATGAACCCAATTCACTGAGGCATTGAAAATATGCCTTACCCTCACAGCTCCCCTCTCTGCATGGGGTGGGCTCTTCTCCAAACAAGTTATGCAGAATTACTGGGCACCCCACAGCCTACACTCAGCTTAATTTTAAATATAGCCAATAGGAGGGAAAATTCTACTCCTGTGCAGTGGTAGGTGGGATTCTAAGATGGCTGTCAATGTACAACCCTTCCCTCGAAGTATGAACAGGACCTGTGACTATGATGGAGGCCACTCCCATGATTAGGTTATGTCCTAGCGCAATGCGGGAGGTGTTTCTCAGATGTATTTAAGCTCCTAATTAGCTGACTTGTTAAGCAAAAGGGAGACTATCCTGGGAGGGCCTGACTTACAAAAGAAGGTGCGCTCCACAGAAGGCGGCCTCTAAGCCTAGGACTAGAGGTGAGAGGGTGACACTCTCTTGTTGGGATTGAAGAAGTCATGGTGAGTTCTACCACTACAAGGAAAGGAACTGTTCCAATAGCCATGTGAACTTGGATGAGGACCCAAGCCTTGGAGGGGGCCACTGCTGACCCCTGATGGCAGCTTCATGAGACCCTACCCGAGGACCCGACTAAGCTGTGCCCAGACTTGTGGAAACTGTGACAAACTCATGCTTACCCCATGATACTGTTTAAACACATCTGATGCATTTACCACCCTAGGGACACTGCTATTTTTAGATATCTATGCACCAGTGCTGAAGGTACCAGCTGCTTGAGGGGCAGCCCGAAGCCTGCTGAAGATGAAGGAAAAAATTATTGTTGTTGTTGTTATGGTTTTAACTTTCAAAATAGGCTCCTTAAGCTCATTTTAGTGGTCCTGTTGTGAAATCCCATGTTTTCAAGTCCATGCGAGAAGGAAAGAGAGGTCTGTTGTCCACAAGGGCTTACTATATGCTTGGACGTAGGACGTGGCACAGAAGAGATTTCTCATCATGTTAGTTTGCTAGGCTGCCATAACCAAGAACCACACACTGGGTGGTTTAATTAAGAAAAATTTGTCATCTCCATTCTGGAGACCAGAGCCCCAAATCAAAGTATAGGCAAGGTTGGATCCTTCTGAGGGCCAGGAGGGACTGTTCAGCCTCTCTCTTTGGTTCGTAGATAGTCATCTACTTGCTGGGCCTCCAGATCAACCCCCTCCTGTCTGTTTCTGTGTCCAAATTTTCCTTTCTTTTAAGTTTTTTAAAAAATTTATTCATTTATTTTATTTTTTATTTATTAATATTTTATTTTATTCATTTATTCATTTGAGAGAGAGCCAGCAAGAATGCACAAGCAGGAGAGGGAGAAGCAGACTCCCCACAGCAGGGAGCCTGACACGGGCGGGGCTCAATCCCGGAACAGCAGGATTATGACCTGAGCTGAAGGCAGACATTTAACTGACTAAACTACCCCAGGCACCCCAAATATCCCTTTTTATAAGAACACAGGCCATGCAGAATTAGGGCATACCCTGATGACCTCTTTTTAACCTGTTTACTTTTGTAAACACCCTATCAGCAAGCAAGATCACATTCTGAGATACTGAGGGTTCGCATTTCAGCATGTCTTTTTTGGAGGAAAGAATTCAACCCATAACATTCACCACAGAATAAGGAGAAAAGCATCCAGGGACTGTGCATCTCACCCACAGGACAGGCAAGGCCTTCCATGTCTGTTCGGAGCAGGAAACAAAGGGGACCTCTCCCAAATTATAACCTTGGGGGTGGAGGGCAGGATAAAGGAAAAACAAGAAGCCTGAGTTTCGACTGCATATTTACTTAAGTCCTTTAACTGAAACAGAATGACCTTCCTGGATGTGGGAAGATGATGATTTGTTTTTCCTCCTTCTAAGCCTGGAAATTAGAGCTTGAGAGAAAGTTGAAAAATACATTTCAGATTAGATGAATGGCAGCATGTAAATATTTTTATTAGTGCCATATGTCCTAATTAGATTCTAGAATACCTGAAATGTGTGCCATGTGGCATTCACAGGAACAATCTAGGACTTTCACTTGGCCATCACATCCAAATCAGTGGGCTATCATTGTCTCTGATTATGTATGCAGTAACCGTGCGTACTAAAATAATGTCTTATGTCTAAACAAACCTGGATCAGGTCAAATGAAGTTGTCTGCTTGCTTGCTTTGATGTAAGGTGCCCAATTATGAGGCCTTCACTGAATAGGGTTATTAAACAGAAGGGCCACTCAGCTTTTCTGCTGTTGACTGGTTTCCTAGTTAATGATTTTGTGAAAATAAAAAAAATCAATCTCACACGAGGCATTGATATCCCTTCTTTCTGAATATAATTTCAATCCTTGATCTAAAACATCATACTATATCTTAGTTTAAGTTTGATTCCTCAAATAACGCCTTTATGGTCTACTATATTGAATGAAGTGACAATGACATTAATAAGTAATTCTTTCTTACCAAAAGTTTAATGTCTCATATATACTGTTCAATTAAGTTACTAATATTATGACAATATTCATGTGATAAATTTTAGACCAAAGCAGATCTAATTTTCAAATGAAAAATTGATTCTCAAAACAAAAATTTAAAAGTACTATACTTAAAACATCAATGGCAATTTCCTCCTTGCAAACTGCCTCAGTGTTTTTCAACTCTGCCCTAACAACCTAAGAGAAAAAAAGAGATGGTGGAAACTTTTTCACATGGAAATAACAGTCGTACCTTTCTTGGAAAAGACATGGGACAAATCTAAACATGAACATAAAACCAATCTGGTTGTTGAGCAGGTTAAATAATCTTTCTTAAAGCTTCTGATGGAAATAAAGTTGACAAAATCGAACATGAAATATGTTCTACTAAGTTCAGGGATGTTAGGATGACTTTATCTACTGAAGGAAAGGAGTCAAGCCATTGATGATTTCAATAAATTTCAGAGAACAGCCAAGTATTTGCTGAGACGTAGGCATTAGAACCACAAATCTGCAAATCCCAGGGTAGAAACAGCAAGCTTGATTACCATGCACTGTGTTATAAACTAAGCCCAGAAAGTCATGGTGACCTCTGCAAATGGAAATGCAGTTTAAGGTATGCAAGATGGTCATAATTAAGCTTCTAGAACCTTCTTTCTTAGCCAGTTCATCAGCATTTTCCATCTGCCATGCCCAGGGTCAGTCCACAAAATGGACTCAACCAAACAAATGTCTCTCTGGTATGTTACAGACACGTACCAACCAGCACAGAACGGACCACAAAAGGGGTGGGGAAGGAGTTATGATGCTCTCCAACTCACCCCTGCCCACTGCTCCCAACCTGCTCCCCCTCCGACCCTTAGGGAGAATCTATCAGGAAATCACTAGGAAACAAACACGGCCCCACACATTTCTGTGCACTTAATCTCCTGTTTGAAAGGCAGGGGAAGGAGTCTTGTTGAGTCAAAGATGAAAGATATTTTTTGAAAGTCAGACTGACAGAAGAATGCCCTGTAAAAAGATAAAAGACCTTGCTTTAAGAGAGCTCCTTTTCATTTTTACCTTAGAAAGGTTTGTCTTTTATGTTTGTCTGAAGTCATTCAATGAGAGGACAACAATCTCCAATGGCATATCTTCTGTTACAGAGAAGGAAAGGTTTGGCAATGGGATTTGGTAAGGAAATAAAAAACTGAAGATAAACAAGATGTTCTGATACGGAGCAAACCTGATGATTCATTTTATAATAAGTGAGCAGCCACTTCCAGATAAAATTCATTTTGTCATCTTAGTTATTTTGTCATTTGTCAACTGACCCGTCTCTCAGCCTTTCAGCTACCCAAAGGAGCAATGCAGTGATGGCACAGGAGATTCTGAAATGTTACTTGATAATATTTCTCTTTCCTTTTTATCCCTTTAATGCCCTGCAGTGCTCTACCCTGAAGACTAGATCTTCAGGCAGAGCCTCCGATGGGCTGGAGGACACACACAAAATCCCAGGAAAAGGAAAAGTCAAGTGATTGGACTCTGAATTCCTAAGAGATGCCGGTGAACCTACAGCAGCCGCTAACTGTCCAGATAGAATTATTCCATGAAACCTCAGAGATGGGAAGAATGAGGAACAGAGCAAAGCCCTTGAGAAGATAAGTAGGATCAGCTCAGCTGAGCTGGATGATTGGAGGGTGTATGGTGTGAGCTTAGACCTCAGTGAGTAGGTGAGATACAGTCCCACTGCCTTCCACACACCCACCGGGACCAACTCCCTCGGTAAGGATGGAGAAGGGAAAAGGAGACAACAGAAATACTGAGACAGATTGGGTTAAATGGAAGCATAGTGATGAATGCCTGATTCTTTTGGGGGAACTCCCAGAGGAGACAAGGCTCGGGAACACCTGTCTTCAAACAGTGGATAGTAGCAATGCTATAAATGTGGTCACATGGAGTGTCCATGAACATAGTTCTGAGGCTCATGGAGACCCAAAAATGCAGGAAAGGAGCTGCCAGGGGACCAAGAGGCCCTGGCTATAAAAGGTAAGAATATTTAAACCAGGTACCTGGAAGCATGAGCTTCAACAGCAGATGCACAGGGAAGGAAACCTACAAGACTGGGTCTGGCCACCTTCCCCTCAGAGGAAGCCAGTGACACAGAGGGCTCTCTCCGTGACATCAGATCAGCATGGGAGGCCCTTTGGTCAGAGGGAAAGGGGGAAAAAGGAGACAACCCTGAATTTAAATGAGGATTTCCCCCAAAGGGCCAAAATTTTAATTCATCAGATTAAAAGAATGGGGGTTAAAACTGAAGTCTAGGGGCACCTGGGTGACTCAGTGGGTTAAGCCTCTGCCTTTGGCCCAGGTCATGATCCCAGGGTCCTGGGATCGAGTCCCGCATCAGGCTTTCTGCTCAGTGGGGAGCCTGCTTCGCCCCTCACTCTGCCTGCTTCTCTACCTACTTGTGCTCTCTCTCCGTCAAATAAATAAATAAAATATTAAACAAAAAAAAACCAAACTGAAGTCTATATGAAGGCACTGAAATACAGGAAAAAAATAGATTTGGAATTCCAAATTCAGATCTCCATATTCATAATTCCAAAAGAAATGAAAACTTTTCAATGGCTCCTGGATCACTCAGCCAGCTCAAAGATGTAAAATGAGACCTGGAGTAAAGGGAAAGGCGGGTTTGTGAAGACAGTTTTATGAAGCAGAGAACCACTGCCCTGTAGAGAGGCCCACTTCTCCTTCCCTGGAGCGGACGCAGACAGCTGGGACACAGAGGGCCGGGCTGCCAGCCCAGTTCACACCGGAAGGAGCCAGACCAGGCTGTGGCAGCCAGGTCTGACCCATACGCAGGGGCTGGGGGAGGCAAGAAATGTTGTTTCTGCGGATCAGAGGAGGGCCAGGTCAAGTCCTAGACATGAGGACCACCTAGAGGGTGGTGGGACCCCGGAAACCAGAAGCCAAAAGTCAACGTCAGGAGGTAAGATACAAAGTGGCAACCTGATCCGCCTAAATACAGGCACGTCCCCGACGGCCACCCAAATGCAGAAACACGGGTGCGTCCACGACAGCCACCCAAATGCAGAAACGAGGACCCAGAGGTTCCAATCTTCTAAGTACCCATGACAATGCCCTCAAGGAAAAGCTATCACCCTGTGCCATGCTCAGAGAGCCCCAGGCCAAAGTTCTGCCTTATGCCCTCATCCTTCCTCCCTCCTAGACCCCTTCCAGCTTCTGCAAATTCCCTCTGAGCACGAGCCTTGAGTCTCACTGAAGAGAGAAAGGGAGATCAAGGGTGCGGGGTGGGCAGAGGCTGGTGACATCCTCTTCCTCAAGGTCAGGTAGAGAACAACTTCCGGCCTGAGCTGGGCAAGAAATAAAAATTGCAGAATTGATTAAAATCTTGGCCTGGATATCACAGTTACTAACCCGAGACATATTTACTACCTCCAGTGCCCACAGGACTGACTCTTATGTAAGACAGGAAAAAAAAAAAAAAAATCAGAGCGTCTGTTGAAATTCTATACAGAAGTGGGGGAAAGGATTAATCCCTGAACAAAATTTATGGGCAATTGGCAAAAAGAAAACCGACATCGTGATTTGATGACACATCCTTGCTCAGCATAATCACTACACTAAGCTTTCTGTCCTAGAAAGGGAGTAAGAAAAGGGAGCAAAGGAAGGGAGCAAGCCAGCTTCAGGCGGGGAAAGAGAAGAACAACGTCTTCCCCCTCGCCCAACCCCGGCCCCTGTGCGAGCTCACAGAGGGGACGTGGAAGGCACAGGAGATGCCTGGCCCTGCGCCGTCATCCTTCTCGGTCACTAACTGCAGGTGTGCCTTAAAACCTCTGCTTCTATTTTGAAATTTGTAATATGGGTTTATTAATACAGTCCTACATTGGTTGGGTCAATATGAGCTAAATGAAATAATCATTGTTGAATTAAGATGAAAATACTTCCTTAAACAAGAGATGCTTTGCTTCACCGTCTGCAGGAGGCTCAGCACGCAAGCGGCCTCCTGGTATCAGGCTGTGCCAGGGCTGCACACCTCAACATCGGGGGCTCCTGGGTATGGGGCTGTGCCAGTGCTGCGCGCTTCAATATCAGGGGGCTCCGGGGTATCGGGCTGTGCCAGTGCCCGTGCGCCTCAACATGGGGGGCTCCTCGGACAGGGGGCTGTGCCAGTGCCTGCACGCCTCAATATCGGGGGGCTCCGGGGTATCGGGCTGTGCCAGTGCTGCACACCTCAACGTGGGGGGCACCACCTGCACTGAAGACACATTCTACCTGGAGATGAGGAAGGCTTCCAGGGGAAGAGACAGGTGGTGTCCACTTAGCGCCAAAATAATGAATCAGTTCCTTTATTAGATACATACCATTTGTACTGGGTTTGACAGAATTTTAAATTTTTAAACAACCGTTCTGATATCATGGTGTAATTGCCATTTTTTAGTCCCTATTTACATGAAGGTCTAAGGTGGCAGAATGCAGGCCCGGTGGCTGACCCGTGGCACACCCATGCTCCCCACCAGCTAAGAGCCCGTTTAGGGAAACCTGCCAGCCGCCTCCCCGCGGAACCCATTCTGACTTGGTCCTTTGCCAGGCGGCCTCATGCTAGTGACGAACGCCCAGCAGCTTCAGCTGAATGAAAGGGTCGCAGCGCACACGCTATGCAGCCTCACGCAGGCAGCTCCGGGGAGCAGGGCTCAGGGCCAGTGCAACCATTTTCTGCTCGTCCTTCCTGCTCTGCGCCGGCCAGGAGGGCAGATCCACTGAATCCGTACTTTTCTGGAGCAAGGTGGGGCTGACATAAAAACATGCGTCTGCTCCCGGAGTTGGTGTTGACTTTGACATAGACGGCTGCCAAAGCGGCCCTGGGACTGAGATGCAGGGGTTCCACATCAGCACGGCTTCTTTTACCTTCCTGTGCCCTGGTGAGTGAGATGCTTCATGGGGAGCAGGAATGACAAGAGACAGAGAAGTGACAGCTTATTATACGGGAAGGGCTTTTTGTTTTTTTAAGATTTTATTTATTTATTTGACAGAGAGAGATACAGGGAGAGAGGAAAGACAAGCAGGGGGAGCGGGAGAGGGAGAAGCAGGCCTCCCGCCTAGCAGGGAGCCGGATTCGGGGCTTGATCCCAGAGCCCTGGGATCATGACCTGAGGCGAAGGCAGACCCTTAACAACTGGGCCACCCAGGCACCCTGGGAAGGGCTTTGTAAGTAGGGGTGGGATAACCATGTGGTCTTTTTCTGATGTTCTCAATGCCACGAGACAGAATTGAGAATTAGAAGGATACAGCCCGCTAAGATACAATCTCAGAAGAACGAAAGAAAATGCCAGCAAAACAAACTCACACGTGGGATCTGTTCGTTAACAATAAAAGATAAAAGCAAACAAAGCAAGAACAAACAGGGGGGACAGGGAATAAATGCACATAAGAAAGGAAAAGATGGGGGGGTAGGGAAGATCGGAGACTGCTGAGGCCCGCAGTGGCATTAGGACAGAATCAGCACGCCCTTGCCCTGTCCAGGCCTGTGTCCAGTTGCCACTCCCCTGGCCCCCTGCAGCCAGGGAGTGGCCCACGCTCTTCCAGGAAAAGCTCACTTCCCCTCCTTCGGGCTCTGTTCACCACACCATGTCCCGAGTCTGCTAGTCCCAGCACACAGCTCCTTCCTGGACACCGTGTGCTACAAGGGCATTCTGCTGCAACCTTAACCCTAATTCCGGACATGGCCCAGTGCTGCCGGCTGCCCCTACTCTGGACCCTGTGGAAACACACACAGAAGCAGCTGAAGCCTGTTACTTCCTACTGCACAGCTGACTTCACCCCTCCCTGCTACACAGCTGACGTCACCCCTCCCTGTTGCACAGCTGACTTCACCCCTCCCTGCTGCACAGCTGACTTCACCCCTTCCTGCTACACAGCTGACGTCACCCCTCCCTGCTGCACAGCTGACGTCACCCCTCCCTGCTGCACAGCTGACTTCACCACACACACGTATCCATCCTTTTGGCAACTGAGTGATTATGTGCCGGTGACACAAAGCAAGCAGAAATTAATTTAAAAGAGATTAAAATATGTTGAAGTTGCAAACATCTTCTGCACCGAGCATGAAAGAGAAGTCATTAATGTAGGCATTTTAGAAAATTTTCCAACTTGAGGACTAAAGCAAAAATAAAAAAGGTTCAGACAAGTAGTGTTAAATTCTCTTAGCTAGAAAACTAACAGTGAAAACCCCCAGAGCATCTTCAGCTACCCAAAGAGTCACTGTAATTCGGCAGAAAGCGTTCTTCACCGTCCAGCGTCATCTCTCCAAACCCATCATCATCGTACTTTTCTTAAAAAGTACCTAATCTGGAAAACAAAGCAGACCTCTGAAAGGACTTGTCCAATCATACTTTCAACAGAGAAGAAATCCACGGCCAACGAAGCTGTGAGCTAGTTGCCGTAATAGTTAGCTAGGAAAAGCCCAAACCAAGTTAATCCTGGTGGCTTTGGGCAGAGTCCACAGCCCCAGGTTAGCCTCTGCGTCAGCTGCAATGGGAATGAGTTGACTCTGTTAGTCATCTGGTTGCCGAATACTTTTTTTAGCATCTTATTTTCTCATCAGTGGCTGGCCATGCTCGTGGTGGCTACTCTCTGCTGTCTAATAGACATAGGGTATAAAAGAGCTCTGAGTCCCTTTCAATGGTGCCGATTACACTAACACACATTACAGGCTCCTGGCAGTGATATTAATGTATCAAAGTACCAAGGAAACCATATGCGCATGGGTACTCATCCAGCTGTGTTTGCATACTTCTCATATCTGGCACCGGGGCGGTGGGGGCGGGGGGTGCGGCATATCATCCAACAAGACCAGATTTGGAAAGAGCTTCCATCTGAAAAGCAGGCAGAACAGGGTATGACATATGAAAGAATAAATGAATTACGAAATACGCATAGTGTAACAACGCAAGGACATTGCTATAAGGCTTGTATCTACTGATGCCATCGGAAAACAGACATGCAGATCTGATGACATGAGCTTGGAAGAATCTGTACTGGTCCTTCGCAGGACAACTGGAAAAGTTATTCTTATATATTCTCGTATTCTTAAGTTCATTTTCAGAAAAAAAAATATATATATATAATTAAAAACCACACAATACAGAGAGACAACAAATACGTTTCTTCAAATGTGTTAAAAATAAGTTTATTGATGCGGCGGCAGTACTACGTGGCCTCTTCCTTCCTGCCTTGTTGACGTCCATCTACTGCCATGGTGTTTCCAGTTCTAACTAAAAACCGTACCTTCTACACGAAATACGATGGCTCAGATTCTGTCCTGTATGCCTAGGTCGGTGGGGAACAACTGAGTATGTGAAATCAGGAGTGTACCCGTGGGAGCTCTGGTCACATTCTCTGTCCTGGTTATCCTCCATTTTCATCCGCTCACCTACCCCATCCGTTGGCCAAGCTGCCCCATCCCATTCTGGGCCCTGGAAGGCTGACGCAATGGACCACATCCCGGGGCTCCCTGTCCTCTGACTTGAGTTGGGCTTAGACAAGGTAGGCGGTTCATGGGCACGGGAGGGAGGTGCTGGGGAGCATCGATCCTCCCTGCTCACCCTCCTCTGGGATCTCCGGCTCCGGCGTTGTTCTGACTGCACAAGTGGCCCGGGCGGCTCCTTCCCACAGCTCCATTTCTCATCGGGCTCTGTCCCTGTAGACCTAATGGCAGTAAGAGCTGATCATCCCTCACTAGCGTTCTTCAGACAGCTCTGTAAACAGTCCCCTCATTCACGCACCCTCAGCCTTCCCTTGAAGGATGCTTTCTCGAACCAGAACTGACACGCCAGGATTACAGGATTATTTTCCTTGAACAGATGTGGGAAGTATTCACGGAAATGTTCCCCCATTCCCTTGTGAGGACGTATGCCCTTGAACCTTGTGATCCTCCCCCATGGGGGTCAACAGAAGAGACTTAGGATTCTGGCCTTTAAGTGGGTGAAAGCAGCAGTGTGGGTGTGGGACAGAATGCTAAGAACACGCGGCGAGCGGGTTGGTTTTCCTATGCCCTGGCCTGCTCTGAACCGTGGAAGATTCTCTGGACTCTTGGGGGAGAAAACAAGAGCCAGGACCAGGAGGTGAGGGGCAAAGCCGGGGCAGGCCGAGGCACCAAAGTCTTCAGTGGCTTGAACCAATCCAAAGTCAAGGGAAACTATATTTCTATTTAATTAGACATAACTTTGTTTTTATTATGAAATTGGCTCCTAGTTGCATATACAATTATATTCTATGTGTATGTATTATATTATCGTTACATACATATATAAACTATACATACGTATCAGCAGACATCCCTGTGTTTGTTTCTTTGACTACACCTGTGTGAGTCGGTCTGTGTCCCACCGCACGCTGTAGGATCAAGTCAACTTGGAGAGAACTCCCCCCACCTGCTCTGCTTAGCATTTTGCACATAGGTGTTTAAAAGATATCCGTAACAAAGAAATAAAATAAATACCTACACTTTGATCTTATTACAAATTTAAGTATAGCTAAGTAAAGGCCTGGCATATACTCTTTACCAGAATAGAAAGCAGAAGTGTAATAAAAAAAAAAAAATCTGCCTTAATGTTTCTATGCAAAAAATCTAAACTTTCATTTTAGCTTTATTTATTTGAGGTGGAGGTCGCCTGGCATTTACAACAAAGACTCATGGTATTCTTCTACATAACTAGTGTTGAGTAATGCTCATGTTTGCCTTACATTCTGTTAGTCTTTTTTTTTTTTTCATAATACAGATATTTTCAAGCAAAAATAAACTGAGCATGTGTACTAGCATTATAGAAACACAGCGGTAGGCAGTAAATGATTTATGAAACTATCCTCTCTGGATAATGCAATAGTGTTATACATACACAATTACTTTCACAAAATTTGGAAGGCAAACATGAATAGGAATGCCTACTACAGTCAATATATGTCAGTCTTTAAAAAAAAAATTATTTCTGAGCACAGTGGCTTTTCTCCTTTAAAAAGAAAAAAAAAAAATAGCACTCCTAGTCTATCAGAAGCTAAACCATTCCAAAGATATAAAAAGCTGTCATATTGTTAAAGACCAACAGAGAAAAGGATTTGGCAGTCATCCACTCCAATTGGGGATGTCAGTTAAATATTTTTTAGAGCTAATCTAGATCCCTAAGAGTGAATATCATGCAAAAAGCCCATTTTGGCTCTCCGAGATACAGACCAAAAGATGCAATTCAGCTCTCTTCGGGGCTTTTTCTTTCCTTACTTGACTGCCTCAATCTTTCACCTGAGTATTTTCCAAGTTTTCCACATATATCGTTAATAGAGGAGACCTGGAACAAACCAAACACAGACCGCCACCTCCCTTCCATAAAGTGAACTTCTGCTGGGCTCGGCCGCTCAGAGAACAGTCAAGAATAAGGAGGCAGCAGCGCACACGGTCTCGAATCCGTGCCCACAAGCCTCAGCTGAGCCTTGGAATCTGCTTCATCTCACGGTAGGCACAGTCCTAAGGGCCATAACCGACCTACTTTTCACCCTGCACATTAACATAATAAAATAAATGGCCAGACACATGTGATCCTATCCAGAGGGCAGGGGAAGTGAGAGGGGCCTGTGGCCACAAACACACACGAGCCGGAAAGCAGCAGAATTGCTCCTCCGGATGTTATCAGAACCCCACGGTCCGATACTTCCAGAGGCCACTAATGATAACACGCATTTGTCTTGTTTCACTGCTTAGGAAGACGCTTCTAGATGTCGACACATATATCAACATGACTGCAGCTACAGAAATACAGAAACATATTCAACCTGCCAACAGCAGGGAGAGGCACACCAGCAGCCCGTGCTTTCTAGAACTCGGGCTCTGAGAGCTTCAGAGGCCAAAGGGAGAGAGCGCCCTCCACGAAAGGGCGAAGCTGGGTGGCCGGGCCTTTTAACCCCAGTTACTGGTCCCTCTCACGAAAGCCACACACACTCGGCCTTCTTGGACTCCCGGGTGCTTTCCACTCGCTCCTGTAACTGCATCTCTCCCTGCACACTTGGGCTTCGCATGAATCAGTTCAGGCAGCCATGACAAAATGCCACAGACCGAGCAGCCTGAACAACAGACATTTATTTCCTCCCAGCCCTGGAGCCTGGAGCCCAAAATCAAAGGGCTGACAGGGCTGGTTTCTCCAGAGGCCCCTCCGTGGCTCGGTCAGGACCCTCCCCTTAGACCTCAGTCACCTCTTTAAAGGCCTCCCCCCAAACGGGCACACTGGAGGTTAGGGCTTCAACACATGAATTTTCAGGGAACACAATTCAGTCCGTAACAGATTTCTAAGCCATTTTTCTTGAAAAGCATATTTATTTCAAAGCCTCAACTACAGATCTAAAGTGATGAAGGCCACGTCTGTTTCCCCAGGCCAGGGCCCTTACCTGTGCTATAGTAATACATTTACCTACAACTGCCATGAATATTCTCCTGGTGCCCCATGAACCTAGACCCAACTTGTCTAAAGCCAAACTTATTTGTCCTCGGTCATTTTCTTTTCTCATATCTTTGCCTCAATCAATGACTTGATTTGCTTTGAACTACCTTTGAGCATTTTACCCCTTTCTTCATTCTCGGGCCAATCAGCAAATATCACTGACTCTCCATTTAAGATGTATTTGCATTGCTGCCTTTCCTCCTTTTAAGCCACCACCTGAATCAAGGCCTTCATAGCCCCAAATCTGCATGAATACAGTAACTTCCATTATCTCTGTACCCTGATGTGTTGGTAGAATTCTAAGATGCCCCAGCAATGACCCACATGCTATCCAATCCCCTTCTACTGAGTGCAGAACAGATCTACCAATATGACAGCATATAACTTCCCTGATTAGATTAGACTAGATGTTAGTCTAGATTAGATGTTACCTTTAAAAAGCGTTAATAACACAACCAGGTTAGTCCAGACCTAACGAAGTAAGCCCTTGAAAGAGATACAGTTCCTCCTGATAAAAAATATTTGAAGCATGAAATGGATTCCATGAGAAACAGACTCTCCATTACTGGCTCTGAGTATGAAAGGAGCCGTGTGTCTAGGAATGCAGGTAGCCTCTAGGGGCTAAAAGTGGCCCCTGGCTGGTAGCCAGCAAGAAAATGGGGTCCTTAACCCTAAAGCTCCAAGGAACTGAATTCTGCTCAGCCAGCTAAGCTTGGAGAATGACCCCCAGCTCCAGATGAGACCACAGCCCTAGCCAACGCCTTCACTTCAACCTTAGGAGATCGTGAACACAGAACAAATCTATGGTGCTAAGACTACTGAGCTATGAAAACTATGAGATCACAAGTAGGTGTTGTAAGCCCCTAAGGCAGGGTAATTTGTTGTATAGCAGAAGACTAATATTACTTGATTTCTGCCTCTAATTCATTTATCACACCCAAACTATCATTCCTCATTCAGTTAGTTCATTAAGAACTCACTAAAAGGTTAGTTTCATGCTCTTTTGCCAACCTCACTGAACATAATCATAATGCTGAAGGCTTATGTCCCGAATACACATACACACACATACTCACACAGATCCACACGTATGTCCATGCACACACACACACACACACACACACACACCTCGCAGAGAAAATAAATGGGTACCTTTTGGAAACATGACTGAACTATCAAAAGTAAATAAAAATAGTAACACATATTTTGAAAGGTAATTCAGTTCCATTTGTTTTGATGCAATGTAATACACACACACACACACACACACACACACATAATTTTGTGTATATATATATATACACACAAAATTTTAATAAAAATAGCTAATAACATAGAAAATCTAATAGCATTTATACTTTCTATGGTTAAGTTCTACTATTATGTCCAAATATTCTTTTCCCCAACCATCTTTATTCATGCCACTGAAATTTAAATTTTAGCTAAATGTAACACTGCACATTGTAAATTTTCATTGGAATATAACCGGTTTTCAAAGAACCTTAATTTTCGCCCCACCTGAGACAGCCAATCTATTCCCCCATTCACAATAAAATTTTTCATTTCAGGCAGGCCAATCTTCTCCTTTGTGCACCTCTGTTCGGCATGATTCCCCTTCAAACTCGCCTGCATCCTCTCTATCAATCCAAAGTCCACATCTCCTGCAAGACCCATCTTAGCTTCCTACTTGTTAATTCCTTCGTTCGCAAATATGTGCTGTGCACCTACACCTACAAGTACTACAAGGTACACGAGGAATAGTAGCATGAGGAGGATTGAAAGTGATGTTTTCCAGAGACAGTAGGTTAAGTGCAATAAAGACGCACAATGGAGTACGATGCAGCTGTAACAATAAAGGAGGAAGATCTCTAGAAATAGAAACTGCTACTGGCCATATTGATCTCTGCTTTATAAATGGTCTCGATAAACAACAGAGTGAGATACTGTCTACAAAGTAGCACAGTGCACACGTACAGGTAGCTGTCTTCTGCTTAAGGAAGAGATGAAATAAGGAAGCGCGCATCTCTGCTCATCTTTGCAAAGCAAACCCAAGAGGGACAGATAGGCCAGAGGCCTGGAGCTGATCGAACAAAGTGGTCGAGGCGCATGGAAGGAGTGACCCCTTTCCCCAGGGTGCCTTTTGGAATGGATTTTGCTTTTGGAGCTATGTTAATGTTCCACATACTCCAAAAATAAAAGATAATTAAACAAGATGGGAAGGTGGGGAAATTTTGTAACTGAAAGTGAACTGTAGCAAAGAATCCCAACTATATTTCAAATGAATGACATGACCTCACTGATGGGAGAGAGAGAGAGAGAAAGAAGGAGAGAGAGAGGTAATCCAGTAATCTACATGCACAGTATTGGACAGTAGTCCACTTTGAACTCGCCTTTCTCTCCACCTCTAAATCTCGTTGGCTTCTTGGTGTGTAAGTGATTCAAGATCATTTCTTAGGAGGGCTTCTAAAATACCCCTACTGTTTTAGCAAGATTCATAATCAGACGAAAGTCAGTTTCCGTCTTTTATTTACGTAGGTTTTTTTCATTGTTGTTGTTGTAGTTTTCCTGCCTGAGGTACACAGACAGAAGCAGACGAGTGTCTGCAACTTTTCCCTCTTAGTTCGTGACCACTTGCCTGGTATAAAAAGGTCTCCTTTTTGTCTTAATGTGGTTGCCTATGGTTATTAGAAAAAGTTGTTTCAAATTTGATATAGTACTAATAATCACAAAATCTGTATCTAGGACTTGATTCTCTCTCCCACCTTTCTCTCTTTCTTTCTCTATTTCTCTGCGTCTCTATGTAAAGAGATGCCCAGCATTCCATGCATTCATCGCGAGCGAGCTGGATCTGAGACTTCTGAGTGAATCAGAACACACAAAGCTATCATAATGATGATGGAGACGCCACACCCAAAAGACACAGGGTACGGTGACTTCTTTGTGCTTTGATTTCCCCTTTCTACTTATATTTTTTCTTAGATGTTCATCATTTCTTTTCTTCTCTTTTTAGTTGTTTGTGTCTGTTTTACATAATGCTTCTGGTCCTTCCTCTACGTCTAGCTGTTTTCACTTCTTGCTGGGTTAGAGGTACAAGCCTCAAGCAAGCTTCTCCCTTATTTCCAAGTGGTTTTGGATCATAGGTCCAAAAGCCATGTTAGCCAGATTTTTATATAAACTAAATATAAGAAAATTATGAGTATGTGCCACTCCCCCATAAAAAAAATAATCTGTGGCTTTATTTTCCTGATCAGGCTTTATGAAATCAGTGTTGTTGGCTCTGAATATTCCATTTACTTCTAAATTCTCCATGGAACTAATGTTTGCTTGCTGAATAACCATTATTCTGTGTGTTTGTGTATACATCCAAAACCATATTTTATATGGGCATCATTTCTACATGCTTATATATTAATACTGTACCTTTTTTTGCTTAAATCCTAAATTGCTTAAATCCTAGTTTGCAACAGAAATTTTAAAAAGAAACTTGAATAACTAAGGACTATTCTTCTAAGACATTCTTAAATAAGTGAATTTTTTTTATTAGTCTTTCTCTTAATGTATGGAAAATAACTTTCATAAATCCCCTCAGTAGTGGTATATCTGAAATATTCTTATAAAACAAAAGAGGAAGAAAAAGAAGTCTGAGACAGGTCATTCTACCGAACCCTAGTCTACATAACTCTAAAATCTGTAAACTGATGAATTATGCTGGCCAAGGCACTCAGGTGGTTTGGAATTTCTTGCTTGTAATAAATGATGGTTCCAGAAGGATGCAGGGCTGGAGGGAGACCAGGCTCTCCTCTCTGGAGAGGTCATGGCACTTTCTGGTAAAGGATTGGCTCCTGCTAATCCCTGTAGGGCAATTTTCAATATGGGTAATTACTTTTTGTGTATCTAAATCTTCCCTGAATGTTCAATTGGGAATAGTTTCATTAAATGTTATTCTTTACACACCATAAATTAATCCCTATACTGTATATCCTTTGTGAATCTCAAAAAGGAGCCGTGAAAATTAATCATTTCATTTGTGTGAACTGTTGGGAGCTTGATTTCCCCTATCACTTCAAGAAGTTCGATATGTACCCAGCTGTACACAACAGATGTGTTTGAACATATTATTGAACAACTACTATGTGTCTGGCACTATGCTCGGTAGCATGAAGATAGAGAAAAATGATAAACTTTGACTTCGAGGAATTTACAATCTAGTTAAGTAAACAAAACTTCTTATATATGTGTATATACATATTATTTTATATATGTTATATATGTATACATAATATGTATTATAAAATCAGACCATTATCTCAAATGCCTATAGGCCTGGGAAGAAAAAGTTAAATAAAACACATTTCCTGGAGGGACCCTGGTGACCTGCAGACCGTACCATCCATCCAGGGACACAGACACCTCAGTTCCAGTCGACTGCTGCCCCCAGAAACAAGCATCCAACCTTACCAGACCCTGTTATTTGACTCAAGTGAACCTGGAAACCCAGGGTTGGTTTGTTTTTGTTTTGCTTTGTTTTTAATGTAATCAACCAGTTTTTAAATCTGGCACCAAATTCAAGATTTTTATCCTTAAAACTATGTGTGTGCTTATACAACCCATCTACAGGTCACCCTTAGCCGGTCAGTGGACACTGTGCAACCTCAGGTAGCAAACAACAAACCAACGAAATATAATGAAGCACCGAATTAAGTGTTACAGACATATGTATAAAGAAAACACAAAACCGGTGTCCGAGTGCAAGATGCCCCAGGAAAAGCAAGCCCTGACCTGAATTTTGAAAGAAAATACCGAATCTTACACTATAGGAAATGTTAAAGAAAAAAAAAACTGCTAACATGTCAAGACAAATTACGCTCTATTGTATGGAAATGTATCCTAAATGATGGAGACGTGGCCTTAACAGAAAAATCTAGAAAGCAACACAAACATTAAAGCGAACAATGAGTAATTTCCAAACAGACCCAGTGGTAAGCAACATCTGATGCTATTAATGGCCTATGAATGTCTCCATTAGTAATAATAGAAGATGATTATGAAAATGAACTTCCTTGTTCTTTCAGCTTTTAAGGTATAAAAAAGTATTGTTAATGGATTATGAGATCAAGGGGGTTGTAGAGACAAGAGTGCTGACCCTAACACTGGCTTTTGGAACATTTTGAAATATTTGTCAAGCAGGGAATTGCACGCAGATGACATTTAAGAATTAAATGTTCTTTGAAAACCCCCTCCTTCTGGAAATGCCTGGCCTGAGCCGGATGGGTTATAGCAAGAAAGGACACAGACTCATTTGCACAGACCCGCACACAGCCTTCTTGTCGGCCACTGCTACCTGCAGCCGAGGAATCATTACACACGCCCCCGTTGTTTGTAGCCCTGCAGGGTCATGACACATCCTTCAGACCACCCTTTTTATTTCCTGATCGATGGAGATGCAGCCACAGTGGAGTGTAAAATAATATTCATGCACCTCTGCCAAGAAAGAAAAGTCAAAAATAGAAGGGGGAGAAAAAAAGAGCTTTTTGTGGGAAGAGAGAGATTGGAACAAGATTGGCTGGATAAAAGATTGATGAAGAGGTATTCAATGCTTGCAGGGAAAAAATTGTGAAAACAATTGATGTCAGGAAGCTTTTGATAAGACACTCAAAAATTTCATTTTAATATTTATTGCTTGTAGTGAAATTGATCGGTATCTCTGGCATGATGAGGTCATGAAAGAAGAGATGGGCGCAGGCAAATTCATTATTTCTGTTTCTGTTCTTTCTATTTTGATATTAGTCTATTTTCCCCCAATAAACGATCCTATTGTATACCTCCTTGCTTCTGCCATTTTTTTGGTAATGTAATTTTCCTGTCATCTTTTATAAAATACTAAGGTGCCTCTCTGTTGTAAGGATGGGGATAAAAATAGCTTCCTTTAGAAGAAAACACTGACTACCCGGCTAAGGATCTATATTGTAAACCATACGGAAGACAAGTCAATTCTCTAGCGGACCTTTATCAAATTACGTCTTCTGGTGCCGGGGCAGCCTACCGTCCTTGAACTTCTTTACTGCATGCATGAGACAGAACGGTGAGTGCCAATTAGCATGGAGATTTGCTTAGTCATAAAATAATACTCTGGTTTCCTCTTTTTTTCATATTTATTCAATTAGGACAGTTTAATGCAAACACTCCAATCGCATTTTATTCAAATCAAAAACATAAACATGAAAAAAAACTAAAATAAATGATGCCACTTAGAGACTCTGAATAGACCACTGGCTGATCTCACATCCAAAGGACTGGAATCAAATGACAGCCTCCATCCCCATATGCGTGACCTACTTGTAAAACTCAGATCCTTAAACCGTAAAAATGGAGATGATAATGACCCTCCTTCCTCAAAAATGGTAGCAAATCAGATCTCTTTACCTAGAAAACGCTTCTGGATCTACACACAGAAGGGCTGGGGCAGCCATCCGTATCTGGGTGGTTTTCTAAGTCAAGCACAGGGAGCTTGCTTAGACGACGCCCTGCGTGTCTCTAAAGATGTTGTCCCCTTCACCACACCAGAGAGGAAGCTTCGTCTGTATGAAAAATGCTGCTATTGTTGAAAGCATTTTTAATGTTATCACAATCTTTATTCTTTTGAGAACTCTGGGGGAAGGCAAATAGAGATGATTGGAAGAAAAGAGCTCACAGCCCACCAAACCATGCCCATTCGCCCCCCTGACCCTGTGCATCTCAGCACTTCCACCAGTCACCCTGCTCCGGCCACCAGCCTCTCGGACTTGGGCTCCTGACACGGCCCCCTTTGTGGCTTCCTGCATGCCTTGGCCAGGCCAGTCCCCCACAGCAGCCAGAGGGCCTACGGCGGAATGTAAATCAGAGCGATGGCTTTCCCCAAAGCCAAGCCTCCGGTCACTCCATATTCCCCTCAGAAGCAAATCTGAACTCCTTGTATCTGGGCACATACAGGAATGCCCAGTACCTGCCACTTCCCAGGCCTCAACTGCGCTCACCCTTCACGGCCTGCACCACCCTCCTGCTCCCACCAGCCTTCAGTCTGTCTCCCTCACTAGTCAGTCTTACTCCTTCTGGGGCACTGTAGCGACCCTTCCTGCAACCTGAGGCATTTGCCACCAGGGTATGGCAAGGCTGTCTCTCCTTCTTGACTTTGCTGGCCAGTGCAAGCTCCTTAGAGAGTCCTGAACCCAGTGCCCTTTGCAAAGTAGCTGCGTCTACACTGTTACTCTGCATCCTGTCACCCTGCCCGTTTTCTTCTTTTTACTCATCACCATAAAGTTATCTCGTTTACTCATTCAGTTCCTTCCCTGACTTCCTCACTGCCATCCACTAAGGCAAGGACTTAGCTGCAGCTAACAGACCTCAGTAACTTGCAACAGCGCTCATGCTACAGGGCATCAGGACACATCTTTCGTTGAATATAGTCATAGGTGACCAGTAAAGCACTCGTAGTAATTGAATAATGTCTTCTCCAGAGACATCCGTGTCCTAAGCCCTGGCACCTGTGAATATGGGGCCCTGCACGGCAAAGGGACTTAGCGGTTGGGATTAAGGCTCTTGAGTGGGAAGAGTGGATCCAATGTAATCGTAAGCAATCTTACTGGAGGATGCGGGAGACTCGGAATCAGGGGAGCCATACGATGGCAGAAGCAGAGGTCTGAGAGATGCGAGGCCAGGAGCCAAGAGAGCAGGTGGCCTCCAGAAGCTGGGAAAGGCAAGGAAATAGATTCTCTGCGAGAGCCACCAGAAGGAAGGCGGCCCTGCCAACACCTTGACTTCAACTTTCTGAGACTGACTTTGGAATTCTGACTTTGGGAACTGTAAGATAAGTATTTTGAGTGGCCAAGTTTGTAGTAATATTTAAAGAAGCAATAGGAAACTCGGTCGTAACGGATACATGAAAATTTCATCTATAAATCAAAGGGAATGGTGAATGCAAGACAGCTGACATACGCGAAGCGCCAGTGTAGTTTGAAACATTCATAGCAAATATTTTGGCGAAGTGTGGTGTTCATATTATATTATTATATCTTTATTAATAAAAATAAGTATACCATCATTAAGTTTCCAGTATTAAAAGAAAAATGTAGGGGCACCTGGGTGCCTCAGTGGGTTAAATCCTCTGCCTTCGGCTCAGGTCATGATCTCGGGGTCCTGGGATCAAGCCCCGAATCGGGCTCTCTGCTCAGCGGGGAGACTGCTTCCCTTTCTCTCTCTGCCTGCTTCTCTGCCTAATTGTGATCTCTCTCTCTCTCTCTCTCTCTCTCTGTCAAATAGATGAGTAAAATCTTAAAAAAAAAAAAAAAAGAAAAATGTAAAATTGTCACATCAGAAAGATTCTCTGGCAATCATCCAGCTCTTTTGATGTCTCCTGACAATTACTACCTAAAATATGTGGAAATAGAAAATTGCAAATGCCATATTTTTCAAAAGAGCCTTTGGCTGGAAATGAACACCAAGGTCATAGATAGAAAGTCTGAAGTTCATCACCAAAATGAAGATTATGAAAGAATAAGACACACTTCGGCCAGCAACTATGACAAGAAGAGCCTCCTATTGTGCGTTAACCAGGAAGAGGTTGATGGATGTACAACACCAGCTACTAAGTTTAAGTTAAAACTATATTTAATTGGTATCTTATTTAAAAGGTGAACTTCATTTAAGTCTCTTTGCTTAAGACTCAAAGATAACCAATTTTCCTGTAGCACTTCAAGTTTTGTTACATTACTTTGAAGGACTCTTGATTTATAACTGATATTTAAAAAGTAGAGTTGTTAAAATGTTGGTTGTAGACACTATTTACTGAAAGCTGTGAATGATGTTTTATGGATGATGGCTTGTACTTGGCAATTCATGGTAATGGACTTACCACAACTTCATTGATCTGGATCTAATTAACTAAAGGTGTCCAAAGGGCCATGAGGAGTGTCTTAAAATGAGGAACAGAGCTGAATGTATACCCCTTGTGAAACATATTTTATACAGGAAAATAAAAATGACTCTAAAAATGTGTAATCCTAATATGTTTCGATAATTACATGCAGTCCTATTCTTAAAATTCCCCAGAGCTTATGGTGAGAAAACTCCACATGATCTAAATCCTTCCCAGGGGAGGGGAAGGAAGCTTTACTCTCTTCCTCAAGGTCACAGAGCACAGTCACTTGCCCTACTCTCTTAAGTACATCTCCAAACATTGGTTTTCTATTTTTTGAGACTCACACAACCACTGTCTTGCTAATGTGTGTGCGTGTGTGCACACGTGCACACACACACACACACACATGCACACACACACTATTTAACACTATGAATATATATGCGAATATGTTTGTATACAACAATTTTGCTTCAAAAGTAGAATAATGCCTTCAGATAAATGTTTAGAAGTCATCGGCATTCAAGCAAATGGGGACGTCTCAATTCCTGAGGATCACCTCTGGGCAGGAAAACAGCTCTGTTTCTCCTAGTAGTGCTTCAGGGTTGCACCAGACTCCACTGTGAAAGTTTCCCTTCACCCTAGCCCTTAGCCGGTGGCTCATCATGAGCCTTGGAATCCTTGTTACTTAACTGTTCCTTGACCTGTCCTTTCTGTTCTACGTGCCGGCCTATGTTCCCTCCCCAATGTTTATTCTTCTGCTTTTGTCCTTATTGACCTCATTGTAACTGGCTTGTGCCATTTCTCCAATCTGTCAAGAGCATTTGGAATTCCGAACCCATCCCCCTTGGCTTCTGCTCCCCCATCCAACTTTATGACATCCCTATTCAAGGTGAACAGGTACCGATCCACTCATCCCAGTCACTGACGGAGCTGTTTTAACAGTCCCCGGGCACAGGCTCACCCTGGCGACACACCACCTGGTCTGCCAAGCTAGTGGCACGCCGTTATTAATTACTCCTGGGGACAAGTGTAGAGGATAACAGGTATACCACACCCTAGCTCATGGGTTTCTGTGAGGTTCATTTACATAATGTTCCTGATCTATTAGAGGTCGTGGAGTCTGTGCAGAATAGAGAAAACCCATGGAATCTCTTTCCCAAAAGATGGACATGCACATGTACCATAACATCTTGCATGTCATTTTGGAGGATTAAAGGACTTTCTTTGAAGTATATGTCTGGAGCTCCTAGAGGTCTAGAGCACTCAGATATCTTCAAATACTGCAAGCATATACACTATCTTGGAAATTAATGTTACGTTTAATAGGATGTTAGTAGATGCAAGAAGAAATTACAATTTAAAGGTTATTCTTTAACATGGATGATACCACAAATATACCTTAAAATTATCTTGATGGGCTTATAACAGCAGATAAAAGAAAGAATCATTCATATGTTTAAATGAAAAGGATTGTTTTTCTGTTGAAATAAAGTGAAAACAATTTTTCAAATTGTGGTATGATACACATCGTTTAAAACTGACCATCTTCACCATTTCTGAGTAAGCAGGTCAGTAATTCTGAGCACGCGCACTTCGTTGTGCAAGCGGTCTCCAGAACCTTCTCATCTTGCGAAACTGAAACTTTATGCCCGTGAAAGAACAACTCTCCGTTTCTCTTCACCCCAGTTCCTGACAACCACCGTTCTCCTTTCTCTTTCTCTGATTTTGGCTTTTCTACACATGCCACATCCCTGGAATCATACAGTATTTGTCTTGTTTTGTCTGACTTACTTTACTTAGCATAATGTCCTCCAGGTTCATCCATGTTGTAGTATGTGTCAAACTTTTCATTCCTCCTTTAGGGTCGAATAAGATTCGTGTGTGTGTGTGTGTGTGTGTTTGTGTGTGTGTGTGTGTGTAGTGTATTGTGAATATAAACACATACCACATTTTGTGTATCCATTCATCCCTCAGTGGACATGGGTTGTTTTCACCTTTTGGGTATCATGAATAATGCTGCTATGAACATGAAGGTGCAAAATTGAGTTTCTAACAAAGAAAGCTTACTGCTTATATAAAAGCTACTGCACTCAATATTTTCAGGTTTAAGTTTCTTTTTAAATACTTTTATCATTTTCATTGCTATGTGTAGCAGACGTGTAGAAAAGCATATGAAGTAAGTCAGTGGATTATCAAAAAAGTGAAGAGTCCTCTCACCACCAACCAAATCAGCACACAACAAAGGTCCTGTGTGGAACTTATTCCTTACTACACACCACGCACAGATCTTTCTCATAAAAGTGTATCTGGTCTCCCCACGAGTATGTCAAGAAGGTATTGTTATCCCCACATTCTAAGCTGAGTAAAGGAAAGATTAGAGAATGTTGTGCAACATCACCTAGCTAACAAAGGACAGAAGTGGGATTCTAAAGAGAAGCCTCTCTCCACCACACCTCCACATCTGATTAGACTTGGCAAAGGCCGGTTGGCTCAATGAAACCCATCCACTATAGTAAAAATTACCAGAGGCATCAATCTGACTCATATTTGCTTAATGACCACACTGTCTATCCTTTCGATAATCTTCACAGTAACCCACTATTCTAATTTTGCCCTCCGGAGTCATTTAAATAGACACATTAACGTTGCTGTGGGAGAGGCCCTAAATGTGAAGCCTCATTCCGGGGATTCTTCCAAGTTTCCCCCCACTGAGACAGGGTTTCCTGACTCATTGCCTTCCTGACGGTGCTCTAATGGTCACTTTCTAGTTTCTCAATGAACCTTGGACGGTAAAGTTCTGTATAGAACTGACATTGTATTTTAGACATTGCCTGTCCAATTCAGTGAACAGCCCATCATCCATCCATCTATCCATTCATTCATACACTCATGCAACAAATCTTTATCTAGAGCTTTCCATGGTCAGGGGCTGCTCCAGACCATACCACCTTAGACAAACTGATGAATGCAGAGAAGGTCACAGATACATTTTCATAGTCTTGACGTTCTTGTCTCAGACTGACTTGGGATCAACTAAAATCCCAAATCTTTCACAGAAACTACTGCCGACACAAGTCTTCCTCATTCCATATTGATGCGATTGTTTCTATGAAACCATATCCTGATGCTCTGTTCACAGCAGATCTCCAAGTTTTACCGTGGTCATCGTTTAAAATCAGCATTTTGTCAACAGAATCCAGTAAGCCACCCCACCCCCCCAAATCTGTAGTACTTAAAGGTTAGAATTTTATCTACTTAAAAAACAAAAAAACAAGAAACAAAAAACCTTCCCTCCTTTATACACCTCTCTTTCCTTAAAAACAAATAAAATAAAATCTTGGCTCCCTTTTGTCACGCTTTGCACCTCATGATCATTAACACTTCTGGTTTTCAAAACACAGTATACCGACACCAGGAATAACTAAAAAGAAAGTGCTAGGAGGAAATGTAATGTTTTGTTAAACTGAAATCTTTTCTTTCCTATGGGCTAAAGAATGGTAATTGATCTGACTTCATTACAATTTTTCAAAACAAAAATGTAGTTCTCAAAGTAGCTTAATTTACTGAGAAAACACCCAAACAGTAAATGGGATTTTTTTAAATTACATTAATTCACTGAATACAACTAATGATTCAGACAGTGTAAAGTAGTAGAGTGGCTAAGACAAATTATTATAATTATGAATTAAGGGAAAGCACCAATAACCTAAAACCAATTACAAGAGTGAGGTTGCCAGATATGGCAATAAAAATATAAGGCACTCAGTTAAATTTGAACTTCATTATTTCATTTATAATTCAACTATAATGGCATTCCAGTTATGTGGAAACCCTATGCAATGACTCTGGACATGGCAATTTTTAATTAACAAAGACATTAATACCAGAATTATTTTTTCTACCAGAATTTATTACCTGTGAAAATAGGTAGCTAATGTAATTTAATATTTGACTTTTAGAAAATTGGAAGGTAGAAGTTTTTGTTTTGTTTTGTTTCTTTGAAATTGCTTTAAAATAGAAGGGCATAATGAGAGATATTATTTTTACTATATTCAGTCATTTTTTAAAATTATATAGATAGAGAAAGGTTACTTAGTGGATGTGTACATACGTACATGCCCACATAAATTTTGTTTATCCATTCATGGGCATTTCGGTGGTTCCACCTTTTGGCTACTGAAAACAATGATGCTGTCAACATGGGTGTACAAGTATTTCCTCAAGTCTCTGCTTTCAGTTCTTTCGAGTACAGAGCTGGATGTAGAATTGTTCCGTCATGTGACAGTCTACGTTTACGTTTTTAAGGAACCGCCATACTGTTTTCCACAGCAGCTGCACCATTTTGCAAACCCACCAGCAAGACACAAGAGTTCCAACCTCTCCACATCCTCATCAACACCTGTTATTTCCTGGTTTTTGTTTTGTTCTGTTCTGTTTTTGATAATAGCCATCCTAATTGGTGTGAAATGGTATTTCATGGAGGTTTTGATTTGCATTTCCCTAGTGATTAGTGATGTTGGAGAATCTTTTTGTGTACTTATTGGCCTAGTAACAAAGATCTCAAAGTTAAATTTTATAAACATAGCAACATTTCAGAAGGCCAAAGAAACATTTATAAAGGCAAAAGCTAATAAAAGAGGGGTGCCTGGGTAGCACAGGTAGTGAAGCAACAGTCTCTTGGTTTCAGCTCAGGTCATGATATCAGGGTCCTGAGATCAGGTCTGCATCAGGCTCCCTGCTCAGTGGGGATACTGCTTAAGATTCTCTCTCTCCTTCTCCCTCTGCCCCTACCCTCCACCAAATAAATAAATAAGTCTTTACAAGAAACTAATCAATTCAAATAGGTGACTTTTTAATGACATTTATCACTATGTTATGTTTAGTAGTGAAAAGCTGAAAAAGAAACTTTAAAATCCCAATACAGAGGAATTGTATGTATATCACAAAGCACCGTTACTATGAAGTACTAGATGGCAGGATAATAAATCTCACTTTCAGTGGATATTTAACAACACGGGAAACTAACATAGCAGTAGAATGCTACATGATCTGAGTGTGGAAGACAGGAAAGAGATACACCAAAATGTTTATTGTGATTATTTTTAAGGTTTCATGAATAAGTTTAATTTTATTCTTTACATATTCTTCATCATGGGACTTAAAGAGCATTTGTCAACTAAACACTGAATTTTAATTTGTTTCAACACTGTTCAAGTATATAATTAAAAATAGTAATGCATTTAGTTTAAAATTGAACTCTTGGGCTCCTGGGTGGCTCAGTGGGTTAAAACCTCTGCCTTCAGCTCAGGTCATGATCCCAGGGTCCTGGGATCGAGTCCCACATCGGGCTCTCTGCTCAGCAGGAAGCCTGCTTCCTCCTCTCTCTCTGCCTGCCTCTCTGCCTACTAGTGATCTGCCTACTACTGTCAAATAAATAAATAAAATCTTAAAAAAAAAATAAAAAAATAAAAAAAAATAAAATTGAACTCTTAGCAAATTGTTTCTAAATTCTGGCTATGTATGAGAATCACTCAAGGACCTGTGACAATAACGTAAATGACCAATACTTCTAGCCAGCTAGCTCAGAAGTATCGGGGTGGAGCCCAGACACCTGTGATGTTAATTCACAGTGAGAGTCGAGGACAACGATCGTGGAAAATAAGCATGAATGAGTCTATCTTGGAAGTGGATCCTCCAGCTTTGGTTGTCGCAGTTGATCAAAGATGAACCACACAGCCGAACCCAAATCTCTAAGCCACGAAATCAAGCAAACTAAATCACTTGTTTTAATGCTCTAAGTTTTGAGGTCATTACCTAAGCAGCAATAGATTAAGTCACTTAATATCCTCACCAGTAACAATGTGCCAGGAACTATGCAAATGCTTAACATTCATTACCTCATTAACTTGTGATAATAATCCAATAAGGAAAATACATTATCCCAAATATAAACAGTCTTGGGATAGTTTAACAATTTGCTCTTACAGAGCCCAATCCAAATCATTAGTACATTAACATTTGCCTAATATGAAGTAGGGTAAATTCAGGTAGACAATTACATGATAATATACTGTAAATATACAATCACTCACTTTCATCAGCATGCTTCTTTTTCAAGTGATTTAAACACTCAGGATTTACACTGTCAGTTATGCCAAATAGCTTATATATTAGTTTTAATTTCTGGTGACTTTCATTTTAGTAACAAGAAATAGATTTCATTTACCCATAAAATACTTTATTATACCCTCCAAAGTTTCATTTTATTTATTTTAGCCTTACTTGTTTTTTGAGTTAGTCACCAAATAAATATAACAAACATAAATTACGAGAGACTATCCCCTGAAGGCTGGCCACTGGGAAAAGTAGGATAGGAAATTGCTGGAACTCAAAAGAATAAGGATGATTTTGTTAGTGCCCAAACTCTAGCACTCTCTAGCCCTGTGGTTTCTGGTGTGTCATTTAATTTTTCCAATGGCTGATTTTCTCATTTATAAAATGGATATTCTGGGAATTAATTGAGTTAGTCACTATAAAGGCCTTATGATAATGATTGATTTATCAGTAGATATTCAATAAATACTAACTTTTCCATTCTATATTTTATAGATCTGTTACAACAAACATCCATTAAGAAATCACTATATATTTCAGTTAGAATGTACTAAAAATAATCAAACATTTGAAGGTAGCAAAGAGTATGTACCAATATCCTCAAAAGGATTTTTACTAAAAAACAAAACAAAACAAAACAAAAACACTTTCTACTTTTGTATTTACTAGTCCCATTGGATGAATATCTGTATCTATGTCTATATCTATATATCTTCATCTCATTTATCTGAAAATTGGTGACTATTTAGAAGGATCTATTCCATATAATGAGACACATTATAAGAATCTGGCTTATACTGGAAACTCTTTAAGAATAGTGCTACATGGGAGCAAATTGCTTCATTCATGAAAATTTATGACAACTTTCACATTATAAGACATCTATATCTAAAATAAACACAAACTATTCTCAAATAAAGTAACAGAAACGTAAATAAAAAACTGCACTTCTGCTAGACTGATTATCATAATCAAAATACAAATGGCATAGTAGTAGTACTTAGAGAAATAAAACCTAAGTCCTCCCCATGACTCAGCAATCCTATTGCTAACTATGTATCACAGAAATTGATGAATAGCATAGAGTAGATAACCCCAATAAATGGGCAATAGATTCCAGACAGAGGTGAAAAAGCATTTCAGTGGAGAAAGTCTCCTCCATAAATGGTATCAGAACAAAAAAACACCAATCAAGCTTTGATACATACCAAGCATGATACACAAAGATTGATTCAAAATGAATCATAGACTTCCATGTAGTATGTAAAACAATAAAATATTTAAAGAAAATGTAGGAGAAATTATTTGTAACCTTAGGATAGGTAAATAGTTCTGACATATGGCACCAAAAGTATTACCCATTAAAAAAATGTATAAATTGCATTTAATAAAAAACTAAAAATTCTTCTCATTCAAAGATACTATTAAGAGAACAAAAAGATAAAATAGACTGGTATCAGGTGCCTGGGTGGCTCAGTCGTTAAGCGACTGCCTTCGGCTCAGGTCATGGTCCCCAGGTCCTGGGATAGAGCCCCACATTGGGCTCCCTGCTCAGTAGGGAGTCTGCTTCTCCCTCTCTATCTCCCCCTGCCTGTGTTCCCTCTCTCACTGTGTCTGTCTCTGTCAAACAAATAAATAAATAAAATCTTTAGAAAAAAAAAAAAAGACTGATATCTGTTATGATAAAAACTTTCATATTTGATTAAGGAAAAAAAAACCTTCATCTAGAATAAAGAATTCTGAAAAACTCAGTAATAAAAATACAAACACCAAAACAAATGTACGGAAAACATTTTTCACCAAAGAAGATGTATGGATGGCAAATAGGCACATAAAAAGATGGGCACCATCTTTAGCCATTAAAAAAATGTGAATTAACACCACAAGACAGCACCACACTCCTATTAGAATTGCTAAAAATGAAAGAGTAAGCACACCAAGAGTTGGCCAGGATGTAAAGTGGTTAACAGTTTAGCACTTCTAGGCATTACCCAAAAGAAACGAAAGCATATTCTGAAATATTAGGAAACTGAATAACACATTTCTAAATAACTCATAGGTAAAAGAAGAAATCACAAGGGAAATTCTGAAATGAGTGAAAATGAAATCAATCTATATCAAAATTTACAGGATGCAGCTAAAGTTTATATATGACTAAACACCTATACAGAAAAAAATGAGAAGTTAAAAATCAATGTCTCTAGGTTCCACCTTAAGAAACTAGCAAATAAAGAGCAAATGAAAAGCAAAGCAAGAGGAAAAAAGAAAACAATAAAAATCAGATAAACTACCGATGGTTGAGAAAACAGAAAAAACAATAGGGAGAAGTCAATGAAACCAGACGCTTGCTCTTTGAGAAAATCTGTAAATTTATACATGTCTTGTAAGACTTATCAGGAAAAAGAGAGAAGATACAAATCACCAATAGGAAGAACAAGAGATGCTGTGGCATGACAACATATTCTATGTATATTAAAAGTATAACAGAATATTATAAACAATTTTATACTGATAAATTTGGCAACTTAGATAAAATGGAAAACTCCTTGAAAGACAAAGAAAAACTACTAAATCTCAAGCAATAGAAAAATAGAAAACCTGAATAGTCCATTAAAGAAAATAAATTTAGCAAACTGGTGCTGCCTATCTACAAAACAGTATGGAGGTTCATCAAAAAGTTAAAAACAGAACTATCCTAACCTTCCTACACTATTGGTAGGAATGCAAGCTGGTGCAACCACTCTGGAAATCAGTATGGAGGTTCCTCAAAAAGTTGAAAATAGAGCTACCCTATGACCCAGCAATCTCACTACTGGGTATTTACCCTAAAAATACAAATGTAGTGATCTGAAGGGGCACGTACACCTGATTGTTTATAGCAGCAATGTCCACAATAGCCAAACTATGGAAAGAACCCAGATGTCTATCAACAGATGAATGAATAAAGAAGTGGTGTACACACATGCACGTGTGTGCACACACACACACACACACACACACACACACAAAATGGGAGATTATGCAGTCATCAAAAAAAAAAAAAAGAAATCTTGCCATTTGCAATGACGTGGGTGGAACTAGAGGGTATTACGCTAAGCGAAATAAGTCAATCAGAGAAAGACAATTATCATATGATCTCACTGATATGAAGAATTTGAGAAACAAGACAGAGGACCATAGGGGAAGGGAGGGAAAAATGAAACAAGACAAAACAAGAGAGGGCAACAAACCATAGGAGACTCTAATGTCAGGAAACAAACTGAGGGGTTGGTGGAGGGGAGGGGAGTGAGAGGAATGGAGTGCTGGGGTGATGGACACTGGGGAGGCTATGTGCTATGGTGAGTGCTGTGAATTGTATAAAACTGATGAATCACAGACCTGTACCCCTGAAAGAAATAATACATTATATGTTAATTTTAAAAAATAGAACTATCCTCTGACCCAGCAATTGCACTACTGGGTATTTATTCAAAGGATGCAAAAATAGTGATTCCAAGGAACACAGGCACCCCAATGTTTATAGCAGCAAGTCCACAAGAGCCAAAATACGGAAAGAGCCAGATGTCCATCAATGGATGAATGGCTAAAGAAGAGATGTGGTATATATATACACACAATGGGATATTACTTAGCTATCAAAAAGAATGAAATCTTACCATCTGCAATAACATGGATGGAGCTAGAAGGTATTATGCTAAGCAAAACAAGTCAGTCAGAGAAAAGTAAGTACCACATGATTTCACTCATATGCGGAACGTAACAAAATAGATGAACACAGAGGAAGGGATGGGAAAATAAAATAAGATAAAAACCGAGAGGGAGGCAAATAATAATAGACTCTTAACTATAGGGAACAAACTGAGGGTCACTGGAGGAGAGAGGGTGGGGGGATGAGGTAAATGGGTGATGAGCATTAAGGAGCACACATGGTGTAATAAGTGTTGGGTATTATATGAAACTGATGAATCACTAAATTCTACCCCTGAAATTAATAATATACTATATGTTAACTAACTTGAATTTAAATAAAATCTTACCAAAAAAAAAAAAAATTGTAGGAAAAACTTCACACAAAGAAAACTCCAGGCTCAGACATCTTCAGTAGTAAATTAAAACATTTAAGGAAGAAACAGTACCAACTTTACACAAATTCTTGGGAAAAATGAAGACAAGAAAGTATTTCACAACTCATTATTTCCAGTGAATTTTACTTGGATGTAAAAACAACACTAACATATTACAAGAAAACCAACCAATGTTAATTCACTCTATTTACAGATGGAAAAGAGAAACTACATGATCATTTCCATAGATTTAAACTAGAGATTTGACAAATCCAATATCCACTCCTCATGAAGTCTCACAGCAAGTTAGCAATAGAAAACTTTCTCAACCTTGTAAAGAGCATCAATGAAAATGTATAGCTAACATCATACAAACATTACACACTTAATGATGAAAGACTAAATACTTTCCAAGATCAAAGCCTTTATGTTCAGTCTTATGACTGTATCCAGCATTGAACTAGAGGTTATGCCCAGTGCAATAAAGCAAGAAAAAAGAATAAAAGGCTTGAGGGATGCCTGGGTGGTTCAGCTGGTTAGGCATCTGCCTTCAGCTCAGGTCATGATCCCAGGATCCTGAGATCAAGCCCCAAATCAGGCTCCCTGTTCAGGATAGAGTCTGTTTCTCCATCTGCCCCTTCCCCAGCTCATGCTCGCTCTCTCTCTCTCTCTCCCTCTTGCTTTCTCTCTCTCTAATAAATTAAAAAAAAAAAAAATCTTTTAAAAAGGCATGAAAATTAGGAAAAAAAAAAAAAACAAACACTTTTATTCCAGAAGACAAGATTGTCTCCATAGAAATTACTATAGAATCAACAAAAAAAGCTACCAAAACTAAGTGAATTTATGAAGAATTTAGGCTACAAAGTTGATATATAACATATCTAAAACTGAAATAAAGAACACCATTTACATTAGAGTCAGAAATATAAAATACTCAAGAATATTTTTGACAAACATTTTATAAGAACCATACACTAAAAAGTATTAAACATTGTCAACTAAAATTAAAGATCTAAATAAGTGATAATTTAGAACTGGGTGAAAGAATATTGTTAAAATGTCAATACTTCCCTAAGTAATCTACAGATTCCCAATCAAAATCCCAAAAGGATTCTAAAATTCATATGGAGGACAAACACTATCTCATCATGTCTTATTAAAAGCTACAGTAAAGCTATGATACCTATTATGGTACTAGCATCAAGATATAAAAATAAATCAATGACACACAATGACAGTAAAGTCACACATATATGCACAATTGATTTTTGACGAAGGCTGAAAGGCAATTCGACAGATAAAGGGTGGAGAGGCAGGTGGAAGGAAGAAGCTGCAAAGAGGCACAAGGAACTCCCAGGGATGAGGTATTTATTCACAGTCTTGCCTACGGTGATGGTTTCCTGGGAATATGATATGCTGAAACTTAAAAATGTGTATCCTTGAGATACATGGTTTATTGTGTGTCAATTACGCCTCAGTAAATCTATTAAAAAAAAAAAAAAAAAGCAGCCATTATCCATTTTTCTCCCCCATGGATAAGGCATCTGTAGTAAAATGTAGGCTGACAGGAAGAGCCTAGAAATTTTTACCAAATCAGCAAGGCTTTGTAAATTGCACAGGAAGTCCACAGGTGTTCAGTTCACTCTGCTTTACAAATACATATGCAGAAACTTCTATAAGTATAAAATAATAAATATAAAAATTACTGATCCTTGTATGCAATTAATACAGGCACCATTTTACAATGGCATGTGTACGCATATATGAGACTACAGAGCTGGGATGAAGAGAAAAAACAAACAAACAAAAAATACCTTGCATAAATTAATTATTATATTGTGCTGTTAACTAATAAGTCTGATTAATGCAACTCTTTGCATCAGATATAAAACAAACAAAATCGCTACTAGGTTATTTCTCAGTAATTTAATTGGTGGAGCTAATTTTGTTTTTAAAATTAAATTACTGAGAAATAACCTAGTAGCGATTTTGTTTGTTTTATATCTGATGCAAAGAGTTGCATTAATCAGACTTATTAGTTAACAGCACAATATAATAATTAATTTATGCAAGGTATTTTTTGTTTGTTTGTTTTTTCTCTTCATCCCAGCTCTGTAGTCTCATATATGTGTACACATGGTGGAGCATAACAAATAATATAGAGGACAAGGGTAGATGGAGAGGAGAAGGGAGTTGAGGGAAATTGGAAGGGGAGGTGAACCATGAGAGACTATGGACTCTGAAAAACAACCTGAGGGTTTTGAAGGGGCGGGGTGGGAGGGTGGGGGAACCAGGTGGTGGGTATTAGGGAGGGCACAGATTGCATGGAGCACTGGGTGTGGTGAAAAAACAATGAATACTGTTACGCTGAAAATAAATAAAAAATTTAATTAAAAAAATTAGCAAAAATAAATAAATAAAACAAAATTAGCATGCAAATCTAAGCAGACCTGGGATATTTCATTTTGGGGAAAAAGTATCCATATCTACATAAGGGTAAATGTTATTTTAAATTAAATGACTGATTTCCAAAGGAAGTTTTGTTTTCAGCAACCTGATTAGTGACAGCTGAATGACACATTAGCTGTAGACCTCATTACGACCACTAAAATGGTTGGGCTCTCCATCTAAGCTTCCTGAATGTAAAGAAATCCAGAAAAACAGCTTTTATTCTCTAACACTCTCGCTGGTTAACACAAGTTATCGATCCTGGGATTTAGGAATCGCCGAATACCTTCTTAATTAAGAGCTCCAGGTTATTGACTATCCCCGTTCCCCCGTGTCTCTCTTCTTAGGCCTACGTGAGATTAAAAACTCTTACCATTTCGCAACTCATCTCAAGGGAAGCACCTCAGTTTACTATAAAAACAGCAATGGCTCGCTCGTGACTTCACCTCAGTGGTTCAGGAACCTTGCTCCCTACGTCTCTCTTCTATGTTCCCAGGGTCAAGCAACACCTGCGGTGGGATTTCACGGCCACCGTGTAACCCCTGTGGGACCAGGGGATGCTCCTGGTGACACCCCCAGACAGAGCCAACGGCACAGTCCTGCAGCTTTCCTGTAAGGTCAGCCTGACAAGCCAACCAGCCTGAAACGCTGTTCTGAGTTTGCCAGACTCTGTATTCACTCTAGACAGCTATAAACATTAGTGGCTATTTTTAAAGTACATAAGGGTATTTTGAGAAAAGCCATGTAGGTGTTATTGCTAATTTCGTCATTTAAAAAAGTAATTACTTTGAAAGTTACTCTAGATCCTTCAGAATGGAGGATTGAAACCTTCAGCCATTCAGAATGGACCCTATGACATTTTTGCTTTTATTTTTTTAAAGATTTACCTTATTTAGTTATTCATTCATTTGTTCACTTGTTTATCTAATTTATTTATTTATTTATTTATTTGAGCAGGGGGGTGGGAAGGAGCAGAGAAGGAGGGAAGAGCAGATTCTGCACTGAGCAGGAAGCCAGCCCCATCTGGGGCTCAATCCCACAACCCTGAGATCATGCCCTGAGCTGAATCCAAGAGTCGCTCAACCAACTGAGCCACCCAGGCACCCCAACCTCATGACATTTTTAAAGATCATTTTCTTTAGGGTAAAAGTCACATTTGAAAAGGATAAACCAGACTTAAACTGTACACAACTCTAAAATAAATTTAAACTGTACAATTTTAAATTAGTTTAAAACCTTATTCTCAGAATGCTAAACTGTGAAGATCTTTTCAGACACCCATAGTGATAAATGAACATCCACGTATAAACCAGTGATGTCTACCAGTACAAGGCGATAGCTGTCCAGAGTTCAGTGACATGCAAACCACCAAATCAGAGACGGCCAACAGTAGGAAGTTGGCAAGAAGAATGATTTATAAAGTCCAAAACACAGGAGTACCTTCAAATCCCTGAATAAGGTTCATGAGAAGTAGAAAGGGATAAGAAGCAATGCGTACATCATTTGAATTGCAGAACTGTTGCAAGTTAAACCAAATTAGGATAAAGACTCAGTTATAATAGAAGACAACAGAAACACATGACTCATAATGTAGAAAGAATTTTTTAAAAACAACAATATTCAAATGTTCCCAGGGATTATGAGTCAGATAAAATTAGGTTGTGCAGTATTTTTATGTAATGTTTTGTGTGATACATTTACCTAAAGGCTTATCCTAAAGCAATATGTTTCTGCTTTTATCAGTTGCCTGAGGATGAAAATGTATCAATGATTTTAGAAGTCTTAAACATCTTTAATATTTTCCTGATATTAGATGAGCTATAATCACACATAAAGCTACCTCCTAGAAAGCTTTTGAGAATTGCTTTTGCCTGCAGTCTCTGGCACTCATACTTCAGAGATTAGAAATATCTTCCTTAAAAAGACTTCTCTTTTTGCCCATAGAAATCAAACAAGCTTTGTTAAACAGTAAGGCAGAAAAGGAGCTGTTATAAATCAGTGATATTCTCCTTAATTACCCAGGTTATTTATCATAGGTTAAAAACCAATCTTAGAAGTGCAAAAGTCACATGGCCATGTGGCTGTCACAACAGTGATATACTAAATTCAGGGAGGAAATCACATTCCCGTAGATTGAAACAGTTACCATGCAATGCTCAATGATTGAGTTTACTGACTTGATCAGCTTCCACGAAGACAGTGGCAATCTATGAACATATCCCATGTAAAGAAAAAAGGCACAATTAAAAAACACTTCACCACACAATGTTTATGCTTTTTTAGAATAATTTTACATTAACACTTTCCTCTCTCTTTATCCCATCATCACACATTTTTCTTGCATTCCTCTTAGGCAAAATATTATTTCTCTGCTATAAATAATCTTTCCATAATTAAAATATTCTCCTAGTTCATGATTTAACAAAAACAGAATTTAAGTTATGGCCATATTCTATGAAATGATGTGCTGCCATTCTAACCTTTCTATGCTTTGTTTCCTTCTTTTGCCTCTGAACATGGAAAGTTAGGGCCATTCATATGCTGAATATTGATCAGAAGAGAAAAATATATGAGGTATGAGTTATAGTCTAACTAGTGACTTTATATTTATTTGCTCAGTATTACTTACACATCGATCACTTGATCCTGTAATCTAAGTTCTTTATTTCATGAGGAAAGTGTTGCTGTTGTTTTGTTTTGTTTTTTTTAAGAGGAATGAGTAATTGGATTTTCTTCAGAGTTCACAAAATCCAAGAAAGAAGATATACTGCATTCTGCTTGCTTGAAACTGTCAGGGCTTTGACAATGGCTTCCTTGATGGTTTTAATGCTAGGTTTGGGGGAACTCTAAGTGTGCACAATAGGAATGGGCGCTTTTTTGAGAGATGAGATAGTTCAAACTTTCAAGAGTATTTCATGTCAGATGTGCATGATCTCTAAGGCCACATCTCCTTTCTCACTGGTGGATGTGGCCGAGAGAATACAAACCATCAGCTGGATTCCATCCAAGAGGATTACTGGATTCCACCCTAGAGCTTCTAAATGGAGTGCAGACCAATGTGGGTACTTTGGGGACGGATACTCGTGCTTCAGAACCCCATGTGAAAAAGAACACTGCTTCATATAGCCCCCTAACAACACTGGAGAAGCGCTGCTTGTTTTATAGACAGAGCCCCTCTATTTTTGCCTTAAAGTAACTCAAAAGCATTTATTGAACAACTGTTATGCGCTGGGCCTACAGAGACACAGGTGAAGAAAAACAACACCTTAAAAAAAAAAAAAAAAAGAGGAGAGGAGTCAAGATGGCAGAGGATAGCAGGCTGAGATGACATCAGGGAGCAGGAGATCAGCTAGACAGCTTATCAAACCATTCCGAACACCTACAAATCCAACAGCAGATCGAAGAGAAGAAGACCAGCAATTCTAGAAACAGAAAATCGACCACTTTCTGAAAGGTAGGGCCAGCGGAGAAGTGAATCCAAAGCCACGGGAGATAGACCACGGGGGGAGGGGCCAGCTCCTGGCAAGTGGCAGAGCAATGGAACACAAAATCAAAAATTTTAAGTCTATTCCACCGAGGGACATTGCTCCAGAGGCTAAGTGGGGGTGGAGCCCTTGTGGGCACAGCATCGTCTCACGTCTCACAGGGTCACAGAAGGATGTGGCAGAGCTTGCAGGTATTAGAGGAGGGAAGTCAGCTACAGAGACGGAGCTGAGGAGTGAGCTCTCAACTCAGGGTTACCCTAAACTGATCCGTGGACCGTCAGGTCACTGGTGTTTGAGCAGGGACCCCACAAGTGGCAGATCTGGGGAGATACCCATGGAAGAATGGCAGGGACCTGCTGGGTAGTATGCTTGGTTTTCCTAAAGGTAAAACAACTCCAGCGTGTATAAAGGTAATGTGGGAGTGAAAACAGGGGAGGGGATGACACAGTGTGGCCACAGCTGGCCTTCAGCCAAGGCCCAGAAGAGAAGACCAAGGCGCGAGCCTCAGGTATGGACTCAAAAAAGCAGCTGAAGCGGGAGGTGGTATTTTTGATAGCTACTGGGCATATGCATACTAGGAGCTCCAATCTCTCACCTCAAACCTCCCCATACATATGTCTCCTTTTAGAGGAACTAAAGGAGAGGTACAAAAAATGTTCAACACTAATATGGCACTACACAGGGGTAAGGGACTTTGATTGCTGAGCATCAGCCCTGGCATTGGTGATGCTTTTGATCTCCCAAGGTGATTTTAAATATTTATATTAAATTAATTTTACATATTAAATATGTCTTTAACTATTATTGCTTTATTTTTGAGGAGAAATATAAAGAGAAAGAACAAACTTTTGCTCTCAATACAAAGACAGAACACTAGAGTAACAGAGTCTCTAAAATTCACAGGAATCAGAGGGCCTGGGTGACTCAGTTGATTAAGATTCTGACTCTTGATTTTGGTTCAATCCCATGTGGGACTCTGCAGCCAGCACTGAGCATGAAGCCTGGTTACAGACTCTCTCTGTCTCTCCCTCTGCCCCTCTGCATGTGCGCACTCTCCCTCTCTCTCAAAATCAATCAAAAGAATAAAAAAAAAATTACAATAAAAAATTCAATGACTCTGTATTTTAGGTGTTCTTTGGCAGAATAAAAGAAATCCTCCAAAATATTTTAGAGGTAATTTTAGGACTTAAGAATCTATATCAATGTAGCCAAGATAACAGACAAAAGTCACTGGATCAGAGATAACAAAAGTTGGAGAAGCCCTCAAAGGCTATGTTGTCCACCTAACCAGATGTAGGAATCCCTTCTCAGCAGCTAGGCAAGTAGACAACCAACTCCCTCTTAAACCCTTCTGATGGCAGGAAGTTTACCATTTTATAACATAACTCATCCCAGGGTTGAATAGTTTGGCTTTATAAAAGAAATCTTTATCTTCACAGCTTCTATCCCTCAATCCAAACTCCATCCCCTGAAGAACAAGTCAGCTGTTTAAATATTGATGCCTCTTCCCATATTTTAAGCACTTATCATGTACTTCTACAATTTTCTTTTCCAGGCTCTATAACCATATTTCCATGTGATGTGGTATCTACTCAGGACTTATCCTCCACACTCTCTTTGGAAGCGGTATGATGTGACAAAGCCCTTTGAAATTGCAGAGTCCAGACTTTCAAAGACAGTAGCAATGGGACCCAGTTTATTTATTAACATTTTTTCCTGTATCTAAAAAATGGCTTTCTCCTATTTTATATTGGTGAAAGTTTTTTATAAAATAATGAAAAACAAAGAAACAATGGCTTTGAATGACACACCAGAACAGATGGGTTTAACAGATGTATTCAGAACATTCCATCCTAAAACAGCAGAATACACATTCTTTTCAAGTGCACACAGAACATTCTCCAGAACAGATCACATATTAGGCCACAAAACAAGCCTCAAGAAATTCAAGAAGATTGAAGTCATACCATGTATCTTTTCTGACCCCAACACTATGAAACCAGAAGTCAACCACAAGAAAAAATTTGGTAAGACCACAAATATATGGAGGTTAAATCACATGCTACCAAACAATGAATGGGTTGATCAGGAAATAAAAGAAGAAATTAAAAAAATGCATGGAAACAAATTAAAATGAAAACAATGTGGACCAAAAACACTGGAATGCAGCAAAGGTGATTCAAAGAAGGAAGTTTATACCAATATAGGCTTATGTCAAGATGTAAGAAAAATCTCAAATAAACCACCTAACCTTACACCTAAGTCTAACAGCTAAGATAAAGAAAAAGGAAACCTAAAATCAGCAGGAGGAAGGAAATAATAAAGATTAGAGCAGAAATAAATGAAATAGAAACTAAAACATACATATAAGAGAGCAATGAAACTAGAAGCTGGTTCTTTGCTCAGTGAAATTGATAAACTTCTACTCAGATTTATCAAGAAAAAAAGAGAGAGAGAGAGAGAAAGAAAGGATTCCAATAAATAAAATCACAAATGAGAAAGGAGAAATAACAACCAAGATCACATAAATGCAAACAACTGTAAGAGAATTTTATGAAAAATTATATGCTGAAAAATTAGACAACCTAGAAGAAAAGGATAAATTCCTAGAAACATAAAAACTATCAAAACAGTAACAGGAAGTATTAGAAAATTTGAACAGACCAATAACCAGCAAAGAACTTGATTAGTAATCAAAAAACACCCAACAAACAAAAAGCTAGAACTAGACAGCTTCATGGAGGAATTCTACCAAACATTTAAAAAAGAGTTAATACCAATTCTCCTCAAAATATTCCACAAAATAGAAGAGGAAGGAAAATTTCCAAATTCATTCTATGAGGCCAGCATTAGACTGGTACAAAGTCAGATAAAGAGGGGTGGCTGGGTGGCATAGTCGATTAAGCATCTGATTATTGATTTTGACTCAGGCCATGATCTCAGGGTCATGAGATTGAGCCCTGAGTTTGGAAAAAGCATTTGACTAAGCATAACATCCACTTATGATAAGAATCCTCAACAAAGATTTAGAAGAAATATACCTCAACATATTAAAGGTCATATATGAAAAGCCCACAGCTAACATCATCTTTAATGGGAAAATAAGTAAGAAAAAACTCTAAGTTCAGAAACAAAACAAGGATGTCCATTCTCACCACTTTTACTCAATATAGTACTAGAGGTCCTAGCCCCAAGAGTTGGACAACAACAACAACAACAAAATAAAATAAAATAAAAAGCACCCAAACCTCTAAGAAAGAAGTAAAACTTTCATTATTAGTAGATGACATGATACTATATAAGGAAAACCTGAGAGGCTCCACCAAAATATTGCTAGAACTGATAAATAAATTCAGTAGTCACAGGATAAAGAATCAATGTACAGAAATCCATTCCATTTCTACACACCAATAACAAATCAGCAGAAGGAGAAATTAAGAAAATAATCTTATTTATAACTACAGCAAGAATAATAAGATACCTAGGAATAAATCTAACCAAAGAGGTGAAAGACTTGAACTCTGAAAATTATAAAATTATAAAATTATAAAATGAAAGAAACTGATGATAATACAAAGAAATGGAAAGACAGTCCATGCTCATAGATTTTAAGAACAAATACTGTTAAAATGTCTATACTACCCAAAGCAATCTACACATTTAATGCAATCCCTATTAAAATACGAATAGCATTTTTCACAGAACTAGAACAAACAATCCCAAAATTTTTATGCAACCACAAAAGACCCTGAATAGTGAAAGCAACCTTGAAGAAGAAAAGCAAAGCTGGGCATCATAATTCTCTACTTCAAGTTATATTACAAAGCTGTACTAATCAGAGCAATATGGTACTGGCACAAAAAATGGACACACAGACCAATGTGACAGAATAGAAAACCCAAAAATGAGCCCACAACTCTATGGTCAATTAATCTTCAACAAAGAAGAATAGAATATCCAATGGGAAAAGCACGGTCTCTTTAACAAAAGGTGTTGGGAAAACTGGAAAGTAACATGCAAAAGAATGAAACTGAACAACTTTCTTACACCATACATGAAAACAAATTCGAAATGGATTAAAAACCTAAATGTGAGACATGAAACCATAAAGACCCTAGAAAAGAACATAGACAGTAACCTTTTTGATATTGGCCATAGTAACATTTTTCTAGATATATCTCCTGAGGCAAGGGAAATTAAAGCAAAAATAAATTATTGGGACTTTATCAAAATAAATAGCTCTGAACAGCAAAGGAAACAGATCAACAAAACCAAAAGGCAACCTAGAGAATGGGAGAAGAGATTTGCAAATGACATATCTGATAAAGGATTAGTATCCAAAATATATAAAGAACTTATAAACTTATAAAACTTATAAAACTTATAAAACTCAACACCCAAAAGATCCCAAATAATCCAATTAAATATGGGCAGAAGACATGAAGAGGCATTTTTTCCAAAGAAGACATACAGAGAAGATATTTGCAAATGACAGTACAGACAAAAGGTTGATATCCAAGATCTATAAAGAACTTCTCAAACTCAACACACACAAAACAGACAATCGTATTAAAAAATGGGCAGAAGATATGAACAGACACTTCTCCAATGAAGACATACAAATGGCTACCAGACACATGAAAAAATGTTCATCATCACTAGCCATCAGGGAGATTCAAATCAAAACCACATTGAGATACCACCTTACACCAGTTAGAATGGCCAAAATTAGCAAGACAAGAAACAACATGTGTTGGAGAGGATGTGGAGAAAGGGGAACCCTCTTCCACTGTTGGTGGGAATGCAAACTGGTGCAGCCACTTTGGAGAACAGTGTGGAGATTCCTCAGGAAATTAAAAATAGAGCTTCCCTATGACCCTGAAATTGCACTGCTGGGTATTTACCCCAAAGATACAGATGGAGTGAAAAGAAGGGCCATCTGTACCCCAATGTTTATAGCAGCAATGGCCACGGTCGCCAAACTGTGGAAAGAACCAAGATGCCCTTCAACGGATGAATGGATAAGGAAGATGTGGTCCATATACACTATGGAGTATTATGCCTCCATCAGAAAGGACGAATACCCAACTTTTGTAGCAACATGAACGGGACTGGAAGAGATGATGCTGAGTGAAATAAGTCAAGCAGAGAGAGTCAAGTATCATATGGTTTCACTTATTTGTGGAGCATAACAAATAACATGGAGGACATGGGGAGATGGAGAGGAGAAGGGAGTTGAGGGAAATTGGAAGGGGAGGTGAACCATGAGAGACTATGGACTCTGAAAAACAACCTGAGGGTTTTGAAGGGGTGGGGGGTGGGAGGTTGGGGGAACCAGGTGGTGGGTATTAGGGAGGGCACAGATTGCATGGAGCACTGGGTGTGGTGAAAAAACAATGAATACTGTTACGCTGAAAAGAAATAAAAAATTTAATAAAAAAAAAAAGAAGAAGACATACAGATGGTCAACAGACACACTAAAATGAAATGAACATCATTCATCATCAGGGAAATGAAAATCAAAATTCCAATGCCATGTCACCCCACATTTGTCAGAATGGTTAAAACCAACAACAGAAGAAATAACAAGTGTTGGCAAGGATGTGGAGAAAGAGGAACCACCAACCACTGTTGGTGGTAATGCAAACTGGTGCAGTCACTGTGCAAAACAGTATGGAGGTTCCCTTAAAAGTTAAAAATAGAACTACCATATAATCTAGAAATTTCACTACTGGGTATTTACCCAAAGGATACAAAAACACTAACTCAAAGGGATACATGCACTCTTGTATGTATAAACATACATAATGTTTATAGCAACATTATTTACAATAGCCAAGATACGGAAGCAGCCCAAGTGTCCATGGATTGATGAATGGGTAAAAATATGTGATATAAGTACACAATGGATTATTATTCAGCTATAAAAAAGAATGAGATCTTGCCATTTGCGAGGACATGGATGGAGCTACAGAGTATAATGCTAAGCAAAATAGGTCAGAGAGAGGCAAATGCCATATGAGTTCACTCACAGGTGGAATTTAAAAACCAAAGGAACGTTAGGGAGAAGTGGGGGGGGGGGCAAACCAAGAAACAGGCTCTTAACTCTAGAGAACAAACTGGTGGTTACTAAAGGGGAGGTGAGTGGGGGGATGGGGGAAATAGGTGATGGGGATGCAGGAGGGCACTTGTCGTGATGAGCACTGGTGTTGTACACAATTGCTGAATCACTGTATTGTACGTGTGACAAGTTTGGAATTAAACATTAAAAAATAAATAAATAAAGAGCTTCACGATTGTCCCTGCTAGTTGTCAACCTGATGCTCCAGCTCATAATTCCAACTGCAAAGGGTTCTCTGCGTTCTAAACACTGAGCCAGCCAGCCAGGGAATCTGTCGTTCCCGCAATCTCAGAGTCCAGTCCGTTCAGCATTCCTCCTGTGCTTTCATACAAGCAGACAGAAAAGGTCTGGAACAAAGAAGAACGAAACAGGAGCCCTCTGACGCGCCACGAGAGATTTCCTCCTATTTCAGCAGTGCCGTTGTATTTACGTTGTTCCACGAGCTATAAGTCCACCCAGCGCACTTCGATCTGTGAAAGATGGGAAGGGGAACGCGCGCGTGGCGATGGACAGACTCTCATCTAGACAACTCAAAGAAGGGTTTTCAGTCCTGCTTTCCCCAGAAAGGCTATGAGTTGTGGAGGGCACCAATACCTCATCTCAAGCCACAGAGCCAGGTGGCAACCAGGGGGCAGTGACTGGGATACAGGCTCGCGGAACGACCAAGCCCACGCTCCAAGTCCTGCGTTGTCACTTGCTCACTGACACCTCAAGAGAAGACTCAACACATGGTGAAGCCGGTATTCCACCCCAGGCTTTCCTTCATCACTGCACTAACATGGAAAATTAGTATTATTAGACCGTCAATCAATCTTTCTATTCATCATTGCGACCCTCTCTCAACACTCACCAACTACTGCTCTAATCACCCCACAGTTTGCAGACGTCATGACTCATCCACCAGCTGGCAGCTGCCCTGAAAACAGGCACGACACCCATGCACATCCAGCCGCCCACCACCCTTCCAATTTCTGGGCACACATAGATCACCCCTCCTCCAAACACGTACGTCTGCAATGTTTAATAAACACGTTCAGATATGCTAAACATTTCACATCCGTCTTTTAAACATTTCCTATCTTCCTCCTCATAAAAATGTGCATGATTAAAATGGCACTTTCTCCAACTACACATCGTACGTCAGTAGTTTGAGAGCTTCTGAGTTTCAAGGATAAAATAAAATTTCAGAAAACAAAACAAAATGAAATGACAGACCTACGAATGGAAATGTGGAAGTAACATCATCGCATTACCAGCTTTGATTTTTACCAAAGACATATTTAAGCTCACCCTCATTTTACACCAATAGAGGAGAAAATGCACTGTCCTAGAGTGAGACTGAATTCTTTAAAACAAGATAACTTTTTTTTTTTTTAAGATTTTATTTAT